>NC_057851.1:14023558-15273558 GCF_015237465.2 Chelonia mydas
TTATTATTATTACTATGTGATGAACAGAAATCAACTCCTGTCACATTCTAGCCAACTCTAGTATTCCATTCAGACTCACTTTTACATACAGTTTCCAGTTTTGAACTGCACAAATCTAGAGAAAAATATCAGTTAATGGAGGAATTAAACAAACAAACAAACAAACAAACAAAAATCCCGTTCTAACCATCATGCCCTGGCAATGTGCAAGTTTTCCCACCCACTTAAGTTTTCCCACCTTCTCTGGGCATGAATAAAAGCACATGAGAACTGGTTCCAAAGCCCAGAGACAATGGCAATGTTAGTCTATTGGCAAGACAATTAACTTGTATGTAATAGCATCAAGAGTTTTCAACTGAGCAAACCACCAGCACTTGCATGGTTTTCAGTTACTGCCCGCCAGGGCAATTTTCAAAAGGGCTTCAAAACAACAGGATGAGCCTCAGTCAATTTAACTCATGTCGGAGGGATTTCTTTCTTTCCATGGGGGAACTGCAAACGCAGTCACAGTGACAATGAGCTGAGATTTCTAAGGTTTTCCTTAAAGGATGTAACAAATGTAGGAAAATGTGCAGGAGAACTCTCCATAAATCAGAACATGAAGGGACACATTGTGCGCTGCAGCAGCTCTGAACCTCCGACAAGATGTTTCTCGGGCAAGTTTTTTGGAATTTTGGTGGGCTCTGACCTGCAGTTTTCACTTCCAAAATAACTTGACTTTTCTAAAGTGGTAATTTCATTTTCATGATAATGCTAAACTCAAGCCACATGTGCTTTAATTTAAAGCAGGGCTCGGGCTGCGGCGCCTGCCAAGAAACAGTAGAGAAACATGCTTATTCTACTAGTTTGCTTGAGGCTCTCTGCATTTTTGAATGCCTCGGCAGAAATATAGTTTTTAAATAAGCCAATCCCAAAGAGAGAGTGGTGGGCTGTGGAGGAGTTATACATTTTTGCATAAAAGTTTTGTTGGCGTTCCATGCATTGACTGGTTAATTAAGAACCGATGAATTGGCACCAGAGGGACACATTATTTGATGACCTCGTTGGCTATCTAATTTGACAGCTAAGGTGCAGTCCAGACCCTTTCTCAGCCCTGAACTGGCACATTTGACTTCACCACAGCACAGACAATCATACTGGTTTAGCTATGCTAAACCAGCCCTGTTTTGAAACTTTGGTTGTCCAGCTCTTTCTACTAATTAACACCCCCATGAAATACAGAAGAGACAGACAGAAATGAAGAGACAGAAAAGAAGAGCTTTTCTCCCCTCCTTTGGAAAATGTAGGGCTCGGATTCTCAGTCAGTGAATGCTGTGAGGATCTGGCCCATTACATCAGTTAAAATGTCTTTCCGAACCACTTAGAATAATACTTTGTAATTGTGGCGCACTTTTCCAGCCAGAGTTCTCAGAGCAGATTACCGGGGTGGGTAAAGCTTATTAGTCCCCCTTTGCAAATGATGCAGCAGAGGCACAGATATGTTAGAATCACTATTTGCAGACTTGCTTTCCACTGGCTTCAATTGGACATGTGGGAGCTCTGCATCCTTCACAATCAGGTCACTTTTATTTACAGGGCCCAAGTGGGATTTAGATGCCTAATGTTAGGCATCAGTGACCTATTTTCACCAGCAGGGAATTTGGACCATTTCCACTGACTTGCATCCATTACATCAGTAGAGAATCTGGCCCATTTCCTAAATGATTTGCCCAAGGTTACACCGAATGTTAGTAATTAGAATTAGGAACAGAACCCAGCTTTCCTCACTTCCAGCACCATGTGCCATCCACTAGACCACAGCTGTCCAACTCTTTGTACCACTGTAGTGGCTAAGCAGTGCCCAAAGAGGAAGTCAGTTTCTGACACAGAGTTACAAGCCAAAGCCCCCGGAAGTCAATGGATTTTCAAAGTTATTCCCTTCCTCTGAGTACCTATTGGACACTCTGTTCACTTTAAGTGACCCGATTTCTGACTACGTGTACCGCTAGACATGCTCGTCTAGCTCGACTTTTCCCTCCTGCGTGTGAGACGTGTTAACACTTCCATCGATATTTCCTCCCCTGCTTGCTGCAGCATTGTTTCCAAATGGCCCCCATGCTTAATTACTCAGCCTTCTGCTCAGCATCACGATTCCAAGCTCCCTACAAAGTTCCTCTTATTGGTATCCTGCCATTTCCAACTAGGAGCTGTTCATTGCGTGCCAGCTTAGCAGTGCAGCAATGAATTTTCTGTTTCCATAGCGTCTGCCTATATCTGAGACTGTAAGTAGCATCAATGGGCTTTGCTCACGAGTCTTGAATTCCATTTGCTTCAGCAGAAAGGCCCTGACAGACTCCATGTGCCCAACGTCACCCTCGCCCCCTAGAAAAAAAGGCTGTTGCACTCAGGGTATGTTCTTGAAAATCCCTGAAATTATATCTCAATTTCCCCAAAGCAGTTTCAAACTGGAAGACAATAGAGAAGATGTTAAAAAAAGGATCTTTAATTTTTAGGCCGCCAGTTGCCTGCAAACCATTCTTCCCAGGCTGTGGACAGGGCGGTCTAGAGATCGGTTGTTTTACAGTGCCCTATCCCCAGGAAGAAGTATTTAGAAACTGAGCCACAAACGTCTCAAGACAGACATGATTCAATGATTTCCCAAAACAGGGATTTTAAATAAACGTTGCGTTGCATCTTTCTGTAATTTTTAATAAACCAGAAGTAAAACGTATGTACAGCTTGTTGGAAGGATGTGCAGGTAGTGAATTATCTATAAGAAATGTCACGGGGCTGATTGCTCAAAGCTCCCTTCTTCCCCTGAATTATCTGGCTGGCTAGGTATTAGATAGTTTGCACACATGCACACACAGGCACGCACACATGCAAACTCTGTTAAAAGAACATTATTATGGTTGAAAAGTCAAGCACTCAAAAGTTAGGCAATGCAAGAATTAAGGTTGCCTGTGCAGCCTTCCCCTTTGTGATTACGCATTATGATACAGTCTGTTATTTAATGATCACGTGATATTTTTTTCCCCCACAGGATCCCTGCCTCATTCATTCTGCTCTGGGGATGAATCAGGATTGTGTAGCCAAGGAGGCCATAAGACCCCCCCCCGGCCTCATTGCTTGCAGAAGTTGGAATGTGTGTAGTGGATGACGCAGGGCATTGCAAGAAGAGAAAGGATGGTCTCATGGTTAAGGTAGTTCAGTGTTGCCCTGGAGTACTGGATTCCATCCCTGCTTTCGCCACAGAGTTCCTGTGTGATGCTGGGCAGGTACCCAAGATGTTGTCTGTAGGACCCCTGGCTCATTTGTGGCAGAAATTGGACAATGCTCATTTAATGAGGCAGGGATCCTGTGGCAAAAATAGTATGTGATCATGTAATTAAAGACTGTATCATAATGTATATGCACAAAGGGGTCAAATTAAGGTACCACAGACAGTCTGGGCTCCAGTGAATGACACCAGAAATAGACTGTCATCCTCAACCAACCTGAGGGAGGGATGAGACACATTGCCACGGGGTTTCAGATATTTGCTGATAGCAGAGGAATGGTGAGACTCAGGAATCTTGGGTTCTGTTCTGGGATCTGCAGCAGAGAAAGTGGTAGTGGGCACAGAAGCTTCTCCCTTATCTCCTCCAACCTGTCCTTATCCCAGCCCCATTCTCCTTGCCTACAAAATCGAAGTCTCCACTCTTCAGGGTTCTCATCCCAGTCCCAATCTCTTTGCCCAGAAAGTCTCTGTATCACCCTTCCAAACTACCCATTGCATTCTCCCCTACAACTCCTCATCTAATGTGTCTAATCTCCTCCCTCAACCTGCCCTTCAAGAACTCTCCCCCGCCTATATTCCCTCTGCTCACTACCTCCTAATCTCCCTTCCCGAGCTCCTCAACCGATCTAAGTGTCCCCCACTGCCTCTTTGTTGCAGTCTCCTTGCACAGCCACTCCTAGGCTTCCACTAGCTTCTCATCTGATCTCAGCTTCCTCCCTCACCTACTGGCCCCCAGTCCCCACCCCCACCCACTCTCCCTGGCTTCTGGACTCAGTCTCTTTGCCCAGCCAGTCCCAGTCTCCTGCCCCTCACTCCCAGGCCCAGATTCTTTACCCAGCTTGTCTCAGTCTCCCTTTCACTCTCCACTCCCTGCCAACTGCTAGACCCAGCGTGTGTGAACTGCAAATTTGCAAAGTCTTATAACTTGACCAAGTCTGGGCAGATTTTCCCATGGATGGCAAAAGGCACATCCCTGACACAAAGGCCAGTGCCCTCCAAATTGCAAGTCTCTGCTCCATACCTTGGGAGCACTAGAGCAGTTCAACAAAAAGGTCACCCGAATTGTTTAACATGGGCAAAACAATGTATTTTTCTGTAGCCTAGTTCTTGGAATTGATGAAATACATACCTTTCCCCTAGCTGTACCTAAAATATCTTGTCACACCCTATGGAAGAAGATAGGTAGACCATCTATTGGATTAGTCAAATACACTTGATTTCTGCCCATCGGAACTGAAAAAAACTTGGTGCTAATGCTCAAATTAGAGAAAGCATGAGTTTCTCCAATGAATTATGAGAGCCAAGAAATACGTTTTTTCCATGGAGAACTATGGAAAGCTGACAATGAAAGGGCTGAGAAAAGCCGTTCCACTGTATTCAGATAATTACTTTCTACTTCCACCTCCCTGTTTCAAACACAAGATCCGTGATGACCCGGAAGGATTGGAGCCCCAGAGAAGGAAGCACGGATTTTAGTGAATGTAACACTTCCAGGTCAGACAAGATGATTTAGTGGTTCCCTCTGGCCTTAAAGCCCATGAATCGCTGTGCCCTCTCATCTGTGATCAGCCTTACCAGGGATCTCAGGCCACTTTAGGGATAGGTTAATTTAAAGTGGACTAAATACAATTAAAAGTAAACTTGTGCTAATCATGCACAATTTAGGCCATCCAAGAATCAGCTTCATGGGCATCTAAATTGCATCGTCCACTATGTAAAACTATAGCCCTATATGTCTAACAAATCTCTCCCTCTGAAACACTTGCAGGTTTAGCTCTGTGAATGTGAAATAATCCCTCTGTGGCTCTGCTCTACCTTGTGGGGAAACTCCTGTAGCTTTACTGTAAACATAATTATGCTGTGTGGAGCTTTCATTAATCTAACACAAAACCACAGGCTAACATGCATCAGGGTGTTTTTTCCCCCTTTCTGGAATCTGCCCTTACTTGCAGTTGCCGCATGGCACTTATTTGTATAGCATGAGCTTTTTGCAAACGTACCATCAAAAACTAAATCTCCCCTGGTCTTTACATTACGATAACTAAACAGAAGGTGTCTAAAAATAGGGAGTTCCAGGCAGGCCCTTTCCTTGTGCCATTACATTTCAGATTGGTGTACTTAAGCTGCTTGGCTCAGTGGGTATGCTATCCTGTGCAACTATTACTGGGCTTTTGTGTTAGCAGAAGTAGCAAACTATAGCACCAGGGTTAAAAATGCAGAGACTACAGTATGAAGTAAGTTCAGAGATGACTGGACAATCAAGGTAGTTTCCTTTGTCCCTCGGTCATGGGTTATTCCTCCATGATTGGGGGGGGGGGGGGGACCGCATATCATGCCACTGCTTAAAAAAATAGAAATCCTCTCACCTCATTCAGATTTTTTCCATCATTCTCTAACTTACTGAGCCAATTTCTGCCCAGCCACAAGACTGTGTCAGTTATTATTGTCTTACAATAGCCCCTAGAGGTCCCAACTGAGATCAAGGCATCATTGTGCTAGGTAGTATACAAACACATAGGAAGAACTTAGTGTAAATAGACAAGGTAAACATAAGGTGGGGAGGGGAAACAGGCACACAGAGGTATAGTATCTTGCCCAAGTTTACAAAGCAGGAAAGTGGCAGAGAGGAATAAAACTAAGTCTCCTGAGACCTAGTTGACTGCCCTACCCCCTGGATCATGCTGCCTGCCACTAGATCACACTGCCAGAGAGGCTTTGGTGCTCCATGTTTTGACTGATCGGAGCTAGTGCATCCGATGAAGTGAGCTGTAGCTCACGAAAGCTCATGCTCAAATAAATTGGTTAGTCTCTAAGGTGCCACAAGTACTCCTTTTCTTTTTGCATCCCTTTTATTGTAACCCTGAGAGGAGATATACAACAGTGTGGAATTCTCTGTGGATAATTGAGTAATTCTATTCCATTCTCTGTAAATTCTCATACTGTTCTCATCCTGGTCATATCTGAGCACCTTCCAGGAGCTCATTAAGCAATGTGACTACGCATGTATTCACAGATTCTAAGGGCAGAAGGGACCATTGTGATCATGGAGTCTGATGGCCTGCATATAACACAGGCCATAGAACTGCCCCAAAATAATTCCTAGAGCAGATCTGTGAAGCAAACCTGCAGCCAGACCAGGACTGCTCACTCAGGTACTATGACTCACCCCTACAACAGAGCCTGCAGAAACTCCGCCCTTAGGCATGCTGCAGCAGCCTATCTCCGAGCAGAGCACAGGTCAGCTGACCCCCAGGCTCAGGTACTTCACCAACCCTGCCAGAGCTGCAAGTTAGCTTGTGCAACATCACTACACAGCCAGGAACCCTCCTGCTTCATTGCATTGCAACAGATTCTCTAGGCTCCCAGCCTGCTCTTGACTTGGTTCCTGTTTCAATCCAAGTACTGTCTCAGCCTTGTCTAGGCTCTACTCCGACCTTGCTCTAGCCCTGTTACTGACCCACTCCAGCCCTGCATCCACCGCCTGATTCCCAGACCCTCAGACTGGCACCCAACAGGCTTTGAGCTTTGGCCTGCATCTAGACTCTGGCTATGATACTGACTTGGTTAGCCTATGGACTCTGACCTTGGTTATGACCCATGGCCTGTCCCCGGACCTCGGTTTCAGCACTGCCCTTGGAGAAAGTTCTATCTCCTGCACAGACAAGCTTTACTCTTAACTCTGTGGGTAGGTACTGTACTGTAGATAGGTACAGCATTCCTATACTTAGGCCTTTTCTCATTATTAATAAAACCACCATGTTTCTTGATGCCATCTTTAGCAGTATTGCCTCCCGGAAGTGACACAGACCTTTCATATACCACAAAAAAACATGGCTGGCAAGTAATTATGTAGGGATGTGCAGGTAGATCTGGATACCACATGTTTAATTATCTGCACATTGCTAAGCCTCTATCACAACTAAAACATCTAGCAAATTTAAAGGAATGCTGTCAAGAAGTTTAGGATCTACTTGTTCAAGAAAAATTACAGGACTTAATGGGGCAAATTCTGAATAACTTTCTTAGGGACAGAGTCTGCAACCCATAGTCAAATTGTGTAGTTTCTTACTTGGTGAGTAATGAGATTGCTATCCAACATAAGGGAGCGCAACAAAATCTTGTCCTTATTTTTTGTTGTTGCTTGCACTCTTTTCAGTAAGTGTTTTGCCTGTTGGATTTGGCTGAGTCTGAATGGACATGTTCCCATGAATTAAAAACCCCAGTTAAATGATCAGGAGAAGAATGGTTCAGTGGTGAGGACCCCAGCTTGGGAGACTGAGGTTCAATTCCCTGCTCCACCATACACTTCCTGTGTGAATTTGAGCACGTTGCTTAGTTTCTAGAACGATGCAGCTAGTTACACAACACCCCTGTGAAGTACTAAAAAAATATGTTCAAAGATTCTTAGGACATGTCTACGCTGCATCTGGGCGTGAACTTCCCCACACAGGTCCACAGGCACACTCGTGCTCTAAAACCTGCTGCGCTGATATTGCAGCTCAGGTTCTCAGGCCCAGCTCCCCAGGCTTCAAAGCCTGAGCTCGAGCCCAAGTTGCCAGGTCTACACAGCTACTTATAGAGCACTAGCGAGAGCCTGTGAATGCGGACTGGGAGGTTCAGTCCCAGATGCGGTGTAGATATGTCATTAGGTGCTCAGATATTATAACAGGCTCCATGTAAGTACCATAGATAAGAGTTGTGGTCTGTGTGCATGTTTAACTGTAGACATGGTCCTTACACATACTATCCTGAGCATTTCAGTGATCTGTTTCGTATCAATAAAATGTGTGTAGTGGTGGTATGAAGCAGGACATGACATCAGTGCTGGTTTTGCTGAGTGTATATGCCCCAACTTGGTCATGGTATCAAGACACATTCGTTGCATGAACCAGAATTTGGTCCCTTGCATATGATCTGGAGTTAGCAGCATAACTGAAATTCTTATTTTCATGAGGACTGATTGAATTTTTGAGTTACTGGTTCCTGTGCAAACAAAAAGAGATGTCATAGAAAATCCTGCCCTGAACATTTATGAAGACTGACTCCAGGAAACAGAGTGAATGCCAAGCACATTTTTTCTGCAGACCTTTTTGACTGGTTTCTTTTTAGTTTGGATGAAGGGCTGGTGGGTTATACATGGACTATATTTCAAAACTAATTAGCTCTGACTGTTCATTATGCATCATAAAAGGAAAATGTCTAATTTCTTCTTTATTATTCAGATTGCATATTTTCTTTATCAGATGGTTGAGAACAGTTCAGCTAGAAAGATTATGACAACTCGTCTCAGGAATAACAAAGAAAATCAATTTTTTCCATATTTGTAAAATTGCTTTCTACCCTACATAATTGGGTCAAAGGCACTTATCTTTGGCATAAGCACAGAACCATGATTTCCTGGCTCCCAGTCCTGTGTTCTACCCACAGAAACAATCTTCCTCTCACATATCTAATATATTCCTTCTTCATTTCAGTGGAACGCCCTGAGCTACAGGACATGTATTTAAATTCATATAGATCAATCTTAATTTATAATGATCTTTATTTAGTTTCAATTCTTCTTCCATGCTCCTTTTTAATCATATTCTCTAAAGACTAAATAATCCCAATTTTGGTCAACCCCTTTTACATGAGAGCCATTCTGTTGCATTTATCATTTTTATTATCCTAGGCTGTGCTCTCTCCAGTTTAAATAGATCTTTCTTCTAAGTCGCTATTTATGAGTCAATTTCAGTTTTATATATTAGTCAATAAATATCCTCAAATGACTCCTCACATTCTTATCCCAGCTAACTTAACTGAAAAGCCTATTCCTAGTCATACATGTCATGTTTCTAATCTCAGTACAATATTTGCCATAATACTATGTTGCATATTCCTGTTATCCAATTTAATGGCCTGATCTGACATCCATTGAAACTGGTGAGAGTTTGACGTCTATGGGCTTGTGTGGAGCTCTGTCCATACCAGAAGAGGTGGCTAACTGCTGCTAGGAAACCAGAAGCTGCTGCTGAGAGCCTGCTTGGGCTTTGATTGAGCAGGGAGCCTCAGAGATGGTTGGTGGCTTCACTGGAGCAAAGGCAGAGATTGTTGCCGTGCCTAGAGCTGACTGAGGTGGGGCTGAGGTGAAGGCAGTGTGAGTAACCACCACCCTTGTTTGGGAAAGTACTTGCAAGGGAAGGGGGACAGCAAAGAGACTCTAAGGGGTTGTTTGAGTCTCAGAAGAGGCAGAGTGGTCTTCCCAACAAACCAGAATTCAGGCTTGCTGACATTTGGTTAAAACAACTCCAATCTTCAGAGGGGGCGTGTAGCTTGTTGCCTTGGCTGGACTGATACACTAGACCAACAGAGTGCTGTCTCCATTTTCAAGATCTCCAAGCATGCCCACGCAAGCAAGTGTTTTGCACTCTGAAATCCAGAGGAGAGTACACTCAGGGGTGGGGTAAACAGTGACAGTGTAAATGCAAGTTAGATAAGTTTAATTTACTGTTGTACACTGTATTTGTTAATTGAGTTCTTGAACTGCCCCCCCTGCTCATTCAAATTAGTGGTGACAATTAATTTCAGTCTGTTATATAATGTTTTCTTAAACTGTTAAGTATAGGGGTGTTAATTCTAATATAAGTGTATATTGGGTGTGTATTGTTTTATTTTTGAGTTAGACCCATTGCATAGATTAGCTCAGGTTTATTCCTGGAGGCTCCCAAGTGAGTGTGTACAGAGCCCAGCCAGGTGGAGGCACTACCAATTTTAATGTCTTTTACAAATAAAAGGACTGCAGTAGAGGGGTGGTCAAAGGATTCCCATCTATCCAACATCACCACTGGGATACTCAGGGTCTCCTTTAATATCAACATCAGGCACCTGGGCACACAGGTAAGCGTTGCCTGCTCCCGAGTAATCCAGAGAGGAAAGGGGGAGGTTACATAAGGTGCTACTCATCATGAGTGGCAACATCTGGCCCTCTCTGTACACAGCATCTGGTCTTGCGCAAGAAACCACAGGCAAGATTATCTGGCTTGTTATGAACATTTCTAGTCCTCTAAATCTTCTTAAATGACCACTGTCCTATTGGTACTGGATAGTCTAGTCTGCACACACACAGCTTCTTGGCACTATGCCAAATCAGTCCAGCTGAGAGCCCTTTCTTTCCCTTCCCACTGGATATTGTGGGCCAAATTCTAATCTTAGTGTGAGTGACATAAACCAGGAGTGCCTCCTCTTTAATTAATGGATTGCAACTAGTGCAACTGAGATCAGAATATGGCTCCCAATGACTTGGTTAAGAAGCTTTCAACTCCTGTTTAAATAGTGAATGTATCAGTTAATAACACTAATTAATAACAAAAAAAAATCTATCTTATGCCATTGTTTCAAATAGCTAGTGTTTTGTGCAGCTCAGATCCACTGATGAACTGCATTATGTTACCAACTCTCTTTTCTCTCTAGTTTTCCATCTTAACTTGGCATCTGTATCTGAAGCAGATTTCTTGATTAATTAGGTCAGCGTTAAATGTTTCCTGAGCAAGTTCCTGCAAAAGTCACTCAGAAGCATGACACATGCAACGCCGCATGCTGTGTAGTACAATTATTGTTATTATTTGTATTACAGGAGTACTAAGAGTGTCAGCTGAGATCAGGGCTCCATTGTTCTAGCCATTGTACAAACACACAGTGAAAGAGAGTCCCTGGCCCTCATTTCTTCAAAGAAATTTCTTGTATTTCAAAGGCTGGGAGGAAGGATTACTATTGGAGCTTGCCAACAGGTTTAAAATGAAAGCATTTTAAATCTAGAAATGGCCTTTTTTCCACAAATGAAAAATGTGAGAAATTTTTTTGAACATTTTTCCTTTTTTGGAATTTTTTGACAGAAAAAAGTTAAATGACAAAAATTAGCCTGTTGGCCTTTCGGTGTTTCGTTTTAGGTCTTGTTCAGGTGCAGTCTGTGTCATCCTCGTCTTAACTCTCTTCTCTGTTTCAGGGTGTGTTCCTAGGCCATCCCACTTCTTCCTCCATTTCATTTTGTATGTGTGTGTCCTTTTCTTCTGCATGCTGAAGTTTTACAGAGCAGCCTTGCTAGGCCATTGCCCAGCTCTCCCACTTGATCTGGGCTTGGGATCAGCACCAGAAACATGAAACTCATTGGCATGGTGTAGTGGGCTTCTCACGGGTGCCAGCAAGCCTAGTGGGCAGGCCACAACTCAGTCTCCCAGAGTTTTGGGATGGCCTTACCGGGCAGTCTGAGGGCCTGACAGCTGAGTTACAATCTTCTTTTCTCTTCAGTTTGGGGCATGGCACCAGCACTCTGCTGCCCTCTCAGGAGAGGGTTGCTTACACAGTCTAAGCAATCAGCTGGGGCTTCTCAGCTAGCTTTCAGTGTCTAATTGCTCCTCCTTGTCAGGGAGAAGGGGTGGGGAAGGGAGCTAGGCCCCTGGCTTCCCAGTCAGATCTTACCCACAGTCCAGACCCTTCCCCTGTAGATTGCTCTGTCCCAGAAGCCATCTAAGTCTATGAATTTGTCTCTGTCACAAAGTGTATAATCTGATTTTAAAAAAGATGCAGCCAGTGATCATAATAAATCATAGGAGGAAAGGAGGGCCAGGCTATAATAGCAATCATATCATTCATTCAGACTTTTTATTGAAAAAGGCTCATTTTTTGTCTACAAAAGAATTTCTCAAATCAAAATATTTTGGTTTTGGAAACTGAAATTTTTCATTTTTGATCTGGAAAAAATTCCCATCATGTACCTAAGATTCCGAAACAGAATTGGCAATACAAACCCCAGTCCCTCATCTCACATACAATCCCTCATCCTCCCCCACCTAGAACACACACAGAAAAGAAGGAAGGTAGAATGACTGGTAACTGAATGTGCACAAAAGCAGGGAGGTTCAACAACCTCACACAGACACAGCAGCAGCATGAGCAGATTCACATGGCTATAATGTAGCCATGGTGTTGTGTAGAACAGACTTCCATCTTGAATGGTCTCTTGCAAGTTGTATTCCTTCATCGAGTCAATATGAGAGAATTTGGGCTTCTTAAATCCCTCAAAATTGCATCTTCCAACCTCATCCCGGTGCCAAATTCTGTTTGTGTTCGTATGATTCTTTGTTTCCAGGTTAAATGTTGCTGACAGTTAATACCTACTAATATTAGTGCTATCACCTAGCTCTTATATAGTGCTTTCATCTGTAGGTCTCAAAGTGCTTTACAGAGGAGGTCACTGCTGGGTACTATATCTTCCCAAATACTCTGAATATAGTAGTAAGATTTCCATCAGATCAGATCTCTGTACAATTTCCTTTTTTAAACAAAGGAAAGGAGAATTCACTTAGAAGTGAGAACTTTATGAAAAGCCATAACAAAGGGATAAATAGTAGAGGTGGGTAAGAGTCATTTGACCTCAAAAAGGTAACATATTATGGAGTTTCAGAATAAAAGTTAAGAACATAAGTAATTTTTAATAATGTTTAAGCCTAAATCTGATCCCAAATTCACGCAAGATTCAGGCACCTGGTGCAGGCAAATGATTCCAGAACCTCATTTAGGAGTGACTGCATCTGACACTCAGATTGTTCAGCACAACTTTTTCTTCTTTCCTACTTAGCAGTAAGTCAACATCCTTAGCTGAGCATGATCCCAATGAGTCCTCCGTACAAAATGCTTCCTTTGATAAGAACATAAGATCAGAAGAATGGCCATACTGGGTCAGAACAAAGGTCCATCCAGCCTGGTATTTTGTCTGCCGACAGTGGCCAATGCCAGGTGCCCCAGAGGGAGTGAACCTAACAGGTAATGATCAAGTGATCTCTCTCCTGCCATCCATCTCCACCCTCTGACAAACAGAGCCTAGGGACACCATTCCTTACCCATCCTGGCTAATAGCCATTAACGGACTTAATCGCCATGAATTTATCTAGTTCTCTTTTAAACCCTATTATAGTCCTAGCCTTCACAACCTCCTCAGGCAAGGAGTTCCACAGGTTGACTGTGCACTGTGTGAAGAAGAGCTTCCTTTTATTTGTTTTAAACCTGCTGCCCATTGATTTCATTTGGTGGCCCCTAGTTCTTATATTATGGGAACAAGTGAATAACTTTTCCTTATTCACTTTCTCCACACCACTCATGATTTTATAGACCTCTATCATACCCCCCCTTAGTCTCCTCTTTTCCAAGCTGAAAAGACCTAACCTCTTTAATCTTTCCTCATATGGGACCCATTCCAAACCCCTAATTATTTTAGTTGCCCTTCTCTGAACCTTTTCTAATGCAAGTATAGCTTTTTTGAGATGAGGAGACCACATCTGTACGCAGTATTCAAGATGTGGGCGTACCATGGATTTATATAAGGGCAATAAGATATTCTCCGTCTTATTCTCTATCCCTTTTTTAATTATTCCTAGCATCCTGTTTTCTTTTTTGACTGCCGCTGCACACTGCGTGGATGTCTTCAGAGAACTATCCATGATGACTCCAAGATCTCTTTCCTGATTAGTTGTAGCTAAATTAGCCCCCATCAGATTGTATGCATAGTTGGGGTTATTTTTTCCAGTGTGCATTACTTTACATTTATCCACATTAAATTTTATTTGCCATTTTGTTTCCCAGTCACTTAGTTTTGTGAGATCTTTTTGAAGTTCTTCACAGTCTGCTTTGGTCTTAACTATCTTGAGCAGTTTAGTATTCTCTGCAAACGTTGCCACCTCACTGTTTACCCCTTTCCCCAGATCATTTATGAATAAGTTGAATAGGATTGGTCTGAGGACTGACCCTTGGGAAACACCACTAGTTACCCATCTCCATTTTGAAAATTTACCATTTATTCCTACCCTTTGTTCCCTGTCTTTTAACCAGTTCTCAGTCCATGAAAGGATCTTCCCTCTTAGCCCATGACAACTTAATTTACTTAAGAGCCTTTGGTGAGAGACCTTGTCGAAGGCTTTCTGGAAATCTATGTACACTATGTCCACTGGATCCCCCTTCTCCACATGTTTGTTGAGCCCTTCAAAGAACTTCAAAGAATTCTAATAGATTAGTAAGACATGATTTCCCTTTACAGAACCCATGTTGACATTTGCCCAACAATTTATGTTCTTCTATGTGTCTGACAATTTTATTCTTTACAATTGTTTCAACTAATTTGCCCGGTACTGACGTTAGACTTATCAGTCTGTAATTGTTGGGATCACCTCTGGAGCCCTTTTTAAATATTGGGTCTAGAGGTGATATTATTACTTGCAGACAATGAGGAATAGTCTGTGCAAATAGAACTTCCAACTCCCTTTCAAACCCGGCTATGTGGAGCCTGGCTGCAACAGCCACCAATGAGGGGGAGTCCGTCTGAATCTTTGGCTGGACTGAGAACAGAACCATTCATTAGGGGACAGAGTGAAGCAAAATGCCTGAGACAGATGCAAATAATTCAGTTTAGCACCAAGTTCTAGACAAATGGTCAATGTAGCTCAGGAGAACACTAGGACTCCCAGTCCCTTCATCCTATATTTAATGTTTTTATGCACCCATGTGATTGGAGTTAACTCAGCCTTTGGCAGTAGTTTGCATTTAACCTGCTTGCATGTACTTTACTGATATTATTGCTCACTGCTCTGCTGGTCATAAATGGAAACTGGGTTTGACCAGAACCTTCAGCACTGCAACACAGACCTTTGCCACTTGAGTGGAGGGACTAGTGACCCAAACTAGAATTTCCATTGACTTCAGTGTGTGCTGGACAAATTTCTAACTCTGTTAATGCAATCAATAGCAGGGGGTATCCCAAGTGGATCAGCCACAGATACATAGCCCCTCCCTGCCAAAGGAAGCTCATTGCAAGTAGAGCTGCTTTAAATTTGTATGGAACAACATTGTTTCACCAAAATGTAAATTTTTGAACAAACTCATCAGTTTTGACAAAACTTCTCAGGTCCAGAATGGAATTTCAAGAGCAAGCCCTTCCGTAGAATAACAACTAGCCCAGTGGTTAAGACCAGCTCTGAGGAAATGTAAGAGCCAGGATCAAGTGTTTGCTCTGTCTGATTCAGAGCAGGAATTTAAATGTGGGTCTCCCACATCCCAGGGAAGTGCCCTAACTACCGGACTATAGAGGGTGGACCTTTCTCTCATGTTTTCTGTGAAAGAGCTTGTTTTCTTTCCTCTCTGGAACAAAACTTCAAAACCTTAAATATTTTCATTAAATGAAATTGTTGTTTTCCAGCCAGTCCTAGTTACTAGTGCCTGAGAATCTAAGTTCCTGTTCAGGAGCCATTTTCATAATAACCAAACATTGTGACTCTGAAAGTCAAAAAGAATCTCTTATCAAGGAGCAAAAGACTGAGGAATGCCATAGGAGTGACCCACCATAGTTGTACAAGACCGTAGGCAGATTCCGTAGTTATTTCTGTAAGGATTAAAGGGCAACTGGAATAGCACGGTGCATGATGGTTCAGTTCACCCCACAGGCAGAATACTTAGTAACAGTGTATGGATCTCATCAAAGACAGACTGAAAATGGGATCCTTACTGGTTTGTATTCCTCCATGGCCTGCCAGTTCTATTCACTTTGATCACAGCATTCCTTCTCACTGCAATTTCAAGGAAATGGGGAGAAAATGCAGTAAGTACATTGGAAAAATTCACTGGGGCTTTTAGAACAATTTTCTGTTAAGGATTCAATATTTTGTCTCCAAGTGGATTTACAGCATTTCACCCAATACTAAATAGGAAACTAAACCAACCTGTCACTAAAAGTAAAATGTTGACTCATGTTGACATTTGAGCTAAAACTTATAACAGGCCTTGGAAAGAATATTTAAGATGTCTTGCATCTGCTTCCTATCTGGCAGTGGAGAATTTTATCATGTTGCTTTCCTTTTGGCTAACAAAAGCATGAGGGGTTAACAAGAAAAGGGTGAATGGAATTAAAAAATAATGATAATCTTTATTGTAAATAGCATCTCCAATGGACAAGTATCGCAAACATAATTACAGAATTATACTGTTACAGAAATAAATAAACTGCTCACTTTTAAAATCTTTGTCATCCCCATTTGCAAGAAATTATTGTATCCACGGTACTAATGGAAATAAGCAGAGGAAATACTATGGATTAAGAACCATTTGCATTAATTGATTATAACAGCAAAATTATGAAGGTCTGAATAGTAAGCACAGTGTATATATAAGGATACTGTGCCATAACCTCAGCTGTTTTAATTTGGGGTCGCTCCATTGTCAGTTGAGCTGAGGATCTGATCAAGTCATATCTCAGATCAAAAACATAACAATTAAACTATTCATCCTGTCATAAAACCTAACCCCTCTATACATGAAAACTTTCAACCTATCCAAATGTCTGGGAGTTAGATGGGCATTGAAACATGTTAAAGTCGGAGGACATAATAGTTCATAGAGTCCAGTACTCTTCAGTATTTTACTTAATGACTTTAATGATGGAGTGGAGAGTGTGCTTGTAACATTTATGGATGACAAAGTTGGGAGGTGTTGCAAGCACTTTGGAGGACAAGGCTGGAATTCAAATGATCACATAAATTGGAGGAGTGGGCTGAAATAGAAAAAGACTAAATTCAATGAAGACAAATGCAAAGTACTACACTTAAAGGAAAAAAACAAATGCACAAGCACAAAATGAGGAGCAGAAAAGGATCTGGGGGATATAGTAAGTCACAAATTAAACATGATTCAACAGTGTGATGCTGTGGTGAAAGAGGCAAATATTATTCTGAAATGTATTATTAGGAGTGTTTTAAGTAAGACTGGGAGGTAAATATTTCACCAAGCATCATCTGGAGTACTGGATCCAGTTTTGGGTACCACAGTTTAAGAAAGATGTGGACAAACTGGAGAGAGTTCAGAGGAGAGCAACAAAAATGGTGAGAGCTTTAGAAAACATGAACTATGAAGAAAAGCTGAAAGAACTGGGCTGGCCCACCGACAGCAATTCCGAGCCCCAGGGCAGAACAGTCAATGGGCACCCACGCATGCACAAGCCTCACCGGCACGGACACGGTCCGCCTGACATTTGGGCGGTGCTGCACCTGTGCTGGCTGGTGCCCAGCGAACTGCCGGCTGTGCTGCTGGGAGCGCTCTTCCAGCAGGGCCAGGTCTTCCAGATGCCCACCCAGTAGGGTTGCCAACTGTCTAACTGTGCAAACCCAAAGACCCTGCCCCGCCTCTTCCCTAAGGCCCTGCCCCTGTCCTGCCCCTTCTCTGAGGCCCCGCCCCCTGCTCACTCCATCCCCCCTCCCTCATCGCTTGCTCTCCCCCACCTTCATTCACTTTCTCCAGGCTGGGGCAGGGGGTTGGGGCGTGGGAGGGGGTATGGGGTGCAGGCTCTGGGACGGAGTTTGAGTGCAGGAGAGGGTGTGGAGTGCAGGCTCTGGGAGGGAGTTTGGGTACTGGAGAGGGTGCGGGGTGTAGACTATGGGAGGGAGTTTGGGTGTGGGAGGGCATGCGGGGTGCGGGTTCTGGGAGGGAGTTTGATTGCAGGAGTGGGTGAGGGGTGTGGGCTCTGGGAGGGAGTTTGGGTGCAGGGGGGGGGTAAGGTGTCAGGCTCTGGGAGGGAGTTTGGGTGTGGGAGGCGGTGCGGGGTGCGGGCTCTGGGAGGGAGTTCGGGTGTGGGATGGGGTGCCGGCTCTGGGAGAGAGTTTGTGTGCACGGTGCGGGCTCTAGGCTGGGACAGGGGGTTGGGGTACAGGAGGGGGTCAGCGCTTACCTCGGGTGGCTCCCGAAGTCCAAAAGCGACTGGCACACCCCTTTGGCAGCGGCTCCAAGGAAGGGGGCCCAGTGAGTCTCTGCACACCACTGTCCATTGGCTGCAGTTCCCTGCTGATGGGAGCTGCGGAGTCAGTGCTTGGGGCGGGGGCAGCACACTGAGACCCCCTCCCACCTTGGGGCCACAGGGACGTGCCAGTCACTTCTGGAAGCGGCACAGAGCAACAATCCTTGGCTCTTACATCCCCCACATCCCAACCCCCACCCCCGGTAGAAATATTGCCAGATGTAGTTCCGAGCCACCGCTGGCTTGGGGCCCCCAGGCCCTTTTAAATCGCCCGGGCCCCTGGGCAATTGCTCCCTTTGCTCCCCTCCTATTGGTGGGCCTGGAACTGGGCATGTTTAGTCTAGAGAAAAGAAGACTGGGGGGGGGGGGAATGATAAGAGTCTTGAAATATGTAAGAGATTGTTATAAAAAGGACAGTAATCATTTGTTCTCCATGTCCACAAAGGATAGGACAAGAAGAAATTGGATTAGTTTGCAGCATGGGAAATTCAGGTTAGATATTAGGAAAAACTTTCTAAGTATAAGGATACTTAAATACTGGAATAGGTTACCTAGGGAGGTTGTGGAATCCCTGTCACTAGAGGGTTTTAAGAACAGATAATACAAACACCTGTCAGGGATGGTCTAGTTATATTTATTCCTGCCTCAGCACGAGGGAATGAACTAGACTGCTTGAGGTCCGTTCCAGCCCTGCATTTCTATGACCCTCTGTCTAGAACGTTAGCAGAAATAGGCTCTAATGGACAAAGGTGGGGAAACAATATTCTAGAAATGACACAAAGAACACCCTGCCCTTGACTCCCTACCAGGAGTGAATTATTGGGATTTCTGCCCTAATCCTGCCTTCTTCTGTTCATATACAATTAGATGCAACTCAAAACTTCTTCCACTTCTACAAAAATAGATGGGACCCTTACTTCAAAGTCTGTCATTGAAGATAGGTTAGTGCAGATATTAGAGCCTAAGCTTGATATTTCTGAGACCAAAGCTGAGAATTGGACTTGTTCTGTTATTCTTCTTCTCAATTAATCATCTGCTATCAGAGGTGCCCAACCACCCAAAGTTCCCAGTGATTTCAGTAGGAGTGGCAGATGTTCAGAACCTCTGAAAATCAGGCTTAGTGTCTTAAAGATAGTGTTTATGCCTTTGGTTCCCGGTTTCCCATGTTTATTATCAGAATTCTAAAAACTCTTTACAATAATAGGGTACAGCTTCCCATGCTCCACTCTGTTGGGGACCCATGAGAAAAAATTACAATATTTAGACCTGGAGGTGTTTTTTTCTTTTTTGTCTTATTGTGAAAGTTTCTCTGGCACAGGGGCAGAAGCCACGTCTGTTCTAGATTTCTGCATTCTTTACTATTTCATTCGGAATTTAAACACTTTTAAGGGTGTCGTTTAAAATACAGGCAGTCCTCGGACTTACGACACAATTGCTTCCTGAAAATTGCGTTGTAAGTCGAAACGTTGTAACTCAGAACCGCAATACACGCCATTGCAGGACCGGGCGTTGTAAAGTCGAGACCTACTGTCGTAAGTCAAATCAGGGGGTCAATTCAGAAACGTCATAAGTGCCGTTCATCATAAGTCGAACGTCGTAAAGTCGAGGACTACCTGTACATGTGGCTCTTGCTCTTCATCTAGTGTTACATGATCCATTTCCTACCCCATAAGCCCTTCTGCAAATGAACTATGTTAGGTGTGCTACATTTTTGTCTTTCTACGCGTATGTGAAAGTGAGCAATGGGCCATGATCCCACAAACACTGACGGCGTTAATGGGACAAAACACACGCACAAGTGTTTGCAGGATCAAGCGTTAACAGGGCTGTTCATTGAGGTCTCCAAACTAAAGGCCAAATCCTATCAACCCTTATTCATGTGCATGGTTCCAACAAAGCCAACAGGACCATTCCCATGAGTAAAGACAATTTGCATGAATAGCTATTTGTTGCATCACTTCCTAAGAAGAGTCTAACAGTAATAAAGATAATTGATATAGGTATGATATTAAAGACTATAGGTATAGACAATCTGTTACAGTTACACAGGAGCAGTGAGAAGACACTAAAGGTGGGATTTTATGAAGCCTGTGTAAGGGTCTTGTCCATGATATTTTTTAAACGTCCCTTAAAATAGCATAAGCTTTCCCACTCCATAGAATGCTAGTGGCTAAAAAAGTCCTTCATTTTCTTCTGTTTTCACCATCATTCTAATGAAGTGAAATAATTTACTATCTTAATTTTCTCTGCACTAAATGAGGCTAGAAGGAACAACTCTCACTCATTAATATATGTGAATTTAATATATGTGAATGTAAATCCTGTTAATCTATTTTCCCTTGACCGGTGGCTTGGAACTACATCTGGCAATATTTCTACTGGGGGTGGGGGGGGTGTAAGAGCCAAGTCTGAATTGGTGGAGTCTGGGACTGAGACCTAGGTATGGAGTTGGGAACCTCCTAATGGCTGGCTTTCAAACAATCTGTGTGGGAATTGACTTTCTTCCCTTCAGGCTGCAGAGGTAGTTTGTCTAAAATAACTGTTCCATCTGCACGACAAAGAGGAATTACGATAATCAGTAGAGATGGGTGGCCTAGAATAAATAAATATTTGTGACAATAATTAATTAGGGATGTTACAACGCACTTTGTTCAGAGGGTACCAAAGATCAGGATTTAAATGTAATCTGCAATCAAACCTAGGTCATAAAACAGAGAATGGAACTGGTTGAAATAAATGACTTATTCATGATAGCAGAGATCATGCATGGTTTTAGTTGATAAACAACACTGTAGACGGGGGGAGGGGGAGAGCTTTCCCATTACAATTCTTTAGAAACCATGGTCAAAAGGGACATCCCAGATCACCTAGGAATGAAGAAACATGGGGTCTGGCTTGAGGAAGCCCCTTGAAGTTGGTTTGGGATTGCAAAGGAGAAGGTTCAGTGAATACTCTAAATTCAACTGAGAGCAGAACCAGGCGCAATGTATGCATAACATACCCTATTGTAACTTTTGTTTTCTTGATCAGAGCAGAAGAATGGGAAGATCTTCCTCAAGCACCAGATAGAGGACTAGTAAGTGCAAACTTTTATTTACTTGGAGCTATTGATACATAATCTTAAATATCTGACTAATTTTGATTCTTCCTCTCTTTAGGGCAAATCCCGAGATCCTCTAACTCAGGCTAACTTCTACTGATTTCAGTGAGTTGGGACCACTGGGGTATCCCAGGTGGTTTCTTACTCAATGCAAAAAACTGGATACACCCTGGAACTGAGGATTGGGCTGGAATCGGGGGGCCACTGGGACCGGCAGGATTGGAACTTGCCAACTGTAGATCATTACAGCCTGTGGCTTGAGATCAGGACTTCTCTTTGCCTCTGTTGCTGTGGAAGACCCAAGATCACTTAACTGGAGCACTGTTCTATTAATAGCTTAGCTGAATGTTATGGGCCAGACCCTGCACGAGATTATTGGCACCTTTGTCCTGCTGCTTTGGCCCAAAGTTGCCCTAAAGCTGGCAAAGGAGCTGTTATGACAGATCCATGACACCCAAGAATTCCCTCACTGGAGAGTCCTCCAATGGCCATTCCCATCTACCTATGGCCAGCTCAGAGGTGTGGCTTTACCCCAGGGATGCCTAGCTGCAGCAGTGGTCTGTTGGGGCCATTGGCAGTCAGCGCCAGAGGAGACTGGCTCATCATAGACAGACCTCAGAATTGGTAAGTTGTCTTTTACTCACACCCCTGATCAGCTGTACTCAGTGCACCTCAGATATAGCAGAGGATCTGGCCCTAAGATTTTGTCACGGGGTTCTCGACTCATGTTGGGTGGCTCCCCTTTCAGGTGATTGTATGGATTAACTCTGCCCAGTTTAGCACCCCCCCCCCTTCTCTTCTATCATTGCACTATCTATCTATCTATCTTCCGACTCACAGCATTGTAGTCTGGCCAATTTGTGACTTGGCCATCCGGCCAGGTCATGCTCCCTTTCTGGGAGAGTCTTTCAAACTCTCTCCACAAGCAGCATCAGGCAGTCCTCAGACCCCTTGCCATGGCTATGTCGCTCCCACAGTGACTCAGGCAATCTTCCTGTTCACTGCTCCAAGCAATACCACTCTGTGGGGGATGGTAGGAGAACCCAAGCCAGCTCTCTACTCTGGGTTCCAGTCCAGAGCCCTATAGCCAGCATCTACACCACCCTTACTGCTCTCACCCCTGGACTGCTTCTTAGTGTGCTTCTTTCCCCCTTCCTTCTCCCTTAATCTCAGGGAGACAGACTGCAGGCTTCCTCCCTGCTGCCAACCTCCTGGTTTTATACAAGCCCCTCCTGTTCTGTCACAGGTGAGCTTCCTCCTAATTAGTGCCCTCCACTCTGCCTAATTCTCCCCTTTCACTCTCCCCCCACTTTGCAGCTTAATTGGAAGATTGGACCCACCTGGACTAATTCAGCTCTTTCAGGGCCAGGGTGGTGAGTACACCCCATTGCATATTTGCTGTTGTTCTCAGCTATTGATAAAGTGGCTGCTAAATAG
The DNA here is from genome assembly GCF_015237465.2 of Chelonia mydas. Taxonomy (NCBI): domain Eukaryota; kingdom Metazoa; phylum Chordata; order Testudines; family Cheloniidae; genus Chelonia; species Chelonia mydas. The sequence goes on from NC_057851.1 coordinate 14,046,158, forward strand.
CCCCATGTTGTCCTTGCAGTTTGCAATGGTTTACTGTTGGCTCCAAAGGGAGCTGCAAGAGCTCTGTGCCTGTCAAGATCAGGGCATAGGATCATGAGCTCTTTTGGGGGTTTACCTCTGTGAGGTACTGCATGCTCTCAACCCCAACTGAATTCCAGGGATCTCACAGGATCAGGCAGGGGTTCTGTTCTTTGTTTGGCACTACTTATTTATTGCAAAGCGCTGAACCAAACCCCAGCAAAGTCAATGTCAGTCTTCCACTGATTTCAGTAGGCATTGGATCAGGCACTCATAGCACTAGATAAATAATAGTAATAAAAAAATGGTTAATATTGATATTGTTTCTACAGGTCGAAACCAAGATCAGGGTCCCACAACACTAGGGGCTGTACAGAGACATAGTGAGTGAGAGTCCCTTTCCTAAAGAACCTACATTCTAAATAGGCAACATATACAAAGTGTGAGGGGAAAAACAAAAGCACAGAGAGGTGAAGTTACTTGCCAAAGATCAAACAGTCAGTGGCAGAAGCAGGACTAGAACTCAGGTCTTTCAGACCTTATCAAATGTTGTAGGTAGCAGAGCACACTGCTTTTTCATGTTTCTGGTGAACATGTCTGTTATTTCTGCTGACCCTGATCTCCACTTTCTACTCTGACTTCCCAAAGAATACTGAGTCAAGTTCAAGGCCTCACTCCTTATCTTCAAGGCATTCAGTGGCCTGTCCCTGGAGTATCTACAAGATATTCTTAAACTTTGGGTTGAAGACCGGAGTTGACAATTTTGCTCTTTGGCTCAATGGAATTCTCTGCAATAAAGGGTAAAACTCATTTGTGCAGGAGACAAAGTTCCCTCAGAGGCTGGTCTGAGACTGTGGAATGAACTCCAAGAATAAGGACCATCACAAACCTCCCCACCTTCCCCTCCCAGTGCAAGGCATGTTTCTTTGACCTTGCCATCTCAACCATAAATAAACAGTAACATGCATATTGGAAAAAAAAATCCCTAACAGAACAAAACCCTCCACTGTACACACTTCTCCCCCTGGGGAGTGGATGAGAGAACAAATGACAGTTATTGGCCATGTCACTTAATGCACTACTGAAAAACTCTCAGAGACTATGTGGAGAGAGCAGTGTAAGAACCTGAATAGAACAGACTTTACCGAACTCTATAGAAAACCCAACACACTATCAATTACAAAAATAGAACCGGATCTGTCAGTCCTTATTCAGACAAAGTTTTGAAGTCAATGGGGAATTCTCCCTCAGTTGGAACTGCAGCCCGGGACCCACCATCCCAGCTTTTACATTTGCTGCGTCGATATTGTTTTTTACTTTTTGTTTGTCTTTTTAAGTTATTTTTTCCCAATAAAAAGTTTTAAACCAACCTCTCCCCCGCTCCTCAAAATAACCACCTCAATCTTCTTCTTTTTTTCTTTCCTTTTTTGGTTTTCCACATTTGCAGTTGAGAAGGGGTGTGTTCTAGGAAGAGAACAGCAGTCTCTTAGGAAATCTGTCATTTAAAAACAAACAACCAGAAACTAAATGCCAGTGTCAGTCAAAATGAAAAAGGATCATCAAATTCTTAAGCAAAAGCTACAGATAAAGTGAGCCAGGCACCAAACTGATTTTTTATGCCTCCACGTTAGCATAAATAGGCAACTGTCAAAATACAGCATCTTGTCTTTTGACAAAGTGAAATTCCACTAAATTGAATCAAGTTGAACAGAGAGTTGACTGTAGTTTAGACAGGCTCTCCCTCCCCTTCTGAGATCAGGGGCCTGTTTGGCAGAGCTCTCAGGTTCCAAATGAAAGAAACGTGTTGGAATAGAATGAGTGATGAAAAAAATGTCCCTAACAGGAATTCCATTAATTAAACCCCAAGAGGTTGACAAGCCTTGAGCGAATAGTTTGCAGTGTTAGGAGAGGGGAGCCGTACTTCCCAGTGTCTTGAACCAGTTTGATCCCCATCTCTGTTAACAGATTAATTTATAAAGTATAATTTATAGAGTATTCTCTTCTTGCTATCAATAAATAAAAATAAACACTGAATTGATAAAACTCAGAAGAGAGTTTACCATTCCTACAAGTCACTTCTGCTAACTATTATGTCGTGCCTTGGTCTCTATGTTTATCAATGTTTAAGATACCTACTTTAGGGATTTATATTGCTGTCCATCACCACAGTATCTGAAAGCTCCTACATAAAACAGATTAGCAGTTGTGAAGTTGCTAGTGGCCTCCATGGATGCACTGAGTCTTTTCCTTTTTTGGGGTGTAGAACTCTACTCGGCAGAGGTTGACTGTTTTGTTTGGTTGGTCGATTTGTTTGTCCAATACTTTGGGGTCTTTTCAGGTTTCCTTGAATTTGTATTTCTTATGGGTTTGATTTTTTGGGAGGGCAATGGGTGATGGCTGGAATGGGGTGTCAGTGTTCTGAGTGTCGTTCTTGTTATGCGAAAAGGCACTGTTAAAGACAAAGGTTTTGCAGCATTTGTAGGAGTAGGTTAGGTTGCCTACTCTCCTCCTACTTCCACTGAAGCAAGTTCTGAATAAAGATGATAAAGTAGCTCTGCCTATAATTAAGTTTGCCCGACACGTCCCATTGTAAGATTCTGTTTTCAGTTGCTTGTATCTCTGTCAAACTTTAAGGTGTTCAGACTGAATTTTTCCATGCTGGGCATCTGCCTCCAGCTAAATTTCCTTTTAAAGTTTCAGCAAAAATGGTTTAGCCATTTCTAAAAATGAGGTTAGGGGAAAATATATTGTTTTGCCCATATTAAAAATGGCATTGAGGGTCAGATGAGGAACCTGGGGTGTTGTGGGGGAGGAGAACTGGACTGGCTGGACAAGGAACCTGCGTAAATCAGCTGATTAGCCTGGGGGTGACAGACTTTAGAGCAGCATTCAACTGCCTTAACCATGAGACCATCCTTTCTCTTCCTGCAATCCCTTGTCTCATTCACTACACACCTTTCAACTTCTGCAACAAATGAGGCAGGGGTTCTACAGACAATAGCTTCCTTTACTTAAGGTGACCATATGTCCTGTTTTGGCCGGGACAGTCCCTTCTTAAAGCCCTGTCCCGGCCGTCCCTACTTTTTTGGCAAAAGTGGGCATTTGTCCCGTTTGTTCTTGCCAACTTGACCAGTTGGCAAGAGCAAACGGGACAAATGCCCACTTTTGCCAAAATAGTGGGTGCGGAGGAATGTGTGGGGGATGGGGGTAAGTGGCAATACCAGCCCTGCACATGGGAAGAGGGAGGGCTAGGGCAGGGGATAGGCAGGGCTCGAGTGAGCAGCGACACCAGCCCCGGCCTCGTGCTGGGGGCAGGCAGGGCTCAGGCAAGTGGCGACACCAGCCCCAGCCTTGCGCTGGCAGACGTGGGGGCCAGCCCCACACGGGGAGGGGTCTCAGGCCAGTGGCTCGGGCAAGACCCACGAGCCGGTGAGGGGACTTGGACAAGCAGTCCTGTGTTGGGAAGGGCCCTCGGGCTAGCCCCACACAGTGTTCCATTTCGCCTCTGGAAAATATGGTCAGCCTTCCTTTACTACACAACCCTGATTCATCCTGAGAGCAGTTCCATCCTGCATACGAATGAGGCAGGGGTCCTGTGAAAAAAATAGTGTATGATCAGAGAATCCAAGAAATGTAGGGCGGAAGGGACCTCAAAAGGTCATCTAGTCTAGCAGCCTGTGTTGCCCCAAGACCAAGTATATTGAGATCATCCCTGACAGGTATTTGTGTTAAAAACCTCCAGTGGTGGAGATTCCACTCCGTTGGTAACCTCATGTAATTAAAAACTGTATCATAATGCATACACATGAGGGGGCTGAATTAAGGTTGCATGGGCCACCTTAATTCTGGCATTTACTTATATCTGAGTGCTTGATTTTGCAACGTTAATGTTCTTTTGTCGTTTTTTTCTGTGATTAATAAATAAACCTAATGATTCATAGATTTTAAGGCCAGATGGGACAGCTATGAACATTTCATCTGAACTTTTGCAACACATAGGCTATAGAAATAATTATAATCAGGTGCAAAAACTAATGTAAATGCAAAGTTAAGGGTGAGAAATCAAGCACACAGAAATAAGGGTATTGAAAAAGTTACAGTTTCATCCTCAGCTGGTGTAAACAGGTGCAACTGTATGGAAGCTGACATCACCTGGGGTCTAATTAAGTATTAACTTGGCTATGTTCCATATTTTTAATATATTTTATGGTGTCAATTTTGCTGTGAAAAAAGAGTGGTATTTTAAGATTTACATTTAACACAGAAACCTTCCACAGAAAACACGATCAAGTGCGGGTGTGATTGTGACATTTAGCCATAGCTTGAGAAGGGTGTGTCACAATCCTAATGTCTCAGTGGGAGCATCAGACAGCATTCTACGTCTTGTAGCTCTCAGGGTTACAGCATGAGTTCATGTGCATGGCCAGGAGCAAATATGGCTTTCTGGGGGCTGGAGTAGGATCATAGTCCCACCTTATCCCTGCTCCTTCCATCTCTTTTGGGATGGCTAGTGCTGCCAGGGTTGCCCCTTCTTGTGGGAAAAGGCCTCATAATTGTAGCTGGCTCATATGCAAAGGATGCAAAAATGGTAAAGGTGCTTTGCATTCACCCCCCCCCCCTTGCACGACTCCAGAGGGGCTGGTCAAAACTCCCCTTTGCTGTGATGCCTATAGAAAACTTGACAATGATTACACTGAGACCACAGCTTATCATGTGGTGCTGAGACCACAGCTTATCATGATGACCAATATTGTGTCACTGTTTCTTCGTACGCGCACAGCCGTCAGTCTGGATCCATCTGTTGTCTCTTGTCTTCGATTGCAAGCTTTCTGGGGCAGGGATTCTTTTTATTCTGTGTTTGTACATCACCTAGCACAATAGGGTCATGATCCATGACTGGGTCTCCTAGGGATTACAGATGGGATTCACAAAAGTATTTAGGCGCCTAACTGCCATTGGGAAGTGCCTAAATTCTTTTGTGAATCCCACCCTATGTTAATACAGATAAATAAATAATAAGAAAAGGGCCAAATTCTCTGCTAGTATCAGTGGATGAAATGCTGTTGATGTCAGTGGAGCAGACAACAAGGTGCCCAGCACTTTGCAAGCTCATAGAATCATAGAATCATAGAATATCAGGGTTGGAAGGGACCCCAGAAGGTCATCTAGTCCAACCCCCTGCTCGAAGCAGGACCAAGTCCCAGTTAAATCATCCCAGCCAGGGCTCTGATAACAGCAAAACAGAAGAACCATAGTAGTTCGGAGGGCTGGTTGCATGTTCCATAACATAGATATGGGCTCAACACCATTTTGGAATGTGGTGAAAAAGGTGCTGGGAGTTTCATCCACTAACGGTAGAGGCCAGTAACTTCTTCAGCTTTCCCAGACCTTCTTCATTAACTGAAACATGCAGAGCTAACCACTGTTTGCCAGCGTAAAAGCACTGCCAAAGGCGAAAAGATCTCTCCTGTCTCCCATGTGAAACTTTTGAATCTAGGCTTCCTTCATAGCAGCCCTATTAGGCCAGCAGAGGAGACTGCTCTATATTGTGCCCAGATTTCTTTATGGAGTAGCTGGCAGAAAGGACGGAAGGGAAACAGCAGGGAAAGGTGTGAGATTAAAGGAAAGGTCTGAAGTGAAATGTTCTGCTTATTGTGCTGACTAAAGTTCAACATCTATGCAGAGCAGTTTTGGGAGCCAAGAATACGCATGTCACACTGAAACTTTTATGAAATATACAAATATGTATATAGAGATATATTTATTTATACTAAAATATGTTGCAGTTGGGGCTTTTTTTCCTGGGATGTTCAGCGCAATACTCCTGATGTCTAGTTACACTGATGTTCGTAAGTTTATGTGACTCAGCTGACCATAAGGAAACAATAAATTTCTAAACATTCTTCAGATTTCATGGACAGGTTTCAGGATTAAATGTAATTTACTCTTCAGCATTTATCTGAAGCTTTTGTTTCATTTCCAAAATGGAAGTACTTTTCCAGATACTTTCATCAATATTTTTAGCAGCTTGATTTTTTTTTTGTTTAGACTCCTACAACATTTATTAATATTGGTGTAGAATACAGCCCACAGATGAAAACCTTCCACTCGATTTTACTTTTCTAAGCAACCCTCTTAATCCATCCAAACCCTTTTAAAACAACAGGAACAAAATCCTCTGGAACTCCAGGGCACATTGACACTTCTCCAGGCTTCAGTTTAGGAGACATCTTTGTAATTTCTATCGCTTACGCGTAAGACTCTGGATTTACAGCTCTGGAGACAAAGGGCTAGTTCCCAACTGGTGTAAATCATTGTAACTCATGTAGATTTTTACCAGTTGAAGATCTGGCCCTATATAGTCACATCCCAGTTACAGGAAAGCACAGGCCATTCAAAACAATCTGCTGTCTTATGCAAACTTCAGTTTGCCATTCCCCTCCTTGCCCTCTTAGAGGTTGATGGCTGATGCCCAGCACCGCCCCTGCTGCTGCCGTTCTGTGACGGGGTGCCTACTCCACACAAAGCCTGAGTGGGATATTAGTTGGCGGCTCCTTCATGGAGCTGTGAGCATGGATGTATACCTGGCACAGTTCACCCCTGTCCCCGATGCCTGTCCCTTTTGTGGCGTGAGGGAGACCCTGGCGCACGCCTACTTTCACTGCGCCAGGTTGCAGTCCCTTTCCCGGCTCCTCCTGGACCTACTTTTTGTGTTTTTGGCTGCACTTCTCCCCCCACCTTCTCATATACTCACACCCCATCTCTGGCCCCACAAAGTCGCAGGACCTCCTCATCAGCCTCCTCCTGGCAATGGCCAAAGTGGCCATCTACACCACCAGGGAGAGGATGTTGGCTGAAGGATTTCTCTGTGACTGTGAGGCCTATTTCCATTCCACTCTCTGTTCATGTATCCGGGCAGAGTTCCTCTGGGCGGCGTCCATTCAGGGCTGAATTAACTCTCCTGTGGATCCAGAGCTAATAGATTTTGTGGGGCCCTCGGAGGTTTGGAGTGGGGGAGTGGGCTCACAGCTGGGACAGGGGATTCGGTTGTGGGAGGTGGTGCAGCTCCAGCTGGGGGGTGGGCTCTGTGGTGGGGCCAGTGATGGGACGGGGGTTGGGATGCAGCAGGAGGTTCGGGGTGCAGGCTCTGGGTGGGAGTTTGGGTGCAAGAGGGGGCTCAGGGCTGGGACAGGGGGTTGGGGTGCAGGTGGGGCTGCAGGGTCTGGGAAGAATTTTGGGTGCAGGAGGGGGCTCTGGGCTGGGATAGGGGGTTGGGGTGCAGGAGGGGGTGAAGGGTGCAGGCTGCTTACTTTGGGCGGCTCCTGGTCGGCAGTACAGCAGGGCTAAGGAAGGATCCCTGCCTGCCCTGACTCCCCGCTGCTCTGCTCCCTGAGGTGGCCAGCATGTCCGGCCCCCAGGCAGAGGGGCCAGGCTGCTCTGTGCAGTGCAGGTTGCCTGTGCCCACAGGTGCTGCCCACCCAGCTCCCATTGGCTGTGGTTCCCAGCCAATGGGAGCTGGTGCTTGGGGCTGCGCGCAGAGATTCCCTCAATGCCTCTCGCCTAAGGGCCACAGGGGCACATCAGTGAGCCAGCTCCAGCCCCAGGCAGGGGCACCGAGGCTCGGGGTCCGGCCCGCAGCACGGAGACTTGCTGTGGGCCAGATGAAAAGAAGCAGCAGGCTGCATCCAGCCCATGGGCCTGCACGGCCACCCTCTTAGCCCAAGGCCCTGGGCTGTAGCCCCTAAAGCCCCTGCATTAATAAGGCCCTGAGTCCGCTGGCTCCCTTGACACCTTCATGGAGCAGTGGGCACTGTCCGGGGTTCTCTGCTTGGTGTCCCCTTCAGGTTTTTGACCCTTTGACCTTCACACCTATTCCTGTTTTTTGCTTTGTTGTCCCCCATATTTATTTGAGTCCCAGGCTCAGTGGCTCCTCCTCATAGGTTGGGGGAGGGGCCTTCAGCCGTGGGCAGCATTGTGCCCACCCTCTTCCCCGGGACCCAATACGACAAAGCCTGAATGGGTAAAAATGATCAATTAACCCAGTGACAGGTTGCACCTGGAAGAGTGTTAGGGTTCATAAACTGATTGATGATAAAGCCCAACTGGGCAGGGGGAGGCTGAGCTGGTATAAAACCAGGAAGTGACATACAAGAAGGGGCTGTAGGAAGGAAGTGTGCAGTCACTCTGTAGCGAGGTGGAGGTAGAGAGTAAGTCCTAGGTTCTTACCTCAGACTATAGATTCTGGCAAGAGCCCAAGAAGAGTGAAATAGCTACAGGGAGCAGAAGAAGCTCCAGTAGCAACCCGGACGGGAGCTAAAGCTAGAGAAGAAAGGTAGGAAGCAGCCTCTGGAAACATCACTGGAGTCTAGGATTGCATAGATTGTGGTTCCTAGTCATAGCGTCCCAGGGCTGGAACCCAGAATAATGGGTGGGCCTGGGTTCCCCTACCAGTCACTGCACAAGCAGCACAGTCTGGGGGGTGGATCAGAAGACTACCTGAGGTAACTGGTCCAGAGAGATTTTGATACCCGAGAAGGGGAAAACTATAGTGAGCTGACTGGAGGAGCAAGCCAGGATGGGGAGCACCCTGAGTTATGAAGATGGAGTAATCTGACTCCAGAGAGAGACCGAGAGACACAGACCATGAGGAAAGAAACCAAAGGATGGGGCATCAGAGTGGTCAAGAGCTAATCCCCAGATGTGGCCACAATGAGGTGCCACAGTGGTGAGTAGTAAACCTGTGACAAACCCCTGCCCAGGAACCTTGTAAAACTGGGTTGTGCGGCTGATGGGGCAGACTCTGACCTGGGGCTGCAGAGGCCACTGGACCCCAGTGACAGACTCAATGGGATGGGAATAAGCTGACACCCAGGCCCTGGCAGGGGGTAGCTCCCAATCCAGGGGCCTTCAATTACTGGGCAGTGTGGACCCTCAGCCCCGTACTAAGCCACCTGGATTGGAGGTTGTGATTCCCTTTGCACAACTGGACAGAGTGGAGCTCCCTGAACCCATCCCCACACCTTGGCCCCAAAACTCTGCTCCCTCAGCCCATGTCTTCCTGCACCCCCTACCCAGCCCCCTGTATTCCACATCCCCATTCCATCCCAGCCCATGTGGCCCCACCCAGCCCCACATGCTCTGCACCCCATGCCCGACCCAGCCCACAGCTCTGGTCAGCCCCCCATACTCTGCCCAGCTCTCCGCTCCCTCCACCTACCCCCTCTGCCAGGCCGCAACAGCCTTTGCAGCTCTCCTGATGAGCGCCTCTCTATTGGGCTCGTAGCCCATGTGGTGGCAGGGCCTTTGGAGCCTGGACGTGGTGGAGTTGAAGCAATGGCGGCAGCTGGCGCAGGGGCTGAGCATGGAGTGATAGATGCAGGCTGGGCGCACACACAGTGATGGGCAGGTCTCTGCACTTGTGGCCAAAGGCCTAGCAGTGCTCATAATGCCACTAGGAGCAGCCCAGAGCTGCTCAGCACCTGACATGCAGCCACAAACTTACCTGCATCAGGGGCAGAGAGCGTTTCCCTGGCAGCCTGGCTGGTGGCCATTTCCTGCACCTTGGAGCCCAAGCAAGTAGCCAACCCTGCCCCCGGACAGCTCTGCCAGCCGCATTCTCTGCTGCCACTGCCAAGCTGCTGCCCTTGGCAGCTACTAAGCCTGCCTATAGCTAGAGTGGCCTCTGTATGAAAGGAAGCAACAGTGAACCCTTCCCCTCACCTAGTTAGTGTGCCTGAACCTCCAGTATTTCTGGAAAGGTCACCTACACACCAAGTCCATAGGCCATTCAGCTTTCCCTGTGTCTCCTTGTGCACAACTCTCCCCCTAACTTCCCCGATGCCTAGTGGTCACGCGGGGGTTGGTGGCTTGGCTTCTCATTAGAAACTTGGTCCTTCCCTTTAATGCCCAGGCCCCAAGGGTTTCCAGACCTCCCCTTCTGCAAAGAGGTAGCAGGAGCTGGGCCTTTGAGTAGTCAAGCCCTATTCCAGCAGGCCTCTCTCCTTAGGTGAAGGCTCCTGGTTTTGCTCTGTCTTCTGGGATGGGCTAAGGGAGCCCAGGCCTGCCCTCTCCACAGAGCGCTGGCCCAGAGCCCAAGGGTGGGCGACTACACTTGACACCTTGCTATGCAAAGCCACTGCCTTCCCTGGGCCACTTCCTACTCTTATCTTTTAGTTGCACAGAGTAAGTCACTTCTCTGACCTGTCACTTAGCTCTTCTTTGTAGGCCCTTCATGGGTCTGCATAGTGAGGCTTCAGGCAAGAAGTTCCTGGGCAGTACTTTCCCTTCAGAGTTAAGGGCAGCCAGCTGCTTCCTTCCACTGCCTGCCTCCCTGAGTGCCTCTGCTCCCCTTTATAAAGCCCTGCCTTCAGCTTGTGCTGGCATTGCAGGTGGGGCTGGGTAGGGCTGCCTGGGCCCAGAGCTGCTATCTTGTATGGGGTTTGTAAACATTATCACATTCCTCCAGCCTGTACTGAGCTCCTGGCAGTTCTAGACAGGGATCACAGTAGCAGCCAAACTGTACTTTGACATTATCCATTTATGGTTATGCCTTCTGAGGTCAGAGTTCAGTTTCTGTCCAAACAACCTGTCAGTGACTCTTTGCAGCATACACTGAGTAACTCCAATTCTTAAGAACAAAAGCATATTTTGTTGGCAAATAATTTTTATTTTGCAATTGCCCCTCTAGTTTATCTGGAAATAAACACTTCCTGTCCAACTGTTCGATAAGCATCCCTGAGTGACCCCAAAGCATGAGGTATACGGTATAAAAATGTTATCATATGAGAGAACAAGTCTCTCTACATAAATACCACCTTTCCCTGCCTATTTCCTTGCCTTCTACACATATCCAAGTCTTTCTCCTCTTGGTAAGACCCACATTTGTCTTACACCCTTTGTATCTCAGGAGATGAGCCACATATTAAACTTTAGGGATTATGACCACAATTTTTAAACTTAGATGTCTGTTAGGCCTCTAAATATTTAGGTACCTAAGTGAGTAGCCTGATTTTCAGAAGTGCCGAGAAGTCAGTTACAATTCCTATAGCTATCAGTGGAAGCTGCAGGGGCTCATCACCTTCAAAAAAGAATCAAGCTTAATTTTAAGGACATGCTGTATTTGTGCTTTGGTGAATCAGTCAGATAACAAAACTTAAGCTCCCACAGGCATAAATGTAAGACTTACAGCACACTTTCAATTCCATTGTGTCTATGACTGTGGTGCTGAGAGAAGATATACTGTGTATTACCAACTGCAGAGCATTTTATAAATGTTTTTTATAGGTCAATACTTAATCAGCAAGCAGCGAGGGTTCCCAAAAGCCCTTACCAGATTCCTGGTACAGAAGCAATTATAAAGTCCATGAAACTATCAGACTGAGCCATTCATAATTAGGACTAGAACCATTCATAACATGCGCACACACACCCAATCTCTGCATGTGAATGGGGCAGGAGCAAATGGAATTTCACTCTGCACTAAAGCAGGGTGACTGTGACAAACAATATCCTATGCATGTTCATTAGAATGGTTACATTTTCCATGACAGTGTGAACAGCATTTTTGTTTTGTTCCTGTCCCCAAAACGTTTCTGCAAAACAAAACTGCTTCCAGGGATTTTCATAAGTGCAGTGAATTTTAAGCAAATATTCAAAGAAAATAAATTACATATTGATAATCGAGAGTTTTCAGAGTGGGCATCTGATTGTAAGAGTCATACTCTTTCAACCAGAGGACACAAACATGCCATGTGACCAGTTTGTCCAATTAAAACCAGATGAATATTGAATACTCCCTGTAACAGGGTGGAGTGCCCCTTTAAGGGCCATGGGGGGCCACCAGCCCCATTCTGGAGGAAGACCCAGCAGGCAGGGGCTGGGAATCAGTTTACCCAGCTGGACTGCCCCTAATGATTGGGTCTGATTCCCAGCTGGACAATATAAATGTGGGAGGCTGGGACTAGGAAATAGTTGAGTGCACACTCTCCTGTGGCTGCAGCAGAAAGCTGCAAGAGGGCAAGCAGGACCTTTAGGCCTCCCTGGGATGGGGCGGTCCAGACCCTTAAGGGGATGTCTACACTGTATCATAAACCGTGGACTCAGTATTTTCAGTCCTGTGCTAGAGTGTCTACACTGCATAGTAGACCTGGGTTTCCAGTTGCTGGATCTGTGTCTCACTGCTGTTCTGATGTATCTGTACTGCGTTGCACAGATCTTCTGACTCGGGTCTGCAGCTTGAGCTGTGTCCACACTGCAAAATTAAAAGGGCTCGGACCTGAATCCCAGTGGGACTTGGGCTCTGCCCTACACCACTAGTGAGGTCCTACGACCTGGGTCGCGAATGGTTGCTGATCTGCGTCAGACTGATGTGTGTGGATGAAAGGGGGGCTTGGCTCAAATCTGAGTCACTGGGCTTAAGTGTGCAGAGATACTGTCAGAGGTCCCCACAGTCCTAGTCAAGAACTGGGCTTTCCCTTTTGTTTATTGGTCTACATTTTCTTTTGTTTTGGTGTTTGGAGAATAAACGGAGTCCTGGAAAAAGGCTACAAATAGAAACTGGCATGGCTAATTGTTTGTCCGAGTCTGGTGATCAGGACCACCAACCTACGCTCCCCCAGAAAGCTGCCCTTGAATTAACCAGGGATCCATCATTTGCAGAAAATGATTTGAATAATTTTCTAAACTGAATAAATTCAAGAGTGCTGTGTTCTATCCCTGGGCAAATATGGAAAATAAGGAGAGTGTGTGTGTGTGTGTGGGGGGGGGAAATCACGGAATAAATTGTTTGTTATGCACCCACCCAAAAAACCTTACAGGAGCCTAATTCTAGGAATGATGTTTCAGGAATGTAGCCCAGAAAAGGTTTAAAATTCTCTAAAATCGCCTAATCTTACTTATCAATTTTCTTTCTCCTGAGAGATTCAAAGCCCCCAGACGGCTTCTTCAAATCCTACTCCAGATAATAAGAGTTTCACTTTTCCAGGCAGGGAACATAAGCAATACCATGTGATTTATGGAAGTAATTACAACTGAAAAAAAATAGCTGGAATTGGAGATACATACTACATTTTCCATAGTTGGTATCAATTTATTGATCATACGTATTGAAAACCAGTCATTACAGTATCTAAGTGCTGCAAGTAGCAATATACTCAGGGGCCCAATCCAAAGCCCATAGAAGCCAATCAGAGGCATTCCTTTCCATTCACTGGACACCAGTCTGTTCTGGTCATGATCAATCCATATAGGTTTAAAAACCAAAAACAACTCACCAAAAATGTGAGTAAATCAGTGTCAATTTCACAAGCAGAAAAATAGTGAAATTCAAAGAGGAAATGATTTGTTGTGGATTATTCTCCCAGTGCTAATATATGAATGAATGCATGTTATGGCTATATGTCATATATATATAATTGTTATGGCTGGTGTCCCCAAATAATGCTGTGACACATAGTTTTCAAAGTTTTTTGTTAGTGTGTGAGCAAATTTTCAGTCTTGTGAAGTCCTGTGTGTGCTGTTAGTTTTGTCATGCTGGCTCTGTGCAGAGGCTGCTGAATGAAGAGCAGGAGAGTTCGCTCTCTGCCTTGGCCTCTGCCTGGAGCCAGTTCTTGAGGTGGATTGCTCCCTGATAACTGGGCATTGGTGTTGAGCTGGGATTCCTGAAAAAGGGATCACTCTGCAGGCTCTCTGTAACCAGGTCTATTCCAGGAGTGGTGTGGATATGTAAATAAAACAAGTTACACTTAGAACATACCCAGACTCTGCATCACTCATTTTGTTCAGCAGAAAGGTATCTTATCAGACATGTGGTAGATATTACTGTCTAGTAGCTGTTTTCCAACTAGTTTCTAATATGGCAATGAACTTCAAACTTACTAAATAAGTGCAGAGCAGACAACTCCTACACTGCCTCAGAGAAGTGAAAGCAGCCCTAGCCTACGCTCTTGCTACTGTGTGCTGGGCATGGGTGAAGCCATACTGGGAAGTCTAGGGCTCTATACAGTAAGATGAAAAATAAAACAGCCCAAAATAAATAAGAGGTGATTAGAGCTGTGGGTTTGTTGGTGCAATTCAAACCCACAGTCTGCAGATGGAAACGGTTTAGCTATTGGTATAAAACCTAAATACAGTTTGCCACGTTGGTTCCACGTTACTCACTACCCCATTCTTTGTTTTTTCAGATGTTCTTTGCCAGCAAGTGGGCCTTCAGATTCCTGATCATGGGCAAAGACTTCTGCCACCAAATTCATCCGGATCCTGTACATTTGTTCTCTTAGTTTTGTTTCTTTCAAGACATATTCCTTTGTCCCTGACACATACCCACATCCCACCATCATGGCCTCTTTTGCCCACGTGCTATCAAGTCCTTATGGAGCCATGGACAGTGGATTTGCTAGAGACTTGCATAGTTATCACCTTCCTAATGTCATCAGCTCTGCAAAGCACCTGAGACCATCTATGCCCTGCATGATTCATGTTCTCTTTGGGACTGGTACAGTGAAGCAGCAACACTGATGTCACATGGAAATTTAAAATAAATGAATTTTCCAAACACTGTTCAGATTTTCTGCAAACACCATTCACAATACCTAATGGACTTTTGGGACTTGCAGCCAACAAGTATCACTAAGACCAAGAGCTTAGTAGTCAAAACAGCAGTAGATGTTTACAACTGTAATGACAACACCCAGAGTTAATTTAGATAGGATTTTAAAAAAAGCTTACTATTACTCTTATATACTACTAGTATCAGTAGATCTCAACGTGCTTTCTAAAGGAGGTCAGTATCATTATCCCCATTTTATAAATGGGGAAACGGAGGTACTTGCCCAAGGTTCCCAAGCAGCAAATGTAGGTGCAGAACTGAGGTTTCCTGAGTCCCAGTCCAGTGCTGTGTCTACTAAGCCATGCTGTCTCCCCATAAGGACTGTAGTACTGGATTTTCATTCTAATAAGGAAAATTCAGACCTGGCTGAGGCCTAAACCAATTAACAAGGTCCCTTAAAAGGCAGTGAAACAGTTAACCCAAGCTGCAGAAGCGCTGCATAAAAACATTGTTTTATTTCTCCATATCAGCTGGCATCCTGCTGAACTGCTATAAACTATTCTGCAGTACAGCGTCTGAGTAGTACAGTTAAGCTTGTCCCAGATAAGAAAGCTTTGTTGATTGTAGAGATGTCGTAGTTATCCCACAATAATATATCCTCAGACATAGGAATCCTTGCCTGCTTGTGCAAATTCTTGTGACTGCTAGCCACGCTGGGAAGAATTATTAGTGCTAGGAATGATATAGAATTAGTAATAGGCGTTCCCATCCCCTGATGTAACCTCTCGTATACTGGACCAAACTAGACTTCAGAGGTAAGTCTAAACTTGTGAAACCTATATCTTTTTCCATCCCTCATGATGTAAATTATACCCATTTAGACTCAGTGTAAACCAGTGTAGCTGCATGGGCTTTAGTCATTTACACCAGCTGAGGATTTGGCTCAGACTCTTCCTCTTAGATTCAGTTAGACTTTCTAAGACTCGCACAGACTGAGTTATGTGTAATATACACCCTTTTGCGCATCTGAATTTGATTAACTGAATGTAAATTGGGATAGCTCACATGCCAACGTGTTGTAAGAGAGAACTGTTGCAATAAAAGCAACTTCAATCTTTCTTAAATTCAGTGGGCCAGAGGTGTTGTGTAAGCTAGTGTGTTGGTAAGTGGGTGTGAACGGTTGGGAGTCTAACTGAGTCTGGCCTCATTTAAACCAGTTTGACACCATTGTGACTTCTCATGCAGAGCTAGCCAAATAATGATATTTTTATGAAAAATTTCTAAATTTCAAGTTTTCATTTTGCGGAGTTTAAACTGTATCCATCTGTATTATCTTCAACAATTCATGGAGGATGGGTAAGGAGAAAGGCTAACATGACACCTATATTTAAAAAGGGGAATGAAGAGGTTCTGGGGAATTAGACCAGTCAGCCTAACTTTGATACGTGACAGATACTGGAACAAATGATTAAACAAAAAATTCATAAGCAGCTAGAGGATAATATGGTGGTAAAGTAATAGCCAAGATGGATTTTTCAAGAACAAATCATGCCAAACCAACCCAAGTTCCTTCTTTGACAGGATTACTGGCCTAGTGGATGGAGGGGAAGACATGATATATCTTGATTCTAATAAGGCTTTTAACACAGTCCCACAAGACCTTTTCATGAGCAACCTAGAAATGTGGTTTAGAGGAAATTACTAGAAGATAGGTGCAAAACTGGTTGAAACACCATATTCAAAGAGTAAGAACAGCCACACTAGGTCAGACCAATGGTCCATCTAGCCCAGTAGCCTGTCTTCCAACAGCGGCTGGTACCAGATGCTTCAGAAGGAGTGACCAGAACAGCACAATGTATTGAGTGATCCAGCCCCCTAGCATCCAGCCCAGACTACCGGCATTCAGAGGGTTAGGGACACCCAGAGCAGGGGGTTGCATCCCTGACCATCGTGGCTAATAGCCACGGATAGATAATTTCATGGAAGACAAGTCTAACTCCTTTCTGAACCCTGTTATAGTTTTGGCCTTCACAACATCACAGGGCCAGGTCAACCCCCACCTTCACTCTGGCCGTGCCGCCTCAGCCACAGCAGGTCCGGGCCGCAGGCTGAGTCGGGGCCGGGGGAGGGGCGCCATTGGGGGCTGGGCTAGGTGGGGGCTGGAGGAGAGATGCCCCTCCCCTGGCCACAGCAGGTCCCCGGGTGGGTTTCCTGAGTGCCTGCATGGTACTAAATAGGCTGCTGCGTGGCCGCACGGCCACCCAGCTTACAGAAAATTCAGGACATGATCAATTGTCTTTGAAGGTAGGAAAAGGAGTAACCATCTTAAGTGGCCGCAAGGGTTAGATATGAGGAAAAGCTTTTAACTATAAAGGCAGTTCATTACTGGAATAGATTACTAAGGGTAGGTCTACACTACCCGCTGGATCGGCGGGTAGCGATTGATATATCGGGGGTTGATTTATAGTGTCTAGTCTAGACGCGATAAATCGATCCCTGAGCACTCTCCCGTTGACTCCGGAACTCCAGCGCTGTGAGAGGCGCAAGCGGAGTCGACGGGGGAGCAGCAGCATTCGACTCACCGGCGTGAAGACGCCGCGGTAAGTCGATCTAGGTACGTCGGCTTCAGCTACGCTATTCTCGTAGCTGAAGTTACGTACCTTACATCGACTCCCCCCCACAGTGTAGACAGGGCTAAGGTTTAGGCTGGACATTAGGAAAAACTTCCTAAATGTCAGGGTGGTTAAGCACCAGAATGAATTGCCTAGGGAGGTTGTGGAATCTCCATCATTGGAGATTTTTAAGAGCAGGTTAGACAAACACCTGTCAGGGATGGTCTAGATAATACTTAGTTTTGCCATGAGTGCAGGGAATTGGACTAGATGACCTCTCGAGGTCCCTTCCAGCCCTATGATTCCTTGCTGCTATTCCCCGAGCCTTCTCCTACCTTCCTGGCTTCCCCGCTCTTTGGGTTTGCCAGCCTACCAACTCCCTCATCCAGGGGTGAAAGTAAGTCGAGCGACTTACTGGTACACTGGGGCCAGCTCTGGCCCATGGAAGGGGTGGGGCTGAGTGGGTCAGAGCCAGCCCCAGCCCACCCTGTAAGGTAAGTGCCCCTCCCTCCTTCTCCTCAGGGTTGAAAAGGGACCCTGGCAACTCCGGTCAGCACTGCTGACCGGGCCGTTAAAAGTCCGGTCGCCAGTGCTGCGGGTCTAAGGAAGGCTAGCCCCTACCTGTTTTGGCACTGCGCTGCACCCTGGAAGTGGCCAGCATGCCTGGCTCCTAGGCAGGGGGGCCCACAGGGCTCCGTGTGCTGCTCCTGCCCCAAACATCAGCTCTGCACTTCCATTGGCCAGGAACTGCAACCAATGGGAGCTGGGGTGTAGTTCCTGCAGGCGAGAGCAGAGCACAGAGCCTTCTCACCCCCTTGCCTAGGAGCCGGACCTGCTGGCTGCTTTCGCAGCACAGTGCAAAGCCAGGATAGGCAGGGAGCCTGCCTTAGCCCTACTGTGCCGCTGACCGGAAGCTGCCCAAGGTAAGCCTGTGCCCCAATCCCCTGCCCCAGCGCAATGAAAGTGAGTGAAGATGGGGGAAAGCGAGCCACCAAGGGAGGGGGGCTGTAGTGAGCAGGGGTGGGGCCTTGGGGAAGGGGCGGTGCTAGGGTTGTTGGTTTTGTGCAATTAGAAAGTTGGCAATCCTAAAAGCAACTGTGGACTACCCTCTAGAGACCCAACACACTTCCCTCCTCCCAGACTGCCTTCCTGCTGCATCCTTTTGTTGCCAGCTTCCTGGCTTATATAGGTCCCGCCTCTTCCTCCTCAGCTGGGTGCCATAAGCAGTTAGGTCCCAGCCCTCCCTGGCTTCTCCTTCAGGTGCAGCCAGGGCAGTTAGTAGGCCTACCTGGCCACCTTAACCCCTTCCTGTCCTGTGTGGAGTGGACACTCCATCACAGTGGAAGTTAGACTCCATTACATTTACTTATTCACACCTGTGAATTTAGCTCACAGGCCATAACCCCTTCTTATTTACTCCAGTGTAAATCCATTAAAAAACTCTCTCTAAACCTCAGACCTGATTCTCCTCTCACTTTCAGTGGTTCTCATAACGGTCTAACTACTGCTGTCAATAGTGCTACTCCTGACTTACCGTGACATAAAGTGAGAGGAAAGCCTGCTCCCCATGAATCTAGGCCCGCCAAAGGGGGGATGGAAAGGGGCCAATTTCCCAGGGCCCCAGGCCCTTTTAAATCACCTGGGCGGGCCGCAGGGCTCCTAGGTGCGCGTGGGGTGGTACCGGCGGCAGTGAAGGCAGCCGGGCAGGCATGTAGAAGCCCTGGCTGTGCTGGAAGGCCGCACCCAGCAGCATAGCCAGCAGGAGCGCATTGGGCACCAGTCAGCACGGGCGCAGCACTGCCCAAATGTCAGGTGGACCACGTCCGCGGCTTGTGCGTGTGTGCACCAGCCGCCACACGTGGTCCAGCTCCTCGCCCACGTGGCAATGCCACGCTGGGCCAGCAGCAGCATGGAGCCCGGCTCCAGCCCGCCCTGCACGATCGGCAGTGGCTCCCCGCCCCAGCAACCCTTACTAGGGGGCCCATTGACTGTTCTGTCCTGGGGCCTGGAATTGCTGTCAGCGGCCCCCATGAATCTCAGTCCACCAAAGGCAGTGCTTTATGTTTTAAAGAAATGTGAATGTTTCCAAAGGGGGTTTCAATATTTGCTTACAATCTGGTTAAAAAGAAATGACAATATTATTGAAAGGCCATTGGCTATCTATGTTTGCCAATATTTGGTCAAAAAAGAAGTGTTCCCTAAGGGTAGATTTGGTAGGTAGGATCAGGTTTTTATCAGTAAATGTCAGCGTGTACATACAAACCGATGAAAAAATATTTCCACCATCGATGGTATGAGAAATGTAGATAGGCAAAGTAAGAAAAATGCTTCTTGAGAACTTATCAGAGTTTGGTGTCAGGATATTGACTTTGTATATTTTGACATGTGATATTGACAACTTGTGATTTAATGGTTATAAAGCTTTAACCCTTTCAATCTCAATGGCTACTGTCAATCAATAATAATTGTATGACCCCTCTCCCCAATTTCCTGCAGCTGTGAAAATTTAAAGCAAGAGGAAAAAAATGCATAAGCCCCACCATTTTGCTCAACTGTGAAAATTTAAATAAATAAAAATAGAAAAAAATGTTGACAAGTAAATATTGATATTAGCCACTAAAATTATTTTTACAAAAGTTCTGCCCAGCCTAAGGGTATGTCTACGCAGCAGCTGGGAGAGTGCTTCCCACTCCGGGTTCCAGCATGGAACTTCTCGGCACGAGTAGACAGTCTGCTTGAGCTTGCTCCCTAAAAGTAGCAGCGTGGCTGTGACAGCACGGGCAGTGGGGACAATCCTGCATAAGGTCCTAGATATGTACTCAGGCGGCTAGCCTGAGCTTCGGCCTGTGACACCGTGGCCACGCTGCTACTTTTAAGCCCTAAGCCCTTCACAGGCGTGAGTTTCACCCCAGGAGCACTTGGGTATTATGAAAGTATATAGCTGCAAAAAGTATTCTAAGTCTGTAACGTTGTCTTTGAGCACAATATAAATGCTACTGTGGACCACAGAGGTTAATCCATTACAACAAGGCAATTAGATTTAGTGACTGTTTGGAAGATAAAAGCAGTGAGTTGTAATCAATCCTGAGAACCCAGACATGATAAATTTCTATAATTTCCTCTTACTTCATAGATCTTAGTGTGCCAAGGCAAGTTAAGGTGGAGTGATTACAGTCCCGTGTCAGAAATGCTAGAGGAATTTTATTTGTATTAAACAAGTTACTTGTGAAAAGGGTGTCTCGCTCTCTTTCTTTATTGAGATTATGTTCCAGATGGCTCTAAAATTAACCCTCAAATTTTTGGTAGATGCTTCTTGCTAAGCTTTCAATATCAGCTTTTGTGGAGAGGTGATGCAAAGAGATTTTCTTCTAGGTTACATAATTCCACTCTAATTTTAAGAGGGGCTGTTATCCCCAGCATTCTGCCTAAATTCCAATTTGGGTAATTATGTTCTGCCTATCTAAAAGTCCCTATGCAGTTTCTGTAAGAAACAACTGTCTCGCAGCATGGCCCTAAAGTGTGGTGTAGCATTATCCACTGCCGGAGGCAGTTGCGTTTCAGCAGTGGGCCAAATGACTTCTACAACTGAAAATAGCCAGTCTCCCTACCCTTCAACTGCTAAACCCTAACCTAACTAAGTGATCAAGAACCCAAGGGCAAGGTGGAAAGAAATACGTTAAGGCAGGGGTTCTCAAACTTTTTTTGCAGGGCCCTCCCTTTGAAAATATTTTAGGCGATGATGACCTTCCCCCTCCCCCGTCCCCTCTTGGCACTGGACATAGCTTTTGCGGCAACAGTGCAAATCCCTACAGAGCTAAGTAATCATTCCCTGCCACCCTTACTTCTGCAATGCTGCTGGCAGCGGCACTGCCTACAGAGCTGGGCGGCCAGGAGTGCTGGCTGGAGCATTGTTCATTGTCTTGTAAGTGACATGAAATCCACCGTTTGACAACTGGCCCACGTATCTATGGTGATATGAACAGCTTACTTTGGATCAACTGTTTCTTTTCTGTGCATGATTTATTAGGGCTTTAGACTTTTTTTTTTGATATAACATGTGAAGAGGAAGAACATGGTAGCACTTAAGTGCAGCCATGAATTTTATGAGCAGTTTGCTGGAAACCACATTAATGACTTCATCAGGGCTAAGCACACTGATCGGCCCAGCACTATTTATTTTTTTTAAAGTGACTATAGTGTTCAGGAAAGGTGTCCAACTGGCAGCCCTGGAGAATGAAGTCCTCTCTTTATGTGCAGAACAGATACAGCATAAGGACTAAGAGGACAAGCTTCACCACTTTGCCTTGCAGATGAAGGCTCTGACACGGTTTTGGAAAGGACACTTCTCAACTGAAGGACTAGTTTGTTATTTATGCCTCTGATGCTTATCCATATTTGAAAAGGGTTCCAGCTGATGCCAGGTGTGATGATGTCTTTTGTGACACTGAAGCCCTGGGCCCGATTCTCCTCAAAATAACAGCAGAGAAAATCAAGAGATAACTCCACAGAAGTTAGTGGAGTTTCAACAGAGGCTTCCTGTTTACTAGGGACTAGATATCAAGATGTGGACTCCTACTTCCAATCAGTCAATAACACCAGTCTTCATAACCTACTTATTATATTTTCAAACAAGCACCTTCATGCTTTCTCCCATGCTGTCCTCATGCTTGGGAGGAGACCCCTGTAAACATCTGCAGAGTTATGTCACTGTCCTCCTTTAAAGCTCTTTTTAAAACTCCCCTTTGCCGTGATGCCTACAAAAACTTGACAATAATTACGCCGCTGGTGGGCTGAGACACTGCATATCAGGCTGACCACTGTTGCCTCATTGTTTCCGCGTGTTCCCCCTGTGGTCTGTCTGTATCCATCTTTGGTCTCATCATATATTTACACTGTAAACTCCCGGTGGCAAGTGCTGTCTTTTTTGTTGAGTTTGTACAGCACCTAGTACCACAGGATCCTGGTCCAGTGCTGGGGCCCCTGGGCACTACCATAATATTAAATATAATAATAAATGATGGACCAAGCCACAAAATCCAGCTCCATTTCAAGATTATGAACCTCTGTAAACTGTTATCCTAGCTATGAAATTCAGATCTAGATTCTGATTCAGGACCATCTCCAAAGTTCAGAGTTGTTTGGATTGGAGCCATTCGCTACTAAAAACTGGACTGTGACCACGACTTATTTCACACAGGCCATTGAAAAACAAACAAGTAAGTAACCCTCTCCTCCCCCCCCCCCCAAAAAACAAATCCAACCTGCCACCCTCCCCTCCAAAAAACAAACCCCCAAACCATCAGTGGGCAATTATTTCCATATACTGCCAACCAGGGTCTGATTTGAATGGGTGTCCAGAAGGCAAAAGGCTACATCCTGAGTATCCCATTCCCAATCCACTGAGCCACTTAATCTAACTTTTCATGTTTTTACTCTGAGGCCAGGAAAATTGAGAATTCAGAATATGCTTGCTTTCCATAGAGACCATTTCACACAATGCTATTTGAGTTAGAAAGGAAACCATGTCCTCCTGTTTACTTGCCTGCACAATGCAAGAATAAGGGGACACTCAGAGAAACTTAAAGGGAAGAAATTTAAAACTGATGGAAGGAAATAACTTTTTACACATTTCACAGTTAGCCTGCAGAACTCATTGCCCCTAGATATCATTGAAACTAAGGCCTCAGTAGTACTATAAAAAAGCTTAGACATCTATATGGATAACAAGAACACACAGAGTTACATTAGCTAAAACAAATACTTTATAAGGGATATATGCTTGAGGACTTAAATCAACTACTATCTTATCAGGGTTAGGAAGAAACTTCCACTATGGGCAGATGATTCCATTGAGAGGTTTGGCAGGATCAGGGCCTAAGCTGTAAGCTCTTTCGGGCAGAGGCTATGTCTTTCATTTGTCTATGAAGTGTCATACACACTTATGGCTCCCTGCAAATAAATAAACCAACAAGTAAATGGCAATAAAGATTTTCTCTTTACTCATATTATTTTAAACTGATTTGGACCATATCTATTTCCAAACACCACTTGATCCTGCAAAAAAACATATGTATGTAACTCTAAGCATGTGTGCAGTCCCAGTGGACTTAGAGTTACTCTAGCGTGTAAGTATGTGCAGGGTCAGAACCTTAAATAGAAAAAATATTTTAAAATATCCCCTTTAGATTAAAAAAAAGAAATATGCATTTACTATCAGAATGCACAACTACTGGGCTTCTCACAAACACAGCTAATAATTGTGTATATGTGAGGAAACCTATGGGGTGAAATATTAAAAATGGAAACTCTGAATATTTAGCATCTGTCTGTTTTTATTTTAAACGTAAATTTCATTGGAGCCAATTTCTTCATACCATGTTTTTAAACATTTCCATACTTTCCAAAGTATTTAAGATATGTTAATAGCCCCTTTGATGCAATGCAAGCAAAACCACCTTGTGCTTTTAAGTTATCAACATTTCTATTTTTCAAAAACATTCATAACTTCCATCCATTTAGCTCTTATTTTTGTTGAGTTGTACTTTTTTGTATCTTTTATTAACCGAAAAAGGCAAAGGTAGGTGATGAAATGTCCTGTGAAACCTAGCTATATACAAAGAACCGTGCATGTAAAGTGTATTTTCATAATGTTCCCAGAACAGCAGAACTTCCACTTCAAAGGGATTAGGCTTTCGCATTTCTTTTTTCTACCTAAGGGAAGATTTCCAACACTTCAGTGTTTACTTTCCATATCATGCTTTTGCTGGAAATGTCCTCTTTCCATACATTACCTTTGAGTCATGGCTCAATGGGAGTGATGACTATAATCTCCTCTTGACATTAAGATGTTGCTGAGCGTCTAGAGGATATTTCGAGCAATGGAATTCATGTTCGGCCACATGTTTGGGCTGACAACCAGTTAAACCTTGCTAAAGCAATATTTTTCTATGCAGTTAGTTTTTATACCAAACAAGGTTTGTAGTAATTGGATGCCCCACTTGAGCAAAACTGTTTACAAGAAATAAATCACTCCTGGCGTTATGAAAACATAAGACCCATGACTCGCAAGCACAGCATCATTCAGGTCTTCATTTCTCATAAATCTAGCCCCAAACATGTGTATTCTCATGTGCTATGACTTATGCCTTGACTTGTGGTCACTGTATTTCTATAACCCATTATTATCATGCTTACCTAAAGATGTAGCTGTATTTAGCTGCAATGCATAGGCGGCCATGTCATTGCTTGAAAACTGAAACTCAGTGTAGGAACTGATACAAAAGAGACATTTTATTTGGTTACGGTAAAATCCTAATCCAAAAGCAAAACTCCCACTGATTCACTGGGACCAGTAGTCTGCCTTTAACTTGTCATTTTGCCCTATGCTTCTGTTGCTTTTGGAACCCACTGGTAAGTGTGTATTTTAAGTCCCACTCTGAAGATCTGAGTTATTACAACCTCCAGCCAGGGGATTTTAGCTCAGGTCACAGCAGTTCCCACTTTTAGCTCTGGAGGTCAACAGTTCAATACCCAGTGTGTCAACCAAAAAGGCAATTGTCACACTTTTCTTTATTAAGCACCAGCCTTTGTTTTGCAAGCCCCACTGAGGCAGTTGCTGAAAGGAAAGAGCAGAGAGCATACCATTATGAAAAAAAGAGGAAACGGAGGACTACATCTTGTTTGCTTCTCTTTCCAACACAGAAGGATGCTGAGTTGCAGCTACAGAACAAGCACTGTGCTGGGGCTGAACGCCAAATCAACCTCAAAGCCACTAGAGAGCATCTGTCCTAGCATCTAATAGTGCATTGATTTTTAGACATTAGACATGGGATAGATCCATTAGATCATCTAACCCATCCCCTCTGGCAGTGCAGAATTAGTCCTGATAGTATGTGCTCTGGTGACTCTAATACGGTCTGGAGTTAAATTTCCCAAGCGATGTGGTTTCCATCACTCCTACTGTAATTTTGACATTTGCAAGGGACCCAGACATTAGTTCCCCATCTCTTCTTCTTCGGCTGTCCCTCAGTGTGAGGCTGATGTCTACCAAGGGGGTTAATTGGTGAGTTTTTGAGTGGTTAAGGAGCCCAATTCTTGCCCTGCTGATTTTCCCACAGAAGTGACAGGTGTAATCTTGGAGCAGACATAGTTGTTGGCTGGAGTGTTGTGCCCTTTCTTTCCTCCTTTGTCTCTTCTCTGTCTCATGAGCACGTCTTGTTCGCCTCAAAGTGAGCTTGGTGTATCGTGTGGCACCACTGTGTTCTGTTCCGTGCCAAGTCCTCCCCGTTTGTTGGGTTGATGCCTCCCTTTTGAAGATGTACTTTCAGTATGTCTTTGAAATGCTTCCGCTGCCCTCTGTGAGACCTTCTTCCCTGACTTAACTGAGAGAAGAGTATTGCTGCAGGAGGCAAGTGTCAGGCATACATACAAAGTGGCCAGCCCAGCGGAGTTGGTATTTCATGACCTGAGCTTCTATAGTTCCCCATCTATAACATAAGGATAACAATATTTCCTTTATCAAACCATTTGTCTGTCTTCTCTATTTAGATTGTAAGCTATTTGGGTTAGGGACTCTCTTGCTATGGGTCTGTACATTGCTAGCACAATGGGGCTTGGATTTTTGACTCCTGTCTCTCATTTCTTTGCTTTAACCACTACACCAGGTTATTTTGAGGTTTTATAAAGTTTCATACTAATGAACCACAAAAGCTTCTTTTTCAAATGGGCCTTGTTAGGTAGTTTTGTCCCCAGAGGTAGGTTTTATTTAACCAAGTCATTTGTTTTTAAAATTTATTATTTGCATCGGTTCTTTTATTTTTAAGTTATCTTTTGTCTTATAACAATCATTTTGATAAGCAATTTAAAAAGTATTAACAGTCTTCAGCCCATGTTACCAGTCCAATGGGCATTCACTACAGTCATTAGAAAGGTTTTTTCAAACTTTTAAGCATTTTAATTACAATAAACTAAAGAACAAGCACTCTCCAGTGAAAGTTACACATCAGCCATTATCTGAAACTTGCAATGTCATTATCAATTATTCTCTTAATTTCAAGCACCAGAGATATATTTCTTTAGCCCTTTCCCCTTCTGGAAGCCTCTTTTAAAAGACACCAATGTTTGGAGAAACTTCAGTCTCATCAGACATTGGGATATCATCAAACAAAAGACCTTTCTCTTCCCATGTGATTCTCTCTTGGGCCCTTTATCAGGAAAGAACTCAGGCAAATACTTAAATCCTTCCTTATTGAGAAAAAGCAGTGGGATGTACTAATGTAATATTACTACTGTAATAATACCAATCTCTTATATCACACTCTTCATCTGTATAGCTCAAAGTGCTTTTCAAAGGAGGTCAGTATCATTAACCCTATTTTATGGTGTGTGTGTGTGTGGGGGGGCAAACTGAGGCATCGGAAGTCAAAGTGACTTGTGTAAGGTCACCCAGTAGGCAAGAGGCAAGGCCAGGAATACAATCCATATCTCCTGAGTCCCAATCTATCAACTAGGCCACACTGCCTCTCTAAGTAACTGTGTGCTGAATCGAGAGATTTTCCTGAATCAGGACCTGGGTGCTAAAATTAATTCAGGATGATTCTTCTGAAATCACTAACCCTCTGGCATCTTCAATTAAAAATAAAATATTCAAATAACATTTTCCCCTAAGGTCAATGCCTTCTCCACTATGTCCTCTGGAGACAAGCTGCCTCGGGATTGTACTATCCACAAACTAGAGTGGGTCAACCTGACATCCACCCTCTTCAGAAATTCTAACAGTCCTCCCGCTAGCTTAACCTTCACTACTTTACAAAACTGTCTTGAAAACTAGGCATACATTGTACTCATCCATCCTTACCATGCTAATGATACATTACTTGCCTTCATAAAAAAAAATACAGGCCCATGATAGAATTTTGCAAATATTCCCTCAAATGAAGTGTCCACTGCAAATGCTGCCAGCCCTCATGATTATACCATGAGTTTCATGGTATTTGGTGAATTTTTTAGGTCTCAGCTTGTGAACAGGGTGATTCAATAAGGATCTCAACTTCCATTAAAAGGAAGTAAGGGCAGTTTCTAACCTTCCTGGATGTGAGGGCAAATGTGTGTGATTTTTTTTAAACTCTCGTGATTTTTGAAAGCTTGAGATTGGCAAAGTCTAATCCCCTCCTCCCTCACTGTCCTGTTCATGGTTACTTCGAGCCATATTTACTACCCTAAGCCAAACAGTTCAGTTTGCTGATTGCTTAACCTAGTGCCATACTTCCCTTATCTTTAATACAGCTGCGTCCAGCCTGAGGCTCCAAAACCCAGTCACAAAAACTTGCATTGCAGATGAAGTCGCAGCCTTATCCCTGAATTTTCTTGTTTTCTGTGGCTTGAAGTCAGCCCCAGGCCATTATTTTACACTGTGTTCTGGTTTTTTTACTATTTTTATGAACAATGCTCCAAGTGGGCAGCGCTCCACCTGAGCCACCAAGCTGGGGGCTTTTGTCACAAAATGTGCAGATAAAAACCTTACTAATTCAATGGATTATTTATAGCTAAGACACACGAGAGCAGTTGACATTGGCTTGTGGAATTTAAATCTACCGGTTGGAAGCAAACAATTAGCGTAGGTTATGTATTTCCTAGCCACGTTGCTGGTTTAGATCACGGAATAAAATATGCCCACCAAGGAAGAGCCAGACTGAGACGGTGATAACTTTTGAGTCATTTAGCCCAACGCCCTGCTTCAAGTGTGGACTCTCCATAAGTGACTGTAATATTCCCTTAAATGGGACACACACTAAATGAAATCAGAACTGCAATAGCAATATTGCTGTTTCAGAGCCCAATCACATACAAACATGGAGACTGAACTCACTACGCACCCCAGATCTATGATCAAGAACTGTAGGATTCAAGATCTAATAGATAGCACACTGTGATGTCCCAGCTCATGCCAAGGCTCCAAGGCCTCACTGAACACTGACTGGAAACCAGTCTGGCTCACCGATGCATTAGTATCATTAAAATTAGACATTAGATGTATAAAAATGTGTTTAGACTTTATAAAATGCTAGGATGCTGCATGCATTAATCTTACTTATAAAATCTGTACCCCATGTTATAAGGTTATATTAAGTGCTTGCATTGTAATGCTCAGTAGCTGTGTAAGTCATCAAGCTTAATGTAGAAGTGCTAGCTTACTACAGAAGGTAATAGGCCCTTCCCACCAAGGC
Source organism: Chelonia mydas (assembly GCF_015237465.2). Lineage (NCBI taxonomy): Eukaryota > Metazoa > Chordata > Testudines > Cheloniidae > Chelonia > Chelonia mydas. Next base: position 14,074,558 of record NC_057851.1, read on the forward strand.
AGCCCATTGAAACCAAATGAGCCATTGTGAATCATCAAAGAACAAAGACTTTGCTGATTGCTCCCCCACACCCATGAAGAGGAGAGGTGTAGGTGGACTCATCCCATCAGCTTGAACTCTGGGGGGGAAGGGAATCAAAATCCCTGACAACAAGGAATTGTATCTCTATGTTGCTTGAACTCTGAGGGGGTGAAGTTTCTTAAGCATAAGGAAGAAATCCCCAGCTGTTTGGACTGGGTTAACTCTAGAGGATTTATAGAATTTGAGATTACAGCAGCTTCTATTACCCTTGTGGAACCTAAGCCTATACCTCACTTATGTGTGTATGTTTACCTGCTTTAAGCTTGTAAATAAGTCTCTTTTTTTCCTAATTAATAAATCTTTAGTTAGTTTATTATAGGATTGGCTACAAGCATTGTCTTTGGTGAGCGAGCTAGGGTGCAATTGACCTGGGATAAGTGGCTGGTCCTTTGGGACAAGGAGTAACCTGAATACTGTTAAAAGAAAAGGAGGACTTGTGGCACCTTAGAGACTAACACATTTATTTGAGCATAAGCTTTTGTGAGCTACAGCTCACTTCATCGATTTTGGATGTAAGGGACCCTCTATCGCAAAAGGAAGCCTGCCTGGGTGGCAGGATAGATCGGAGTGCCCAAAGGGACTGTGTGTGACTCCATGTGAAGGCTGTTGTAGTGATAGAAGAGCTTACACTTGATACATGGTTGGTGAAATCTAAGTATAGAACTCACAACCAGTTTGGGGTTTGTGGCCGGCTTCATCACGCAGGGCAGCTTCACATACACTACCCTTGGTCTCAGGGGACCTGGAATCTAGTCTACTTCCACTGCTATCCTGTTGTATGACCAGGGGAAGTCACTTTGTTTCTCCTCCCACCCTTTGTCTGCCTTGTTTGTTTAGGTTGTAATGTCGTCAGGACAGGGATTCCTCTGAACTCCATGTTTGTACAAATGGGGCCCATACCTTGGTTGGGGTCTCTAGCCCCTACCTTTATATTGAAAATAATGATAAAAAGATCCTGCTGCAAGATACAGAAGTGGGTATATGCAGATCTTCCAAAATCTATATATTTGTTCTAACGTGAACCGACTTGCTAAACTAGACAGACTGGTAGGCCGTGCTTTGGTCTGTACAACAGACAGAAAGATACGTTCCCAGGAAATATCTGTATTTTCTTTTATGTTTTCCCTCAATGTGACCTGAACAGATCATCTCTCAGGTTAATATAATTCATATTTCCAGGGTCCATTTAGTCTTCTAGCTAAGACTGCCAACAAAGGTGCCAATTACTGTGAGCAGCTGCTGGTGTTTTTGACAATATGGACACCTGTCCACTGGGAATTGCACAGAGACTCTCAAACTCATTTTCTATAGGCCACTCTAAACAACCTTTGAGAGGGTTACAACTTTCATTGCTACTGCCTTGGACTGCATATGAACTGGGAACCAGAGGAGCAGGGTTCTAGATCTCATTGTAACCAATCTGCAGACCCCCATACTGGCACTTATGCTGCACTTGAGAAAGGAGCATGCTAAATAATTCGATTAGTGTTTTTAAAATACAGTGTCTATGACTTTAAACAAAATCTTCATGGTTACAAATGTAGTTATGTTGCAGGATAATTATCACATTGTCTTTACCTTTACGATGGTTTCAGAGTAACAGCCGTGTTAGTCTGTATTCGCAAAAAGAAAAGGAGTGCTTGTGGCACCTTAGAAACTAACCAATTTATTTGAGCACAAGCTTTCGTGAGCTACAGCTCACTTCATTGGATGCATTGCTGTAGCTCACGAAAGCTTATGCTCAAATAAATTGGTTAGTCTCTAAGGTGCCACAAGGCCTCCTTTTCTTTTTGCGGATACAGACTAACACGGCTGCTACTCTGAAACCAATCATCAGATGAGTTAAGTATGGTCCCAGTCTCGTAAACCTTTACTACAGGATGTAGTGCTTACTTCTAGGAGTGGCCACATGCAATGTGGGTTAATGGGATTCATAGATTTTAAGACCAGAAGGGACCATTCTGACCATCTAATTTGACCCCCTGTATAACACAGGCCATAGAATTTCACCCAGTAATTCCTGCATCAAACTTAATAACTTGTGGTTGAACAAGAACATCTCTTTTAGAAAGACACATAATCTCAATTTCAAGTGGCAGAGAATCTATCATAGAAATCTAGGGCTGGAACAGACCTCAAGGCGTCATCGAGTCAGACCGCTGTGCTGAGACAGAACCAAGTAAACCCAGACCATCCCTGACAGGTGTTTGTCCAACCTGTTCTTAAATCATATCCTTTGGTAAGTCGTTACTATAGTTATCTAATCTATTAAAAATGTGCACCTTATCTGAATTTTTCTAGCCTCAACTTCCAGCCATTTGATCTTTAGTGTGATCACTCATGGTGATAAACACTGTGCCCCAAAGTAAGTGTTGCAGGACCAGGCACCAACATGTTTGAAGTTTCACTGTGACTAACTAAAAAATGTCCAGGAAACAGGCATAAATCCTGTAAGAATTATACACTGTTCAACTTTAATTACAGAGCCATGTCTTCTGATCTGTGACTTTGAAGCTGTGATAAGAAGTGGCTGGTGTGTATATATAAAACACTGCCCTCCACTGGATGTAATCAGAACTGCTCAACTTTGTGTCATTTGTCCTAAATACAGTAATAATACCTTGTTTTTATATAGTGCTTTTATCAGCAATTCTCAAATCGCTTTAAAAAGAGGCAATATTATCCTCCTCCTATTACAGAAAGGGAAACAAACAGAAAGAGGTGAAGTGACTTTCAGCTAAAACCAGAACTCAGCTCTCCTGAGTCCTGTCAACTAGGTCAGACTGCCTCCCACACTGCTAACTGCTCACAGAAGTTCGCCTTAAAGCTCACATGACTGGAACCTGTACTCTGAAAGATATAGGTAGGATATAAGCTCTCTTCCTCTTGTTGCAGGAAAGAAGTTTTGGCATGGTATCTGTGGTATCCGTCTTTCCGGGTTCTTATATTGATGTCTACTGATGTAGATTATATAGAGACAGTTGTGAAATCCCAGCTATCATCAGTTTGTTACAATAGACTTTTTACTGTCCTTGCAAGCTATCCTGAGGAGATGTTTTGGAGGAATCTAGGGTATGGAGAAGGGAGAATCCCCAAAGTGTTTTTTGAATGTCTAAGTATTTATGTGGATGATTTTTGTCCTTTTATTTTTTTTTAATCCCAGTTTTTCTGTACTTCAGAGGCAGTCAAATTATGGGAAAATGCATTGACAATAATTGTTTGATGAAAAAATGCCAAATTCATGACTGTTATCAGCCACAAATCATTCAATCAACTCCCATGTTCTTCCAAGCATAGATGTTTCCTTCTTCCTCTCATATTATTGTAAGCAGGGACATAGCCAAAAGCATTGGGTTTAAAGGTTCAAATTCTCCCTCCTCTTTTCCCCTCTCCCTGCCCCACCAAAGAGGGAAGACATCCAAAATATTTTTAAAGTAAATTATAACAGAGCCAACCACAAGAATGTTCTACCATTTAACAGTGGCTTGTAGCAAGATGGTCCCACTCCTTTCCCAAAGGACTCAAGCAGAAAAGTCACAGTGCATGCTGTAGCTAGACCTCTGCCCTGTCTGCCCTTTCCTGGCCCAGGAATCTTAGCTTTATTTATGACCATACATACTCTGCCGCTGTCGCCTCCTACATAATAAATAGTATGTTTGAGGGGACTTACTCCCCTTGACTAAAATGCATTTTGGATCAGGTTCAAGGCCAGCTGCGCTTGACTGAGGGTATTCCTTTGAGTATCAGACATTCGAACTGTGTGACTGGTTATCTAAGTCACATAATATTGTCTCTGTCTCTGAAAGACATCCCAGGATAGCCACGAGAACACTGTGGCATTTGTTATTTGCTTTGAATAGCTTGCCTTTCTGTAAATTGAGGTTTTCAGGACCTCTCTGGCTTAATAAAAGGATAGCAGCAAAATCATGGATCAATATAATTTTTCGTCCAGATCAAAATGCCCCATTCTCCTTGCCAAAACCCTTTATTTAACATAGGTTCCTTACTCTCCTGGAGGATCATATGTAGCTATCTATGTGGCTATAGATATATAAAATGGATACGAAGCTGCCTATAGTTGATTGCCCTGCACTTCCCATTAGAAGACTGTATTTTCAGTTGCTTATATCTTAATGTTTGGGCTGAAATTTTCCATGCTGTGTTTATTCCTTAGGGTGAATTCTAGCAAAAACGGTTCAGCTGTTTCTGAGGAGGCAGCTACGGAAAAATATGTTACTTTGCCATGTTAAAAAAAATGTACAACCCTTGCATGGAGAAGCTCTACCAGCTCCATGCTTTGGAGCAGAGACTTGAGATTTGGCAAGAAGGTGCCCTGGTGTCAGTAATGTGCCTTTTCCTCTTCCTATAAAAGCCTGCCCAAATTTGACCAAGTTATAAGCCTTTGAGACATTTAAATTTGCACATGCTCAGTAAAGACTTGCTAGAATTTGACAACTAAATTATCTGAACAGCACCAAGGCTCAGCACTGGGATCTCTAGGCTTGGCAGTTCATAGTCCCTGCAGCTCTGGGCTTGCTGCATCAGTTATGAATGTAAAAATATCGTTTGAGCCCCGGCACCTAATTGTTTGAGCCCCGGCACCTCATTCATTACAAATTAAGCACTCTCTCTGAAGATTCCATTTCCACTGAACATGCTCCAGTTCGGGGCTGAGCAAGCTGTTCCCTGCAATTGCAACTCCTGGTGGTTTGGGGCTCCTGTAGTGCTGGGAACAGGAACAAAGAAATGGGAGACTGTCTTTCCTGTGCACTTGCTGCTCCCTCTGCTGGTGCCCAAACAGCATAAAGAAGGAAAAGCAGGGAAGGGTTAGACCTGCGGGAGTGAGCAGTGGAGTGGATTGGAGACTGGGGTGGGCTGGACAAGGAGACTGCACTATTGTCAATCCCAAGAGTCTGGTTTCAGAGCCTTTGCACTAGGGCTCTGTTTTCAAACTTTTCCCCACACCCACTGAAGACCAAAAAATTTACTTTCAGTTAAATGGGTGCATGCGAATCTCAGCTATCTTTAGGTTCCAGCAGCTGGGACTTTAGGAAAAACTCCAAATATCATGAGACTTGTCAACATTAATGCTTGGAGCCTGAGTGGGAAATTGAGACCATCCTTTCTCTTCCTGCAATACCTGCCTCTTCACTACGCACCTCCCAACTTCTGTAACAAATAAGGCAGGGATCCTTCAGGCAGCTTCTTTCATGACACAATCATTCCCACAGCATGGTCCATCCCATGTATTGGGATGAGGCTGGGGGAGAGGTTGTCTGTGGAATCAAATAGTATGTGATCATGATCATATAATTACAAACTGTATCATAACGTAGATGCACAAGGGGACCAAACTGAGGTTGCACAGACAAGCCTAATTCTGGCATTTCCTAACTTCCAAGTGCTTGATTTTGCAATGCAACCTTAAGAATGTTCTTTTAACTTAGTTTTTTGTGTGTTTAAATATTTCAAGTTCGTTTTTTGTTTACACACACAAACTATTCAGTGCAAAGGTATACTAGATAAAAATGCAATCCTCAACTACTTATTCCTCTATGGCGAGGACAGCTGAGATTCAGTTGCTCAACAGCCGAATACAGCTTTTTCAAAGCCTCAGTCATGGATTCTTGTCTCCGGGCTCTGTTGTGGTCAAGGAAGGGTGAAGAGCCAAAAGCAGACTGCACGTAGCTGGACTACAGCATGCAGGCTGTGTGTTATAGAGGACTCCCACACTTCAGGACTTTTCACCTTCACTCATTGTTGGAGACACATATAAATATAAAGACTGAATTTTCAGATTTTTTTTTTATGCACCATCTTTTATACATGAACTGGAACATACCTGTGAGTTTGAGTATGAGAGAAAGAATTACATGAGGTAGCTATTTGACATGGCTTTTCCATAATCAAACCAATGAACAGAAAAGGAAAACAAGAAAAACCAGAGGCTTCTATTCCTGAAAATTAAGAGACCTGAAAGACAAGGAGCATCTATGGGATATCACCCTATTTTGATCTGGATACATTTGAAATTTTTCAGATAACCTGTTGATGAGCATGGAATAAACACCTAGATGGAATGGATGGATGGTGTTCATTTTAAATTTTACAAAGATGGATTCCTCATTTCTTATTTGTTGCCATGGGAACAAGTTAACTTTCAGGTAATTTTAAACTATAAAGATGAAAGGTATTTTGGGAGCCATTTTGAGAATGTCCAGTTATTAAGATCTTCTGGGAAGCAATGTGTTCTAAAAGTACTAAAAGTGCTAAATGGGAAAAGAGTACACCACTGTTCTACAGGACAATGAATAACTCCTCACTGAGATGATTGGTGCTCACTCTCTGAGATAATGGTCTCACACAAAAGCTAAGCTTCACTGGAACATGAGAATTGTGGAAGACCAGAGCTCTCTCAGCAGATGGCTCAAAGAATGGAACTCATTGCTGAAGGAGATCAGAATATCCACAAAGCCTTCAGATCAAAATGCAAAATCCACTCCTTTAGACCTAGCATTCCCAAGACAACTATATCATTGACGGTAAAGATTCAAAACTTCATTTGAAAGGTAGCAAGAAATAAGAGATTCAAAGACCCTGGTGTGCCTAATTTAGAATTGTTAATGAGCTAAGATATTACACACACAATAAACATTAAAACAACATTATTAAGGTTGCAAAGTCAAATACTCATATGTGAGGAAATATTTGCAAACTTTATTTGTCCCCTTTGTGTGTATGCATTATGACACAGTCTTTAATTACATGATCACATACTTTTTTCTATAGCAACCCTGCCTCATTTAGTGCATACTCAATGGAAAGCTATTCCATATTTTGTTTTTCTTCATTGTTTAATGTGTATAGTAAATAAGGCATGGAGCCTGTCATGGATCCATAGGGTCTGGTCTATGTGCCAGCCTGTAACCAGTCCCTTGGGAGTGACCCTTTTAGTGTGCCAGGCCCCAAGGACCCACATAGTTCCACAGGGGAGGCCCACAGCCTCCAAGACTCTCGAACTGGGCCATTAGGTCCCAGTGATTCCTGTCTCCCTTGGGGTTCCCTTCAGTGAATCCAGCTGACCCAGACTCCTGTGGGAGACTCGTACTGTACCCCTTCAGGGTGCCATGCTCACAACAGGACTTTGGAGTGACACTAGGGGGCCTTTTCAAAGCAAGACTACCATTTATTAGTCACCTCACATACAGAATCTGAAAATCCTCAGGTTAGCATAGAGAAACAAAAAGGTTAAGATAGAGTTCAGACTGGCCAACACCAAGCCAGGACTCCCTGGAGAAGCCATCTTGGCACTTCTTCTGTCTCTGGGCCTTTGCCTTTTGTTACAGGTGTGCACCCCTGTCTCTGAGTGTTCAACTCTTAATATAGCCGACTCCTCCTGTCTTTGTTCTCTGGACCCAGCCATGCTGCGTTCATATGTTCAGCTGCCTCTGCAGTTAGGAGTTAATTTTTGGTCATGGGGTTCCCATTGTCTCTGGAGGATCTTCCATTCATTCAACCATCCAATGGTTGATTCCAGTCGGACAGTTGATTCCTACTGACTCTATGTCTCAAATACCTATCCTGATCTCCCATACCTTAGAGAGAAAATCAGTTCTTTCCTCCCAATGGGTAGTAGTTACAAGGTGATAAGCACAGAGTCATACAGCTAGCTTATAAAATTACAGGAAATCCCCACATTCATCACAGGATCACCCAATTCTAACCCTGCTCTGAAGACAGGATTATTAATTTCCCCATTGGCTTTCTTTAGATGTTCATAATTATAGTATCTGAACCCACATGGTTAATGTTTCAGTCCTAACGGTTCAAGTCTGGCAAAGTTGTAAGCAACTGAAAACAAGGTCTTATAATGGGAAATATCAAAGAACCTTAATACTAGGTGGTACTACTAGCCCTGCCTATAAGCAATGCTGATGAGCACTTTCTGATGACCTGGATAGACAGACACCTCTCATTTCCATAGTTCTACTCCTAAGTCCCCCAGTCTTCATGCAGGCCCAAGTCCTTGTAGACTTGTCTGTTCATATTACTGTGTGTATATGTCTGAGGGCAGAATTCAATTTCTAACGAGGTTGAAAAATAACAGGAAAACATTTTATACTAACTTTAGAAAGTCCAGAGTCAGCGTTCCCTCACTCACATCAAAGCCTGTGTAAATAGGGGCATATTTTTACCCTATTGTACCCTTTCTAATTTTTTTTTCCAGTAGAGGAATTATCTTTTTAGTCATTTGTGGTAGAAAAGATTATTTCCCAAAAAAGCACAGTAAGTAAATTCAGTACGACACAAGGAAGTGGGTATTGTCATCTGCTAACTGGCACACTAGCCTTTGAAATTAGAAGAACCCCTGATGCTCGCCACACCACCATGGTCAATTTTCTAAGCAGTAATGTCTTCCTCCAAATGCCATAGGTAAACCACTATAATAATGTACTATCTTCCTAGCTTTAAAGGCTTTTTCTCCCATTGTCTAGGATTTTATCGGAAGAGGACCAGGGAGGAGTGCCTGCCAAAAGCCAGTTGTGAAAGTTTTAAGTATCAGATTACTGTGGTGCAACGTGGATGACAGTCCAACACAACTTCAGGCTGAGCAAGACAAATGCATTTAACCCAGTCGATTTGATAAAGGTTGTCTTATTGTACAGGGGCCTATTTTCCTGTTGATACGCACATCTCTCTCAACAATAATGGGAGTTACATGCATCTATACCCAGAATAGAGCGGATCCTACAGCAAAGTGAATTTTTCTCTCTCTGTAATCTTCTTCGGTCATTATTATGGTACAGTATATGATTAAAAAAATCATTCCCAGTTTTGCATTATCTATTACACAGTACAAAAGGAGGTGACAGACACCACAGCTGTAATGCGTGTGTCTTCTCATATCACACTTTGTCCTTGTTGGTACCTTCCCTTGTAGAGAAAGAAAGATTTATGTTCAGGCTTATTATAATGGTGGAATGCAAATTAAGTAATTATACCTATTATGACGGTCAAGTCAGTAACTTTGCAGTTCCATTAGACACTTTGCTTTTGAGGACTTTATGAGTCAGTCCTAAAAATTCACTCCAAAATGATCACTGTCAACCTGAAAAAAGCAGCTGGAAGTTTTTAAAAATGAAATTCATTAGAAATGGCTCTAGGTCAGAAATATATATCTGAAACCCCATGGCCTCAGATAAAATGTGAACCTGATCTATCTAGATCTTTATATTGCACCCATACCTATATTATCCTTACACCGCCCCCAGTCAGTAGAGAAGTATAATTAACCCTATTTTACAGATAAGAAACTGAGACCCATAGAAATTAAAATAAATTTCCCATAGTCAGACATGGAGACTGTGGCAGAGTGAGAAAATCCTCCCATATGTCCTGAGTGCCAGGGCAGTGCCTTGCCCATAAGACCATCTATCCTGTTAGATCAGAGTCACACTTGGTTTTGATTTCCCAAACCTGACTTTATGTAAAACCACCCCCACGCCCTGACCTCAGTGGGGTTGCACTGGTATTAGTGAGACAGAATTTGTCCCACTGTAATTTGCCTACAAAAGTGTATACAAGACTAATATTTGTAAAGGAACTGGAAATGACCAAGCTGTGGCAATTCGCAGATCAGCTCCTGTTGCTTTCTATTCATTTTCTTTCAGGTGGGCTACTTACTAAATCAGGAGGGCTCATGATCAGCCATTTGGCAACTGTATTGATATTGGGACTATAACTTGGAAATAAGAAATTAGATGCCTGATTTATATTGCTAACAGCCAACCATAGATGCTCAGTATAGACGAGTGCACTCAACCCATGCAGGCCTCCTTGTGGCTGGGTGTGATGTAGCAGCTCATTTGTCACGTGGTACCCCGCTGACCACCTTTTTGGCCGTGCAGTGAAAGACTCAGCACGAGGGACAGATCACCTCCTGGGGTATCAATGTCCCACACATCACTTGTCATCAATCTGCCATCTTTTGCCCCTACAGGGCTCCTCTTGCATTCCACTCTTCTGTCAGAGCAGTGGGCCCAGGGCTACTCCTGGGAGTCTCTGAGCCAAACTCAAAAGCAAAATGAAACAATCCACAAGCAACTTTTGCCCCTTCCCCCTTGAACTTTTTAATCCCTCCTGGGTCTTCCCCAGCTCTCTGCAGACTGCTGACTCTAAGGGGTCAAGTCCCCAAGTCTTGCTCCTTGCCTGGATCCTCAAATTCAGACTACCCTCAAGGCCTTCTGCTGGTGGGTTGCCTTCTTTCTGGCCCACTTCAGGAGTCTCTTTCATCCCTGCTACTCTTTCCCATCACGGTCAGTGTGTCAACTCCCTCCTGAAGTTCCTCTGCTATCCTGAGAAGGACGACAAAGTTCTTCTTTCTTCCTGCAGCCTCCTTCTAATCTGGGCTTCTTTTCTTTATAGTCACCACTCTGCTCCTTCCCCAGCTGGGCTGAATCATTAATTAAACCTGGCCCACCCTCCAGGGGCAGCCAGCTAACATAACTGGCCTCGCAGGCACACATTAACCCTTTCATTGCCTGTGTGGGGGCATACACCTCACTACACTCAGATATCATGTTTAGGAGCTTTATGAGAATCACATATAAATCTTCCCTATAAGCTCAAGTGCTGGTGCTCTGTGTGTTTAGAGTAGGAGGAGCTGAGTTCTATCCTGGCTTTTGTGAAATTTGGAGTGGCCTCAGCATGCAGCATACTGAGAAAATAGGAACAATCTAGGACTGTCAGGGCTAAGGACAATAAGGATTTTTTTTAATGTAAATTAGGAATGAAAAAAATCCTAGCTGTGGCGCTAGAACACTTTTTAGAGTGGGGGTGCTGCCCCCCTTACACCTGTCCCCCCCCCAACCTCCTGCTGTCCCCTAGAGCTAGGGTCTGAAGCAGGGTGGTGGCTCCAAGATGGGTGGGATGCGGACAGGGGGCTGAGGCTGGGACTACAGGTGGGGGCAGGGGCGGGGCCAGGAGTGGAGACCGGCTGGCAGCCAGGACCCTGGGTGGGGGGCTGGGAGTGGAGTCCTGGGTGCAGGAACCCTGGGCATGGGGCCAGGAGCTGGGACCCTGGGTAAAACCTGTGGGTGCTGCAGCACCCCACGCACCCCTAGTTCCAGTGCCTATGAATTCTAGCAATGGTATAGGCCCATTACTCGATGGAGAGGATAAAGTTGTTAATACTGATGCAGAAAAGGCAGATGTGTTCAATAAATATTTCTGTTCTATATTTGGACAGACACAGGATGATATACTCCTCTCAGCTGAGGATGGTTAAGTACTTTCCAATCCATTAGTAACTAAGGAGGATGTTAGACCACATCTATTAGGGACAAACATTTTTAAATCAGCATGCCAGGACAACTTGTACCTAAGAGTCTTTCAAGAGTTGGCTGAGAAGATCTCTGGCCCATTTCATGATAATTTTTAATAAATCTTGGAATATCAGGAAATTCTTAAGTACTGAAACAGTGATAATGTTGTGTCAATATTCAAAAAAGACAAATGGGATGATCTGGGTAACTATAGGCTGGTTAGCCTGTTATCAATCCTAAGCAAAATATTGGAAAGGCTGATACAAAATTCAGCTGATAAAGAATTAAAGGATAGGGATATAATTAATACCAGTTAGCATGGTTTCATGGAAAATTGGTCTTGTCAAACAAACCTCATATCATTCTTTGATGAGATTATAAATTTTGTTGATAACAGGAGCTGCATATATATGGACTTGTAAAGCTTTTGACTTAGTACCGCACAAAACTCAGATTAAAAATTAGCACTATACAATATCAATAGAGCACCCATTAAATGGATTAAGAATTGGCTAACTGACATATCAGAAAAGCAGTTGTCAGTGGGGAATCATCATCAAATGGGGGTGTTTGAGTGGGGTTCCATGGGGATTGGTAGTAGACTTGCACGATTCCACATTTTCATGAGTGATCTGTAGGTAGCTATAAAATTGCTACAATAAAATTTGCAGATGACACTAAGATCAGCGAAGTGGTAAATAGTTATGAGAATAGTTATGAGGATAGATCTGGCTCTCTTAGTAACACGGACTCATTCAAACAAAATTCATTTAATCCATTTCCTGATTTAAAAGTGAACAGTAATGTCAACATATTTTAATTTGTGGAGACTTTATGGTGTCTTTATAATGAAATCAACACCATTTCCTCTTCTCCTTCTGAACAACCATATTGGCATTTTTAATTCCAGTGAAAGGAGAATGGCAGGCCTGTGTTTATCCCTACGTGTCTGGCCTGCATCATTAACGTGACATCATTGTTCATGCAGTATTCCAATATAATTGAGCAGGTCAGTGGTTATTCCAAGCTTCACCCATTCCTGAATTCCCCCCTTAACCCTCCAAAATGAGTCTTTTATCGTTAAATGATTCACTTATTAGGTAAAATAAACATGAAAATAATTTCAAATTAAAATAAAACAAAGTAGTGTGGAGTTAAATTCAGACTGACACTGAGCAAACAGTCTGGTTGGTATCATTATACCCTTTTGGAAACAAGCACAGATATTGGAATATGGCTCCAATTAGTTTCAACTGGGAGGAACCTTAATGTTACAGACTCACTGAAGCTTAAACCTCATGGAGCTGAAAGCCTTAATTTGGGGCTGAAGGGGGAACCTCCTGCATAGCACCACTTATAGGGACATAAGACACCTACAACATGGGTGCTGAGGCAAAAGATGATACAGGATCAGGATTTGCTTGTAAAGCGCTTTGAGATCCCTTCATGAAAGTTGCCCTCTAAGAGCTAAGATGAATAGATCTGGACTAACATGAAAGCTTGAAGATGAAGCCAAACCCAAGCCAAAGTTTGCCAAGTCCAAGTTCTGAGCTTTGGACTTGGAGCCAGAGAATAGGCTGAGCAATTGAAGCTGTCTCTACAAAGAAGAAAAAGAAAATATAGAAAGCAATGTATGAGGCCTCTGTGAATGCTGGAGGGCAACACCAGAATTTTCTCTGTGGCCTGCCCTCATTCATGGCCACAGCTAGTGCTCGAGCCAGATGCTCAGCTTGAGGCTGGTTTAACCTTTCATTGGCTTTCCTGCTTCTACCATTTATCCCATTTCTTATGCAGTTATGAGGTGCAACATAAAGTGGTAGGAAACAGAGAGAGATGCAGTCTGTAAGCTCTGCAAAGAGCTACTTCCCACTGAGCACAGTTCCTGCTGGCTAGGCCAGAAGGAAGCTACCTCCCCTTTTGACTCACTTAGTAGCCTTTTGCCTTTCAAATACAAGAGTCCTCACCCAAGTGTCAGCTGCAGTATCATGCAAGGGAACCTCAATGGCACACACAGGGAATCCAGCCACTGGAATGAGAACTGGGCAATTCCACTCCAGTGTCTGTCATCAAGCACAGCTACTGGTGATTTGTCCCATGCACGGCTCCTGGAAGATGTGGAAGGCATTTTTTCCTCCTAAGGCAAGCTTAGGAGAGCTCGTCCAGGAGGAGACACCTCTTTGCCTCACTGGACAGAGCTGCTGTATTTACAGCATAGAGTTGACATTGCAACAAAACACATGATATATGTACAATACTGGATACCTCTCTTCCAGTAGCTGGCTACCTGTTGGCAGGCACAACCAGCCATTCAAAGCACTGGCGATGCTCACCAGCCCTGTAACAAATGGTGGCATTATAATATTCTGACCGAGCAGAACCCACCACCAGCCATCTCAGCAATTAAATATGATCAGTGAACCACAAACAACAGATCATAGATCAGACTCGCTCAGCCCTTGATTTTGCATGCCGTAAGAGTCAACAAGACGGCATGGATTTTATTTCAAAGATATGGCTCTTTGTTTACTTTGTTGGGAAAATATAGACATGAAATACTTTTCCCTATCAAAACCCTGAACAAAACAAAATGGGCCATATTGTGCCCTCTGACACCCGTGTTACTCCCCTGAATGAAGTAGATTTACACTGGGGTGTAACAGAAGGCAGATTTCAGTCCTTTGTCTGTTACACCTTAATCTTCCAACCACATAAAGGGATTAGGCATACAACTTAAAATGCCTTTCAGCCGGTGACAAACACACACATTTTTAATTATCAAAATGTTGACTTAGAAAATTGGGCAGCAGCTATTTCTTTAAAATCAAAGCTGATATTTCCATCTCTGCCAAGTGAGAGTGATCCAATCAAAACTTGGCATAATCAAGTGGTACAGATATTTCCAGGCATTCATTACATTCATTAAACAATCCTTCCTCCAAAAGGCCTATATAACATCAGTCCTCTCCTCAAGGTAATGTTAACTAAATAGGTGAGAAAAGAAAAACCAAGATGTTCTGAATAAAAATTGTGGAACTCCTGAATAATGCATTTGCTACTTCTATTGCTCAGTTGCTTCTCTAATGTTTCATCCCAGTCCCCTACCTACACGCTGTCTATTTAAATGGAAAGCTCTCTGGGTAGAGTCCTTGCCTTCCTTCTTTTCTACAAAGCACTTAGCACATTGTTGGCTTGTTGTAGGGCTCCCTCCACAGTCTCTTATATTCAGCTCCATCTTCCCAGCATGCCTTGCTGTGAAGGCCTAGGGTTACATATTATAAGAGTTCTACTGGCTGAAAGACAGGGGAGCCTTGATCCACCCCATATGTCAGAGAGAGTCATTCTTTCACCCTGAACAGTGCCGGCAGCCCAGGTCTTCTCCAAAATCACAAACTGCCACCACGGGACCATGCCGTCTTTCTTAACAGTCATCACCTCTGTCCTACAGGTCTGTCATGAAGGTGCAACCCTGGAATGGAGCACTGTTATGGGTATGTCTACACTCACTGCATCTGGGAGCAAGCATCCCAGTATGGTTCGACAGACTAGTGTTAGTGGGGCTCACGCCAACACACTAAAACAGCTGTGTAGATGTTGTGACTCAGGCTGGAGCTTGGGCTCTCAAGCCTGGGGTTGGGTGGGCTTGAGAGGTCATGCTCCAGCCAGAGTTGCAACATCAAAGCAATGTCAACACAGCTATTTTTAGCACACTAGTGACCTGGGCTGGAACGCGGGATCCCAGGTGCAGCATAGACATACCTTATGGCCCTGATGTTTTCCCTCCTCGGTCTTAAAAGTACCAGTGTACCCCATTATATGGTGCTATACTAAGAACAGATCATAAAAAACTCCATAACCATTACTGCTCCATTGACATATTTCTGCTTTTAATAAGGCATTGGAAAATGTATCAATGAAAGTAATGGGCATTTATTTGATAAAATAGGGCAATGAGAAGCAGGAAGACAAATTATCATCAATCTATTCCTCCCTAGCATGTCACAGTTCAACCTTGGAGCAGTCAAACCACCATGACAAACCCTTTTTACCTAGGTAATAGCAGTCTCACTCATTGACACAAACCCCTGGGCACTTTTAATATTAAAAGATATTGTAGTTGATGTTTGTGCATTGATATTTTAATTTACTTTATAGCAGGCAGCTGTTACGTCAAGAGAGGGAGAGAGTTGGAGTGAACTCTTCCTGCTGCTGTCCAGATCTAGAACATTAAATCCCAATCTGTCCTTTGGGTTCAGTTGGATCCAAGCAGCTCCGCAAAACCTAGAAAAATCCAGTTTCTGCTTTAGGGTTGAGAAGCAGAAATTAGGCTCCACTCTAGCCAGGATAAGCCTCTCTCAGATGTTCTCCTTCCTCCTGCACCCTTGCTATCTTCTAGAACAGGGACCTACAGGGCTGCCCCCATTCTTCAACTTTTCATGGGGATGTCAACTGTTTTTTAGCTGCCTGAATAGCTGCCAGCTCAGCCTACCACTTGCTTCACAACCTTTCCCCATCCCCTCAAATATACAGTACAGAGGGAAGAGGCACAATCTATTCTCCACTATCAATGCTGCCCTATAGAACTACAAACCCCAGAAGCCCTTTTCGTAGTTTCCTTAAACACGTCTACAAAAACTATTGTGGTAGAAAGAAAAGGAGTACTTGTGGCACCTTAGAGACTAACCAATTTATTTGAGCATAAGCTTTCGTGAGCTACAGCTCACTTCATCGGATGCATACTGTGGAAACTGCAGAAGACATTATATACACAGAGACCATGAAACAATACCTCCTCCCATCCCACTCTCCTGCTGGTAATAGCTTATTAATTATTAATTATTATTATTATTGTGGTAGAGGAACTGCTGAGGGCACCCAGCACTGCTGGCTCAGGGGGAATGTGTAATATTGTTCATAAGTAGTAGCTTCAGTGAAGTTGTAATCATGCATGGCAGATAGGTTCCAGAGTCCAACTCTCAGCACCTCTGCAGATGCCCTTTGAACCCTGCAGGATTGAACCCAAACATAATAAATGTTCAGTAAATGGTTAAAAACCAGGTGAAGGAATATGTTGGCTGACCCTCCAGTGCCACCATTTCACTATGGAGCACTGCATGCAGCAGAGGTGCCCGCTGCCCATGACAAAATGAAACAGGAAAATCCTTAACAGAAAGAGCTTGGCAAACTGGAGGGAACTTAGCGAGGACCAGCAAAAATGATTAAGGACCTGAAGGGACTGACTTACTAGGAATTATTAGAAGCACTAAATATGGTGCGTAGTCTAAGGACACTTCCATTAAACTAATAGCTGATTGGGAAGACTGTGGGCTGGATTCCAACAAACTGTTATGAATGTAAATAAATAATCAATACATGGGAAATAGATGGTGACTTTTTCTCCATTTCTCAGCTGCCAGCTCATGTTGTCCTGTGGTAATAGTGAAATTTTTCAGTCTAAATATTTTTTTCAGCTTCATCTTTTATGCACAGGATTTCTCTTCTGAATTATTTGTTATGTGCTAACTGTGTCTTAAGCACTGTATAACATGTAACCCTTCTGCCAGGTGCAGCCAGCAGCAACCAGGGCCAGGTTCAATATCTAGGGGTTCCTTTCCATCAATACACTACAGAACCGGCTTGAACCCCCCACCCAGTAACCTGGGAAAATTACACACCACACCTGGGCGCCACTGAGAGGTAACACTTCCCCACTCGCAAGCACAGAGTCCGAGTGTAGAAAAGAAACTATTATAAAAGGAAGGAAGTAACTCGGCATTAATTTGGGAAAACACCGCAAACAGGGTCCATAAACATAAACCATGAGCAAAAGACCCACCCCCAAGTAAGTTGGGCAGTGTCCTTTTCCCCTCAAGTTCTCAAGTCCAGCAACCCAAAAGTTCCTTTCACATGCCTGACCCTTATCTGCTTCTCTGCACCCCACTCACTGTTGCTGTCCTTGGTCAGGGCAGACCCAGAGTTCAGAGGTGCATCTGCACCGTTCACCTCCCACCCTGAGTGGAGGTGGGGGGTAAAGAGGCATCTTAGTCGCGCCCCTTTCTGCCCGGCCATACCAACTGATCACCACGCCTCTCTGCCAGCCACCCTGCTTGCTGCTCCTGCTGGCCAGCCGCTCACTGTCCCTCTTCGCCGGCCACTCGCTGCTCCTTGGCACCCACGGCGCCCCTCCGACAGCTGCCCGCCTTGCCTTTCCACTGCCTGGCCGCCCCTCTCCAACGGCCGTGCTGCTGACCGCTCACTGCGCCTCTCTGCTTCACCAGCTGCTTGTTCGCCAGTGGGCTGTCAGTCACCTTCTGCTGCCACCTGCCTCTCTGATGTGACCTCTGCACATCAGTCTCTTAGTAATTTTTCAGCTCTTTGCAGGCTGGGCAGAAACACTGCCCCATCTCAAGTGATTTCAGCTCTCAGTGATTTTTAGCTCTTAGCAGGCAGGGCAGAAACACAGTCCTACCACAACTGATTTCAGCTCTGACTGAGCAATTAAAATAACAAAGAGGCTCCCCATGAAGCCTATTTAGCTCTTTCTTTGAACAGTGTGTGTGTGTGCGTGTGTGTGTGTGTGTAAACAGGACGACATATTAAACCAGTCCAGGGAGGACTCTTGGGGGAGGGTCCACACCTTCTGACTGGGACACCTGTCCCCACCCCTCTTACTTTCACAGGGCTCTGGCATTCAAGCTTAATGAGGCTTAATGAGGTCATTTCAGCTGCAGGTGACCCCCTCATTTGCGACAGGTTAAGCACAGTCCTGCTTCCCTTCACAATAATGCCAACATTGGTAACAGCATTCCACTACCCCTGCATTCAGCACTAATGTGATTTGTAACCCGACACCAGCCAACGCTGATAATTTTGAGCAACACCGCTCTGTCTGCTGGACGTCTCAGCAGAGTAGGTGTGTTCATGTAAATACCGTTTGCCTCGGAAGTCTTTCCCCCTCCCAGGTAGCTGTCAGGGGAGAATTCATTCCGTTCATTTAGACCCTTACAAACACATAAAGGGAGACATTCCCAAGGAGTTCAAGCTCACTAGGCAGGCAACACTATAAGTGCTGCTGGATGCTGCTACATTAGGTCCCAACCCTAGAAGCCCTGACTGGACAGGCACTTGCAGCTTCTTGCAGGATTGAGGCTATACAGCTGTGTATTTCTTTGGGTGATGACAGTTTTTACTGTCAGAATGTGTGGGCATAAGAAGTAAGTGCAGGAGATATTTTAATGGCGAGGGGATGGAATGAAGAGCCTGCTGAATGAATGAAGAGAGCCTAGTGCACAGGGATAAAAAAAAAAGGCATTCCTGATATAAAGAACAGAATGGAAGAGGACACGAAGCCAAAAGTGGGAGCAGGAAACACTGTTCCCACAGTTGCCTGGGTCCCTGAAAAATTGGCCCACGTAAAGGTGAAAGGTCGTGTTTTCCACGCTGAACAGTATCTCTAGTTTTCAAATTAACTGAAATGCTGATTAAAAAAACAGTTTTTTCATGCAAAATTTAGAAATCTTACAAATTTGACATAAAACAATGGTTTTGTATCCCTTGGGCCGCAGCGCTAGGCTCATTTAGAAAAGTCACCCTGAACTAGGACCTAGCTAGCATGGCATAGCTGTCACAAGCGTGTGTTTGGGATCCTTCTTACACTATATCCCCCAGAATGAAACGAAGAGACAGTGTTGAAAAGCTAGGGAATGTCTTCAGAAGCTTGGTGTACCGCAGACTGATGAGTATAAGCCACTCTCTTTCTTTTAGCCACTTAGACATCTCCCCACTCTCCTTACAAACACATGCACACACAATAGACTCTCTCTCTCTTTCCCTAAATCAACATCAGCAAGGGGACAATGGCCTGCGAGTCGGTTGAAGAACGAGACATACAATTAGCAATGAAATGAAAAACAGCTGGTGAAATATAATCGCTGTTATTCCGAGCACATGAACCTGAAAAGATACTGTTTAGTTTATAAGACAAACAAAATTTTCCTGCTGTTTGATCTAAAAGAGCATCTACCATTGGGAGCTGTCCGTTCTCATTTCGTCACCCCAGGGCCTGGGCAGGCTGTACAGGAGCTATAAACAAAGCACAGAAAGTATCACTTTCCATGTTAATTCGACAGTAAACAGCACTAATTTGACTTTGCAGCTGTTTATTGATCCCAAAAAAACACAATTCAATATAGAGAACAGTAGCCTGTGGATTGGAACAGTAGTTTATAAAATTCAAGGAGCCAGGCTAGCCACAATCTCTCATTGTAAAGAAGACAGTAGGAGATACTAGGATTAGTGGCATTCACCCTGAAGCAGGGTAAGGGGTGGAAATATGTTGCTTAAAGTCTAAAATGAGGATTTATCTCATAGGCCTCTTAAGGTGGGATTTCCAAAAGCATTCAGTGTCAGCCTGAGTCTGCTCCCTCTAAAGTCAATGAGAGCTTTACCATTGTCATCAATGGGAGGAGACTTAGGCCAAGGGGGAGAGCTTTGGAAAATCCTGCAATTAGTGTCCTACCAGCACCACCTTGGTAGAAGTAAGGGGTGAAACTAGAGCAAGTGTAAATGATCATCTATTATAGTGTGCTAGTTATAATCTTTAAACACTTAGAATTACAATGATGCGTGTGATGTAAGTACATTGATGGATGGATCAGACAGGTAAGAAGGGAAAAAGCCTTTCCTTTTCTATTTCCAGAAAAAAGTACCTTATCTTGATATCATAGTGATAGGCACTTTGGAATTATACCAGAATTCTTTGACGGGGTCAACAAGCATGTGGACAAGGGTGATCCAGTGGAGATAGTGTACTTAGATTTTCAGAAAGCCTTTGACAAGGTCCCTCACCAAAGGCTCTTAAGCAAAGTAAGCTGTCATGAGATAAGAGGGAAGGTCCGCTCATGGATTCGTAACTGGTTAAAAGATAGGAAACAAAAGGTAGGAATAAATGATCAGTTTTCAGAATGGAGAGAGATAAATAGTAGTGGCCTTCAGGGGTCTGTACTGGGACCAGTCCTATTCAACACATTCATAAATGATCTGGAAAAAGGGGTAAACAGTGAGGTGGCAAAATTTGCAGGTGATAAAAAACTGCTCAAGATAGCTAAGTCCCAAGCAGACTATGAAGAGCTACAAAAGGATCTCACAAAACTGGGTGACTGGGCAACAAAATGGCAGATGAAATTTAAATGTTGATAAATGCAAAGTAATGCTCATTAGAAAACATAATTCCAAATATACACATAAAATGATGAGGTCTAAATTAGCTGTTACCACACAAGAAAGATCTTGGAGTCGTTGTGGATAGTTCTCTGAAAACATCCACTCAATGTGCAGCGGCAGTCAAAAAAGCGAACAGAATGTTGGGAATCTTTAAGAAAGGGGTACATAATAAGTATCATATTGCCTCTATATAAATCCATGGTACACCCATATCTTGAATACTGCATGCAGATGTGGTCCCCCCATCTCAAAATAGATACACTGGAACTGGAAAAGGTTTAGAAAAGGGCCACACAAATGATTAGGGGTATGGAACAGCTTCCATACGAGGAGAGATTAAAAAGAGTGGGACTTTTCAGCTTGGTAAAGAGACTACTAAGGGGAGGGGGATCTGATAGATGTCTATAAAATCATGACAGGTGTGGAGAAAGTAAATAAGGAAGCGTTATCTACTCATTCTCATAGCACAAGAACTAGGGGTCACCAAATGAAATGAATAGGCAGCAGGTTTAAAAACAAACAAAAGAAGTATTTCTTCACACAGTGCACAGTCAACCTGTGGAACTCTTTGCCAGAGGATGTTGTGAAGGCCAAGACTATAATAAGGTTCAAAAAAGAATTAGTTTCATTCATGAAGGATAGGTCCATCAATGGCTATTTGCCAGGATGGGCAGGGATAGTGCCCTTAGCCTCTGTTTGCCAGAAGCTGGGAATGGGCAACAGGGGATGGATCACTTGATGACAACCTGTTCGTTCATTCCCTTTGAGGCACCTGCCATTGGACACTGTTGGAAGACTGGATACTGGGCTAGATGGACCTTTGGTCTGACCCAGTATGGCCATTCTTATGTTCTTATGACAGATAGGCAGACAAGAGCTGTAAGGGAAGGATTTTCAACTCATGCTAAACTCATCTTTTTCCAGAAAGCTACAGAAAAGACTGAACAGCCAAATGTAAAATTATCGCTGGCAAAGTTTGCAGAGAACAAAGTTTGGTGGACTGATATAATGAGAATGTGTCATTCACACAGATTGATTTGGATCTCTTGGTAAACTGGTTTCAAACCAACATCACGTGTTTTAATACAACCAAGTGCAAGGTCGTACATTTAGGAACAAAAAAAAAATGTAGGACATATATGCAGGACAGGGGATTGTATCCTGGAAAGCAGTTTTCCTGAAAAGGACTTAGGAGTTATGGTGGATAAGCAATTGAACATGAGCTCTCAGGGTGATGCTGTGGCTAAGAGGGCTAATGTAATCCCATGATGTATAAAGAGGGGAATATCGAGTAGGAATAGGGAGGTCATATTACCTCTGCATACAGCTTTGGTGAGACCATTCCTAGAACAGTGTGTCTAGTTCTTTTTAAAGGATGCTGAAGAACTGGAGAAGGTTCAGAAAAGAGCCTGAAGAATGATTGGAGGTCTGATAAACAAACTTGACAGTGAAAGACTTAAGAAGTTCAGTCTATTTCTGATACTAAGAAGCTCTTTAAAATAGCAGACAAAGGCATAACAAGATCCAATGGCTGCAAGATAAAGCTAGACACATTCAAATGAAAATAAGGTGCACATTTTTTACCAGTAAAGCTAATTAACCATTGGAACAGCTTATTAAGGGATGTGGTAGATTCTCCATTACTCTAAGTCCTTAAATCAAGACTGAATGCCTTTCTAAAAGATGTGCTTTAGCTCAGCCAGAAGTTATGCAGGAGGTCAAACAAATGATCATAATGGTCCCATCTCGACTTAAAAAAAATTCCATGAATCTATGCAGCTATGTGAATAATACTTAATTTGGCCCTTTATGGTGATAGGAACCAGCTGTGGAATTTTGATTAGGATCTGGAGTTTGGAGTGAGAGACTCAGTTTTTTGGGTCCAAAAGAATCCTTGTGATCTCAGATGTAAAGCACAGACATTTGCCAGTTTCACTTTAAATTTCACCTTCAATATACCGGATTAGAATGAATGTGAAACTTAAAATTAAACAAAAACGCATGAATCAAAACCCAAGCAAACCAAAACTATCAAGTTGTGCATAGCTCTAAAAATTCATTGGCAATCAGAATATATTGGACCTGTCTGCAAGTAAAGCAAAACAAAATGATTACTGGTAAATAATGATACTGGGCAGTTATAGATTATATAGTCTTCTATAGGGGGAGCTTCAGAAAAGTTAATCTTTAACTTCCTCTGTTCTAGGTTGGGATAACTTCATTCTGCTCAGTTAAATTCCCCCTACAGCTGGACTGAGCAATTGGATACTCCATTCTTCACTTCCTGTCATAAACTGCTCTGTATTGTTACTGAGCATTCTTAACCAGGTACTGCATTCCACTCCATGGTGGCTGGATTTCAGAGGTGGTTGAAGTGACTCCTATATACATGTACAGTTTGTAGAGGGACATAATTAGAAAGCCTTCTGTCTGGGAGAGACTACATAAATATAAAGCAGTAGCATGATCTAGACAAGTAAAGCACAACACAACGAGGGGAATTTCTCCAGGACTCTGAATTCTGTGGCTTTTTTGTTGAGTTTTCTGCAGAACTCTAACATTTTTTTCATTTGTGTGAATCCATACAGGACAGCACAATCTAAGGCCCAAGAGGGTGAAAGAAATGTGTGGAAACCACTCAAACAGATCTATGCCTAAGCCCCATAGAAGACAACTAGGAATGTAACAAAAGAGATCAAAGGCAAAAGAAACTGCCAGGCTGTATTTATTCTCTACTCCCTGTATACTGGTGACTGACATTTTTTATATTTTCATTTCTTTCTAAAAACAATAATTTAGACAAATGTGTCTAGACCGATGGTAGAGCAAATGTGACATCAATTATGGATTCCTTCACAGTAGCTCTGTTTATATGGGCAATTACCAACTCATAGAACTATAAGAATTACCATATTCGGTGAAAACAGTTATTCATTTAGTCCGGTATCCTGTCTGTGACAGTGGTCGGCACCAGATGCTTCAAAGAAAGGTGTAAGTACCCTGAAGTGGAAAACTGTGGAATAAAGTACCCATAGGGGAAGTTTCTTTCTAATCCCTCAGTGCAGCTAAATGTTCTCCACAGAGTATTGGATGGAGAAAGGGGCCTCAACCTTTGTTATACATGAGATCAGACGAAATGACCTAATGGTCCTTCTGCTCTTCAAATCTATTAATCTGATTACCAACTAGCACTAGAGGGTAGGTTGGTGGGCTACTGGGTAACTTCAGATTTCAAGGTAAGAAATAAGCTGAGAGGAGAGCTGAAGGAAAGCACCTGGATAGGGATAGGATAGGGAGAATGTCTCTTGCTGTAGAATATACAGGTAATCAAAGCCCTGTATATTTATACATACACCAAGTCCATATCATAGACTCATAGAAATGTGGGGGACCTGAAGAGGTCAGTATATTTTATTCATATAACTTGTGCTAGATGTGCCTGGACAGTTTTGTCTGCTTATGCACTAGATTATAGGTGCCTTTAGTAAGAAAAATATCTTTTGATCTTTGAGCCCATTGCTGATTCTCAAAAACAACACAATAATGATGCATGGTTTGTTTCACTGTTCACAAGTGGTAGATTTTTTTTTTTTATAATTCACAAGTGACTCAGCCATTGATTGGCTAGTATATACAAAACCAGCTCTTATTTTATGTATGTATGTATTTAATTAATTAATTAAAATAGTTCTGGCTGGCAGAAGCTCTGAGGACTGAAACCTTCTGTCTAGCCACAAAACTCTAACAGCAGAGTCAACCTATCCTTACCCTGACTTACCCATGTGCCTCAATTCTATCCTTTGGGCTAAGGGGGTATATTCTCCCCATTCAATCTATAGCCTCTCTTCTAAGTCTGACAACTAATTTGTGGCAGTGATTTTATGCTGTAGGGCCGTCTTGAAGGAAACAGCCTTGCACTAGGTACAAAGAGAGAGTCAATGTGCAACTACAAAATAACAGAACTTAAGACACAGAAAGCAATGACTCAAAATGGCAGCAAAAGTCAGGTCCTAACTATTTGGGTAACTTCTCCCTATAGCAATCGGGCTAGGAATGAAAGAGGTGGGTAACTCCTTCCATTTTATAAATTAGTACTATCCCAGAATTCTCTCTTGCAAATTGCCTGGGCCTGATTCTCTATTGCCTTGCACCTTGCTAGTAATTTACTCCTGAGCTGAGTGGGTGGCACCATTCTGATTGGGTACCATTCTTACACTCACTTTTCACAGGTGTAAGTGATCAAGCCTGGTGCAAGGGAGTGGAGAATCACTCTCCTTATTGCCTATTTCCAGTGACTTAGCTTTCAAGTCAGAACAACGTTATTAGTCCCATCAACCCCCGCCCCCCCCGAACCAGGAAAAACAAACTTTCCCTTTAACTCAAGCCTCTCCAAGCATATTTCCCTTAGAGGCAGGAAGGTGCCATTGAAGGAACTGCTGTCAGCAACTGGTGCTATGTTCAATTGAACAAGAGCTCCCAATGCGACACTGGCCAAAAGAGCTAGTGCGATCCTGGGATGCATAAACAGGGGAATCTTGAGTAAGGAGAGAGAGAGATTATTTAACCTCTGTATTTGGCACCGGAGCAATCACTCTGGAATCCTGTGTCCAGTTCTGGTGCCCACAATTCAAGAAGGATGCTGATAAATTGGAGAGGGTTCAGCATAGAGCCCCAAAAATGATTAAAGGATTAGAAAACATGCCTTATAGTGAAAGACTCAAGGAGCTCAATCTATTTAGCTTAACAAAGAGAAGGTTAAGGGGTGACTTGATGACAGTCTAAGTAACTACATGGGGAACAAATATTTAATAATGAGGCCTTTAATCTAGCAGACAAAGGTATAACACAATCCAGTGGCTGGAAGTTGAAGCTAGACAAATTCAGACGGAAATAAGGCATAAATTTGACAGTGAGGGTAATTAATCACTGGAACAACTTACCAAGGGTCATGGTAGATTTTCCATCACTGACAATTTTCAAATCAAGATGGGGTGTTTTTCTAAAAGATCTGCTCTAGGAATTGTTTTGGGGAAGTTCTCTGGCCAGTGTTGTACAGGACATCACACTAGATGATCATAATGGTCCCTTCTGGCTTTGGAATCTATCATGACCATGCCAGACAGACTCAGTTACTTGTATAATAAACATAGTGAAGATTGGAAAGCACTTGAAATCATATATAGATAGAAGATTTTAAAAACAAGTGAAATAGAGGAGTTTTAACACAGAAAATTTTTCTACCTCCTCCCAAGCTAACAAGCTCCTAGCTTCCAAACAAGCTGGAAGAGTGGCTAACTCACCCCCACAGACAGATAAGAAACAAGCTATTTCATTCACACAAAGGGTGATGGGCAAGGCTGCATCACCTTTACCTAGCACAGGCTGGCTTTGAAAGGAAAGTCCTCTCTTAGTCATGTTATGGGTGGTACATTCTACGGAGGAGTGGAGACACGGAAAACACTCAGACTTCCTTTGGAGGCTCCATTGTGTATTAGCTATTAACAGCAGTTTATTTCATATCGACTGAATCAATAACCATCAGTCTACAGTGAATGCTAGTCATTACAGAGCTGGGTTAGAATTAGAACTATGATCCAGGAGAGAAAGGCTTTGAATTATGCACCCCCAAGACATCCACTTCCATGTACCTCCCCTTCCTGTTACAGTATTAGTACTCAGTTTTCCCTTGGATATTAGTGCAAAGGCTTAATTTCCCTCCTTCAAGAAAGTGAATCTAGAATAATGTCAACATCAGAGCTGGTTAAAATGTTCCACATTTAGGGAGACCAGAAGAGATCAATTTTTCATAGCATTTTTGCAAAAATTGTTCCTCCTTTTTTGACCCCATCTAGTCAACATCCATAACTGGAACTGAAATGCAAATTCTAAAGTGACATGACACATTCCATTGGGCCAGGGCTATGAACAGTTATTCCAGTTTAAAGAAAGGAATGATGTTTAACCAATTTAATGAAACTGGTGCAACTTTAAGTGTGGATACTCTGACATTGGTTTAGCTTGGCCTCAAGCTAAACCAATGTTAACTGGGTTTAAACTAATGTCAGGCTGCCCATGCACAAAGTTGCATCAATTAAACTAAACAGCTGCAAATTATGTGTTTAGACAAGCTCTTAGCCAAGCCACACCATAAAGGTCACACTACCAATGATTTTATAGTTCTTTCCATGTATACTATATGCCTCTTAATGATCTTAATGCATTAAGGGAGGCAGCATTGTCCAGTGGCTAGGCTATTACCCAGGGAGTCAGGCATCATGGGTTCGATTCCTTGCCCTACTGGCCTGCTGTGTCACTTAATGTTTTTCTGCTCATCAGTCTTCTTAGCTTTCAAACAGGGATACAGATCATCCATCTTAAACATTTTAAAAGGGAGGTAACGAAAAGTGCTATACGGGAACTAGACATTATTTACATAGTGTGCCTAGAGATTAGAAAACAAACAATAATATAGGTAAATATCTGTTCAGTTTTAGTGTTCAGTGCCAAAGTAAGAGAAAAGTTAAGTCCATGGCCCATTCACTGGTTGGACTCTGCTGGAACAGCTACCAAAGGAAACTACCTCCTCCCTTTCCCCTTGGATTTTGAATAATCTCTTCCCCTAGTTTTCATATTTTTCTGTTCAGTTTCCTGTGTTTCATTGTTGTTTTTCCATTGAATAAAGTCCATGTGAGGTTTTTTCTGTCCTGTTAACACCTTTCGGTTGAATTGGTAACTCGTCATGGAATCCTGGAACCAGATATCTCAGGAGCTGACAATTCTCTATCCTTACTCTGATAAGAGACAGCTACAAAACTATTGCAAATTTATTGGAATCTTAACTTCCCCTCTCTTGTCTTAGAATGTTGGAACAGAAAACAATCCCTTAAAATAACAAAGAGGTGCCCTCAGAACAGATATCCTGAAACATATTGTAAGTTGGATTCTTAACATGGGCTGGTTGGAGGCTGTCATAATGAATTAAATGTTCCCTGTATTCAAAGATTTTGAACATCCACTGCCAAATATTAGGAGTTACTATTAATAATAAACTTTTGTGCTGCTCCTTCTCTAATATGTGATGATGTTTCCAATACAAAAAGGGCTCATCCTGGTAGGAGCAACACATGTACATGATTTTCATGTTCATGAAATATGTATGCATTCCCTGTCAAAGCACAGAGCAGGAAACAGAAGAGAAGAGAGGAGATGGGAATATTTTATGGGCAGCGAAAGGAAAGAGAAAAGGAGACACACAAAAAAGAGAGTAAGATACAAAGGGAAAAAGCGTAGCATTATAGGTCCTGATTCAGCAAAGTGCTTAAGCACGTGTCTAACTTTAAACATGTGAGTACTTCCATTGACCTCAGTGGGATTATTTATGGGCCAGATTCAAAGCCCATAGAAGTCAATGGAGACTCTTTCTATTGACTTGACCGGGATTTTTAAAGGAACTTGGGTTCCTGAAGATGCAGATAAGTGCCTAGTGGGATTTTTATAACAGTTTAGGTGCCTAACTCCCATTGATTTAAATGCCTTCAAATATTTGGGGCTAGATTCACAAAGATACTTAGGCATTGCAATGCTCGGTGTTGCAATACCTAACTCCCAGGCGCCTGGCTGCCTAATGGAATTTTCAGCCGTGAGTTAGGTGTCCAGGCTCCCCATTCAATGGATGGGGAGAGTTAAGTAGCACAGAAAGGGCTTTTCACAATCCAGCAAACTGAGTAGGGAACCGCCTAAGCTAGCTGAGTGTGAAATACAGGGGAAAGGGGAGGGACTTAGGCTCCTAACTTTCATTGACCGGGGCCTCTAGATGTCTGAATGACAGTCTGGAGGAAGGAGTAGACCTTCATTTGGGAGTCTCAGCTGTGACCCCACTGCTGGAGCTAGGTGCCTAAGGCAGATCCATCCTTTTCTGCAAAGCGAGAGAGAGAGATGCTATAGCCCAATGGCTAGTTCCCTGGGTATTCTAGGGTGGGTGTCTCAATCTCTCCTGTTGAGGCTGTTCCACTCTGTATAAATAAGTAAATATTCAGTGGGTCAGAGAAAAATGAGGGATTGGCTCTATAGCGTGGTGGCGAAGGCACTCATCTGGGATTTGGGTTCAAGTCCCTGTTCCAAATCATGCTGAGCAAGGATTTGAATCTAGCTCTCCTACATCCCAGGTGAGTGCCCTAACCAATGTGTTATGGGTTATGCTAGGGTGGGTGTCTATGTCTGTTTTTTTATGAGCAAACTCTGGGTTTTGTCTGGGAGCGCAAAGGCTGACCTGACTTAGATGCCTAACTCCAGGAGAGGGCTCATGGCTGAGAATCCTGAGCAGAGCCAGGCACTTTCCTCTGTCCTGTCAGTCAGGTGCCTAGAGGCCTAGACCAATGGGAGCTAGGTATCCAAATAGCTTTGTGGATCTGGGCCCTAAACCTTGCCACTATCCTCTGCATTTCACTCTTGGCTAGCTTAGGCAGCTCCTTTCTCTGCTTGCTGGCTTCGGAGGACCCCTTCCTTAGGCACCTAACTCTCCCCATGCATTATACAGGGAGCCTGGGTGCCTCACTTGGGCTGTGGATTCCGCTAAGTGGCAGGGTACCTAAGGATTAGCCAGGGCAATGCTCAGCATTACAACACCTAAGTATCTCTGTGGAGTTAGCCCCTAGCACCCCTAGTGAAAAACAAAACATCAAACACAGTTCTACCAAAATAGTCCAAACCACTGTAGTCTTCTCAAGACACTACTCTGCTCGTTCACGTCTCTCTTCAATGCTCATTCCTAATGCGACACCCACAAGGAATGAGTCAACCAAACATTTATTTATTTTTTCTAAATGTATCCTTGAGTTGGTTCTTTTTAGCTCCACCATGCTGTGCCCAAGTCTTTGCTGAGTAACTGGTCATTTTATTGCTTCTGTAGCCTCCCTGTCCTTCCTCTGCCCAGCGTTTTGCTATCCCCTTTTGTTGGGTCAGGGCTGAAATTAGGACCCAATCCTATAAACCCTTACGCACATGAGTACTCCCAAGTGTTCACAGTATCTGGCCCTTACATTGCAGCTCTTCAAAGCAGGTGCCATGATTTCTTGCTTGTACTCTGAAGTGACTAGCACATTTGGCCGGGGCGGGTGTGGGGGAGGGGTTGTAAAGCAATGAATACTACTGGGGACCAAAATCCAGATTAACTCCACCAGTGCCAGTGAAAGCAGAGTTTTGCCTTGTGCCATATAGTGGGGTTCCTGCAGAGCTCTGGTATATTAGGGCCAAGTCCTACCCAGTGCCCCTTACTGACCTGCAAAACTCCTAGCCAAAGTCTGCTCTCACTTACAGCTTGTTCCAATGCCCAGTGAAGTCAATGGGAGTTTTCCCACTGACTGGAATGGGCTATGGACCAGTCCCTCAAACAGGTGCAATTCCTACTGGGCACACTGTGCTATCAATTAGATGGGTGCATCTTTCACTCAAGGGCCAACCACTCAGTTACACCACTGCATTTGCTGACACACTCCACTGAAGTGAACGGAGTCATTTTGTGTTTATATCTGGGAAGAATTTGGCCTTCTGACTTCAGGGTGGTTCCCCGGATGTAACTGCCGGCAGAATTTGGAGTCTGGTCCTGCAAGGAGCTGACCACTTTAGCCCTGCCCACAAAAAGCACTTAAGCCCATGCTTAACTTTAAATTTATATATAATCCCACTGACTTCAGTGTGACTACACTGACAGTTACATGCATGCTTACGTGCTTTGCTGGGTCAAACCATGGTCCTTGGCACCTTGCATGGTTGAGCCATTGTTCCTTGGTGTACAATACTGTAATAACTTGTGAAGACAGTAACAATGCGCAGTCTATATAGACATCAATGTAAACAGGATTGAGCCTTTGGGACCAGATTTTAAAAAAAACAACAGAAACCATAGTCCCAGCTTCACTTAAGGCCGGAGACCAAGTGTCCAGATTTTCAAAAGGGTTCAACACATTGAGAGCAGAGCTCTTTTGAAGAGCTGGCCCATAAGTGACACATGGGGAGCTGCTGGCTGCAAGGAACTTGTTCAAATATCTGGCTCTCATTTAGGTGCCTAACCGGGAGCTCAGCTCTTTTGGAAATCTGGCCCGAGCCGTGGGTGGTTAGCATCTGAAAATCCAACCCTGAGCTCTTTTGAAAATTATGTCCTATGTAATACAAGAAAGAGGAAGAAACAGAATTATGGAAGCGCAAAAGGAATGACAATGGGCCTGATTCCCATAACAATTTAAAGCCACTCCTTTGCATTACCCTGAACGATACAAAGGATCCTTAGTGCAGATCAGAAGCAGGCTATGTATTGTGCGTAAGGCAGCTAAACTACTGAACAAATAAACAAAAATGAGGAGAAAATATCATCTCTGCCATTGCCCACAACTATGTTTGCACAAATATATCAGGGCTATCAAGAATTTTATAATGATACTCCATCACCCGTGGTTCTAGTTAAAACCACTGTAATAAACAAAACATACAGAGCACATCACTGGCATCAGAGTCTATAATTTTCTCTGAGCAGAAATACTGGAGAAAAAAAGGGCGGGATTTCATCCAATCTAAAAAGAAACCTATGTAGATCTTTCCTTTCATTAAATCTTCTCAACCATCATTAAAGGAAAGTCAGTGGCCAAAATTCTTTGATGATGACATTGAATAATTTGATTACATGAATGTTCTGTGTATTTTGAGAAGAGCTGTGAATGCAGATCCTTGGTAAAAACTTGAGGCCCCGGGAAGCCTTAACTTTCACAAGTTGCAATCCTTTCCTTTTTTGAGGGGAAATTCCTAACTCCCTCCATGGAAAAATAAATGTACATTTCCCATTTAATGCTTCTGTTTTGCAGTCACAAAAGAAATGGTAAAAACTGTGCCATCATTTACTAAATTTCTTGGTGATTTTGGATAAAAGCAAATAAAAGCAAGCAATTGGCCAGGAAATCTGTTTTCTCAGAATATAAAAATATGCCAGGCACAGGCACACTGCTAATTAAGGTATTTATTTTTCTGTCCCATTGCTGAGGCGAATACATTCAATGATGAGGACCCTCTAAGCACCCAGACAAATTATTAGTCAACAATACATTACAACACAGTAGTTAACCCATGCACTGAACTGTCCCCAAATCCTATCAATGATCTGGCCATATTTTCCAAAAGTGACTCATGATTTGGGGTGCTTTGGTTTTTGGGTGTCCAGCTAGGGGCCTGTGACACTGGCAAACAAGGTGCCAGATCATGCCAAAACCCTTTGGTCTCAACTGAACACTGACAAATACATAGCTGAAACCAGGCTGGCTCAACTCTGTGTTACTATGGTGAACACAGGTATTAGATTTATAAGAAAGTGTTTAGACCGTATGAAACACCTATAAATTTCTGCATGCATTAATCTCAGATATAATGTTAGTATCCTCTATAATAAGGAAAAAGGGGGGACCAGGTGCCCAGTTTTTGATCAGAAAGTCCGTTCAAAAAGGGGACCTGATGGTGTCCAGACAGATCTACTGACCAGACACCAAAAGTCCAGTTACTGTGGGCAGGGAGGTATCGGATCATCACCCAGGCCAGCCCCTACTCAGCCAGGGCCTCTACCTACCTGTGTCAGGCAGCTGCAGCTTCCAGCCCCAGCTCTGCAGGCAAGTTCCTCCTGATCCAGGTGGGTGTGGGGCAAGGGAAAGAATGGAAGAGCAGCAAGCGATGGGTGAAGGGGGAAAAGACAATCGAACGGGGGCAGGAACTCGGAGGGAAGGAGTGGGGCAGAGCCTCAGGGGAAGAGGTGGGGCTTCAGGGGACGTTCCAGCACTCCTGTTGGAGTGTCCGTTTTTTAAATATTACAAAACTGGCAATCCTATAAAGGTAATATTTAAGTGTTAGCATTGTAATCCTCTGTAACTGTGTAAATCACCAGACAGGAAAGAGACATGAATTAGTGTGAAATGCTGGCTTCCAACAGAAGGTGTTAGTTCCTGCCCAACTGAGAAGGCCCACTGACACCAGACAAACTATTGTGGAACATCAGAGGAAAAAGACTTTGGTGATTATTCTTTCCACCCCCACTCGATGAAGAGGAGACATGCAAGTGAATTCATCTGATCAACTGAGCTC
The DNA here is from genome assembly GCF_015237465.2 of Chelonia mydas. NCBI lineage: Eukaryota > Metazoa > Chordata > Testudines > Cheloniidae > Chelonia > Chelonia mydas. Next base: position 14,107,296 of record NC_057851.1, read on the forward strand.
AGAGAAGAGGGAAAGGGAATAAAAATCTCTGACAAGGAGAATCTGTATCTCTATGCTGCTTGGACTCTGGGAGGGCACGGATCTTTTAGGTATAAGCAAGAGATCCCCAGTGTTTAGCTTGCGTTAGCCCTAAGGGATATATAGAGTTTGCTTATTATAGAAACTTCTATTACCTTTTGAGATGCAAGTCTGTATGTCATTTGTGTTTGTTTACCTGCTTTAACCATGTAAACTCCTCCCTTATTTCCTTTTCCTAGATAATAAATCTTTAGATAGTTTCTTATAGGATTGGCTACAAGTCTCGTCTTTGGTGTGAGATCTAAGGTGCAATTAACCTGAGGTAAGTGACTGGTCCTTTAGGACTGGGAGTAACCTGAATATTATTGTGATTTTTGGTGTAAGGGACCATCTATCACAAAGGCAAACTTACCTGGATGGCGAGATATAGTAGAGTACCCCAGGGGACTGTCTGTGACTCCGTGGTCTGGCTGTTCTAGTGCTGAGGCACTTACACTTAACACACTGTATATAAAGAAAAGGAGAACTTGTGGCACCTTAGAGACTAACCAATTTATTTGAGCATGAGCTTTCATGAGCTACAGCTCACTTCATCAGATGCATACTGTGGAAAGTACAGAAGATCTTTTTATACACACAAACCATGAAAAAATGGGTGTTTACCACTACAAAAGGTTTTCTCTCCTCCCACCCCACTCTCCTGCTGGTAATAGCTTATCTAAAGTGATCACTCTCCTTACAATGTGTATGATAATCAAGGTGAGCCATTTCCAGCACAAATCCAGGGTTTAACAAGAACGTCTGTGGAGGGGGGGGGTAGGAAAAAACAAGGGGAAATAGGTTACCTTGCATAATGACTTAGCCACTCCCAGTCTCTATTCAAGCCTAAGTTAATTGTATCCAATTTGCAAATGAATTCCAATTCAACAGTCTCTCGCTGGAGCCTCTGATAGTGTGGCTGATGTTATTAGGCCCTGTGATGGTGTCCCCTGAATAGATATGTGGGCACAGTTGGCAACAGGCTTTGTTGCAAGGATAGGTTCCTGGGTTAGTGGTTCTGAAAGTTGCGATATTACAACAGAAAAACTTCAAAACCAGACTCCAGCGAGAGACTGTTGAATCGGAATTCATTTGCAAATTGGATACAGTTAACTTAGGCTAAGTCATTATGCAAGTTTCAGAGTAACAGCCGTGTTAGTCTGTATTTGCAAAAAGAAAAGGAGTACTTGTGGCACCTTAGGTAACCTATTTCCCCTTGTTTTTTCCTACCCTCCCCCCCAGACGTTCTTGTTAAACCCTGGATTTGTGCTGGAAATGGCCCACCTTGATTATCATACACATTGTAAGGAGAGTGATCACTTTAGATAAGCTATTACCAGCAGGAGAGTGGGGTGGGGGGAGAGGAAACCTTTTGTAGTGGTAAACACCCATTTTTTCATGGTTTGTGTGTATAAAAAGATCTTCTGTACTTTCCACAGTATGCATCCGATGAAGTGAGCTGTAGCTCACGAAAGCTTATGCTCAAATAAATTGGTTAGTCTCTAAGGTGCCACAAGTACTCCTTTTCTTTTTGCGAATACAGACTAACACGGCTGTTACTCTGAAACCTGACACTATATATAGTTAAGGATGGGCCTAAGTGCGTAACTGAGTCAGGGCCTAAGACTGGCAAAAAAGGTGTTAATTAGCACCACACACTGAAGCATCTGGACTTGATCACCAGTCCCCTAATCATTTTTGTTGCCCTCCGCTGGATTCTTTCCAATTTTTCCACATCCTTCTTTTACTGTGGGACCCAAAACTGGACACAGTACTCCAGATGAGGCCTCACCAGTGTCGAATAGAGGGGAACAATTACGTCCCTCGATCTGCTGGCAATGCCCCTACGTATACATCCCAAAATGCCATTGGCCTTCTTGGCAACAAGGGCACACTTTTGACTCATATCCAGCTTCTCGTCCACTGTAACCCCTAGGTTCTTTTCCGCAGAACTGCTGCCGAGCCATTCGGTCCCTAGTCTGTAGCGGTGCATGGGATTCTTCCGTCCTAAGTGCAGGACTCTGCACTTGTCCTTGTTGAACCTCATCACATTTCTTTGGACCAATCCTCCAATTTGTCTAGGTCCCTCTGTATTCTATCCCTACCATCCAGTGTATCTACCTCTCCTCCCAGTTTAGTGTCATCTGCAAACTTGCTGAGGTTGCAATCCACACCATCCTTCAGATCATTAATGAAGATATTGAACAAAACCGGCCACAGGACCGACCCTGGGGGCACTCCACTTGATACCGGCTGCCAACTAGACATGGAGCCATTGATCACTACCCGTTGAGCCTGACAATCTAGCCAGCTTTCTATCCACCTTATAGTCCCCCTTATTTGCATCATGGTTGCACGAAGAGGCCCCAGTTAAGGACCAGTCTAGTGTTCTAAGCTTTTTACACACACACACTGGAAAGATTGTAAACACATCGGGGTAGAGACTATCTAAGCATAAGAGGACAACAGCAGATATCTAAAACAGACAGACAGAGGAGCGTAAGGTTACAATGACAATTATGATTACTGCTGTTCGAAAAACAATTTTCATTTTGCAATTACTCTTCATTTCAAAGTGAACCAAAAGTTAAAATATCGCACTTTTTTTTTTGCCAAACAATATATTTCTAAAAATTTCAAATTGAAATTGTCAAAATGAAAAAAGTCTACATTTGTAATCAAAACATTTCAACATGCCAAATGTTTTCTTTCAAATAAACATCTTTAATTCAAAAAATTGTTTCATTTCAGAATGTGGAGTCAAAGTGAAAATTTCCTTTCGATTCCCCTGATTGGCCTTTCCCCATCACCACCCCCACCCCCAACCCACACCAATTTCCCGTGGCAAATTTCAATTTCAATGAAACTTCATTTTCCAACAGGAAAATTTGGGGGTGATAAATTTGAACTAGCTCTAATTATAATTGCTTGGAGTAGCCCGCTGGCTAGTCATGCTCACCAGACCCCTCAGTACTCAGCAACCTTACTCTCCTCAGAGTCACATCTACTGATTGCAGTGACAAAAGTAAGTGTCTACGACGTTGTATCTTGGTTAGCCCTGCAGAGCTAAAACAGCTGAATGAGAAGACATTACATTCTGTTCCTTCTTATGCATCACTGATGGAATTGTTGACTAAGCTCAAGTGACAGGGCTTCTCAGGGGCACCTGCACAAAGCCAGTGAGGGGAATGATGTGGCATTAGTGTCATATGGGGAATAATTTGAAGAACATGGATTTTTACAGGTATCACTGAAGGAAGAAATCGGTCAGCATAATCTTTATTATGCTGTCGGGGCACGAGAAGCAAAGAGCCCAGCTTGATTTTCCGAACTCATGCTGAGTATGCAGTGCTGGCAGTTCTGGGGAAGGAGCCTTTTGTTTATTACTATTAGAAACGCTGTAGGGCCTAACGGTCCCAGTCAGGACCCCATTGTGCTAAGCACTGTACACAGGATGAAAAGAGCACCCCTGCTCCCAAGAGCTTGCTGTCTAAGAATGAGATGAGATAGCAGGTGAATACAACAGACAGACAGGGGAGAATAAGGGAATGGGGAGATAATTATGATTAGCAAAATCTTAGTGCTCTCAGCACAGCAGCCACTGTCAATTTTTTCCTCAGATTATCTTGGTTATCCTGTGTAATCCTACAACTGACAAAAAGAAGAGGCCCAAAGAGCAATTTTTATGCAATATTCTTGCTGGTAATTTCTGACAAACCCACCAGATGGCAAAAGGGTCAAGAAGAAAGATTCATGTCGGTGATGTTGTGCAATGTCTCGCTTCCCCTTTCTGGGTCTCTTTCCAGCATACAGGGACACACAGCCCCTCCACTGAACAGGTGTCCCATGTCCCATTTGTCTAAGGCTGTAAGCCATTTGGAGCAGGAAATGTGTCTTGCTCTCTGTTTGTCAAGCACCGTGTCACATTACTGTGCGATAAAAGTGGTTTTTGACGACCACAGGATGAATAGGAGCTTTGGCTGCCCAAGGAGTAGCAGAATCAGGCCTGTCCTCAAGTGAAGTGATTGTGTTGTTGTCCCTGGAATGAACATGCCAGCACCACAATAGTGTTTATCTGGTATTTCCATTCTCCTCTGATTAGCCTAGCTGAGCGAGGTCTTCATGTGGTAATTACAGCACAGCTCATTTGAGTGTGTTTTACAATGGCGTTGATATAATCCCACTAGAGCACCCCGAGCATATGCAAGGAGTTCCCACCAGAAATCTAAATAACGCCCCGGCCCTGCTGACAGCTTAATAACGTGACAAAGTTCAGTCTCGTTCAATGTCAGGGACAGGAATGCGGCTCAGGCTGCTCAGACCTAGAGCTTTCGAAACAGCGCACAGTTAAAACTGAGCATTTGACAAATAATCTTTTCTTTGCCTGCTCGAATCCATCAGACATAACCAGGTGCCACGGAGAGGCCACATGCCACTGTTAAAATGTTAAATTGAGTGGCATGGCCATCGAAAGCTCTGGAGAGGGACATTTATCTTTATTATTATTATTATTAATAATGCAGATATTGCTTTGTGTTGCATTCCAAGGTATTTTTGCAGCACTAAATCACCCGGGTGCACATCAGCGGCCCTGATAAATCATGCAATAAACCAAAATTCAATGCAGCTGTCAGACCAGACCCCAAGCGAATGTGCAGTGAGCTTAATTAAAGTTCAGCAAACTTGAAATAGAAAGAATAGCGGCGTGCTAGTGACATTTTAGGCCCCAGGCCCAGGCCGACAGCTTGAAAGTAGGCCAACTGGGCGGAATTAGCCCTCACTTTTGTTTCACCTCAGATGTGGTGTTACCATGAGCACCAAGGTGGAAATGACTGGTCATAGTAAAGCTCTGTTCTTCCCTCTTCTTTCTCTCCATCTTTCTTTCTCAGTCTCTCTTTTTGTATTTGATATCCCTCTTTCTCTTCCCTCTGTCCCTCATCTCAGTCATGCTTCTATTTCTGTCTCTTTTTCTCGTTCTTTTCCCTCTCCCAGTTTCTCCTCCCCCCCTTTTTTCTTCTCTCATTCCTCTTCTTTCACTCTTTCTACCCTCTTACTATCCCTCTTCTCCCCCTCCTCTACTTCCCCCCACCAAGAAAGAAATCTTTCACCCAAAGGAAGAACTAGAATTGAATCAGAGCCAACTAACTGGGCCAAGAGGCTACATATGGAACCAGCAAATCACAGAGCCATGAAGGATGTTAGTGATTTAAAGTTATGTATGTTGAAGTCTGAATCTTAAAATGAATCCATAATGGTAAAGGTAACTAATGGAAAGACTTAACTGACAGCAAATGGTGTTTTTTTCTTTAACATTATGTTCTCACATACTCCTCTTATATGGTTCTCCACACTTTCCCGGCTCCCCTTTCTGATTAGTTCAATGTCCACGCTGACATTGAAAAGCACAAGCTGCTGGCTTTACGAACAAAGATTTAAACCCATATGCCATAAATAAAAGTGCTACATCACACTGACACACAGTAATACAGCCATTGGCTTTGCCAGTGAAAAAAATTCACCCTGTAGCCTGATTCTTTAGTGGGATGAGCCCCCGGGAGTCATGTCCCCCTCAGTAAGGGGTATTGAATTCTCCTGTCCATACAGCAACGTGAGAACTGAACTTTCACCTCAGTACATTAAACAACATCTTTCTAGAAATGAAGGCTTCAGAAACCAGCTGAGAGTGGAAAAGCTGATGTGTCCCCTGAGGACTCATATACCAAATGCTCCGGTTCCTATGTGATCAACATGGCTACCCAGAAACATGATGCCACTCTAAATGAAGGGAGCAGAAGTTCTCCATCATTATATTGTAGAACCTCAGAGTTACAGACACCTTGGGAATGGACGTTGTTTGTAACTGAATTGAACAAAACGTTATGGTTGTTCTTTCAAAAGTTTACAACTGAACTTTGAAACTTTACTATGCAGAAGAAAAATGCTGCTTTTCTTTTTTAGTAGTTTATGTTTAACACAGCACTGTACTTGCTTTCTTTTGTTGGGGTGGGGCGGGGGGGCTCTGCTGATGCCTGATTGTGAACTTCCAGTTCCAAATGAAGCTGTGGTTGACTGGTCAGTTCATAACTCTGGTGTTCTTAACTCTGAGGTTCTACTGTATTCTCTCTCTCTCTCTCACACACACACACGTTAAAAGACCATCATTAAGGTGCAAGGCCAAGAACTCAAAAATGAGGAAATGCCAGAATGAAGGCTGCGTGAGCAATCTTTATTCAGCCCCCCTGTTCACTGCACTTTTTGATATAGTGTTTAATTACATGATCACATTTTCCACAGGAGGAACTTGCTGTAGGGATATGTAGTAAAGGACGCTGCTGTCTATAAGACCCCTCATCTTATTTGTTACACAAGACATATATAGGGGGAAATCAGGTATTTTATGTATACCATGATTTCAGCAAGGTTTTTGACACAGGCCCACATGACATTCTGATAGGTAAGCTGGAGAAATGTGGGCTTGGCAGAACTACCATTAAGTGGATACTTTTTGCAGTTGTTTAACCAATCATAAAAAGAAAAGGAGTACTTGTGGCACCTTAGAGACTAACCAGTTTTTTTGAGCATGAGAGGTGCCACAAGTACTCCTTTTCTTTTTACGAATACAGACTAACACGGCTGTTACTCTGAAACTTAACCAATCATGTAACTACTAATGGAACGATGTCAGATTGGAGAGAGGTCTCAAGTGGGGTTCCACAGGAATCTGTTCTGGGTCCAGTGTTGTTAAACATCTTTATTAATGACGTGGATGTAGGAATAGAGAGAATACTAATCAAATTTTCAGATGACAGAAGGCTGGGGGGTTGCCAACACTTTGGAGGATAAAGCTAAAATTCAGAGGCATCTTGATAAATTGGAGAACTGGACTATAGACAACAAAATGAAATTCAACAAAGACAAATGTAAAGTGCTACACTTATGGAAGAAAAACCAAATGCAGAAATACAAAATGGGGGATAACTGGCTTGGCAGCTGCACTGCTGAGAAGGATCTGGGAGTTGTGGTGGATCACAACCTCAACATAAGTCAGCAATGTGATGCTGTTCTAAAAAAAGCAAATGCAACTTTAGTTTGCATTAACAGACGAATAGCATGCAAGTCAAAGAAGGTGACAGTACCACTCAAGTCAGCACTGGTTAGGCCTCAGCTGGAGTAGTGTCCAGTTTTGGTCACCGTATATAGAAAGGATGTAGAGAAACCAGAAAGGATCCAGAGGCGAGCGACAATGATGATCAAAGGGATGGAATGCAAGCCATATGAGCAAAGGCTGCAGGAACTGGGTATGGTTAGTTTGGAAAGAGGAGATTTAGGGGGGACATGATAGGAGTCTTCAAATACTTGAAAGGCTGCCAGAAAAAAAAAGATGGAGAAAAGTTGTTCTCTCTTGCCACAGGGAGCAGGACAAGAGGCAGTGGATTCAAACTACAGCAGAGCAGATTAAATCTCAGGAAAAATGTCCTAATTGAAAGAACAGCGGAACAATGGAACAGACTGCCTAGGGAGGCCTGGAAGCTCCTTCACTGGAGGTTGTCAAAAGAACATAAGAACTGCACCTACTGGTCCATCTAGCCCAGTATCCTGTCTTCCGACAGCGGCCAGTGCCAGGTGCCCCAGAGGGAATGAACAGAATGGGTAATCATCAAGTGATCCATCCCCTGTTGCTCATTCCCAGCTTCTGGCAAACAGAGGCTAGGGATACCATTCCTGCCCATCCTGGCTAATAGCCACTGATGGACCTATCCTCCATGAATTTATCTAGTTCTTTTCTGAACCCTGTTATGGTCTTGGCCTTCACAACATCCTCTGGCAAGGAGTTTCACAGGTTGATGGTGCGTTGCATGAAGAAATACTTCCTTTTATTTGTTTTAAACCTGCTGCCTATTAATTTCATTTGGTGACCCCCCTAGTTCTTGTGTTATGATAAGTAGTAAACAACACTTCCTTATCTACTTTCTCTACACCAGTCATGATTTTATAGACCTCTATCATATCTCCCCTTAGCGGTCTCTTTTCCAAGCTGAAAAGTCCCAGTCTTATTAATCTCTCCTCATACGGAAGCCGTTCCATATCCCTAATCATTTTTGTTGCCCTTTTCTGAACCTTTTCCAATTCCAATATATCTTTTTTGAGATGGGGTGACCACATCTGCACACAGTATTCAAGATGTGGGTGTACCATGGATTTATATAGAGGCAACATGATATTTTCTGTCCTATTATCTATCCCTTTCTTAATTATTCCCAGCATTCTGTTCACTTTTTTTGACTGCCGCTGCACACTGAGTGGATGTTTTCAGAGAACTATCCACAGTGACTCCAAGAGCTCTTTCTTGAGTGGTAACAGCTAATTTAGACCCCATCATTTTATATGTATAGTTGGGATTATGCTTTCCAATGTGCATTACTTTGCAATTATCAACATTAAATTTCATCTGCCATTTTGTTGCCCAGTCATCCAGTTTTGAGAGAGCCTTTTGTAGCTCTTCGCAGTCTGCCTGGGTCTTAACTATCTTGAGTAGTTTTGTATCATCTGCAAATTTTGCCACCTCACTGTTTGCCCCTTTTTCCAGATCATTTATGAATATGTTGAATAGGACTGGTCCCAGAACAGACTCCTGGGGAACACCACTATTTACTTCTCTCCATTCTGAAAACTGACCATCTATACTTACCCTTTGTTTCCTATCTTTTAACCAGTTACCAATCCATGAGAGGACCTTCCCTCTTATCTCATGACAGTTTACTTTGCTTAAGAGCGTTTGGTGAGGGATCTTGTCAAAGGCTTTCTGAAAATCTAAGTACACTATATCCACTGGATCCCCTTGGCCCACATGCTTGTTGTCCCCCTCAAAGAATTCTAGTAGATTGGTGAGGCATGATTTCCCTTTACTAAAACTATGTTGGCTCTTCCTCAACAAATTATGTTCATCTGTAGGTCTGACAATATTGTTCTTTATTATAGCTTCAACCAGTTTGCCCGGTACTGGTCAGGCTTACAGGCCTGTAATTGCTGGGATCACCTCTGGAGCCCTTTTTAAAAATTGGCATCACATTAGCTATCCTCCAGTCATCTGGTACAGAATTTAAGTGATTTAAGTGATAGGTTACAGACTAATGTTAGTAGTTCTGCAATTTCACATTTGAGTTCCTTCAGAACTCTAGGGTGAATACCATCTTATTGCTGTTTAATTTATTTATTTGGTCCAAAACCTCCTCTAATGATACCTCAATCTGGGACAGTTCCTCAGATCTGTCACCTAAAAAGAATGGCTCAGGTTTGGGAATCTCCCTCACATCCTCAACAGTGAAAACCAATGCAAAGAATTCATTTAGTTTCTCTGCAATGGCCTTGTCGTCCTTGAGTGCTCCTTTAGCTCTTCAATCGTCCAGTGGCCCCACTGGTTGTTTAGCAGGCTTCTTGCTTCTGATGTACTTAAAAAAAAATTTGCTATTACTTTGAGTCTTTGGCTAACTGTTCCTCAGATTCTTTTTTGGCCTTCCTAATTGTATTTTTACACTTCATTTGCAAGTGTTTATGATCCTTTCTATTTTCCTCACTAGGATTTAACTTCCACTTTTTAAAGGATGCCTTTTTGCCTCTCACTGCTTCTTTTACTTTGTTGTTTAGCCACGGTGGCTCTTTTTTGGTTCTCTCTGTTTTTTAATTTGGGGCATACATTTAAGTTGAGCCTCTATTATGGCGTCTTTAAAAAGTTTCCACGCAACTTGCAGATATTTCACTTTTGGCACTGTACCCTTTAATTTCTGTTTAACGAACCTCCTCATTTTTGTATAGTTCCCCTTTCTGAATTTAAATGCTACAGTGTTGGGCTGCTTTGGTGTTTTTCCTGCCACAGAGCTATTAAATTTAATTATATTATGGTCACTATGACCAAGAGGTCCACCTATATTCACCTCTTGGACCAGATCCTATGTGCCACTTAGGACTAAATCAAGAATTGCCTCTCCTCTGGTGGGTTCCAGGACTAGCTGCTCCAAGAAGCAGTCATTGAAGGTGTCAAGAAACTTTCTCTCTGCATCCTGTCCCAAGGGGACATATACCCAGTCAATATGGGGAAAACTGAAATCCCCCATTATTATTATTAATTATTATTATTGAGTTTTTTATTTTAATAGCCTCTCTAATCTCCCTGAGCATTTCACAGTTACTATCACCATCTTGGTCAGGTGGTCGGTAATATATCCCTACTGCTATATTCTTATTATTAGAGGATGGTATTACTATCCATAGAGATTCTATGGTAGAGTTTGATTCATTTACAATTTTTACTTCATTTGATTCTATGCTTTCTTTAACATATAATGCCACTACCCCACCCTACCAAAACAGGACCTGTTTTGTCCTTCCGATATATTTTGTACCCTGGTATTACTGTATCCCATTGATTATCCTCATTCCACCAAGTTTCTGTGATGCCTATTATATCAAAATCCTCATTTAATACAAGGCACTCTAGTTCACCCATTTTATTATTTAGACTTCTAGCATTGGTATATAAGCACTTTAAAAACTTGTCTCCTTTTAGCTGTCTGCCATTACACAATGTAACTGAATGGGACTCTTTTTTTATTTGACTGTTGCTGATCAGACCCTGCCTGTATTTTATCATTTTCCATCCTCTCGTCCTCACTAGGACATACAGATTCTTTATTAATAGATCCTCCCTAACCCCCAGCCCTTAGTTCAAAAACTGCTCTACGACCTTTTTAATGTTAAGTGCCAGCAATGTGGTTCCATTTTGGTTTCAGTGGAGCCCATCCTTCCTGTATAGGCGCCCCCTTTCCCAAAAGTTTCCCCAGTTCCTAATAAATCTAAACTCCTCCTCCCTACACCATCGTCTCATCCGCACATTGAGACCCCGCAGTGCTGCCTGTCTCGCTGGCCCTGCGTATGGAATTAGAAGCTTTTCAGAGAATGCTCCCATGGAGCTCCTGGACTTCAATCTCTTACCTAGCAGCCTAAATTTGGCCTCCAGGACCTCTCTCCTATCCTTCCCTATGTCAAGGAGGCTGGATAGCCTTCTGTCTTGGATGGTTTAGACACAACAAATCCTGCTTCTCACAAATTGAAGGGACAGTGTAGACCATGTGCCTGGCACCACACAGAAATGTGCCTCTGGCTAAGACATATGCTTTATGCTGCTATTTGACCCGGGGCAAAAAAGGTAGCTTACTTTCATCCGTTAGTGCAAATTAGGGGAATGTGTGGTTTCCTCATTAGCCGACTTAACCAATAAGATTGATGTTGCATGGAGGATTTTGTTCCGTGTCTTCAGGAACAGGGAGCAGATCCCCACAGAAAGAGGAAGTCCACTTCCTCTGCAGAAGAGAAGTGCATTGTGTTGGTTTCAGACTTGTTGCTGCACCATGGAAGTCAATGGGAACAGGAGCAGGCCCTTGGTGCGCAACATCAGGTATTGAAACAAAAAAAATGGCCTAATCATCAGAGAAGCGGGACACTGGCAGTTCTCATGGAGTCATCAGCAATTCTAGCAAAGCCTAAATAAAGATTGTGGTATCTGCATTTAGGGAACCAAGTTAGAAAAATTAGGCCCAAGCCTTTAAATATTTATCTCGAGTAAATCAGCTGCAAGGGAACTATGGCATATGTATAAATAAAACCCCTCTGCCAGATGGTGTCAGCAGCTAAAAGGACCAGGTTCAATTATCTAGGGGTTCCTCCTGAAAACCTAAATAACCCCGACTCAGGCCCATGCAGAAACCTGGGTAACGACATTAACCACCCTGGGAACCCTGGAGGCTCATCCACTATCCGAGCACCCCCTTGTGGCCAGGGCTGTGGCACCCTGCCTCTATTTCCCCTCTTCAGAGCCCCTTAAGAACTGCACAGTCTCTGTCACGGGGCTGACACCACTCCTGCCTGGGGCTGGTTTAATAATATAAACAGTTCAAAATAAAGTCCATCACCCCAGCACAACTTCCAGATAGAGAGTTTGAGAACTGCTGCTCTAAACTATGGGGCGGGCCTCCCAAGGGATGCATGAGCTGCGGGGTTTTGGTTTTAAGAGCTCTGGCTGTCAGCCCCGGGTGGCTGGGGCTTGTGAAGAAAGGCCGTTCACTCCTGGGAGGTGGGGATAAAGGGGACAGCCAGAGCCCTTTCGCTCTCCTTCCCCCACCCCATAATCCCTCACGGAGGTAGTGGGGTGGCAGCAGCAGGGCGCTAAGTCTGCTGTGAAAAGTGATACTGCTTTTCATATTGCCACCCTTACTTCTGTGTTGCAGCTGGCATGGCGTTGCTTCAGAGCTGGGTGCCCAGCCAGCAGGCGCTCGGCCTTCACTGCTGGGTGGTGGTATACGTACTTGTAGGAGGGAGGGGGTATAAATGACTACAGACACAAAGAAGGGGGCCTAAGCAAATAAGTTGGAGAACTACTGGTTTAAAGTAAGGCTATCTGCCTCTCTGTTTTAGGGAGCAATCTACTTTCTCTCGCTCTCTGTCTTTTGGTTCTCGTGTGTGTTCTTGTTCTGAATTCTCAGAAGTAAAGCAGTATTACATTGCAACCTTCCAGCAGGGGCATTTTAAGTTTTTTATCTAACTTCTCTGTGCACAGGTCATGAACATAACACTTCCCTCCTCCCCAGCTCCCTTACTCACAGTTTGCTGTCCAGGGCTGCTGGAGTCCAAGAACTCTGGCAGGCCACACTGCAGCCCATTAAGGAGGTGCTGTCTGAGTCACCCTGGAGGTTCTGTGAGCTGCACAGCTGCAGTGATTTTAGCTTTAATTCCTGTTGGGTTGCCGGAAGCCAGCTCTGGAGCCCCTTAAGTCAGCTGCTGCTCTCTGTGGCTTCAGCCAAGCCACATCTGTGCCATCAACTTCCTTCAGCACTGCCTCAGCTCAGCACCTTCTGCCATCTCAAAACAGCCTCAGCTCAGTTCATCATTCCAAAGTCATCCACTGTCATAATGCTGCTTCTGTGCAAAGTCTTCAGAGTAGAATCAGTGGTGTCTGGAACCTTTAACAGAGTCCTTATTACCAAAGCAACACCTCTAGCAGAAGATAGGAGCCCCTTTCATTACTTTCACTTTAGGTCTGTCTACTTCCAGCGGTGCCTCACTGTAGTCTTGGTCATGGTGACCCCCTCACCCCAGTCATGTTTGGTGTCGCTTTCTAGTTCCTTCATTTCCCAACAGGGGTCAACAGCATTTCATTGCTCCTAAATTACAACTATATTTTAACAATAATGTCCCAAACTGTCACGTACCTGAAATGCAAATGAGGCCTGGCCTGTAGAGTAACTTCCCGTTGCTCATCAACATATGGCAGCAAAGAGTTCCATTTTATGGAGCCCCTGTCCATCTGGAGTTCTCAAGCAGCTGTGGGGTGTTCTTGTTATTCACCAACACGTGTCAATAGTGAGCTCCCTACTCTGTAGGGCTTCTGGCCACAGGGTTTACATCTAATCGAGGACTATACCCAGGGACCTGAACCAGCGAGTTTGGAGTGAAAATGGGTGTAATGACCATGTGGGAAGTAATGACGTGAGGTGTTTACTTGTAGCCACTAGATGCTTCTGTTTGCAGGTTGTGGTGCCTGATGTACGAAGGACACAAAGTTGGAAGTGAAGTTGCATGGAAGCATGTTCATTTGTGTCTGTAGTTGTTGTTGTTTTCCAAACACCTCCTGTTTGGTATGGGCTCTAATTCCATATTTTATGACATAAAGGAGGGGTAAGTGGTCTTCTAGCAAGATGATCCTCTTAAAATGATTATCTTAGGGGCAGCAAAAGTGGATCTCGGTTTTCAGTTATACCAATTTAATGCCATTCCTACAACTGAGCAAAGTTTGGCTGTTCAAACAAATAATTAACAATTTAAAGAAGAGGTCAGACTGATATTTATTTAATATGAGAAAATAAACCTATTTTATTCAAATAACTGACTTCTAGTCAAGATTGGGAAACAGTATTATCAATGGTTCAGATGTATTTCTTCATTCAACACATACAATTTTTAAAGCTATAGGATAAATTTCAACTCTTGTATCAAAAGGCCTAGCAAGAAACAATACGTAGATTTTTCTTAGCTTTAAAATGTGAAAAAGTAAAAAGCCCAACTGCTTCTTCAATAACAAAATATCCTGGCTATTATATAAATTGGGACCTTAATTGTATTCATGGTTTGTAGCAAGTACAGTCACGCAATCATAACACTAAAGGGAAATGCCTTTTCTTTAAATTATTATTGTTATTTATGATGCGTATTGCAGCAGAAGTTATAAGCTCCACTCAGTGTCCTATTGTGGTAGAAGCTGTACACAAATAAAACAAAGAGATGATTTCTGCTTCAAAAAGCTTACAGTCAAATCTGAAATTATACATGAACAGAATACTTATGTCACCAGAAAATGACAAATATGCTAAGGGGCCAATCCCGTCTTCCTTGCTTACTCATAGAGTCCATGGAGGCTGGGAGGTAAATGGTTACTTTTCATTGTCAACTACCATAAATATGTTTTAAAAGTAAATAGAAGGTTTTTTTTAAGCCTGACCATATCTGAGTTCAAAATTCTTTCTAGCATTTCTCCTGCAAGAGTTAGTGATCTGAGTAGCAGTGGAGGGACAGAACCTTAAATGTTTCTGATATTAATGACATGGCTGGAGAAACTCAGCCCCCTGAACTTGGATCCTGGCAGGTAAGTAAAAATTTTAATGTACTTTCAGATGAATGATTTTGTATTTGTACAGCGCTTTGAAGCAGAAAGTGCTAGATAAGGGTTAAGCATGATCATTATTCATATTAAATGTTTTGTTTTAAAACATGTTTGTAATTTTTAAGAACAACTAGATTGGAATCTCTAAATTTGCACCCACCGCTTCCTCCACATTGCTGTAGGGGTTTGCCCTCATATGGAACTCCTGGATCCCCCAAATTCCACCTCTACACTGGCATCCATCATTCTCCCTCACCTACATGGCAGCAGTGTGTATGTGGGGAAGCATGCATAGGTTAATGTGGACCCCCTCCACCTGCTTCCACTTCAAACCCACCCTCAATACCCCAGGACTTTGTCCCCTTCATACAAGGTTATCTAATGAGTCAGGATTCTAAGCTGTTTCATGTATTTATTTACAGTTTAGAGGCATTTGTGTTCATCTTTCAGATTTCTTTATCAAATTTGATTTGGAGCTGTGAAATCATTAATTGAAAACACTTAAGGTGGAAGATGTCTGTGGATTACTGGATACTAAATTCTCTAAGTAAGGCTATGATTTTGTCACAGAGGTCATGGAAGTCAGGGAATCTGTGACTTCCGAAGACCTCCCTGACTTCAGCCCCTGTGGCTGGGAGGTGCAGGGTCCTGCCGCCTCCCACAGGGGCAGGGAGCTGTAAGGTACCCCCGCCACCTGAGGCAGCAGGCCCCCAAGCTCCCAGTTGCTGCAGGCAGGGGGGTTATCCCGCAGCACCTGGCCTCTGCAGTGGGCAGGGGGACCCCCACAGCTCCCTGGCCACCATGGCAGGGCAGGGGGACCCCCACAGCTCCCCTGACCTCAGAACGGGCCAGGGGGACCCCACAGCCCCTGGCCGCCATGGTGGGGACGTGATCCTGGAAGCTCATCACTGCGGCGGTGGCAGGGGAATCCCCGCAGCTCTCCGCCACCACTGCAGGGCAGGAGGACCCTGGCAGTTCCCTACCATAGTGGTGGCAGGGGATGCCCGCAGCTCCCTGCCACCACGGTGGGGCAGGGGGACCCTCGGAGCCCCTGGCTGCCACGGGGAGCAGGGGGATCCCCAGAGCTCCCAGCTGCCAAGGGGGGCAGGGGACCCCCGCAGCTCTCCACTGCGGTGGAGGTAGAGGGACCCTGCAGCTCCCCTCTGTGGGGGAGGGGGACAGGGGGACCCTGGAGCTCTGAGCCCCCATGGGTGGTGGGGGCCCCTGAGCTCCCAGCCTCCCACAGCTGCCCAGTCCCTTCCCATTTTATCATGGATATTTTTAGTAAAACTCAGGGACAGTTCATGGGCTTCTGTGAATTTTTCTTTATTGCCCATGGCCTGTCCGTGACTTTTACAAAATCTTAGCCTTAACCGTAGGGGAAGATCTGTAGCTGATGTAAACCGTCATCACTCCATTGATGTTGATTGCATGAGGATTATTTACTCCAGCTGAGGATTTGCCTCCAAAGCCACAGAGCCCCCTTTGTGAAGGGCTTCACGGTCTCCGAAAATTCATCACATGACAGCGGTTGGTTTTTCACTGGGAACGACTTTTCCCTTTCTTTTTATTGCCAGCAATGCCCAGCCGTTGCCAACATTAAACAATGCCATGAGCTCTCACTCGTTCAAAACCAAAGACTTAGATACAAAATGACATTGGCAAGAACAAGTTAGGGAGGGTGGCGACTCAGCACTTAGGGGAACATTTTAAATCCATTTAGCAGGAGGAGGTTAGCACTGGCGTGCAACAGGCTTTATGCAT
The DNA here is from genome assembly GCF_015237465.2 of Chelonia mydas. Lineage (NCBI taxonomy): Eukaryota > Metazoa > Chordata > Testudines > Cheloniidae > Chelonia > Chelonia mydas. The sequence continues at coordinate 14,123,827 of NC_057851.1, forward strand.
TCAGACACAACAGGGTGTGCATTGTTGTGCCATAATTGTCCGCCTGGGGTGTGTGTGGTGTGAGGCAAGAGGCCAAAGGCTGAAATGCTTTAATTCACCCACACGAGAAATGAGATTGAGGCAGAACACTGCATGTGCCTGTTGTGCCTTATTGTGATTGTCAAGTGGATCTGTGTTGTTGTTGTTATAAATAGACAACGACTGGTGACAGAGACGCTGGTTTGAATCACTTCAGAGACCGTACTCGTACGCTGTGGTTACTGATCTCAGACCAATTTAGTGGCTGTACTTTAGGCCAATGGGCCTGACTCACTGTTAGACAGTCCACATCACATGATTTCTGAATCCCATTTTGTCATGTGATGCAGGGGCAGGGGTTTCACAGCAGTCTCCAATGAGGAGAGCTGGAAATTCATCCAGGAGCAGGTTAGCATACCTGAAAGAGGCCAGGATGCAGCCCCTTGGACCTGTGCCCACTCTAAGGCTTCGAGTGCCCAGTAATTCCTCTGTTGCCCAAGAGATTACTAAATTATCTTGGCTACTGAAGTCCAGATCCTGTTCTCACTGAAGTAAATGGTAAAACTCCCATTTAAATCAACGGGTGCACAATCAGGACCTTAGCTGATACCCAGTACCACTGTCAGTGATTCACATGAGCTTCACTTTATGACACTACCTTCCATCCAAGGATCTCACAGCACTTTACAACATTAATCAATTAAACCTCACCACACTGCTCGAAGGTGGGGATAGATTACATCCACACTGCAGATGGGTAAATGGAGGTCCAGACCCTGATACCCTTATTCACAATGAATAGAATTTGACTCCATAAATAGTCTCATTAAAGTTGATGGGACCATTCACGGAGGAATGTGCTACTCAGTGTAAGTAAAGTGTCTAGCCCGGGAAGCTGAAGTGTCTTGCTCAAGGACTCTCAGTAAGCATCAAAAGAATTGGGAATGGAACAGACTTCTAGGAGCCCTGTTCCAACAACCAGAATACAATCCCTCCCAGAATATTTGTTGTCAAGGTTCCTTCCCCACTCTGAACTCTAGGGTACAGATGTGGGGACCTGCATGAAAACCTCCTAAACTTACTTTTACCAGCTTAGGTTAAAACTTCCCCAAAGGTACAAATTAATTTTATCCTTTGCCCTTGGAATTTCCACTGTCACCACCAAACTTTAACTGGGTTTACTGGGAAACGTAGTTTGGACACGTCCTTCCCCCCAAAATCCTCCCAACCCTTGCACCCCACTTCCTGGGGAAGGTTTGGTAAAAATCCTCACCAATTTGCATAGGTGACCACAGACCCAAACCCTTGGATCTTAGAACAATGAAAAAGCATTCCGTTTTCTTACAAGAAGACTTTTAATAGAAGTAAAGGAATCACCTCTGTAAAATCAGGATGGTAGATACCTTACAGGGGAATTAGATTCAAAACATAGAGAATCGCTCTAGGCAAAACCTTAAGTTACAAAAAAGAAACACAGACAGGGATAGTCATTCTATTCAGCACAGTTCTTTTCTCAGCCATTTAAAGAAATCATAATCTAACACATACCTAGCTAGATTACTTACTAAAAGTTCTAAGACTCCATTCCTGTTCTGTCCCTGGCAAAAGCAGCATACAGACAGACCCAGACCCTTTGTTTTTCTCCCTCCTCCCAGCTTTTGAAAGTATCTTGTCTCCTCATTCGTCATTTTGGTCAGGTGCCAACGAGGTTACCTTTAGCTTCTTAACCCTTTACAGGTGAGAGGATTTTTCCTCTGGCCAGGAGGGATTTTAAAGGGGTTTACCCTTCCCTTTATATTTATGACATTTGTCAATTTAGCACTAAATCTAATCCTTAACACAAATGGTAATTACAGTGTTTAAACAATCGGTTCAGAATCACATAGTTCTCCATTCTATTTTGTGTCACTGTGATTTATTTATTAGAGAGCCCAAAAGCTGTGGAGAAACTCACATTTCCTAACAGGCTATGAATGGTCTGGTTGTCTTTTTTTTTTTTAATCAATAAAAAAGGTAGAGAAATTGGCTATTTGTAAATGTCATTTCATTATTACTCGTTACAACTGTGCAATGTAGTGCAAAAAATATTAATTTGGTGCCAGCAGTCATTTCACAACTTCTTTACAGTGTGTGGTTCTACAGGGATGGTTCAGAAGCAACAAAAGCCATCCAGTAGCAATGCAGTATCTACGTTGATATGACCCATTTCCAACTGAAATGGTTCTTGGGGAGTTGAAGGATATTTACTGGTGCTAGTGTTCTACAGCATGAACTGCTTTAAGGAGGTCCCTGTAGTACCCTCTACATGCAACACCCAAACTTTGCTACTTCAGTGTTTTAACCTCAGGCAGTCTTCTGCCAACAGCTTCCACTCTGAGGTGCTAATTGACAGAACCAATGCTGAGAACCATTAAAGCATGGTTGGATTGCTTCTCCTCCACTAAAAACAACACCCTACCTAGTTTCCTTTTAAACAAGCGGCTTCATAAAAAGAGTGAGACAGACACAATGGGGGCGTGGTTATACTGTTAGGTACCACCAAAGAGCATGTGGTTCTCTAGCCCATGCATCCCATCGCATCCTAGGCAATGATATTAGACTACGGCAGCACAGCCTGGTCCAACATGCAGAATAATTTCTAATGGAGTCACTGAGTTTCTCCATTTACACCAAAAGCAGAATTTGGCCCCTTGTTGTGCTTATCACTTTTCTGAAAACCATACATCACTGCTATTTCTGTTTTCTTCAAATATTCATGATTCTCTAAAGACAAAGGCCCAGATGGGAGCTGGGCACCTAAATACCTCTGAGGAGCTGTTCCAAAGTCTCTGAAAAATTCTGCCCATTGGACATCAAAGGAAACAGAATTTGTGCTCTTTATCTGTATAGATTTTGTGCTCTTTATTTGTATAGATTTCTCTAATGTGGGTGGCGCTCTTCCAGCCAAGCGCTTAAACACACAAATAGTCCTTACTCACAGGCTTAAAGCTAAAAATGCATTTAAATGCTTTGCTGAACTGGGACTTTGTGGTATTCTAGTCCTAGGAGCAATGTGCACTGAAGTCTAATACACTGTGGCTAGAGAATGGGGCTCCAGAATAGTGGCACTGGAACCTCTGCCTTCTCTCTCTCTCTCTTTCTTTGGATCTAGAGCGTAGCCAATGGAGTGGCCTTTGAGTAGATACTTCATAGAAGAGCCCAGCCACCCCACCAGAGACATCACGTAATAGATGTGTCTATTTGGCGGCGGAGTGTGCTGAACTAATGATAGTGTCGTAGTTCAGGGGTGATGTGGTGCAGCTCAAAAAATGCACTTTACTCCAAGTGTATTATTGTCTTTAGTGTTTAACATTTTAAAATCTCTGCAATAAGGGAATGGGGGAATGATTTAGATCCTGTCATATTGCCAGAGAGAAATTCCTGGCTGCCCGAAATCCCAAGTCTTAGAAATGCCACTGAGTTCATACAATACTTGCTGCATAGTTAAAAAAATCTTCCACTCATGCCTGCTTCTGATCTTCCCCGAGCTGGTGAGAGGCAGGGAACGAGCAGAGGATTGGCTCCAGCCTTTTCCCTCCTCTTGGGGGCATGGATCAGCATTCACATTGCGCTCCCATCAATACCCGGCCTGGACCGGGGAAACCAATGATCCAACCAGCAAACTAAATGCGGTAATGAATCCTGGTCACATGCGGCACATTGGGCATATGCTATGAAGAAGAATTGGCCATCATAGCATGGGTGGGGTGTCATAATTTGCTGCTGGTATAGGCCAGTAGTAAATTACTATCCTGCTGGAGCAAGGACGCAAAGAATCACTGTGACTCAAAGGGTGTCTCGGGGTCATAGTGACTCTTGGTGCTATTCCTAGATGGACTAATTTATGCACCATTTCTTGCTCAGTGCTGTCACAGTCTAGCCCATAGAACAGAGTGTTCATGGTTACAATATTTCTAGGATACCACATTCAAAGAAATACATATGGATTTAAAAAAAAAAAATAGGCTTTAATACTAAATTTATCCGAAAATTAATTAGCTCCTTCAGCTACTCAATAAGTCTAACCCTTTCCTGTCTCTTCTGGCATCGTTAGCTCATTGCAGATGTGAGCATTAAGGAAGAGATAAAAGATGCAGCAACCGGAGAAAATCTGCTAGAAAAAAATTCTTAAAACAAAAATATATCATGAAGGATTACGATGTGGAGAGGAATAATGAACAAATTCCCAATGCCTAAACAAAAAATCTATAAAGAGAATGGAGGATTTCATTTCTTTTCTTAAAATGTTCAACTCGTTTTAAAAGGGAAAGTTTCTATCAGCTGCTGGGGCTTAATCAGGCTGTAAAATCCCTCTCTGGTAATGCTTGCTTTATGCTACCTAATTTTTCAATAAGCCAATAAACCCGCCCACCAATCAAATATCTGCCCCAGCAGGAAGGAGGCTGACACCCATTTCTGGTGCTGGCTTCCACTGCAATGTTGGGATGATGAGGGGTAAGAGAAGCTCTGTTGCAATAACTGGCCTTTGAACCAATGAGTTCTATCAGTTTAAAAGATGGCATGTCCTGTGTCAGTAGAAAGGAGATGGACAGTATGCTCTAAAACTAGGGTTCTCAACTTTTCCCTTACCCCCTTTTCCATACTGCAACCCCCCGAACCTCTCTCCCATATAGCTGGGGTCTATCTGTGACCCCCTCTCATCTAGCAACATGGGAAGGGCAGAGAAGTCATGACCAAACTGAGGTTGAGAGGCCAGGTCTTTTGTTTCTCTCGTGCCTGTGGTCCAGAACCTCAAAAGTATTTAGTCTCCTAACTTCCATTGATTTCAATGGAAGTAAGGACCCTACATACCTTTGGGGATCTGGGCTTATGTCCCTATTTCTATCATGTTTTGTTATGAGGTATGGAAAATAAAGGAGGAAAGAAATGCCGGAGCTGTGCTGAGACAGGGAGAGATGGGTAGCAAAAGGTGTGAAGGTTAACAAGTGGCTTACGAGAACAGTTACTACACAAAGTGCATGGTCAGCCTCACGTGCCAGAACAGAAAAGTGGCTGCTTTCCTTTCCTCTGTCCCTTAGGCTAACTTCCTTCTGACATGTGCATGTCATTTCTCCCTGCCTGTTAACCTTTAAGCTGATCCACACATGGGGCAAGGCTGATATCCAGTAGCCATATATGCAGCAAAATACATCTTGGAGCTGCATTCCAATGAGAAAGCAACATCCTCTGAAGATTTTTTCCTTGGAGAGGGCAGGTGTTTGTCATGATTCCTATTTTAAGTGCCCTAGAAACAGATACTTCCTTAGTCTTCTCACCTTTATAGCTAAGGTGGCTTATCAGCAACTCAAATATCTTAACAGAAAATCAGAGTGTTACTAATGTGTGAGTTCTCCTAGCAGCCCCAAAATCAAAGAGGAATCGACATGGGTTCCAAATATGAATGGAGTGTTGGACTGAGTGAACTAATATCTTTGAAACAAATACCTAAGAAATGTTTGGATGAAATGGACATCTTTACAGACATTTGGTCTGCATTTCTGAAATGTAGATGATTAAATCCATATTGTTGGCTTCTTCCCCCTCTGCACTATGTCTCTCTTTACATCTTGCAAGAAATTTATGAACAAAGTTATTGTAAATCTGTTCTATCTGTCTTGTCACTTAGATTCTTTTCAGAAATGTTGCTTTGCCAATGTAGATAAACAATCTCCTGCAGGATTAACACATACTACTTAAAATTCGAAATACAATGGAAGGCCACAAAAATGCCTTCAGGAGAGGAGTTCTGGAGCTCTTTAAAATCTCACTGGTGATGGTAAAAAGAAGGTTTCAGAGTAGCAGCGGTGTTAGTCTGTATTCGCAAAAAGAAAAGGAGGCCTTGTGGCACCTTAGAGACTAACAAATTTACTTGAGCATAAGCTTTCGTGAGCTACAGCTCACTTCATCGGATGCATGCAGTGGAAAATACAGTGGAGAGATTTATATACACAGAGAACATGAAACGATGGGTGTTACCATACACACTGTAACCAGAGTGATCACTTAGGTGAGCTATTACCAGCAGGAGGGGGGTGGGGGAGGGGGCGGGGAACCTTTTGTAGTGATAATCAAGGTGGGCCATTTCCAGCAGTTGACAAGAACGTCTGAGGAACAGTGGGGGAGTGGGGGGGGGGGGGATAAACATGGAGAAATAGTTTTACTTTGTGTAATGACCCATCCACTCCCAGTCTCTATTCAAGCCTAAGTTAACTGTATCCAGTTTGCAAATTAATTCCAATTCAACAGTCTCTCATTGGAGTCTGTTTTTGAAGTTTTTTTGTTGAAGTATTGCCACTTTTAGGTCTATAATCGAGTGACCAGAGAGATTGAAGTGTTCTCCAACTGGTTTTTGAATGTTATAATTCTTGACGTCTGATTTGTGTGCATTTATTCTTTTACGTAGAGACTGTCCAGTTTGACCAACGTACATGGCAGAGGGGCATTGCTGGCACATGATGGCATGTATCACATTGGTAGATGTGCAGGTGAACGAGCCTCTGATATTGTGGCTGATGTGATTAGGCCCTATGATGGTGTCCCCTGAATAGATGTGTGGACACAGTTGGCAACAGGCTTTGTCGCAAGGATAGATTCCTGGGTTAGTGGTTCTGTTGGGTGGTGTGTGGTTGCTGGTGAGTATTTGCTTCAGGTTGGGGGGCTGTCTCTAAGCAAGGACTGGCCTGTCTCCCAAGATCTGTGAGAGTGATGGGTCATCCTTCAGGATAGGTTGTAGATCCTTGATGATGCGTTGGAGAGGTTTTAGTTGGGGGCTGAAGGTGATGGCTAGTGGCGTTCTGTTATTTTCTTTGTTGGGCCTGCCCTGTAGTAGGTGACTTCTGGGTACTCTTCTGGCTCTGTCAGTCTGTTTCTTCACTTCAGCAGGTGAGTACTGTAGTTGTAAGAATGCTTGATAGAGATCTTGTAGGTGTTTGTCTCTGTCTGAGGGGTTGGAGCAAATGCGGTTGTATCGTAGAGCTTGGCTGTAGACAATGGATCATGTGGTGTGGTCTGGATGAAAGCTGGAGGCACGTAGGTAGGAATAGCGGTCAGTAGGTTTCCGGTATAGGGTGGTGTTTATGTGACCATCGCTTATTAGCACCGTAGTGTCCAGGAAGTGGATCTCTTGTGTGGACTGGTTCAGGCTGAGGTTGATGGTGGGATGGAAATTGTTGAAATCATGGAGGAATTCCTCAAGGGCTTCTTTTCCATGGGTCCAGATGATGAAGATGCCATCAATATAGCGCAAGTAGAGTAGGGGCATTAGGGGACGAGAGCTGAGGAAGCGTTGTTCTAAGTCAGCCATAAAAATGTTGGCATATTGTGGGGCCATGTGGGTACCCATAGCAGTGCCGCTGATTTGAAGGTATACATTGTCCCCAAATGTGAAATAGTTATGGGTGAGGACAAAGTCACAAAGTTCAGCCACCAGGTTTGCCGTGACATTATCGGGATACTGTTCCTGACGGCTTGTAGTCCATCTTTGTGTGGAATGTTGGTGTAGAGGGCTTCTACATCCATAGTGGCCAGGGTGGTGTTTTCTGGAAGATCACCGATGGATTGTAGTTTCCTCAGGAAGTCAGTGGTGTCTCGAAGATAGCTGGGAGTGCTGGCAGCGTAGGGCCTGAGGAGGGAGTCTACATAGCCAGACAATCCTGCTGTCAGGGTGCCAATGACTGAGATGATGGGGCGTCCAGGGTTTCCAGGTTTATGGATCTTGGGTAGCAGACAGAATATCCCAGGTCGGGGTTCCAGGGGTGTGTCTTTGCGGATTTGTTCTTGTGCTTTTTCAGGGAGTTACTTGAGTAAATGCTGTAGTTTCTTTTGGTAACCCTCAGTGGGATCAGAGGGTAATGTCTTGTAGAAAGTGGTGTTGGAGAGCTGCCGAGCAGCCTCTTGTTCATATTCCGACCTATTCATGATGACAACAGCACCTCCTTTGTCAGCCTTTTTGATTATGATGTCTGAGTTGTTTCTGAGGCTGTGGATGTCATTGTGTTCTGCACTGCTGAGGTTATGGGCCAAGTGATGCTGCTTTTCCACAATTTCAGCCTGTGCACGTCGGCGGAAGCACTCTATGTAGAAGTCCAGTCTGTTGTTTCGACCTTCAGGAGGAGTATACCCAGAATCCTTCTTTTTGCAGTCTTGGTAGGAAGCTCTCTATGGGTTAGTATGTTGTTCAGAGGTGTGTTGGAAATATTCCTTGAGTCGGAGGCGTCGAAAATAGGATTCTAGGTCACCACAGAACTGTCTCATGTTCATGGGAGTGGAGGGACAGAAGGAGAGGCCCCGAGATAGGACAGATTCTTCTGCTGGGCTAAGAGTATAGTTGGATAGATTAGCAATATTGCTGGGTGGGTTAAGGGAACCACTGTTGTGGCCCCTGTGGCATGTAGTAGTTTAGATAGTTTAGTGTCCTTTTTCTTTTGTAGAGAAGCAAAGCATGTGTTGTAAATGGCTCGTCTAGTTTTTGCAAAGTCCAGCCACGAGGAAGTTTGTGTGGAAGGTTGTTTTTTTATGAGAGTATCCAGTTTTGCGAGCTCATTTTTAATCTTTCCCTGTTTGCTGTAGAGGATGTTGATCAGGTGGTTCCGCAGTTTCTTTGAGAGCGTGTGGCACAAGCTGTCAGCATAGTCTGTGGGGTATGTAGATTGTAATGGATTTTTTACCTTCAGTCCTTTTGGTACGATGTCCGTCTGTTTGCATTTGGAAAGGAAGATGATGTCTGTCTGTATCTGTATGAGTTTTTTCATGAAGTTGATAGATTTCCACTCTAAATTCAGTGCATTGCATAATGACAGGTTTCAGAGTAGCAGCCGTGTTAGTCTGTATTCGCAAAAGAAAAGGAGTACTTGTGGCACCTTAGAGACTAACAAATTTATTTGAGCATAAGCTTTCGTGAGCTACAGCTCACTTCATCGGATGCATTCAGTGGAAAATACAGTGGGGAGATTTATATACATAGAGAACATGAAACAATGGGTGTTACCATACACGCTGTAACCAGAGTGATCACTTAGGTGAGCTATTACCAGGAGGAGAGCGGGGGGTGGGGGGAACCTTTTGTAGTGATAATCAAGGTGGGCCATTTCCAGCTGTTGACAAGAACTTCTGAGGAACAGTGGGGGGTGGGGGGAGGATAAACATGGGGAAATAGTTTTACTTTGTGTAATGACCCATCCACTCCCAGTCTCTATTCAAGCCTAAGTTAATTGTATCCAGTTTTCAAATTAAAAAGAAGCTTATCTGAACCTTCTGGGTCTAGAGAAGGAGGCTGGAAATCTTAACAGCACAATCTTCTACATGGATTTCCAGTACTTCCTTTTACTGGTTATATTTTGAGCCAAGAAGCATAAAGCTGTGCAAAAATTACAAACTTGAAAACAGGGGGTTTGAATTTCAAACTCACTCAAAGTTCAGGAGGGTTTGGATCCAGAGTTTTAGGTTAGCCCATTATTGAGTTAGGGATGAGATGCAAAATTAGGATCCAGATCCAGATTTGAATCTCCGACAAAATTTGACATAAAGCTACTCAGAAGATGGGTGGTTGTTTTTTTTTAATTTATTTTCTGTGTGAAAAATTTTGATTGAAAACATTTTTCCCATTTTAACTGATTTTGATTTTTCACGTTAACATTGAAAACCCCAAACTAACTTACTAAATAAACAACATTTAGTCTTCTGGTTGCTGAAAACCAAAACAAATTGTGGTTTGGGGATTTTGAATTTTTATAAAAAAATCTCAAAAATTTTCAGACTATGGAAATTTTCTCACAAAGATGTCCATTGCAGTGAAAAGCCATTTTCCACTAAAAAACAAAAACAACCAACAAAATTTTAGAAGGAAAATTTTAAAACCAGCTCTACTTTGAGGGTGTTCAGATCTAAAGATTTTGGTATGGATCTGTTTTTAATTAAAATGAAAGCAAACTGTATTAGAACATTTCAGAACCTTAAACGGTTTTGTTCAAATGTGGTTCAAGAAATGGATGAAAGTTCACATGGGAAAGCAGAAATTGGTATATCTCCTGAACCGGTTCACCTAACCCTGCCTGAGACCCACTGTCTGTTTTTGTGAACTTCTTAAAGGCTCCAATTAAAATATGCACAGAACAGCAGGCTTTCTACTTCTTTATTCACAGTTCATACACAACTCTGATTAGACAAAGCCTCTGATTTTTAAAAAAATAACCTGTTAGATGATGATTGAGAAAAGTGAAGTCTTGGTCAGCTGGAATTCTGGTAGCCAAGCCATAGTGAAAAAAAATCCAAAATGGCCATTAATCAGACACAGGAAACCACTGTTCATTACAAACTACATTTGCAGAGCCTTGGTTATAACAGTCTTACAGAGTGAGCCAGCTCAACCAATATGCTGAGAAGAAAGAAAGAAAGAATTTAATCAATCAAAATAAATAATTAAATATCTTAATTTAAAAAAAAAATACAAACAATTCCAATCTGGTTATTTTATGGAGACACGTTTTTAATGAGCCACATGTGAATGTGCAGACTCTTCTAATCTCATTGTATTTTGCTGGCTGTTACTTGTGCTCTCAGAGCCAGTTGATTTCTCAGCAACATTGTAAAGAGTGTAAGCATTTGCTTGTTTAAATAGCCCATTCTGAGGGAAGACTAGGGAGTTCATGGACTTTCTTCCAAGGTTTTGGAAAGTTCAGAACAAACTGACTGCTCTGTGCAATATTGTAGTCAGCCCTAAATGTCATCAGTCAATGGGCAAGATTCTGTTCTCAGCTGTGCTGGTGTGAATGCAGAGTAACTCCTCCAAAGTCACTGGAATTACTCTAGAGCTACATCTCTGTAACAGAGCAGATTCTGGCCTTATAAGTTGTCTCCAGTTCATTAGCTTTTTAATTGCAAACAAGGGCCTGATCCTGGGTTTCCCAATTTAAGGGTTTGCCAGTCTGGAGTCCCACTGAGGTCACTGCAGTTCCATACAGGAGCAAGGGGCTGATCAGGAGTGAAGCCAAGGCATGCTAGAGTTCAATTTTATTTGATCTTTTCAAACAACTATAAATCTCCAGATTTGATGAAGATTGGGAGCCTTCCTCTCCCTGATATGTAGCTAGCTAAATCAACTCAATCTTTTATATTTCATACAAAAGAATTGTCGCCCTTAATTTCTTAAAGTAATTCACCAATAAAGTGATCAGAACTAAGCAGATCTGTTCATACGACTGCCCATAGCACAAACGAATCATTTTGGAAAAAGTCCTAGTGCACAGTCAAAAGGGTCATTGATAAGGGTCATTGACAGCAGTGATATGAATCAGGGAATGAGTGGGACAAAGCCACCTTGCATGTGTTTGTGCTAGTATACTTGCCAACTTTCTAGCTAGGAGTGGGAGTTTCTCTGCTTCAGGTCTCCCTTCTAGCTCATCCTCCTTAAGGTTTTCAGGCCAACCTGCTGTCTAGAATGGGAGATGAACTTTGAAAGGTGATCAGTTTCAAAAGCTCAAAAATAAATTGGGTATTTCTCCCCAATCTGGCATTCATAAGAGGCAACAGATTTCCACTCCCACCCCTGGCTCTCAATCTAAATAAGCTGGCAAATATACAGTTAAGGTGAGAATATCTAAAACAATTCAGCTAGCTGTGAGGATTCTTTCTACGTAACAGAGTAATTATCTGCCCCCTATCACTATAGCATCTGAGCACGTCCCCCCAGAGATCCAGTGGGCTTTTGGGTGAACTGCCCAGTTCATCTCTCATTCTCTCTCTTTTCCTTTTATGATTTGGATGAAGTGGAAACATGCAAATCATATGCCAAGCAGCATCTGCAAGTTTGACATATCCACTGATGCTCTCCTCACGAGCGCCACATCAGTAATGAGCATCTTATAACCTCCTCCAGCCCTGTTAAAACAGAGGTTTTTGAATATACCTGCTAAGGAAATTTCTCCCTTAGGGTCAAACTCTTTTTGCTTTCAGACAAAACCTCATTCCTACTACCTCAAGGTTCCCACTAGCAGTGTTATTTTGGATAGATCACATCAGAAAAAAAGTATCCTTGAAAAGGGCCAGAGAAGAACCAGTTCTGTACATTCCTAACCCATCTACTTGAATTTTTCAGCTCAATATCCTATTTTTTAAAGTTCCCAATAAAATAGGTGGCTGATATTAACAAAAAAAAAAGATGTATAGTTGCAAATACTGATGATGATTGCCAATAATAATACTTGCTCCAGCTCTTGGGTTCAGATTCCAGAGGGTTTTTTACCCCCCTGTAGTTGCCTTATGTTTTCTCTAGGGAGAGGCAGATTTGGCCCTGACCAATACACTTTAACAGCTGAAGTCATGGGGATGCCAACCAGAAACATGATGAAGAATATCTCCTAAGACAACAAGGAGAGGAATCTGTGAACTGGGAATCCCCTGGGGATACTGAGCCCTTGCGGATGTCAGTTAGGATTTGCTGAGCCGCTTGGCCACATCTGCATACGCTTGCTCAATTTCTTTGTCCGCAGCACAGGTGTTGGTGAATTCATCCCTGGCATAAGCATTCTTCAGGTATTGCCATAGCCCCGTCATCTCTGTCGGGAACTCATAGTTGCGATATTTCTTAGCTACAATCTAGAGCAAGGACAAAAAAGAAACTTGCTGGTTTTAGGCTTTTAAACTTCATTCTTTTTGTTACACAACAGACAAGGGAGTCAAAAAGGGCAGGGTCCAATAGTACAAGCCATCAAAAGGTCAACATTTCCTGACCATTACCATGCAAATACAGTACCTAGTCTAAGGGCTTGTTTGCACAAACACTTAGTTTGCAGCAAGCTGGGGCGTAACCCTACCCCACCCTAGTATCCGTGTGGTCCAGGCTGCCATGCACTAAAAGTGTGCTTTGATCTTCCCTGCTTTGAAAGAGGAGTAAATTAAAATGCACTAGGGAACTTTTAGTGTGTGGCAGCAGGGCACATGTAGATTCTTAGTGCGCAGCAGACTAGTGTGGGGTAGATTTATACCCCAGCTTGCTGTAAACTAAGTGTTCATGTAGACAAGAAGTAAAAGAAGTCCAATACCACAGTGCGGTCACTGATGCCAAATCCTGACTTAGTAATAGCAAGCACTGTATCCAAAGACCCAACAGGCTCCACCATGGGTTTTTCCCTCATTCCTATGAACATCACCTCTAACAGCTGTGCTCCCTGGAATGGCATTATCAGATAAGAAGCCTGGTCGGATGACACTTTAAAAGGTAGATGGTTTAAAGGGTGTGAACTGAGAAAAGACTTAAAAAATGAAATGTACTGCGTGGTCAAACAATCATGGCAGTGGATATAACCATCTACAAACAATGGAAAGATATACACAATGAGGAGGGGAAATAACTGTTTAGAATGGTACAGGGCACCATGACTTAGATACCAAGAACTAGGGGCCTTACTAACATCTCATATTGAACTAGGAGTATCGGTGTGAACTGGGAAAAAACATCTGTGAATCAGGAAGTTTCCTATCTTTGAGATTTATTAGACTGGAAATCTCTGTAGAAGCCCAACCATTAAAGACATTTAGGCCTTGATTCAGCAAGTTACTTAAGCACATGCCTTACTTGCAATACGTATATAATCAATGGGACTAACTCATGTGCTTACGGTTAGAAACATGCTTAAGTACCTTGCTAGACTGGGGCCTTTCGTCCTGATTGGGCAATGAATTTAATAATACACTGTATGTAACAATCCTGCAGTGACAGAATGGACAAATTGATTGGGCGGGAAGGATTAGTTAATTTATTGGGTCTTTCCCATCTCTAGTTTTTATGAGTGTAAAGTTACTCCTGAGCATAAAGGGAATTACATCCATATGTACTGTACAGCTCCCCTCTGTTTTCTAAAGTACTTATTAGAGTTTCCATCCATCTCAGGTTTTTCAGGACAGCTCTGTTCTTACAAGGGATTATGGTTTATTCTTATTACCAGGATCCCTTTGGCATACTCTAGGCAAAATCCATTTCTAAGTTGCATCTATGCAATCCCACTCCTTTCAGAAGTGTTTCACATGTGAACATAGAGGCTAGAACCCACTCATCAATTTAGGTTTCAGAGTAACAGCCGTGTTAGTCTGTATTCGCAAAAAGAAAAGGAGTACTTGTGGCACCTTAGAGACTAACCAATTTATTTGAGCATAAGCTTTCGTGAGCTCACGAAAGCTTGTGCTCAAATAAATTGGTTAGTCTCTAAGGTGCCACAAGTACTCCTTTTCTTTTTTCATCAATTTAGGTTGAGATGCACACAATTTCCAATGGAAGTCTTTAACCAAATGAGAACGTTCTTATATGACTAGCTTTTGTGTCTGTTAAACAGACCTAAAACAATAGTCTGCGGCTATGCACGTCTATAAGAGATTTATAATTCTACAAGATCTGTTTACCTATCTTTCATTTTGCCTTAAGGAGATGGGAACTAGCAATAGGCCACACAATGAAAGCTTTAAGCATTAGCATTAAAATGTCTGGCTATGCCTCCATGAGGGAGGGTGAGCCAAAGAAAGTGCCAAACCAGTGAGAATATTATCACATTGCTTGTGTAAGTGACTTATGCATCACATTCTGTGTTCTCTTTTTATACGTGTAAGTCAGCACTCACCATGGCTTAGCTTATGTTTTGACTCATGGAGCCAAGGCAGATGCATGACTTGGCTCCACTTTCTAGCTCCTGGCTTGCCAATGTCTACCAGGTACTTGTTTTTTTTCTGAAGAAACATGTAATCTGATAAATTGAATAAATACAGCACTTAGAAGAGAGAATGATGTACATCCTTTGCACTACACCAGTGACCATTCTGTATCTTAAACCTGGGATCCCGGACTAACTTTCATTGTTAACTTTGCTATGTGAAATACCAGCTGAACAGCTGGTACATCTGAACAGCTCTTTTTAGGTTACACATGGGTGGGAATGGATGCATAGGGTAAAAATTCAGAGTGAGGAGACCTGCGGTTCTAATCCTGGATCTGCCACTGACTCACTGTGTGACACTGGACAAGTCACTTCAAGCTCTCTGTGTCTCAGTTTCCCCATCTGTAAAAAATGGGGCAAATTATGCTTAGCCACTATTGTACAGTGCTTTAAGATCTGTGGAGAAAAGCACTGAGTATGTCTACACTGCAGTTACATACGTGCAGCTGGCCAGTGCCATTTGACTCGGGCTTGCAGGGCTCAGGCTTAATTCAGGCTGTTTAATTCTGCTGTAGACGTTCGGGCTCAGGCTGCAGCCTGAGCTCTGGGACCCTCCCAGCGCACTGTGTCCTAGAGCCTGGCTCTATCCCGAGCCTGAATGTCTACAATGCAATTAAATAGCCCCCCGAGCCTGAGCCCCGTGAGCCCCCGTCAGCTGGCACAGGCCAGCTGTGGGTTTTTAATCGTACTATAGACATACCCTAAGTGTTAAGCATTCTTTTCATACATACGTAGTGCTACCTGATCAAGCATATACACACAATCGTCAGAAAAAAATAAAAATAATTTATAAAATGGTCCAGTGGAAAGAAAGAATCTGGATGACGAGGGTTGGCAGCTGTCATGGTAGCTAGCTTTAAAAATACACTTCCTATCAAGGGAAGCCAAAAGGTCGCAATGCTTATGCAACCCTATTTTATAAAACCAATGTGTGCAGAATGAGGGAGACAGGGGCACTGGCAAGATAATCAGTCCAAGGAGATGTGCGGTTTAGTTGAGAGAGCCAGGTGTGATTTGATACCAACGTGAAGAAACAAAAAGGAAATACAGTGACAGAGTGCAACAAGTGCAAAAGATTAAAGAGAAAATATTTTTAAATAGTCCAAATTAAAAGCAAACTGGCCTGTACTGTATTAGCTGTGAGATATGCCGGTACATTCCTAATAGCTCCAGCACAAGCTTCTGCTCTTTCCTCCCTGCAAACCCAGACACTAGGGAAAGAAGAAAGCTGTATATATATTGGCCTCAAGCCCTTCCTCTTTCCCTGGTCACTATCTGCCAGAGAGGTCCTTAGTCCATAACCCTGGACCTTCCCCTATTATGTATGTTCTTGAGGTTGGAGAATTGGACTCCACCAACCCAACAGTATCTGGAAGGGAGGAGAACTTCAGCTTGCTCTGACCCCTTTGACATCTACCGGCAGTGGGGCAGATAATGCTGTGTAGGAGAGATCTAGTGAATTTAATCGATCACCTCCCTTTTAACTCAGAGGAAGGGATCTAGCTGCTCAGCAGGCCCCATATCCTGTTAATGCACCTGCTAGACTTACGCTTGGCTGCCAGAGCAATGGGGGGAGTCCTGTTTGCTCTGCCTTAGTTGTGGCGGACATCCCACAGAACCCAAACACTGCGTACTTGCTGACCCAGGCTAGTGAATAGTGAGAGATGACGTCTCTAGGGAGCTAGGAAGTACCATGCAATACCCCAGCCTGTTCTTCCCATCTCACAGTGCACTGGAGATGAGCGGGGGCCTTACATTAATGCACATTCTATCAAGCGTTTCTTCCTCTTTCCAATCAAAGAGTCTTTTTACATCTTGTTTAATTTTCTTTGCACTTTTGGCCAAGATCTTAGGACCTTACAAACTATTTACGGACCAGGCTCTTTCCTATAGAAAAGAAGGGACAGGAAGATAGAGCTACGGCATTGCTAGGATAGTTCAGGTTTACAGACCTGGGCACTTTACATTTGCTTGTCCATCAGATGAAGCCTTTTACCTTAACAACATGAAGTTTGGGCAGAAGGTTGCAATCGGCAAGCGTCAGCTCATCCCCATCCAGAAACTTGCGTTTAGACACTTTCTCCTCTTCAGTGCTGTCTGCATCAATTTCTTCAGGCAGAGGGGTGTTCAGATAGTCATCCAGCTTCTTTAATGCCTTTGTCAAACCTCTCTCAAGGCCTTTGTCAATAAATAAATAGATAGGTGGGTGGGAAGAAAGAAAGGCTTAGAAACACTCTCATTGACACTGCCCCCCGTACCTACGAAGGTTAGGCCAGATGCTCTGTTGTGGGGTTCTGTTTGTGCTGTATCTCCAGTGGAATCTGACTGTAAAGCAGCTACTGAGGATTGCCCCAGTCTAGACCTAGTCTTCCAGTGACACGTGGCTGTTAGGCACAGCCCCTCCCTCCTACCAGTATAGCAACAAAAAACGGACCCTGGAAGGAGGAAAAGAGGTGAGGTCATGATGTTCCTACACTGCAGTGATCCTAGGCTGTGTTTTTGGTGCACTGCAGCCATTGGATCTCAAGGTAGGTAGAACAGCTGTAGATTGTATGGGGTGAATGGCCATGTACACATGGACTGGGCGATGCCCCGTCCATGTACACATGGACTGGGTGATGCCCCTGTACCTCCTCACACTGTTATTATTGAACATCCAGCAAAGAAGGTCAATGAATTGGAGCTCCCCAATTCCAAAAGCACTATTCTAGCTCTACAGTATTGCCATTAATATCAAATCTGGTTCAGTACTTCACGCTCACTTTTTCTTTCATGTGAATTCCTTTAAGGTGGTAGGAATGTCTCAGAAGATGCCAACCATAGTGCTATGGCGACATGTTCTCCCAGTCACTTAGAAGATACAGTGTGATTGAAATGAAAGCCATTTAACAACAATGAAATGTGATGCCACACAAAACACTTATGATATACAGCCTCTTCCCATTTCGAAACTGAATTTGGGTCAAGTTCCCCTTTCAGAGAGGAAAATTTGGACTTTTCACTTTAAGACTTACTAAAGGCTAAATGCTGCAGTCAGTCCTTCCCCACACAATAAATTCCTTTTGACTCCAGTGGGAGTTCTGCACTCAAAATGATGACAAGATATAGCATATAACAAAGGTGCCAAATTCTCCCACAAAAACATCAGTCCAGGTGCAAGATCTCCGTGTCTACACTTCACGTTCATGAGAATGAACAAATTACAGATAGTTTACTCATCCATCACAAACTGTAGTATTTGCCCCATGTGACTGAGTAGAATCATAGAATATCAGGGTTGGAAGGGACCTCAGGAGGACATCTAGTTCAACCCCCTGCTCAAAGCAGGACCAATCCCCAACTAAATCATCCCAGACAGGACTTTTTCAAGCCTGACCTTAAAAACCTCTAAGGAAGGAGATTCCACCACCTCCCTAGGTAACCCATTCCAGTGCTTCACCACCCTCCTAGTGAAAAAGTTTTTCCTAATATCCAACCTAAACCACGCCCACTGCAACTTGAGACCATTACTCCTTGTTCTGTCATCTGCTACCACTGAGAACAGTCTAGATCCATCCTTTTTGGAACCCCCTTTCAGGTAGTTGAAAGCAGCTATCAAATCCCCCATCATTCTTCTCTTCTGCAGACTAGGTAAGCCCAGTTCCCTCAGCCTCTCCTCATAAGTCATGTGCTCCAGCCCCCTAATCATTTTTGTTGCCCTCCTGTGGACTCTTTCCAATTTTTCCACATCCTTCTTGTAGTGTGAGCCCCAAAACTGGACACAGTACTCCAGATGAGGCCTCACCAATGTTGAATAGAGGGGAATGATCATGTCCCTCGATCGACTGGCAATACTCCCACTTATACAGCCCAAAATGCCATTAGCCTTCTTGACAACAAGGGCACTCTGTTGACTCATATCCAGCTTCTTGTCCAATGTAACCCCAAGGTCCTTTTCTGCAGTACTGCTGCCTAGCAGCTCAGTCCCTAGTCTGTAGCAGTGCATGGGATTCTTCTGTCCTAAGTGCAGGACTCTGCACTTGTCCTTGTTGAACCTCATCAGATTTCTTTTGGCCCAATCCTCTAGTTTGTCTAGGGCCCTCTGTATCCTATCCCTACCCTCCAGCGTATCTACCACTCCTCCCAGTTTAGCGTCATCTGCAAACTTGCTGAGAGTGCAATCCACGCCATCCTCCAGATCATTAATGAAGATATTGAACAAAACCAGCCCCAGGACCGACCCTTGGGGCACTCCGCTTGATACTGGCTGCCAACTAGACATGGAGCCATTGATCACTACCCATTGAGCCCGGTGATCAAGCAAGCTTTCTATCCACCTTATAGTCCACCTTATATTCTTTAACTTACTGTCAAGAATACTGTGGGAGACTGTATCTAAAGCTTTGCTAAAGTCAAGGAATAACATGCCCACTGCTTTCCCCTCATCCACAGAGCCAGTTTTCTTGTCATAGAAGGCAATTAGATTAGTCAGGCATGACTTGCCCTCGGTGAATCCATGCTGACTGTTCCTGATCACTTTCCTCTCCTCTAAGTGCTTCAAAATGGATTCCTTGAGGACCTGCTCCATGATTTTTCCAGGGACTGAGGTGAGGCTGACTGGCCTGTAGTTCCCAGGATCCTCCTTCCCTTTTTTAAAGATGGGCACTACATTAGCCTTTTTCCAGTCGTCCAGGACCTGCCCTGATCACCATGAGTTTTCAAAGATAATGGCCAATGGCTCTGCAATCACATCTGCCAACTCCTTTAGCACCCTTAGATGCAACGCATCCAGCCCCATGGGTCTGTGGATGTCCAGCTTTTCTAAATAGTCCTGAACCACTTCTTTCTCCATGGAGGGCTGGGTCACCTCCTCCCCATACTGTGCTGCCCAGTGCAGTAGTCTTGGAGCTGACCTTGTTCATGAAGACAGAGGCAAAAAAAGAATTGAGTAGAAATTTGCAAGTTTGCAAGTGATTACTTGGATTGAAAACTCTCTGGGACAGGGACCATCTTTTCATACTGTGTTTTTACAACACTTAGCACGATGAGGGTCCTGGTCCACCACTAGGCACTATGATAATACAAATAACTGATAATATTATAATGTGCAAAATAACAATATGGCCCTAATGAGGATAAGGGCCAGTACCTCAGCTGATTTACACCAGCTGTAGCTCTGAAGCATTACACTTTTAGGCCCGATTCTGCACAGTTTTACACCGGTGAGCTACTTTACTCAATACTTACGTCTACATTTGTGGTGGGAGGTGTGATTCCCAGCTGGTGCAGACATACCTGCACTAGCTCTGCTCAAGCTAGCACGCTAAAAATAGCAATGTAGCCTAGGTAGCACAGGGAGCGGCTTGGGCTAACCACCCAAGTATGTACCCAGGGTGTCAGGGTGGGTCCCATGCTACCATACTATCTCCCATGCTACCCTGGCTACACTGCTAGTCTTAGCTAGTGGGTATGTCTATGCAAACCGGGAATCACACCTGCCAAATCAAATGTAGACGTAGCCAATGAATGAAGTTACGTATAAGTATTTTCAGAACCAGGTCTTTAAATCCATCTTATGTGGTGCAAAGGGTACTCCTGAGGGAATTCTGCACCAAAAAATACAAAATTCTGTGCCAGAAAATTTAAAATTCTGCACACAATATTTTAAAATTCTGCAATTTTTATTTCTCAAATAAATGTGGAGGCTCCAGCATGGCATTGGGGAGCACAGGCCACTGGCTGCACAGAGGTGGGAGCTCACTATACAACTCCCCCCCCCAGGACACAGAGTCAGTGGTAAGGCTGCACCCAACCCTGATACAGTGAAAGGACCGGGCCAGCCCCAGAAACACCCCAGGGCCCCTCCATGCCAGGTGCAACAGATGTGGGCAGGTAGGCTCAGCAAGGCATGATACAAGAGTAGAGGGGCTTAGTATGGGGGGGGATCCAGGTGTGGGTTGAGCGAGTTCTCTGTGGGGCAATCTGGGTGCGGGAGGCACAGTGGGGGATCAGGGTACAGGGGGGATCTGGACACACAGGGGCTTGTTGGAGGGTTCTGGGTGCAAAAGTAATAGGACTCTTCAGGGGGGGTCCAGATGAAGGTGGCTGGGGCTCAGTGTTGGGGATCTGGGTGTTGGGGGGATAGAACTCAGCAGGGGGATCTGGGTATGAGGGGGCTCAGTGTGGGGGCTCTGGGTGTGCGGGGAGTGGGGCTCAGTGGGGTAGGGATCCAAGTGCATCTGGTTGGGGCTCAGTAGGGTGGGGATCCAGGTGCGGGTGGCTTGTTGGGGTGGTCCAGGTGCAGGGGGAGTGGGGCTCCTCAGGGGGGTTCTGGGTGAGGGGGGGTGAGGCTCGGCTGGAGGACCTGGGTATGAGGGGGTCCGGATGCAGTGGGGTTGGGTGGATGTGGGAGCAGCTCCCTGTACAGTGACTTCTCCCCCTGCAGCTGAGGAGTGATGGGTGCAGGAAGTGCGGGGCGGGGAAGGGAGTTTGCAGAGCTTCCTACAGCCAGGCGAGAAATCTGGGGGTGATACGGCCCTGGATGCCATGCAGGGGAAGAGGAAGTCCCATCCTCCCCAGCCCAGAC
Organism: Chelonia mydas; assembly: GCF_015237465.2. Lineage (NCBI taxonomy): Eukaryota > Metazoa > Chordata > Testudines > Cheloniidae > Chelonia > Chelonia mydas. The sequence continues at coordinate 14,145,148 of NC_057851.1, forward strand.
GGGACTAGCAGCTGAGTCAGGTGCAGGATAAGAGCCACCAGCCAGGTCTTCCCCAGTCCTGACCTCTGCCCCATAGTTATTTACCTCTCTACCTGCCCTGGGCACCCAAAACATACTGCTGGGGAGGGTCGCATGACCACTCTTGTGGCTTCCCTTTGCTTCCCCCATCAGAAAGTCATTTTTCTGTGGAGAAATGAAGAAATCTTCAAGGGACATAAATTCTGTGCATGCACAATGGCACAGAAGTCCCCCAGGAGTAAAAGTGGCCTTAAAACAGCTGAAGAATTCACCTTGATATGGGGAACTCCACCAGCAGAAAGCTGACACAGGTGACTCTATCACCTCTGGTATCAGCCACACCTCCATCCCTGGCATGAGAGCAGAGATGATGTGTTTCAAGAGCATTCAGGGGGGAGGAGAGCATCACTATGCCTGATCTTCCACTGGCATAACATCCATTACAGACCTTCTGCCAGTGGTGGAAGTTAAAGTAGGCTGCCTGTTGCTCTCACTTCCACCAGGGTCTGCTGGCCATGGATCAAGGAACCACACCAACTCTCTGTTGCTGCCACGCTCGGACATAGTGGAGAATCATCATGGCGTTATTGTTAGGATTGAGAAACCTACTACAATCCTATCTGCACCCTCCCGCCCCCAGCAAACATGTTAGGGAAGGTTAGAATTTCATGTCTGAAAGCAAAGACTCTAAAATGACTGAAGGGTTGCCATCTATAAAACAAAAGTGTTGCCATCCCTTATTTAATCAGCTCCCAAATTTAAATTTGACACTGACATTCTACTGTCAGATTCTGGCATTATTGTCTGTAATTGCCTGCAGCTGTGTTCTGCTACACTGCTCATATTGAAAGGTAATAAGGACATGCCGTTTAATATACCCTCATGTGGCAACAATGGAAATATTTTGCAATCTCTTTTTGTTTTGACCCATAACACCTGTTGAACAGAAAGTTTTCTTTCTCCCGGTCAGCACCAGATAATATTCTCTTATAGTGAACTCATTTGGAGACAGTGGAATTGAATTATTCCGATTTAACTCAATTTAGCTCACTTGGATTTTTGAAAACTGGCTTAACACTGAGCATTCTCCCGTATCCCCTGACAACCCAATAAAATCTTTGGTTTTGCTAGATCATCTGTTTTATATTTCCAATATGAGAAGAAGGTATTGCACAACACCAGGAAAATGCATTAAGTGCGTTGTATGCTAGACTATAGAGTCAGAAAGGTGTGTTTATAAAAACAGGGCAGAGGTGTTTTTAATGTAGCTCTTTTCTGGAACTCATTCATTTCTCTTGCTGCTATCACTATATCAATGTGTCTTAAGGCTCTCTCAGAAACAATGGCTGGAGTGATGCCTTTTGGTGAGAGCAGAAAATAACATGTATGTGAATTCTCCAGGGTTCTTTAAGCTCTTCATACTTAGAAGGCATTTGCCTAGTAGAATAGCCATAGAAGTGGGCATCAGTAGATCTGTGTTCTAATTCAGGGGCTCTGTTTGGTCCTTGTAGGATCCCAGTATTTCTCACTAAAATCAATGGGGGAGCAATTCATATCCTGGTGTGAGAATTGTGACCATAACTTGTTGTGTGACCTTGGGCAAGTGAATTAGCCTCTCTAAGCCTTAGTTTCATTAAAATTCAGTTGTGGACCATCAAGCCAGATCTGTTATTCCAACAGGAGAGAACTGCCCCAATCCCAAACTGCCTGAGATAATGGTCAGTCCATGATAAAGACCTGGGTTAAAATTTTCAAAAGCTCCTAAGGGAATTAGGAGCCAAAGTTCTATTTTCAGAAGTAATGTAGGCACTTAGGATCAGATTTTAAGGGATTTAGGTGCCTAAAGATGCAAATGGCACCTAGCGAGATTTTCAAAAGTGCCTATGCACCTAATTCCCTTGGTGCATATCTGTATTGTGAAGTGTCTAAATACCTTTGAAAATCTGGCCCTTAGAAGCCTGTCTCATTGAAAGTCAATGGGATTTAGGATTTTAAGTGCCTAAGTCCTTTTTGAAAATGGGACTTAGGCTTCAACATCACTTAGTTGCTTTTGAAAATGTTCACCACCTCCCAGACCTCCAGATCCAAATCCAGACACCAGATCCAGAGTGTGGACAGCTCTGTGAATGGAATCCATTCCCATGGTTATCATGGCAAGTATGAAAACCTGGGTCAACTGAGATAAATCATCTGCACGGACAATGAAAGCATTAAGCACAATCAGCATTGGGGATCACAGTGCCTACCCAGTGAGTGACCTATTCAAGCTAACTACAGGTTCCAAGTTCACCTGCATCAGAGATCAGATAATAAAATACATGATAACACCACTTCCTTTATTTCCCAGTGCCTCATGCTGGACAACATACCCAGCCAGGAACATTTTACTTCACTTGTGGTCCTGCAGTATCATCTATGACATTAGGGACTATACCTTTAAAAGTTAAGCTTTCCAGACGGAAAGTCTGGATGGGGCACTGTAAAGCTCTTGTTGTTATGCACAGCCAGTTGGAACCAGAGTACCAGACACAGAAGAAAGCAGAGCTTTTGCTAGTGTGTTAAGCGTTGATTGATCGCTGAACGCCACCTCTATCTAGCCAATCATACAAAAAGAGACTGGTAAAAAATTTCACACCATTCTTTGCAGTTTTCCTGTCCCACCCCCTTACAGTTTTTCACAACTTTGTCTAACAGCGCTTAGAAGCCAGAGAAATAACACTTAACGACCTCAAAGAAACCACAGAATATTTAATGCATGTATTACCATCTGCCAAATACACAGGGCGAGGTTCAGTTTAGCTGATGATACCAAATTTACAATGATATCCTGTTTGCAAGATAAGGTTACTCGGTGTTAAACAATGAAATCAACAAATCCTGACGTGCACAGAATTATAAAGATCGTAACAAAAGTTAACAGTAATTGGCAAAATTCTGCTGTCAGATACACAGGCATAAATCTGGAGTAACTCCACAAGACCAACAAGTTTACTCCATATTTACACCAGTTTAACCAAGAATAGAAAAGATTGAGAGAAAATTGTGATTTTGCACATCTCATGGAGCCTTCCTATGGGAGGCTCCGGTGCGCTTCAGCTGCTATTTTTTCAATCTAAAATCAAGACTCCCTTTTTTCTCTTAATGAACTGCTGAAATTCAGTTTTCATGCTATTTTGTTTGTCACCTTCTCTAGTCTCAGTTACTCCAATATAAATCCATAGCAGCTCCACTGATTTACTTCAGCTTTGCACTAGAAACAGGAAGAGGAAAATCTGGCCCTTTTTTATACTTGATAACAGGGACTTCACAAATGAATAAATAAATAATGATGATGGTTCCGCATTATTGCTAGGATGTTTTATAACATTGATAAGGGAGCTCTCGAGGCTTGACCTGAGAGAAACAATCAGACAGACAAGGAATTTAAGCGCCAATGTACAGGGCTCCAGAGGTGATCCCGGCAATTACAAGCCAGTAAACCTGACTTCAGTACCGGGCAAACTGGTTGAAACTATAGTAAATAACAAAATTGTCAGACACATAGATGAACATAATTTGTTGGGGAAAAGTCAACATGGTTTTTGTAAAGGGAAATCATAACTGACCAATCTACTAGAATTCTTTGAGGGGGTCAACAGGCATGTGGACAAGGGGGATCCAGTGGATATAGTGTACTTGGATTTTCAGAAAGCCTTTGACAAGGTCCCATACCTAAGGCTCTTATGCAAAGTAAGCTGTCATAGGATTAGAGGGAAGGTCCTCTCATGGACTGGTAACTGGTTAGAAGATAGGAAACAAAGGATAGGAATAAATGGTCAGTTTTCAGAATGGAGAGAGGTAAATAGTGGTGTTCCCCAGGAGTCTGTACTGGGACCAGTCCTATTCAACATATTCATAAATGATCTGGGAAAAGAGGTAAACAGTGAGGTGCCAAAATTAGCAGATGATACAAAACTACTCAAGATAATTAAGTCCCGGGCAGACTGCGAAGAGCTACAAAAGGATCCCTCAAAACTTGGTGACTGGGCAACAAAATGGCAGATGAAATTAGTGTTGATAAATGCACAGTAATGCACATTGGAAAACATACTCTCAACTACAGATATAAAATGATGGGGTCTAAATTAGCTGTTACCACTTAAGAAAGAGATCTTGGAGTCATTGTGGATAGTTCTCTGAAAACATCCACTCAATGTGCAGCGGCAGTCAAAAAAGCAGTCAGAATGTTGGGAATCATTAAGAAAGGGATGGATAAGTCAGAAAGTATCATACTGCCTCTATATAAATCCATGGTAGGCCCACATCTTGAATACTGCATACAGATGAGGTCGCCCCATCTCAAAAAAGATATATTGGAATTGGAAAAGGTTCAGAAAAGGGCAACAAAAATGATTAGGTGTATGGAACGGCTTCCATATGAGGAGAGATTAATAAGACTGGGACTTTTCAGCTTGGAAAAGAGATGACTAATGGGGGATATGATAGAGGTCTATAAAATCATGACTGGTATGGAGAAAGTAGATAAGAAAGTGTTATTTACTCCTTCTCACAACACCTGAACTAGGGGTTACCAAATGAAATTAACAGGCCGCAGGTTTAAAACAAACAAAAAGAAGTATTTTTTTCACACAACACACAGTCAACCTGTGGAACTACTTGCCAGAGGATGTTGAAGGCCAAGACTATAACAGGGTTTAAAAAGAACTAGATAAGTTCATGGAGGATAGGTCCATCAATGGCTATTAGCCAGGATTGGCAGGGATGCTGTCCCTAGCCTCTGTTTGCCAGAAGCTAGGAATAGGTGACAGGAGATGGATCACTTGGTGATTATCTGTTCTGTTCATTCCCTCTGGGGCACTTGGCATTGGCCACTATCGGAAGACAGGATACTGGGCTAGATGAACCTTTGGTCTGACCCAGTACGGCCATTCTCATGTTCTTAAGTGTCTGTGGTTGCAGGATCGGAACTTTAATTTGTATTTATTACAACGTGAGGTATCAAGGCCTAAGGGGTACAATATATGTATCTCTTTCTATGAGGGAATACCATTGAAACCACAGAGACAACAAAGCTTCTAAGTTGTCAAAACAAAACAACATGAATTCCTTTGTATTCGTCATGTGAAACCACCCCAGAATGACCCCGGCAGAACTGCAAGTTCCTTAATTGTCAAGCCCAAACGAGTTTAACAAACTATGATCTGTGTACAAAATGAGTTGTGCTTGCCGCAGCTACCCTGGGTAACTGATTGATGCTTTTTCTTTTTATTGCTCTTTTTGACCCCCCCTTCCCATTAAGATTTATCCCACAACACACGCAAATGAACTCGATGAAATATGCAATGAGGGAAAAGGTGGAACAGCACATAAATATTCGCAGTCTCACACAAACAACCTGAGATTTATTTTTCCTTTAAGAAAATAAACCACCTTCCTTGATCACTTCCAGATTCATGGTGTTTGATATTAGAAGAGATCCAATACTGTTTTCTGGCAGGAGAGGAAAAACAACTTAGAACCAGCAATTTAAGGTAAGAAAATAATATAATTCTACTAATCAAACAGTCTGATTAAAGACCAGGGATCCATATTGTCAACTCCTTCTCTCCCACCCACTCTACCAAACAGGCTCAAGGTCTGTATTATAACCTTTAACTAGATAGATTGGTGCTTTAACAAATGGATGCACTAAGACTGCAATGTGCCCTTTGCTGTAGTACACAGAGGATATTTTTGCCTTCCACTTTAAAAAAAAATTGAGTTCCTTTTCTTTCTTCCTATTGTTTCTGTATATCTTTAATTACAATGCATGTGATTAATGCCACCTGTGCTGATTCTGGGGTGGGCATCTTGCCCTGTTCTTCTTTGCTTCTTAGAATATGTCTACACTGCAATCACACCCTGTGATTGCAACTTGTGTAGACATACCTGAGCTAGCTTTAATCTAGCTAGCGTGGGTACTGGAGCAGTGAAACCATGACAGCATGGGCTTCCGCATGTGCTGCACCAACCCACCCAGAACGCTGGGTAACTACTTAGGCGCCTCGTGGGTGCTGGACCTCAGCCTGCCGTGGCTTCATTGCTCAGGTACGCAAGACAGCGAGAATAAAGCTGGCTCGGATATGTCTACATGAGCTGCAATTACAGTACAGGCATACTCTTAGTTTAAAGTCGCTTTTTCTCTTCTATGCTATCCCCGTTTCCTGAGCTCTCTCTTCTAGGCACTCTCTCTCTCTCTCCCCTGCAAGTGCCTTAGTACTTTCTCCACTGCCTAATGAAGCCATTAATTACATTTAAGGTACAATTTTCAAGACGCACCGACGTGATTTAGGAGCCTATGTACCATTTTCCAAGTGATTTAGGAACTTACAAGGCTGCATCTCATTAGAAGTCAAAGGGCCTAAGTCACTTTGGCACTTTTGAAAATGTTACCCTACATCCTTATGTTGCCGCTTACGCCACGATCACAGGCCAATTAGGATGATACAGCCAGAGGTACTCTCCAAAGGCTTGGGGCCACTTTGGCAAAACTGTTAGTTTCCAAGCATTGCATAGCAGCCCTGCTGGTGGATAGTGTGGAAGGAAGGGGCAAAAACTTCACCTCTCCTGGCTGCCCATAATGCCAATAGTCAGAAGAAGGATGGTCCAGGGGTGAGGGAGCTCCCCTGAGTCTTAGGAGACCTGTATTTCATTTCCCGCTTTTCTGCGTGACCTTGGGCAAGTCACTTAGTTTTTCTGTGCCTTTGTTGCCAATCCATAAAAGGAGGATAACAGCACTGCCCTGCCTCCCAGGTGTGTTGTGAGACTAAATACATTACAGACTGTGAGATGCTCTGATAATGGGGGGCATACCGGTATCTAAGATAGACAGCTGCCCCCTTTTTCAGCTGTGCTGAACCCCCATAGAGGACTTTGCAATCTCCTCTCCCTGGACTTTCACCGCGGGGGCTCTACGACCAGGGTCTGTGTTGTCAGGAGAAGTGAGGAGCCAGCCGTAAAAGGCTTGGGTCAGAGAAGGATCAAAAAGTTTGGCTGCTTCCTGGAGACTAATTTCAATGTATCTGAATCTGGAAATCTGGGAATATTAGACTCTTTTGTGAGGTTTCCCACTTTCAGCCAGGCTGAAATTTTCACAAAAACAGGCTTTATCACAGTATTTTGGGTTTATTCCTAGATAAAACCAGGTACCACAGATGCATTTGAAATTCTTTTAAAAGAAAGATGGGTGAATTTTTTCAAGTCTCCGTAAAGCTTTACATTTGATTCCGTTCCAGTTTTGGGCTGAAGATTCAAGTTTATTCCTAGCTCACTCATTCTTTCTCTGGATTACAATGGAGGAGTAAAACACACTTAATCAAATGGTCCTACAGGGCCTATATGAAGAGAGCATCAGGAAGATATACAGAGAGGGCTGTTCTGAACAGAGGAAACAGGACTTGGAAAGCAGTTAAAGAATGGATTAAAAAAGGTTCACTTCCAATGGTCTGGCACTTGTTTTAAGGCCAGGAGATGGCAAAAAGTAAAGCCGCTGTTCTGTAATCGCTCCAGGTAAAACAACTGCTAACTTGTATTTCACAAAACATCTACACTCTGCAGGGAAAAACAGACGCCATTCCAGGACCACTTCCCAAAGGGCCTGATTCTGACCTCATTGGCACTAGGTTAATACTGGTGTCACTACATTTATTTCAGTGGAGTGACTCCTGATTTGCCCCTGGGTAGTGAAAGAAGAATGAGGCCCTGAATGTAATAAAGCCACAGAATTTATTCGTAATGCAAGATTTTCGCTCCAGCATCCCTATTTAGGTTGCTGTGTGTTAACTCAGACTACGCTGTGTTGTTTACTTATCAAACAACAAGAGATGCTTCTGGAACCAACAAAGCAGCACTAAGTGCAGAAATGTACTGGGGAAAACAAGAGAAAATGTTTACGTGCACAGCTTAACTTTCAGTCACAGTGCTGTGGGGACCCCTTGTGTTCTAGTATTTAAGCAAAGAAAATTGCTCCTTGTATGTTTAAGTTTCTCTTTCTACTATGCACACAGTGGGCAAATTCTGCTCTCATTTACACCAGTGTAAATCCAGACGCACACCACTGATTTAAACCAAGTTACTCCACCCATACAGTGGTGTAGCTGACAGCAGAAATTGGCACAATAGGTAGAAATTGGTTACTATATGAATATATTCAGAATAATATTATATCCACATAGATATAAAAGGGCCTGATTCTCCTCTTGCACCAATTGCTACGCTAATGTAACTCTATGGAGTTCAGATTTACTCCTGACTTGCAGGGGTGGGGGCAGCGGAAGATGAAAGGAAGAGAATCAGGCCTAGACACTGTACTGCTATTTAGGCTGTAAGCTTTCAAGGCAATTACCATTTTTTAAGACTTCTGTAAAGGCGACTGGTACTATGTAACTGTATATAAGTAAGATACATCAATCTAGATGCCTTATCTGTGCTAGGAGAACTTTAGACTGAGATTTCCAAGTTGCCTAAGGCGTTGGGAACATGGGAGCATAGAGTCAAAAGCCACAATAGAATTTAACTTCAGAAAGGGGAACTACAGAAAAATGAGGAAGTTCGTTAAACAGAAATTAAAAGATACAGTCACAAAAATGAAAATACCTGCAAGCTGCATGGAAACTTTTAAAAAACACAATAATAGAGGCTGCAATTAAAGTATACCCCAAATTTTAAAAGATAGTAAGATGACCAAAAAGTGCCATCATGGCTAAACAACAAAGTAAAAGAAGTGGTTAGTGGCAAAAGGGCATCCTTTAAAAATTGGAACTTAAATCCTACGGAAGAAAATAGAAAGGAGCATAAACTCTGGCAAGTCAAGTGTAAATGTATAATTAGGCATGACAAAAAAGAATTTGAAGAGCCACCAGCCAAAGCCTCAGAAAGTACCAGCAATTGTTTTTAAGTACATCAGAAGCAGGAAGCCTGCCAAATAAACAGTGGGGCCACTGGATGGCTGAGGTGCTTAAGGAGCACTTAAGGAAGATAAGGCCATTGTGAAGAAACTAAACAAATTCTTTGCGTCGGTCTTCACTGCAGAGGATATGAGGGAGATTTCCAAAGCTGAACCATTCTTTTTGGGTGACAAATCTGAACAACTGTCCCAGACTGAGGTGTCAATAAAGGAGTTTTAGAACAAACTGATAATTTAAACAGTAATAAGTCACCAGGACCAGATGGTATTCACCCAGGAGTTCTGAAGGAATGCAAATTTGAAATTGTGATATGTAACCTATCATTTAAATCAGCTTCTGTGCTAGACGACTGGAGGATAGCTAATGTGACACCAATTTTTAAAAAGGGCTCCAGAGGCCATCCTGGCAACTACAGGCTCATAAGCCCAAGTTCAGTACCAGGCAAATTCGTTGAAACTGTGAATAGAATTGTCAGACACATAGATGAACACAATTTTTTGGGGAAGAGTCACATGGCTTTTGTAAAGGGAAATCATGCCTCACCAATCTGCTAGAATTTGTTGAGGGTGTCAATAAACATGTGGACAAGGGTGATCCAGTGGATATCATGTACTTGGACTTTTAAAAAGTCTTTGACAAGGTACTGCACTTAAAGCTCTTAAGGAAAATCAAGCAAAATCATGGAATAAAAAGGAAAGCCCTCTCATGGATCAGTAACTGGTTAAAAGATAGGAAACAAAGGGTAGGAATAAATTATCAGTTTTCAGAATGGAGAGAGGTAAATAGTGGTGTCCCCCTGGGATCTGTACTGGGACCTGTGCTGTTCACATATTCATAAATGATCTGAGAAAAAGAGTAAACAGCGAGATGGCAAAATTTGCAGGTAATAAAAATTACCCAAGATTGTTAACTGCAAGGCAGACTGTGAAGAGTTACAAAGAGATCTCAAAAACTGGATGACCGGGCAACAAAATGGCAGATGAAATTGAATGTTGCTAAGTGCAAAGTAATATACATTGGAAAACATAATCCCAACTATACATATATAATGATGGGGTCTAAATTAGCTGTTTCCACTCAAGAAAGAGATCTTGTAGTAATTGTGGATAGTTTTCTGAAAACATCTGCTCAGTATGTAGCTGCAGTCAAAAAAGCTAACAGAATGTTAGAAACTATTAGGAATGGGATAGATAATAAGACAGAAACTATCATAATGCCGCTATATAAATCCATCGTATGCCTACACCTTGAATACTGTGTGCAGTTCTCGTCACCCCATCTCAAAAAAAGTTATATTAGAATTGGAAAAGGTACAGAGAAGAGCAACAAAATAATTAAGGTATGGAACAGCTTCCATATGAGGAGAGATTAAAAGGACTGGGACTTTTCAGCTTGGAAAAGAGATGAATAAGAGGGGATCAGACAGAGATCTATAAAATTGTGACTAGTGTGGAGAAAGTGAATAAGGAAGTATTATTTTTTCCTTCACATAACACAAGAACCTGGGGTCACCCCACTAAATTAATAGGCAGCAGGTTTAAAACAAACAAAAGGAAGTACTTCTTCACACAATGCACAGTTATCGTGTGGAACTCATTGCCATGGGTTGTTGTGAAGGCCAAAACTCTAATGGGATTCAAAAACAAAACAGACAGGTCATATAGGATAGGTTCATCAATGACTGTTAGCCAAGATGGTCAGGGATGCAACCCCATGCTCTGGGTGTCCCTAGCCTCTGGGAGAGGATGACAAGGAATGGATCACTCGATGATTGCCTGTTCTGTTCATGCCTTCTGAAGCACCTGGCATTGTCCAGAAGACAGAACACAGGGCTAGATGGACCACTGGCCTGACCCAGAACAGCCATTCTTATGTTCATTATGGTGTTCTAATTTCTTTGCTGGCTTTGAAAAATCTCAGCCTTAAATTTGGTTTTCTTCTAATATTTTCAGTAATGCCAACCCTTAGTATTCAAAAGTCATGCATCAGATCCCCAAAATCTTACTTAAAAACCATGAGATCTTAAAATAATAAACTTTGCATTCTTTTTTCCTTTGCCTCTTTGTTTTTGAGACTTTGAGGTTCTCATGCCAAGCTTTTCTCTGCAACCAGGAGGACTAGAAATTTACTGTTTAAAAACTAAAATAAAATCTGGGATTCTCATGAAATCAATTGCCTCCAGGAGTGCGTTTTTAAGGAAAACACCAAATATTGCAAGACTGGATAAAATCGCGAGAGTGGCAACATGGTTTTCCAGTTATGTTTTATTAATTTCCCCCCAGTTCTTCTACAAAGACAATTTGCAGCAGGATCACAGCCAAAAATGTTTTTTGGGAAAAATATATTCTGGCCCATTCCTGCTCCCATTGAAGTCAATAGGAGTTTTGCACTCTGACTTCTCAGAGAGCAGGATTAGGCCACGGAATTCTATGTCATTAGACATTCTGCCCTATAATAACATATTCAGGAAGGTAATAAAGTATTGGTGGCTACATTTAAGGCTGTAAGTAATCCTGCTAGAGTCAACGGGGCTACTCATGTACTTAAATTTAGACATGTGCTTAAGCAAAATTTCCTGAATCGGGGCCATAATTTCCCACAAATCCATGTCCATGACAACTACATAGAGGACTTGATTCTGACTGCATTGAAGTCAATGGAGTTACGCCAGTGTGAAAGTGGAGTTAATGAGATCACAATCAGACCCACGGTGCCTGTAACAATCTCACAGTCCAGAAAGGAGGCCTCCGTGTGTGTCCTACTGCTTATAGCAAGGACCAGCAGGGAAGGGAAGGGGTCACTGAGGTAATGATGCTTAAAATTGAATTTTAAATAATAATGCAATTTAGGCCTCCCATTTCAGCAGCTAGGTGCTTAATGTCTCCCAGGACTGCTGCCACCAGATTGCTCTAATGCAGTTCCAGCTGCCCTACTGCGCCTGTGTGTGAGCAAGGGCGCTCAGCAGGGAAAGAGAACAAAGCACCCCGGCTGAGCCAGCAGCAGGATCTGGAGGAATATTCAAGCTCACAAGGGAAATAATGCCTTTGTTAAAGAAAAAAAGTGTCTGCCAGCTAGGTGATCACTTTTTCAAAAGGCAAAAGCAGGACACATGGAGGAGCCCTGCCCCCTCTGTGGCCCTGCCCCTCCTTTTCCCCTGTGCCTCCACCCTCTGCTCCTCCTCTTCTCGCCCAAAGCCTGCTCCCCCCCAGCCAGGCCATGGTAAGAGCCACCCAGGAAACCTGGACCGCTGTGGGGAGCCCTGGACCTTCCACTTGCCCTGGATGTGGGGCTAGGGTGCCCGAGACCAGCCCCTGGTCCCACCCTCCTGGCCTTTAGGCCCTGATTCTGCACCATTAAAGTCAGCAGGAGCTTTGCCATTGATTTCAGTGAGCACAGGATCAAGCCCTTAGCGTGCAGAGCACATGTGAGAGATGTCAAAGGTGCATGACAAACTGTGCAAACATTTGCTGGATTATATTTATCCCATGGCTCTGTGATTTATCCTATTGCTGTCACCACTACATATTGTTTGTCTGTGTATAAAACAATAACCGGGACCCAAAGTGTTTGAAGAGAATATATAGGGCCTATAGTTCTTCATCTTCTATGTATGGTCTGTATGTATGATATATACTGGACCTCTCCTCTGTTTATACATAGCTAGTCTGTGTAAAGTCATTTTTATAGACTCTAATGATTTCATGATAAGTTTCATGAAGGCATCCAGCATTAGGGCCAGACTTACAATGACGACTCAGCTCCTTTGGGCTGCTCCTAAGCTGCAAAGAAGCCAGATTTTGGTAGTAAATGGCGGCGGGGGGTGGGGTGGGGTGGGGTGGGGTGTGTGTGTGCTCAGTTGGAGCTGACTTGCGACCAGCTTCCCCTCACCCACATGAAGCGGATGTTGCAGGGGAGGGGAGGAGTTCCACTTTGCTATGCCGATCCTCAGATGCCGAAAGGTAGAGCAGGACATAGGCTGCTCTAATTCATGGTGAAGCTGGAACCAGGACTAATGCAGACTGGCCTGCAGAATCAGGGAGCTGTAATCGTCTCTATAATGACCCCCATCCTCTCTGGCACCCGGCATCGCTTGGATTCAAGGGAGAATCTGCCCCACAGTGTCATCATTTCTGTAACCTTTCTGTGTGGCATAAATTCCTTTTGAAGTGAACTGATGTTTTTCTGTTTATTTACGGAGGTACGTGATGGCCTCTAGAAAGGATCAGAACACACAGACACAGTGTTCAGACTGTGCATGTATATTCACTGTGGGGCTGACACTGCTCTCACCTGGAGTAACTCCATGGAAGGCAGTGGAATTAAACTAGCATAAAACCAATGTAGGTCAGAGGAGAGTCAGGCCCTGTGCGTGTGTGCGCATATATATTATAGACCTATATATATAGCACAGAAAGAGAGAGAGATGTTTCTCACCTCACATGCTTAACCGCAAAGTGTGTTGTAGCTGCCGAAGAAGGTGAACGGCATTTAATCACATGTAAATTAATGATTTAATGCTCTTTTATTTTTGGGCCCTTGATCTAAATCCAAACCAGACCAGTGGAATCCTCTGGTCAGACGGCTGGAAATTCCACCGAATTAAATCACGTTGGTGGTCTCCCAGCTCAGATCCTAGTGAAGAGCAGTACAGTAAAACATCCTCTCGTTCCGCTAATGAATGCGCCCACCCACACAGGATCTAGTGCCCCCTAAGAACTCAATTCAAGAACAACTTTTTAAACTCATGAATGAAATCAAAGGGCTCATTCTATGAGCCAAAGAGCGCACAATTTTGGGAAGAACTAACTGCAATTGGGTGGTTATTACACATCATCCCTTTCATAAGCAATACAGACATGCAAAAATAATAATCATAATACTGAACATATACACGGTGTTTCAGACAATTAATCCTCAGGATACTTCAATGAGTAGGTAAATAGCTACTGCTATCCTCGTTTTATAGAGCTTAAGTGACTTGCTCTAGGTCACAGAAGGAGCCAGTGTTAGAACTCATGAGATCCTGGCTTTCAGTCCTGTGCTCAGACCAGGCCTTGTGGTAATTATGTGGCAATTAAAAGAATCTGCTCTCAAGGGAGGCAGGGAAATTCAACTAAGGCTAAAGAGAAGAAGAGCTCTGTGTAAGTTTGAAAGTTTGTCTCTCTCACCAACAGAAGTTGGTCCAAAGAAGATATTACCTCACCCACCTTGTCTCTCTGTGAAACTAATGTCAAGATCACACTCCTTGGGCTCTTCCTAGGATTTCTGTCTCTGGCATCAGTTGTGCAGGGCATTAAATGTTCATGATTTTAACCACAGCAGTGGCGTCTCGTGAAAAAGGTCAGAGGACAGAACAATCTAGTCACACTATCCCAGCAGGAAGTGGGACTATTCCTGTGCTGTGAGGACCACTCCTTTAGGGAAGCCTGTTAGGAAATTATTGGGTGATGTGGGGGGTGGAAGGAATCAAGTCCCTTGTAACTGAACGGACTTGAAATAATAAATACGCACACTTTCTTTAAACACAGCTTGCCACATCCTGAGAATCTGGAATCAATTCCTTTCCTTTCAAGATGCTTAAAAGTGGTGGAACTTTGATATGGCACGAGTATGTTTGCTTCTGGGCTTACCGCCCTAGCCAGCCTGTTCCAACCCTTTCAACATTTTTATATTAAAAGACAGCAAAGTTAGCAAAACAAAGAAGGGGAAAAAAAGGATCGGAAATTCAGAGAACTATTAAATCAGGGCAGCCTTGCTGCCAAATACATCTGGTAAGCAAATGAATCATGATCTATAACATCTTGCCACACAGAGGTATACCCGAAGGTTATCACCTGCTTCTGTGCCAGGCACAAAAGTCAGTGGATGTGCCCAATGAACCACTATATGGATCCAGTAAAAATTATGTTTTCTCTGTTAACATTAAAGCACTTTGTTTATAATTATTTCAAATGATCCTGTGACTCAAAGTGAATTGATACTACAGCTGATTGGGAACCAAAACCTCCATTCCATGGACGAGTCCAACATTTAAAAAAAATAGTTCCAAATAGGAATGAAAAGGCAAATTTCCCACAAATTGAAAATTCTGAAAAACTTCAATTTGGTACCACTGAAACATTTTGTTTCAATAGTGAGCTAGACCAGATGGATGAGGGCAGTATCTTTTATTGAACAAGCTTCTGTTGGTGGAGAGAACAAGCTTTCAAGCTCCACAAAGCTCTTCAGGTCTAGAGAAGGTAACCAGTGTCCAAGCTAAATACAAGCTGGGACAAACTGTGAGGTATAAGGGGTTCACACATGTTGTAGGAGACCACTTAAAATGAAATGGACAATTAACACTTCTGCAGTTGTACAACAATGGAGGGTTAGGGCTGGTCTACACTGGGAACCTACATTAGTACAGCTTCATAGACTAACCGGGTTGGAAGGGACCTCAGGAGGTCATCTAGTCCAACCCCCTGCTCAAAGCAGGACCAATCCCCAATTTTTGCCCCAGATCCCTAAATGGCTCCCTCAAGGATTGAGGCCAATGCTCAAACCACTGAGCTATCTCTCCCCCCAAGAAAATTCCACACCCCTGAGAGATACAGGCCATGTCTACACTACAAAATTATGTCGATCTAATTTATGTTAGCATACAGCCACCGCAGTTATAAAATTGCTTGTGTGCATGGATATTTGGCTCCTTGTGTCGGGGGTGCGCGTCCTCACCAGGAGCTCTTGTATCGATTGTATTGTCAGAGCGGGGCATTGTGGGATGTCTCCTGAAAGCCAGTAACAGTCCACATAAGCAAAGCAGTGTCTACACTGACACTGTGTCAACCTAATTACATCAACTGTGACTCTGTGCAGCTCAGGGAGGTGGTGTGACTAAAACGGCATAGAGAGGCACTTATGACAGCAGGAGTCAAATTTAAGTGAAACACTTCCATAGCTAGGTCATCACAAGGCAGATTACATCGACCTAACCATGCAGTGTACCAGGCCATAGCTATGCCAGCCTAACTCCCGATGTAGACCTACCTACCGCCTTTCAGGGAGGTGGACTACCAACGCTGATAGAAGAACCCCGCCTGTTGGTGTAGGTAGTGTCTACATGGAAGCGCTACAGCGGTGCAGCTGTGCTGTAGTGTTTTAAGTGTAGGCAAGCCCTTAGTAGGCAGCAGGGAGTGTTACAAATTGCTGTAATGGGCCATCAAACCAGTGTCCTCTTAAGTCCATAGTTTTTCGTGCCTAGCAGAGTTATGAATTAAAGTTCCCAGGCTTGCCTGAGACCAACACAACTACACTTGTTTCAATAGTGTCATTTTGATACATTTCATTTTGACTTTTATACTATATTAAAAGATTAAATATTATATGCATGTATATATTGCATACATCATAATATAGTATAATATTAAAATTAATATTTAATGCCATATAAAAGCCAAAATGAAATTGAAATGACACCACAGAAACAAAACCTTCTGACGCTGTCAACATGAAATGTTTTGACTCTTTTCCACTGAAAATGTCATTGCCATGTCCATACAACATGCTCCAGCTTTTGACAAAATTGGATTTTTTGATTGAAAACAGTTCTAGATAAAATTTGCCCACCTCCTCTAACCAATAGTAAAGCTTGCTGCTTTATAAATTCACCCATTTGCCAGCAGAGTGCACCATAAACCTTAAACCAAACGGACAAATGTAAGCAATGACTGTGTTCATTTACTGCCAGAGACACTAGGGCAAGCACCTGCATCTCTTGGTTTCCATAGTAACTTCTCTGTACCAGTTAAGCTTCAAGTGGCAAAAGAAATCAGCTGCCTCAGCTCTTTCACCAACAACTTCTTTTCATCTTACCTTTGGAAATATCACACATTACCAGGAGCTAGTTCCCCTGCAAATGGTACTGCTGAAGCTGTTGCAAGGCCACATAATCAGACCCCTCTGCTTTGATTTATCTTGGGAACACAGTAGGATTCATTAATTCTCACTTCAAGAATCTTATACCCCATAAATTCCATTAGAAAAACCCAACCACTTCACCCCACTTCTCAGGAAAGATATAATAGTCACAGGCTGTAGTGTGAGCTCACTTTACTACGATCTTGTTACCTCTGCTAAACATACTACAGAACATTTACCAGCCTGCTAAGGAGAGTGATCATAAATAATTAAAATTAAACCACACTTGTCACAATTAGAGATAAGTGGATGCTGCAAAACTTCAGTTCCTGAGTTCACATATCTTAGCGAGTTTATCCTAACACCCCAGTTAGGGAAGTAATAATCACCCCAAAGTTTGGTGAGTTAGGGTTCTTGGTATTTGATTTTGACCTATCTTTGGCCAAACTAAACAAACAAGTGCTATTGTGTGATGTAATACCCTGGAGTTGTTTGGGTATATTTTTATCGTGTGTTCATCTACTCACAAATTGTGATCATTTGCATTGGATCTCCTAGTCATCAGTGTAGATAAGTGCCTGATCCAAAGACCATTGAAGCCAACGGAAAGCCTCAATGGGCATAGATCAGGCCCATATTGAAGGTCTTCCGTAGATAGGGGACAGAAGGAGTTATGACTACACCTTCTTTAGTGCTGGACATTTTCTGGAGTTTGTGAATGTCTGATGGGTTCTACAATACTGATGTCTTGGCTAACCAACCAAATCTTGGAAAGTACAGATGATTAACTTTTGAGACCATGGCCATGGGTGCATTAGAAATGCATAACACAGACAAACTGTTTCTCTAGCAATTTGAGGGGTCTCTGGATTTCACCCACTAATGTGGAGGTAGGAGATGGGACAATTCTCCTCTCTGTAATAATAATTCTTAGTACTTATAAAGCACTTTCCACTATGAAAGCACTTTGCAAAAGTTAACTAATTAATTTGTGCAGCAGTAAATGGTTACCAAGGAATGTGTTATTAGGTTTAAGGACTAAACTAGTGGCTGGAGGCTAAAAAAAAAGTTCAGATATCTCTCAGCATTGGACTGCCTGCAGCCTATGGATCACCTGATGTTTGGCTCTATGATCTTAGGGACTGGATCAGGTAGGAGGTAAACAATAGGCAAGGTAGGTGGGTCCGCAACCATGCTGACTGCTGGTGCTCCCAGTGGCTGGAGTCCAGTGCAGGTACAGGCTAACAGGGCTAGCTCCCACAGATAAAGGAGACCTGGACATGAAGCTTCCCCTGGGGGAGCCTAGCTCCCTGCCTGCCTCTCCCACCCATGGCCCTGCCCACCCTCAACCCCTGCTCCACCCAGGCGCACTCCCCACTCCGCCCCCCGACTTGCCGCGTCCCTCCTCTCCTCCCTGCCTCCCCTGTGAGGCCCCTGCCGCACCCCACATCCCTCCTCTCCTCCATTCCCCTCCCCCGCGAGGCCCCCGCCACCTGCCGCTCCCCACGTCCTTCCTCTCCTCCCTGTCTCCCCCATGAGATCCCTGCCACCTGCTACTCCCCACGTCCCTCCTCTCATCCCTGCTTCCCCCGTGAGGCCCCCGCCTACCTGCAGCTCCCTGCGTCCCTCCTCTCCTCCACTCCCACCTGCCTGCAGCTCCCCGCGTCCCTCCTCTCCTCCAGCCCTGCGAGACCCCTGCTGCCTGCCACTCCCCGCGCCCCTCCTCTCCTCCCTGCCTGCCCTGCAAGGCCACTGCTGCTCCCTGTGTCCCTCCTTTCCTCTAACCCCTTCCCCCACCAAGCCCCCGCCGCCTGCTGCTCCCCGTGTCCCTCCTCTCCTCCAACCCCTCCCCCACCAAGCCCCCACTGCCTGCCGCTCCCCACGTCCCTCCTCTCCTCCATCCCCTCCCCCACCAAGCCCCCGCCGCCTGCTGCTCCCCATGTCCCTCCTCTCCTCCAACCCCCTCCCCCACCAAGCCCCCACTGCCTGCCGCTCCCCGTGTCCCTCCTCTCCTCCAACCCCCTCCCCCACCAAGCCCCCGCCGCCTGCCGCTCCCCATGTCCCTCCTCTCCTCCAACCCCCTCCCCCACCAAGCCCCCGCTGCCTGCCGCTCCCCACGTCCCTCCTCTCCTCCATCCGCTCCCCCACCAAGCCCCCGCCACCTGCTGCTCCCCGTGTCCCTCCTCTCCTCCAACCCCCTCCCCCACCAAGCCCCCACCACCTGCCGCTCCCCATGTCCGTCCTCTCCTCCACCCCCTCCCGCGCGAGGTGCCAGCTGCCTGCCGCTCCCCACGTCCCTCCTCTCCTCCAACCCCCTCCCCCACCAAGCCCCCGCTGCCTGCCGCTCCCCACGTCCCTCCTCTCCTCCAACCCCCTCCCCCACCAAGTCCCCGCTGCCTGCCGCTCCCCACGTCCCTCCTCTCCTCCATCCGCTCCCCCACCAAGCCCCCACCACCTGCCGCTCCCCATGTCCGTCCTCTCCTCCACCCCCTCCCGCGCGAGGTGCCAGCTGCCTGCCGCTTCCCACGTCCCTCCTCTCCTCCACCTCCTCCCCTGCCAAGTCCCCACCGCCTGCCGCTCCCCACGTCCCTCCTCTCCTCCAACCCCCTCCCCCACCAAGTCCCCGCTGCCTGCCGCTCCCCACGTCCCTCCTCTCCTCCATCCGCTCCCCCACCAAGCCCCCACCACCTGCCGCTCCCCATGTCCGTCCTCTCCTCCACCCCCTCCCGCGCGAGGTGCCAGCTGCCTGCCGCTTCCCACGTCCCTCCTCTCCTCCACCTCCTCCCCTGCCAAGTCCCCACCGCCTGCCGCTCCCCACGTCCGTCCTCTCCTCCACCTCCTCCCCCGCCAAGTCCCCACCGCCTGCTGCTTCCCACGTCCATCCTCTCCTCCACCCCCTCCCCCGCGAGGTGCCAGCTGCCTGCCGCTCCCCACGTCCCTCCTCTCCTCCAACCCCCTCCCCCACCAAGTCCCCGCCGTCTGCCGCTTCCCACGTCCCTCCTCTCCTCCACCTCCTCCCCTGCCAAGTCCCCACCACCTGCCGCTCCCCACGTCCATCCTCTCCTCCACCCCCTCCCCCACCAAGCCCCCACTGCCTGCCGCTCCCCACGTCCCTCCTCTCCTCCAACCCCCTCCCCCACCAAGTCCCCGCCGCCTGCCGCTTCCCACGTCCCTCCTCTCCTCCACCTCCTCCCCTGCCAAGTCCCCACCGCCTGCCGCTCCCCACGTCCATCCTCTCCTCCACCCCCTCCCCCGCGAGGTGCCAGCTGCCTGCCGCTCCCTATGTCCCTCCTCTCCTCCACCCCCTCCCCGCGAGATGCCAGCTGCCTGCCGCTCCCCACGTCCCTCCTCTCCTCCCTGCCTCCCCTGCAAGGTCCCTGCCGCCTGCCACTCCCTGCATCCCTCCTCTCTTCCTGCCTCTCCCATGCGGCCCCCGCCACCTGTCACTCCCTACATCCCTCTCTGCTCCACCCCTCTCCCGCGCGAGGCCTCCACTGCCCGCAGGGATGCGGCAGGCAGGGGGACCTTGCAGGAGAGGAGGGGGAGGAGAGGAGGGATATGGCGGGCAGGGGGACCTTGCAGGAGAGGAGAGGAGGGATACAGCGGGTAGGGGGACCTTGCAGGAGAGGAGGCGGGAGGAGAGGAGGGATACGGTGGGCGGGGGAACCCTGCGGGGAGGAGAGAAGGGATACGGCGGGCGGGGGGACCTTGTGGGGAGGAGAGGACGGATACGGCGAGTGGGGGGACCTTGCAGGAGAGGAGGGGGAGGAGAGGAGGGATACGGCGGGCAGGGGGACCTTGCAGGAGAGGAGAGGAGGGATACAGCGGGCAGGGGGACCTTGCAGGAGAGGAGAGGAGGGATACGGCGGGCGGGGGGACCTTGCAGGAGAGGAGGGGGGAAGAGAGGAGGGATACGGCGGGCGGGGGGGACCTTGCAGGAGAGGAGGGGGGAAGAGAGGAGGGATACGGCGGGCGGGGGGGACCTTGCAGGAGAGGAGGGGGGAAGACAGGAGGGATACGGCGGGCGGGGGGGCACGTTGTGGGGGAGGGGGATAGAGGAGGGGCGTGGGGCAGCGGGGGCCTTGCATGGAAGGGGCAGAAGTGGTGGAGAGGAGGGACTCAGCCAGGCAGTGGCCGATGGTGGGGGCCTCAGGGAAGGGGCCGAGCAGGGACGGGAAGAGATGGAGCGCAGGCGGGGCCACCATGGCCCAGGCATCCTACGGCAGGTTGACAGTGGCTGCACTGTGGGGGCCTATTATACCTGCCACCTATGGACCTGGGGTTTTACTGGTGGACCTTGTGCTTACAGGAAGAGGGTGGGGCAGAGGTATGTGTGTGACAAAGAGAGGTTTCACAACTAAGCTGACTGTCCGGGGAAGGCAGAGGAGGGCATACCTCCCTGATTTCATTTTTACCTAAGACAGGACTGAAGTGATAGGAAGTAAAACATGACTCATCAGGGATGTGCTATGAACTTAAGGGCTCTGGCCTGGCTTCTCAAAGGTATTTAGTCACCTAATGCCCACTGAAATCTGTGCCTCAATCCTCAGCCTCTAGTCCAGCTGCTTTTGTGCTGTTCAGGGAGATAGTGGCCCTAAAAGGGGAGGGGAGTGAAGGCTAGCCACTGCCTTGGGCTGGGCTGGGCTTCCATGGTTTCTGGGCTCTCTAGCAGCCTCTCTTCTTGGACAAACTTCTTTTCCTGCCTCCCCACTCTCTGGCCAGCTTCACCGTTTCAAGTTCCCCTTCTCCAGGTAGAGCATGGTCTGCAGGTGCAATTAATTGGCACTGCTTGTGAGCATGGACACTCCTTAGGCTTGTGGGGTGTGTCCCATCACAATGTACCCTAACTACAAAGTCACACAGGGAATCTGTGGCTGAGCTGGGACCTGAACATACATCTCTCGAATCTAACCACAAGATTAACCTTCCCATCTGATAAGCAACACACGTGCATGGTGCTTAACAGACAAATAGAAAACACAGAATCTGTCCAGCAGAGTTTACATTCTCAGGTAAGGTGCAACCTGAAGAGTGACTGAAAACACTCTGCCAGATCCTCAGCAGGTGTAAATTAGATCAGAGGTCCCCAAAGTGTGGGGCATGCCCCCTTAGGGGGCACAGAGGAAAGTTCAGGGGGCTGAGGTCTGGGCCAGCCCGAATGGGAGGCGGGGAGGGAGTGCCACCCAGTTCTGCTCCTGGCCCCAGCCCCGGGCCTGGCTGCTGGCCCCACACCTGGGGCTCCATTCCTGGCCCTGCGCATGGGCCCCAGCTGCTGGCTCCGGGTGCTGGCCTCGGCCCCTGGGTGGGTCTCCACCCCCAGCCCTGCCGCCACTCCCAGCTGGAGCCCCAGCCTCGGTCCCCCTACCCCTGCCCACATCTCCCCTGAAGCCACAACTCCACTCCTGGCCCTGGTAAGGGGGGGCATGATCCTGAGAAGTTTGGGGACCACTGGTATAGACCAATTGACACCAGCTGAGGATCTGGCTCTCTGGTGGGAGAGGAGAAAGGAGGAGAACTGTAGCTGCACTGAGCTGAGGTGATAGCTTTAGCTCCAGCTGTGCACGTCATAGAGGCACTAAGGGGTGTTTATTTATTTTTGACACTTCTGTGTGAGTGCTTTAAAGAGGAGGTCTGGAGCTTCTCCACTGCAATAACACAGGCTAAGAAGCCAAATCAGATCACTCCCTTCTCCTAATTAATTTTTAAATAAGATGTCACTATTGTGAAGGCTACGACAGCAAACCAGCTGTGCCAACTAAACACAATCCTGAGACCCTTGGAAGCAGCTCCTGATCTTGATTAGGCTTGTGCAAATTTGGAGTAACTCCTTTACATTCACTGGCCCAAACTGATTGGCAATAATACCTTATGCTACTTGGGCACATCTTAGAATATGCCAATGACATGAAATATATGAATGACAATGTGCTTCATTTTTTTAAGTGTGAAACCTCCTTGCAAAGAGTTGGTAGTGCACCCTACTCACCAGCATTGTCCTGCTGCTTGGTGTTTTTTATGTATGCAGAGAATTTGGAGAAGATATCTATCCCCGCAGTGTTTGATTCATGATGTGTAGCAGCCAGCTTGGGGTACCTGAAAAGGAGAGGAGCAGTCTGGAAAATAACGTTCTATTGTTACCAACAATATACTGATAATCACAAATGCTGTTTAGAGAAAGAGGGGGGGGGGAAATATCCCTATTCCCGGAACTGTAATTATGGCTGTCATTTATCTCAGCAGGACAGCTTGGCAAACCCCTTTTAATAATACTGCTGTCCTGGGGAGCCAGGCATTTGGAGAGTTACACGGTGATGGTTTTATGACAAGCGCTTAATGTGAACAGCAGCCAAGGTACAGTGGCCTTAAATCAGAAAGAGGCATAGATTTCTAGCAGGGTGTGGGGGAGTTTGGCAGCAAACTCCCTCTATTATCAATGGCAGACCTGTGCTTAATTCCCGGTGCTGAAAATATAGCCTAGAATGTAACAGCAAGGAGTATTAGTATAACAAAGGGGGACGAGTGTGGAGTTTTGATTGTGTGTGGTTTTTTTAAAGAGACATCTGGTACAAAGGAACATATTGATTTGAAAGACCAGAGCAGATTAAGGGCTTGATCCAAAGCCTACTGAAGTCAACATAAGGACGCATATCTGATCTCCTGCATCCAGCACTGGCCAACAGCTGATGAGTCAATAGAAGGTGAAAACACCCTTTTATGCAGCTAGACATTTTTCAGATTCATAGAACTTGAGGTCAGAAGGGACCATTAGATCATTAATACGACCTCCTGTATAGCACAAGCCAAATAATTTCACCCAGTTACTCCTGTTTTGAGACCAATAATTTGGGTTGGGCTAAAGCAGATCTCCCAGAAAGGCATCCAGTCTTGATCTGAAGACATCAAGAGATGGGGAATCTACCACTACTCTTGGTAGTGTGTTCCAATGATTAATCACCCTCACTGTTAAATATTTGTGCCTTATTTCTAACTTGAATTTGTCTGGCTTTCATTTCTTGTCATGCTTTTCACCCCTAGATTATAAATCCTTTTAGTTCCTGGTATTTTCTTGCTATGAAGCTATTTAGACATTGTAAACAAGTCACCTCTCAATCTTCTTTTTTGCTAAACTAAACATATTGAATTCCCTTAGTCTCTCACTATAAGGCATTTTCTCCAGCCTTCAAATAATTTGTGGTGCTCTTCTCTACATCCAGTCCAATTTTTCAATATCCTTTTTAAAATGTGGACACCACAAACGGACACACTATTCCAGTTTCGGTCTCACCAAAGCTTTGTACAGAGTGTTGTTCTGTGTGTTAGGAGAAAACATCCTGCAAGTATTAATCATGCAAGCAGTCTTTACACATGCAAGCAGAACCAGTGAAGTCAGCTGGACTGTTCTATGTGTAAAGACTATTCCAGTTGCAGGACTGGGAGCTTCTTATAAGCTCCATTCCTAACAAACTCTGACAGTAAAGCACAATTTGTTACTTTGGAGGTGCAAGCATCTCCTCCAGGAACTCTTCGATTTTGTTGATGTCTGTCTTGACCTCTCCATTAAAAGTCAAGAATGGCGGGTGGGTTCCAGGGGCCAAATTGTGTAGATCAGCTGGCTTTCTGCAGAGAGACAAGGAAAATTCATGTTATCACCAGACATTTATTATCATAGAGCCCCACTGGTGTTCATGGCACTCAGGAAACCAGTCACTTGTACCCCCTTATTTCATTCAGTATTCACAGTATTATGAAAGAGTCCTATTTAATACACAAAATAAATTTTTTCTACAAATAATCAAGAAACTGAATCTCAACTGCTCTGTCGTGTGTCTTTCGCACTATGTGCCTGATGCAAAGCCCACTGAAGCCAATGGGAGGGGGAGTGTCTTTCGAATAAAGAGCAAACTATGGGCTATTGTGATGGTTTTCAAATAAATTAACCAATAACTTGTTACCTTTTCAGGTCAACTGTGGTGACATTAAATACAACCCCTTTGAGCCAGAGGATCATGAAGAGACGCTGTGAAAAAGGACAGTTCCCAATACTCTCTCCATCAATACCAGCCTAGGGAAAAGAAAGGGAAAATAATGAGTATGCACTATGGACTCTGCTCACATCCCATGAGAGGGAAAACTGGATATCGACATAAAAATTACCAGACTGAAAATAAACAATACTAGGCAACAGCACTGTAGGTTATCACCAACATAGTAATGGAATTACTCCAGGCTTAGCTTTGGCCAGTAGTTTGAGTGAATATCCTAGCCCCTATCATGACACAAGGTCTGGCTAGGGAAAGTGGGTCCCTAGCCATTATTTAGCTAGTTTCTGGAACATTGTATAGACTCTTAATTTCCCCTTTCCACATAAAATAAGCTGTGTAACAGAGCTGTTAGAAAACTCAGGGGCAGGTCTTCAGCTGATGTAGATTGTCATTGTCACGGGACTTTGATGGACCTATGACACTTTCACACTAGCGGAGGCTCTGCCCCACAGTCCCTACCAAAAAAGGATCCAGGAGAAGACTTCCAAATCAGAATCCAACCAGAATCCAACTCCAGGATCTGGAGTTCTAGTTTACATCAATAGAAGAAATAGGGCTCAAACTAAGACATTTGGATCCAGACCAAAATCTGAATTTTTGCAGAGTTCAAGGGAGATGTCTTCACCAGAGTTCCAGTCTGTGCCCATCCCTAATAGCTATTGAGTTTCTTACAAACAGCTGCAAGACAATAAAAAACTGCTAGTCTTAGCATTGAGGAAATGGCCTGTTTTTTCCTTCAGAAGTTTATGGTCTTTAGCCATGTAAAGATATAAATAACACTCGCTAAGCTGAGCAAAAACTGTATCCAAGGTCAACATCCTTGCATAATAATTACCAGGGTGGCCAAAGCTTTCAGGATGATAATGGTTTTGATAAACTTAATTTTAATTTGTGGTATCATAGTGTTTAAAAGATTCTTATGATTCTGGTGAAACAACCAATCTTCCCTTGTTTACTCATATGGGTTGAATAACTATGATTTATGCATACAGAGTACGTCTGGGATATGGGTGATTAAATAATTTAGCAAATACGTGTTCTTTTCTTTAGAAAAAATACTGCATTACTGTCATAAGTTTGCTGTCATAAGTTTTGTCTCCTTGGTACTGAAGCTGAGAGGTAGCATTAGTGAGTCCTAGAGCAGGAATCACTTCTAATTACTACAGCTCTGCAAAAGGTTTGTGTAAGCGGGGGAATGGTCCCGCTATTGTGGGAACTTTCCTGGCTTATACACTACCTGGTGAAGTGGGCTAGTGAAAGGATCTGAGTCCTCGCTCCCACTTCCTTTACCCAGAGGCCTCCCTGCCCTCGAGGGCTCCCCTTCCACTCTCCTGTGTGGCAGAGTCCTCATAGCCCCAACAAGGCCGGGCCCAGGATTCCTGGAGGGTTTGACCCCCAACCTTGTTGTGGTCACTTAGGGCAGGGGCTAGAGTGTCCCCACTCTGGGGTGCTCTCTCTGCACTGGAAGCTTCCCTGACCCACTGATCATTACATACAGTTCAAAGCAAATACAATTTATTAAACAGCAATCAATTTTTAAAAAGATAAGGAAAAAATGGGAAAGGTTAAAAGGAAAACACATAACTCCGCTCTGTGGCACTGGGACATCACAACCAGCAGACTCTGCAATATAAGGGAAGTTCACAGTCTGCTCCTCACACATCCCAGGCCTCCCTTCTCAGGCCCTGGCTGTGCTGCAGGGATGCTGCGGGTAAGACACTTGCTCTATGCTCTGGCAGTAGCCACATGCCTTCAGGCTCTATGTGGCAGGACCCTTCTTCCCAGCGTCAGCCCCCACCCCCATCAGGATTACAATCCCCGCCCCCCAAGTCTGGCCTGCAAGGCGTCTTGGCTGGGGTGTCTCCCCACACTCTATCCAGCTGGCTGCTCACCGCACCCGGCTCTAGACTGCCCCAGCTCCAGCTCCAGCTCCACTCTGCCTCAGCACTGATGCTGCTCTGCCTCCAGCCCCCTGGGCTGCTTTTCTGATCCTCTGGCTCTGGTTGCTATAGCTCTGCTCCCAGCACAGGTCTGCTCTCTGGACTGCTTCTGTGGCTCTGCTCCAGCACTGGCCTGCTTCCTGGGCTGCTTCTCTAGTTTTCTGGCTGGCAGACTCTACTCCCCAGCTCAGCTTGGGCCCCTGCTCTCTCCTTAGCTCAGCCCCACCCTGTTCCGGGCAATTCCAGCTCAATCACATGGAGGACAGGATCCCCCTGGCCTCTGAGTCCCAACTCCCTCATTAGGCTGCCTGCCCTGTCAATCAGTCTGACTTGGAGGACTGGCCTCTCCCTATTGTTTCCAGGGACTGTCAGTCTCAGGGTCCTGATTTTCCATCCATCCTTCCCCTTCCTTTTGGTACTCAGAGCTAGCCAACCAAAAAAACCCACACTGAGTTTTAGTAAGGGGACAACAGTCCCCTTACATTTGCAATACAACCAGAAACCAGATAGAACTTGGCTGGTTTTTCCAAACTCGGGCTGTTTTGTTGAAAGATTTGCTGCTAAAGGTCATGAACCTTTCAGGTGACCTGGGCTCATTTTAAGGTGAGCCTGTGTTTGCAGAGACATTAGATTGACTCAATCTGCTAAATTCCAATTGAGATCCCAGATTTTAACTGCACCCAAAGTTTTGGTCCAGTCTTTTAGGAAGATAGGGGCCATTTGAAAAACTCTAATTTGGATCTAGGTTCAGATTAAAACACTCTGAGCTTGAGGACATTCAAATCTGAAGGTTTGGTTCGAGTGTCTCTCTACTTGAAACCATGGATTCATCATGCATTTGATTTTGACATGGAAATAGCAGACCCTGGGGTAAAGCTGAAGGAAATACATTTGCACAAATCCCTGGGAAGTGGAGTAGCCCAGTTTTGCACAGCTCTGCAACATAACATAGTTATTTCTGTTCTGCAAATTGCATGGTAAGATCAGACACTGAGTTACCATGGAAAACTGGGCAGTTCCACGTTGTTGGACCCAAGTAATTATTGTGAAATTACACCCATTAAACCAGCGCCAATGCCTGTTAACTTCTTACTTTTCCTGAAATGAGGGTAGTGCTATAAGTGTATATGCTGGCCTGAAGCCCAATTCTCCTCTCCCTAATATGGCAATTCCACTGAAGCTACAGCCAGCCTATTATATGGATAAACATTTGGAAAACAATATAATGGCCACTGAGTCCAAGGAGAGATCAGTGTAGACAATGGGCCTTACACACGTCTCATTTACACTGGTTTATTAATTCCATTGTGTCTGATTCACTGTTGCCCAGCACTTTGTGCGAAGTGGTTGTGAAATGTCACCACAGGTCACACAGCCTGTCAGTGGCAAAGTGGACAGTAGAACCCACCTAAGTTCCCTCTAAGCTACGCGGCCGCACAGCTGCCTAGTAAGCCCTGCACAGGGGCTCAGGGCTGCAGCGGGGAGAGGCACCCCGCCCCGCCAGCCCCAGCGCGGACCTGCCCCGGATGTCCTGCAGCCGGGGTAGAGGAGCCCCTTCCCCAGCCCGGCCCAGGCCTGCCACACATCACCTTCATACTGGTGCACATAACAAAATTCTCTCTTTGCAGAAAATATAGGCAAGGTTCTGTTAGTTCAGTGAGTCCTCCCTCATTACTAATAATAGCAGCCAGTATTTTAATATGCAACAGTCAGAACAAGAGAAAAAACCTTACATAGGTAATAACTTCAAAGGGCAAGCTGGACATTCTTGGATCATTTGTGAAGTCTATTAATATGCCAGGAAGAGAAGGGAGCTTCCCAGGCTTACTCAGATTGAATAAGTTTGCATGATAGCATCTACATAACAAGTAAATAAAAGCCCATTATATACTTGTCTAGGACAACATAGAGAATAAATAACATCTTAGTTCAAATAAAAAGCCAACGCAGTGGACAAGAAAGAGAGAGGCTAATAACTGGCAAATTGAAGAAATTAGATTTGTTCTTGCTGCTATTCAAATTGAATCTGCCACAGAAAAGCAACTGCATACGTGGTCTCTATTGCATAGTGAAGTGGATCAGACATTCATTCATAAGACAGAAACTTGACGATAGATGTTTCCTCACCAGATTTAATGCTCACACTTTTTTCCTGATGGTGACTGGGGTTGTATCTGGGGATTGTAGGTTGGTGGTTCAGGAGCTAAGCTAAAATTTTCTGGAAATTTATATTTCTTAAAGTATCTGGAGCGTAAGGGATATATCTATGGAAGGGTAACAAAGCTCTCATGACTGCTCAGTAATCACTTCTTGCCCTCAGAAACACTGATCAGCCAATGCCTATATGTTCTAGTGAATAAGGGCCTGACCTTGTATATCTTAATGCATATGAGTGATCCTTACTCATGTGATTAATGAGTACTTTAAGGTTTGCAGGATCAGTCTCTTACTGCTTATAACTTGATAATACTATAGAGTTTGTGGGGAGTGGGATTTCTCTAGAACTGTCTCCCTCCATCTTTGAAACATCCCAGTTTGCTCATGTGGTGTCAATTAAACTCAAAGGAATTTAACTGCTAGTAAAAGGTGTCTGTTATTTTTCTGATTACCCTCCAGATTCTTAAATACTAAAAGTCCAATTACAAGAGGGTCCTCCCCTGGAACTCAGTATAAACATATTAGGACAACTCCACCATCTCACCAGCTGCTTGCCTCTAAGTGGGTAGGGGGAAGAATGAATGGGATGTTCTGTCCTATTACATATAGGAGACTCCTCCATACATAGTTCAGCTACTTTTATTTTATTAATTCTACAATGCAGGGTAGAGGAGAGCAGGGGGGTTGGTAATTCACTGAAGAAGAAAATCAGGTGGGTTTAAAAACAGGTGTCAGTAACTTTATGAGCCTGATTCAAGTATTTATTAATAGTATCAGTCAGTACCTAGAGACCCCAACCGCTGTCCAATGTCGTTAATAACTGTGATCAACAGACTCTCTCTAAGTGCAAGCTATTATATCTAGTAAATGTAATAGGCTCTCTCACTCATTCCTGAAATAGTCCAGCTGGTGTGCCCACTCTGATATACCATCTCCCAGAGGGAAATGAACATTATTTTAATTAACCTTAAAAAAACCATGCAGCTTCACTTCCAATTATTCCCAGAATGCAACAACTTGAAAGGCAAAACAATACTGTCATTAATTATGGTAATAAAAATGACTAAGCATCCAGTTTAAGTATTGTAGCAGAATATTGGAAAGTGCTGGATTTCTGGAGGATCAGGATGTATTCAGAGCCATCTTATCTCCTTGTGTTTTAATTTTTCACTGCACTGGGATCATTCTGCATAATGGTATGAAGTTTTTTTCAGGTCCCTTTGGACTCTGTGGCTTGTATGCAGATGTTTTTGATGATGCTCATATAATTTTCTTTTTCAAAGGGATTTTAACAAGTTAGCAGAAACAGGAACACTAATTGATCTACATATTTCCTGGTGAGGATTAACGAGAGATTCAGTTTTATCGTTCTTACTATCAAAATCTAATTTCATGCTACACAGCATTACGCCCTCTCTGTTTTATAATTGGGAAGGAGTCTGCCTTTTGACACTTACTCTAGTTACTCTTAGAACCCCAGGCGGAAGTAAAAACCCTATCTAAAATGTAGACCAAGCCAGGAAATGTCCTATTTATTGTGCCATATTATATATTTACAAGATGAGCTCAAGCATGGCAATGCATTGCTGTAGTGAAGAGCTTCTAGTCTTTTTTCCTTAAGATGTTCTTGTCCAAATATTAAAGCCAGTGTGCTGTTTGGAGTGCCATCAATGGAGAGACAAGCTAAGAAGGGGATATTCATAGTGTGGTATTGTTAGGTCTCAGTTAAGAACTTAATCGGGTATCATAGGCATTGCGTAAGACAGGACTTTCTTGTTGACTGTAACCCCGGTTCTTGAAAGCATTTAACTATGAGCTGAAATACAGGGTAACTATATGCTCGTCTTCATGCATGTACTTAAGTCCCATTAACTTCAATAGGAGTTAAGCATGTATTCAAGTACTTTCCTGAACAGGAGCCTATAATAGTAATACATTCTCTATTTAACGTTTAAACTTTGTTGGACTCCTTCCAAGACTTCAGCTCTTGTTGCTTAGAATTTCCTCTGACAATCCTGAAAAAATACATATACGTGGAAATGGCACCATTGGTGCATGTGCCAAATAGGAATGGAATATTTGCTTGAGAAACTGGAGGGATAGTAACAAAAAGGAAGAGCTGAGGTTCTTCAGCCAGCTCCACAAAAGCCAGCCAACAGTGGTGTTCATATTTGGCCCCCAAACCCTACATATTTTATATTCATTTAAACCAAACTTAGTCAGCATTATTAGCCACTTGGCTGATTTGCATTCCTGCGGCATTTAGGATTTTGTGTGTGTGTGTGGAAGGGCGCTGCACACCTGTGGCCCTTAGGATCTTAACAGGGGCAGAACTGCATTTGGGAGATCCCTCAGGTATTTATAGTGAGGAACTATTCTCTTCAGATCTTATTCATACACAAATAGTGCCATTTTCTAACTCTTGCTGTTCAACTGAATGCTAGTCTGAACAGTCAGATGGCTTGATCCTTGGATCCTTCCCTGAGGAGTTACCATTGAATCTCAAAATTAATAATCAAAGTGTTAATTAAGTGGCATGTTGGAGAGAGCCAGTGAACATGCATTTTGTGGGAGACACCCATTCAGAATCTGTGAGGGAAGGAGATAAGCCACTGGAAGCTGAATCTGCTCTGGGAATTTTTCACCATATGTAAGGAGATGCCTTCAAAGGTTGAGTTCACAATTTGCAAAGGCACAGTCTCTCATTATAACATAGCTTTGGGGAAAGTAGGATGGCTGTATGATTGGACACAGAATCAAGAACCAGGGATAACTGGCTTCCTATGTGACTTTAAGCAAGTCATTCAGTCTCTGTGCCTGAGGGTCCTAGTTTGTAAAAAGAGGGTAATAATATCCAGCTCCCAGGAATGTTGCCAGCCTTTATTAATTACCATTTGTGAAGTGATTTCAGATCCTCAGATAAAAGTGTAAAGTATTATTATTACTTTTGTGAGTCCAGCATGGTAAGAAAGGAATGCAGGCACAGCCATTCCAGGTAAGCCTATTAGTACTTTTAGCTCTACCTATAATAGTGGATAATATAATAATATAATTAATACCAATTAAGCTATTAACCTTTCGCCTTGATGAATAGTAACCATTTATTTCTACTGTTTGCTTTTTGTCTCTTAACAAGTTTCTCATTCATTACAATAATTTAACCTCTCAACTCAAAGCAGCGGGTTTCATTCCATAGAAGCCTCTCATGAAGGATGTTCTCAAAGGCTTTTTGAAAATCCAAAAAAATGCGACCAAGATTTTCAAAAGTGACTAGTGGTTTGGGGTGCCTCCATGGCTGGTTGCCCAAACTGAGACACCTTAAAGAGGCCCAGTTCTTAGAGGGTGGGTGCTTAACACTCCCTGAAAATCAGGCCCCTTTAAGAGATATCAAATTGGGTACCCCAAAACTGAAGCACTTAAAATCATTAGCAAATTTTGAAAATGTTGGCTTAGATCTACCAGTTCTCCTTTATCCACTATTTTGCTGACTCTCAGAGAATTCTGGTATATTAAAAAGGCACTAGAAGCCATGCTGCTTTGTCTCTATTATACTGCTAAGGTTGCTTACATGAAGAACCTAAAAAGAAAAGGCGTACTTGTGGCACCTTACGAAAGCTTATGCTCAGATAAATTGGTTAGTCTCTAAGGTGCCACGAGTACTCCTTTTCTTTTTGCGAATACAGACTAACACGGCTGTTATTCTGAAACCTTAGAGACTAAAAAATTTATTTGAGAATAAGCTTTCGTGAACTACAGCTCACTTCATTGGATGCATGCAGTGGGAAATACAGTGGGGAGACTTTATATACACAGAGAACATGAAACAATGGGTGTTACCATACAGACTGTAACAAGAGTGATCAGGAAAGGTGAGCTATTACCAGCAGAAGAGTGGGGGTGGGGGAAACCTTTTGTAGTGATAATCAAGGTGGGCCATTTCCAGCAGTTGACAAGAACAGTAGGGGGGGAAATAAACAAGGGGAAATAGTTTACGTGGCACAGTCAGTGCAATGTAATGAAGATGTCAACCACTTCTGATGTAAAAGGGGTTAACTATGAACAGAATATTTGTTATTTAGTCTAATAGCAAAAATTACTGTTTGTCCTATCCCTAATTCAGAGACTGTGATGTGTTCTTTGCAGCCAGGATTCGGGACGTATCATTCCAATCCCCACTTATATTGATCATCTACTATTTAAAAAAAGAAGAGAACCCCAAGTGGTCTGCAAACCCAAATAAAAAGAGAACCATGTCTTGAGTCAATATATTGTTCTGATCAATCTCTCCTTCTTTATCTTGATAACAGTCAACATTATTAATTGGTTTATATACACATTCTAAAACAGACTGGAAGGTTATTGGCCGTGCCAGGAATAGGACACAGGCCTTCTGATCAATGGAATAGCTAGGAATGGAAATTTGGGTGGGCCCCAACTTATAGTGGACAGGCAATGATCAGAGAGCTTGGCCTGGCCCCTTTTTGGCTCTGGCACCTTGGGGTCCATTTCCTATCCACTACCCAGTCCCCATCACCTCTCATGTAATGTACTGTTTCCCACATTGCAGAAGCAGCAGTCCCTCTTCTGCTCTGTACTGTTGCTGCAACTGCCTGGCTCTGACTCTGGCTGCTTCTGGTTGCATGGCTGCCCATCTGTGGGCTGGGAGGAGCCCATACAGGTTAAGGACTATTTAGAAAAGCTGGACATCCACAAACCCATGGGGCGGATCTAATGCATCCGAGGGTGCTGAGAGAGTTGGCTGATGTGATTGCAGAGCCATTGGCCATTATCTTTGAAAATTCGTGGCGACCGGAGGAGGTCCCAGATGATTGGAAAAAGGCAAATATAGTGCCCATCTTGGAAAAAGGGAAGAAGGAGAATCCAGAGAATTACAGACCAGTCAGCCTCACCTCAAACCCTGGAAAAATCATGGAGCAGGTCCTCAAGGAATCCATTTTGAAGCACTTGGAGGACAGGAAGGTGATCAGGAATAGTCAACATGGATTCACCAAGGGCAAATCATGCCTGACCAACCTGATTTCCTTCTATGATGAGAAAACTGGCTCTGTGAATATGGGGAAAGCGGTGGACATGATATATCTTGAATTTAGCAAAGCTTTAGATATGGTCTCCCACAGTATTCTTTCCAGCAAGTTAAAAAAGTATGGATTGGATGAATGAACTATAAGGTGAATAGAAAGCTGGCTAAATCATCAGGCTCAATGGGTAGTGATCAATGGCTCAATGTCTAGTTGGCAGCCGGTATCAAGATGAGTGCCCCAGGGGTCGGTCCTGGGGCCAGTTTTGTTCAACATCTTCATTAATGATCTGGATAATGGGATGGATTGTACCCTCAGCAAATTCAGCGATGACACTAAGCTGCGGGGAGAGGTAGATACACTGGAGGGTAGGGATAGGGTCCAGAGTGACCTAGACAAATTGGAAGATTGGGCCAAATTAAATCTGATGAGGTTCAACAAGGACAAGTGCAGAGTTCTGCACTCAGGACGGAAGAATCCCATGCACCGCTATAGGTTGGGGACTGAATGGCTAGGCAGCAGTTCTGCAGAAAAGGACCTCGTGGTTACAGTGGACGAGAAGCTGGATATGAGTCAACAGTGTGCCCTTGTTGCCAAGAAGGCTAACGGCATATTGGGCTGCATTAGTAGGAGCGTTGCCAGCAGATTGAGGGAAGTGATTATTCCCCTCTATTTGGCACTAATGAAGCCACATCTGAAGTATTGCATCCAGTTTTTGTCCCTCCACTACAGAAAGCATGTGGACAAATTGGAGAGAGTCCAGTGGAGGGCAACAAAAATGATTAGGAGGTTGGGGCACATGACATATGAGGAGAGGCTGAGGGAACTGGGCTTATTTAGTCTGCAGAAGAGAAGAGTGAGGGGGTGGGATTTGATAGCAGCCTTCAGCTACCTGAAGGGGGTTTCCAAAGAGGATGGAGCTAGGCTGTTCTCAGTGGTGGCAGATGACAGAACAAGGAACAATGGTCTTAAGTTGCAGTGGGGGAGGTCTAGGTTGGATATTAGGAAACACTATTTCACTAGGAGGGTGGTGAAGCACTGGGATGGGTTACCTAGAGAGGTGGTGGAATCTCCATCCTTAGAGTTTTTTAAAGCCTGGCTTGACAAAGCCCTGGCTGGGATGATTTAGCTGGGGTTGGTCCTGCTTTGAGCCGGGGGTTGGACTAGATGACCTCCTGAGGTCTCTTCCAACCCTCATCTTCTATGATTCTTTGACGTATCCACGAGACCACACTGCCTCTCTGCTTTCTCCTACACTGCCTTCTATACCTGGAACAACTTCCTGACTCTTTTTGCTCCCAATCTTCCCTGTCCTTCTTCAGATACTTCCTTAAAAGCCACTTCTTTCATCTGGCTTCCCAGCACTGACCCCACTCCTGTATCTGTTTTAAAAGTGGAAAGAGAACAGATTCCATGACCCCAGCAAACAATATTTGTACATTTACAAAGGAATTTACGCAGCTAATCTTATCCTGTACATTCTTCAACCTGTCCTTACACTTCACCGCTATCACATCTCGTTGTCCTATGCCTTACTTAGTTTGTGAGCTGCTCCAGGAAAAGTTGTCTGTAATTTCTGATTGTTTGTAAAGTGCCATAAATATTTATGGCATCATTTAAATAAATACATAATGATAAATTAAAACTCAACTCCTGGCACTCTAGAGTGACTGTGCTAACCCAGTATCTGCTAGACTCCACACAGGAAGATGGACTAGTCACTGCAGGTTCCTGGGTAAATGAATATCGATGCTACCTGAATGTAACCACAATACAGCCATCCTCCTTGCTCTCAGTGCTAGGATTATGCTGATATAGCCCCTCACTTCTCTCTGCCCCTTCACAGATTCATAGGGTGAAAACCTAGCCCAATGATGTCAATGGGAATTTTGCCATTGACTTCAGTGGGGCTTGGATTTCACTCATAGCTTTTAAGGCCAGAAGGGACAATTATAATATTCTTTTCTGACCTCTTGTGTAACACTGACCATAGATTTCACTCAGCAATTCCTGCATGAAGCCAACAAATTGTGGCTGAACTAGAACATATGTTTTAGAAAGATCGTCATGATAGTTATGCTGGACATAGAGTGGTAATAAAAGCCCCTCTAGTGGTACAAATTTGTACTGTAGTGGTGAATACCTAGCTCCATTGTAGCCAATGGCAAAACTCCTATTGACTTCAGCGGTGCCAGGATTTCACTCAAGTTAACTACTGTACTGGTAGGTTTACCACCATTGGTAAAATATAATTTTCTTTCTTTCTCTCTTATTAGTTGTTGTGACAGGGTGTATGAACCCCGTATTGACAGGGAAAGGGCTGGGGAGTCTCTGTGTGCTAAGGTAGCTCTGCCAGCCAGGTATGGTAGGGGGAGACCTTCAAAAAGAGGAAGCTGTAGCACACAAAGGTGGGAAGTCAGTGAAGGGTGTGACTAGAATAGCGGGAGGAACCCTCATGCCAGAAACTGCCCAGCAAAGAGGAGTCCAGCAAACCACACGGGTAAGTCCAATAGGGAGTGGCTGACTTGGTTACCCAACCATAAGGACTCCAGCAAAGCGGCTACCTGGGCACCCCTGTGATAAGGTGATGCCTCAGACCTTTTTTGCCTTCTTATTGACTCCAGGAGGGGCTTGGTTTGTGCTGACCTGAACTTTTGCTTTTCCCCCCACACAGAGGTGAAGTAAGCAGGCCCCCCGAAGGGTGAGAATTGGGTGTCATGAGAGACCCCAGCCCAGTGAGGGAGGTGACTCTTTTTACAGTTGTGCTCTTGGGTGTGGGGTTGACTGGGTGGAAGGAAGGTCAGCTGCTGGGATCTGGGAGGACAGCTGGTTGTGGCTGGCAGGATTATGGTGATACCCAAGTGTGATGGGATATACAAACCCCACACTGAGCAACAAGGGGTTAAAGAAATATTCTGGGCCCAGCCAACCTTGCCTCACCACACCTGTAGCAAATGAGCCAACTGGAGGAGGTGTTAAATGAGCTGCTGCTTTGCCTTTTGGGGGTAGCCCAGAGAAGAGAGCAGACCTGCAGCTGCAGGAGATAGAAGCTGATGGAAGGCAGAATCTCCCCTAAACAGCTGCCCAAAGGTCCCTCCCTGAGGCTAGGGAGGACCTTCTGCAGGGACAGCCTGAGAAAGAAGTATTCCCCTCTCCCCCTCACACAAACTCTGGACAGGATTGATCCCCCTTTATTTTTTGTTTGGACTACTCCAGCAGGGGGAAAGCGTTGGACTGAGCTGGCCCTGGGAAGCTGGCCATACAGACAAAGGAGGCAATTGCTCCCTGAGAAGAAAGGAGAATGACCTCGCTACACACCGCCACCAGGAGGTGCCTTGGGATGAGCAGATAACTCTCACGCTGCCTTACCTCAGATGGTGACTTAGGGACAATCTCAGGGAGGAGGTAAGGAAGTGGTCTAGGGAGCGCAGCCTTAAGCATCCTGGGCTGTCGCACTCAAAGGGCCCTGGGTCAGAGCCCGGTGAAGTGCGAGGGCCTGGGCTCCCCTACCAACAACCCCCCTGCAGGTCACAAGCATATGCCCTGACCTCTAGGCGGCGCTTCCCTACCAACCCACCCTGAGTGAGGGCTGTCACACTAGGAAATAGACACAAACTAATCACCACCAGTGTCATAAAGGTGAGCACTTTGACTCAAGCATCAGATTTCACTATGGCTGTGCTGTATTGTGACTCAGATTTTTTTTTTTTTTTTTTTGCATTGGAAGATGTAAGCACTTTGCATAAAATCACGAGTTGTTTACTCAGAGCGCTACCATCCCGCCCTGCCCTGGCATACAGTAACATTAAATTGCTGCTCATTCTCTGCACACATTTAATGAAGTTTTCAGATTTTTGGAGGCTACACTCACAGGCCTGTATTCTTTCCTTGAACTTTGTGCACAGCTCCCATTGGCTGACTACACTAATGGCACACCGGGCCTGTTGCTGCTCCCCGAGGAGTCAATTGACAAATCTTCCATCAACTTCAGCGGGAGCAGAATCAGTGTTCAGTTCTAGGCAAAGGCTGGATTCAATTTTTTTAAACAAATCTGTCTAGTTTCTGCCCATCAAACGTCCACGAAAGGACTCTAACTCTGAGAAAAAGATTTGAAGGCCTTGTAGCCTTCAGTCAGTCCGTCTTGGGTATTTATAGAGCACCAGTTACCATAGGGTATGGCTACACTGCCATAAAACACCTGTGGCTGGCCTGGGTCAGCTGACTTGAGTTTGCAGGGGTCAGGCTAAAGGGCTATAAAATTACCTTGTGGGCATTCGGGTTCTATGGGGTCTGAGATACCAGGCTCCAGGCAGAGCCCGAATGTTCAAACTGCAATTTTATAGCTCCTTCGCGTGAGCTCTGCCAGCCCAAGTCAGCTGATCCAGGCCAGCCACGGGTGTTTTATGGCAGTGTAGACATACCTATAGTTTCTATTGTAGAAATTCCTATAGGCTGAGAGCCGAATGGATTTAATATTTTTTATTCAAAAGCAGTAGAAAATGAGGATTAGAGACAGATCACTGTCAGCAGATAAAGCGGCACTGGTAATGCAAATTATAGTAAAATGATTATTGTTTCCAGGGGAGATGAGGTGCAGATACACGAGTAGGTTCACAGTAATGATGCAAAGAGCTTTTGTCCCCACTGCACAGTGCTGGAATTTGGCATGTAGGTTCCTTGTAAGAAGTAAATCTGTGCACATCTGGAATTCAAATGTCTTAAAAATCTCTGAGCTGGGACAGAGATCTCATCATGCTGTATATTCTGCAAATGCTGATGAATTGCAGCCAAATTTCCATGCCTCAAAGCAGAGTATCAGACTAACAAATAATAACAGCAGCCAGGTGCTGAAAGTTAACACTGAACCTGAAACTGGAGCTGTGGCTGAATTATTTATTGAAATTCCATTACTTTATTTGCACTATTAAAAGCCAGGCAAACCTGCAGGCATTGTAATATATGGACTAAAGGAGTTTTCTTTATGATAATATGAGAGCATTTCCTACCTAATCAGTTGGCCTCAGGCCATATTCTACCCTCGTTCAACAGTTGATCCGACAGGTTGCTGAGCACCAGAAGAGAAGTGCTGACCATCTGCAATGCCTATTGATTTCACTGGGATTACGAGGGAACGCGGCAACTCCTGAGAGATGCTCAGCACTTTGCAGGATTGAACCTTTCTACCCCATTCAGCCCCACTGAAGACAGTAGTGTTGCACAAGGCGTAAGTGAGTGCAGAGAGCTTACTCCTGAGAGATGCTGAACATCTATAACTCCAATTGAAATCAGTTTGAGTTACAGATGCTCAGCACTCCTCAGTTTCAGATCCAGAATTTGGTTCAGGGTTTGCTTCTTGGTATCACTGTCTGTCGCACATGTCAAGACACTCAGTAGGCAAATGATTTACTTTAGGATTAATGTTTCTGCATGGGAGTATCTGGACCAATCCTCCTAGCAAAGCGAATACAAATCTAACAAACAAATTGGCTGTTCTCTTGCTATACACAGAGTAAACATAATAGTGTTTAGCATTCATGAGGATGTATGTGGCATCTTTAGTGCTTTCTACTAGGCAGATATACACTATTTTGTTCATCTGTCCATTTATACAGATGCAGGCTAAAATTCACCCATGCACCAACACAAAGTATGTGGGACTTAAGCAGAGCATGGTGGTTTCCAATGGCCGTCTACATGGGCTGAATCATACCCTAGTTGGATATTACACCAATTAAGAAAGAAAATTATGAATCTGTAAATACAAGTATCTGAATACCAGACTCTAAGAGTTAAGCTCATCCAATAAGTGAACAGAAACATACCATGTGATTTGTGTCCAAGGCAGCTTGATTTTTCAGTAACAAATGTTCACAAGAAACTGATAGAGGAGAAGTCACAGACACAGAGTTAGTGAAAGAAATTGGTCAATGAGTAACTTGGAATAAAGAATAAGTTTGAGAAAAGTGGGATCTGTGTATGCACCAAAAAGATGAAACTTTTATTAACAATTACTAAGTATTTTATGGTTTCATAAAATCATAAGCGTTAGATGGAAAAGACTATTAGATCAGTCAGTGGTCTTTGGATCAGACTTCTAGTATATCCTCCCTGGCAATTAAGGGTTGTTCCTGACAGGACTTTTACTAATATATTGTCCAGTCCATTTTTAAATGTCCCAATGCAGCTTCCAAAACTTCCCTGCAGAAGCTTCTTCACAGTCTCATCAGAACTCACTCACAGTCATGTTGCCTTGATGCTCGGCCTATTTTTTCTCCCTTTTCATTTTATCCCATTACTCCAGTTATATACTTTGTACCACCTTGAATAATTCTTCTTCCTTAATGTTTACACCCTTCAAATATAGTCTTAGTTATGCCTTCAGCAAGCTATCCAATGGCCTCCACATCTCTTTCTTCCGACTTTTGCTTG
Organism: Chelonia mydas; assembly: GCF_015237465.2. Classification (NCBI taxonomy): domain Eukaryota; kingdom Metazoa; phylum Chordata; order Testudines; family Cheloniidae; genus Chelonia; species Chelonia mydas. The sequence continues at coordinate 14,185,614 of NC_057851.1, forward strand.
CAAGCTCCTTGAGCATGCTGTCTACTCCTGTTGCCTCCACCCTTTTTTTTTAATCTTTAACTCTCTCCTGGACCCCTATTACTGCTATCCATTAAGATCACTTAATGATCTCACCATGGTCGTAAACAAAGACCTCTTCTCCAGTCTATGCTTCTCAGTATGTCTGCCATCGTAGACAGTTAACAACTCCCTCCTTCTCAAATCACTGACATTCTCTCTCTCTCTCTTTCCCTCCCCCTCCCTCAACTCTCTGCTTCCCTATTCGTCTCTTACCTCATCAATTGCTCCTTGAGAATCTTTTGTGGGGGCTCCTCTTTCTCCCCTTTCCTACCCTCTGTAACTGCTGTATCTCAGAACTCTACCCTTAGTCCTCTCCTCTCCTCCCTCTACACCTGGGTGACCTAGTCTATTCACATAGCTTCATCTACCAGCTCTTTGCTGGTGGCACCCAAATCTACCTCTCCACCTCCATCTTCTTCCCTCCTTTAGCTGTCACATCACTGACTCTTTCTTTGGACATCTCCACCAAGCTGTCCCACCAACAACTGAAATTCAATTAGGTGGAGAGAGAGGATCCACATACCGTCTCTGCTTTATCTCTGCTGCTATGTTCCCTCACCTCTTTGTCACTTAGGGTTGTACCCTCAGTGTCATAGTCAACTCCACTTTGTTTTACCATGCTCCACCCACATCCAGTACCAAATCCTGCTGATTCTTTCTATGTCATCTCTCTAGAATCCCTTCTTATTAATTATTATTTGTATTACCGTAATACCTAGGTCCACATTGGGCTAGAAGATGTACAGATACAGAACAAAAAGACGGTCCCTGCCCCGAGGAGTTTACAATTTACGTCTAATCTTTCCTCTCCATCCAGGAGTTCAGATGCCAGAGTGAATGGTGTGGGTACTAGAAACTAAATAGTGCAGAAACCCCCCCTACAAAACACTGGTGCGTGCTTTGGTCCTTTCTCAATGCAACTGCTGCAGCAATCTCCTTCTCACTTGACAGTCCTCCACTCCCCGAACTGCTGCTGCCAAAATCATCTCTCTCCTACTGCTCTCAAGCCCCTTTGCAGTTTTTTGGTGACCATCTAGATCAAATCCAAGCTCCTCTTCCTCAAGTCATTCCATAGCTTTGCCGCTCCTCTGTTTCTCAGCTCCCGTTTCCTCCTACATCCATCTTCATAGATCCCAACGCCAGAAGGGACAATTGTGATCATCTAGTCTGGCCTCTAATATAACACAGACCATAGAACTCCCCCCCCCCTCCCCGAAATTCCTAGAGCTCTTTTAGAAAAAAATCTAACCACAGAATCATAGAATATCAGGGTTGGAAGGGACCTCTGGAGGTCATCTAGTCCAACCCCCTGCTCAGAGCAGGACCAATCCCCAACTAAATCATGGCAGAGGGCACAGATATGGAAAAAAACTCTGAAAGGTTTGTGAAAGCTATTAGAAAACTATTTAAAACTGACAGTCAGCTGGAGAAGTTAATCTTGATTTTTAAATTGTCAGTGATGGAGAATCCGCCACGACCCTTGGTAAGTTGTTCCAGTGGCTAATTTTTCTCACTGTTAAAAATGTATGCCTTATTTCTAGTCTGAATTTGTCAAGTTTCAACTTCCAGCCATTGGATCCTGTTACATCTTTCTCTGTTACACTAAAGAGCCCATTATCAAATATTCCCCACGTAGGTACTTATAGACTATAATCAAGTAACCCCTTAACCTTCTCTTTGTTAGGGTAAATAGATTAAGCTCTTGAGTCTGTCACTATACGGCATGTTCTCTAATCCTTTAATCATTCTCGTGGCTCTTCTCCAAACCTGCTGCAATTTTTTTGTATTTTATGCTTTGCTCATTTAGCTTATCCTACTGCTCCTTTTGTTTACATCACACACTTGTGGCTCTGGATCTTTTCTCACAGCCGTAGCCCTGGAACAGCCTCCCTCTTCCTGTGTGCCAAGCTCTCTGCCCTCTTTCAAAGCCTTCCTCTAGCTCAATTCTCAGCCAACATTCCAGCCACTAATCACTACGTTGCCACTAACCTCTGCCATGCCCTGAGCTAACAAACAAATACATCTTTAAAACAAACCCAAACTGTATTAAGCAAGACAATTCAAAAGACTGCAACTCAAAAAGATCATTTCTTCTTCCCCTGCTTCTGTTTGCCCCCCAATCCCCACTCACTGGTTATCTGTCATATATACTGTCGGCTCTTATATACATCATGTAATAGGCACTGTAGATTATATTTTGTTGCTCTTCTCTTAGATTCCTTCCTCCCCATTTGCCAACATCATGGTGCTGGACACGGGTGCTGTAACTTTCAGGGCACAGATATGGCAAAGTACTCTGAAAGGTTTATGAAAGCTATTAGAAACTATTTAAAACCTACAGTCAGCTGGAGAAATTAATGCCTGATCTCCTGTTATCATTTAAGTACTCTAGGGAGCTGGGTTTCTCAGTGGTTTATTAATGAGATACAAAGCATTCACTGGTTCTGTCAGGGTTCCTTCCCCACTCTGAACTCTGGGGTACAGATGTGGGGACCTGCATGAAAGACCCCCTAAGCTTATTCTTACCTGCTTAGGTTAAAACTTCCCCAAGGAAGATTTCTTTCTTGCCTTGGGATTGCTGCCACCACCAAGTGATTTAACAAACAATCAGGGAAAGGACCACTTGGAGTCCTATTCTCCCAAAATATTCCCCCACGCCTACACTCCCTTTCCTGGGGAAGGCTTGAGCATATATCCTCACCAATTGGTTACAAAGGGACTACAGATCCAAAACCCTGGATCTTAGAACAATGGAAAAATCAGTCAGGTTCTTCAAAAGAAGGATTTTATTTAAAGAGAAAAAGGTAAAAGAATCACCTCTGTAAACTTAGGCTGTAGTTAACCTTACAGAGTAGCAGAAAATTCAAAGAGCACAGAGGAACCCCCTCTAGCCTTAGTTTCAAAGTTACAACAAAACAGGGATAAACCTCCCTCTAGCAAAGGGAAAATTCACAAGTTGAGAAAACAAAGATAAACTAATACGCCTTGCCTGGCTGTTACTTACAAGTTTGAAATAAGAGAGACTTGTTTAGAAAGATTTGGAGAACATGGCTTGATGTCCGGTCCCTCTTAGTCCCAAGAGCGAACGGCCACATAAACAAAGAACCCAAAACAAAACCTCTCCCCTCGCCCCCAATTTGAAAGTATCTTTTGTCCCCATTGGTTCCTTTGGTCAGGTGCCAACTAGGTTACTTGAACTTCTTAACCCCTTATAGGTAAGGAGGAATTTAGGCTACCCCTATGGTTATGACAGGTTCAAATAAAGGCAGGTTAGTAGGGATACAAAGTTCTCTATCAGTTAATGGTTGTTTGGTGACCTACAAAAATAAGTTGACAAGTTCAGTCTAGTTCCCTGTAGACATTTGTCAGCGCCACAAATTGGTACAATCGATGAAAGTCTAAGCCGCAAAGAACAAGGACTCAAAGTTTGGAGACAGATCTACCTTCTATATAATCTGTTTTTTGATGAGCACCCTATCACTGTGGTACTAAAACCACAAAAGCCCAAAATAGAGTAGCATGACTTTGCATGTGTAGGAGGTTTTCATGAGATGGCATGGAGAGGGCGTTTGAAAGGAAGGGTAATCTTGTAGTTAAAGCAATGGACTGGAATTTAGACTATATCTACAGTTTGAGCTGGAGGCATAACTTCCAGTTTGAGGAGCTAGCCGGCTAGAACCCATCTGAGTATGTATTTGGGGCCTACGCTTTTTGCAATGTGGCAGCTCAATCAGACCTAGTGCAGTTATGTCTCCTTGAGCTGGAAATTATACCTTCCAGCTCAAGTGTTGGCATACCCTTAGGAGAGCCAGGTTCCTGCTACAGGCGTCCAACAAGACCTTGGGCAAGGCACAATCTCTGTGCCTCCATTCCTCACAGGGTGACCAGATGTCCCGATTTTATAGGAACAGTCCCGATTTTTGGGTCTTTTTCTTATATAGGCTCCTATTACCTCCTACCCCCTGTCCCGATTTTTCACATTTGCAGTCTGGTCACCCTAATTCCTCATCTGTAAATTTGCGATAATAATATTTCCTTTCTCCGGCTCTTTGTCTGTATTGTCTAATCAGACTGTAAATTCTATGTGTCTGTACAGCACCTATGGGCCCTGATCTTGATTATGGCTCTTGGTGCTCCTGTAATACAAACAACAAATATAATGAATGAAGCATCAATTCTGGGGAAAAGCTTTTCTAAAAAAAAGTGTGGTGTAAAAAAAGAGCTTGATCTGAACACACTCAGGCGAGGGCCAGGGCAGATGCATATTGACAGAGCTGTGTGAGGAGCCTGCTGGGCTGCTTCTGATTTCAGTCTTTTGTGCTACCAATCTAGCACCTTTCGAAGGCCATGTATATTTTTTTATTGTTTACCAGTTCTACAAACAGAACTGTTAATGTAAGCAGCTTCTTTGGCAGCTTTGTGTTTTATCCTGCGTGCTCATTAGAGCTAGACGAGAGCCAGAGCACAGATTTTCAAAGAGCCTTATTACAAAGGTTATAAACTGTAGTTGTTAACATGCTGTTTGAAGCATGTGCTCCAAACATCAGCTGTGCAAAGCTTATTAGAATATCACACTTCAGTCAAATGTTTAAGAAGCTGGGATTCTCCCAAAGGGTTTACATTTTCTAATGTGTAATATGCTTCTATAGACAAGTAGGCACAACTCTTTCATATCATTGCTTCAGTCTGGCACTTGGGAAGGAAGTATGTAGTCAACTTCAACTTGTGAAAGCTGCATAGCACCACATATGCACAGTCAGATCCAATGAGTTGGTGGTCTCAGTCCGGTTACTAGTGATCAGGTGTCAACAGAGAAGAAGTATGGTCTTGCAGTTAAGGCACTAGACTGGCACTGAGAAGAGCTAGGTGCAAACTGGCACTGCCACAGACTTCCTGTGCGATTTTGCTGAAGTCACTTAATCCCTCTGTGCTTCCCTTCCTAAATTACGAAATGGGGATAATAATCCTTATTTTATCTGACTTGTCTGTTTAGGTTGTAATCTCTTTGGGGGAGTGACTGTGTCTTACTATGTGCTTGTACAGTGCCTAGCACAATTAGGCCCGAGAGGCCTCTGTAATGCAGATAAATAAAAATGACCATCATAACTGGCCTTAGCAGAGAAGCAAAGGATCTGAACAGGCTGTAGAGAATGAGCTATTTTCTCATGCCTAGCTATGATCCTTTCTGAACTCTAAAGGGATCTTTTAGTATTGTGAAGTGCCATACTTACCTGCACTGCTGCAAACATAACAAAGAACTAAAAATCCCATTGAGTAACATATTGATTAGTCAAATGGCAATAACTCAAACCCTCCCTGTTCTCTGTGAGGGGGGCACCTCTGCTGAGGCCAATTAGTTGCACCCACTTTTAAAGATTTTGGGTGTCTCTGAATGAACAGCAAGGTCACTGCTACACTGGGAGGCCATGTGGCCAGCTAGCTGCTTGGGAGGAGGCAGAAAGGTGACTGTTCAAGTCTGCACATTTGTCAGCATCAAGGCTGGGAATGCTGGCCAAGCACAAGAGGCAGGGGGTAATTCCTTCTCCTTGAAAGAGAATATCTTCTTTTCAAGGTCTACGTCTTCATCAGGAGAATGGGACAGTGTTTCTGTTGAGTTCCCCTCAGAGGAAGAACATCACATCCTTCTCAGGATCTGTGTTTGAACCTGAGCAGTTGTGTGCAGTCAGGACATATATTTTTACCGTGAGAGGATTATCTATTTTGAGATAAACACTGAATTAATAGTGGTATCCTTAGAAGGAAGACCTGCCAATCCAGATAGTAGCAGAATGCTCGGACACTGTGGTGACGATGGCCTGAAAGTACCTACATAGATAGATAGACCCACTCCAGGAGACACCAAAAACTTGTGCCTACTCCCTTCTCCCACCACATTCCTTTGCCTTTGTTTGGGGAGTAGATGGGGAGGCTGTTGGCTTCTGGGACATTAAAATAAATATATAGCTACAGATAAGCTCAAACCAAAACCCCAGTCCACACCCCTGCACTTTGAGGAAATTCAGACCCCACTCTGAACTTGGCAGCTAGCCCTATAGTGGGGCAGAACCAAATCCCTACCGCTGAGCACTCCTCGGGTGTGGGAATCTGGATCGAAACTGGGAAGCTCAGACTCACCTTTTCTTTAAAAAAGAAAGCAAATGAATTAGGGCATCTCAACCAAAGCAAGGACAATTCAATAAACCAAGCAGAAAATACCACTCCCCCTGGAACTGCTTGTGTCAGTTAAGAGCAAGAGTAGCAGAAAATGAAAATGACACTAATTCCAGTAGAAAAGCCTATAGCGGGGCTTGATGATAAAAGAGGGTGGGGTGCCACTGAAAACACCCTGATGCAGTGCTCTGACAAAAATAAAAGGACTATGCGTAAACAGTTAAACATAGCAAATCTCCCATTCCCAGGGTTCCCGTAACCTCTGATAATTTTCTACAATTCTCCCCTTCGTTACTCCGGCCCAGGTTTAAAATGATGCACTGCTATAAGTTAAACAAGCCACACAGACGACCCTTGGCACAATCAATCAGCAACGATGGCTCGTGACAAAAGAAATGGAAGTGGAAAAAAAGTAATTTCCTCCCCTGATATGCGACCGCACCGCTTTGAGGTAAGCTGCCAGTTCAGCAGGTAGAATCCAAAAGGAAAGCAGTAGCACAACATGCCTGCTGACCATCACAAAGGGAACCAGAATCTAGAAAAGTACTGGCAACAATAGCACCCATCTGTCATCGGCTTTCTCTCAATTCCAGTTGTTTCAGACAATACACAGGTACAGAGAGCGGCACCTGTATGCAGCAACTGCTGTATGCAGCAGGCACCAGTGTCCAGAACATTTGATTATCTGAGTGTGGAAATGTCATGGAGAGAAGTTGCTTAGAAATGAATCAAGAGGTCAGTCACATCCGCAAGATGCCACATAAAAATATTTAGCTCTGCTGTAATATCTTTATCCATAGATCTTAGAATGTTTCACAAAGTTGGGTAAATGTCATTATAATCATTTCATAGAGGAGGAAACAGGAACCGAGACATGAGGGGACCTTGGTGAAGGTCACAGAGCAGGTCAGTGGCACAGACAGAAAGACAGCCCAGTCTCTTCATTCTGAATCAATATCTTAGCTACTCCCTCAGCTCAGCCACAAGGCCCTTATCCCGCTCACTTTCCCCTTAAAGACCCATGCCATGCTTCCTACAGAGAATAAAGTAGACCTGTATATACATATTTCCTATTGTTATTCTGCTTCCCCTTACCTATGTCTACTTGACTATTTCCCCATTAGATTGTTAGCTCCTTGGAGCAAGGACTGGCCTTTTTTGAATGTTTGTATCATAGCTAGTACATCCATCATTGATGCTCTCATAAACAAACATTACCTAATAATAAATGATGAAGGTTCCGAGTGAAGAGCCACGGAGAATGAGGTTTTATGGTTAACTATTGGAAAGGGATGGTACAGACAATCTCCATGTCCCACTAAGATACCTCAACCCTAGTTTGGAAGAACCTCCTGTGGGTTTTAGGCTAATTCATTCTATAGATTGGTTCAAATCTCAGTTTCTCTACCAAAAAAAAAAAAAAGGGCGGGGGGGGGGAGCAGGCAACAAAGTAAACTATGATGGTAGGCTTTGTGATACATCCATGTGGATATTGATATGGTGCCTGTCATCTTGCCATCTGGCACTTACGGTCAGATTTTCAAAGGATTTAGGTGCCTAAAAGTGCAGACAGACACTTAGGGTATGTCTTCACTACCTGCCGGATCGACCCTCGGGCGCTTTCCCATCCACTCCTGTACTCCAGCGCCGCGAGAGGCGCAGGCAGAGTCGACGGGGGAGCGGCAGCTGTCAACTCACCGCAGTGAAGACACCATGGTAAGTCGATCTAAGTACGTCGACTTCAGCTATGTTATTCACATAGCCGAAATTGCGAAACTTAGATTGATTCCCCCTTTCCCCCAGTGTAGACCAGGGCTTAGTGGGAATTTCAGAAGCATCCGAGGTGCTTTTAAAAATCCCAGTAGGTGTTTATCTGCATCCTTTGATGCCTAAATACCCCTGAAAATCTGTCCCTCGGATACTATAAGGGTCATATAAATATTGAACTAGACAGTAACTGAACTGATACCGTTTCCTCTTTACACACAAGGCATGAAGGGAGATTTTAAAGAGACATAGATGGGCTCTGAAAATCTCCTTATCATCACATAATAACTTTGACTGCTTCTATCCAGAGTTGGTTCATAACCAGTGAAAGGTTTCTGGTCTCATTAGCTGTCCTTTGAACCAGGCAGTTCCCCTTTTAACACTTTTAATTTACTTCATTTTTGTGACCTCAGGTTTGCCAAGGCCTCGTCTAAACTACAAACTCAAACACAGAATCACAGAAATACAGGTCATCAAGTCCATCCCCTGCCCTTAGGCATGACCAAGTAAACCTAGGCCATCCCTGACAAGTATTTGTCCAATTTGTTCTTGATGGAGATTCCACAATTTCTCTTGGAAGCCTATTCCAGAACTGAACTACCTTTTCTAGTTGGAAAATTTTTCCTAATGTCTTTCCTAGATGGATCATAGATTTTAAGACTAAAAGAGACCATTCGATACTCTAGTCTGACCTCCTGTATAAAACTGACCGTAGAATTTCAGCTAGTCACTCCTGTATTGAGACCAGTAACTTGTGTCTGACTAATGCATGTCTTCTAGAAAGGCAACTAGTCTTCAAAAGATCGTTTGTTCCAATGGTTAATCACCCACCCAATTAAAATGTGTGCCATATTTCTAATTTGAATTTATTTGGCTTCAGCTTCCAGACATTGAGTCTTGTTGTGCCATTCACTACTAAACCAAAAATCCCATTAGCATCCAGAATTTCGCCCCCCTTGGAAGTACTTATAACCATAATCAAGTCATCTTTTGATCTTCTTTTAAATATGCAAAACAAATCAAGCTCCTTAAGTCTATCCCTATAAGGCACTTTTCTAGTTCCTCAAATCAGTTTTGTAACTCTTCTCTATACTGTCTCTAATTTTTCGACAAAATGGTGATGTGTGCACTGCAAATGGCTAGAAAGAGCACAAGCCAACCTAAACCAGCCTTTAGCAAAGGCAGAAAGTACATGGCATTTGTTTTTTACTGTTGTAGGTTTTAAAACGTATTATTATTTAATATTTACAAAGACCCCAGTCAGGATCAAGGATCAGATGTGGTAGGTACTGTGCAAACACTACGGAAAACACGCTTCCTACCCCTAAAAGTTTAGACGCTGTGGCCTGATGGAGACAGCCCTGAACTGGAATTCAGGAGACCTGGGTGGTATTCCCAGCTCTGCCACTTCCCTGTTCAGATGACCTTAGATAAGTCACTTTGCCTCTCTGTGGCTCAGTTTCCCCATCTGTAAAATGGGGATAATGATACTGACTTCCTTTTGTAAAGTGCTTTGAGATATACTGATGAAGTGCTATATAAGAGGTAGGCCTTATTAACTATTATTATCTAAGGCTTCATTCCTGCAAAGAGAATCAAATGTACAAACTCCTGCACATATGCAGAGTCTCACCAAGTCAGAGAGGCTCCACACTGGTGCAGAAATATGCCTGTGTGGTTCTCTTTGCAGGATTAGGGCCTAAGTGGTATTTTCAGTAGCTATCACTGCATGAGGGAGGGTTACATGGCTTTTAATAGGCCCCAGCGTATTTACAACTAAAAATAAAATCAAAGCAACTGCAGAACCTTTAAAGGCCTCTGGCTTTCTAATCTATTTAAAATATTTTGCTTCTGAACTGAAAGCAGTTGTTAAAATTAATTGGTAAATGTCTTTAATGCTGGAGCTTGTATCTTGCTGGATTAGTTTATTATAAAATAAGCTCAGCTCCCAGCAGACTGCATCCCAACTCAGCACTGCATTCTTTGGAGATGATCAGCTTTTTTCCATGTGGCAGAGCATAATGGTTGTATGATTTTATTATCAGCAGGTCTTAGAATAGGTCTACTCATTTTCATGGTCCACAGAGACCGTGAGGTGGGAGTGTCTCAATGCAAAGGCATTATTACCCAAATCAACCAAATTTCCCTTTGCAGGCAAACTGGATTCTCAACGTAGCAAACAGGTGTAAAGGTTTCATGCAGCCAGAGCAAGAATTGCTGATGAGTGGGACCCTGAGTCATGACATTTTTCATCAGCGCTTTCATAAGCCTTGAGGAAACTTGATGAGTTCAAGAGAACGACCAAAAATAGCCTGGAAGTGGCTTCTTTACAGTTTGGCTCATGTAAGGAAATGAGGTATGATTTAGTGTTCCCATTTATTATACTATCTACAAGGTCAAATTGCACTAAAATCAGCTTAGGCCTTGGCCCTTTTTGTGAACATTTTATACTACTGGAAAAGTACAAAAGATTGAATAATAAGGATATTTATTTTCTGGCATGTTGTAGCATAATAATAGGGTAATAAATGTCAAGGCCTCTGCACTATGCATCAGGCACATGCTGATCAAGGGCGTGAAATTCTGTCAACCGCTCAGCTCAGAAAATTATGACTATCAAGAAAAGAAATTTAGCAAAGCGGATTAACACCTTTTGGGCCGGTTTCATCCCTAGTGTAAGCTATTTAAGTCAATGGAGTTACATCAGAGATGGTCCAACCCTTTCTGTTGAATGGATGTAGAGTCAAATTAAGACATTGCATCACAACTCTCCTAAATTACACCCCTTTACTGTTATTTTTGCCAAGTTTTATATAGCACATTTTGGAAGTCTCAAAGCACTTTACAGAACTGTACACTAAGCCCACATAGGCACGACTTCACTTCACTCACCCCTCAAATGCAACCTGTGTGGCGGAACGGAGTAATTTTATAACAGCGTACAGCAACACTGCACAACAGTTGGAGAATGTAAATTGACAAATACCACATCCATTTCAGAATATAATTATCCAAGCTGGATTTCATCAGTGGAGTCAATAAACTTAGTTCTATTAAAGGTGCCAGGAGATCTTGAAGAACCACATACTGTCAGAACTTTGGCTTGATATCTTGAACACAGCACCCCTTAAATTATCAACACGATGCAGTGCCACTTTGTCTATCTATCTGCGGCTCCTATTTCCATAACATCTGAGCCCTTCACAGTCTTTAATATATTCATCCTCATAACACCTCTGTGAGATAGGATTGTCCTTTTACAAATAGGGAACTGAGGCACGGAGAACCTAAAGAACTTGCCCAAGGTCACACAGAAAGTCTGTGGCAGAGCAGGGAATGGAACCCAGGACTCTTAAGTAGCAGGCTAGCTCTCTAACCCCTGAGATGTCCTGCCTTGCTGGTTTAGTATTGACTCAGAAGAAATCCATTTATTGACTCACTAGACTCAGTTCCTATAGCAAATAGGTGTTCTTTATAGGTCTCCCAGCCACATTTGACCAAGCACCACCCTGTTTCATTTGGGATTAAAAAACAGTGGAATGGCTGCTTATCCCACCACAACTGAGACATGAAGAACAGAAAACGATGTGGGATATTATAGTAACACTTGAGTTTTCCCCTAAAGTTTATTCACATTTAAAATGCATTAAGACCCTGTGCGGATGCTCTCATTCAGAAGTAAAGTGGCCTTGCTGAAGGCTTGATTTACACTAGGAACTCATGTCGGTAAAATCCACACCCTGAGCAACGTATTTATACCAACCTAACCCCTGGCTGGTGGAACCCCTGGCTTCTCCCATCAATGTAACTATCACCTCTCGGAAAGGAGGAGCACCTACATTGACGGGAGAAGCTCTCGCATTGGCATAGGTAGCGTCTTCACTAAGCACTACAGCGGCACAGGTGTGCCACTATACCGCTGTACATGTAGGCAAGCCCTAAGCTGCAACTACCTAAGGCCACTTTACTTCTGAGTGCGGCTGTTCGCACAGTTTTCCCCTTTACCAGTCAAGATAAGTTAGAAAGCAAACAATAGGTGTATGGATGCAGTACCCAATGAAGGTGCTGAAATTCACTTTCCAAAAAGCATGTTTACACAGGGACACCCAGGAAAGTTAAGGCAAAGTAACTAAAAGTGTGAATTTAAAGCACGTTAATTTAAAGTGCATTAAACTTTAATTTCAGCACCTTCATTGGGTACTGCATTCATACACCTATTGCTTTATAGCTGCTTAACTTCAGTTTCGGGGCTTATAAGACAAAAAGCTTTGTATTTAGTAACACCTGATAAAACAGCAACATAAAGTGGAATTTAGGCACACAATAAAAAAAGCTATATTGTGGAGGTCACTGGAAGGGGACAGATACTGATTTGTATTCATCAGACAAATATCTTACCATTGATCAGTTACAAGATAATTTTCTTTCTAACTTATCTTGACTGGTAAAGGGCAAAACTGCATAACTCCATCCATCTCTGCTTTTCTGCTCGCATCTCTTTTTGCATTAGGCCCCTTGTCCCTCCCCTAAATTTGAGCAGTGATGCCATTCTCACTGTCTTGTGTGCCTGCATCTCCTGCAAGTGTTTCTTTGCTCTTTTCCATGCTACAAATTCTGGCCTCAGTTTCACTTGGTACGATCCCCACTGAATCAATGGGCTAGATTCCTTTGTGCTGAAATTCCATTGCAGCCAATAACTTGGTTCTATGGCAGGGGTGGGCAAACTACGACCTGCGGGCCGGATCTGGCCTATCAGGGCTTTGGATCCAGCCCGCGGGATTGCCAGCCCCGTGGCCCAGCAGGGCTAAGGCAGGCTTCCTGCCTGCCCTGGCCCCGCGCTGGTCCTGGAAGCAGCCGGCACCATGTCCCTGCAGCCCCTGGGGGAGGGGGGGTCTGAGGACTCCATGCGCTGCCCTCGCCTGCAGGCACCGCCCCGCACAGCTCCCATTGGCTGGGAACAGGGAACCACGGCCAATGGGAGATTTGGGGTAGGTACCTGCAGGTGAGGGCAGCACACAGAGCCCTCGCCCACCCCCCCCCCGGGGCTGTAGGGACGTGGTGCCAGCCGCTTCCAGGAGCAGCGCAGGGCCTGCGCAGGCAGGGAGCCTGCCTTAGCCTCACTGCACGTCACTGCCTCCCTGGAGCCGCCCAAGGTAAGAGGCACCGGGCAAGAGCCCACACCCAAAACCCCTCCTGCACCCTGGACCCCAATCCCCTGCCCTGAGCCCCCTGGCACACCCCTCCTGCACCCCAACCCCCGATCTGAGCCCCCAACCTCCTGCCCTGCATGCAAATTCCCCATGTGGCTCTAGGGCCAAAAAGTATGCCCACCCCTGTTCTATGGGATTGTACCCAGGCAACTGCGAACAGCAACTGGTAACCAGGTAAACTCTTACCTCCAAGTCCATTTATATGAATGTTCCATAACTTAGAGTACGAAGCACCCAGATGAGGTGGAATGAGAACTGGACTCACTGTTTGGAATAAACATCTATGACTATAATTACACGTGGCCACAATTAACAATGACTGAGGGCCCAGTCCTGCACACACTTACACTTGTGAATAAGTTTGCTCATATGAGTGCTCACACTCAAGTCAATGGGACTAATCATCTGAGTCAAGCTGCTTATCTGCATAAGCAATGACAGGATCAACTCATTGAGGCAGCAAGATCACCCTGGTTTTAGTAAACTGCACTGTCAATATTTTCAGCAAATCCACTTTGAAGTTGCTGCTGAGCTTCTCTCCCTTTTTTACGTTGCACTGATTGTCATTGTTGAAAGACTGCCCCTCACATGTCTGAAAACACTGACAGCAGTGCAAGGCAAACTTTACCCTTAGGAAAATGCATAAAGCACAGGACACCCACTCTGGAAGTCACCCTCTAGTGAAAAAAGATTTTCAAGGAAACCAGCAATAATCCCCAGAAATATCAATACTAAGACAACAAGATTTTACAAGCCTAGAAATATCACAGTGCTAGCACTCGTGCTTGTTGAAGACAAGACTCGTGCTTGTAGGCTTTTTAAGGTCAGGCTTGACAAAGCCCTGGCTGGGATGATTTAACTGGGAATTGGTCCTGCTTCGAGCAGGGGGTTGGACTAGATGACCTTCTGGGGTCCCTTCCAACCCTGATATTCTATGATTCTATGATTCTAAGAGCTCAGATGGCAGAATCCCTCTAATATTTTGACAACAATTTCCATCCCATAAGAAATCCCAATATTTTGAGATCTGTTTTTGACCTGCATTGGGACAAAATGTCAAAATACTAAAAAAATGTGTAGAATGAAATGTTCCAAATATTTTTTATTTGAAAACGTTGAAACATTTAGTTTTGGGTGAGTTGGACATTGATCTGCTGGGCCGCATGGAAGGTGTAGTTCGGGTACTTCACACCTCCATTCTTCTCCGTGGGTCAGGTTCCCTGTATGAGCTACATCTCCCATGAGGCACCTTGGTCAGATGGCACCATGATGCACCAGGGTGATTGAACAGGAGAGAAGACTGCAGTGCATCACGGGAGATGTGGTCCAGCCAGGAAGCGAAGCCAATAGAGGAGAATGGGAGCACGAGGCATGCAACTTACAGCTCCCATTAGGTGAACACAGATTCTAGTCCAACTACCCCAAAATGAAATGCTGTGATTTCTGTAGGCCCAACCGAAAACAAAATATTTAGTTTATTTTTTTCAAATGGAAAAATGGAAAAATTTCAGCAACATAAAAGTTTTCCAAGGAAAATTTCAATTTTGAGGAAATTGCATTTTCTGTCAAAATAAAATTCTTAACCAAAGGAAAACTCCCAACCACCTCTATTTTTCAACAACTTTTCTCTGATTAATGATTTTGTTTTATGTGAAGTACTGTCCACTATTAGCAAACATAATCCTGTCCCTAGAGGACCAACACAAGTCATAAAATAATTATTGAAATGATAGAACAGAACTTATTCCCAGAGAACCTCTGAATCTAATGCAGTCAGAGAAAACACTAACTAAAGACTCCTAAGGAACTACTCTGAATTCATGTTCAGGCATTGCTAACTAGTCTAGTGTAAAATGGCTTTGACATACTGAAAGTCTGATCAGTTACAGGAAATTCTGCCCTAAGGTGATATTAGACAAAATCATTCACCATGGCTTGGAATCTTGAAAAGCAGCTGAATGCTTCTAATTACTTTTCCTCCACTGTAATGGCTTTTCATTCTTCATTTAAGTCTAGCATTTTAAAATTGAAGTAAGACATTCTCTGAGGATACTGTGATAATGTTTCACCTCACCACAGCCAGAGACGTTGAAGACAAATTTCATCCCCACACCTCAAAATGCATTTGTCCCAGTCATCACACCCAGCTGAGTCTCACTGACTATTGGCAACAGAGATGAAGTGTTGTCTAGTGGCTGGAGCATGGGACTTGGGCTTGGCATTAAGGGGTATTGAGCGCTATTGCACATTGGCACTGATTTGCTGTGTGATGCTAGGCAAGTCACTCAGCCTCTCTGTTTGCATGTATTTAAAATGGGAATCAACATACTCACCTGCCTTCATGGGCTGTGAAGATTAGTTGATAAATGTTTGTAAAGAACCACATACACCAGCTTCACCAGAGCTGCCAGATTTAGAGTGGGGAACATATTGCATCATCCAAAGAGACAGAGCAGTATGCCTGCTCCTATTGTGTTTTGAGGAGCTTGGGAGGAATTGTGCTTCCTAAGGCACACAATCCTTTCCTCAGCTTTCCTCTTGGAATGGTGCAGCTCCACCCCAATAAGGGCCTATGCCTAAATGCCACAGTCAGACTTGTTTATTTGTGATTACTATGTCAAGACTATAACAGGATTCAAAAAGAACTAGATAAGTTCATGGAGGATAGGTCCATCAGTGTTAGCCAGGATGTCCCTAGCCTCTGTTTGCCAGAAGCTGGGAATGGGCGACAGGGGATGGACCACTTGAGGATTACCTGTACTGTTCATTCCCTCTGGGGCACCTGGCATTGGCCACTGTCAAAAGACAGGATACTGGGCTTGATGGACCTTTGGTCTGACCCAGCATGGCCATTCTTATGTTCTTATGTTAAGTATCATCATCTTCCTATGGCTCACTGAAGGGATGCAATTTGACAAAGCTCATGCTAGCTGAGGCAGAGAAGCTGTGATGCACCTAAACTCAGGACTAGGGGCCTGATTCAGTGTATTGAAGTCAGTGAAAATACTCCAGTTGACTTGAAAGCACTGCGCATCCAGCCCAAAAACCAGGAGTTCCCAGCTCTCACTGACTCCCTCTGTGCCCTCATGCAAGTCTTGGCTGAGTAAACAAGCTACATTTACATTTGAACTTCCGTTCATTCACGTACAAAACCAACACCGAGCACTTTATCCACTGCCTGTTTCCTCAACATATGGCAAATAATTTGAAAAGCCTCCCAGGCGTAAAATGGGGATAATAATTCTGAGGGTTTGGGAGGATTAGTTCGCTGATGTCTCTACAGCCCTTTGAAGAATGAAGTGCTAGACAAGTCGTGCTAGACAAGGGTTAAGGGTGGTTGCTGTTGGAACGATCGAAAGTTTTTTTTACTAAAGCAGTCGCTGCACAAAACGATTTTGCAGAGCCAGCCAAGCAAACTAATAATGAGGTTTGATTTCTGAGCGTGAACTGGTGCACTTTCTGCTGACTCCCTTGGACAGGCTCCCTGTATATTTTTGGGATGCTATGTCAAATGATCCCTATGACATTTACTGTTCTGGAACAACCTCAGCAGAGCTGTGAGCTGCCAGTAAATGTTTCCCTGGGACAATTATTGGAACTTCACTGTCATCATTGAACTATGACACAAACTGATAAAAGATATCAAGTATCAGAGGGGTAGCCATGTTAGTCTGGATCTGTAAAAGCAGCAAAGAGTCCTGTGTCACCTGATAGACTAACAGACATATTGGAGCATAAGCTTTCATGGGTGCACGTTGGAGGCATGATAAGAGGTATGCCTGCCTGTGTAGGGATGGCCTAGGAGCACTGGCTGCAGAGAACACTCAAGTGTACTGACTATCTCAGCTAGAGCTTCCAGACACTACTGCAGTATAAACAATAATAATCATAAAAAGAAAAGGAGTACTTGTGGTGATTGAGCATAAGCTTTATAAATTTGTTAGTTTCTAAGGTGCCACAAGTACTCCTTTTCTTTTTGCGAATACAGACTAACACGGCTGTTACTCTGAAACCGAATAATAATCATGAATTCCCTCAGTTCTTCATTATCATTATGTTATCAGGTAAAAAAAAAAGCATTATATGTACATGATTTATTGATAAGGATAATAATATTAGACTAGACTCGGGAAATAATTGATAGACAGGACTTAAGTAAGAGATCTTGAATAGCCTTACGGTTCAGGCTATGATTTTGGTATGTAGGTCATGGTGTCCACAGTAATTGTGAATTTGAGTAAAATCTGTGCCCCACACAGTGGCGACTCCTGGCTGGTCGAGCTGGGCCCAGGTCCCAGCATTGCAGCCTGGACTACTTGGTCATTGCACCACTCCGGTTTGGTGCATCTGCCCCTCCATAGATGGAGATGGAGGTCAGACATGCCAAACCTGAGTGGCATTGCAACGCCACTCAAATTTGGCCTTCTGACCCTCCGTCTCTATCTGGGCAGATGCACCAAACCTGAGTGGTGTTATGACCATGTGGACCAGGTTGCAATGCCCTGAGATGGGAGCCGGGGCCAGGCCTGTGGGTCAGGAGCCACTGCTGCAGGATGTGTGTGGGGTGGGATCACCCTTCTATCACTCCCCCGCTTGCCCCCCACCCCTCTGTCTATGACATATGGTTGTTTTCCCCCACCTCTGCTGTGAAATTTATTAAAAATTTGTGTGGTAAAATTGTAGGCCAAGTTAAGGTAGATGCATGTTATAATCCCACCCTTATATGACCCTACTTCTGCAAGCATTTAATCATATGCTTAAGCCCATCCATATTCAGCAAAGCATTTAAGCATGTGCTTAACTTTAACCATTTATTTAGATCTCATTAAAGTCTTCAGCACATACTTGTAGTTAGTGACGTGCTTTTTTTTTGTTTGTTTGCTGAAGAGGGATGGGCTGCCTAATTGGGGCCTATACTGTTACCTTGAAAGCCAGCAATGACACAGCCATGCAGTCACATGGAGTTGAGATTTCAGTAGTAGGAACAATCTTCCAAAGTGCTGAGTGCCTCTTGGAAGGTGACTTTAATGTGAATTGAGAAACCTCATATTTCTCAGGAGCTGTATTCAGCATCTCACAGCATTGGGCTCTTACAGAGAGAAGGGTGAAATTCACCCCGTACATAGGGCCAGTACAAACCCTCTGTACCACTTATATCCAATTTACATCCTCAAAAGAGGACCTAAACAGGTCTAAAAAACATGACCTATGAGGAAAGATTGAGAAAATTGGGTTTGTTTAGTCTGGAGAGGACAAGACTAGGTGGGGACATGAGAACACTCTTCAAGTACATAAATGGTTGTGATAAAGAGGAGGGTGATAAATTGTTCTTCTTATCCACTGAGGACGGGATAAGAAGCAATGGGCTCAAATAGCAGCAAGGGTGATTTACGTTAGACGTTAGGAACAACCTCCTAACTGTCAGGGTGGTTAAGCACTGGAACAGATTGTCTAGGTAGGTTGTGGAATCTCGGTCACTGGAGGTTTTTAAGAACAAGTGAAACAAACACTTGTCAGATATGCTCTAGATAATATTTAGTCCTGCCTCAGTGCATGGACTGGTCCAGAGGACCTAGTGAGATCTCTTCCAGTCCTACATTTCTATGATTCTATAACTTTAAGGTTATGTCTACACTGCATCTGGGAGCCAACCTCTCAGTCCAGGTCCACAGAGTTATGTTAGTGGGGCTCGTGCTAGTGCACTAAAAACATCTGTGTAGATGCCTCTCTGATGTTGAGGCATGGGCAGGAGCTGGGGTTCTCAAGCCCACACCATCCCCAGGCTTGAAAGCCCATGCTCCATCCCCAGCTGCAATGTCTACACAGCTATTTCTAGTGTGCAAGCAACAGCTATTTTTAGTGCACAAACACCAGCCCCACTAATAAAATCTGTGGACTTGAGCTGGGAGGCTCACTCCCAGATGCAGTGTAGACATACCCTAAGTGCTGCATATTAGGCCTTGTGCTGATCTCCTGCAGAGGGGACAATTTGTTTCAAAAGGGAATGTACTCCAGCTCAGCCCCGCCTACTTGTTTTAAAGGTCCCTAGGTGTGCCTGCAGGTTCCATATTTCTCCTGCAGCTGTTGATATAAATGTCAAATTCCTAGCCACAAGAACGCTAGTAACTCGAGACCCAGTCCTGCTCCTGTGAAGAGATGGCTGAGCTTCCATGAGGTTCCTTGTGCTGTCAGCTTCCAGTTAGTTCAAAAGTATGCCCTTTGCTACTATCATAAACTCACATGGCCTTATTCTGTTCTCATTTAAATCAATAGGACAATGTCTAGTGACTTGAACAGTACAGGATCAGGCTCGTAACAGGTAAGCATTATTATTATGTATATTGGGGTAGGGCGCAAAATGTCTTTCATGTTTTCCAGATACAAAGCCTTTAAGAGAGTATGCGCTAAACAGACTGTAACAGGGTGGCTCAGCCCTTAAGGGCTGGTGGGCTGAGGCTATTGAACCCTGATTACTAAAGAGCCACACCTGTGGTTTTTCCTGTTTTGTTCTGTTTCGTTTCATGGTGAAGCAGACTTGACGGGATAGTCTATAGCCACCACCAACTAGAATGCCTAAATGCCTAACAGTTTACATTCTCTTTTTCTGCCTGGTGTCTTTCATAGAATCATAGACTATCAGGGTTGGAAGGGACCTCAAGAGGTCATCTAGAACAAACCCCTGCTCAAAGCAGGACCAATCCCCAACTAAATCATCCCAGACAGGGTTTTGTCAAGCCTGACCTTAAAAACCTCTAAGAAAGGAGATTCCCCCACTTCCCTAGGTAACCCATTCCAGTGCTTCACCACCCTCCTAGTGAAAAAGTTTTTCCTAATATCCAACCTAAACCTCCCCCACTGCAACTTGAGACCATTACTCCTTGTTCTGTCATCTGCTACCACTGAGAACAGTCTAGATCCATCCTCTTTGGAACCCCCCTTTCAGGTAGTTGAAAGCAACTATCAAATCCCCCCTCATTCTTCTCTTCCGCAGACTAAATAAGCCCAGTTCCCTCAGCCTCTCCTCATAAGTCATGTGCTCCAGCCCCCTCATCATTTTTGTTGCCCTCCTGTGGACTCTTTCCAATTTTTCCACATCCTTCTTGTAGTGTGGGGCCCAAAACTGGACCCACTACTCCAGATGAAGCCTCACTAATGCCGAATAGAGGGGAATGATCACGTCCCTTGATCGGCTGACAATGCTCCTACTTATACAGCCCCAAATGCTGTTAGCCTTCTTGGCAACAAGGGCACACAGTTGACTCATATCCAGCTTCTCGTCCACTGTAACCCCAAGGTCCTTTTCTGCAGAACTGCTGCCTAGCCACTCGGTCCCTAGTCTGTAGCAGTGCATGGGATTCTTGTTCTTGTTGAACCTCATCAGATTTCTTTTGGCCCAGTCCTCTAATTTGTCTAGGTCCCTCTGTATCCTATCCCTACCCTCCAGCATATCTACAACTCCTCCCAGTTTAGTGTCATCTGCAAACTTGCTGAGGGTGCAATCCACGCCATCCTCCAGATGATGATCTGGAGGATGATGAATGAAACATTTCAGATAATGAAACAGTGCCTTTCTAATACTACCCCATTTCTCTATTTTTATGAAACAACATAATGTAAATTTTGTTACCATAAGCTGTTCAAATTCCTCAAAAAAGTTTCCCTTTCTTTATCAAAGCCCTTACAGACCCAAAAGAGGTGATCAATTGTTTCTTCTACCTCACAGCACACACATAGTCTATCTTTGTGTTTGTTTATTCAGAAAAGACTTTTGTATAAACCAAAATGGCCAGTTAGTACTCTAAACAAAGTCACTTAATTTTTCCTTTCCAGACCCTGAAATACATCATTATCCTCATCTGTAGGGCACAATTCAAAAACCTTCTTCTTCTTTTTCTGTTGGTCTACATTTTTTGCCATTCCTCTTTTAAATTTTTCTGTACTAGGCTTTTGAATTCTTGTTTACTCAAGGGTACTTCTGTTGATCCTTTCATTTCTTACAGCACATTTAGGTGTTTTGTCCACCATTTTGTTCCCTGTTAGTTAGTGCTGAGACTAAGACTAATGCTCCATGTGTTCCCATCTGTACTCAGTTATTAGAAATATATTTCATTGATTAAATCACTTCTATGCATGGAAACACCTTTTTTTACTGCCATAAGGCCTGATATTGACAATTTTAAAATGACTGCTGCTGCTGGGCACAAAACCCAGATCCAATTTAATGCCAGCATTATTGCTACTCGTTTGGCTGTCATGACAGCTGTAAAAGCGGATATTCTTTTAGATGTACTACCTCCTAATTTTGGTATACAATACGCCATCCCTACTCTTCTTGTTTTTATATTTTTCGACTCATCTGCATATATTTGACAAAAATGACTCCACTTCTCATCTATATGTTGTTACACTTCATTTTTATAGCTATTGTCTCCTTTTGACCCTTAAGTTTATAAAATAAATCTAAATCCACTTTTGGACATCTGGCTTTCCATCCACAACTAATTTTCCCATGACTAAAAGTTTTGACTTGGTTTAGCATTTCCTTGTCTTTCAACTCCTGGATACACATTTTAACTTAAATGGCATGTGGAGTTCTAACACTGTGCATTATAAAGCGCCTATTGAGTTCTCAGAATTCCTCATCTATTTGTTTGGTACTTTCATCATTGCAACTCCCATTCACTTGGGCCCAGAAAGTTAGGTCCAGTAGTTTCATTCATAGCGTAACTGGCATTTCACTAGCAGCAGCATGTGTATAAGTATTGTAATAAATGCACTGCATGCCACTCATAATGCCTGTGCTTATATTAAATCTAATATTTTAAGTTTCAATTTTGAGGCTGACCCAAAGGCTTGGCAACCATAGTCAATAACTGGTCTGATTAAGACTCTGTATGCCATTAGTAGTGTTTTCTTATCCACACCCTCCCAATTAGTCCCCTTAATACTTTTAAGCAGGTAGATCCTTCCTTTGTATTTATCTATATATGACCTTTCCAAAGGAAGTTAGTGTTAGATATTATCCATAGGAATGTAAGCCTTTTAACTATACTTCTTATCTGATCTCCACACAGATACAGTTTACATTCCTTTGTAGCTTTCCTCTTTGTAAAACTCAATCCTTTGGTTTTAGCAATGGAAAACTTGAAACCCCATGCATTTCCCCCCCGTCTGAAGTCTCTCGTAATATTTGGTTGATTCTCTTTTCTGCCACCTTAGTATTCCTGCTCCTAATCCATAGAGTGCAATCATCTGCAAACAGAATGACACCTACCCTGGCACTTAGTCATTTTAGAAGATCATTTATCATGATATTAAATAAGGTGAAGTTGACAACACTTCCCTGTGGTGTACCATTTTTAATATTTGACATTACTTTCCCAACTGACTTACATGGTCTTTTTACTAAAAAATTCTCTAATCCATCCATACATTCTTCCCCTTATCCCTATTGTACCTACTTTGTACAATAAACCTTCCCTCCACAGCATGTCATACATTTTTTCAGTATCTAGAAAGACAGCTATCATGAAACCTTTGTTTCTCACACATTTGTGTATTTCAGTTTCCAATTTAACAATATGGTCAATGGTGCATCTTCCTTTCCTAAAACCACTCTGCACCTTATCTATAAAGCCATTATTTTCCAAATAGGCAACCAATCTTTCATTCACCATTCTCTCCATAATTTTAGCCAGATACTACGTAAGAGCAGTTAGTTTACAGCAGGGGTTCCCAAACTTGGTTCGCGGCTTGTTCAGGGTAAGCCCTGGTGGGCCGCGAGATGCTTTGTTTACCTGAGCGTCTGCAGGTAAGGCTGCTCGCAGCTCCCAGTGGCCGTGGTTCGCTGTTCCCAGCCAATGGAGCTGCAGGAAGCGTTGTGGGCCGGGCCACTGCTTCCCGCAGCTCCCATTGGCCGGGAACGGCAAACTGTGGCCACTGGGAGCTGTGAGCAGCTGTACCTGCGGACGCTCAGGTAAACAAAGCATCTCACAGCCCCCCGGGGGCTTACCCTGAACAAGCCGCTAACCAAGTTTGGGAACCCCGATCTACAGGCATCCACTTTTGTGACCAGTTTGCCTGGTTTTCTTATTTGAATTACTATTGCATGTTTCTACCTTACCCATATCACTGTTTGTTCCCATAATAGTATCATATAATTCCAAAAGAAACTTCAGTCTGCTTTCAGGAAGATATCTAAACATTATATCGCATGTAGTATTTTTACTTGAGGATGTATTTTTGCTTATATCAATAGCTTTCTCAAATTCGCACATATAAAACCATTCATTCAATGTAGTATCTTCACTTGTCCCCAACCATATCATAGTTCACGCCCCTCTTCACTGAACTGCCTTTTAACTTGGCACAAAACTGCACTTTGATTTCATCATTATTCAGCCTTCGGAAAGTTTGCTCAAACTTCTCCTTGCTCATTATTAGCACTCCTAACTATTTTGTCAGTTCCAGTAAAATGTGGGGTGTAACTATGCTTATTCTGAATTCCATTCATTCTTCTGATTTGCCTGTATAATTCTGATGTTTTGATATCTTTATTTAACCTCCCACAATACTCCCTCCAACTCTTTCTGATTTTTTCCTAATTCTTTGTGCTATTGCCTTACGTCTTGTATACTTTATTAGCTTTACGCTATTTAATGTATTTTTCGCTTTCTTGCAGGCTTTGTTCCTTTCTTTAATTGCCATTGTGCCCTTCTCATTTCACTGCGCAAACCAAGTTGAATCAGGGAATTCCTTATAAAGAACGGCCGGATGTGGCTGATAGGAGAAAGAAGCCAGGGCTGCAGTTAGAAGGGGCTGGGACTACTGGCTTTGGGTGGCGCAGACGGGGACAGATGATGAGCTCTGTAAGTGGCAGAGGAACCAGGGCTGACTTCTGTGTTATGGTTAAGGACTTTGTTTTGGGGACTCTCTGAGGATTATTTGAACCAGCCCTGGGTGGGGGTGCTGTTGGCCACAAGAGAGACTGCGCGGTGATCTAAGTGGCCTGTAAGTGGGGGCTAGCAAGGGCAAAGGGAACCCTGGCCATGAGAGGGTACTCAGTAAGCATCTGCCATGCTGCACATATAAAAAGAGATACTGGAAGGAGGATGAGACAACTTACAAGCAAAGAGATCAGGGTAATGATTGGCCTGTATCTTTTAGCGGCAGGTTTGGCTGATGGGCATTTTCTGTAAGTTAACACACAGAGCCTGATTTGTTTTGTTGCCTGGCCTGTGGGTAGTGTAGTTACTTACATCAGTGCAAAAATGGGTGCAAAATGCATTCACCTGTGGGAGTAGGGAATTCTGCTACACTAGCCTTTGAGCATTGGCCTGCTAAACCCAGGGTTGTGAGTTCAATCCTTGAGGGGGCCATTTAGGGATCTGGGGCAAAAATTGGGGATTGGTCCTGCTTTGAGCAGGGGGTTGGACTACATAACCTCCTGAGGTCCCTTCCAACCCTGATATTCTATGATTCTATGATACTTCGCATAGGTGTGAGTAACTTCACAATATGCAAGGCAGAAGAATCTGGATCCAGATTGATACATACTTTAGAAATACCACATGCATTAAATTAAACTCTAATCAAACCCAATCCTCCCGCCCCACACTTTTCTCTCTGACAATCAAATCTACCCATTTACACTGGTAATGATTTGGAGTCGTAAACAGCTTTAAAACAAAGAAAATATAAGTTGTCTGGTTTATTTTTAAAGAATGGTTAAGTTTTTGCTTTGCTTATGCATATTGAGCCACCTAATGCCGTTTTCCAGTGGAGGACATCATGTGACCCTATTACCCTATATATGTTACTGATGGTGCTGTTACACATGGTCTTAAAGGTTTCAGAGTAGCTTTCTTTTTCTTAGCACAAGAGCAGTGTACAGACTCTGAAGAAATTCTGTATCATTGCTAACTTTGTGCTAGAGTACTCTTCGTAGAAGCTGTGATGAACAGCAAGAATGTTTGCTCTCTGCCTTAATCTCACTAGTTAGAGTTGATTCTTGCAGCAGAGCTGCTCCCTAGGGACCGGGCATTTGGGCCTGGCTGAGAGGCTGAAAGAGGGGTTTCTCAGGCATGCCTGCGTGCTTTTTATGATCACCTCTGTTCAATGATTATGGTATATAGTATAAAGAAACAAATTACACTAAGAAAACACCCAGACTCTGCATCACTGATTTCTTCTCAAAGGGGAAAGCAACCTGCAATGCCCCCAAATCTGCAATCACTCGGAAAAGAGGCAACTAGATAGACAGATACACTAATTATGTGCATAATTTGCAAACATACAAACTACCCGAAAGTATAAATGTACTTTGATATGAAAATAAATTACCTTTAATTTTATAACATGAAATTGAATACTAAAATATGTTTTATTAATAGCATAAGATCAGGGCAAATTAATGAAGGTCAAGATTGATATATTCTCCCTGCCTCATACACCTTAATTACTTTACTATAAATACTTAGCTCAAGGCTCAGGGAACTGGCTGCAGACTTCCATTATCTTTAATGAAGGCTCTCAAGTTAATTTCTCATGCACTGGTGGATGGGTTTGTTTAAACAATGTGACTTTAAGGGCTTGTCTACACAGCACCACAGTCTGGACTATAGCGGTGTGAATTGTAGAGTGCTTTAATGCACAGTGCTCCAACTGCCCCATGTAGACCCTGCTAGTTGTTGCTAAAAGGTACCTAGTTGGTGTTAACATAATCTGGACTGTGGAGCCATGTAGACAAGTCAAATTTAGGGGGCCTGATTCTCCTGTCACTCACACTATTTCACATTTATGTAAACTCCATTGACTTTAATGGAGTTACTCTTGACTTGCACTGGTGATCTGTATTGGGCCCAGAGTCCCAGGTTTCCTCAATTTGTCTCATTATTGTTTAAACAGAGTCTTATAAAACCATTTTTATGGTATTTATGCTGAGGTCTGGGCTGCAAGTAACCCTACACAACTGACATAGTTAGTGACGCAGCATTCAGACCTGCTGATTTTAGCACCACCACTGTGACTAAACTACAAAACGTATAGACCCAATTTGGCCCCCTAGGCACTGGCTTGCTCTGGGGGTGGTGTGGAACTGTCCCAACCCAAGGGGGAGAGCAGGGAAGAACCGTGCACCACGCAACCCCCATTGTCTATAATGGCAGTTACAAGCTTCGAGCATTTAGGGGATTATGTCCATCCATTTACAAGGAAGTGGTAAGCACTGAATAGTATCCCCACCCAAACCAACTTCCGGTGGCATCATCCGAAAATTGCGGGGAGTTGCACATGCTGTAATTTACTAGTTGTATTACAGTGTCTAGGTGCCCTAGTTATGGACCAGCACCCCCACTATGCTAGGCTCTGAGCAAACCTGCTGTAAATCTGCTCTGCAAAACATTTGTATCTTTCTCTTGAAAACCTGCAGGGCTGCAAAATGCACGGTGGGAGATCTAACGCAATTTAGCAGACAAGGCTGGAGAGGGTGATGTATCCCCTAATGTATATGATTTGTTCTCATTATTCTCTCCAGCATTTCAGGGAGTGCCAAAAACCATAAAAACAATTATGTATAGTAGCAAAAATCCAGTACTTCTTAAAAGTACTATCTTAAAAGAGAGACATAATTGTTGTAGTTTGTTTTTTCCAGATCTGATTCTGATCTCGACTGTTAGCAGAATATTGCTTGATGGCAATCTACGAATCCAATCTGTTATGGAACAACAGTTGTCACAAAAGGTGTTAGAAGGATCTTGCCAAGTTGTTCCCCCGGTTTGTAAAATCATTGTTTCCTCTTTTTAGTAACACCCAGGAACTAAAACCAGTTCTTGTACCGTAGTGACTTTATCTCTAACCCCAGGAACATGGAAGGCTTGATGGTGGAGAGGGATTGTTGATATCAAGAGGATCTCTCTTCATTCATGTCTCCCTTTAGGCCTAGATTGTGGCATTTAGCCAGATCCCGGTGTCCAGGACAGTTTGAAGTGATAGTTCTCTAAGCTACACCTAGGAAAGCATTATCCCCCCAGCACTTAATGGGAATGCACCACTCTACTCCTCCCTGCCCCCACTTTGGGGTGATTTCTGTCCACGGGGCTATGTAGTGCACTGTAGTATGCTCCCCTGAATGCAGAAACTGCAGCTGTTCCTGGGCCTTTAACAGGGTGGGAAAGAAGGAGGGAAGACTCCTTGCACCCTTTCCATCCTGTAGACCCGTGAGAATGCCAGTCTGACTCTTTCTGGCCAGTTCATTCAGTGATAACACGGTCATTGTCACAGCATCTTGAACGCTTGCCTGTGTTCTTGATGATATCTTAAATTATTAAAGCAGGAAGAATTTTAAAAATAAAATGCACTTTGGGCCATTTGTGCTATATATTTAATTTCTGAATTGCACTCCACTTGAGTGATGCAACTAGACGACTTAGTTCCATTTTTTATTCTAGTTTGTTTCAATGTAGTTTGCTTTACGTTGTAGTTTTACACTTTATTTCCAGCCAGTTTCATTCTCTGTTTTTCATGCACTAGTCCAATTCTGCAATGGGAGAAATGTCTGAATCCAAACAAATACCTGTTTGTACTGTGATTAAAAGGAAATCATGGAAATATTTCTATTGACCTTTGGTTTATCCACATCTGATTTTTACAACATCTACATTTTAGGCCTACTTTTTGAGTAGCAGGAGTTTGCTTTTGACACTGTATTAAATGAAACAGGCAAGACTCACAGGAACAGCTAAATATACTCTCCATCAGGATATCTTTTATGTAAAATTACTTTGTTTCTCTACCACACAAAGAACTCAAATTAAAGTGAGTCACAGCACGCAGGGCTAAGTAAGTTCTACCTGCTGCTCTTGACTTTCTTAAAGCTAACAGCACCAGCCTCTCTCCCTGCCGCATAGCTACCCTCTCCTCTGGCAGACTTCCTTAATGCCTTTCAGACAAGTTTATAGGGATTGCTGCTGGAAAGCATCAAGACCATTTATCTATATGTCTATCTACTTTCCTTTCTAATACTTCCAGCACTTTCATCACAATCTACTAACAGGAAAAAAGTTCAGCAAACATGCAGCTTTCTCCTTAGCCAAAAGTTTTATATGTATTATGGACTGCGTGATAGATTAAATATAACTCCCTTGTGTTCGTTTTGGTTTAAAGACTTTTCCCTTCTCTAAATGTACCCCACACACCTTCTCACGCATACCCCATCACTCTTCATCTTCACACAACACCTCTGGCTCCATGTTCATTCCAGGATCCATGTGAAAATTCCCTAATGGAATATTGGCTCCATCGAAAGCAATGGCAAAACTCCACTGGAGTTTTCAACAGCCAGGATTTCACCCCTTCTTTTTAAAGCTCTCAGCAAGTTTGCTCCAGTATAGCTAGATTCTCTTACCTCCGCTCCTTCTGCTCATCAAGCACCTGCCACCTTTCCATCCCTCTACAGAACCTTGCCATGGTTGGCAAGAGCCTTCTCCCCTGCAGCTTGTGCCACCTGGATCAGCCTTCCTATATTTCTCCTCCTCATGAGATCTCTGTTCCTTTAATTGCACCTGCAAACATCTCTCTTATTCATTGCCTATATCCCTTAATTTGACATTCTCTCTCATACATTTTTGAACTGTGTAGCTGTTATATTGAACTCTAAAGCACATTTATTTTGTTTTCGGGGTTTTTTAAAATTTCGTTTATTTAGACTTTTATAAAATAAAAATCATCTTCCCAAAATCTCAAGACCCCTTTACATCCACTAAAAATTCCAATAAAAATGCCAGCTAGTTTTCATCCCAAATGGAAGGGGCTATAGGGAGGTATTAAATGGGAGGAATCTTAGATACACACTTAATGCTTTTGCGCTAGTTCAACCACATGTAATGGGCTTCCTGCAGGACTCACTGGGTTAAATTCTCTGCCCTATATTATGCAGGAAGTCTGACTAAATTTACCATAATGATTCTTTCTGGACTTAAAAAAAAAAAAAAACTATGGGTGACATCGTAGCCACCATGAAGTCAGTGGGAGTTTTGTCATTCACTTCAGTGGAGTCAGGATTTTAGCCTATGAATCTGTTAAACTGAAAGGAGAAAAAGGTCTCGTCTCCACTCCAACAACTGATCCCAGCCAGAAGATACACCTCAAATCCACCCCCACTCCCAGCCTCAGCATAACATTCTAGGCACAGTGAACAATCAGTCACACATTCCAGAATATACAGAGGGTGACACAGTGCCAACACAAGCACGAACACATTTCCCAGACTGCAACCATCTCCACCAATCTACCCCCCTCAGAAAAAGCCTGGGGATGAAATATACCAGGGAGCGAAGGCCACTACAAGGCCCTCCTGTACCTCCTAAGCCCTGCATTGTGGGCTTTGCTGGATGAATGATCAACTGTACACTCTACCTGCCTTGGAAGAGCGCTCCACGTTCGCGCTGCATGAGAGGCCACACTTGAGGCAGGGTGAAGGCAGACAAGGGAAGGGGTTGCAGAAAATGCATTGTGGATGTGGCTGCTATTCCAGCTTGTAGGTTGGAATGGCAGTCATAGGGTGCACAGCAGTTCTGCACCCTGGCTCTGGGCTGGATTTCACTTCCCCCATTGCTCCACACAAGGCCAGATCCAACTCCTATTAAAAGCAATGGCAATCTTTGACTTTAAAAGGGAACTGGTTCAGCTTCCTGGTGCCCAAATACTAGGGCTTTATGTGGGCACAGTGTCTTTCTCCTAGGTGAACGGATAGGCTTTGCAGCGTGCCCTGAATGTCAATAAATCTGAGTTTTGCACTCGGATACAGTTGTACGTACAGTTGTTTTGCACTCGGATACAGTTAATGAAGTTGTATGGACTATGGGCTTGAACCAGTGTCCACTCAGATTGATAGCAAAACTCCCATTGATCTCAGTGGTGCAGGATCAGGATCCATACCCTTCCCAATCACATAAAATATTCTGAAACCCTATTATACTGTATGTACATGTATTTCCTTATGTGCCATTTGGCCAGATACATGGATATAAATCCAGAGTGATTAAATCAACAGGACTACTCTGGAATGACATCTATGTAAATGAGAGAAGAATCTGATCATTGTTTTTCACTTTTGTGTTGCCAAAGGGCAGCTGGCCAGCAAAGCTGTAGATAAAAATTGGGAGTATCAGTTTAACTGACACATACCCCCTCGTTTTAGGAGACGTCTTTGAGGCTAGGACTCCAGACTTGTCAGACCCTTGTTGGGTGCAGCATCAGGCCACCCCTGATGTCTTCATTCTTCTCCCCCTACCTGCCATACAAATGGGCAAGGAAAGCACGTTCTTAGCGGCAAACCTGGCACCCGAAAGGCGAGGGCTTGGCATAATGTAGGCAGCAGGCTAACAAACTGCAGCCTCTACAAGGAGAAAGCAAACAATGAAATAAAAGGAATGCTGATTGTCACCACACAATGCTGCCTCGCTGCTCCTAATGTTAGGGGAGACAAAGAGTAGCCCTCTGGAAACATATGCAGGAAAACAGCAGGCTGTCAAAGTGTCGTTTCTGCTCTGTGCCCCAGAAAGTTTGGTGTATTAAATAAAAGCCCAGCTGGTACGAGAGTAAGACAGGTGTACAGCTCCGGCTCTGACTTACCTTCACGAAGAGCTCAATGTCAGGGTCTTTTCCTTCCCCATTAGCAGGAACAGAGTCTGTCATTTTTCACCCCCCCACAAAGCCAGCGGCTGTTCTCTTTCTACTACGAGGCAAGAGACGGTTTCAGTTAACAGCAGCTAGGTTTCCTCCCAGGAACAGCTCCCACAAAGCTTTTAAAACATCTCTTTTCTAAGGCTGGAACGCCCCCCAGGTGAAGAAAATAAGTTTCTGCATTAAAAACTAAATAAAGCTGGCAGAGAGAGAGAGCCACTGTTATCACAGTTCTTTGGAGCAACAAGTGCTGCTGCGCGGTGTTGTGGTGTAGTATCCTCATCTGTCAGAGCTGCAGCTCACGCTGCCAGCCCAAAATAGCCCAGAGCAGGAGAGAGGGTGGGGCTAACTCACAGGGGAGGAGACAGCTGCTGGTACCTAGACCCTTGTCTGAGCCTTTGAGCGAAGGGTTTCATTCTTCTCTTAAGCATCTCTCTTTTTGTGTCTCAGTTTCTCTGTCTCTCATCTCCTAGCTGAGAGCATCAGTGAAAGGGGGAGAACAGGAAAGCTTCACAGCAGACTGATTTCATTGTCTTCCAATGAAAAAGTGAGAGTCTCTTGCTCCTTATCCGAATCGAGCGTCTGACCTCTTTGAAGTTCCTGGTCTTTTTCAGTGGGGAAAAGGGTACGAGAAAAGGGCCTGATTGTGTACTGCTTTATCCCTTGTGCAGCCATTGTTACACCTGCTCAGAGTGAGCATACACTGCTACGCAGAGTAGTAGTGTTTTACACTTGCTTTGTACAACTGTAAATGACTATGTAAGGTACAAAGTGGTGGAGAATCAGACACTAAAGAGTGTGGCTGGGGGAGTGAGACTCCCATGGTGCTGCAGCACTTTCTAGAAGTGAAAGCAGAGTAGAGGGACCATGGTTAAGTAGAATAGCGAGCCCTGCTGAGCACATCTACTCAGCATGGAAGTAACAAACACTGACTGCAGTGGGAGTTCCTTCTGCAAGGGCTGCATCAGGGGCTTGGAGTGAACAGTTGTCTTTCCTTGCTTCTTTCTTCCTTCCAAGTTTTATTCCTTTTGAACATCTCTATCATGCTTCCAGTTTCTGCATCCATTTATTCCCTTTGATTTTTTAACCCACAGTATAGGATACATAACAATAAGGAAATCAAACGGAAAGTTTAAAATACTACCCTCAGGCCCAATGTCTCAAAACAATTCAAGCCTGCAGGGTTCACACCCTCAAAAGAGAAGGCCTCTTTCCCACTGCAGTCCTCTCTGTCTTTGCTGCTGTGATGCTAAGATAGCAGCAGATCTCTTGCATTCAGCCGACTGTTGGCAATTCACTGACAGCAAGCTGAGCCACCTCTGAGCATTCATATCAACAGACTGACAAAAAGCAATTTCACTTTCCATTCTAATATGTATCTGCCCCTTCAGCTACTCTTCTGACATGATCAAACACTAATCTTTTATGAAGGTGTTCCTGGTGATGTGGGTTCATGATAATCTTTAATTCCTTTCAATGACCCCTGGGTGTTAACTCTAACAGAATTACATATTACTACCCCGGTGCGTTCAAATTTATAATTTTTGGTGGGTAGGGGGATCCAGGTGCATTAACTACATAACTTTTACATTGCAATTATTTTCAGGCATGCAGTCAAATTTTCAGCCACATGAACTAATTGCAATTACATGCATCAAAAAGCATAATCACAGCATAATTATACAATAATTGCAGTATGACAACAATTATAATTATAGATTAAAATTACTGTTTTGTAAAGTGCATCCATAAATAATATATTCTCATTTACACAATTATAACCTGTTACTACTTCTGCAAAGTTTGCCTCTCTAAGTACTTCAAATAATGATTTAATTTTCCCCTTAATGAGATGGCTATTGAAAACAGGAGATGGTGGCTGTGATGCTGGCAGACCAGGTGCCAGCTCATGCCAAGGCTCCAGGCCTCACTGAACACTGACAAATGCATAGCTGAAAACCAGTGTGCCTTGCCTGTATGGTAGTATTGTCAAGATAGATATTAGAGATGTAAGAATGAGTTTGGTGTTTAGACATTATGAATAGGATATAGGAATAGGAATAGGCTTGTAGGATGCTGTATGTATTAGTCTAACTTATCTGTACCCCATGTTATAAAGCATTAACAAATGTTTGCATTGTAAACCTTTGTAGCTATATAACTCATCAAACAGGAAAGAAACCTTCTCTAATGCAAATGTTGGCTTCCTGCAGAAGATGTTAGGTCCTGTCCAACAAGAAGGCCTTTGAAACCAAATGAGCCACTGTGAGACATCAAAAGAATGAAGACTTTGTTAACTGAACTCCTTGCCCATGAACTCATCCCATCAGCTTGGGCTCTGGGGAGAAGGGAATAAAAATCCCTGATATGGAGAAACTTGGTTCTGTTTGCTGCTTGAACTCTAAAGGGGCAAGAATAATTAAGCATAAGCAAAATAGGTCCAGCTGTTTTGCCTGGGTTAGCCCTAGAGGACATATGGAGTTTGCTTATTATAGAGGTTTCTATTATCTTTTGGAATCTAAGACTGTAATTCATTTGTGAGTTATGTTCATAATTCATATGTTACCTGCTTTAACCATGTAAATAACTCATTTATTTTCTGGTTAATAAATATTTAGTTGTTTTACTACAGGACTGGGTACAAGCATTGTCC
Organism: Chelonia mydas; assembly: GCF_015237465.2. Lineage (NCBI taxonomy): Eukaryota > Metazoa > Chordata > Testudines > Cheloniidae > Chelonia > Chelonia mydas. The sequence continues at coordinate 14,219,157 of NC_057851.1, forward strand.
TTAGGGAGAGATCTGGGGATGCACTTGACCTGAGGTAAATGACTGGTCCTTTGGGACTGGGAGTAACCTGAATATTGTTGTGATTTTTGATATAAGAGACCATCTGTCAAAGAGGCAGGCTTGCCTAGATGGCAAGATAGACTGGTGTGCCAAAGGGGACCACCTGTGACTACATGGTAAGGCTGTTATAGTGTTTGTCGAGTTCCCACTTGTTGCTTGGCTGGTGAAATCTAATTATAGAACACATACCCATTTTGGGGTTTATGCTCTGCTTCTTCACAGTTTGCCCTGAGGTAGGCACCCATGTACTCCAGACAGTGTGACAGTGGCCACTTTTGAAAGAAGGGAATCTTAACTGTGGGCACTTTTAACTTCACTCTCATTGAGAACAATAGAAAATGCTAGCCATTTTGAAAGAGGGTGGTTCTTTGTGCAGTTCTCTGTAGTAGAATATTTATCCTCAGATCCGGAGAAGGAAAACACTTTCAGTTGCGAAGAATAAGAGGGGTAAGAATTACCATCAATCTTAAAAAAAAAAATTTAAAAAAATCTTCAAATGTAGCCAATATACAAGATTTCAACGCATTTTAACTATATGGGAAGTTTGATGCATCTGCACTATTAAGATAATTTGGAACAAAAATAACACGTTAAATTTCTTAAAAGTCTGTTTTAAGTCAAACTAATTAGCAGATTTACTTACAAATTTTTAGAAAATTCATTCTGTATTCAATGAGTAAATTATGTAATTTTGGGAAGGATATGCTGTATTCTTCCTCCATACCAAAGTGCAAAACTCAATTTTAACTTTCCAAAGTGCATGGGGCACTTTCATAGTAATATAGCACCTTTCATCCAGAGATCTGAAAGTGCTTTGTGACTGACAATAAATGAAGCCTAAGAGCTCTCCTCTGGATTTGGAAAATATTATTTTACCCATTTTCAGATGGTAAAACAGGCAGAGAGAGACTAAGGCCAACATTTATTAACTTTTGGTGACTCAGCTGGACACCCAGAAATGGAACCAACCAAAGTTAGTGAACACTTTTGAAATCTTTAGCTTCGGTGCCTGATTTGCAAAGATGCTGAGCATCAGTCAGCTCCTATGTGCTTCAGTGGATGTTGTGGGTGCTCAGCACCTCTGAAACTCAGGCTAAATGTAATAACTTGCCCAAGGCCACGTAATCAGTCAGCAGCAGAGCTAGAACAAGGACTCATCAACCCTGGTCAAATCAGTAGAATGTGCTCCCCAATTCTATCTGACTACAGTGGCATATATACAATCAGTTTGCAATCTGTATTGCATTTTATTCCAACCGTACCCCTTAATGGAACAATTTCGTGCTGAGCCTCTAAGAGATGGAGCACATAGCCCCCTCTCTTCAGGCTGCAAGTTAACATGCCTTAAACCACCTTTGAACAACAAAGCTAGCTAAGTTATGGCAGCCTGTTCACAGCTGCCACCCAGAATACCACAGTCACAGCCCATTCCTATCACAACGCACCTACTTGCCCCTACCCACTATAGCAGGGCTTGTGGGGGTTCCTTATAAGGCAACATAAGCTGCCTTGTGCAAAACCCATGCCAGTGGCAATTCTCCCCCTGGCTGCTCTGAGGCTCTAATGGCTCTTTTAGATTGCCACAGTGAGAGAAAATCCATCCCCAAATATCTGACAATCAGAAATGCATCTCACAATAAAATCACTACAAAGAAATGCCTTGTGGCAGTTCCAGTCTATCACTGCTAATAAACATCCTTTCAAGTACACGTGGCAAACCATGTGTTACTCAAAAGCCAAGCTCGTTTGGATATGGGACATTTAATTAAATGGCAGTAAACTAAAATATAAACACACCAAGCAGCAGAGTTATCTAAGCTCAGCAATAAAGTGCCTATTGTTGACCAGTTTCTCTCTCCCTAGCGGCTTGATTCTGTGAGATGCTGAGTGCCTCCCGTGAGGTGCTGAATGCCCTCATCTCTCATTAGAGTTAGGGGAATGGACACTCAGTTCCCTACAAGTGGTGCTCAGCTCCATGGAGGATTGAGCCCTCATTCATGTAAACACTATGTTAGCTTTCAAAACGGGCATGAAAGCTTGAACTCAGACAAACATTACAGGAAGCACTGAGTAGGAGGGAAGATATTAAAAGGTACTGTATAGTCTATTTGTGCCATTTTTACTCATTTGTTGTATAAAACTGATGTATCACTTATATCCCGCTGGAACCTTTTCTTGTGTGATGCTGTTACTCCACACAAAGGTTGGTTTTTGTGGTGTAAAATCAATTCTTCCCTCTGTAGATGTATTAAAGATAATCTGATAACTGTTAAATAATTAGCACACTCATTTTACTGCAAAGAAAGAAGTTTTTTAGTTTGGCCTTTTGCTTTCTCTCAAGTCAGAGGTAACAAAGGCTTTGAGTTACACACAAGACCAAGATTAGATACAGATCTATGAAGTCTTCATAAGCCAGGTCATTATAGTTTGAGCCTTACAAAGTATGCAATCACGTGACCCCATTAATAAAACAGGAGGACAACTCCAGAAAGAGAATTGTCACTTATTGTGCTCTGTGCCTGAGCTTTAACATGTTATCAGCTTTCATAGGCCTGATCTAAGCCCCATTTTCCAGCAAAGATGCATTTTGAGAAGGTGAATGGGAGGCCAAGTATAAAGAACAAAACTACAGAGTGAAGCTCTCTCCCAGAATGACAATTGCCTAGAGTGAACTCTGCGAAGACGACATTTTGCTGTGCTGACCTAGGCTTTGTGCCCAGCTAAATATCATTTTGCCCTGTGAGGGTGGGGGACTACAAGATTCATAACCTGGGTTACATCTGAAATTCAGTACAGAACAACATCACCATTGTTCATATTTCAGAGTAGCAGCCGTGTTAGTCTGTATTCGCAAAAAGAAAAGGAGGACTTGTGGCATCTTAGAGACTAACAAATTTATTTGAGCATGAGCTTTCGTGAGCTACAGCTCACTTCATCAGATACGTCCGATGAAGCTCACGAAAGCTTATGCTCAAATAAATGTTAGTCTCCATTATTCATATTGGATCTCATTGCCATTGGAGTCCGATACAAGGGATGAAATCTTGCCTCCCACTGAAGGCAATGTGGGTTTTGCTACTGACTTCATCGGGGCCAGAATTTCATCCAAGAGTTGTCAAAGCTGTCTAGCTACCCAGAAGCGATCGAGCTAACCAGCAACTACCTTACTAGCTAGTGAACACCAGGCATGCTGAGGGCATGATGAAATAAAGAACTACCAGAAAAGAAAAGACCCCCAAGGCCAATTCTCAGTCATCTGTAGATATTTCTAATATGCTTGTGTGCTAGTTACTTAGCAACTTAAAGCATATGGGATGAAGTCCAGAGTTTATTGGGCCAGATTCAAAATGATCCTTACACAGCTGCCCAGGTGGGGGGTGTATAAAGCTTTCCCCATCAGCTTGTGCCACAGGAGGGCCAGATAGAATTACAGCACATGTGCAAAGGGGAGGGGCAGAGAGACTGCTCCTTCCCAATTCCCCTTCAGATTCATGGTGCCCTGAGGTGGGGCAGGGCAAGATGGGGAGACGAAAAGGCAGGACTGTGGCTCTGCCCTCACCCCCACACTCTAGCCAGTACACAGTGAGTAATAATCTGCACCACACCAATGAGTGTAGTACCAGCTGTACAGCCTGTGTGGCTCTGGGCACTCTAGGAGGCATTTTCCATCCCTGAGACATGATGCTGTCCAATACCCCCATTGTGGCAAGCCTCTATACTGCCACTCACTACAGGCTGTATCTAAACTACCCCTGTGGAAGTATATAAACCCCTAGTCACCATGTTATATGTTCTCCATTTTTTCCATATGAGGGTGAGATTCTGTTACCGCCACCAGCTACAGGGTCTGACTCTTTATATCAAGCTGTCAAAGCATATGGTTTTAGCTCTCGAGGTCTCAGAGTCAATCCCAGCTATTGGCCAAGATGGTGGGCATCACATAAGGACCTCAGGATTTGGCCCCATAAGAGTTTTGCCCAGAGTTAGATTGTCTTATAGAAGAATAAAGTTTATATTATATGTGATAGAGTTTGTTTTCACATGAGTGCAGTGTAGGACTTTGCTATAAAATACCTTTAAGATAGGGAAACCTTGAACAAAAATTCACATTGCTGCTTCTTGTATAGTGGAATTCCACTGAGGATCAATTTTGACAAACTTCATATTCAGATTGTTATGTCTGGATGATCACAGCCCTGTGGCACTCAGAAAATATGAAATTGTTTGCTAAGGTTGAAAACGTTAAAGGAAATCAACAAAACTATTCTTCCATCTTATCCTTACATTGATCACCATAGCTGAAGGACAAACCCATCAACAGAAATATACAGGATTAAAAATTTAAACCAAAATTCATTTTTTCAAATAACCCCTTTTAAAAAATATTTCTTTTTAGATTAGGATCTTGGAAAACTTTTGGAGTTTTGTTGTTTGTTTTTTTTTAATCAGACAAACAGGTTTTCTTCAAAAAGAAAAGGAGTACTTGTGGCACCTTAGAGACTAACCAATTTATTTGAGCATGAGCTTTCGTGAGCTACAGCTCACTTCATCGGATGCATACTGTGGAAACTGCAGAAGGTTTTCTTCAGTTAAGAACTGAAAAAGTGATGTTATTTTAAGGAAGAGCTGCAAATGCCTGCATTTTACTTCCATTGCAGCAGGAACAAGTAATATCCACTCACTAAAGTACTCTCTTTCTTGCTTGTGTTCACCAGAGTAGCTTCTAGAGGGCAGTGTTTTCTTCCTTTTATTATCATTACAAAACTGGTATCTCAATTAAAAACCAAGTTGCAGCTAAGAAAACTTTCCAAAAGGAGAAAGGAAATCAAGTGTCAAACTCTATGAATGTTTTAGAAAGTGCTATTGCATCAGTGAAAATATAACATTAAATACATAACATGAATTCAGCTGCTAAAGGGAGGAAACCAGGGGCATATTTTAGTGAGTCAAGTGTACAATTTTATTTCAGCATTAAGCATGAGAAGATGAAAAAAATCCATTCACCTTCGTCTGCTAAATTAATAATCTACAATCTGAATGTTAAGGAGGAATACAATACCAGCCTCGATGTGGTCTTATTCTTAGCCACTTTCATGTATAATTATCAAATACTCCTCTATAGTATAAAGCAGTCAGTTTTCCTCTTGCTGTCACAAAACTAAAATTAAATTATTTAACTTAGTCACAATCAGGGCCAAATTGTCCATTGATGTAACTCCACTGCCTGAGAATTTGGGACATAAAATTTTAAGGTCTTGCCTACTCACAAGATGTACCACTTTAACTATACCAGTATAGTTAAAGCACTACAAGTCCATTCCCCTCCAATGTGGACACAGTTATACTAGTATAAAGGTGCTTTATACTGGGATAACTTATTAATGTATAGGGAGGGGAATGAGCTATACTGGTATAAGGCACTTTTATATTAGTACAACTGCATCCACACCAGGCATTTAGACTGTAACTATAATCTGTTAAAAAAAAAGAAGTCACCCCCCAATCAACATATTTTCCCAGACCAAAACCTTTCTATAGTCATCATGGTATTATTATTTATTAAATATTTGTATTATCATCACGCCCAGAGGCCCCTGGCCATGACTTTCTCTATGCATCAGCTCCAGGGGCCAAAACCTGAGGTTCCAACTCAGTTTGTAGTCAGTCCTCACTCAAGCCAACTCCCATAGATTTGGGATTCTGACACTAAATAGCTGTGTTTAAATAAACTTGTGAAACACCAGATGTGAACATCTTAAATTCTCCCCTTATGCTAATGAAGTTTCACCTCTTCAAAACTTGTGGTATGGCTGGCATCATGTTGGCAATGTCATATACCTTGTATCAATGAATAACATGCAACCTGCTGACCTCAAGCCTTTCAGAGAGCTATCACTCTTCTGAACTCCGTGGAGATCTGCCCTCATTCATATTTAATCCCATTCCTTGATACTTTTGTCCTAAAGTTTCAATAAAGTTTACCAGTGTAAATTAGCTTCTTTTTCTTAGCTAATCATCTCAATCTATTATCAAACAAATGATATGATTGTCTGCAATTCAAAGGTTCTGCATCTTGAAGCATTTCAAGCTGATTTGGCTGTATTTCCTTTGAGTTGTTCCTTGCTTGGTATGTCTTCACTGCAGAGTTAACCTGGGTGATAAGCACCTGGGGCCGAATACCCAGGTTAGCCTACCCTTGGTGTCTGCCACCACACAGCAAGCCATATCTGAGTTTCTGTGTCCTCACTGGTGCTGAACTCACCCATGTGCGTCACTGGGACTTCTGAGGGCAAAGACCATGGTTCTTTGTGTTGTAGTAAGGTGAATTGTTCTGTGATTCTTTCCCAGTGAAATATAGGAGAACTTGTCTGTCCTGGGTACACAGGGGAATTGAAGAAAGGAATTGGAGGACTATCAACATTCAAATGATTTAGCCTGTGTCTTAACTGCATAGTGAGTAAGTTACTAGGCTGAATGAAAGCAGATGCTTATAGCCCCAGACAAGCCAGCTAGCTTGGATTGAAAGCACCACTTAATTCAGCTGAGACAGTTTTGTGTATAGATGGGATTCAGGTTAGGAGCAACACCCAAGTAAAGGCCTGGGTCAACTCTGCAGTGAAGACTTACCCTAAAGGTGAAATTTTATCCTTGTGCAAAGAGCCCAGCACAAGTACTATGCCCCATTTAAAATAAAGGGAAAACTTTTGTGCCAGTTGTCACATGTAATTTTTCCCTTTTCAACTTGAAAATCTTCCACCCCTTCTTCAGAAAGATACTCTGAAGCGCATGCAGGAGATCTCTTGAACAAGGAAGAACACAGGCCACTGGACACTGACTAATGCCTGGCAGCAATTTCATACATTACTGATGTAAGCAGTGTCAGGATGAGCTCCACCCTGACATCTGGTGGTGAGGTGTGGCAAGTTGTGGAAAAGAACTTCAGGGGCCGAGCTCATTTGCATAGGCACACCCACCCCGCCTAGAATGAGGCCAGAGCTGCCCAAATGGTCACTTTGGCTGCTGTGGGATCCCCAGTGTCTCTATTATTGGGGAAGAAAGAATAAATTGTTATTACCCTGATTATGGGAACTGTGCTTGGAACTGTACTTGGCCTTTTGAGGGACTCACCATCAACTAAGTAGCACTCGCTATGCAAGGGTCATGGGTTCCAAAACTCTGTGAATTGACAAAGGTTGGGGAAAAGTATTAATACTTTGTGGTATGGGCCCCTTGGTGAGGGCCTTACATGCTAATTGCACTTCCTCTTCTCTCCACTGTGGAATATCAGAGCTAATTTTGATTTCATTAGGAGTCTAGTTACAGGCTGCTGAGCTCACTTTGGGCTAATGGTGCACCAACACTGAGGCTACCCTACTACAAGCTGAATTCACTAAAGAGCTGAACTGGCTAAGAGCTGAAATCACTGAGCGTTGTGTTAAGTAGTGGCAGAGCCTGAAGATGTATTGTGGAGAAGTTTGTGGGACAGCTGGAGTGCCTTGTGGACAGGCTGGTGGAGCAGTTCATAGGATGGCGGGAGCTGCTGGTGGGATACGGAGCAGTTCGTGGGATGGCAGGAGCTGCTTGTGGGCCGCGGAGCGGAGCTAAGCAAAGCAGTTCATGGGGCGGCTGGTGGAGCGGAGCGGAGCGAAGGCCTATGGAGCTGTGGGGCGGTCAGCTTCAGATCATGTAAGGTGCCTTTTACCCCCGCCCCCATCTCCACCCACGTTGGGAGGTAAAGCTCTGCAGATAAACTTTTGAACTCTGGGGCTGCCCTGACCAGGGACAGAGACTTTTGGGTCACTGGACTTTTGGGACTTTGGGTGATTTGGGGTTGCTGGACTCAAGAACCAAAGGGAAAGGGCATGCCCCAATTTGCTTGGGGTGGGTTTTTTGCTCATGGGTTGTGTTATGAATCCTGTTGGTGGTGTTTCCCCAACATAATGCCACATTGTTTCTCTCTGTTATTAAAAGGCTTTTTGCTACACTCAGACTAGGTGCTTGCGAGAGGGGAACTATTGCCTCTTGGAGGCGCCCAGCCGGGGTGGTTATATTTGTCCCAGGTCACTGGGTGGGGGCTCGAGCTGGTCGCATTGTGTTATTGGAATGGATCCCCTAGATATTGAACCCGGCCCTTGTTGCTGCCAACTCTGACGGGCAGAAGGATAAGCTGATAACAACACTGATAAGCAAGACTTTTATCAAAACGGACAGGCATCTTTCCAATCTCACCATCATTACTCAGAGGTCAGTGATTGACAGGACTCTGTGTAGAATTGACTAAGGTCTGTCAGGAGGGCCACGTGACTTAGGGGAATGCTAATAGGATACAGAGAGACAAGGTGGGTGAAGTAATATCTTTTACTGGACCAACATCTGGTGATGAAAGAGACAAGCTTTCAAGCCACACAGAGTCTGAAGAAGAGCTCTGTGTGATTCGAAAGCTTGTCTCTCTCACCAACAGACATTGGTCTAATAAAAGATATTACCTCACCCACCTTTTCTCTCTCTAATATCCTGGGACCAACACGGCTACAACTACACTGCATACAATAATAGGATACAGAGTCCTTTACCTTGAAGTTACCAGTTCAAATCCAGCCCAGGCTATGTAGTAACTGACAGCTTCTACTAGATGAGTTCATTAATGTTTGTAAAGGTGTTTCAGAATGTTAATCTGACAGCTATTTAGGGGGCTACGTGAAATAAGATGGTGGCATCTCACAATCAGGGTATCCATATCATACCAACAAAACCTGATATTCACAGAAGAAAGGCTAATGATTGAATAGGCCATGGCGACTGACAGTCTCTCATACCTATTTCCAGAACTGGGTGGAGTCACAGAAGGTCTGTCTACACTGCAGCTGGTAGCCAGCCTCCCAGCCCAGGCAGGCAGACTTGTGCTAGTGGGGCTTGAGCTAGGCTGCTAAAAACAGCAGCTCCAGGGGAGACTCATCCTAGCCTGAGAGGTGGGCTTGAGAGCCTGAGCTGCTGCCGAAACCACAACATTCACGCTGCTTTTTTTAGCTCACTAGCTTGAGCCCTGCTAGCATGAGTCTGTCTACCTGGGCTGGGAGGCCTGCTCCTAGCTGCAGTGTAGACATGCCCATTGTTTGAGGCACAGTAATGGAAGCTTCCATTACTGCTGCTCATGCAGTGCCTCTTCTGCGTCTAAAAAGATAAAAAGAGGTCTTCGCTCCAGGATGATCAACTCAGCATCTTTCACAATAATTAAATTTGATTTAAAAGATCTCTACATTAAAAAATAATGATTAAAAGATTAAGAAATTCTTTAATGAAGGAGAAACGGACAAAGCAGTTGTAAGCGATCTTTTCAGAGAATTAAACATATCAAATAAAAATAATTATTACCTACCTTCTCGTAACTGTTGTTCTTCCAGATGTGTTGCTCATGTCCATTCCAAGTAGGTGTGTGCATGCTGCATGCACAGTCGTGGGAAGGTTTTTCCCCTAGCGGTACCCGTCGAGTCAGCTGTGGAGCCCCCTGGAGTTGCGCCTTCATGGTGGTGTATATAGGTCCCTGCTGACCTGCCGCCTCTTCAGTTCTTTCTTATTGGAAACTACAACAGAGCGGAAGGCAGGTGGGTCTTGGAATGGACATGAGCAACACATCTCGAAGAACAACAGTTATGAGAGATAGGTAACCATTTTTTCTTCTTCGAGTGCTTGCTCATGTCGATTCCAAGTAGGTGACTCCCAAGCCTTACCTACAAAGGTGGGGTCAGAGTTCCTGGAATCACTGATTGATGCACTGCTCTGCCGAATGCTGCATCGTCTCTACCGTGTTGGGTAATGGCATAATGTGAAGCAAAGGTGTGAACCGATGACCATGTCACCGCCCTGCAGATCTCCTGGACTGGGACCTGTGCCAGGAATGCCGCCGAAGAGGCCTGCGCCCTTGTAGAATGTGCCGTCAGTGCAGGCACAAGTATTTCTGCCAAATCATAACATGCCTGGATACATGATCCACAATGAGATTCTTTGAGAAGACACCGGGAGGCCCTTCATTCTGTCCACTACGGAGACGAATAGCTGGTTCGACTTACAAAACAGCTTTGTACTTTCAATATAAAAGGCCAATCCTCGCCAAACGTCCAAGGAGTGGGGTCTTTGTTCCTGACTGTTGGCGTGTCACTTAGGGTAGAAAACTAGGAGAAAAATATCCTGATTGGCATGAAGCTGAGAGACAACCTAAGGGAGAAAGGCCGGGTGAGGTCTAAGCGGTACCTTGTCCTTACATCATTTTTTATAAGGAGGGTCGGAGGTTAGGGCCTTGAGCTCAGACACTCTCCTAGCTGATGTTATTGCAGCCAGGAACGCCACCTTCCATGACCGATAAAGTAATGAGCAAGTTGCTAGGGTCTCGAAGGCGGTCCCATTAGTCTTCAAAGAACCAGATTAAGGTCCCAAGCTGGAATCAGCTGCCTTGTTTGCGGGTACAATCTGTCAAAGCCTTTAAGAAAATGACCGACCATCAGGTTGGCGAAGACTGACCAGCCTGCCACTCGTGGTTGGAAAGCCGAAATGGCTGCTAAGTGAACCCATATTGAGGAGACCGACAGGCCTGTTGCTTTAAGTGTAGCAGATAGTCTAAGATGAAAGGTATCAATGACTGTATCAGAGGGGTGTGGCCCGGTGAACACCAGATCGAGAATCTCTTCCACTTGGCCAGGTAAGTGGCCCTGGTGGAGGACTTCCTACTGCCAAGGAGAACCTCCCGAACGGGTTCGGAACACATTAGCTCTTCCGGATTTAACCATGAAGCTTCCAAGCTGTGAGGTGGAGAGACTCGAGGCTGGGATGCTGGAGATGGTCATGGTCTTGAATGATCAGGTCCGGAAGCAAGGGCAATGAGATTGGGGTGTCCACCGATAGCTCTAGGAGAATGGTATACCAGTGCTGACAAGGCCAGGCTGGTGCGATCAGTATGACTGTGGCCCTCTCCCTGTGGATCTTGAGCAGAACCTTGTGGATGAGCGGGAAAGGCAGGAATGCATACAACAGGTGGTCCGTCCAAGAGAGGAGGAACGCATCCGCAGGCGAGCCCGGACTGTGATTCAGGAAGGAACAGAACTGCAGGCATTTCCTGTTGCTTTTTGTGGTGAACAGGTCGATCTGGGGAACTCCTCACTTTTGGAAAATGCTGTTCACCATGTCCGGGTGAATGGGCCACTCGTGGTTGTGGAAGAATCTGCTGAGATAGTTCGCCAACTCATTCTGAGAACCCAGGAGGAAGGATGCTTCCAGGTGAACTGAGAGGTCTATGCAGAAGTCCCACAGTTTGAAGGCTCCCTGACATAGGGGAGAGGAGCGAGCTCCAACCTGTTTGTTTATATAATGGCCATGTTGTCCATCATCAGCAACACACATTTCCCTGGCAAGTGGGCCTGGAAGGTCCAGCATGCCAAGCGGACCACTCTCAGCTCCTTGATGTTGATGTGAAGCAAGAGCTCATCTTGTGACCAAAGTCCCTGGGTCCTGAATTCTCCCAGATGAGCTCCCGACCCCAACGCTGATGCATCTGTGACTAGGGACAGCAAGGGATGCAGTTTGGCAAAGGGGACCCCCGTGCACACCGCCTGTGGGTGTGTGGTGGGCGTGTGACCACCTTCCCAAGGATGTTGCGTCCTGGCTAATAAGTTGACACCAGCCAGGCCTGGAGAGGTCTGAGCCTCAGCCTCGCGTGTTGTACCATGTACATACAAGCTGCTATATGTCCAAGGAGCTTCAAGCAATTCCTTGCTGTGGTGGTGGGGTATTGCTTGAAGCAGTCTATGATGTCATGCATTGTCTGACAATGAGACTCTGGCAAGAAGGCTCTGGCCTGACCCAAGTCCAGTAGTGCCCCAATTAACTCTTCTCTGAGTAGGGGATAGAGTTTATATATGTACATTCAGAAGGAGACCCAGCCTGTTGAAGGTAGATCATGATGACGTATTGCTCCACTTGCGCCTTGAAGCGGCCCTTGATCAACCAGTTGTTGAGGTACAGAAATAACTGCACCTGCCTTCTTCTCAGGAAGACGGCTAGGACTGCCACGCACTTGGTAGAAACTCGAGGGGCTGCTGACAGGCCAAAGGGGAGGATAGTAAACTGGTAATGGTTGTGGATTACTACAAACATGAGAAAGCGTCTATGGGCTGGAACTATTGATATGTGGAAGTACGTGTCCTTTAGGTTGAGGGTGGCGCACCAGTCCCCTGAATCCAGCGATGTGATGATGGCAGCCAAAGAGACCATGCAGAACCTCAGCTTCTTCATGAATCTGGTGAGTCCTAGCAGGTCAAGGATGGGTCTAAGACCCCCTTTGGCTTTGGGGATCAGGAAATATTGCGAGTAAAATCCTTTGCCCCTTAGCTCCTGAGGAACCTCCTCCACTGCTCCCACGGCAAGGAGCGTTTGAACCTCCTGTGTGAGGATTTGCTCGTGAGAAGGGTCCATGAAGAGGGATGGGGAAGAGAAGTGGGAGGGAGGGGAGAAGCAGAATTGGAGAGAATATCCCACTTCTATGGTGCGAAGAACCCAGAGATCTGAAGTTATCTGGGCCCAAGCAAGATAGAAGTGGGACAGATGGGTCAGAAAACAGGGTGAAGGATCCGGTGACTGGACTGGTGCATCACCCCTGGGCCACCTTCAAAAGGCTTGCTTAGAGCCTGAGGATTGCCTCTCCAAGCCTTGGCCTAGATTGGGTGGTGAATGGGGAGGCTTACGCCTACCATTCCTACCCCATTTCCTGGAGAAGTCCAGCCTAGGCTGGTGAAAGTAGAATCGTGGAGTGAGTTGGGGCTTAAAATGTTTCCTCTCAGTGGCGAGGGTTTGTAGACCCATCGACTTCAATGTTGCCCGTGAATCTTTTAGGCTATTGTCGCGTGGACAAGTCTGTCATGTCCAGTGAGTCCTGTAAAAAGGTCCGGGCCACTGCTTTGCCCTTCTCGACAATAGCTGCAAACTCTGTTCTAGAGTCTGACAGGATGAACTCCTTAAATTTCATCATGGAGTCCCATGAATTAAAATTGTATCTACTCAGGATTGCTTGCTGGTTAGCAGTCTGAAGCTGGAGCCCTCCGGTGGAGTACATCTTCCTGTCGAAGAGGCCCATCTTCTTTGAGTCTTTCAATTTTGGAGTTGGGCTCTGCTTCCCTTATCTTTCTCTCTCATTCGCCACCGCTATGACCAGCAAACCAGGCTGCAGATGAGTGAATAAGTATTTGTACCACTTAGAGAAGACTAAATACTTTCTCTCTACCCCCTTAGCTGTAGGGGAATGGAGGCAGGAGTCTGCCACAAGGTCTTCGTAGTGGCTTGGGTGGTTTTAATGAGTGATAAGAAGGGAAGGAATTGGGGTAGGGAGGAAACCCCCAACTTCTATCTAACTACTCACTACTAAAAACTAACACTATTTAACTATTTACAGGTTAACAGAAAAGTCAGATCACTAGGGAAAACGCTTGCCAAGGCAAGAGAGACACGCAGCTCCAACGACCATCACTGGCAGTAAGGAGGAACTGAAGAGGCGATGGGTTGGCAGGGACTTATATACACCTTCATGAAGGTGTGACTCCAGGGGGCTCCACAGCCGACCTGACTGGTACCGCTAGAGGAAAAACCTTCTGACATCTGTGCCTGCAGAGTGCACACACCTATTTGAAATTGACATGAGCAAGCACTCTAAGAAGAACTGAAGATGACTTAACATCAACAAAGGTCAGCTGTCAGCCACGCAGGATATTACTGCTATTATAAACAATAAAATGCAATTACAATGTTATAGCTTTATTGAAAGGCAATCTGTCGACGCAAATACCTTTCAGAGCACTCTAAAAATCACTGACACAGGAGGAAGATTCAGAGTGCCTGGTATCGGTTTGTAAGGTAATAATTTCTTATAGGTGGCACTGGTAGCACCACTTACTATTAAGGTTGCTGACACTCCCTATAAGAATCTGTTTTCAGTTGCTTAAACCTTAGCCAAACATTAACTGTTTAGGCTGAAATTTTCTATGCTGGGCATGTGCCTTAAGCTGAATATATCTGGGAAAAATTCAGCCAGAATGGTTCAGCTGTTTCCAAGAATGAGGCTGGGGGAAAATAAGTTGTTTTGCCCATGTTGAAAAATTATGGTGGTCTTTTCTTTGAAAAACTCTAGTGCCCCTATGATTTGGAGCAGGAACTTAAGATTTGGCAGGGGTGGGGCCTTTGTGTCAGGGATGTGTCTTCTGCTGTCCCTGTGAAAATCTGCCCGTATATGGCCAAGTTCTGAGCCTTTCAAAAAAAAAAATCACAGTTTACAGTTGTTCAATAGAGACGTCTTTGATTTTAGCAGCTAAAATCTCCAAAGATTCTGTCCTCACTGAGCACGCTCCATCCCCTCACAGTTCTTCCACAGTGACCGGACTGTGCATGCACTATCCCCACAGAGTGACTGAATATGCTCCAACCCATGGCTACAGGGACAAAGCTGGACTTTCACTGTAATTGCTGCTCTCAGCTGCCCTGGGCGAGGGTAGGGCTGAGCACTGGAGCTGAGAGCAAGCAGCCTGTCTTTCCTTCTAGCACTCAGGCTGTGTGGAGGAGGAAGCAGTCTGATTCAAAGGCTTAGAGGACAAAAAGCCAGACTTGAGGGAGGGAAAGGAGTAGATTGGGACAAAGAGTCTGGTGAGACTGGAACTAGAGTGGGACTGGGAGCCAGAGAGGCTGGGACTGGGAAGAAGAGAGTGGTTGGGCAAGAGACTGGAAGCCACTAAAGGAAGAGGGAATGGACTGAGAGCCTGTTGCCTGGATGAAGAACACTGAGATTGGATGAGGAGCTGAGAGGGGAGAAGACTGGGACTGGTTGGACAAAGAGCCTGAGTCTAGGAACCAATGTGGGGGGAACGGGGTAGAGGAAGGGGAGATAAATCTGATAAAGAACTTGGGTATGGGGGAAGATCTGGGATTGGCTGGGAACAGAGACTGGGACAAGGAGCCAAGGAGGCAGGAGACTAGGACAAGAAGCTGATGAAGGGATAGGGGAAGGAATGAGGTTGGAAGAGGAGCCCGAGGAGGAAGACAAGGACTCTGAGCCAGTGGCAGGGGGACAACTTAGATGAGGATCTGAGATGGGGGAAAGTGGGACTGGCTGAGCAGGTATGGTGGGGGAGAAAGAAAGAGAGATTAGGAGGGCAGGGGGAGACTGAGATTCGGATAGCAAACCCAGAGAAGGAGACTGGGATGAGAAGGATTCAGTTGCTTTAACAATGAGACCATTCCTGCTCTTTCTGCAATCAACTGCTTAATTCACCTCACACTTTCCCCAACTTCAGTATCAAATGAGAAAGGGGTCCTACAGCCAGAACCCCCCTTCACGACACAACCCTGGTTAATACCCAAAGCAGGTCGGCTCTGTGCATTGAAGGAAACAGGGGTCTTGTGGAAAAAATAGTAAGTGATCATGTAATTGAAGACTATCATAATTAATATGCACAAGCGGGATGAAATAAGTTTATACTTCTTATGTGGCATCTCCTTTGCTGGAGGTGTACAACCATGGTAGCCTGTTCCATATGATCCTCTGCTAATCTCTTTGTGGATGAATAATCCTTTTGCACCACCCAGGACACCACATTGTCCATCTTTTTCTGCCTCATGTTCTTATACCATCAACTTTCCCTTCCAGTGCCTGAAAACATGCATCACACGCTGAACCTCTTAAAAATGCACCCTGAAAATCAAATCTTTCTTTTCATAATATCTCTGACTAGTAGCTGCTGAATTCCAATCATCTCCAATAATTTATCATTGGTTATGCAGCCTAGCCATGATATTTTCAGAATTCTTCTATAAAAACTTGAATAATTGTGCTTGCTTTATTATCTATTGTTTGAATGTCCATGTTTCACAGCTGTAATTTAAACACAGCCCGAATGTAAGTTTTTAAGAGTCAGCAATTAGGCTTCAGATTTATGTCCCTTCTCATCAGATGTTTATTATTCCAGAATGTCTCTGCACTCGGATAGTTCGGTGCTGACTTCAATATGCTTACACAGGCCACCTTAATTCTTGCATGTCTTAACATTTGAGTGCTTGACTTTGCAACCTTTCAATGTAGTTTTTTGTGTGTGATTATTATGTATATTGTGGTAGTGCCTGCAGGCCCAATATCAAGCCCTGTTGTGCTAGGTACTATACAAAGCACATAGATACACTTTCTGCCCTCAAAGAGTTTACAGACTAAAGAGACAGATAAAGGCTGGAAGGAGACAGAAAAACATATAGAGGGGAAATAACTTGCCCAGGGTCAGTGGCACAGCCAAGTATAGAAACCAAGTCTCCGGAATCCCAATCCAATGCCTAATCCAAAAGACCACACTGCCTGTTCTGTAACTAGAGAAAGCATTCAGGGTTTGTCTACATTGCAGCTGGGAGTATGCTTTCCAGCTTGAGTAGACAGACACACAGGATCTCTGCTTGAACTAGCAGGCTAAAAATAGCCATGTAATCAGGGATAGCATGAGCAGCAGCTCCAGCTAACTGCCTGAATATAAAACAGCCCAGACCCCCTGGGTACATATTCAGGTGGCTATCCCAAACCGTCACTTGTGTTACCCCCAGCTACACTGCTATTTTTAGCATGCTAGCGCAACAAGAGCTAGGATGTGTCTGTCTATCCGCGCTGGGAAGCTGCATTGTAGAAGCACCCTGAGATACACCCATGCACCTTCTGCGAAGGCTTTGTGGTTGCACGGTTGTAGAACTGAGTTGCAAGACAGGCTCTCACTTTGCACATACAATTCCATGATTGGTTCATGCAAACACTGCCTTGCACATGAAAATGCAGATATTTTGCAGGCAGTTTCACAGAAATGCTCACAACTTGTCACCAACTGCTTTGAAAATCTGGTCATGTTTCCTAAACTTATTTTGAAAAATACATAATTGGGTCATTCCTCTCATGAGGAAGCCAGTCCAGGGAATACATACATTTAACTAAAGAGTAAATGTTAACTGAAATTAACCAGCATAATGTGTTCAGCCATGTGTGTGAAACGTGTTAAACTCTTCATATCCTTCCTTGTTGGCATCCCAGAAAGGAATGCTCTCCTCAGTTCTGGTGTTCTCTGAGGTTTTATACTATGACTATTTTTAGCTGCTACCGGCTGAGGTACACAGGACCAATCAGCTCTCAAAGCTTGAAAGGAATTTTGCTCTGGTCCAAACTTCATTCTCTGTAATCTTATAGGGAGGAGCCAAATAATCAAGTGTTTACTGCTTCAACCTTTGGTAATTAGTGACAGCTTTCATTAATGCAAGATGAGACAACAGCCCGGCATAGTAAAGGGGTCAGTCAGGACTGGACCAAAGTTAATCTGAGTCAATAGATCAGCACTCTTGATAAAACTACATTTATTCAAATTAGGAAAAAATTAGCATGTCTGATGAAGTTCAATACACTCTGCTAGACTGCAGCAGTATGAGGAGAGAAAAACAATCTGTATGCTTTTCATAAAGTTGCTCTTTTTTCCACTGAATGCATTCGATGAAGTGAGCTGTGGCTCACAAAAGCTTATGATCAAATAAATTTGTTCGTCTCTAAGGTGCCACAAGTCCTCCTTTTCTTTTTGCGGATACAGACTAACACAGCTGCTACTCTGAAACCTGTCTTAGTTGTGTGGAGCTGAGACAATATTTATCTTGGATTATTTAGAGTTTGTTGTACTCCATGCACCCGACTCCTTCAATCACAGACGAAAGGCAGCCTCTTAACCACTGGCCACATAATGTACTGTACATCGGTGAGAATAAAACCTATGCATTAAGGTCTCTGGTGTGAAATCCTATCCCCACTGAAGTTAATGGGAAACCGTGCATTGACTTAAATGGGGTCAGAATTTCACCCCTGTACATAGCATTTGTTCAGAAAGGCAATCCCTTCAAATTTCAGTGAGACCCACGGAGCAGCCAATATATTGTTAGTGACACAAGCTTCATCACTTAAATAATAATGCTAGACAAATGGCTCTTTACACATTTGCTCTGGCAAGTTTCATTTGCTTAAATCTCAGAGATCATAAATGTAGAGGTATTTGAACAATAGCTAATGAAGTCATAATGCAATAATTAGCTCAATCTAGTTTCCCATTTTATGACATCAAGATTCTTCCATGATCCTCTTCCCATGATAATATTCTGATGCACCCATGCCACTTTGTAAAGTGAGAGATGGCACCGCACATTTCTCTCATTGAGCATCTCCCTACAGGAACATTGTGGTCCATTTCAAACATATTTACAGGATCCGTAGGGCTCGATCTTGCAAGGTGCTGAGAATTCTGGCCTGATTCAGTAAGGCACTTTAGCACACACCTAAATTTAAGAATGTGAAGTCACTCTCAAGAATATGAATGAGACTGTTCATATTAAGCATATACTCAAACGGTTTGCTGGATCAGGCCAGAGTTCTAAGCACCTTACAGAACGGAGCCATTAGAGAATGTTTTTGAAAAATATTGGAACGGTGTAATCTTCATGCATAAAAATATGTTCTGGATCTCTCTTCAAGGACTACTTCTATCATGATGCATACACAAAATGGCATGCTGAGGGGCCCTGTTTCTAATGGTATTTGAAATTAACCTGGCCTTCCTGCTTCAATCACTATATCGGGAACATGAAAAGCCCTCTTACATCATCTAGGTCACACCACGCCAATGCAGGATTGAGCCATGAAGTATATTCTCCAGTACTTTGTCTAGTTCAGTTTCAAATGATGAGGATTTCATTATTTCCCTTGGGAAACTATCCCCTAGTAGATGTAAAAATGAGGGACAATCTCCTCAAATTAAGACTACATTTTCTTTTCATTCCAAATTGACTTAATTTTATCCCATTACTCCTAGTTAATGAGGAATCACCAATGAGGTATAGAGACCACTCTGGACCGTAAAAAGAAAAGGAGTACTTGTGGCACCTTAGAGACTAACCAATTTATTTGAGCATAAGCTTTTGTGAGCTACAGCTCACTTCATCGGATGCATACTGTGGAAAGTGTAGTATGTATCTGATGAAGTGAGCTGTAGCTCACGAAAGCTTACGCTCAAATAAATTGGTTAGTCTCTAAGGTGCCACAAGTACTCCTTTTCTTTTTGCGAATACAGACTAACACGGCTGTTACTCTGAAACTCTGGACCGTGATATGCTGCCTCTGAATAGTGCAGGCTCACCCTAATGCCAGGCCAACAAGGCATCAACATTACAATTAAAGATGCAAATATCAAAATTAGATCAAGTAGACATTAAGTTGTAACACAAGAGTATATGCAAAACTGGTTTGTGCAGTCAGGCAGAGAGGTCCTATTGCATGTCACTGTTTTGAATTGAATACACCTTATGGAAAGGTTCAACAAGATTCAAGTGCATTTGGCTGGAGGTCAGAAAAGAGACCAAATTCATTTATGTTTAGACACAAAGCTCTTGCTGCTCATCTTTATCTCCCACACCTCAAATAATCTGTGTTGATCTAGTACTGAGCTTCTATTGACAGATGCTAAGAGTATACAAGCACATAGTGATAGTGTTCACTGGGGAGCAACCGCTCTCCAAAACTCACTTAAGAACTTGGAGGGAAGTCTTTGAAACATGGAGTTAATGAACTTCACATTCAGGACTGAACTGCAAGACACTGAGCATTCTCAACCCTCAGGGATGTTAATGGGAGTTGTGGGCCTTCGGCACTTTGCAGAAGGTGTGGAGCATTAGGAAAAGCAATAGCTGTTGACAGGAAAACGTGCCAGAGTAAATGAAATTTCAAATTTAGAAATAAACTATTAAATGCATGAGAGATTAAATAAAGCCTTATGGATGTTATTAATGTGTGATTTGCTCATCACATTCTATCCCACTTGCAATGATGTGTTTATTCATAATTTAGATAAATAAAGAGAGTGCGGACTGTCAAACTGTTATTGCAGTATCAGTGAGTCATATTTTGAAAGTAGAGGTCATCTGAACTTCTCCACTTCTCCCAGATTCTATATTTATCCAGATAACTATGGGCCAGAAGATCAGTGTTTTGTTCCTGACTTTGCTATAGTTTTTCTGTGTGACCTTGGGAAAGACATTTAACCTCTCTGTGCCTCAGTTTTTACATCTGTACAGGAGGGCTGACAACATATCCCAACCTCACAAGTTGTGCTGTGAAACTTACCTCATTAATGTTTATGAAGTGCTTTGAGATGCTTGGATGAAGGTTGTTATAGAAATGCAAAGTATGCTATTATATTTAGAGTTGGGCCTGACACAAAACACTGGGCTCAAAGACCCCTGAACTCCAGGGAATTGGATTCATGCCCAATCCAAATTTACTTTCTGGCACATCTCTATTGTGTCATTACATCTTCACTAAGGTCACAAATGTATGGCAACATTCGAGTGATGCAGTAACATTTAATAAGGTCACACACAAATATATCCAAGGTGGTATAAAAAGAAACAGTCACTGAAGTCTAAACATAAATATCCTGCTTTCAGATACAAACCAAAGGTTCATTCAGGATCCAAGCATCTCCTGCTGTGTTCTTTAAAGCAGGAGCAGCTGCATGAGGAGTCATAATCTAGGTCATTAAATAGGCGTATGTAAGCACGGTTATTAAGTACTCTTGATGGTAGTTGTTTACATTCTGATAGAAAACCTAACAAACAAAGGTGCTCAAAAGTTATCACGTCATAGGCCCTACCTAAACCACTCAGTCGTGGTGCAAACGAGGGGCAAAACCGTGGGTAATGTGATATTTTTAAACAGATCAACAAATACATTATAGAATGGTGGAAAAGATCCCTCAATCAGGGCAAGGCCCACAATAACAACACACCAATTTTCTGCATAGTGTTCATGTTAAAATCCTACACAAACCAGGTCTAGAACTGGTGTCAGTAAGAATAATTCCAGTGAGGACGAGGTTTTCGCCAAGCTTTATCCAGTCTTCAAAACCAAACAAAAAATGTTCATCGATTCCATTCAGGAAAAAGGGGTTAGGTGGGAGTTGATTCTTATTTGAACTAAACCAGGTTGCCCAGCTACTGGCACATCAAATCAGCATTAGGATGTTGGGTCATCACAGCCCACTGAAAGAACAGAAGAAGAGGATCTCATGGGGGATGTAGTCAAGATTTTAAATGGCTATTTTAAAAGTATCCTTTCTCTGACACCTTTCATACTGCAGGATCCCATAGTACTTTACACATAAGTAACCTATATACAGTGGGCACCATTATAAAACAAACCACAGTGATTGTTTTATGTCACCTATTCTAAACGCAGGATGATACCATGTTTAATGCAGCTGGGGTAGCAAACGTTCAGGTTATAATGGTACTCAACGTACAAACTATGCTTAGCAATCAATTCACCTGCCACTGAAATGCAACCAACTCTGGGGGGGAGGGACACAGTAACTGTTTAGCAGTGCACAGTATTACTACACAGATGTCATCCTCAGCAATATCATCAAAAAGAAAGTAACCAAAACACAAATAAAAGCTCCAGTAAATCTTCATGGAAACAACTAAGCTGTTTACATGGAAAAGAACACAATTGGTTGGGAGGGAAATGCCATTTTTAAACATCAAAGAGAGAATTAAAATATAAAAGAGTAAAAAAGAGGGAAGGGAAATGCTGAGTTCCTTCAATCAAGTGACTCTCATTTCAGTTTCCCTTGCTGTGACCCACATACTTGCACTTCATTTCTCGTCACTAAAATCTCAGTGCACTAATAGCTTCCTAAACAATACAGCTCCATATTTTAAAGCTGTTGCTATGCTACTGTACTATGCCAAGCCTCTGCTGGAGCCAAGAGCTGAAGTGGCACAGTGATGTCAGCTTCACATTGATTCATGGACCTTTCCAGAGGGAGAAATGGCCCATCTGCACAGTGCATGAACAGGGCATGCATTCAGTGGAGGTGAGGAGTAAAGCTTTTCACCCTTTGTACCCGAAAGATTAAGCAAGGTGCTGTGCCTTGGTACTAAAGCACACATTCTGTTCATAACAGATAAACTCCCATTCATAATTACCAGACTAGCTGGGACAGAATTGCCAGTTTGCTAATCTTCTCATGCACACAAAACAATTTGCATAAACATAAATCAAGCTGTAAAGAGAGAACCATAGCACAATTCTCCTCTCAGAGGATTACTGTCGCAGATGAGAAACATAGATGAGAAAGTCAGTTTTTCCTCTTGGGTGAGACATTAAAACTTAAGGGAACCATCCTACTGTCTGATAAAGTGGCAGCAACAGCATATCATGCAGCCATACTGTGGACAAACCCCAGAGTCCCCCTGCTCTCTAGGCTACTAGAGACCCAAGGGTGGATGGTGATAGCCCTTACGCTGAATTTACAGTATAATGCTCTGACTTCAAAAGAGTTACTCCTACTTTCAACAGTGAGAGATCAGGATCAGGCCCCAAGACTATGAGTGACACAATGCTCATGAAGCCTGAAGGCAGATGCTAACTCTGCAGCTATAATATTGAATTATGGCTGTTTGTTAATGGAGAGATAGTGGTGGTCTTGGTCATTCAGCTACAGCTAGAAATGTTTCTTAGGAAGATACTAGAATGGAAAGGTGAGCTTTGTCTAGGTTCTGTAATCGGAGCAAAAGATTTTAAAAGGACAAAACATGAAAGACAAAGATAAACTGGATAAAGTCTACCAAAGGGAAAGTTCTGATGCCCTTACTCATGCCGCATAGTGCTTTGCTGCACCAGTAGACCCACTGAAATCAACCAGACTACTGGTGGGGTAAGGCCGTAGTCAACAGCCCACTGATTAAGGAGCCTAGACTCTAAATCCCTGTTGAAAATGAGATTTAGATTCCTAAATCAGTTAGGCGTTGCACCGCTGAGCACAGCAATGCCAAAATACTTTTAAAAAACCGGGCCAACATGAGTTTATACAAATCTGTTACAATGTTAGGACACTGACTTTCCCATCAGTCATTTCCACCACTTTCATTGTTTTAGTTAACTTGAGTTTCTATCACAACTTGGTCTTGGTATTATAATAACTGGAGCTCTCTGAAAAAAAGCTTTTCAATTATTCCCTTGCTCAAGCTGTTTAATTAACTTAAAGGACCCCAAGGAGCTGGTTACGTATCATTCAACCTCTCCATTACTCAGTTGGCTCATATGTGAAAGGAAAACATTTGCTTATTTACTTCAAAGAGGTGTTATAGCGAATATTTATAAAGAATTTTTTAAAAATTAAAATGTCATAAATCCAAATTATTATAATTATTTCATCCTCATATATAGAGGCAAATTTTCAGTCTGGTTTTAACCAGACCTCTGTTTTCGTGTGTGCAAAAATTTGCTGGAGGAAATAACTGCAGATACAGTTTTGCTCCAGCATTCTTTACTATGCGCTGAAAATTGCACTTGCAGTTATTTGTGGTTGCATGCTGTGGCCACAAACCAGCATTTGAAAATCTGGCCCAATGTGAAAGAGATACTCCCATTTGTGTAAATTTCCTTAGCCTTAATAGAAGCTGCCCACACAAAATTCCCATTGAAAATTACAAATGTTCATCTTGATTCAGTGGTCCAACAACACTCCATGATTTTTATGCGTGCTTAACTAGCCATGCTCCTATAGGCATCAAAATTACTACCTGTTTAAGATGGGCAAAGGGCATCATTGCTCTTGAGCTAATTTTCTAGCACTAAATGTTTACAGCATGTGATTTATTAACCCAAAACATCAGTAAATATTTAAAAATGAAACTCTCTCAGTACAATCTACATTTGTTTCATATGCCATGGGGAAACTAATAAATGGAAAAGTATGTGGTTTCAATAAGTGTAATCTCACAAACAAACTTTCACTTTGCAACAATTAAAATGCCTGTCCTTATCATGTGCTGAGAACAGACAGAATCTCTGACCATTGCTCCATTAATCTGTAACAGCCTAATCCTGGAAATAATGAATGAGGTACTGGGTGCCCTCAACTCCCAGTGACTTCTGCAGGGAGCTGAAGGAGTTCAGCACCTCCAGGAAAGACTCAACACATTGTAGGATCAGTCCCATGGCTGATGAACTCCTGAGAAAATTAATGAACAGATCTAATTGTCACAATGGAAAGACAGTTAAAAGATAAGAATTTAAACGCTAATCTACAAAGTGCTTAGGGTCAATTTCTGCCCTCAAATTCACACATGCAATTCCCAGTGAAGTTTTGAGGATTCCTGTGTAGGTAACTGAGAGAAGCATTTAGTTCTCAGAATGACCCTGCTAACCACCACAATGATCAGTAATGCTCATACTAATGGAGTGTTTAATCTGTTTCATGCTTCCAGCTATTCAGCTCTCCTTCTGATTGTTTTATTTTTTTTTAAAGTAAGATGTAATATATTGAAAATTGTATTGTATTCTGCAGGATATTTTCCTTTTACATATCATAAGATAGTGATCACAGACTATAACATAACATTCATCCTTGTCTCAAAACTTCTAAACAGTTTCCATCATTTTCTTGACCAGAATTTATTTTAAAAGAGACTTTGTCCTTGTGAAATTCCTGTCTCCTGTACATCCAAATTCACGCCCTTTATCCTTTTTCACACCAGCAATCGCATACCACACAACAAAAACACTAACCCAGGAACCTATCCATGCAACAAAGCCCGTTGCCAACTGTGTCCACATATCTATTCAGGGGACACTATCATAGGGCCTAATCACATCAGCCACGCTATCAGAGGCTCGTTTACCTGCACATCTACCAATGTGATATATGCCATCATGTGCCAGCAATGCCCCTCTGCCATGTACATTGGCCAAACTGGACAGTCTCTATGTAAAAGAATAAATGGACGCAAATCAGATGTCAAGAATTATAACATTCAAAAACCAATCAGAGAACACTTCAATCTCTTTGGTCACTCGATTACAGACCTAAAAGTGGCAATTCAAGAAAAAAACTTCAAAAACAGACTCTAACGAGAGACTGCTGAATTGGAATTAATTTGCAAACTGGATACAATTAACTTAGGCTTGAATAAAGACTGGGAGTGGATGTGTCATTACACAGAGTAAAACTATTTCCCCATGTTTATTTCCCTCTCCCCCCCCCCCCCCCCATTCCTCACATGTTCTTGTCAACTGCTGGAAATGGCCCACCTTGATTATCACTACAAAAGCTCCCCCTCCCCCCACAGCTGGTAATAGCTCACCTTACCTGATCGCTCTCCTTACAGTCTGTATGGTAACACCCACTGTTTCATGTTCTCTGGGTATATAAAATCTCCCCACTGTATTTTCTACTGCATGCATCCGATGAAGTGAGCTGTAGCTCATGAAAGCTTATGCTCAAATAAATTTGTTAGTCTCTAAGGTGCCACAAGTACTCCTATCCTTTTCCAGAGGCTGCCTTTCCCCTCTCCTATTAATTATTTATTCCTTCTTCCCATTTGTGTAACAACTGCATGGGTTGGTGTTATATTTATACTGTAATACTGTCCATATGTACCATTGTCCTTTGCTGGATGTAATCTAAACTGCTTACCTGTGTGTCACAGGCCCTGTATGGCTAACAGGGAAAATGGTTTCTCCTTTGACTCAAATGATAGGGAACTGTGCTTCTGGTGTGCAAAATGTGCTTTTTAAGGACATATTTCTGAGTGGAGAGGATATGAACCCTAGCTCATTTCTCAAAGAGCTGTTAAAAACAGATAAAATATTATTCAAATTTAATACAAAAATGTAGATTGAAACAACATCAAGGCTGCAAAGTAAAGCACTCCAACCTCAGGAAAAGACAAAGTTAAGGTTGCTTGTGCACTAACAGCACCGGAGTTCACCAAGCACAAGTGCACAGTGCTGAATAGGGAACCACACTATGGGCAAAAAATGCTCACAATTTGCACGTATTGTGGGTTTGAAGAGGCTATATTTCTATATAAAATTGCATCTAAATCAAGCTGCCCCGTGTGACTAGTATCCTGAGTTGTATGTTGATCATATTTCAGTTTTCAAGGGCTTATGTTTGAAGAAACCATAGGCTTATTAAATAGGTGCTGAGTGGGTGTGACAAGTTCAGACATGTTGGACTGACACAAATGTCTCCATGGTTAATGCTTGTTGTACTCTTTATTGTTAGAAGTACTGTGAACTTCTTGATAAAGATCACATACTGAATTCTGCTCCAGGTTAAACTAGTGTAAATCCAGAACAATCCATTGAGTATTAAGACTCATCGAAAGATGAATTAAGAGGAAGACTGGCTTAATGTTTTTTAACATTTTCTGGGTACATTCAATAATAAAAGGGTGCAAATTAATTCCATAAAATATCATGAAGTTTGATTGAGACTGTTTGATACTGCAGTAAAGACTCAGCATGCACTAGCATTTACAGCTATCTGAGATACTGCAATTATTCTCCTATCTAAACTGAGTTTGGACTGAGCTACTTCCAGATTATACAGTGATCTGGCTGCCATTTTGTTTTCTGGTTCCTTCTCCATGGCTCTCTGTCAGCAGCCATCTTTGTCTGAGGTTGACATCTCTGACCAGTCCCAAAGGTTTACTGCTGCCTGGAAGGAGGGACGGACAGAGAGAGGGATCTGTGTGCGGATATGTGCACATGGGCTACTGCTGCCAAAGGGAAGGGTCCTTCCAGATTGCTACCAAATGTATGGGAAGGCAAACCCAGAAGAGGATGACAACAGTTTGAAAACAGCCATCCAGCAAACCTGACTAAGGTGAGCCAGACACAGCACTCCATCCAGCCCAGAGGAGCAATCACAGACTCCACAGCCAGAGAGCCAACTGAGCAGAGCCAAGCTGTGGGGAGGACCCAAAGGAAGGACAGAGTTCAGCCACTGGGGGAGTCATAAAGAAAGCAGAGCACAGCCAGGGAGAGCAGACCCTATCAGGAGAGATGCTAGGTTCTGAGCAGAGTCCACTGGGGGGCAATTAGAAAAGGAAGTGAGCGTAGCCTCGGGGGCACCAAAAGGGAAAAAGAGCCGAGCCTTGGGAGGAGTCAGAGAGGTAGCAGAGCCCAACTGCAGGGAACAAGGGTAAACCAGATAGAGAGCAAAGCTCAGATGGTGAAAAACAGGAATAGCAGAGTCCAGATGGGACATCCGGGCAAGTAAGGGGGAACAGAGTACAGATAAAATAGGCCACCCCTATTTTGATTTTATCATGCTTTATGCTAAATAGTTCATTTGTTCTAAAATATATTGGTGCACAGAAACCTTGGGATTTGGTGGGCTGTATTAGAAACATTGTCCATTATTAAGTATCCATTGTTGTTTGTCCAAGGGCTCAGCTCCTAAATGTAATGGAGATGATAGAAGGGGAAGTCTATTTTGCAACAATCACAGGTGGCAGAAGAGAGAAAGATGCTTTCCCAATCTTTAGGTGGAGACCCCTTTTCAGTTAAAAGAAAAGGAGTACTTGTGGCACCTTAGAGACTAACCAATTTATTTGAGCATAAGCTTTTGTGAGCTACAGCTCACTTCATTGGATGCATACTGTGGAAAATACAGAAGATGTTCTTATACATACAAACCATGAAAAAATGGGTGTTTACCACTACAAAAGGCTTTCTCTCCCCCCACCCCACTCTCCTGTTGGTAATAGCTTATCTAAAGTGATCACTCTCCTTACAATGTGTATAATAATCAAGGTGGGCCATTTTCAGCATAAATCCAGGTTTTCTCCCCCCCTCCCCCTTTTTTTTTCCACACACACAAACCCACTCTCCTGTTGGTAATAGTTTATCTAAAGTGATCACTCTCCTTACAATGTGTATGATAATCAAAGTGGGCCATTTCCAGCACAAATCCAGGGTTTAACAAGAACATCGGGGGGGGGGGGGGGGGGGGGGGGGGAGAGTAGGAAAAAACAAGGGGAAATAGGTTACCTTGCATAAAGACTTAGCCACTCCCAGTCTCTATTCAAGCCTAAGTTAATTGTATCCAATTTGCAAATGAATTCCAATTCAACAGTCTCTCGCTGGAGTCTGGTTTTGAAGTTTTTCTGTTGTAATATCGCAACTTTCATGTCTGTAATCGCGTGACCAGAGAGACTGAAGTGTTCTCCGACTGGTTTTTGAATGTTATAATTCTTGACGTCTGATTTGTGTCCATTTATTCTTTTACATAGAGACTGTCCAGTTTGACCAATGTACATGGCAGAGGGGCATTGCTGGCACATGATGGCATATATCACATTGGTAGATGTGCAGGTGAACGAGCCTCTGATAGTGTGGCTGATGTGATTAGGCCCTATGATGGTGTCCCCTGAATAGATATGTGGGCACAGTTGGCAACGGGCTTTGTTGCAAGGATAGGTTCCTGGGTTAGTGGTTCTGTTGTGTGGTATGTGGTTGCTGGTGAGTATTCGCTTCAGGTTGGGGGGCTGTCTGTAGGCAAGGACTGGCCTGAGCCACAATGTAAACTGTTTTGACCACAAGATTTAGTGAAGTTTAATTTACAATGTATTCTGCTGAATATAAAATACTGTTGTCTTCTCCGAAAGAGATTGTTTGTGTGAATGAGGAATGCATGCATCAGAAAAAATAAGGTGTGAAAGCCATCACAAATGTCCAGATGGTCAAGAAAAAGTGAGAGACTTGGAAACACCAGGAGACAATCAGAAAACATCCATTGTATCCGATGCTAAACATGTTAGCTGCATTGATGGCCTCAGAGGTGAGGCAATCACCCCCAAAGGCAAGATGATAGGAGATAACGATGGAAAGCCCGACAATAACCATCAAATGATAACAGCAGAAAACCCCAAGATTACCACCATTTAAGGACTAATTATTACAGGATGATATTGCAAAATGCATGGACTCAAATGGGAATTTACAAGTATAAAACTGAGGTTTTTGCCATGAAACTCTGGGTTCAGTCTGCCAAAACCTTGGAGCATCAGATCACGGCTGACAGAGCCCAGCTCCTCACTCGTGTTCAGTCTAACTGGCCATTAGATTGACTCGAGCTACAACAGACTGGTAACTATAAAAACATCAACTGGCAGGACTGCGTGCATGAGGTGTACGTGTGTGTGTGTGACTGAAAAGCATATGCTAACTGTTGTATTTTGAATAAATATGGCGTATTTGCCTTCTCTCTTGCAAAAGATCCTGTGTACTTTGTAATAGCATAACACAGCTCTATTGGAGCAACATTGCCGGGGAGCTGAAGAGCCACCAGGGGCCAGAGCCAGTTCACATGAACAGGGCAACTGTGAGGATGGACCTGGTCCTCTGCAGCTACCCCTGATTCCTGCACTGATTCCCAGTACAACTGCCCATCCCACAAGATGATGTGGAGGGCTTTCCACCAGGGAATCCTTGCAGAGATTTTCTCCTCTAAAGCCTTCTTCCAGAGGTTTTACCATGGGAAGGAATGATCTGGGTCAGAGTTTCCAGTCCCTGATTCAGATAATTTCCACATAAGAGATGATCTGGTTCATGGGGCTAGGGGGTTGTCTTTTTTTTAAGTTCAGGTTCATTAGTCCAGATTCTCCTCTCACTTATAACTGTTTTATACTAACTGACTTCAGTGAAGTTGCTCCTGACTTACACAGAAGCAAGTGAGAAGAGAATCAGCCCCTTTGTTCTTCTGAATGAATCCCACTCACTCCTGGCATCAGCTTAATCAGCCTTGCTAATCATTAGCTGAATTTCACATGTGTAAATCTGAATTACAATAGGGTTTTTAGCATCTTCCATGCAACTTGTATGCCAAAATGTTCCACAGAGTACCTGTAAGTTTCATATAAGGAAGTGAGCAAAGTATAGATAAGGAAGGAAAGATTGGTTTTCAGTCTGAGATTTGAAATGAGATGGAGAGTTGAACAAGTGGAGAGAAAAAGGGCACAAGCTGCAGAGGAGAAGGCTCTTGGAACAATGAGGATAAGAATAAATTGAGGGACAAATAGTAGTAATTCCAAGATCCAAAAATGTTTAAAAGCCCTGTTAAAGTTCCTAAGGAAACAAAATATACTTAACTATTACATTGTTTACAAAACCCAAGCACTTATAAGCACAGAAATGAATGGGAAAGGACATCATAAAATCTTATAGCGTCCACATAATAAACACCTTCTTATCAAGTACTATGAGCCATTGCCACTTGAGGTAAAGGAAGATATTTGTTAGCTGTCAAGTACAGATGGATTCTTATGTTCTTTCTAAGCGGTAACCAAACAGAAGACAACTTGCTCTCACACATAGTGCCCTAGCCTGCTCCCATTACTATCAGTGGCAAAAGCCTCTTTGCATCAATGGGAACAAAAAGTGGACCCAAAACTATCCACAAGGAAAGTGCTGGATTCTTCCAATGAAGACTGGATGCCTTCCTAAAAGATGTGCTTTAGTCAAACACAAATTATTGGGCTCAATACAGGGGTAAATGGGTGAAATTCGGAGGCCTTCTATTATATGAGAGTTCAGATCAGATGATCTAATGGTCCCTTCTGGCCTTAAAAATCTATGAATAAAAATCATTAACAACAGTGCATGAATTTTCAAGGGGATTTAACTGTATAACTAGGATAACCGGAGGGACAGTAACAAAACATTTTTTAACTAGCGGTAGAGATAGGAACATTAAACAAAAGAAAAATGTTCAAATCATAGTATTTTAATGCCTTGTAGGTGGAAAACAGTTTGATTAATCCATTTATATTGTCCAGAAGTGTTCTCCTTTATCCTCTAAGAAAATATGGCAATTTCCCAGCCAAACTAATTTTGCAAGCCAAAGGCGTAGGGACTTTGTAATGGCAGCTGATTGCAACCCACAATACCATATTATCTGATGGGGATTGTAAAAGACAATCCTTCCCCTCTCACTATCTCACATCAATGCAAAGGTCATTATATGTTCTTACTTAATATGCTCAATATCAAATGTTAAAATTGCTGAGAGCATTAGTGGTAACACAAACTCATATTCTACTTTCAAAATATTCAGGTCACTTAGGGCCAGATTCTGATATGGGATATTCAACCTGAATAAGGGTAACTCCCCAAGTTGTCCCATTGAAGTCACTGGGATTGATCAATATTGAGAAAGGAGGTGTAAAGAGAGGTTTTTCTGAAGGAAAGTACAACATTTATTTAAGAGCTTAGGTGAATGTGATTTAGAAACTCAACAAGGGAAAGAGTGAAACTGACTCCCTAGTGATTCAGACCTGACTTGAATTTCACTAATAGGCACTTTAAATCTGCATCACAGAAATAACTTAATCCAATTTGTTGTAATAAATAAGTTGGATCTGTTCCAAAGATGAACATGGGAAAGAATTTCCCTGCTGCTCTTCATTTTGAAGATTTGTTTTCCTTTAGAATATTAATATGCATAGCTCTTGATCCATAGCCCATTGAATAGGAGTCTTTTAATTGATTCAATGGGCTTTGGATCAGGCCTCTCTAGCATTTTTCATACAAAGATCACAAAACCAATACACATGGGTGGGTAAGCAGTATTATCCCCATTTTACATGGAAAAAGGGAGTCACAGAGAGGAAAAGTGACTTGCCCAATTTCATGCAGAATGTCAACGGCAGAGCTGGGGGCAGACCTTAGCGCACACTTCAGTGAGGCTGAGGATACTTGGATTGATTCTGGTTCTAATGCTACTGTACATGTCTAGGAGCACAAGCCCTTACCTTAACAAAGAGGAAAATCTCACACTCCTTCTGAAAGTTGTCAGTTTCTCCTAAGTTGTTGTTAGCTGGAAATCTGGTGAAAGTTGGGAAGGTGGGGGAAGTGCCCGGGCTCTTACGAAGACTGAATCCAGTAGGAGATGGGATTTTATTTCCAAACACCATCCTTTCTACACATTCGTCACTGGGCCTTGGGCTCATCATCTCCATCTCTTCCTGGCGATGCTGGTCCTCTTCAGCCCCTTGCTGAGAGGAAGCGGAACCATCCTCACCATCAGCTCCTTGCTGAGATGAGACAGAATTACTGCAGCTGTGTTCTGGGCTCTCCTGACAGCTGATGTCCATGCTTTCTGGAGTGGTGGTGGAAGAAGGAGATTCTGAGTCTTCATGGACTTGCTCATAAAGATGATCCTCTTTTGCTTCCTCTGAATCAGGAATCTCATAGAGGCCAGTGTTCTCTATATTTTCATAGATGTTGGTAAAGCCCGCATTTTCCATGCTGGCTGGTTGGTTGGATTTTGCCTTTCTTTTGGTATCTTGAGGGGCTGGAGGTGGCAACAGATAAACACTGTTTAAAAGGAAGAAGTGTTTGCGGTGTGCTTTTTGAATGCACTGGTACACATTACAGGTTTCCAACAATCATTTACGGAGAGCTTTAAATCAACAAACTATATTCCACTGAAGTCAAAGATAAGAGCAGCTCACTTTTAACCCCTTCCTGGCTCAGAGCACTTGCAACTATATTTAATCACCATTTGCTCTTCCGAATATATTTTAGTCAGACTTCAGTACATACAATGAATCCAACTCAGACAATTACCAGAGAACAATAAAAGTCAGTTGTGAAGTAAACACTGATCTTTATCTGAAAGTCTAATATACCTTGGGAATACTTTGCTTAAAGCCTAGCGGATGTAGATCTCACTGAACTGATTTTCTGAGCATCAGTGAAAAGCAAGGGTACCTACTCCTCTGATCACAAAATACCACCACCAATGTAAACAAGCTGCAACACTTCAGTGGTTTATCACAGGCCAGTGAAGAATCAATTACTGAAAAATAAATTCAAGTAGCACCACAGAGGATAAAGCACCAGACTGGTTATCTTGAGATTTGCATTCTCTTCCAGGCTCTGCCACTGACACACTATTTGATCTTCGGCAAGTCACTTCACTTCTGCCTGCCTCAACTTGTCTATTTGTAAAGTGGGGACAACAACATGTATCCATATTTGTAAACTGCTTTGAAATCTAGAAATAAAAGCATAAGTGTTAAGTGTTATTATATTACATTTAAAATGTATTATATGTATCTGCCATTTATATCCAGGTTCTTTATACGCCCATTTTTCTTAGAGAGGGCCCAAGTCATGAAGTTTGGATCTAGAGTTGAACTTTCCAAAGTTTGGGGAAGTACAGATTTAGTGATTGGATTAAGACATCTCTCATTTTCATGCATCTGCTGCACTTTGACTATCTTCCTATTCTTAAGGCTCAACTGCATTCAATCTTGCATGGGTGGGTAAGGAAGGAGAGAAGATTCAAGGAAACCTTTCCTCCTGCACCCCCAGCAAGGACTTGGCACAGTGAAGTCCCTGTGCTTCTCCGAGTTGACTGCTAGAACCAGTGGTGGATTCCCCAGAGGGACTGGGGAAGTTGGGGGGGAGAGCAGAACTTATACCGCACCCATCTCTGCACAGAACAAAGAGATGCATCCACTAGACCCCTGTCAATAGGTGGCGCAGCAGATGCTGTCTCCCTGAGATCAGGAGGCTGTGGATTAAAGTCATTATTTTTATATTCAGCCTATCAAAGTAATAATAAAAGTCAAACCGCAAAAGTGTAGCAGCCTTTAAACCTACAGGCAGCTGGATTCATCACCTAAATCATTCTGATTTACCTATGTTTAATTTTTATGTAGACAATAAAAATGCAGCAAGTGGAATTTGCATTCCCTATCTGGAACTAACACCATTCCACACAGATAGAGTTAAATAACAGAAAGACAATGAGATACCTTGACACATGATTACTTTACTGGATAGGCACAAACTGAGGACTTCGGGGATGTATAATTCATATTCAGTGTGTTACTCACGTAATCCTGCCTGATCCACAAGCAATGTCAGTAAGCAGAACAAAGCCCATTTCCCCTTCACTGTTTCCATGTGTAACTGGCACATTGCTTGAACATCTTCTCAAATCCAAATTAAAAGATCAAACATCATCAAAAATCATGTGTCAGGCTCCCATAACCATGAGATTGGCTTACAAATCATGAGATTTTAAAATAATAAATATGGGGTTCTTTAGATTTACTTTCTGTTTTTCAAACTTCACAAGTTAATGGGTCCCGTTTTCATGCTTTTCTGTGCCGTCATGAAAGTTAGAAACGTACATTTTTTAAATGAAAGCTGAAATTCTTGAATAATCATTTGTCTGCTGGACCTGCGGCTTCAGATAAAAGATGAAGGGTTAAATTCTGGCTCCATTGAAGTCAATGGGAACTTTGCCATTAAACGCAGCCAAGATCTCACACCAGATATTGCAAAACTTGCAAAACAATCATGAGTTGGCACCACTGACATTTTGATGGGCTCTGAATTCGACACAGCTCCCAAAAACTGTATTAAGGGCCTGATTCCACAGTCCTAGGCAAACACCCTGTCTCCTCCTCTATGAACGTGGAGGTCCCCCTGGTGGTGAAAGTGGTGCACTTGCACTCTATAAGAGGGCTGAATTCAAAGCAGGGAGTCTCGTACACGTTACAGCACAAGAGCTCAGCTTCATGAGAGCTCCCTGAATAAGAAGGGCCAGGCAATGGTTGCTAAAGCCAGACGATCTTCTGCTATATGAAACCTTCAGCTGGTTTCACACATAGTGCAGATATGCTAAGATGCTTCTGCAGGGCAACTTCAGGCAAATTTAGATCTCTCCCAGCACACAAATCTGCGACTCGGGCTGAACACTAGAGCAGTGGATATAGTCTCAAATGCACGCCCAACACAGCCATTGACTTAAATGGAACGTTTGGGTGCACGAGGAAAGTAGGGTCATGCCTTATGACTTGTTTTCTTTATCCCTCCGAATTTTATAGAGCATACTGTGTGGATCCACCCCCACCTTATAAAACCCAAGGTGTATCTCAGGGGAAGATGGGTGGGGATGGAGAGATAGCACCTGAAAGTTGCAGTTGAGTTCAGAAATGTTGTTTCAACAGTAACATTTTTAAAAGGCTTTGCAGGAGAAGCATCTCTTTCCATATTCATCTTGCGGAGTGAAATGTGTTGCCCTACAACAGCTGCCTCAGTCCAGCCTTCTCCAAACTTACGCTCTCTTTAATATGCCTTCTTGACTTTTTGGACCTTTGTTAGAGCTTGTTTGTTTGTTTGTTATTCTATTATATACAGCCCAAAGAACCTGGGAGGGATGGGAAGGAGCGGAGCCCACTGGTTTTGTATGACATTTTTATTTGGTTTGCAAATTTCTTGCTTTTAAGAAAATGCTTTGTGTGTTTTCAAGCTTTTCAAGAACATAGATGCACTTTGCTGTCTAACCTGTGCTGTTCAAAGACTTCTCTGATGAAGGACTTCATGCTGTAAGCACTCTCTGGGCATAACTCCCATTGATTTCAAGAGATACCCTATGCTTGCAGGATCAGACCCTCTAAGGCCATCAAAATGCTTCTCTTGTTCTCTCCCTGCTGCCACCCAGTTTTAAAAATCACTGAGAAGGGAAAAAAGAAAATCTATCATCACCACTGATGACTGCTTTAGAGGAGAACCAACATGCAGCTTCCAGAGACCTAAATCACCACGATCAGTTTTTTGCAGAGAAAGCAATTGCAGCAAGTAGCAGCACCTGCTGAAAATGAACAAGAAGGCAGGTAAAATACAAATATTATGCAACAGTTTGAAACTTGGTGTTTCATACTTTTCAATAATAAAATCACTTTTACCACTTCTCTTTCCCCACCCCGGTGCTTGCACAGAACACAGCTTCATTCCTCTGGAAGAGCTGGACTTGACTCCACAGTTTTGCACTTCATTTAGTTATTTATGCTTTTTATTCATTATTATTTTTTAACATTTATATTGGTCATAACCAAGATGGGCCTTAGTGTGCCAGGACCTGTACAAATATAATAAATGAGAGTTCCTGCCCCCCAAAAGCTCACTATCAAAAATTGGTGTACAATTTATACCCATGCAAAGTGTGTGCAAAATGGGTGTAGAATGCTATTCTGATCTGATAGCATTTTATATCTACTTTGCACAGTATAAAGGACTATATAAGGTGCAAAGCAGTGAAGAATCTGGCCCTCTCTCTCTGCATCTAAGAAAGTATTTATTCAAAATAAATCTGGGAAATGAAAAACAGACTCCCGTTTCACCTTACAGCTTTATCTTCACTACAAACTTTTGTGTTCCAATACACAGAAAAGTCAAATTAACTAAAATGATTCTGACTATGATTTTGCAGTTAGTATGCATAAAACGAAATTATCATCAATGGGTAAAATTTTCAATGGGTAAAAAAGTATTTTTCTTTTCTTAATTCATTCTCTTTCTTTGAGATAATATATGTTAGGCAGGCTAAGTTGCTTGTTTAGACCATCCAGACTCAACAAGCCTGGTACTGTATTTTTTCATAGATTTACAGATTTTTTAGACCAGAGCAGACCTTTCGATCATATAGTCTGACTTATTGTATAAGATAGGCTATAGAATTTCATCCAGTTATCCCCATATTGAGCCCAATAATGTGTGTTTAATTAAAGTATATCTTCTTGAAGACTTCAAGAGATGGAAAATCCACCACTTCCTTTGGTAGTTTGTTCCAATAGTCAATCAACCTTGCTGTTAAAAAGGCGTGCTTTTTTCTGATTTGAATTTGTCTGCCTTTAAACTTCCAGACAGTGGTTCCCATTGTGCTTCTCTGTTGTATTAAAGAGCCCATCACTACCAGTATTTTCTCTCTA
Source organism: Chelonia mydas (assembly GCF_015237465.2). NCBI lineage: Eukaryota > Metazoa > Chordata > Testudines > Cheloniidae > Chelonia > Chelonia mydas. Next base: position 14,255,883 of record NC_057851.1, read on the forward strand.
TAAAAGGTACTTATACGCTGTAATCAAGATACTTTTTGATAAACTAAACAGATGGAGCTCCTTCAGTTTATTGCTCTGAGGCATTTTTTCCAGTCCTTGAATATTTTTTATGGCTCCTCTTTGCACTTCTTCACCCTCCCTTTGATTCTGATCCCACTGTAATCCACTGGACACAGAGTTTCACCTTACAGCACTATCACTGAGATCAGAATCTGGCCCACAGAGTGTTCAACCAAGGGGCTTGATAATGCTCTCACTTACTCCAGTGTTCTATGAACAGTCTGTGGAATATAACTGAAATGCTAAATTAGTTATTTTAAATGCCCTATTATTCATATACAAAAAAATCAATGTGAAATAATGAAACAGCCTGCATTACTAACTAGATAAAGACAAGAAAATCAGAGACAGGAATCAACTGAGTTACTCTGACTTAAACTAGCTGAGGATCTGCCCTTTCATATGTACAAAGAGAGAAGCTACTTAGGGTGTATTTTTGTAAGGTCACTCGGGGGGGGTAACTATAATTTTAACTCTGTTGCAGCCCTTAATTTTTTTTCCCTTGCACTACAATGGACAGACTTTCATGCATTAGGAGGAACTTACTAAAGTAAAAGTTAAGGGCCACATCCTTAGCTGGTGAAGTCAATGGAGCTTTACATCAGTAAATGATCTAGCCCAACATTTTAAAAAGGTAATAGTAGCAAAAGTCAGAACTGAAAATGGAGAGGTCTGGGAAAATGAATGATTAAAATGAGGCAAACAACACTCTTGGAAACATTCAGTGAAAACTGGAGCCTGTAACTGGAAGATGCTGAACATGCTCAGTGATCACATAATGCAGTAATTGTTGGAGGATCTCAGCACCTCACAGGATTGGACACCTAATTTGCATTCGACAGAGCCATCACTAGTGGAATCGTGACATTTGATGGCTATTTAGACTGTCTAGTTTACAAAGTATTATATGAAAGCTCAAATTTCTCCAAGCCTTTGGAAATCTGCAGTGAATTTATTTTTCTTAATACTCACCTGATACTCCATAGTTTTCCTATTTGAGTTTTGAAACTTTTCCAGAAAAAGATCTAGGAATCTTTGCAAACAGTTCCATGAAGATTCTGGCTCTACATGCAGTGGAAGTGAAATAAGAATAATATGTTAGGTTCTTGATAACACAAACTTGTTGCATCTTGTCAGAACCTAGACTATGAGTTCTCTGAGACAAGGACAGTCTTTTTACTCTGACATTCTGTTAGACCTAATTTGGGGGCTCATTACTGTCACAATTCGGGGGGCCTGCACCTATATTCTCCCTCCTTGGTTTAGGAAGGGCACCCATTCTAGGCTCCTGGCTTCCCAATCGTCATCAGTCTTGGGTGATGATCCATGTCTCTCTCCTTCCTGACCAGGGTATTTCCAGACTACACAGTTCCCCACCTATACTGTGACCACTCCAGGGAAGTCAGCCTGCCTAAGTCAGCCTGCTTTACTGTTCTCCTCAGAAATGGTACACAGTATAATTGCCACAGTTAAGCTACCATGCAGCTCTTTCTAAGCAAGCACATTTATTCTTAAGGTAAAAGCATTAAAAAGAAAACATTTTAAAAAAATAGAAGAACCTAGACGCATGCTAATAAGCTTATCAGAGATCACCCTCTCACACCAACAAGGGCTTTGGGTGGTGATTAGGACTTCAAATTGCACACAGGGGTTTTTCCTGTGGTCACAAATCCATTACAGCTTCAACTCAGAACAAGCACCTCAGGAGCACATTTACTCCTTTATACAGTTTATCTTTGAAGAGCCTCATGTAACAGGTGATCCAAAGACAAAAGTTCCCCCCTCAGGGTGAAGCGTCAAAGACTAAGTCTCTAGGTGGGAATTTGCAACCCCGTCCTCCCAAGAACTGCCTAGGAATTCCACTTCACATATATTGTCCCAAGAGATCATTCATGTCTGCTACATTGTTCAACACAGTCTTTTGAAACCCACAATACTTCCCAGAGATTACATTAATCCTGTATTCCTCCCAAAGAAGTTCCATACAAAGCCACAATAATAAACATTTGCATGTTTAATACAATCAACTCCTAAAAGATTTAAACTTAATTCAATAATGTTATACTTATCTCCCTACCTGTTAGGCTGGATGTCAACACTACAGCCATGCTGACTCCCTGATGATCCTGCTTTGATTCACACTGCACCAGATGCCTGGCTGACAACAATACCATGTACATGGATTCTGCAGTATCATCCAGCCAGGTCTTGGTTGTACATAAAAGGTTAGTGCCTCATCTCTTATCAAATTGTGAATGGCTGAGGTTTTATTCACTACTGACCTTGCATTAAACATCACATGAAGACCAGGATCTTTGTCCATCACTGTAACCTCCCATGAGACAGGAAGCATAACCAGCAGCACCAAGTTCTGCTTACTGTAAAATATTTTTCTTCTCTTGTCTCTCCACTGTCCACTTCCACAAAGATTAAAAACGCCATGCCCTCACACCCTGCCCTGCCACCCGCTCAAATACTATATAATATAGCCAAACTGTTCAAATATGGATGCCTAAACTTAGGCACCAAAATAAGTGTTCTGACTTTCAGAGATCCAGAGCATCCACAAGTCCTGAGAAGGCTTCTTTTTACAGCTCAGGATGGTCTGTGCATCCTGCCTAGGGTTGCCAACTTTCTAATCGCACAAAATCGAACACTCCTGCAACGCTGCTTCCCTGAGGCTCCATCCCTTCTCAGAGGCTCCAACTTGACCCTTCTCAGAGGCCCCACACCCCACTCACGCCATCCCCCCTCTCGCTTTTGCTCGCTCTCCCCAACCCTCACTCACTTTCACTGGGTTGGGGCAGGGGGTTGGAGTGTGAGAGGGGGTGAGGGCTCCATCTGGGGGTGTGGGCTCCAGGGTGGGGCCAGAAATTAGGGGTTCGGGGTGCAAGAGGGAGCTCCAAACTGGGACAGGGAGTTGGGGTGCAGGAGGGGGTGAAGGCTCCAGCTAAGGGTGTGGGCTCTGGGGATAAGGGATTAGAGGTGCAGGAGGGGGCTCTAGGCTGGAGCCAAGAGGCTCTCTCAGGGTTCCCTCCCCACTCTGAACTCTAGGGTACAAATGTAGGGACCTGTATGAAAGCCCCCTAAGCTTATTTCTACCAGGTTAGGTTAAAAACTTCCCCAAGGCACAAATCCTTTGTCCTTGGATGGTACGCTGCCACCACCAAGTGATTTAGACAAAAATCAGGGAAAGGACCACTTGCCGTGGCGGGGAGAGGCACCCCTATTCCCCCAAAATATCCCCCCAAGCCCTACACCCCATTCCTGGGAAGGCTTGAGAATAACATACCAACCAAATAGGTAAACCAGATTCTTAAAAAACTGAACTTTATTATAAAGAAAAAAAAGTAAAAGAAGCACTTCTGTAAAATCAGGATGGAAGGTAACTTTACAGGGTAATCAGATTCAAAACACAGAGGATTCCCCTCTAGGCAAAACTTTAAAGTTACAAAAAACAGGGATAAACCTCCCTCTTAGCACAGGGAAAATTCACAAGTTGAAAACAAAAGGTAATCTAATGCACCCTGCCTTATTTATTTACTCTTTTTGCAATATTGAGACTCACTTTAGGATGGTTTATAGGAGGAGGAGTTTTCTGACCTGGTGCTTCTCTGCTTCCCAAGAGAACACACACACAAAGAGTACAAACAAAGCCTTCCCCCCATCCCCAGATTTGAAAGTATCTTCTTTCCCCATTGGTCCTTTTGGTCACGTGCCAACCAGGTTATCTGAGCTTCTTAACCCCTTACAGGTAAGAAGGAATTCTAGGCTACCCTTAGCTGTATGGTTATGACAGGCTCACACCTGGGGCAGGAGTTTGGGGTTTGGGAGGGGATGTGGGCTCCAGCTGGGATGTGGGCTCTGGGGTGGGGCCAGGGAGAGGGGTTTGGAGTGCAGGAGGGGGCTCAGGGCTGGGGCAGAGGGTTGGGATGAAGGAGGAGGTGTGGGCTGCAGGCTATGGAAGGAGGCTCAGGGCAGGGGTGCAGGCTCTGGGAGGAAGTTATGGTGCAGGAGGGGGTGAAGAGCTGGGGTAGGGGGTTGGGATGCAGGAGTGGGTTCCAACCTAAGTTCCCTCTAAGCTGCTCAGCCACGCAGCAACCTATTAAGCACCGTGCAAGCGCTCAGGGCTGTGGGGGGAGAGCCCTAGCCCCAAACCTCCTCCACGCCCTAGCCTCAACCCAGCCCAGCCATGGGCGTGCCACAGCTGGGTGAGAGACACCCCTCCCCTGGCCCCAACCCAGCCTCAGCCGTGTGGCGGTCGTGGGAGAGGTGCTTCTCCTGTGGCACCAAATCAGCCCCAGCCTGGACTTGCCATGGTGGGGAGAGGCACCCCTCCCTCCCACCCCAGGTGCTGCTGTGGGAAGGGAGAGTTTGGGGGAGTTCTCTCTCCCTGTTGCAACCTCGGGGCAGCCTGCACCCCAAACCCCTCATCCCTGGCCCCACAAATGCAAAAAATGGATTGAAAAAAAAGCCAAACATCATGCATGCCAAGTCTTCAGCAGGAGTCTCCACATTCTTGTGTGACATTTACTCATGACCTTGCTTCTTGCAGATCGGACTATACACCCACAAGAGAACACAGGAGATATCATTATGTCATTGTAAAATATCACGGACAGCCATACACATGTGACCTTAGGAGTACCATTTTATAGGGAGTGGGAGGACCTGTGTGGGTAGAGTTCCTCTCCTTTTACATTTATTTCTTCAGATTAAAGGGACACTTGCAACTTGAAATCTAATCAATTTAATTAAATTAAAAATAGTTGCAGGTCCTACACCTGCCACTTTATGGTTTCATAAATCACATTTTCTAATACTTTTGTGTTTTCTCTCTCCTCAGCTGTGTGCAAGATCCACACAAACACCAGGGTAAACTGACTAATAGACTATTTAGGGGGGGAAATATAGAAATAACTATACACAAAGCTCTGCCCAATGCATAAAATAAACTGAAAAAATGTAGAGGAAAACATATTTTTCTGTAAGTTCAGTTATAGCAATCTAATTATTACTGGTAACAGAATAGTAGTAAGGAAATGTGTGATTTTAAGGAGATGGTATTCCCTGAAATTTAAGAACAAATTTAATGCAGTTGTCTGAGCTGGTAAAATTTCACATTTTGTTTTTATTTGAACCAAAATCAAAAGTTAGTTAGGAATTGTTTTTCATTAATGGAGTGTGGTTCCCAGCCTGCAGTCCCTCCTATTTTCTTAATATGTCTAGCCAAGCACTGAGGTATTTTGTAACCAACATATCTTTTGCAAATGGATGAAGTAAAGCACCTGTAACACCAGGATCCTTATACGGAGCTTTTTGAGACAAAGTATTATTATTTTTATTGCGGTGGCACTAAAATATATGTTAGGTGCTCTATAGATTTAGAAAAAGACAGTCCTTTCTTGAAAGCCCTTACAATCTAAACAGGTGAACACAACATACAAGCAAAGTGGTCTTGGTGACAAAAGGGACACAGCTTGCTAGTTCCTTGTTTTTATAAATAAAAACAAAATAAATATTATTGCTGACTCATTTTTGAAGTCATTGTGGTATAAATGGGTCTTAAAGACCAGTATTTAAGGTTTGATGTTCAAGTGCTAAGACATTTTACAAGTATATATAGTCAAGGCTTGCTGCCTTTCACAGGGGTTAAACTGGGCAAGTAAAGTGGACTTAAATCCTATTGAAGTTATTGGCAGTTAAGCAAATGCTTACATGTTTTGGTGAACAGGGATGTGATTACTCACATTTAAGATTAAGCACATGAGTAAGTGCTTTGTGGAATTAAAGCCAACAGGAATATCCTTTTAACTCTGAATCATTGTATAAATAGAATGCTTCTACTTTAAGGAGTATGCTAGAGGCTGGTAAAATGCCTGGTTTGTATGAAAAATAGGAAAATGTATACAAAGATTAAACAGGTTAAAGGGCTGGGAGCTCCCTCCTCTTGTTTCTGCATACTCTCCCACTCCCTTAAATTTCTATGCTAGAAAATGGCAAATATCTTTTTATGAGAATACAGTAAAGTCACTTATAAGGGACATATCCTTTTTCTACTGAAAAATGGGCATGCAGTAATTCATGTACATAAATACTTATCACTATGTCAGATTCAAATCAAGATTTTTGCGTGTTTTTTTAAAGTCTGAGCAGCTGCCAACATTCAACCTATTTATCATTTTTATCTGAATTCATCTGGGATGATTTATACACTTCTGTGGTTTACCACACCTTGAATACTGCGTGGAGTGCTGGCCACTCCATCTCAAAAAGATATATTAGAATTGGAAAAGGTACAGAGAAGGGAACAAAAATTATTAGGGGTATGGAACAGCTTCCATATGAGGACTGGGACTATTCATCTTACAAAAGAGATGACTAAGGGGAGATATGGTAAAGGTTTATAAAATCATCAATTGTGTGGAGAAAAAGAAGAAAGTGTTATTTACCCCTTCACATAACACAAGAACTAAGATCACCCAATGAAACTAATAGGCAGCAAGTTTACAATAAACATAAGTACTTCATACAACAACCATCAACCTGTGGTACTCGTTGCCAGGAGATATGAAGGCCAAAAGTGTAACTGGGTTAAAAAAAGAACTAGGTATGTTCAGGGAGGATAGGTCCATCAATGGCAATTAGCCAAGGTGATCAGGGACACAACCCAATGCTCCGGGTATTCCTAAACTTCTAACTGCCAGAAGCTGGGACTGGACAACAGGGGATGGATCATTCATTAATTTCCCTGTTCTGTTCATTTCCTCTGAAGCATCTGGCACTGGCTGCTGTCAGAAGACAGGATACCGAGCCAGATGGACCATGTCATACTCACATGATTGAAGCACGGTCATGGATGGGTATAAACTGTTCAGGAAGGACAGGCCGGGAAGAAAAGGTGGAGGAGTTGCACTGTATGTAAGAGAGCAGTAGGATTGCTCAGAGCTCCAGTATTAAACTGGAGAAAAGCCTGTTGAGTGTCTTTGGGTTAAGTTTAGAGGCGAGAGCAACAAGGGTGATGTCGTGGTGAGCATTTGCTATAGACCACCAGACCAGAAGGATGAAGTAGACAAAGCTTTCTTTGGAAACTAACAGAAGTTTCCAGATCACAGGCCCTAGTTCTCCTGGGGGTCTGACATCTGCTGGGAGAGCAATACAGCAGTACACAGACAATCCAGGAAGTTTTGGAGAGTGTTGGGGACAACTTCCTGGTGCAAGTGTTGGACAAACCAGCTGGGGGCCATGCTCTTCTTGACCTGCTGATCACAAAAAGGGAAAAATTGGTAGGGGAAGTAGACGTGGGTGGCAACCTGGGCAGCAGTGACCATGAGATGGTTGAGTTCAGGATCCTGACAAAAGGAACAAAGGAGAGCAGCAGAATATGAACCCTGGACTTCAGAAAAGCAGACTTTGACTCCCTCAGGGAACTGATGGTCAGGATCCCTTGTGAGGCTAATATGACGGGGAAAAGGAGTCCAGGAGAGCTGGCTGTATTTTAAAGAAGCGTTATTGAGGGCACGGGAACAAATCATCCCGATGTGCAGAAAGAAGAGCAAATATGGCAGGTGACCAGCTTCGCTTAACAGAGAAAACTTCGGTGAGCTTAAACACAAAAAGGAAGCTTACAAGAAGTGGAAACTTGGAGACATGACTAGGAAGGAGTATAAAAATATTGCTTGAGCATGAAGGGGTGTAATCAGGAAGGCCAAAGGACAATTGGAGATGCAGCTAGCAAGGGATGTGAAGGTTAACAAAAAGGGTTTCTACAGGTACGTTAACAACAAGGTGGTGGTCAGGGAAAGTGTGGGACTCTTACTGAATGGGGGAGGCAACCTACCGACAGAGGATGTGGAAAAAGCTAAAGTACTCAATGCTTTTTTTGCCTTGATCTTCACAGACAAGGTCAGCTCCCAGACTGCTGCACTGGGCAGCACAGTATGGGGATGAGGTGAGCAGCCCTCAGTGGTGAAAGAACAGGTTAAGGACTATTTAGAAAAGCTGGACATACACAAGTCCATAGGGCTGGATGCAATGCATCCGAGGGTGCTGAGGGAGTTGGCTGATGTGATTGCAGAGCCATTGGCCATTATCTTTGAAAACTCATGGCGATCGGGGGAGATCCCAGATGAAAAAGGCAAATAAAGTGCCCATCTTTAAAAAAGGGAAGAAGGAGAATCTGGGGAACTACAGACCGGTCAGCCTCACCTCAGTCCCTGGAAAAATCATGGAGCAGGTCCTCAAGGAATCCATTTTGAAGCACTTGGAGGAGAGGAAGGCGATCAGGAACAGTCAACATGGATTCACTAAGGGCGAGTCACGCCTGACCAACCTGATTGCCTTCTGTGATGAGATAACTGGCTCTGTGGATAAAGGGAAAGTGGTGGACATGATAGATCTTGACTTTAGCAAAGCTTTTCCCACAGTATGCTTGCCAGCAAGTTAAAGAAATATGGATTGGATGAATGGACTGTAAGGTGGAGAGAAAGCTGGCTAGATCGTTGGGCTCAACAGGTAGCGATCAACAGCTCGCTGTCTAGTTGGCAGCCGGTATCAAGCAGTGTGCCCCAGGGATCGGTTTTGTTCAACATCTTCATTAACGATCTGGATGATTGGACGGATTGCACCCTCAGCAAGTTCGCGGAAGACACGAAGCTGGGGGGAAGAGGTAGGTATGCTGGAGAGTAGGGATAGGTTCCAGAGTGACTTAGACAAATTGTATTGAGCCAAAAGAAATCGGATGAGGTTCAACAAGGACAAGTGCAGAGTCCTGCATTTAGGGCAGAAGAATCCCATGCACTGCTACAGGCTGGGGACCGACTGGCTGAGTGGTAGTTTTGCAGAAAAGGACCTGGGGATTACAGGGGACAAGAAGCTGGATATGAGTCAACGGTTTGCCCTTGTTGCCAAGAAGGCTAATGGCATAGTGGGCTGCATTAGTAGGAGCATTGCCAGCAGATTGAGGGAGTGATTATTCCCCTCTATTAGGCACTGGTAAGGCCACATCTGGAGTACTGCATCCAGTTTTGGGCCCCCCACTACAGAAAGGATGTGGACAAATTGGAGAGAGTCCAGTGGAGGGCAACAAAAATGATTAGGGAAGCTGGGGCAGATGACTTATGAGTAGAGGCTGAGGGAACAGGGCTTATTTAGTCTGCAGAAGAGAGGGGCGAGGGAGGATTTGATAGCAGCCTTCAACTACCTGAAGTGGGATTCCAAAGAGGATGGAGCTAGGCTCTTCTCAGTGGTGGCAGATGACAGAACAAGGAATAATGGTCTCAATTTGCAGTGGGAGAGGTCTAGGTTGGATATTAGGAAAAACTATTTCACTAGGAGGGTGGTGAAGCACTGGACTGGGTTATCTAGGGAGATGGTGGAATCTCCATCCTTAGAGGTTTTTAAAGCCTGGCTTGACAAAGCCCTGGCTGGGATGATTTATTTGGGGTTGGTCCTGCTTTGAGCAGGGGATTGGACTAGATGACGTCCTGAGGTCTCTTCCAATCCTAATCTTCTATGATTCTAGGATTCATTGGACTGACCCAGTATGGCTATTCTTCTATGCATTCCAAGAAAAAGGGTGAATCAGAGTTGTGCTACTTCCTTTACAGATTTTCTCATAGCTTTCCTGTATAGTAGCAGTATACCTGGTCTACATTTCAAAAAAACTCTTTGACAGAGAGGCAGGTCAACATAACCCACCATCTGCACTGTATGTGTAAAGCTCATAAAGGAAAAGGAAACAAGGTTTGAATTCACACAAGATTTATTGCGAATTTACCAGAGGCATGTATAATCTAAAGAAACTAAACCTAGCTGTTTACCTCTGCTGAAGAACAGTAGTTAGGCCGAAGATAAATGTGGCTCTGTTTCTCTATTTTCCATGATTAAATATCACATTAAAATAAGACTATTGAAACTTCAATAAATTACCAGTTTATTCCCACAATACATTTCAATTTTCACTGTTTATACGTTCTGTTGGTCTGATTCTATCCTTACACACATCAGTGTAAATCCACAGTAACTCCACTGACTTCAGTAGAAATACTAACCTTTATTAGCCCTTCTTATATAGGCCTAGAACCTGAGGTACAGAGAAGCACAACTTCTTGTCCCAAATCACACAGCAAGCCTGTGGCAGAGCCAGAAATAGAACCTTGAAGTCTTGACTCCCAGTTCGCTACTCTGGCTATTATTCACAGCTAGAAATAGAACCCAGGAGTCCCAGCACCTAGCCACCTGGTCTGAACATTCAAAAACACTCCCCCGTGTCCTTAGCAGCTATGAAGAGATGTAGCAAAGGATGCTGGGCTGCATTTGTGCTGGAAGCAAGCAACTGAGCAGAAACAGGGCCCATCCTTTCCTTTCAGTGTAAGAAAAAAGGAAGACGGAGGAAGGATGGCTTGCCAAGCTGGATGCATAGGTGGCAGAGAGAGAAGCCATTGGGACAAGGAGGTACCCAATCGTGCCTTGACCTGCAGGAACCCACTAGCCTAGAGCTCACTCTGCTGACAAGCCCCATTTCACTTTGCAACAGCAATAAATCAGGTATATTGTGTCTCATGTAACAGCAGACAAGCGAGGAAACACAAACACACACACACACAACCCTGGCATCATAGCCCTCACTTATACCCTGCCATAGCTTCCCATTGAACCCCCCTGGCATCACTTGCCCTGCCCTAGTTTCCTATTGAAACCCCCACTGCACCTACTCCACAGCAGCTCGCTGCATCCGCCCCTCTCACTGAGCGCACAAGGCTTGTCCTTCTCCCCACAGCCCGACCCACGCCCCCACTTGCCTACTCCTCTCCCCAGCGCTCTGCACGCGCCCGCCCGCCGCACAGCGCAGGTCCCTCTCTCGCACCTGCACCCCCTCTAGGAGCCAAACAGCTCATTACATTTTCTTTCCGCTCCAGAACCCAGCAGGCCAATCAGATCACAGGCCGAGGGCGCTCTGACCAACCAGAGAGCCCCCGGCTCTCAATAATCCCCCCCTTCCCCTCGCCTTTAGCCTCCGGTGCTGCGGTTCGGGTTTGGCAGTTGGGGCTGCCGTTGCAGGAGGAGAAGTGGTTTGAGTGCGCAGGCGCGAATGCTGCGTCTGTTTCTCGCCCTGTGAGGAAACCGCGCCGCAGCCAGCGAGCGAGCGATCTTCCGGCGCTGCCTGGGGACTCGGAGGGGTAAGTTGAGGCTCCCGGCTGTGGTAGGGGCGAGCTGGGGGGAGACTGCGCCCCCGCCCCCGGGGAGGTGTATGCAGAGGGGTTTCCCCTCCCCATCTTTTGACAGTAGGGTTGGATTTCCCCCCATCCCATGTACTGTGCCCGCCCCGCCTGCCGGGCGAGACCCCACCTCATGGATACCTGGTGGGGGAGTGTCCCCCTATCCAAGAAGCCCAGCGCCCACCCCGAGTACCTGGCGAGTGAGGTGCACTTACCTTGTTCCTCCCCCCCCCCCGCCCCCCAGGTGCCTGGCAGGGCGCCCGCCCTTTCTTGCCTGCGGTGCCAGTTGTAGGCAACGCCCTTCACTGTGTCCCTGAGTGTCGCCGGGCGGGGCAGGACATATCTGACAGGGGTTCAGTTTCAGCCCGCTGGTAGGTAGCTGCGTTGTGGTGGAAGATAAAGTGGTCCCTGTTCACTGTAGTGTGTATAGGGGGGGGGGCGCCGCTCTGGGACCCTTTAGGATGAAGGGTGTTAAATAAATGCCGTGTCTCCGGCAAAAGTGGCTGGAGAAGATGGGGTCTGGATTTATTTTCAGCTAAGGAAATATGCTGGGTATAGAAAAGGGAAGCGTAGCGTGGCCACCTGAGTGAGACGCTGCGGATGCAATCAATGTATTGCCGCTGGCGCTTTTGTCAGCGGGTGTCACATGGTGGTGCAAACCAGACATTGATACTTTCCCCCTCTCCCTGTATTTTTGTTTCTTTCACTATGACAGCTGAGTAGTGTGCAAGATTTATATATTCTGAAATTAGATTGAGAAAATATTATGGAATAAGGTGGCAAAGTGAGAGGAGTACTAGATTTTTTTTTTTTTTTGGAGTGTTGAATCACAAGTAGCTTCCCTTAACTTCATATATCAGAGGAAACGGCATTCTTATGCCTGTCAGTTTAGATTCCAATTTTATTTTTTTTTAAATGCAAAACTATTTTGATGTTTCAATGAGCATGGTGTTGGATTTAAACATTCCTCTGTAGTATTGTGACTTCAAATGCAATACATTGTATGAATGGATGTTAACCAGGAAGTTAAACTGGCCAGTCTAGCGTCATTTTTCCAAATTGCATAACACACACTGAAAATATAGTGAAAAGTAAATTAGACTTTCATGGATTCCAGTGTCACGAATGCCGCCACTTGACCTTATTAACTGAGGTAGGGGGAATTGTTTTAACACCTGTATCCTCTGTAAAGGCAATCCTAAACATTTTGGACTCTAAAATTTAACTACACTTCTAAACTGCTTATTTAAAGAATAATCAACACTTTGTAGCCTATTCCTGTGAAATGACCCCCTGAATGGAAAACCAGGTTATAACAGGTATATATAGGGTGACCAGATGTCCCAATTTTTCACCCTTGCTCTCTGGTCACCCTAGGTATACATAGCCACAATGTGAATTGAAATATTTATCAAATACTTCTCTTATAATAATTAGAAGTAAAAGGTCAAATGTAGACCAAAAGCCTAAGAAAGGGTTTAGAAAATCTGCCTGTGGCCTTTTTAAGGTGACTTACTGTGGTATCTAAGGATTTTTGTATTAGGAATTTTTGCACCAAGGTAACTATAGTAGTCCATAACCTCCCATCTAGACAAGCTATTGGCCTTGATCTGCTAGCAAAGGCTGTTGCCATAAAGAATTTATGAAGACAGGCTGAAATTCTACTCTTTGATGCACCAACTGTAGACATTTTTTTTAATCAGGGGTTACAAGAGCTTTAGTTTTGGGACTCTGTGAAGGGGTGTGTGTGTGTGTGTGTGTATGTGTGTGTATATATATATATATATATATATATATACACACAAACACACACACACACACACAGTTCCTCCTCTACCTTGGTGGGTCCTGCACTTATTGGCAGATTTTGCTTGCCTCAGATATTCGTGGCAGCCCTCAGTTTGGCCACTTTCATGGCTCAAATCTGCTGTTCGCTCAGAGAACCTCCTCACTGGCCAGCATGGGGGGAAAAAAAACAATCCCTGCAGGGTCTGCTGATCCACCATGTGGGTCGGGGACCAGCTCAGAGACCTTCACCTCTGGTGGAAGCTCCTGTGTTGGGTCAGGAGTTGGGAGGTTTGGGGGAAACCCGGGCCCACCCGCTACCCCAGGTTCCAGCCCAGGGCCCTGTGGACTGCAGCTGTCTAGAGTGCCTTCTGGAACAGCTACACAACAGCTACAATTCCCTGGGCTACTTCCCCTTGGCCTCCTCCCAACACCTTCTTTGTCCTCACCACAGGACCTTCCTCCTGATGTCTGTTAATGCTTGTGTTCCTCAGTCCTCCAAACATCACATCCTCTCACTCCCAGCTCCTTACGCACTAACTGGAGTGACAGCCTTTTTAAACCAGGTGTCCTGATTAGCCTTAATTCTGGCAGCTTCCCAATTGGCTACAGGTGTCCTAATTAGCCTGCCTGTCTTAATTAGCTCTAGAAAGTTCCTGAGTGTTACCCAGGGGAAAGGGACCTGCTTAACCTGGAACTAATGTATCTACCTTCGACCACTCTTGTAGCCATCTGGCCTGACCCTGTCACAATAAATATATAGTTTTGTCAAACTTCTTGTTCAAACAGAACCCGCTTTAGGTCAAGGATTTGGATTGAAATTATGGCTCCTTAAATGTCAACATATATATATTCCACTGTGCTAATTAGTTCACCCACCTTTCATTACACTACACACAATTCATGAATTATTAAAAAACTAAAGGGGGGAGGGAATGTCAGTTTTCAAGGCTTATGTTCCTGTCTGTATAGTAGCAACACCTATTATATAGGTGGCTAAACACTTTCCATTATAACCCCCTGTCTTCAATTGCTTATTCCTTTTGGCAAACTGTTTGGGCTGAAATTTTTCATGCTTGATCTCTGCCTCAGGCTGAATTAATTTTTTACCAAAAAAAAAAAGCTTCAACAAAAATCTTTAAACTAAGGGGAAAATAGGCTGCTTTAACAAAGTTAAGCCATCTCTTAGAATTTTAAGAGCACCAGTACCTCAGGGTTTGAAATGGATACTTGAAACTTGGCAGGGGAAATAGTTCAATTGTGAAGGAGGTACCATTTGCTGCCCCTGATTTGGCTAAACTACAAAACACAGGAAAACTGTCTCTTGCACATGTACAGTAGAGTTTGTCATACGCATGCTGTTGAAATTAATCTTCAAGCAATATTGCTCGACTTGCCTGCGCTTCAGGATTATGTCCTCTGATGATATTGTAGGAGGATTTGTGCAACCTGGAACTTCACATCATGTTTTTTAGCAATTTATTAGGCAATCTTGGTATTCCTTCACAGTCCTCATGCTAAATTGCAGCACATCCTCTCTGCGCCAGGCCAGTCTCTGGCTGTTAGGTAACTTTATAAAACATGCTTTCAGAATTTGCATTCCTGTTTTCTAGATTAATGAATGGTCTGGCAATGATGATAGCTACAGCATGAAGTTATTACTCTAAATTCTCTCTTTTTGAAAAAACTGACTTGTAAAGAACATACTTTCAGTCTGGTATAGTAGTGGGTAGCAGTCCAAGTGCTAGCTTTGACAAACAAAGAACTCCTGGTCAGTTTGGCAGTGTTAGCTGTGCAGCAGTCAAGGACTTGTCCACAAATTAGTTTTCTGCAAGCTGGCGTTCAAATCTACCTAGCGCTAGCCTGCTGCGGACTAACTGTCTGTGAACTCTACTGACGTGTATTAACAATTTGTTAATGTGCTTTGATCTGGCCCTGTTTTCAAAGGGGACTAGATCAAAGTGCATTAGTAAACTGTTAGTGGACATCAGTGGGGTTCACACAGACAGTCCATAGATTGACACCCCATCTTGCCACAAATCAAATGTCTGTTTCTCAGGAAGTTCCCACTCAGCCTTCTTTTCTCAAAACTAAATATTCCCAGTTTTTTACCTTTCCCCATAGGTCTCCTTTTCTAAACCTTTTATCAGTTACATTGCTCTTTTGACTCTCTGCAGTTTTTTGCAATGCCCAAAGCTGGACACTGTACTACTCCAATGGAGGCCTCAAGTGCCGAGTGAAGTAATTGTCCCACTTTACATGTCATGTGTATGATACTCCTGTTAATACACTCCAGAATGATATTGGCCTGTTTCTCAAGTGCCTCAGATTGTTGGCTCATACTCAATTTGTGATCCACTGTAACCCCCAGATTCTTGCAGTACTACTGCGTAGCCTGTTATTCCCCATTGTGTGTTTCTGCATTTTATTTTTGTTAATAATTGTAGTACTTGTCGATTTGAGACCAATTTTCTAATTTGTCAAGGTCCTTTGGAGGACAGAGTTAGACTCCAAAAGTGCTAGCAACCCCTCCCAACTTGGTGGTGTCTGCACATTTTAAAACCACACTCTCCGTTCCATTATCCAGGTCACTAATGATAATATTGAATAGTAATGGACCCAGAATGGATGCCTGCGGAACCCCACTAGAGATATTCTCCCATTTTGACAATGAGTCATTGATAATGACTCTTTGAGTACAGTCTTTCAATGAGTTGTGCACCCACAATATAGTAACTTTTCATTAGTAGACCACGTTTCCAGAGTTTGGTTATGAGAATGTGAGAGGAGAAAGTCAAAGCCTTACTAAAATCAAGATATATCACATCTACTGCTTATCCATATTCACTAGGCCAGTAACCATGTCAAAGAAGGAAATTAGGTTGGTTTGGCATGATTTTTGTTATTGACAAATCCATTGCTGTATTATCCTCTAGATGGTTACAAAATGATTGTTTAATAACGTGTTCCACTATCTTTACAAGTGTCAAAGTTAGGATGACTAGTCTATAATTAATAAAATTTATGAAGTGAAAAGTTAAATTGCTCATGTGTTTACCTAAACAACTAGGGGCCAATTCTGCTGCTATTGATGTCAGTGGAAATTTTACCATTGACTTCAGTGAATCTAAGATTGGGCCAATAGTGATTTCACAGTTAAAACCCTCTCTGGAAAGATATGTGAAAAATTTTAAATATTTAACATAGCTATCTAAGCCATCTCCAGTGTAACACATTTTAGATTGCATGTATAATAAAATCTTTTTAATTTTTCAGGTACATCCGATTGGCTGCTGGGAACACTTTGAAATGTTGTCTGCAATGAAATTAATATTAACACTCTTTCTTTCTGGAATTGTAGCCTGTTATGGTGGAAATGCTAACGATGATTCAATACACAAGTTACTCCTGGTGTCCTTTGATGGTTTCAGGGCTGACTATCTGCAAAACTATAGACTTCCTCATCTCCAGGAGTTTATTGAGGATGGTGTGTTGGTAGAACATGTTACAAATGCTTTTATCACAAAAACTTTCCCAAACCATTACAGCATAGTGACAGGCTTATATGAAGAAAGCCATGGCATTGTGGCTAACACAATGTATGAAGAAGATACAAAGAAGACATTTTCGGAGTTTAATGATACAGATCCTTTCTGGTGGAATGAGGCAACTCCTATTTGGGTGACAAATCAGCAGCAAGAGAATAGAAGAAGTGCTGCTGCAATGTGGCCTGGTACTGATGTAAAAATTAACAACACAATACCTCATTTTTTTATGAAGTATAATAATTTAGTAACATTTGAAGAGAGAATGGAGAACATTACTATGTGGCTGAACAACTCAAACCCACCAGTTACTTTTGCTACACTCTATTGGGAAGAACCAGATGCAAGTGGGCATATATATGGACCAGGAGATAAAGAAAAAATGAGAAAAGTGTTAGAACAAGTGGATAACCACATTGGTTCACTTATTTATAAACTCAAGGCATTGGGATTGTGGGAGAACATTAATGTCATAATTACAAGTGATCATGGAATGACTCAGTGTTTCCCGGACAAGCTGATTAGACTGGACAACTGCATTGGCCGCGGTAACTACACTCTGGTAGACAAGACACCAGTTGCTGCAATACTACCAAGAAATAGTATGTATATTTTTTTCATTTGTATACTGAGAAAGTGTTAAACTGTCTCCTTTCTTGCTGGAAATTTCCCATTGTGTATTATTCACAGGAGTTGGGAAGACAATCCAGTTCATGTTGCATTATTTAGACAGAAAATAATGGATTAATGAATACATTAAATTAAGGGTATCTAGTTACTTAAAAATAACTGGGCTCTGGTAATGAAGAGCACATGTTGAATAGCTAATATTTACCCTGCATGCTGTATACTTTTGGATGTTAATGAGTGCTCTGGTGTAGTTTATTCTAAAGTAGTTGTGGTGGATTCTCCATCACTGAACTTTTAAATCAAGGTATGTTCTAAGAATTATTTGGGGGAAGTTCTATGGCCTGTGTTATAGGGGAGATCAGACTAGTGGTCTCTTCTGGCCTTGGAATCTCTTCATGCTGTTCCTCCTTTTGCTCACCCTGTCAGTTACTCAGTTATATCACAATAACAAGCACCCTGGGATAACTTCACTGGGGATTGAAAATTATACTGATCTGAGTTTTAGGTCTTTATAACTTGTTTTATATTTATTATATATAATTTGCCTCTTTCATCCCACTTCAATTACAACTTGATTTCATGGGTCAAGTCTTAAACTGATAGAGCTAAAACCAATGCTATATGAAAGCTGGAATCCCTCCCTAATGTCATTTTAGGGTCATGACTGCAGATAAGCACTTATTGATGACTATCAAAATTAGGGCCAGAACTGATATGGCTGATGAAAAATTGTCAGAAAAACCTGACTGACTTTTTAATGCAGGGTTCACTTTATATTCTAAGAAACTGGATTTTTTTCCCCCTGTGATTATTGAATGTTAAAGAAGAAATCATATTTGTATCTCAACTTTCATTCTCTCCACAACAAAATCTGAGAAGCCATTAGAGCTTTGAAGGAGAACAGTTACAGCAGAAACAAATGATGACATCAATACTGATTACCTCAGTAACCAATCGGGTACCTAAGTGACACCCCCTCTCATGTGGCTTTAAAAAAAATTATTTAAAAGTTGTATTTAGTTTGCTTATGGATAACAGCAAATGGACAAAACTACATAGATAACTGAATAGTTGCTGTTTCATATGCTGTCTATTTTCTTTGCAGACAAAACATATGTATATAACTTACTGAAAAACTGCAGCACTTCCATGAAGGTGTATCTTAAAGAAGAGATTCCAGACAGATTTCATTACCATCACAATAAGCGCATTCAACCCATAATTCTGGTTGCAGATGAGGGCTGGACAATTGTACAAAGTGGGTCACTTACAAAATGTAAGTGTTTTCATCCTTCATGCTCCTGGTGGCTTATATTGTTGAACTCTTTTATTTCTATTGTTGGGATCCTCAGGTACTACTATCAGTGATGAGTAAAATAGAGAACCCATGCATATTACAAAAACCCATAAGCAATGGGTTA
This sequence comes from Chelonia mydas, assembly GCF_015237465.2. Taxonomy (NCBI): domain Eukaryota; kingdom Metazoa; phylum Chordata; order Testudines; family Cheloniidae; genus Chelonia; species Chelonia mydas. The sequence continues at coordinate 14,274,543 of NC_057851.1, forward strand.
CCCAAAATGACAGGCAAATAAAACAAATAGGAAGGGTTTAGGAGTACAAAGTTATACCACCACCAAGTTTTTATGCATAAATCAGCAATAACAACGGTCACAGTAGCCATGAGTTACAATAAAGAATTTAGAGCAGTATGTTGAGCAGTAAAGTCAGATGTAGTGAAAACAAAGTGTTTATGTTCTGTATATTTTGAGTAACCAAAAAAAGGAAAATATAAGCTTGCTGCTGCTGCAAAAAGTTCTGTCTTAAGTCATATGTAGTACATTTCATGATAATACTTAGTGCTCTGGAACTTTGCCACCACCTATCTCCTTGGTGAATCTGACTGTAACAAGTGGTTGTAGAGAATAACTTAACTTAAAATTGGTCATCTGCACTGCCACCACATTCCCAGTTTCATCCATATTGTTGCATAGGATATAAAGCTGTCGTGTACTCTCATGTTGGAGGTGACAGTATATTATCAGTAAAAGGTGTGAATCCCTTCTGAAGGGGAACCCAACAGCTCAGAGCTGACTGAGTCTAGGAAAGAGGGTGTCTGGCTCACCAGACAGCCAAAAACTATGCACTTAACTACAGTAGATATGAATGTTTTACCATGTATACCTTCAAGTACACAATTAGCAGCTTAATGGAGTAGTGAATGGATAGTCTCATTTTTCTAATGTTGCTTTGTTTTTCAACTAATACCACTGCGACCATTCCAGTTTCTAGCAATATAGTGAGGGAACTTTGAAGGGGCCTTTTCCTACAGAACAAATGAGTGCATAGAAGCAAAAGATAAGTTTAGCTTAAACAATAGCAAGTAACTTATGATTTATTCCAACACTGACATTACAAAACTGCTAAACAAAATAATCTTACTGGAGAGACTGTCACTGGATCATGAGAGCATGTAAATTACAAAAATCCCATATCAAAATCCTGAATTGATTGATGCTGTCAAAAATGCACTTTGGACAAACTGCCACCAAGAGCTGGATATATACAGGATATTTGCAAAGGCCCTGTCTGATGTGTGATTTGTTGAGTTACTCAGATCATGAAGAAACCTTGGATGAGGACTCTAGTGTGTACAGAAACTGAATCTATCCAAGATAATGTGCTGCAAACTTTTAGAACTGACCAGTCACAATAAGCAGCTAAGTTTTTATATCCATACATGTATAATATGAGAAGAAACCCCATATGTTTTGTGATCTGTTTTGCTGACCTATCCCATAGCTTTCAGTGTTAGTGCTATTTCGAACTCTTTCTGTATATCTAGTCTTTTGAATGGTCGGTCATAAAAGAATATTCTAAAAAAGACTTTTCCTAAGTCAGTGGTTCTCAGTCTTTTTTTCATTTTGTGGACCCTTTTGGAAATTTTCAAATGGAGGCGCAGACCTCTTTGGAAATGTCTCTATAGCTGAATTCTGTTCAGTTTTCAGTCAGTCTTTCATGTACATCTTAAGACAGTCCACAGGTTGAAGACCATTGCCCTAAGTATTCAACAATCAATGTTGTTCCTATAATTTATAAGGGGCTTAGGAAGACAAACTCGTCAGGAGTGTCTTATAGAGAAGAAGCCAGAAGTGGCTGAACAAACAATTTGTAAATTGCCCTCTAGAGAATCCCAATAACTTGTTCTAACTGTTTGGGTTAGAAGGAGCCAGCTATGACAGTGGAAAGAAACAATGTATTTAATGTGAAAACAGTAACCATTGTGTTGGCATCTTGTACAAGTTTAAAGCAAATACAAAAGTGGCTCTAGAATAGTTGCTATAAACCCCCCCCCCCACTATTCCCTGCTGCTAGAGTGATCAGCAGATAAAGGCCAAATTGAAGAGTGCTTCTACTCTGCATCCTGAAACTCTTCAAATTCTGAGCCTGGCAGACTACTAGAGAAGGGTTCCAGGTGCACAAAAGAGGCCTGCTGTTGGTCCTGAAGAGTTCAGTCCATGAACCAACTGCATGAGTGACCCAGTAAAGTATAGCTGTACACAGGGAAGATGTTTGGTTTCCAGAGCACTTAGGTCTCCTATAAAAGAAACTTGTTGCTGTTTGCATTCTAAATGTCATACTCTGGAGTTTGTTTATGCTAGAGAAACAAACAAGATTGCTTACTCTTAACCAAAAATCCCTTACCCTACTGCAGTTCCAAACTGCTAGAATCCTAAAAGTTAGATCTACAGTATTTGTCTTAAATGGATTTTTTTGCTGCAATGATTGGTTTTTAAAAAACACAAATTTGCTGCATGCTCTGTATATGAACTAGAGGTTAAAGCGCCTGTTCAAACTTCTGCTTTATCACTGTGAATTAGTACATTACATACCTTGACCACTCTTTTAAAAAGAACAAATCTGGTTACAAACCTATCATATCCTAGACCATGATGATAAATACTTTCATAATCCAGATCTTTTGCTTGGATTCACATTTCTGGGGGGAATATGGAGGTTATGCTCTAATAAAAAGAAACTTCAGCAAAGTGCCCTGTTAATTTTTAAGTAGGAAACTTTGCTATTAAAATATTCTTGTGGCTTTCAAGCATTAGTAGAAGTGTTGCATTACTTTATTCCTCCTTTTTTTAGGAATAGACGTGTTAATATCATAGCTGACAAAGTCTGCAAGCAACTTAATTTCTCTTAGTTTACAACATTAATTTTATATTTGTTTATTAACTTTGCGTTTCTCCTTTAGTAGGTGACCACGGCTATGACAATGCTCTCCCAAGCATGCATCCGTTCCTGGCTGCTCATGGTCCTGCTTTTCACAAAGGCTACAAGCAGAACACTATTAATAATGTTGATATCTACCCAATGATGTGTCACATCCTCAGACTAAAACCTCAGCCCAATAATGGAACCTTCAGCAACACCAAGTGCTTGTTAGTTGACCAGTGGTGCATAAATCTCCCTGAAGCAATTGGAATAGTTGTTGGTGTCCTCCTTGTGTTAACTACTCTGACCTGCCTTATAATAATCATGAAGAATAGAGTGTCCTCTCCCCGTCCATTCTCCCGACTTCAGCTACAAGAGGATGACGATCCCTTAATTGGATAGCAGATGTAGGAAGTCCTAACCTCACTACTTACTTCCAGACCCTAATATCTATGTATAGTGTGAATGATCTGGCTGATCGTTCTATGATGCACTTTAAACAGAACTCCATTTAAAATTGCCTAAGACGTACAGACGACAACCTGTTGAACTGTTTGCCTCTGCACCTTGACTAACAATTCAATAGCACAAGATTTACAAAAATCTACACTGAAAGGATCCTGTTGCCTACTGGAAAAGGCATTTAACAAGACAAAGATGTTTTGCATTTGGGCATTGACACACTTGTAAAATTATAAACTAGCTAGGCTAGGAGTCTGAACTCTAACACTTGTAAATGAAACAGATTGCATTTTGTATTAAATTTAAGAGCAGTGATTTCTTGCGCTATGTATCAGTTGGAAAACTCTGTCCTGGGTCTTAAACTTTAAGACCAGTGGTTCTCTGGCTGGTGTATAGTGATTATTCTCAGAAACAGGGATTCCAATTTCTTGTAGCTAAATAAACCAGCAATGGAAATTCTGCACTAGTGGCAGTTCTCCCTTGCAACTATTATAAGGCAAGTTGTACAATGTTCCTAGCTTAACTAGGAGGTGGTGTAGTCTAAAGTACAGGAATGGGTTTATGGATATCTAGGTTCTTGTCCTACTTCTGACTTTCTGCATGGCCTTGTGCAAGTCAGTTGACTTCTCTACCATAGTTTCCTCATCTATAGAACTGGGATAACACTTAGTTACCTTGCAGAAATGACTTAAGAGTGAGTTTGTTTGTGAAATGTTTTTGCAATTCTCAGGTGGAGGTCTTGAAGTACAAAGTACTATTAAAGAAGAATATGAAACATTCTCAGATACACCCCTACTTACCTACATGCACTCTTTCATATATGCTTGAAAAAAAATGGGGGATTTTTTCTTTAAATGGGGAGCCCTCACTTCAGGGTTCAAAGTTTTTTCTGGTTAAAACATGATTGTAATAACACATGAAGGAAAAACTCAGTTTAGTGCTTAGGTAAGGATATGAAAAACCAATGGACTTTATCCTAGGAGGATGGTACCTTTTTGGATCTAAATCTATTAACAACTTTTAAAGTTCTGTTGTAAACCAACGGTATTATCTGAAAACCCCTGAAACTTAGTGATGCAGTATGACTTGCTATATGCCACTTTCTTCAAACATTGATCAGCAGCCTGGGAGTAAAGAGCTCAAAGTACTGCATGGTGCCTTGCTGATACTCAAGAGTGGCATCAGTGGCTCTAAAGGGAGCTGCACTGAGTTTTCCAAGGGGTAGAAAGAATGGAAAATAAAGGGAATCAGTCATCTTTGTGTGCGTGTAATGTGCTTAAGATCAGACTATTTTTAAATGGCTAGTGCCTTAACTTAGTGAAATATTTATATTTTGATTGTATGGCTTTAGTTTCTGTGAAAACATTTTGCATATGTAAAATAAATTTTAGTGTCTTAATTTTTCTTGAACTTTTTTTTAAGTAAAAAACATGGCATATTGTTCCTCCCTTTGGAACTGAGAGCTTTTGCTGTTAGGGCATATGATAGCATTTCACAGTTAGTGCAGACTATGATCTTTATCGCCAAAAGAGACTAATGCATCCAAAAAAAATCCAAACTGCAAATGGCTGTGCAGGGAGAAGAGGCACACATCAGATGTTGGTCTGGGCTAGGAACAGGAAGGGCTCAGGCTGGTGAGGGTGGGTGTGAGCTTGAAGAGCTCAGGTACTGAGTAGCAATCAATGCATCCCTACTGCTAGAAAAGGCAGAGTTCTCTACTGTCCTTAAAGAGGCAGCTGATGCCAGTTTTAGCCAGTAATGTGTACAGAAGATCCCATATTTGAGAAAGTTGCAGCAGATCTAAGCTGGCTATTTGAGTCCTCACACTTCCTAGATCCTCATTAATTGGTTTTAGACATGGGTTTGGGGTAAAAACTGCATTAGATTAAACTTTTTTTTTTTTAAATGTCAGCTTCTTTTGGCACAGTAGGATTGGATAGGGTTGCCTTTGAGTGCTATGGGATCTGGTTACCTAAAGAATAGCTTCTTGCCCCAGCCCCTATGCCATAGATAAGACCAGTAGAGATGTCTAAAACTAGAGCTACCTTCCCACAGCTGGGGGGGCGGGGGCAGGGGTGTGCTGTGGTAGCACCTTCTCCATCAGACATCCTGGTTCTGGAATTTGTTTCTCTTTTAGCACTAGATGCTATAAAGCCACATCTTTTGTACTAAGCATTGAAGAGTATATTTCACAATGGGATTTGAGATGATCATGACCTCTAAGCTTGAATATTAACTGGAAATCTGATGCATCTGAATTATGCTTAAAATCTTGAATATTAGGGGAAGGGATAGAACAGGGGATACCCTATATGAAGCAGAATAAAGGAAGAATTAAACAGTCATTCTGTTTGTCGCTTCTAGTGCTTCAGCTAAGACAGTGATTTCCTTTGGCATACATGAAACTTCTTTCACTCACAGAAGTTGGTCCAATAAGGGATATTGCCTTATCAACCTTCTCTCCAAAGTAATTTACTTACTCCTATTCCTGTCTTTGCTAGCTTAATTGTTAACTCAGCCCAGAAAATACCTTTATGAAGATGGTTAAGTTGCATATATCAAAATAAGATGAATACACATGAGGCCTTACAATTTCATATCCCAGACCCTTAGTTCACTCATATTCCATTTATGAAACCAGAACTCTCCCGTCTCTTTACTATTTACCAGAAATAATTACAACAGTAATTAAAACACATGCCTATTAAATCTTTTCATAAAACTGTTACAAATTTCAGAGGGTTTTTTAACAATCTTAGTTATGACTTGAATACTACTTGCAGTGATAAAACTGAGTTTACAAGTACAAATAGGAAAGAACATTCTTGACTAGAGTCAAAGCATGCCATATTTCAGTAAGTGGTTTTTTGAACAGCACAAGCTTTCTTATTTCCTAAATTCACAGTTGCAATATATTTTAACCCCAGCCTTCACTAACTCAGTCACATGCAATCTTAAAGTACTCAAAAAGCACACACATCACACCCTGTGCCCTTTCAAAGAGCATGGGCTGGAGCATTCATTACATTTCTCCAATGGTATCATTTCTTGTGCTTACAGGTTTAGGATTGTGCATTTGTAAACGTAACCAATATTAGACAGGTGTCCTGCAACTATTCCTAAACAATAGACATTAAAGTTTATTTTATTTACACTAAAACAAAATATGAAAACAAAGACCGCTTTTAGTTTGTAGGGATATACAAATCAAAATAGCTGAACACGCAACTCCCCCACTTCAAAACCTGTCATTTATTTTTACAGTACAGTGCATGTTTCAACTTAAACAGGTTTTGTGACTAGCAAAATCCCTTTTTCCTGGGGGTATTGGCTCACACATACAAAAGTTTCTCTTAGAACACATTGCTCTTCACTAAACTGTATGTTTGGGTATGGGAATTCTGGGCACAAATGTTTTTGTTGACAGATGTACTGAACTTTTCCCCCTAAATTAGTAAGTTGCTTAACAGATTGAATTATAAAACTTTTAAGCTGATTTAAAAAAAAAAATTGCAAGTGCTTACTACACCCTTGAGGATATAGTTTACTTGCTCACTATGGAGTTTTCTAAAAAGCCACATTAACACCCCTGCCACGTTGAAAGAAAGAATAATTATTCAATGGTGCAAAGAAAGATCACATTGTCTATCTTGTATGAAAATTTTAATACCAAGGTCATTGGGAAGAGGGGACAGAGCTTGAGTGAAGAAGCTACTGGAAATAGACAGTAAGGGGAGATTATCTAGGCTTCTGCAAGGAAGTGCTGTCAGACTGTAGGTCTCAGTTTTGTATGTGAATATTTACTCTATTGATCTGCAAGAATTATTGCATATAGGTTACTAAGATCAGAAAAGGTAGAGATTTTATACATCAAAACGTCTCCCCTTACTGTCCAACCAAGATACTGTCCACCAATTCCTGAGGACAAGACTGCCAAAGTAAAAATTGCAGTGGATCCTGACCTTCCTGTGAATAAAGTTTACTGGTAGCCTGATTTTAATCTAGGTTCATCTGCTCTGAACTTCAAGGTCTTAGCCACTACGGTGAACACCATTTTCATCTGTTTTAGAAGAATTATTTGTCTGATAAACTACTGACCAGTCTACTTTTGTTATCACCTGACTCACTAAAAACAGGTTGTGGGCTACTCCAGCAACAGGCAGCTTTACATTATTGGCACTAAGGCCACAGGGTGATTTTCCTTGACTACCTACACAAAGATGGAGGTGGAACAATAGCACATGCTCCCCAGGACCATTACAACAGAATTTCAGACATGAGTCAGATTAAGTTATATACCATGCTGAGTTTTGAAACTGAATTCTGTGACTGCCAACTCAGTTTCAGTATTCTTGCCCACCCCACTTTAACAATAAGATATAGCCCATGAAACACCAGCCTTCTGTGGGTCATATAACTCAATTTAGAAATGCACAACCCTGCCTGCTACAATTAAAGACCAAAATGCAACTTGCAACTTGTACAAACACTATCCTAGTGATATTTATGTTGCATGCACAAAATCAGAGCATTTTGGATAGCATACATTTAATCTGCCCATCCTTCCACTGTGGATCCCTTACACTCTTTTCTTAACCTAAACAGATTTTTGTTTAAATCCATGATTTGTTTAAATTCAGAAGACCGAGAGCTTAGTGAATCTAAAAATGATTTCTATTTCCCTAATATTAGCCCAAAATGAGGTATCCAAGAGTTTAAAGTTACTAAATCTCTACGTACATATCCTTCCAGTGTTATCTAGAGGGGTTTTCAACCCCTGAAAAATCAAGTGGTTATATAGTGCAACAGAAACATGCTCTCCCTGTATGCATCTGTTACACATTTACTCCAGTGCACCACATGTATTAATTTTTGCAGATCTACTTACCTAATTTCTAGGAAAACTTTTAAGCTCAGAATAGCTAGAATAACTTTTCATTGTTTTTATTAAAGTGCCTTCATTGGAAAGTAATATTACCCTTGTAGTAACGGCTGGGAAATTTCAGAGTGTTGCACCTGCATGCTAGGTAGGTGGCTGTGGATTAAGTGTTTAATAAAAACTAAAAGAAAAACAACAACAAGAATGCTACCAAGAAAAACTCCTATAAAATAGGCATAGGACTCCTGTTCATAATATCTAGGATTCAGGTCTCTTGGAACTTCCATAAAAAGAATATCTTCCATATTGCTGAGTGACCCATTGTTTGGCAATGGACTGATACCAAGCAGATGGCACAACAAGGGATACAGATCTGTGAGACTCATGGCTTCTTTGGTGGTATTCTTTCTAAAGGCAGGCCCATAGGCCAAGAAGATTGGGTGCATTTCTGGTAGGACGTTGTCGTATCCATGATTACCCACTGGAAAGAAAAGAAAAGTGAGTTATCAAAAACTCTGACACCTTCAAGTTGTTAAAACACTTCCATTGCTCACTAAAAGTAGGAAATATTGAATCTTTGGACCTTTTTCCAGAAAATGCTCAATTCAAAAGGAAAAACAAACAGCCTAATTTATTGTAGCAAAGATATAATTACATTTCTGAACAAGCACACAAACTTTAAGTAGTAGCTAACAGTCATAATATTAGACATTGTGAATCAATGCCTAGACGGTTAGCATTCATTTCACATAAATCATCAAGGGAGTCACTTAAAGCATTCAAGAATTTACTGCAGGAGGCTTCTGTATTGGCAGGGAGGCTAGAGGAGTTGATTCAAGAGCCATCAGAGACAGGAGAGGCCTATGAAGGGTAAGCTCAGAAGGTGTTAAGAGTTTGGCGTGCAGTCACAGGCATCATGCACCGAAGCCTGCTTAAAGGAGAGAATTCTACTCCACAACTGGGCTGGCTGCTCTATACCGAATGGAAGCTTTTTTCTCAACCTCTGCTTGACTATTGGCCAATGTCCAGCCTTCTGGAACTCAGAAGTAGTGCGAGACCCTGACTCATCCTCTACCCCACATGCCTGTCAATGATATGGAAAAAGATATGGTGACAGAAGCATGGAGCAGTCTCACAACTAGTGCTTCAATTCAGTTTTCTTGAAAAGAGCCAGAGTCTCACAGCTCATAGGTAGCCCTACACCAGGAGAAATGTGTGCACATGAATACATGCATCATGGAGGAAAAAAGTGAGGAAACAGTTGGATTAATATGAACAGTGAAAATATTTGGTAAGCTATGAAGAGTACTTTGACATCAGCTTTTCACCAGTTGGAAAGTTTGCTTTTAAGTGACCCTAGAACTGACAAGATTAGCAGCATAAGACAGAATCAGCATTTAAACTTCCTGAGAGTATCATCTCTAAGATGAGCATCCCATATTAACCCAATAATGAAAAGCCTCCGATGAAATCCCAAACCTGGCTCTCCTCCATGGATACTTCCGCCTCACTATTTTGTTTAAATCTGTACACAGCATTGCTTTCTAGTTTTTCCATGAAAGTGGCAGGGGTCATAACCATCTGTATCATACCACTTTATACCATCTTTCAAAGACCACCATGAACATACTTTGTTATCACATCATTCTTCCCAACAGACAAAGTAAGTAGGTGAGGGAATGAAAATAGTGCCCATCTTGGAACAGGATGCACTGACAAGTGGAAGAAGGTCGAAGGCCTATATTTTTCTCAAGAAGTGCTAAAATACACGTCTTCTGACTATCAGGCCCCTTTAAAGTGTCTCAAGCTGGGCACAGAAAAATGGCAGCAGTCACTTTTGAAAATTTACACCCAAAACTCTCGAGGATCATGCCCTAAAAAATAAACAGAAGGAAAGATGATGACCACATAAAGCCGCATGGACACCCTAATTAGAATATCCTGATATACTTACAAATGCAGTAATTCTTACATCAGGCATTTGGGTGAGAGGAACAATGTGCAGCTAGGCCAGGGGTGGGCAAACTGCAGCCCGCAGGCTGCGTCCAGCCTGTCAGAGCTTTTAATCCAGACCTCGACTGGATTGCCCCACTCCGGTGCGCCTGCCAGGGAGGGGAGCTAGAGGCTTGCAATTGCTCAAGGCCTGATCCCGCTCCCTGGCAGAAGCGCCAGGTGGGCAGGGGGAGCAGGGCAAGCCCCCTAACCCGCTCCCCGGCTGGAGTTCCGGAGTGGGGCAAGTGATGAGGTGGACCTGGATAAGGGGGTGGGCCATGGCCCACCCGTGGCTACACCCCAGCGCAGTGTGTCTTTTCTGATTTTAAAAAAACACGTTGCCATTGCAGCTCTTTTGAAATGAGGCCCTGCATATAGTGCATGCAATCTTGTAAAACACCAGTTTGACGTAACGGCAACAGTTAAGATTTTCTTTTCCCTTTCAAAAATGAGTGCTAAGAGCTAAGAAAAAAAAAAAAGAAAACAAGAAGTGGACAGTAAGTGTTGGGTTTTCAACAAAGAAAGGAATGCAAAATGTTTTTTCACAAACATGAACTCAAAGGCTGTATTCCTGATTTGTCAGGAGAGCATCGCGGTGTTCAAGGAGTGCAATTTGAATCACCATTTTTCAACAAAACATCCTAATTATGGCAGCAATTTAACAACTGAGGAAAGGGCAAGAAAAGCTGAGGAACTCGCCATGAACTTAAAAGCTAAGCAAAATATTTATGTGCGACAAGCTACAGTCAAGGAAGCCATTACAAAGGCAACTTATGCTCTGGCGTTTAAAATCGCTAAACAAAATAAGCCTTTTGCTGAAGGGGAGTTTTTGAAAGAATGCATTGTTGATGTTGCTGGCATGCTGTGACCGGAATACCAAAACAAACAGTTTGTTATGAAGAACTGTTACTTGCCATGTAGAAGTCACTGATGAGTTGAACAAGAAAGCACAGAGCTTTACACTGTTTTCGTTAGTCCTCGATGTCAGCACTGACATTCAATAACCATACTGTGTCATTTTTGTCGGAGGAATTGATGACAAATTGGAAATCACAGAGGAATTTTTATCAATGGAATCAATGAAAAGCACAACTAAGGGATCAGATTTATACGAGAGGGTCTCTGGCTGCCTTGAACATCTGAAGCTCCCCGGGAGTAAACTGGCAAATGTAACCACAGATGGATAGCCAAATTTAACTGGGAAAAACATAGGACTTTAAAAAAGAATTGAGGACAAAGTAAAAGAAGATGACCCTGATAAAGAGGTGATTTTTCTGCATTGTATTATACATCAGGAGGCCCGCTGATGTACAATGTCCTGGACATCGATCATGTTGTTCGTACAATAGTGAAAATAGTGAACTACATACGAGCAAGGGGACTTAATCATCGGCAATTCATTTCCCTTCTTGAAGACACTGACGCCGAACACCAGGATTTACTTTATCATACAAATGTCCGCTGGCTCAGCCTAGGAAAGGTATTGCAGCAAGTGTGGGAGCTCAGAGACGAAATTCGCACGTTTCTGGAGATGCAGGGAAAAGAAAATGATTTCCCTGAATTAAAGAATTCAAATTGGGTGTGCAACCTCACTTTTGGTGTGGATATCTTGGTACATTTAAATGAACTTAATGTGAACCTGCAAGAAAAGAATGTGTTTGTACACGCATTGTATTCTAGTGTGACAGCTTTCAAAGTCAAGTTTGTCCTTAGTCTTGTTTTCAAAACAAGACTGAGTGTTCGCTCACTTTCCCACACTGGAAGAGTTGGAAGTGTTCCCAGAACAGATAGAAAAGTACAGCAAAATTCTGAGTGACTTGCATGGAGAATTTTGTCTATTTTCTGACTTTGAGACGATAGAGAAGACACGAGAGCTGGTGTCATGCCCACTGTCATTTGACTACGAGAAAGCCCCACAAAAATTACAACTGGAGCTCATTGATCTCCAGTGCGATTCCAGTTTGAAGGAAGAATACAATTCAGAAAAACTGGACGAGTTTTATGCCTCCTTGAGTGAAACAAACTTCCCAAATATCTGCAAGGTGGCACAGAAAATCCTTATTTTGTTCAGGTCCACCTATGTTTGCAAACAAACAATTTTCCCTGCTGAATTACAACTAATCTCGCTACAGATCCCAGTTAACTGACCAACATCTCAGCTTGGTATTGCGGATTTCCACAATGAGAATGGCACTGGATTTTGATGCCATTGTAAAGAAGGGGGACCAGCTGCATTTTCACATTAATCAAAGGGGGTAAGTTTAGTTTAATTACTGTAATATGTTATGGTGGTATACTTATAATAGTAAGTAAGGTTTTATGTTTATTTCCACCAAAATATAATCTTTATTAAATAAAGTTTATTTGAATCTCTCTTCTTCAGAGTTAAACTGAACAACAACAACATTGCTTAATTATGATTTAAAAGTTTGAATATATTTTGGTTATTGCCACGATCAAATGGAGAAACACTGATGATTCAACAGAGCTAATTACAGATCGAAAAGAAGTCAGCAATAAATGTGAAAAACTACCAAACTTTTACGTAGTGCAGTACACTGAAAAGTTTTAGCTAACATACAATCTGTGTTCGGACAGTAGCAAAATTGTGTGGTAAAATCAACAAACAGCTCAGTAATGTAATTTTCTAACAGCACACTGTTCAACAGAACTATTTTAATAGCATTCATTCTGAAACAAACTTGTGTTGTCCCTGTTTGAACACGAATTGTTAATTTCATGAGCATTCATGGCCCGCCATACAATTTCCATACCCAGATGGAGCCCTCATTCCAAAACGTTTGCCCACCCCTGGGCTAGTATATTCTTTGCCTGTTTAACAAAAGCGTTCTCCAGTTTCTGAATCAGCAGACCGGTTTTTCTCATCCATCTCAGAAGTCCCTTCCAAAGCAATGTCCATGTATTCTGCACTACAGACTAATCCCCCCTCAGATCAACAGGCTGAGCTGGCAGTTCTTCATACCACAATGCCATACTTTACAGAATTGGGCTCTAGGTTCTTAAGAAGTTCCAAGATACAGGTCTTGCAAAAGGAAGCTGCTTATTTTTTAAAGTTATATTTGTGATCAGCTAAGTTTTCTGAAGCCACTTTAGGACTGGATTTTCAAAAGCTCCTACAAGTTGTTGGGAGCACAAGTCCCACTAACTTTCAATGTGATGGTACATCTCAGTCCCTTTGGGGGTTTTGAAAATTCCACCCATATGTTTGAAGACCTCTTAACTCTTTTAAAGCCAGGTATAGGCTTTGGGGGCTGGAGAGGGGGTCACAGCATTTAATAACTTTTTATTGTGCTAGTTTGAATAGAAAAGAATTTATAGCTCTGAAACAGAATGAAGAAAAATATACTTACAGAGAAGTTGATCAGACTTGTTTTGTAAGATTTCCCATCCTTTATCAGCCATTGCTAAGATTGGTTGAATTTTACTGTTGTGTTTGTAATGTAATCTATTCGGAATCTCCTCCTTTTTATAAACAGTCATGTTGGGATGAGCATTGACCAAGGCTTCATACACTTCATCAAGTTTGCCTTAGACCAAATAAAACAAGAACTTAATAGTGACAAAACACAAGTAGCGATGATGAGTCACTTAGTATACATGCTAGCAACAGCTTAAATGATCTATTTCAGCAGTAGGTATGAAGGATAAAAATAATTGTTATACTGAAGAGCAGAATTTAGCCATAAAGGAAGTTATAGACAGACAGGCTGTGATAATTTTATTGTTATGAGTTTTGGATTGTCACATTAGTCACCAGAAAGGTTTGGTGAAATCACATAACTTATTGGAACGTGCTCTTATGGTCATGTCCCTCAATATAAAATTACAACAGTTCTCTTATATTATGCTTTTCCTTTTATTTAACACAAGAGTAAAATGGTCTACTTTTTGTAGTATCATTGTGCACAGCAGTATGAGTTGCACTTATTCACTTCAGTTAGAAGGAATTTAGGTAAGCCCCTTTGTGGATAAATGGATTCTTCCCAGTTACATATAAAGCTTGAGAGCTGGGAAGTGACACTTTCTCTCGTGCTCTGTTCAGTGCACACAGATTTCTCAAGGAGCAGAGCTTCAAAGGGGATTGCCACATTTCCCCAGAAACCATCTATGGTGCTCAGTAGCACCTCAGTGGCAGTTGGGTTGCTTTAGAGTTTATCTTACTTTAAAAAGCTGCATTGGGAGCTGTTGATTTCTCCATGGCAGCCTCGAAAGCATAACTTTTACTTAGCAGGAAGCCAACAATCTTCAGTTTAAGTCCACAGTATTTACTTGAGAGAATTTCAGTCCCCATTTTGGTACCTGGCCCTAATTGACTTTGTCTCCTCTTTATCTCACCATTTCAAATTATAGGTGTGGCAATTTTCTTCAAATGGTGGTTAGGTCCCAACTATGCAGCTAAGCAATCAGCTCATGGTTTTAGGGGGGGGAAGTCCAACTCTGTATTCATAGAATATCAGGGTTGGAAGGGACCTCAGGAGGTTATCTAGTCCAACCCCCTGCTCAAAGCAGGACCAATCCCCAACTAAATCATCCCAGCCAGGGCTTTGTCAAGCCTGACCTTAAAAATATCTAAGGAAGGAGATTCCACCACCTCCCTAGGTAACGCATTCCAGTGTTTCACCACCCTCCGAGTGAAAAAGTTTTTCCTAATATCCAAACTAAACTTCCCCCACTGCAACTTGAGACCATTACTTCTTGTTGTCATCAGCTACCACTGAGAACAGTCTAGATCCATCCTCTTTGGAACCCCCTTTCAGGTAGTTGAAAGCAGCTATCAAATCCCCCCTCATTCTTCTCTTCCGCAGACTAAACAATCCCAGTTCCCTCAGCCTCTCCTCATAACTCATGTGTTCCAGTCCCCTAATCATTTTTGTTGCCCTCCGCTGGACTCTTTCCAATTTTTCCACATCCTTCTTGTAGTGTGGGGCCCAAAACTGGACACAGTACTCCAGATGAGACCTCACCAATGCCGAATAGAGGGGAATGATCACGTCCCTCGATCTGCTGTCAACGCCCCTATGTATACATCCCAAAATGCCATTGGCCTTCTTGGCAACAAGGGCACACTCTTGACTCATATCCAGCTTCTCGTCCACTGTAACCCCTAGGTCCTTTTCTGCCGAACTGCTGCTGAGCCATTCGGTCCCTAGTCTGTAGCGGTGCATGGGATTCTTCCATCCTAAGTGCAGGACTCTGCACTTGTCCTTGTCGAACCTCATCAGATTTCTTTTGGCCCAATCCTCTAATTTGTCTAGGGCCCTCTGTATCCTATCCCTACCCTCCAACGTATCTACCTCTCCTCCCAGTTTAGTGTCATCTGTATTATATGATCCTAATGATATATTCTGTCTTTGGAAATTCTTTACTTCTTATTGTTAATGTTCCTGTAATGCTCAGAGGTCCAAATCCAGATTAGGCCATTACTGCGCTAGGTACGGTACAAAAACTGGTCCCTGCCCAAGGAGTTTACAACTTACTTCAAGACAACAAGCAAGAAACAAGCAATAAGGTGGAATGGGAAGGAAGATGAAAGTAAATCATAAGATTAGACAGTTACATAATCTAAGGGCATGCACAACTTGAATATTCACACCAGATTAAAAATTTAGGGAAACTATAGAAATAGATGGGAGGTTTAAAAGAACAGTAGAAACATGTAAAGGTTCAAATATATTTTAATCTACAAGTTTCTATTCATCATTGTCTATTATTTGTATTGTAGCGCCTCAGAGCCGTCATGAACTAGGACCCCATTGTGCTAGTCACTGTACAAACACGGAGCAAAGAGATTCTCTGCCTCAAAAACTTTACAATTTGCATCAATTTCTCTCTTCTTCTAGAGATCTATTTCTGTACTACTTTTATCATTTACCTATTTCTGTTTTCTCTAAAGTTTGTTGCAAAGGCAGCTATGGAATGGGAAGTGGAGGAAGATGAGGGGAGAGTAGTAGGGGAGGAGCAGTGCAAAGCGTATAGACATGGAGCAGAGCTAAGAAGCAGTAAATAGTAGGGTCCAGGAAACATGGTGAAGGGAAAAAAAAGTATCAGTAAAATGTCAGAGACTCCACAAATGGAAACTGGAGGAGTCAAAGGTGCTGCTTTTTGAAGAAATATTGTCTGATGCCAGGGATCTTGCCCTTGTCTTCATCCCTGGCTTTTAACACTGTTCTCCTGTGATTTACTCAGGAAAGCTTAGGCCCAAATAAATTTGTTAGTCTCTAAGGTGCCACAAGTACTCCTTGTTGTTTTTACCAGAGGGTATGTCTAGACTGCAACAAACACCCGTGGCTGGCCTGTGTCAGCTGGCTTGAGCTAAGGGGCTATAAAATTGCAGTACAGATGTTTGGGCTCAGACTGGAGCCCAGGCTCTGAGACTCTTCTGCCCCAACCCCTTGCGGGGTCCCAGAGCCTGGGCTCCAGCCCGAGTCCCAGTGTCTACACTGGAATTTTATAGCCTCCAGCCCTAACCCCATGAGCCTGAGTCAGCTAACACAAGGCCAGCCACAGGTATTGTATTGTTGTAGTGTAGACATACCCAGAGAAACCCCCTGACAAATTTCAAGTCCCTGTGCCAAAGCATGGAAGCAGAAGAGCTTCAGTGAAATGGTTGTAATTTTTTTAAAACATAGGCAGCAATGTATTTCCCCTTAATTTTATTCTCTGAAATAACAGAACTGTTTTAGCAGAAATTTTTAAAAAGTCAACCTGAGGTAGATCATTGGCATGGAAAATGTCACCTCCAGTGATTAAAATCTGGCAAGTTATAAGCATGTGAGTCTTGTAGTTGAAAGTGTCATGCAACCTTCTCTTTAGGTCATGCTCTCAGATCCATCTATACAATATATTCCATCTTAGAAGATAAAGGTAACCGAATATCACTGTCCTCAATTCCTTTCTTGGCAAGTTCTGTGCTTGCGGTTTCAGCTTCCCTCTGCCTCACAAGGCCCCATCCTGCTCCCACTGAAATCAATGGGATTTCTGCCCCCAGCTACAGTGAGAGCAGGATTGGGGCCTTGGTGACACTACTACCACTTACACAGAACACGGAAGGCTATTTTGGACGATTGACGGCATCTGCTATTGTAGAGCAATCATCTAAAAGAGCCTTCCTGGTCTTGTTTAGATAGAGGTGATACCATGAAGTTTCAGAGAAGAAACTCTGAATCCAAGACTTGACAGGTTAAGTAGACGAGGAAGGGGGTTTGAAAACGGATGTAATTTTGGTTCCTAAGCTTGCTCCTATATGTGCCAGGTTTTGAGTATTAAAGCTTTGCAGTTTGCTTTTCCTTGCTATCATGCCTTCCCCGTTTTAATAGTAATAAGCCTGCACATGCTGAATCTATTTACAATATAATTTAGGACTGTGTCGCATGCGCTATGCAAGTCAGAATTTTGTCACTCTAGCTGAGCAGGACGTTTCTGCAGCACTAGCTGATATTTAGAAATAAAGCTGCTATGTTCTTTTTGTGTTTCATGCATCCACATTTCAAAACAGGCAGCATGCCAGACCCCGACAAGTGGTCTCTTTGCAGCCTAGAAAGAACTGAAGGGTCGGAAGTGTGGTTTTAACGGTCACCAAATGTTTCTTATTTGTCTTTGGGGCTAAAACTATGACCTTATTTAGTAAAAAGGTCACAGCATGCTTCTTATAAGTGGATCCTCTCTCTCCTCTGACTGCTAGACCAAGTTCTGTCTTCAGTTACACCAACACATTCTGACTGAAGGCAATGTGGTTGTACATGTCCACCCACTTCCTGCAACCCTGCTCCCCTCTACAAAGCATTAAAGTCTCTTTTCTCACCCCTAGATTGAGAGAAGATAGTAACCTCTTCCTGGACATACAACCTTAGCCTCAAATTAAAGTTAGTCACATTTGTATGTAAATTAAGGGCAGAATTTGGTCTGCAATGTTCAGCATGTAGGATGATGTACTTCTCTCAGAAAGGTTCAAATACCCCTGAAGTATATCACTGGGGTTGCCCAAGCTGAGAAAGGCCAAGTCTGATTTTTTTGGAGAGGGTAGGGGACACGCAGAGGAAGAGGAAAAAGAGCAGCATATTCTGATAAGAGGTTGGTATATCAGATCCCTCCTAGCAAACATTAAAAACATCTCAGCTTCTACTTTTGATAGATGTCATTGGCTTCAACCAGTCAACTATAAGTAAGAAGATACAATGAAGCATGGGTTTGCCCTATCAGAAATAATCTGCACTCCAAACTTTTTAGAACAAGTTTTTCCTCTCCTTGCTGAAGACAGGCACTAGTGCTGTACTGACCTTTGGGGCCTGAACACATTAAACATAATAGTGGCTAAATTAGCTATAAGAATTTACTTTCTTATTTAATTTCTTAAAACATAATTCCACACAAAAATTGAAAATAAAACCTCTAGCTGTGGCTAATGACTGAGTAAGAAGTAGTTAATTGTTGGACAATTCAAAAAGAGTTAAAGCCTATTGGGAAAAAGAAAGTAATTTTAGCTATGCCTATGAAAGACTAGTTTTATATTATCAGCAAACTAAAGAACTGAAACAAAACATGAAAGATCAGCATCTTCAAGCAAAAGATGCTATTTAAAGCAGTGACCTCCGAATGGATAGAAAAAAAGTACATTATGCAGCAATGAGATAACAAAGTAAGATGCCACTCCTATTAAAGGGACACGCTGCAAATCATTTAAAAAAATCCTGTCAATTAATGTTTTAGAAATTAAATTGAAGAGGTTTAAAAAAAATCTATGTTTATTTTCAACATCTGCTTCCATTTCACAGTTCACTCAGCTTGGATAGCAAATACTCTGGTGAGCTTCACTTTGTTTTCATACACTAGTACAATGCTGCAAATGCTGCAGAGAAGTGTTTAAAGCCACAATATAAATCTTTTAAAAGCCTGAATACATTTTTATTAAAATCAGCTCCTGTAAAATTGTATTTATTTTAAATTCAACCTAGATTGGGACCTCGATCACCTTTCAATGCATATTTATATTTCATGGAGAGGAATTACAAAAATAGGTAGGAATTAAGTTAGAAATACAAGTTTATGATAAATATATTGCAAATATTTCCAAGGAAGAAGGCCCTCCGCATTCAATTTTAAAATTCTGTGCCACTATTTTCTTCTTCTCTGTTATATAACCACCACAGAACCAAAAGAAATGGTCACAGACGAATACACTAGTTGTCACTGCTGGAGAGTTGTGATCTAATTTTGTTTACATGCTGGTGAGAATCAGGGGTAACCCTGTTGAAGTCAATGAAGGTAAATAAGTGAAACCAGCATGAGGCCCTTGGTGATTCAAGTTAAGTATGAGTATGGAGAAAACCCTATTGGATACTCCTCAACATCATATTTGGCAATGAGATATCAACGTGATAGGTGCCTAATGATTATACAGTACAGACCCATTTACACGCGGATGTCAGGAGTCAAGCCATCACGACTGTGTGTTAATGGACAGCGGGTTAAGAGGGCGATGCTGAAATATCTTAAGATATCTATATACATACACACACACACACAATTATCTAGGATTACATACGTATTCACACTGTCCCAAATACTGCAGGCCTATCTGTTAAAGGCGCTTTGCAAGAATATAAATTCAAATGTGTAATCTAATAAAAACGTTACTACTACTACACAGGGCTGAAAGTAACTCAGGACGCTTACCGGTATGGGGTAGGGGCGGGACCTCAGGCAGGGGCGGGGCTAGGTTCAGCACCCCCCAGCCAGCCCTTCCAGGCCGCCTGGTCTGTGCCACCCAAGGTTCCCGTGGTGATTTAAAGGGCCCAGAGCTCCGGAAGCTGCTGCTGCGGTAGCGGCGTCCGGAGCCCCGGGCCCTTTTAAATCGCCGGCACTGGGGCAGCTGCTCCCTTTGCCCCTCCCGCCCGTCAGCAGCCGAGGGGGGGCAAAAGGGGCAGGGACCTTAAAGCGCTGCAAGGTCCTTTGCCACGGCAGCGCTTTAACGTCTTGTCCTATCCTTGGAGGTTAAGGAGAACATTTTTTCTCTCTCCTTGTATCAACCTTTATTATACTTGAAAACTGTTATGTCCCCTCTCAGTCTTCTCTTCTCTGGACTAAACAAATGCCTTTTAAATCGCCAGCACCGGGGCAGCTGCTCCCTTTGTCCCCCACACCCATCGGCAGCCAAGGGGAGGCAAAAGGGGCAGGGACCTTAAAGCGCTGCAGGGTCCTTTCTCCAGTTTGTCCAAATCTTTCCTGAAATGTTGCCCCCCCAGAACAGGACTCAAGACTCCAGTTGAGACCTAATCAGCGCAGAGTAGAGTGGAAGAATTACTTCTCTTGTCTTGTTTGCAACACTTCTGCTAATACAGCTCAGAATGTTTGCTTTGTTTTAGAACACTGTTGCACTGCTGACTCATATTTAGCTTGTGATCCACTATGACCCCCAAATCACTTTCTGCAGTGCTCCTTCCTAGGCTGTCATTTCCCATTTTGTATGTGTGCAACTGATTGTTCTTTCCTAAGTGGAGTACTTAGCATTTGTCCTTATTGACTGTTATCCTATTTACTTCAGACCATTTCTCCAGATCATTTTGAATTTTAATCCTATCCTCCAAAGCACTTGTAACCCCTCCCATCTTGGTATTATCTGCAAACTATAGAAGTGCACTCTCTATGCCATTATCTAAATGATTGGTGAAGATACTGAATAGAATCGGACCCAGAACTGATCCCTGCGGGACCCCACTTGTTATGTCCTTCCAGCTTGACTGTGAACCACTGATTACTCCTCTCTGGGAACGGTTTTCCAACCAGTTATTCAACCACCTTACAGTAGCTCCATCAAGGTTGTATTTCCCTAGTTTGTTTATGAGAAGATCATGCGAGATAGTATCAAAAGCCTTACTAAAGTCAAGATATGCCACATCTACCACTTCACCCCCCCCCGCCCCCCCCAGGGCTTGTTACCCTGTCATTTTAATGCCATACTTCCTACCTTCTTTTGGCAAAATCGCTACCACAGGAGAATGGTCAACCATTGTATACAGCTCTCTAGCCACATATCGATCAAGCTCTATGAGCCTTTCTGAAGAAGACTGTGTCATTCCATGGTCACTTGTGATTATGATATTCAGTGTGTCCCACAACTTTGCTTTCTTCAGTTCTGACACAAGATATCCCAGCTTGTCATCAATCTCACTAATGACTGGGCCCATACGTGGATTTTCTGGGCCTAAAACATGCCCCATCGCATCAGGCTGCTCCCAGTATAGAAGACCAAAATTTATGGGTTCTTCTGAGGTAAACCAATCAATAAGTTTATCAACTCGATCTTCGAATGAAACAGACTCATTGTAAAACATATAGTGTGTAGGAAAGACTCCATGTATTTTTACATCTGTTCCAGGCCACATAGCAGCTCCGGTTCTATGTCCTTCCATTTGATTGGTGACCCATACTGGACAGGCCTCTTCCCAGAACTTTGAATTATAGATGTTCATTCTGTTCAGGGAGAAAGTTTTGTTCAGGACAGGATCATACATTTCATTAGCAACCATGCCATGGCTCTCTGCATAGAGACCTGTCACCATTGTATAATGATTAGGATAAGTTTTTGTAATAAATACATTAGTAACCTGTTTAACATGAGCACCATTCTTCATGATATAATGAAAGTTAGGCGTTGGGACTTTATAAATATAATCCCATCGAAATCCATCAAAAGATAATAGTAACACTCTGGACTGGTCCTGCTGGAAACAAAGCGTGCTTGGAAAAGTCATCATACAGACTGCCAAGACTCCCCAGTAGCAATTCAAAGCCATCCTGGAAAAGCTTTTTCACTCAGGCACAAAGTTCGTATCTCTAGAATACAAAGGCAAAATTCAGTTACCACTTCTGCAAGTTAATTATCTTGAACACTTATCTTTACTACAGTATAAGTGAATCTGAACAAGTTAGTGAGTAATCCCTGTCAAGAGGTAATCATGTGGCTCCCATCACTGTGGAACACCTCACAAACATTAGTGGATTTCCCCTCACAACACCCCTGCTAGGTAAGGAAATAGCATTAGCCCCATTTTACAGATGAGTAACTGAGGCACAGAAAGATTTAATGATTTACCCAACGTTACACAAGAGTCTGTGGTACAGCCAGTGCTTTGAACAAAAAAAAAACATTCTTCCTCGTCCACCCTGACAGATTTGCCAACATTTGAGACACTATATATTTATATATATATACACACACATACATACACACACACACACCCCCATGTAAATCTATCTTGAGTGTATGTGTATATATGTACATACATACACACACTCAAGATAGACTTACAAGGGGCGAGGGGGGGAAGAGGTTTCTGTGTATAAAACTATTTCTTTAAAGCTTCCAGTTCCTTGTTAGGTTCGTTCTTCAAGTAATAAATAAGATACTATATTTTCACTAACTCCAAGGCTAAGCCTGATATAGGCAACTAAATTATTTAGACACCAGCTTCTTGAAGTGATGCTACTCAAAGTAATTATCATGTGCTAAATGCAACCCTGGGTTTCAAGTTCTTGGGGGAAAAAAAGACTAAAATCTTTTAACTCTAAGTCTGAAAGAGACAAGGAGTTAATACCAGATTGTGGCAGCAAAGGTACCAAATAAAGAGTCACCAAGTATATGTCAGCTGTTCAGCAGAGGGGAAGCAAGTCATCAGAGGGAGGCTACAGTTAAAATTTCATTAACACTCCCTAAGTGTATTTTGATACTGGAATATCATATGTTCAGTAGAATAGAAGAATTACTTCTCATGTCGTGCTACTTTGATCATAAAGGCACTATCAATTTTAAACTACTATCAATCTGGCTCATATTGAAACTAGAGATTTAGAGGTGAAATACTCCATACAACTCTCAGCCATCTAATTTCCCCTCACATACAAAGATTTTAAATCTATCTGCTACGAAAAGTCTCTTGATTTATGAAGGAAAAAGGCAGAAAAGGAGAAAGATTAACTAGCGTTTCAGATGATTCACAACTGCACTTCCTAATCAGTCCAGTGCTAAGCATAAAAATTCTTTTGTCCTTTTAAATCAACAGTCACTGACTTCTGAATATACTTAATACAGAAAGCATGAAATGAGAAATTCTTTGCTAAAATGAGAAAATTCTTATATCTAATCTGACCACTGCAAACTAAAACCAGTGACTGTTATGGGTTGTTTGCAGAAAATGTTTTCTTCCTAGATAGCCATGAAAATAATTAGCTGTGTCTGATCAGCCGTTTCATCAAGAAATCAGCTGCCCAGCAGACACCCTGAAAGGAGTTATCTATATATAACAGCAGGTGCAGAGCTCATACAAAATGAAGTCATCCTCTCTTGTGATGCTACTTATTCACTGAAGTCTTTAGTTTTATCCTTCCCATACACTTCTAATCAAGACTCATTAATTATTCCAATTCAAGGCAGGCATATATTCCTGTAAAGCCTTGAAAACAGGTTTACATGCAACAGCTCATTTCCCAAAAACCCATTAAAAATGCCTGTTTGTCCTGCCAAGAGGATTATTCCTCTATTTGTTACAGGCTTGCTGCATATGGCTGTTTCCTCGTTCTATTGTTATTTTAACCAGTTCTAGCCAACTGACGGGTCCATTCCCACATATCAGCAACAGTGAGGCACATCATGCAGATTTGCCTTTCACTCTTTATCCAATACATTCATTATTTTAATGACTTTTGAAATCAACAATATACAGCCTTCCACTGAAATCAGTACTAGTTTTACAGTGAATATCAAGTAGACCACATCCACAAGGCTTACGATTGATTATCCTTGTGTATCTGATCTCTCAAGCTGAACTTTCCTTAAAAGACAAGGTTGAAGAACAAATGAAGGCAGAACTCTTGTTTTATCTATCTGTGGAAATCAACCAAGAACTTGTGAGCCAAAGACTGCCTCAGTGTTAATCTCCACAACCTTTGGCAATTTTTTCTCCTTCCCATCAGCTTACAACCTGGATCCCAAACCCTGCCCCAGCTCAGCTCTCTCCTACAATACTTCTATCAATCAATCTGAACTACCTATATAGGCACTCAAATGGCCCTCATATATGAACACCTCACAAATATTAATGGATTTATCCTCAAAACACTTCTCTAAGGTATCAAGTATCGGGGTAGCCATGTTAGTTTGTATCCACAAAAACAACAAGGAGTCTGGTGGCACCTTAAAGACTAAAAGATTTATTTGGGCATAAGCTTTCGTGGGTAAAAAACACTTCTTCAGATCCAACTGTGTTTTTTTACCCACAAAAGCTTATGCCCAAACAAATCTGTTAGTCTTTAAGGTGCCACCGGACTCCTTGTTGTTTCTCTAAGGGAGGAAACTATTATCTTCATTATACATATGGTCAATAACATAGCCAAGAATTGAACCTGGATCTCCTGGTCCCAATTCAGTGTTTTAATCTCAAGATCACCATTCTTCATGGTTTTTACAATTTCTGCTTCACAATATAATGTTTGAAAGCATAGCAACAAAAGTGACAGAGGAGTAGACCTAAGCAAAAGGATGTGAGATGTGGACATGTGAAGAAAACAATATTATAGTCTTCAAATACATGGAGGGACCACTTTCTATCATAAATTACCAAATAGTAATGGGTTTAAGACAGAGCTGGGAAAAAGTGAAGGTTACATTACAGAAAAACTTGATAACTTGTTCTATTGCCGAATCATTTTTATAGTTAACAAGGAAGATTATGGAAAAGAATGAATTAGAAAATAGCAGGTACTAAAGGCCTCTTTAATACAGTGGGGAACTGGGAGCCTGCTGTGGAGCCCAGGCAGCAGATGGGTTCCAGCTGGAGCCCCAAGTCCTGGGGTGACAGCCTAGCTGTGAGCCCTGCAGGGTTCACAGCAAGGAGCTTTTCTTGTCAATTTCACAGCTCCAGTGCCTAGCCATGAAATTGACAAGAATGACAGCCAACAGCCAAGGTAAGTAAGATAGTGTCTACACAGTTACTGTAACACCCTAACTACACTGAAATAAGCCCTATGCCTCTCCTGGAGGTGGAATTATTAGGTCAGTGTAGTAGGGCACTTACACTGGCAGGAGCAAACTTTAGTGTACACGCTGACATAACTAGATCAATGTAAGCTCCCTTAAGTTGCCCTAACTCTATAGTGGAGATCGGACCACAGCCTGACAAAGAAACAGCAGAGAGACAACAAATGGATTCTATGACACCTTTGCTGGGTAGCGCACTGGCTTGGCCAGAATGGACTACGTCTTAACCTTTGCTTCTCTATGGTGCTTGCTAACCTAAGAACTTCCAAATAGATCCTACTCTCTTTTGAGTAGGGCTGCCTGGCTGAGGTGCACTGGTCCCTGAGAAGTGTAAAAGTCATGAATCTATCTCATTTGGACTCACTGGGCAGAGTTCACAATGTGAAACAGGTGTACCGGAGCCCAGAGGCTCAGTCTCAGAGGCATTGAGGTCCAGTGACCTATCTTTAAGGAAGAGTGGGACCCATGGGGGATCTGGTACGCTGAAGAGGCTCCTCCAAGGAACTATTTAAAAACTGGGGTGCAGCACAGATACTGGGTCTGTGACCATCATCTAATCATCTCTTCTTGCCTTAAAAATCTATTAAACACATTC
The DNA here is from genome assembly GCF_015237465.2 of Chelonia mydas. NCBI lineage: Eukaryota > Metazoa > Chordata > Testudines > Cheloniidae > Chelonia > Chelonia mydas. Next base: position 14,300,170 of record NC_057851.1, read on the forward strand.
ACTGAAGTTTGACATAAAAGGGATGACATACTGGAGGAGATCAATAGGGATCAAGACATTACAGGGATCTTCCACCAGAAGCCCTTTTTCGCCCCTGACAGTGTTCACACCTGTTATTTCAAGCTGACCAGGGCTGTTGCGTAAGTCTTGTTTCCCTAAGATGACAGTGGAAAGTTTGGTTTTAACCTGCCACATGCACCTTGCCGTGATAAAATTACTGAGAGGAGCCCTGGGCATTCAGATACACTACGGTGATGGGCTTAGATACCACAGACAATAATTTAGACTGCAATCCAAGCAAAATGTCTCAAAAGCACAGTTCAGTGTAGAAATGCAGAGGGGATCAGCACGGAGCATTTGCATCAAGCAGGACAGAGGGAGATGTGTGCCTGTGTGGTTTTTTGGGGGGTGGGAGGGGTGGAGAGGTTATCTTCTCCTTCCCACCAACCTGCACATCTAAAATTAGTCAGGGAAATCAATAGTAAAATAGATTTCAGAGTAGCAGCCGTGTTAGTCTGTATTCGCAAAAAGAAAAGGAGTACTTGTGGCACCTTAGAGACTAACCAATTTATTTGAGCATAAGCTTTCGTGAGCTACATCCGATGAAGTGAGCTGTAGCTCACGAAAGCTTATGCTCAAATAAATTTGTTAGTCTCTAAGGTGCCACAAGTACTCCTTTTCTTTTTTAGTAAAATAGAGGTTTAGCAAACCCCACCCAGCCTCATCCTCCAGCTGGCCTCCTGATCCCTAGCTGGGGGAGACAGGCACCCACACAACCTGCTCTCAATCAAGAGAAGCAAGTCTCAGGGGCAGCCATCCCATCCCCCATGTCCTTGTCTGGGCACACCCGATATATGGGTCTAGAAGGGGGAGCTGACAACCCCCCACGACAGCACGTCGGTATCCAAAGGGGAGCCAGCACCACCCCTCCATAGAACGGTATCCCATGGGGCCAGAGGGAGAAGCCGGCAACGCCCCCCAGAGATCAGTATCCCTGGGGAGCCGGCACCGCGATAGATCGGTATCCGGGGAGGGGAGAGGAGGGGGCCCGAGTGGGGAGCCGGCACCGCGATAGGTCGGTATCCCGGGAGGGAAAAGGGGGGCAGAGTGGGGAGCCGGCACCGCGATAGATCGGTATCCCGGGAGGGGAGGGGGGGCAGAGTGGGGAGCCGGCACCGCGATAGGTCGGTATCCCGGGAGGGGGAGAGGAGGGGAGGGGGCCCGAGTGGGGAGCCGGCACCGCGATAGGTCGGTATCCCGGGGGGGGGGGGGCAGAGTGGGGAGCCGGCACCGAGATAGGTCGGTATCGCGGGAGGGGGGGGGGCCCGAGTGGGGAGCCGGCACCGCGATAGGTCGGTATCGCGGGAGGGGGGGGGGGGGCCCGAGTGGGGAGCCGGCACCGCGATAGGTCGGTATCCGGGGAGGGGGGGAGGGCCCGAGTGGGGAGCCGGCACCGCGATAGATCGGTATCCGGGGAGGGGGGGAGGGCCCGAGTGGGGAGCCGGCACCGCGATAGGTCGGTATCCCGGGGGGGGGGGGGGGCAGAGTGGGGAGCCGGCACCGCGATAGGTCGGTATCCCGGGGGGGGGGGGCAGAATGGGGAGCCGGCACCGCGATAGGTCGGTATCCCGGGGGGGGGGGGGCAGAATGGGGAGCCGGCACCGCGATAGGTCGGTATCCGGGGAGGGGGGGGCCCGAGTGGGGGCCGGCACCGCGATAGGTCGGTATCGCGGGAGGGGGGGGGGGGCGAGTGGGGAGCCGGCACCGCGATAGGTCGGTATCCGGGGAGGGGGGGGACCGAGTGGGGGCCGGCACCGCGATAGGTCGGTATCCGGGGAGGGGAGGGGGGGCCCGAGTGGGGAGCCGGCACCGCGATAGGTCGGTATCGCGGGGGGGGGGGGGGGGCCGAGTGGGGAGCCGGCACCGCGATAGGTCGGTATCCCGGGAGGGGGAGGGGGAGGGGGAGGGGGCAGAGTGGGGAGCCGGCACCGCGATAGGTCGGTATCCCGGGAGGGGGAGGGGCGAGCGCCAAGCGCGGGGCCCAGCCACTCACGGGGGAGGGGGCAGGGGGGGCACGTACCTCAGCGCCTCAGTCATAAGCTCCTGGCGGCCCGTTCCTGAGCGCTACCGAGCCGAGTCGGTTCTCCACGCCCCTCCCAGACCCCGCCCCTTCCCGGATAAGCCCGCCTCACTCCCGCCTATTGTTTGGGCACTTCCTGTGCCCCGCTCCCAGCCCCCAATGGCCAGCGACGCTGTCCGTCAGGTGTTGGGGAAGCGTGGTCACGGGCGCGGCGGAGAGGGACGCGTGCGCAGTCGGGAGAGCAGGTGACGGGCGCGGGCTGGGTGTTGCCATGGTGCCCCGGGCAGCTGGGCTGTTCAGGCGCGCACCCACCCTCCCCGGCCTGCGCCCTGCCTGCTCCTAGCCCAGGCCGGCAGCCGACCTGTTCCCCCCGCACGGCCTGTGAGCTCGTTGGGGGGCAGGGGCTGGCCCCGCGCGGGGCCCGGGGCTAGCCTGGGCCCCGGGGCATCGCCTCAGCCTGGGGCGGCTCTGGCCCTGCGGCTGAGTCGTTTCCAGCCGAACCCAGAGGCGAATTACAGTTTTGGGGGGTCCTGGGCGAGAGCCAGTGGGGCGCCAGGCGGAGCAGGTCAGGGTGCCTGGGCAGGGGCCCTGCTGGCCCAGTGGCTAGTCTGCCACTGGCCGAAGCAGCTCCTCACAGCCCTGCCCAGAGCAGCCCCCTCCAGCAGCATGGGCCCCCCAACTCCACTGCCCCAGGGCAGGGCTACGCACCTAACTCTTTTTAACAGACAGCTTGATAAAGACATGGCGGGGTTGCCTTCGGGTGACCAGACAGCAAGTGTGAAAAATCAGGACTGGGGTGGGAGGTAATAGGAGCCTATATAAGAAAAAGCCCCAAATATCAGGACTGTCCCTATAAAATAAGGACATCTGGTCACCTTAGGTTGCCTGCACTAGCAGGAGCTTGGACACGTCTCCCCCCCCCCCCCCCCCGGTGTGCCATACATGTAAACCTTGGGGCAATGGTAGGAACATCAAAGAACGCTTTAGCACCATAGGTATGAAGTGGTCTCCTTTTCTTTCTCACTCTGCTCACACAGCAGTGCTGTGGACTTCCTTGCCGCAGAAATTGCAGCTTCTCCGTTACTCTCTGCCAAATTAGCAAGATGTCTCAAATGGTAGACTTCATTTGATTTGCTGAGTCTAAAGACAGATTTTTTTCCCAATAGCAGATAGGGATGATGCAGAATCACATCCAGTTAAGCCGTGTACAGCAGGAAGTATCTTGCAGAAGTCAGAAGTGAGTGTGTCACAAATTGCATGCACAGGTACGATAGGTGCTGTGGTTGTTCCTCCCTTGCCAGACTTAAATATGGTCGTCTTGGCCATAGCAGGGGTGCCAGATTTCTTGACTGGCCTGAAGAAGCTACATGCCCCATAAGAATCAAGTGCACGTCTCACAATTCTCTCCATTTGTTCTTCACCAACATCTGCTATTTTCAGCAGAGACTCTTGTAACATCAGATGTTACACGCAGTCCAGTAGATATGTTGATAAGCACCGCTGGATGTGATTCAGGGTCAAATGAGTTTATCTTATTGTTGATGACATGGTTGGCAAGAGCTGTAACCTGCTTTTCATCCCTCTTCAATGCAGAGGCAAGGACTTGTTTGTGGACTGTGTCTTCACTACTTCTTGTTAGGCGACTTCTTTCTCATAGCTTTTGCATATTCACTCAGGACATGTCTTGTGGGGGTCCATCTAACAAGGGCTGGATTCTTTTTTGTCAGTCCTACAATCCCACTTCGGCCCTTTGAGTCTTTGAAGACAGTTTTCTCTGTTCCCTAGGGTGGCCAGATGTCCCGTTTTTATAGGGACAATCCCGTTTTTTGGGACTTTTTCTGATATAGGCACCTATTACCCCCCACCCCCATCCCACTTTTTCACAGTTGCTATCTGGTCACCCTGCTGTTCCTGCATCACTCCAAATGCCACTGAAAGAACCAGGTGACTGACATACATTCCCCTGACTCAAAGGCATCATGTACTTCCTCAAGGAGATTTAACATACCAAGAATGTAGACTGATATCCATATGGCATAGTCGGACCTGCCTGCAGTATGGAACACTGTGTGTGTAAGGCATTAAGAAGTTGAAATGAACTTAAACAGTAAAAACTTCTAGTCATAGTCATGTTTGCAATGTTTCTGGAACTGTGCAAAAAATGACTCTCTCATTTTGGGTACCATATTTTCACCTCACCTGCAGGCTTACAGCACCATTGGACAGCTCCACATCATACCACATCTGAACATATATAAAATAAGTGTTCAAACGATATAAGATGTGGGTGTGTGTAGGGTAGGCAGATTGAACTCCAAAAATATGGCAACTTTTCAGAGAATTGTCACATACCTGTACAGGCAGGGAACTGTTGACCCTGGAGATACCCTAGTCAGAAGGGAAAGAGACCAGAGGATTGGTCTGCACCCGAGAAGTGACAGCCAAAGTAGTCGGAAACCTGAGGGTGAGTGCCCTTGCTGGACCACTGAACTACATGTGCAGTTGTCCTGAACCGTGACATATGTTCTTCTGAAGGCAGCTGAGGCAGGACTAGGATATTCTCAGTTAAGAGGTCTAGACTTCCAGAGGAGCACTGGTGAATACAGTGTGACCTCCTGTAGGAAATGCTGCCAATGGCATTTAAAACAGGAACTTGTCCCCCTTCTCCCCCCCCCAACTTTTGCCTCTGCCCTTCTCTCTTCCCCAAACCCAAGCAGAGCTGCCTACAACTTGGCATGGGAAGAGAACCAGAGGATCCATAGACTCCACTCGGGACGTTGCTATTGTCAGTCTATTTTAAGTAGAAGGTGCTCAGGTCCAGACATCAACGATATATAGGCACCTATTTCCCATAGAAATCCCTTTGAGGATCTGGGCTGCAGATATTACTGTGACGGGTAGCAGAACAAACCCTAAAATGGACAGAATTATATAAATTGAGTCGAAACTTCCTGATTTGGATGAAATCTGACAATTACAAATTCCTCTAAAGTCTTCAGAATTTCAGGGGGGAGGGAGAGTTTTCCTGAAGAGCTCGAAACCTTTTACACAAACGTGAATCCCTGTGAGGAAGCAAAGTGTCACTTCCCATTTATGAGTTTCTGTACGTGGTGATTTCAAACACAGAGAGCAGTGGATTTTGTTCCAAACATCTTAGTTTTTTTGTTCATGAGTACTCCAAGGCTGTCAAGGAAATGCAAGTGGCTACTGAGTCTTTTTTTCAGTCACTTTTGGGGCACTATTTTCTGTGCAAAGCCCTTGGCACCACCATTTGAGAATGGTCAGTGGGAAAAATTGCAGATGATAGGCTATTGCATATTGAGCCAAACCCTGGACGCTGAGCAAAGCTTAAGTAAAAGTTGTGTTCTGGAAAACAGTGTGTGTTGGAAGGGGTGACCTGACTTCATGCCAGGGCCAGCCCCACTGGAAACTGAACTGTAGCTGGGAGAATAGCTGGCACAACCTAGAACTCTCTTCTTCATCCAAGCATGAGATTACGAGAGTCTGTACTATGCACAGACCGAATGAACGCGCCCTTTATATGCCCCCAGCATAACCAAATTTACCCACCTCAATGGTGAGTCAGAGATGCATCACTAAACTCCCCTTAGCACATAGGGTTGTGTCACCTCTTGTCCTTTTGCACAGCAGGCTCACTCCCTGTGACCCTTCCATTGGCAGACAAACATCTATCTATATAAACATTATGGCAGAATCAGGAACAAAAACAAACAATTGTGGGGCCAGGGTTTTGCCCACTACAATGAAAGCAAGCTGTTCCTATCTGGCCCATGCTCATGGAGTTTAATTATTTATTAATAAGTTATTAGTTGTATATTTCACACTTACACTTCTGCCTAGTTACTAGTAATTTGCAATGGCAGGAGGAAAGGATTATACATCATCCATTCAAGGCCAGATTCCGTTCCCTTGCATGGGGGGATGCCTTACTCTGTGAGGTTTATTTCAATGATCTACTCATGCAGTAACGCACCACGCAGCTGAGGGACAGTGGGAGAATATGATCCTCTGCCATTTTACCTATGTTTCTGTAAACATGGAGGACTGGTGTTCTGTTGATATCTGAACACATTCAGTGCTGGGGATTATAATATAAGACATGGCTGTTGTTTTAAACATTCATTTTTGTAGAGTCTGTGCCTTATTTGATATTCTGAATTATTAAAGCACAGATTGACAAATGAAAAACTATGGGTCCAACATTAGTGCACAGCTTGAATGTATCTTGGAAATGTGTTTTATTGATCTGATTTGTATAAAATGTGACATCAGCACCTAGAACTTGACAGACTGGCTCAGACCCAGGGTCCATCTAGTCCAGTATACTGTCTCTGACAGTGGCCAGCAACAGATGTGTCAGAGGAAGGTGCAAGAAACCTTGCATTACACCGATGTGGGATAAAATTGTACACAAGCATGTGGTTAACAAAACCTACTTAGGTGCCTTTAGCCGACTGTGTTTTTCTGTCTTGTTAAATATTGTGACTCTTAAGCCTATGGTGGTACCACCGATTCATAGCTATTAAACTATGAAGGTGGTAGGTTGATGAACACACCTTGGTGGTGGTCAGTGAATATTCATCCTTCAGCAACAAAATGAGGCCTCCTCCTCCTGGACTAAAGTGGTACCTGGCAAGCTTATAGTTGTCAGGACTGTCCACTAGAGGGAGCCATTGGCGCACATTAAGCCAGCATGCTGCATTTATCTGTTGTTACAAATAGCTAGAAAGGGGGTAATGTTTTCTTGGCCATGGGAAATGCTTTGGCTGCTTGAAATTAATATATTGTGGTGATTAATGATAATCAAAGGAAATTAAGAATAGGCAAGAAGTTCAGTAATTCCACCAAAATGTTTAATACCATATTAGATTTCCACTGAAGTACAGAGCTAATGTATTTGTACAAAATATATGATTAAAAATAGTATTGATTTATAATATGTACAGATATGTCACATCTTTGTCAGCAATCCAGACACTTGAATAAGGAGAACATGGTTAATGGTCTCAGATCCACAATAACATACATGAAAGGCTTCTGCAGCTAATCACAATAGGACAACTTGCCAAATCAACAGTAAGGATGAATCAGTCAATACGGATGACACATTCCTTTCAGAAATCTCTGAATGAGAAGCAGTCTGCTCTAAAATGGATTCAAAACATTTATACTTTTTTTTTTCTAAATTGATAGTGAAGAGAACATGTCTTCAGGACACTAATGTTGACACAATGACGGTCCTGTACTAGATTAATGATCTATCACTTTCAGTGGTTTATTAAACAAGGCTGATTTTCTGATGTACAGAAGATAGACCAGTTTACTCCTGCTGGCCTGATCCTATTCTCAGGAAGTCAGTGGGAAAACCTCTGTTAACTTCAGCAAGAGCAAGACTGAGCCCTCTATTTCATGGATATGAATTACAGGGGATTAAATCCTGGAGTCTTTATTGAGGTGCTGAATGCTTTTAATTCCCATTGACTCAGAGGATGATCAGCCCCTCAGGTGCAGCATCAGGTTCCTAGTGCTTACTTGAGCAAGGTTCCCTAGACAAAGAAATCCTGGACGCTAGGGCCTGCAGATACTGCACTGTTGGAATACTGGTATTCAAAGAGTCCCTGGGTAGTGATCTTTACCCATCTGGGAGTGAGCATCTGTTAAAGGGGTTGATAAACCTTATTGTGCCTTCTGAACATCCCTGCTCTAGAGGCAGGACAGGGCCTCACTCCCCTGGTAAGAATGCAGCGTAGCATTGTGCTTTAGGGAGTGCAAGTGCTGTGCTGCCTGTGCTCCTCTCCAAGCCAAAGCATCTGCACTGGCCCGTTTGCAGGTGCCTCAACCTCTTTGGGGTAGGTAGTGGCACTTGCTCCTCACTGTCCTTGCACTCTTCTGAGCACAAACAGTGGAACCATGGCCAACCCTCACCTAGACCTGTGAGGTAACAGATCTCTTGGGCTACCCCCGTCCTTACACATCTGCACAGGGGCGCAGCACAATCTGCCCCATATGGTGTTGCTAAAAGCCTCCGTAACTCCAACTGCAAAGCCAGTGAACATGGTACAGTGTGGGTTGCTGAACTTTGCCCTGTATGAGCTTCTTGAATAAAAGGTGCCATATTCCTCACCAGCTTAACTGTTAATTTCAGTGTTGTTACACCAGGGATTAATCTTGGCCAGGGCCTGTCCAGTACCTTAATCTTTTTTAGCCAGCAATCCTTGTATATTTTGGTAACTATTATTGTAAAGTGGCTTCCTTGAGGAGAACGCAAAAGCTTCAAGATGAGACATTGCTTTATTTTCTTATGTTAACACAGTGGATAAGTAATTGCAGTAGTTAAAAAAAACAACCTTCTTGCAAATTTAGTTTATTAAAGAATCTTGAATGGAGGAGGAGGAGGAAACCTACTGTGATTTTGAGTTTCAATGGTTAGCAGGAAATTGCTGAACCAAAACCAAAATGAATAGCAGTTGCACTAATCAGGATTATTCATAATAACCAGCCCAACATCGCTCTTCCAGGAAAAAACAGTGCCGTCCCCGTCCCCCCGCCCCCCGATCTATGACAAAGTACTGTAGGTGACTGTATCACCTCCGATAAATCATTCTGATGAGTCTGGGAGTAATTCCAACAAATAATTTGCAGACTGTCCATTATCAGGCAGTAAGTAACTACAAGCCCAATCCTGTAAGGTGTTGAGTCCCCTTTGAAAACAGGGCCTCTGTGCAAAAAGTGACTCAGCAATGATCATTCTAGTTGTTGCCTGCTTTGGGCTCCCCAGTGCATCCTGTCTGCTCTAATGCATGTGCTATTTAGGTTGTAAACTCTTTGGGGTGGTCAATTTGTGTCTTGCACAGCCCTAAGCACATCACCGGTAACAAAATACATGCACAACTTTGTGCGTGCAGTCAGTTGTGCATGTAATCAGGGCATGAACCAGTCAGGTGCTGAACAACTGGAGGTGAGACATGCCTTCAATTCTGACTCCCCAGAGATGCTCGGCATCTTGCAGGATCCGGCCCTGATTGCACACTCTCACTTGTGTGCAAATGCCTACTACAGAAGTGTAACAGCCCATTTGTGTGTTCACATTAAGTGCTTAATGGGATTTTGTGCCTATAATGTCAGTTATTACATTTGCCCATGCAGAGTCCAGGTGAGGCCTGTCTGGAAACATGGCCCGCAATGTTCACTTTGGCAATCATTGGGCTTATTTCCAGGCAATGTGGTTTTTCCCTTTTATGCCCTATTCAAACACAAATAGCACTTAGACAATTTTCATGTTTCAGTACAAATCAGCCAAAGAAGCTTTTCTCATTGTATCTGGGGTAAGCTCACATGCTGCCTAGCAGTAGAGAATAATTAGGAGTTATACAGACCATTTTACTCCTAGATCCCATCCCTACAGACACAAAGAATAAGGTCTACATTGTCAAGAGACCAATGATTTTTGTGTGCTTCAATTTTTGGGTGGCAAGCTGAGACATTAAAGGGTCCTGATTTTCACCAAGTTCCGAGCACCATCTCTGAAAATCAGGCCCCTTTAAGATGCCTTGTATTGGGCACCAAAATCATTAGTCACTTATGAAAATTAGATCTAAACGACTTGCACAAGGTCACACACAAGAAATCTATGGTGGAGCTGGGTAGAGAACCCAAATCTTCTGGCTCCAGTCCTTTGCCTTAAACACAAAATAATCCTTCAGGACTATCCTAGAAGAAGAGGAAAAATACCCTATATGAATCGACATGGTAGACCATAAACCATCACTGGTATTTTGTGGTAATCAGGATTAGTATTGTTATTTTCTTTTTAAGATTAGGCATTTTCTCAGTGCCAAGTTACCTATTTAAACATGCATATGTATCATGTTTACCCATATTGAACAGCCTCTGTGGAGCCATTTCAGTTGGTAGAGACACATATTTGCTCTTCTGAAGTGATGCAGTGTGCTATTTTTACACACTCCCAGGCAAGTTCAGATATGGTATAAGCAGTGTAAGTTTATGAAAGTCAATGGAAGTGCAACTACTTAAATTAGATTTGATTTTTACCATCATATTTTGCCATGAATTGTCATAATTTGTACAGAGAACAATAGTGACTGAAGTGAAAGCTTGCATATATCTCACTTATATTTCCTTTATCCTCCTGCTCCAGAAACACAGGCCCACTTGAACTAAAGGATAATCTCCAGTCAGCAGCATGTGACCTGTGACGCACATTTAAGCAGTCCTGATTCCATCCAGTAGTGAGCAGTAGTGCACATTCACACTAGCCAGTTCACTAGACTGTTTTAGCCTTTCTTGAGGATTGCTTTCCAAAATGCTAAAAGCAAGCAGAACACATGGACAAATCATCATTTGCCATATTTATTTTTTAAAACTAAGCTCTGAGTTATACAAGTGCAAAAGTGATTCATTAGCCAATAGCCTTTTTTAATACTCCTATAAAATATGACTAAATAGAATTAAAAGATGTGTACAGTATAATGGAAATGCTGACACATAACTAACTCTCAAAGTGCTAGGATGTACCACTGTAAAGTCTTACAAGACTATTTAGCTGAGTATCATTCTATACAAAAGACGTTCCCTTTGTCTCAAGAAAGGCCCTTTTCACTGTCACTGCATGAAAAGAGAACTAGCCAATTTGGGAGAAAATAAATGTGGAAGTGTAGGGTTGTAGTTTACCCACAGGACACCTTTTTAACCCTATTCAAGATTTTTTTAAAAAGTACTGATCCATGTAGCTCAGATATTATAGCAAGGTTTTTTGGGGGTGGCAATTCTGCCATGGGATCAGCTAGGATGATGTTCTAGTGATGACAGTGGGTCCCCACAAGGACATGGGGGTCCCATTGCAACACTGAGACTTTTGACATTGACTACTATTTATTTTTGAAATGTTTGAGCACCCTGCTTTGAGTTTAGGGAAGTTAAATGCACAAATACGTTTACAAAAGAAGTCACCGTATGCAGAGTATGAAAGAGTCTAAGTTCAGAGAAGAAGGGGGAGGACAAGTGGGGTAGATGGGACACCAGTAATAGCAATTGTAACCTTCATTTTCTCTACTCCATTTCTAACCAGAGGAGTGAGCAATGTACATCCACTAGAGGGTGCCATTTCACCTCTAGAAAACCATTTCAATAGTATCTCAGAACCCATTTGAAAGCAAGTTTAAAGAATCAGGGCCAAATTCTGCTGTCACTTACACTGGTGTGAATCAGGAGTAACTCCAGTGAAACTAGTCCTGATTTACAGTGCTCTTATAAAGCAGAATCTGCTTTTGGTGTTGCAAGTGAAAGTCATAGTAGCTGAGTTTGCAGACCTTACATAGACAAAACTCCCATTGAAGTCAGCAGGGCCACAGGATCTGGACTACTGAATTTATGTAGAAAATTTGCTTTTCAAAGCGGTCAGCCCTTTTTGAGGAAGCCTGTTTTCTATTACTAGTCAGGGTTAGGCTGCTGGTGAGATACAAAGATGGCTTGCCAGGTTCTCAAATGTTATTTTCATACGAGAGAGGTTAATCTATAATATCAGAAGTATTGTTCTTTCACATAGTGATTTATAAACCCTGATTGCAGCCATATCAGGATTCCCGTGGGTTGTCTCAATCTTTCAGCTGTGTTTTTCTTTCTGTGGTTTGGACAGTGAAGCTATTTCCCACACCCTCCTGCATAGTACCCTACAGCTCCACTCTTTTAGGACCTACCGTAGTCAATTAACTATGCCTGTCTTTAAGTATCCCTTGTGTGCATGTCCCATAATGCACTTTGAGACAATAAGACAGACGTGAATATTAAACTAAAACTGATGCTTCAGTCACAATAGATTTTTTAATCTGAGTTGGGCCCAAGTTGCATAGTTTGGACCCGGATCCAAATCCCCGAAAGTCTGATTTTGCTTCAATGTGGGGACTAGGTTTGGGTTCCTTATTCATTGTTTGATTTTTGTACATAAAAGACCAGATCCTCAGCTGGTGTAAACAGGTAAATGGAGCTACACAGATTTACAGCAGCTGAGGATCTGGCCCCCAAATCTCTGCCATCTCAAAGTGACGGTTTTATTCAGGAAATGTTACATTTAAATCTCACATAAAAATACTATTCATAATTAACTGTCTAAAGCCAAGGGATCTTGACATCAAAATAGCATTTTATCTACGCAGTAACACATGAAATAGGAGGGGATTTGTTCTCCTTAAATACTATAGCTTGCCTGATGTACCATTTTCAGCAGGAATGGTCATATAATAGTCCCAGGCTGGAAGGTGATTTAAAATAAGAAGATTATCATTCTTTAAATCAATTCTGAAAGCACTGCGAAAAAGTAATAATGTGAATTAGCGGAAAAGCTTTTTTTTTTTTTTTTTTTTTTAAAGACGGTCATCTGTCTAGATCCCATAAAGCTGTTAAAGTCAAGTCTCATTTAGGTTAGGTCTCTGCTACATTGAACATGCTTGTTTAACCTAAGTGTGAATGTATGCTAGGTGGTGTCCATACTGCACTGAGAATCATCGCCATAAGGGTTATGCATAAGCAAGGCTCTAGTTCTCAGTGGGAATATTAAAGAATGGTGATGGTCAGAAAAGGAACTCTGTAAAAATGGCTCATTTTTACACCCACAGCTCTGTTCTCCCTGTGGGCATTGAGAATTCTCTGCTGATTTTAGAGAAAAAATTACATGTTTTTCTTTCTGTCGGTATTGCTGAGTCAATACAGCAATGGGAGAATGAGCTAGAGTCCATTGAAGCATGTGTATCCTTATGGTTAATTAAGATTCTGCCACTTTAATTTTCAGAAACTTCCCAACAAGGTTTTATTACATAACCTAGCTTGACTTTCAGATCCCAAGTTGACCTTGCAGGGTTGAGAAGTAGAAAAACTTTCTTTTTACTTGTAAATGGAGCAAACTTGAGAGGAAAGGCATTGAGACTTTAAACATGGAACCCCTCAGTGCCATCTCTACAGAGTCTTTTTCAAGCGGGTAGGGGAAGAACTGCAGCTCATTTGCTTATGCCCCAATCCTGCAAAGCCATATGCATACGCTTAAGTTTCATAACATTCATTTCAATGGAACTACTCACATGTGTCAAGTTAAGGTCACGTGCCTTTGTTAGAGCGAGGCTAAAAGCTCTAGAAAGCACTTTCTCGAAACGGTGAGCGTGCATGAGAATAATTAACAGAAATGATCTGCCCAGGTAGAAAATCCAAATATCTAAGTACTCTCTGCTACCAGCCACACTGAAAGCACAAAAATGTCAGTAATCCTGCGCATTTTATGAGTGACAGGGACATGTAGGAGTGAGTGAGACAGGAGAGTAAATTCCATGCAGTCTAAGTTCAAGTTTAAGTGTGGTCCTGTTTTATTTGGCCTGGGGGCGGGAGAACACTGCATACAGCTAAATATGGATCTTAAAACACATCGAGCAAAGGGGGAGGGGGAGTGCTGATTATTAGGGATGGGCAAATATTTGCAAATAGCTGGAGTATCAGGGCTATCCAGCATATCACTGGAAACCTCTGCCCATCACTGCCGTTTGCTGCTACCATGAGACAGCAATGAATCCCAGTGTAATGGGAAGTTAGCTTCTCCACCCTAACCTCAGGGGTGCAGGAAAAGAGAAGTAACACCCTTGCCCTCCTGCTGGGAGGGAATGTGAGGATTCCCCCCACTGCTAGCAGCCTGGCTCCCTCTCATTGGAGGGCCAAGGAATGAAGGACACCTCCCCCTTCACAAAATCCTGCCTCCCCCTTCAGCCCAATGCACTCTAGGGTGTGTCAGCCCCAGATTTAAAGGGCCAGTGTATTCAGCAGCAGTCAGGTGACAGGAGTGTTTCAGTCCCCTGGCTGTAAATGAAACATGCAGAGAACATGTTGTCCCCTGATGACATTGCCAGGGGGAGTGAAAGGCCACTGGGTTGCCCTCCCCCACAAGATAAAGGCTCAGTAAGTGGAGGCGAAGGGGTTAAAGGCCACCGAGCTGCTACCTCATAAGATGACACCAGGTAAGAATAAGGGACAAGAGGGAGACCTAGGTCTGCTGGGGAGTAGTGGAGGGTGGGGAGTGTGATCCTGTGGGAAGGGGAGCAGAGAATGATGTTCTGCTCGTCTGAACGTTAATCCCACCCTCAGCCTACTTGCCCATCCCTAGTTTACTAAGCAATGCTTCTGCTTTTGCTACCATTACAATGTGCAATGCTATGAAAAACCCTCAGACTGAACCCCACCCCTATTCTAGCCCCTTTCACAAGATCTATTACACTCGATGGCAAGTGATATGGTTACATGTACAAAGAACTTTTTCCTAGCCCTTGTGTTAGACAGGCTTGAGTACAGAGAAGGGATTTCAATGAGCTAGATGTCCCATTACCCAACAGGCAATGGCTGCCCTTCAACAAAACATAGCAAACAGAAAAACAAAGAGCCATGCTGGAGGAGAGAAGTGCTACTCCGGCTGGAGAGGCTCAGTTAGACACAGGAGGAGGCAGGCCAGGGCGCCGGGTTTGAATAATTTTTGGCTTTGGAGAATTCTTTGGGTCCTCTTCTTCCTCTGTGTCGCTGTCGCAGACATGCACCACCACGCTCGGGGTGGACTCTGTCCCTGCATGCAGCTCGTACTTCTCCCCTGGAAGCAGACATAAGTGGTTAGGTCAAAGGTCACCAGAATGGGAGAGCCAAACATTGACTCTGGCCTTGTCTGTCTCCACGAATAGCCCTGATTCAGCAATCAGTGTAGCTGCACCATGGCTGAGCCTTAGGCTTAGACAAAGACACACAGGGGTTTGCTTTCAGGGGTGGAACGTTTGTAGAAATTTTGGTGGTGCCCAGAACCAGCCCCCCCCCAAACTCCACCCCCCCCCACCTGCCTAAGGCTCTGGGAGGGAGTTTGGGTGGGGGAGGAAGTCTGGGGTGCGGGCCCTGGGCTGGGGCAGGGGATTGGGGTGCAGGCGCCAGGAGGGAGTTTGGGTGCAAAAGGGGTGAGAGGTTGGGCTCTGGGAGGAAGTTTGGGTGTGTGTGGGGGTCTGGGGTGCAGGCTCTGGGAGGGAGTGCAGAGGGCTGGGGTGAAGGCTCTGGGAGGGAGTTTGGGGGCAGGAGAGGGTGTGTGGGAAGGGGGTGGGGGTGCAGGCTTGGACCAAGTTTAGGTGCAGGCTCTGGGCTGGGGGTGGGGCTGTAGGCTCTGGGAGGGAGTTTGGCGGTTGGAGGGGGTGTGGAGCAAGGGGGTGCAGGGGTGAGGGCTGTGGGGTGGGGATCAGGGGTTTGTGAGGGGGCTCAGGGCTAGGGCTGGGGGGGGTTCATGATGCAGGAGGCGGCTCAGGGCTGAGGCAGAGGGTTAGGGTGACGGGGGATAAGGGCTCTGGGGTGTGGGAGGGGCTCAAGACTAGGGCAGAGGGTACAGGTGCGGGGGGGTGAGGGCTCTGGCTGGGGATGAGGGGTTTGGGGTGGGGCAGGGCTAGGGATGAGGAGTTTGGGGTGCAGGCAGGCTGCCCCGGGGCTGGGGCCAGAGAGGACTCCCCCATCCAGTCCTCTCCCTGCCAGCAGCGGTGAGCTCTGGGGGAGGGGCCCCCCTCTGCTCCCCAGGAGCACACTCACCCCCATCACTGTCACTGCACTTACTCCTAGGGCCCCTCTCAGGTCCAGGAAGCCCCCTCGCCTCGCCTGTGGTGGGTGCGGGGGCGGGGTGCTGCTATCATGTGTGCCTCCTCCCCAGCTGCTGCCCCTCACTGTAGCCTCACGGGAGACGAGGGATGGGGCTGCCCCTGGCCCAGCATGGGGCATGGCCCAGCATGTGACTGCGGGTGGACGGTCAGCCCTGTGCTGGTGGAGGGTCCTGCTGGAAAATGTAAGGGTCCGAGGTGGAAGGGCAGGGTAAGGGCAGCCTGCCCTGGCACTAGTGGGTGGGGGGCACTAGGACCCTCCATGGCAGCTCTTGCTGGGAGCCAGCAGAGCGGAGGCAGCCCGGAGCTGGGGCCTGGGGGAGGTGCACGGGGGCAGCAAGTGGGGGCCGGGGGACACTCGGGGGAAGCACGTGGGGCCGGGGGAGAGACCTAGCCCCAGACATTGGTGGAGCTGGGCCCCCGGGCCCTGAATATTGCTGGAGCCCGGGCACCACAGGCCCATACAACTCGCCAGGGATCAGCACCCCTGCAACTACACCGAAAGCTGGCGACCGTTTCTATGTAAGGCTATTCCCAAGTGTAGACGAGGCCTAAGGGTAGAATCCAGGATAATCTGGACTAGTTAAAAACAAACTGCACTAGTGCCTATGCTAGGATTTTCCACTCATGCAGCCACACTGAAATCACAGAGTAGACAAGGCTTAAATGTATATGTAAGGAGGGGAGAGATAAAGTAGCTGAGTGCCATGGAAATGGGCCCAGCTCAAAACCACACCTCCTAAACCCTCTATCCACAGGGAGTTCAGCACTGGATTCAAATTTCATGGCTGCCCCTTGTATCTAAAATGGGCCAAACCTCAGTACCCCAGGCCCAAACTTCCTTAGACTCTGGGATCATTCAGATCCAGTTAAACATACTGCAGCTTGGTTCCATCTCTAATTTCTCTAGCTGCTGTAGCTGTAGGCAGTGAGGGAGAGGATTTGTTTATCACTGATAACAGTCCCAGCTATAAACATCTCTAAATACCCTTCACCATTGAAGTAGGCACAGCATCTACTTAGCACTTATGACAATCATCATCTTGGCCGACACATAGGGGACTGCACCAGAGACCTCTAGAGCTAAAAGCATGAGCGGCTATAGCCTGAGCCACTGCTCTTTAGCAGTAGCTGTAACACACTCATATCCTCTGCAGATCAGGCATGGAGTGGGACCTGTAACACACTCAGCAATGGGTTACACACTTATGCAGCACTTTGGATTTTCCAAGTGCTCTGTGCACATTCATGACTTAACCCTCCAAGTTCCCCTGTGAAGTAGGTCAGTGTTGTGGAGGTGGAAATGGGGCAGGGAAGTGAAATGACTTGCCCACAGCCCCAGAGTAAGAGCCAGGTTTCAGAGTAGCAGCCGTGTTAGTCTGTATTCGCAAAAAGAAAAGGAGGACTTGTGGCACCTTAGAGACTAACCAGTTTATTTGAGACTAACACGGCTGTTACTCTGAAACCTGTCATTATGCAAGGCACTGCATTTAGCCGTATGGAGTGGAAATCTATCAACGGCATGAAAAAACTTGTACGGATACAGGTTTCAGAGTAACAGCCGTGTTAGTCTGTATTCGTAAAAAGAAAAGGAGTACTTGTGGCACCTTAGACAGACAGACATCATCTTCCTTTCCAAATGCAAACAGATGGACATCGTACCAAAAGGACTGAAGGTAAAAAATCCATTACAATCTACATACCCCACAGACTATGCTGACAGCTTGTGCCACACGCTCTCAGAGTAAGAGCCAGGCTCAGAACTCAGTAATTCCTAGCTCTAAATCCTGTGCACCATCTCCTAACAATGCTGCCTCTGTTCAGTGTGGTACATGGGGCTGTAGCTAAGAATAATGGGATGGGATTAAGAAAAAGTAAATTTAAGAAAAATAACAGGAAAAATTTCAGATCGTGAGATCTGTGAGACACTGGCCTGATCTCCCCAAGGAAGCAGGGGAAGTCTCATAGCTTGGCGGTTAAAACTCAACTAGAGAAAGCACTAGAAAATGTGTTGTGGGGAACAATCCTGGCCTGGCAGGGGCAGAGTAGATGACCTATTGGAATAGGTCGTTTCTGTCTTTTATGCCGGCAAGCACCAGTACACTTTATTTAAGTTTGACAAATTGCCTTATTAAGACTCTGACAAACACCATGATTAGCTACTGACAAACACTACTATGTCTTTGACAAACTCTGCTTTATATGACTGCTTTGAGTTAAGAGCAGCCAATGCAAATTTACTGTAAATACTCTAGGAGGAGAGCAAGGCACCATATAACTAGGTAAGATGGAACCCCAAAATCCTATTTGCCATAGAATAAATTGTTACTACTACTTATTTGTAGTATGGTAGTGCCTAGTAGCCCTAGTCATGAACCAGGACCTCCTTGTACTAGGGGCTATATAAATACAGAACTAAAAGATGCCCTGCCAGGTTTTATAAGTTACTGAGCCTGATCCCAAAAATCTTCATTCATATGATTCTTTACACACACCTTTTTGAATAAAAGATTGCAGGATCGGGCCCCTGTCATTCCAGGTAACTCTGCACCTGCTACAAGGAAAGCATGGTGTTTGTGCTGGTTTGCTGTTCATCCGAGTGAGGCTTAAAGGCTTGGGATTAGAGGACAGGGTGCATTTTTATCTGAAGGTGGGAGGCAACTTTACAATTAAGACAGTGAATAACTATTATAAATTGGGCTTCTTGCTGCAAGAGATATTTTATTGCTGTGATCCCATTAATGCTGACATTAAACTTCTCTATTTTTGGAAATCTTTTTCCTGGATCCAGATTGAGTAAAGCATTATGGGGCTTGCTGAGAAGCTAAAATGTAAAAAGAGAAACCGCTCTTGGTCATGCTGTATGGAGAATTATGTGGTTTTGCGCTGCCTATTTTCCCTGCAGGCTGCAGCTAATTTCTCAGCTATGGTCTGACGTCAATGCTGCCAACCAGCACTGAGGGGCACATTGGTCACTGTCAGCTGCAAACAGCTCTGTGGTGCAGTGCACAAACAAAGCTGGGCCATTTCTTATCACACCACGTACAGTAACTCACATTCACTGTCCTCTTAAAAGGTAATAATCCCAGTTCAGATGCCACATTCGTTTTTATGCTCAAATTCTTTCCCAAAGATGTCTTTCCACTGGAAAAGAGAAGTTGAAATAACTACAGACACTGGGACAAACATTCCCAAGCCTCTGGCACAAGCAACTGCAGCAGCAATTAATGTCACTTGAACGAATCAAGATTCAGTGCTCCCATAAATCGGTCGTGAAGATGGCCAAGTGAAGAACAGTTACTTGCCCGACAATAACAGATTCTTTGAGATGCTGTAAGCAGCGTGGAGCCTACTGCAGGAACACAAGCACCTCATGCACATGACACCGGAGTTTTCTTAATTAGCAGTGTCCATCAGGGCCATTCAGGCTGCCAGTTCCTGTGCTCTTGCACAAAGCCATAAAGGGTAGGGGCTGTTGCAGTCCTCCCGCAGGTCCCTGCCAGTTCAACGCCTGTGTGGCTGAGGACTCCGAAAAGCGGGAATGGAGGGCTGGTTGTGGGATGCAAACTGCCTACACCATCTCAAAAACAGTGAGGGAAGAGTACTTTTCTTCTTCAAGTATCTGTCAGTGTGGATCCCACTGTAGGGGACAGGCAATCAATCAGTGTCCCTACCCCTGATGTTCAGTTGCATCAAACAGAGATTAAAGTACTGCTGCCCTGAACATGGCCTCTGATTTGGCTGCCAGGTCAAATACATAATGCTTAACAGAAGTTAGCAGGTGACACTGCATTGCTGCCTTGTAGACCTGAGAGATCAGCATGTTTCTGAAGTGGGTGGAAGATGGTGTCTGTGCCCTGGTGGAAAGTGCTTTGACATTCGGAGGGAGAGGCTCGCCAGTCAGCTGAAGCAGGTCGAAATACACTGCATGATCCACTTCAAGGATTCTCTGTGACAAGATAGCCTTTCAAGGCACCCAAACAGTTTAGTCCTGCTGAGGTAATATAGAAAGGCTCTGGAGTCATACAGAATATGGAGCTTCTTTTCTCCCAGCATTGAGTGCAGTTTCAAGAAGATGACTGATAGGGTAATGGATTGGTTCAGGCGAAATTCCAACTCCACCTTAGGGATGACTTTGGGGACAGTTTCACCATCATCCTGTCCCTTTGGAAGGGTGTGTAAAACAATCCGGACATAAAAGCTTGGAACTTGCTGATTGTCCATGCTGACATAATGGCCATGAGAATATCTGTCTTGAGGGTAAGGCGGTATTGTGATGCTGGCAGACCAGGTGCCAGCTCATGCCAAGGCCCTTAGGCTTCAACTGAACACTGACAAATGCATAGCTGGAAACCAGTCTGGCTCACCTGTGTGTGAGTATTGTTAAACTAGGTATTAGGTTTATAAAATGTATTTAGTGTTTTGGACTTTATGAAATGCTTTATGAATTGCTGCATGCATCAGTCTCACTTATCGTATCTGTATCACGGTAAATGGTAATATTTAAGAGTTCACTCAAACTATAAACCGGAGGAGAGAAGCATTTACAAGTATGAAATAGTGGTTTGCCACAGGTGTATCTCCTGCCCAACAAAGCAAGACCCATAGACCCCAGACAACCCATTGCAGAACATCAGAGGACAAAAGACTTTGTTAATTGCACCCCTCCACACCAATGAAGAGGAAACGTGCCGGTGGACTCTTCCCATCAGCTTGAACTCTGGGGGAAGGGAATAAAAATCCCTGACAAGAAGAAACTATCTTTATGCTGCTTGGACTCTGAGGGGGCAAGGATTACTAAGCATGAGCAAAAGCTCCACAGTGCTTAGCTGGGGTAGCCCTAAAGGACATATAAAGATTATGTAAGCAGGGGAATAGTCCCGCTATTGTGGGAAACTTTCCTGGCTTCTGCACTACCCCAGTGAAGTGGGCTAGCGAAAGGATCTGAGTCCTCGCTCCCACTTCCTTTACCCAGTGGCCTCCCTGCCCTTGAGGACTCCCTTTCCGCTCTCCTGTCTGGCAGAGTCCTCGTAACCCCAACAAGGCTGGGCCCAGGATTCCTGGGGGGCTCGACCCCCAACCCTGCTGTGGTCACCTAGGACAGGGGCTAGGGTGTCCCCACTCCGGGGTACTCTCTCTGCACTGGGCACTTCTCTGACCCACTGATCATTACATACAATTTGAAGCAAATGCAAGTTATTTAATCAACAATTAATTTTAAAAAGAATAAGGGAAAATGGGAAAAGTTAAAGGAAACATCACCCCGCTCTGTGGCAGGGAACATCACAAACAGTGTCTCTGGAATGTCAGGGCAGTTCACAGTCTGTTCCTTGTAAGTCCTAGGCTTCCTTCTCAGGCCCTGGCTGTG
Source organism: Chelonia mydas (assembly GCF_015237465.2). Taxonomy (NCBI): domain Eukaryota; kingdom Metazoa; phylum Chordata; order Testudines; family Cheloniidae; genus Chelonia; species Chelonia mydas. The sequence continues at coordinate 14,321,300 of NC_057851.1, forward strand.
CTGCAGGGATGCTGTGGGTTGGACACTCTCTTTGGTGCACGCTCTCAGGCTCTAGGTGGCAGGACCCTTCTTCCCAGCGTTGCCCCCGCCCTGTCAGGGTTACCAATCCCTCTCCGAGTCTGGCCTGCAGAGCCTCCTGGCTGAGGTGTCTCCCTGTGCTGGCCCCGCTGCCCAGGGTCCCCCTCGCTCTCCCCAGCTGCTCACCACACCCGGCTCCGGACTGCTCCAGCCCCAGCTCCACTCTGTCTTAGCTCCAGCTCCACTCTGCCTCAGCACGGCTGCTGCTCTGCCTCCAGCTCCCTGGGCTGCTTCTCTGGCCCCTCTGGCTCTGGTTGCTGCAGCTCTCCTCCCAGGACAGGTCTGCTCTGCAGGCTGCTTCTGCAACTCTGCTCCCAGCACTGACCTGCTTCGTGGGGCTGCTTTTCTGGCCCCTCTAGCTCTGGTTGCCGCAGCTGTCCTCCCAGGGCAAGTCTGCTCTCTCTGGGCTGTGCCTCTGGCTTTGGGGCTGCAGCTCTGATCCCAGCTCAGCTTGGGCCCCTGCTTTCTCCTTAGCTGGGCCACACTCTGTCTGACCCAGGCAATTCCAGCTCACACGGAAGACAGGACCTCCCTGGCCTCCTGACTCCCTGATTAGCCTGCCCGCCCTGTCATTCAGGCTGACTTGGAGCATTGGCCTCTCCCCATTGTTCCTAGGGACTGTCAGTCTCAGGGTCCTGACTCCCCATCAACCCTTCCCCCTTTTAGTACTGCAAGCTAGCAACTAAAACACCCCCACTGAAGGTTAGTAAGGGGGCAACAGTCCCCTTACACTTATTATAGAAGCTTCTATCAGCTTTTGGAACCTAAGACTGTAACTCATAGAATATCAGGGTTGGAAGGGACCTCAGGAGGTCATCTGGTCCAACCCCCTGCTCAAAGAAGGACCAATCCCCAACTAAATCATCCCAGACAGGGCTTTTTCAAGCCTGACCTTAAAAACCTCTAAGGAAGGAGATTCCACCACCTCCCTAGGTAACCCATTCCAGTGCTTCACCACCCTCCTAGCGAAAAAGTTTTTCCTAATATCCAACCTAAACCACGCCCACTGCAACTTGAGACCATTACTCCTTGTTCTGTCATCTGCTACCACTGAGAACAGTCTAGATCCATCCTCTTTGGAACCCCCTTTCAGGCAATTGAAAGCAGCTATCAAATCCCCCCTCATTCTTCTCTTCTGCAGACTAAATAAGCCCAGTTCCCTCAGCCTCTTCTCATAAGTCATGTGCTCCAGTCCCCTAATCATTTTTGTTGCCCTCCACTGGACTCCTTCCAATTTTTCCACATCCTTCTTGTAGTGTGGGGCCCAAAACTGGACACAGTACTCCAGATGAGGCCTCACCAATGCCGAAAACAGGGGAATGATCACGTCCCTCGATATGCTGGCAATGCTCCTACTTATACAGCCCAAAATGCCGTTAGCCTTCTTGGCAACAAGGGCACACTGTTGACTCATATCCAGCTTCTCGTCCACTGTACCCCTAGGTCCTTTTCTGCAGAACTCCTGCCTAGCCACTTGGTCCCTAGTCTGTAGCAGTGCATGTGATTCTTCCACCCTAAGTGCACTTGTCCTTGTTGAACCTCATCAGATTTCTTTTGGCCCAGTCCTCTAATTTGTCTAGGTCCCTCTGTATCCTATCCCCACCCTCCAGCATATCTACCACTCCTCCCAGTTTAGTGTCATCTGAAAACTTGCTGAGGGTGCAGTCCACACCATCCTCCAGATCATTAACTCATTTGTATGTGTATGTTTACCTCCTTTAACTTTATAAATAACTCATTTCCTTTAGCTAGTTTATTATAGGACTGGCTACAAGCGTTGTCTTTGTAAGATCTAAAGTGCAACTGACCTGGGAAAGTGACTGGTCCTTTGGGACTGAGAGTAACTGGAATATTATCGTGATTTTTGGTGTACGAGACCATCTATCACAAAGTTCAGTTTGTCTTGCCACCTAAAAGCTTGAGTACCCAAGGAGACTATATGGGACTTCATGGTTGGGCTGTTACAGTGCTGAGGAGGTCACACTGGATGCTAGGTTGGGGAATTCAAAGTCTAGAACTCACAACCAGATTTGTGGGTGTACCCTGCTTCTTAACAGTCTGCCCTGAGGTTGGTACTCATACTTTTGAGCCACTCCTGACAGCTTGACAAATATGTTGAGTACTCCCATAGCAGTTCAATAAAAGTCTTCATAAGCTTTAGAAGGATGACACTGAGGCCCATAATGGAGTTAGGTCTCTGACTGGAGAGCAAGCATGAAGAAAGCCCCTGAATACCATAGGATGTGAGAAGACTGAGTGCGACTGTACTGGAGCGTAACATGCCAATGTTGTAGAAAGGTAGACTTTACGAGAGTTAAACACTAGTCCCATGTGTTTCTGGAGCAGGATATGGTCTCAGGGACTCCACTGGCTCAACATTATTCTGAGTTGCGCACATGCATAATCTTATCCATTTGGAGGATTAAGTTTTCCTGGTGGAACATTTGTTGCTCTGCATAAGAATTTTCTGACCTGGTAGGGAGCAGTCTCTGTCAGTGTTGCTCAGCTAGCCAACATCCAGCCATCAGATGCAGTGACTGTGGGCCTGGGTGAAATATCTGATTATGGTTCTGGGGTACTATGTCAGGCAAGTTGGAAGGTGTATAGGATGCTGCCGAGACATCTGCAGCAGATCTAATAATCAAAACTATTTTGGCCAGTATGGGGTTATCATGACGACTCAGGCCTTATCTTATATGACCCTGGATATTATTTTAGGAATCAGAGGAATTGGTGGGAATGCATACAGGAGTTCAAGACCATTAAAGGAGGAAGGCATGCAGCAGAGAGCCTGAGCTCATGTCTCCTCTGGAATAGAAGTTCCAGCACTTGGTGGTATCCTCTGTGGTGAACAAATCTGATGGGAGTCCACCACTGATGGAATATCAGGTCTAGGATGGATTTCTGTAGTAACTGCTTCTGTTTGGTTAGTACGATTCTGCTCAGGAAGTCTGCTAGGTAATTGCTGGTCTCTGGAAGATTTAGAGCTTGTGGGGTCACCTCATGCTGATGACACCAAACTTAATGGCTTCCAGGCAGAGGGGATAATCACTCACCACCTTACTTGTTTACATAGCGAATTGCCAACATGTTGTCTGTTAGAATTTGTACCTTGGAATTCTGCAGAATGGGCAAGAACGTTATACAGGGCTAGCCTGATGATCCTTAATTCCAGGACGTTCATGTGTAGCTTCAAATTGTCCCGAGCCCATGTGCCTGGAGGTGTTTCAGGTGGGCCCCTCAGCCTGTCCCTGGTGTGTCCATGATAAACATTGTCTGAGGGAGGGGGAACCAAAAATGTCACCCTTCTCCTCATGTTCATGTCTAGCCACCAAGCCAGCTTTTGCAATACTTGAGATGGGTCTTTGTCGCATTTGCTCATATGATGTCTGGATGGGGCATACACAGATCTCAGCCACAAGTATAAAGGTTATAGGAGAAGTCTGGCAAGTGGCATCTCACATATGCACACTGACATATGGCCTAATAGCCCTGGACATATACACGCTGTCATTGTTGGTTTCACTTGTAGGTTAAGCACCACTGAGTGAAGGGATAAGAACCTGTCCTCTGGTAGGTAAGCTCTTGCTGATCTGGAGTCAATCGGAGCACCTCTGAACTGTATTGTCCAATGATTACTCAGTTCACTGAAGTCAAAAATCAAAGCTCAGAAGTGGGTCTGAAGATATTCATAAGTTTTCAGAGTTTAGCCTGAGTTAAGAACTAGGGGGCTGGACACCTGGCCATGGGCAGTAAGAGGGAAATGAAGCACAGAGTGCATGCACAGCCCTGATGGACACTGCTAGCCAAGAAAAATCCAGTGTTGCATGCATGTGGTTCATGCACACCTAGAGTGGAACCCATGCTGACACAAACTCAGAGAAGAACCTCAGTTATGCCCACAAAAAATTGTGGATACAATTTTGTATTCACAATTATTAATGCCTACAAAATCGTGGACCAAAATATGGAAGCCTTTTTACGGCTGGACTGAAAATGAGGCCAATGTTACTAATTTATTAGAACATAGTCATGTACAATCAATAGGATTTTTATAAAAATAGAATCTGGTGCTACATTTTAATTGTTATTTAGGTCTTTAAAAATAATACTACTAAGGTGCTATTAATAGCTCAGATACCAAGGTAATAATTACAGGATGAAAAAGATAGATCTTCCCACTTTTTAAAGTGACACCGTAAGGCAAAAAATCATGGGCCAAATCCCCAGCAGGTATAAATTGATGTGTCTTCATTTAAGTGATTGGTGTTTTGGTGATAAAATCTTAGTCCAAATTAGGATACAGACCTAACAAAATGGGAGCTATACCAATTTACACTTGCTGATTATTTAGATTGTGGCAGTGCCAAAATATGCTAGGCACTCTCCAAACACAGAGGATAAATTTTAATTAGGATCTACAATTATAAATATAAAGGCACTCTCAGATAGTGTGATGACTCAGCAGAAAAACACAATGGCAGTCAGCAAGGTCTCTACCTTAATATTTAGCCTTTGTTCTAAGGAAACAAAATAAATTAATCTGATCAGAATGAGAAATAGGAATCTCCCCAGGTTGACGTTCACCCACTCATTTCAGGTGCTGAAGTTTAACTTCCCAAAGGCATTTTCCTTCTCCTCCTGTCTTCCTATGCATCTATGCAAGAGGACTGAAGAGGACCTGAAGGTTAACCAAAGGAGATTCAGTTAACAGGTACGTTTGGAGTGAAGGACTGAAACAATCACTAAGAAAGCTGACTATTATAAATCTGCCCCATTTAGTACATTACTTAGTACTCAGGTGTAAGGGGAAACTGACAACAACACAGCCTGCGACCCTGATTCATTTGGAAGAAATGTGTTTTTAGTTTCAAAAACTCTCTTCTAAATCCTCAAAGTGGGGATTATGCTTTAAATCTTTATTAAAACATACTGGACCAAATGGTCCCTTCTGACCTAAATATCTATGAATCTAAATTCAGCCCCAGTGCAAGTGGGAGCAACTCCATGGATTGCAACAGATCTGCACCCGCTTTCCCAAGGGATGGATTACCCAATAGGCAGATTACGGATGTGCTTAGGGCACCAGCAAAGCAGGGGGCACGAAAAAAAAAAAGATTTTTTTTTTTGAAAAAAATTGATATTTGATATTTCAAAAAAGCATCAAAGTAGTCATCATGGGAAAAATCAGAACTTTGTGAGACTTCCTTACACTCCACTACACATTCTTATCCATTTTTCTGTTCTCTTTTTATTACTTATCCCCACCTAAACCAGGGGGGCGTCCTACTCACGTAGATTGAAATAATGCAAGGAAATCAGATCCTGTCATGTATTTTGCAATATCACATCGGACTTTTACCAATGGCAAACAAACAAGATATTCTCCACAAAAAATATTTTTTGGCATGAAAGGGAATGGTGAGAAATACACTCAAGAATGGCTACTGTATTCACCATCAACAGGGTCTGTGTACTGTTTTGCTTGCAAACTTTTTGCATATAAACCTTCAACATCCCGGTTTGCTGCAGATGGATTTAGTGACTGGTGGAATACTGTTTTAATTGAACAACATGAAAATAGCACTACTCACAGAGATTCAATGTTGACATATTTAAATCGAAGACAGGGCTTTGGATTGACACAAAAATTGGAAGAACAAATTAAAGGGGAGCATGAATACTGGCAACATGTCTTGCAGAGTTATAGCTGTTGTTCAAACATTAGCTGAACGTGGTCTGCCTTTCCGGGGATCAAATGACACATTTGGATCATTGCAGAATGGAAATTTCTTGGGATTGTTGGAGCTTGTGGCTCAGTTTGACCCATTTTTAGAGGCCATATCTCAAAATATGGGAATGCTGGCAAAGGTAACCCATCATACTTCTCCAAGACAATATGTGATGAACTCATTCATAGATTCATAGATATTTAGGTCAGAAGGGACCATTATGATCATCTAGTCTGACCTCCTGCACAACGCAGGCCACAGAATTTCACCCACCCACTCCTGCAAAAAACCTCACACCTATATCTGTGCTACTGAAGTCCTCAAATCGTAGTTTAAAGACTTCAAGGAGCAGAGAATCCTCCAGCAAGTGACGCATGGCCCATGCTACAGAGGAAGGCGAAAAACCTCCAGGGCCTCTTCCAATCTGCCCTGGAGGAAAATTCCTTCCCGACCCCAAATATGGCGATCAGCTAAACCCTGAGCATATGGGCAAGATTCATCAGCCAGATACTACAGAAAATTCTTTCCTGGGTAACTCGGATCCCACCCCATCTAATATCCCATCACAGGCCATTGCGCCTATTTACCATGAATATTTAATTACCAAAACCATGTTATCCCATCATACCATCTCCTCCATAAACTTATCGAGTTTCATCTTAAAGCAGATAGATCTTTTGCCCCCACTGCTTCCCTTGGAAGGCTATTCCAAAACTTCACTCCTCTGATGGTTAGAAACCTTCGTCTAATTTCTAGTCTAAATTTCCTGGTGACCAGTTTATATCCATTTGTTCTTGTGTCCACATTGGTACTCAGCTTAAATAATTCCTCTCCCTCTCCGGTATTTATCCCTCTGATATATTTATAGAGAGCAATCATATCTCCCCTCTGTGGGATTCATATGGGGTTCATGCGCTTGGCAACATTCAGGGCACACCCAGAGAGTTGTGCTGGAGCTGTGCACACACAGCTCCTCTCAAGGGCATGAACCTTGGAATCTCGCCCAGATGACATGAACCGTGGGAAGCCTCCCAGGACTGGGCTCAAGGCCCGAGAGCAAGGAATGCGGTAGATAGAAATTGGTAAATAAGAATGTTAAACAAAGCCAGTGTATTCCTTTTATCTGTTGGAGAATGTAATGCGCGGGGGGAGAGAAAGAATAAAGGAGAGGGTGGAAAGCTGACAGGATCAGTCCAGTCTGTTAGCAGACCAGCCTGTTTGCTTGCTTAAAGCTGTGTTCTCTCTTGTCATTGAACCGCCACACCCCTCAACCTTCTTTTAGTTAGGCTAAACAAGCCAAGCTCCTTGAGTCTCCTTTCATAAGACAAGTTTTCCATTCCTCGGATCATCCTAGTAGCCCTTCTCTGTACCTGTTCCAGTTTGAATTCATCCTTCTTAAACATGGGAGACCAGAACTGCACACAGTATTCCAGATGAGGTCTCACCAGTGCCTTGTATAACGGTACTAAAACCTCCTTATCCCTACTGGAAATACCTCTCCTGATGCATCCCAAGACCGCATTAGCTTTTTTCACGGCCAGATCACATTGGCAGCTCATAGTCATCCTATGATCAACCAATACTCCAGGGTCCTTTTCCTCCTCCGTTACTTCTAATTGATGCGTCCCTAGCTTATAACTAAAATTCTTGTTATGAATCCCTAAATGCATGACGTTACACTTCTCACTATTAAATTTCATCCTATTACTATTACTCCAGTTTACAAGGTCATCCAGATCCTCCTGTAGGATATCCCTGTCCTTCTCTAAATTGCAATACCTCCCAGCTTTGTATCATCCGCAAACTTTATTAGCACACTCCCACTTTTTGTGCCGAGGTCAGTAATAAAAAGATTAAATAAGATTGGTCCCAAAACCGATCCTTGAGGAACTCCACTGGTAACCTCCCTCCAGCCTGACAGTTCACCTTTCAGTAGGACCCGCTGTAGTCTCCCCTTTAACCAGTTCCTTATCCACCTTTCAATTTTCATATTGATCCCCATCTTTTCCAGTTTAACTAATAATTCCCCATGTGGCACGGTATCAAATGCCTTACTAAAATCTAGGTAAATTAGATCCACTGCATTTCCTTTGTCTAAAAAATCTGTTACTTTCTCAAAGAAGGAGATCAGGTTGGTTTGGCACGATCTACTTTTTGTAAAACCATGTTGTATTTTGTCCCATTTACCATTGACTTCAATGTCCTTAACTACCTTCTCCTTCAAAATTTTTTCTAAGACCTTGCATACTACAGATGTCAAACTAACAGGCCTATAATTACCCGGATCACTGTTTTTCCCTTTCTTAAAAATAGGAACTATGTTAGCAATTCTCCAATCATACGGTACAACCCCTGAGTTTACAGATTCATTAACAATTCTTGCTAATGGGCTTGCAATTCCATGTGCTAATTCCTTTAATATTCTTGGATGAAGATTATCTGGGCCCCCCGATTTAGTCCCATTAAGCTGTTCGAGTTTCGCTTCTACCTCAAATATGGCGATGTCTACTTCCATATCCTCATTCTCATTTGTCATGCTACCATTATCCCTAAGATCCTCTTGAGCCTTATTAAAGACTGAGGCAAAGTATATGTTTAGATATTGGGCCATGCCTAGATTATCCTTGACCTCCACTCCATCCTAAGTGTTTAGCGGTCCCACTTCTTCTTTCTTTGTTTTCTTCTTATTTATATGACTATAGAACCTTTTACTATTGGTTTTAATTCCCTTTGCAAGGTGCAACTCTACTTGACTTTTAGCCTGTCTCACTTTATCCCTACATGTTCTGACCTCAATAAGGTAGCTTTCCTTGCTGATCCCTCCCTTCTTCCACTCCCTGTATGCTTTCTGCTTTTTCTTAATCACCTCTCTGAGATGCTTGCTCATTCAGCTTGGTTTACAACTCCTGCCTATGAATTTTTTCCCCTTTCTTGGGATGCAGGCTTCCGATAGCTTCTGCAGCTTTGATTTAAAATAATCCCAGGCCTCCTGTGCCTTTAGATCTATAAATTCTTCAGTCCAATCCACTTCCCTAACTAATTTCCTTAATTTTTGAAAGTCAGCCCTTTTGAAATCAAAAACCCTAGTTGCAGATTTATTTTTGTTAATCCTTCCGTTCAGTTTGAACTGAATTAGCTCATGATCACTTGAGCCAAGACTATCCCCTACAACCATTTCTTCTATGAGGTCCTCACTACTCACCAAAACCAAATCTAAAATGGCATCCCCTCTAGTCGGTTCAGCAACTACTTGCTGAAGGAATCCATCAGCTATCGCATCTAGGAAAATCTGAGCCCTATTATTATTACTAGCACTCTTCCTCCAGTCTATATCTGGGAAGTTAAAGTCTCCCATGATCACACAGTTTCCATTAGTATTTACTTTACTGAAAACATTAAAAAGGGCTCTATCCATATCCAAATTAGATCCCAGCAGTCTATAGCACACCCCAAGCACTATCCCAGGGGAGGCTCTAATAGTTTTCTTCCCCAATGTAATTTTTGCCCAGACGGACTCAGTCATATCCATTTCATTGCTTCTTATTTCTTTACATTCTACCTCATCATTGATATACAACGCTACTCCACCACCTTTACCTTTATTTCGATCTTTTCTAAACAGCACATACCCCTCAATACCTGTAGTCCAGTCATGACTACTATTCCACCATGTTTCTGTTATCCCTATAATATCTGGTTTTACTTCCTGCACCAGTAGCTCTAGTTCCTCCATTTTGTTACCTAGGCTCCTCGCATTAGTGTACAAACATCTTAATTTTTGCTGTTTGGCCTCACTCACATTCTGTACCCTATTAGGCATGGTCATTCTACAGCCAGTATAACCTATTAGACTGGTATCTACACTGCCCTTCCTCCTACCCATGGCTGTATCCTTTCTTACTTCGTTTTCTTTCCTCTCAATGCTAAAATCCGGCATGGAGATTACCTGGACATCTCCCAGCCATCTCCCCCAAATTCCTAGTTTAAAGCTCTCTTAATCAGTCATGGTCTAATGAGTGACAAAGTTTGTTCAGCTATTGTGGATGAAATAAGTACTGCTGGGTACTTCAGTTTATCTGTTGTCTGTTCACCTGAGCTTTCACAGTTTGATCAATTGAGTATTGTACTAAGATATGCGTCTCCCACAGATGGAAAACCAGTTGAACGATTTATAACATTCCTCAATTTGAAAAGCCACACTGGTGAAGAAATGGCAAATCAAGTACTGTATTATCTGTGCCAAGTTTGCAAAATAGATTTCTCAAAGTGCGGAGGTCAATCTTATGACAACGCTGCCAACATGTCAGAGCATTATCAAGGAATGCAGAAGAAGTTTTTAGAACAGAACAAATATGCCATATTCATACCATGTGCTGCATACTCTCTCAAACTTGTTGGCCGCAGTGCTGTTGATTGTTGTCCGGTGGCAGTAAGTTTTTTCTCAACAGTCCAGTTACTTTATACATTTTTCTCTACCTCAGCACACCGATGGGCAGTTCTTAAAACATATTTGGGCAATGATCGTATGTTGAAATCTCTTTCTAATACTCGCTGGGAGGCATATGCAGTGGCAACAAGTGCAATTCTGGAGTCCTATTCAAAGATTGTGGATGCATTAGAAAGTATAGCTGAAGACCAATCACAAAAGGGAGAAACTATATGAGAGACAGAAAACATTGAAAACAAGATGCAAGAACTAGAGTTTGTATTCATGTTGACCATGTGGAATGAAATTTTTCAACACTTTTACCACACAAGTCAAGCTCCCCAAGAAAAAGAATCGGATTTGAAAACATATGCAGACCTCTGTCAATCATTAGCAGACCACTTACACACTTTGAGGAATGATTTTGAAAGATCTGAAGACATATCAAAAGATATCTTGCCTGATACTAACTACAAAGAAGCCCAGTCCCACAAGTGAATCAGGAAAAAACAAGCAAATGATAGCAGTGCAACAGAAACAGCACTGAATCCTAGAGACAAATTTCGCGTATCTACTTACTACGCTATAATTGATACACTTGAAGCTCATATGAAGAGGAAATATTCACAAGGTTCCCAAAAGCTAGTTGACTCATACCCTGTTGACTTGAACATGAATCTCTGTGGAGAAGTACGGCAGTTCCACTGTTATATGCGCGCAACGTTTAATGAAATAGGAAAAATGAAATTCAGTCACATTGATCTTCATGACAAAATATTGAAAGACAGAATACAATGTGTATTTCCAAATGTAGAGATCACACTACGTATTTTTCTAACATTGATGATTACTAACTGCTCCGCAGAATGCTCTTTTTCTCAGCTGAAAAGAATAAAAAACCTTCAAGAACAACCATGTCTCCAGACAGACTTGATTCACTTTCCCTATTGTGTATGGAAGTGGACATACTTCATCGAGTCAGCTTCAATGAATTTATCCAGAATTTTGCAATCAGAAAATCTAGAAAGAAGCTATTTTAATTTCAGCATACATGTAAATTTTGTGTAATTTCGAAAAACAAAATTTTATTTTACGGTATAGTATTGTTTTTATTTTGAATTACATATTGGGGAGCACCATAATCTTTTCAGTGCTTAGGGCCTCTAAAGGTTTTAATCCGGCCCTGGCTGGATTAGAGTTGTTGTTTCAACTTTAATCTGAGTTAGTTATTTTTAGAAGGCAGGAATTAGACTAGCCCAAATACTTTAAATATAGTACAGGAAGCAGGCCAGTCTAATCAGCCTTAAGCACTAGAAGAGTTAATGAGACCTCTATGCTTGCAGATCCTGTGGTTTTGGAAGGGCCATCCATTTACTTACGAATTCTTCCAGCCAAACCTGTCAGTTTTAACAAACACTTCATACACACCCAAAGTAAAGGTAAGAGCAGACAGCATGTTCCCTCCTGAATAGAATTTTATGTTGTTTTGTGAAAAGATGAGTTTAAGTGATTTATCTATTAGAGTGGGGGAAAATTCTGCAAAAACTATTTTTTTGTCCAAAGAATGTATATTTGGGTCGACCAAAACATTTCATGATTTGGATCGACTTAGCTGAATTGTTTCAGTAACAAAATTTAAAAAAATTCATATTGACATTTTAAAAACAAAAAGTAGGGCTGTCAAGCAATTAAAACAAATTAATTAATCACACAATTAAAAAAAGTATCACAATTAATCACACTGATAAACAATAGAATACCATTTATTTAAATATTTTTGGATGCTTCCTACATTTTTAAATATATTGATTTCAATTACAACACAGAATACAAAGTGAACAGTGCTCACTTTATATTTATTTTTGATTACAAGTATTTGCACTGTAAAAAAGGAAAAGAAATAGTATTTTTCAATTCACCTCATATAAGTACAGCAATCTCTTTATCAGGAAAGTTGAATTTACAAACGTAGAATTATGTACAAAGAAACCTGCATTCAAAAATAAAACTATGTAAAATTTTAGAGCCTGCAAGTCCATTCAACCCTACTTCTTGTTCACCCAATTGCTCAGACAAACAAAGTTGTTTACATTTGCAGGAGATAATGCTGCCCGTTTATTGTTTACAATGTCACCTAAAAGTGAGAACAGATGTTCTCATGGCACTGTTGTAGCTGGCATTGCAAAATATTTACGAGCCAGATGCGCTAAAGATTCATGTGTCCCTTCATGCTTCAGCTGCCATTCCAGGGCACATGCGTCCATGCTGATGATGGGTTCTGCTCAATAACAATCCAAAGCAGTGCGTGTTCATTTTCATCATTTTTTGGTGGTTCAGGCTCTGTGGTTTCCGCATTGGAGTACTGCTCTTTTAAGACTTCTGAAAGCAAGCTCCACACCTCGTCCCTCTCAGATTTTGGAAAGCACTTCAGATTCTTAAACCTTGGGTCAAGTGCTGTAGCTATCTTTAGAAATCTCACACTGGTACCTTCTTTGTGTTTTGTGAAATCTTTGGTGAAAGTGTTCTTAAAATCAAGAACCTGTGCTGGGTCATCATCCGAGACTGCTCTAACATGAAATATATGGCAGAACGCAGGTAAAATAGCAGGGCACATACAATTCCCCCTCAAGGTGTTCAGTCAGAAATTTAATTAACACTTATTTTTTTTAATGAGCATCAGCAGCATGGAAGCATGTCCTCTGGAATGGTGGCAGAAGCATGAAGGGGCATACGAATGTTTAGCAAATCTGGCACATAAATACTGCAATACCTGCTACAAAAGTGCCATGCAAATGCCTGTTCTCACTTTCTGGTGACATTGTAAATAAGAGGAGGGCAGCATTGTCTCCTGTAAATGTAAACAAACTTGTTTGTCTTAGCGATTGGCTGAACAAGAAGTAGGACTGAGTAGACTTGTAAGCTCTGAAGTTTTACATTGTTTTGTTTTTGAGTGCAGTCATGTAACAAAAAAAAATTCTACATTTGTAAGTTGTGCTTTCACGACAAAGATTGCACTATAGTACTTGTATGAGGTGAACTGAAAAATACCATTTCTTTAGTTTATCATTTTTACAGTGCAAATATTTGTAATAAAAATATACAATTTGATTTCAATTACAACACAGAATATAATATATTTGAAAATGTAGAAAAACATCCAAAATATTTAATAAATTTCAATTAGTATTCTATTGTTTAACAGTGCGATTAAAACTGCGATTAATCACGATTAATTTTTTTGAGTTAATCACGTGAGTTAACTGCGATTAATTGACAGCCCTAACAAAAAATGTTTTGATTTTTCAATTTGAAACAACTTTTCATTAAATGTTTCATTTTGGATTGAATGAAATGTTTTGTATGACCCAAAATAGTCCCCCTTCCCAATTTTTCAGTATGGTCAGGGAACCAAAAAATCAGTTATTTGCACAGCTCTGGTGTTTGTTAAACAGTTGTGCAGTGAGACAGTGTCATTGTATCAGGTGCCCACATTAAAGCGGTCATTTACCTGTAACATTTGACTCCATGGATAAACCCTTCTCCCTCCCTGCACAGGATTTTGCTGGCCTCTTTTAAGTACAGACAGACAAGGTATGCTACAATCTCCCCACTCCCCATCGCTGTCTCCCTCACCCCATCACTGATATCCAGGTTTCCTATCCACATTCCTCCTGAAACCTGTCTTTTTGCCCTAGTGATCTCATTCTCTCCTGCCTCCTAATCCCCACCCTCAACCTCACTTTCTTTTCTCCTCAACCTTTCCTCTGTCTCCTTCCCCTCACAATTCAAGCATGCTCTGATCACTACCACCCTGAGAAAGCCAATCCTTAACTCCACCTTCCTCTTCGATCACTGCCCTATTTCTTCTCTTCCTTTCACTTTCAAACTCTCTGAACATGCTGTTCACAAAAGCTACCTCAAGTTCTTTTCCTCCAGCTGCACTCAAGATCCTCTCCAGTCAGGATCTGCCTTCTCCACTCCACTGAACCATAATCACCGAGGTGTCCAACAGTCTTTTCCTGGTCAATCTCAGGGTCTTTCCTCCATCTTCATCCCCTTGGACTTCAGTTGCTTGTGACACTGTCGATCATAACTTCCTTTTAAATATCGTGTCTTGCTCTGACTTCCATGACTGTGCCCTGTCCATATTCTCCTCCTGCCTCTTGGGTGATTCCTTCAGCATCTCCTTTGGTTGGTCCTTCTCCCCTTAAATGTCCTTGGCGCCCTCCTTTTATTCTTTATTTCCTTGTGTTAGGTGATTTGCAAATTGTGCAATCATTTATTTACATTAATAGATTATCTAGCAAGTTTTCTAAAAAGAATGAATTAGGGAAATACATGCCACCTTATTCAGCAAAATATCCCAATTCGCCAAATAAATTCTGTTAGCTCTAATCTGCCTGGGGAGAAGGATGCACAAAATAATTAAGTTGTGGTGTCCCCCTAAAACACCAGAAAATGCTTCTAATGAACTCCTAGCCCTCTAGAAATACCTTACATTTTCCTCTACTGTATTTAGTTGGCAAAAAAGAAAAACAGCATGAGGGGACTTAAATCTCAATGAACCTAATAAATCGTTACACAATGAACCTAACTACTCAGATGGGAATAGGAACCGTTTGCTTCAGCAACATTAAATGAAAGGATGGGTGACCTTTGATAATTGAACACACAGCAATAAAAGCACAGGAACAGTCTGGTAATGTTTGAGAATTTAAAAAAATCATAAAAAATTAATAGCACATGGTTTTATATTGCTTTATGAGGCAGTATCATGGCCTTTCATGGATGGGCTCCTCTTGAACTATGAAGCTTTTATTGTCTGGCAATGGATGTAATATGTGTAGTTGATTAATTAGTTATCAAGGCAGAGTAGTGGTATTTTGCAGCTCCCTTGTCCTCTGTTCTGAATCATAATCAAATGTTAATAGGTCCAGAGCAGTCTGCTCCATGTTAAATGTGTCATTAGTATCATAAGAACATCTTACATTTACAGCCTTTACAAACTGTACAGGTCAGGTTGGGTCTGGCCTGTGCGTGGGTGCAGAAGGTAGGAGAAGAGGCATATGGAGCTAATCCCGTACTGCACCTCCAACACCAGAGCATCCACAGGTGAGAGGCAGGAATTGCTCCCTGCTAGAGCCAAAGAGACAGGCCACAGCCTCCACCTCCCACGTTGGCCAGCAGAGCTAGACACTTCCAGAGCAGGAAGCGTCCCTCTAATGGACAGTGAAGCAGGCATAATGCCTCTCAGAGCAGGGCTACCTGCACCACTTCCAGCCTAGGCCTGTACCTTAATAACAGGATCTGTCCCTATATATGCAGGAACCTCTTCACCCCTCACTGAAATGCAGCCACCTTTGGGTCGTTCTGTGCAAGCACCAATACAACAGGTCTGAAGAGGGAAAGCCTGGGAGCTAAGAAGAGCCATCCTATAATATCTGGTTTCACTTCCTGTACCAGTAGCTCTAGTAGCTCTTGTTGTTGTTATAGATACCACGTCTCTCTCTCCATGTAAGATACCATTTCTGAAACACGCCGGTGATATCAGTTGACCAACTAGAATTACCATTTGCCTTTTAAAAAAAGATCTGTGGATATATTTAGATGTACAAAAATGTTGTTTCTGCTGTCAGATTCCCGCCTCAGCAGATCGTTTAGGTGTGGCAGGAATCCAGTGTATCCATTATCCTCAAGTGAAGGTGGTAGATGACCAAAAACATATTTTAGCCACAGGGCTATTGATTTGTCCTGAAATTAGTCACCACCACTGGGGCCTATTGTGAAGTCATAGTTGTTTGAAACATACATAAGAATCCAACATAAACCACAACTTCCTTTCTCAAGGTGCATCAAAAGGCATTCCCTTTCAAAGGCAACGAGCTGGATCCTCAGTCACAGTAAACAAGCATAGCACTACTAAAGTCAGTGTAGCCATGCAGATTTACCTCAGCTGAAGAGCTGAGATCTTTATTTTTGTAGGTAATCATGGCCTACATAATCCAGGGTAATATGGATATAATCAGCTGATTATTCAGGATCTTCTCGCAGTATTTAAATTGACGGTGAATCTGGTCCTCATAATCACAAGGCTGGAGTGTGCCATGTGAGTGGAACAATGCCATGCCATGTTGCATTGAGCGGTGCAGACTGATCCTGTCTTCCAGTGCCACAGCATGACCCTCAATCTCCTATTTCCAGGGATTTCCTACAAAGCCTTCTTCTGACTTATCAGGAAAGATTTTTGTTTTAGGGTTTAGGGGAGGGGAAATTGTTCTAATAAGAGCTTTGAAGGTGCACAAGGGAGAGGTATTAAACTTGCCATCAGATAGTTTAAATGATGTGGAGACTAGAGGAGGACTTGAAGACCAGCCCAGAAGGTTGGAAACTGTGGGCTAAAGTTGTCCAGTTAGTGGGAAGCATAGGGGCTGAGAGACTAAATCCTGCTAACATCTACTCTTGCAGAATTCTGCTCACAATTGCCCGTTGCTCAGAATTTTTCCACTGATGCCTCCTGAGTTTTCCTGCACTGTTTTGTGGTTTGTGGCATTTCTAGTTCTTTTCATGGTTATTAAATCAGTCATTTTTTACTTTCTTAAAAATCATAACTGCAGTTTCATTAAAGAGTTAAAAATAGGTTTATCTATAATGTGAATGATATTAAACATGCATCGGTTTTAGGGCCCGATCCTGCAGCCCTTACTCAGGGCTAGATTATGTATTTTCAACCATAGCTGAATAGTGCTTGGAGGAACCATGGAAGAAATTGTGACTCAGTGGCACAATATATCCTGGGGCACCCCAGTTACACGTTGCAGGTCACTGGGATTACATCAGCCTAGCAAAAGTCAACTTATTTTTTCGAATCATCACTTCTTTTTGGTGGGTGAATCTTCCCTTTGTTATGATCATTGCTGGGGTGGCTATATAGCGTTTGTACCTGGGTTCATGAATTGACAATCTCGTAAGACTGGTCTAAACGAAGACTAAATCAATAAACATGCCGGGCAACAGCAATACTCCACAGAAATGTGATGCTTTCCCCTTTGTGATACAGTGTTTAAACAGGAGTAGGGAAGCCCCAAATATAGACAGCTCAAAGAGGGTCAGACCAAATGTAGAGATTTTCATGGACAGCCACGTTACACACAGGAATTTTTTTTCCTTCTAACAGTATCAGCATTTTAAAAAACCCACAAAAAACCACGCAAACAATAGCCTTCTAATCTGACGTGCTGATGGTATACCACTGATGGCACTAGGATGAATCATAGACTATCAGGGTTGGAAGGGACCTCAGAAGGTCATCTAGTCCAACCCCCTGCTCAAAGCAGGACCAATCCCCAATTTTTGCCCCAGATCCCAAATGGCCCCCTCAAGGATTGAACTCACAACCCTGGGTTTAGCAGGCCAATGCTCAAACCACTGAGCTATCCCTCCCCCCACTGGTTTTGACATAGTTTTTAATGCCAGCAGCTTTTACTCCTAAGGTGACTCCTTATGGGCCCCACTCACATCCTCAAAACAGGGGTGAAGTAGGACTTAAGTAAGCACATAGGCCTTTGTGCTGACCTTTTGCACAGGGATAACTTTCACCCCAAGTGAATGTGGCATTAGTGGGGAATATGCATGTGCATACAATGGAGGAAACAGACCCCCATGTTAATGACTGTGTTCAAGTTATAATGCATTCCTTTTATAATACTTCAGGGCAGGGATTTCATATTTTCTCAGGCACTTTTAAGTACAGCAAAATCTGTTTTTCACTGGTGTTGGTATACAGATACATGTTACAGACATGGGAGTGTCATTCAGATAGGAGGGATTGTGGTCTAGTGGTTAGAGGGGACAGAGAATCAGGATTCCTGGGTTCTGTTCCTGGCTCTGTCACTGGTTTACCCCATGGCTTTACTCAAGTGACTGCAGCTCAGTCTTGACATTTGCAATACAGGGATACTGCTCACCTATCATTCCAGGGTGTGTGAGGGTGAACTAATTAAAGGTTGTAAAGCGCTCAGAGATCTCCAGTTGGAAGGTACTAGATAAGGATGAAATTCACCCCACTGCAGGGGGCCTTGCTTAAACGCTTTATGTTCTAAGGCCTAAATCCAGTTCATCTGCAATCCTAGCTGTCTCCATCCCTGGGCAGGGGAAAGAAGATAGGAGGATCCACACAGTAGCAGATCCTTGAATTCACCTCTACCCCCTTCCACAAAGTTGTGGAGCTTCCACAAAGTTGGGGAACATCCCATATGTGGCCCCTTGAATCCAGCCCCTCCCATTGCACAGAGAAACTTCACTGGTTCTGCTGCAAGGGAGCTTCTGTGAAGGCAGGGGCTGAATTTGCCCTTAAATACCTATAATTACTACTAATATTCTGCAGCTTATTCACTTTATTTGGATTAAAAATTGTCTAGGTCCAGTGTTGGGACTTGACTAACAGTGAAATCAGTGGGTGAAACTCCCCCCCTGTGCAGAGGGCCAGCACAAGCGCTATGCACCATTGAAATCTAGGCTTGGAAGGATTAGATTTTTATCTGTAAATGTCCGTAAACATTGATTTCACCAGGCACACACAAACTGATGGCAAATATTTTCAGCGATAATCAAAATTTACAATTGGCAAAGCAAGCAAAATGCTGCTTGAGAACTTAGGAGTCAAAATCCAGTGATGTACACTTTTGAATTCGGCTGGTTACAAATGATTAGTGAATGAAAGTAAAAATAGGTCTGATTTGTTGGTTTAAGGACATTTACTTGGTATATTTTGACCTGCGATGTCGACAATTTGTGTTTTAATAGTTTGTAAAGCTTTAACTTTTTGAATCTCAGCATATGTCATTAAATAATTGTCCGAACTCTCCGTAATTTCTTGTAAACTGTGAAAATTTAAATAGAGAAAAATCTAAAAAATGCTTTAAAAGAAACATGGCTGTTATCGGTCAATATTATACTACAAAAATATAAAAATAAAAATCAAATTCTACCAAGCTCCCATGTAAGCTTTCGTACTTCCACACTTAGAATGAAACTGTAAGTACGACTTAAGTGGAGCGTGGGCTTTGTCCTGAATTTCTGCACAGGTGTGAATGGCGCCCAATCAGAATACTCAGGTGAGGAAGGGTTGTGGGATCCATGCCCTTACGTTGTTAGCTATTTAAAACCACACTGTTAAATACTCCTTCCTTTGGGGAATAAATAAACCACGATTAAGATTTTTAAAAAGGGTTGAGACCTGTTGGATACAATGAGCATAAGATGCTAGCAATGGCAACACAGCATGTTTCAAAGGAGATGGGCTGCAGAGGATTGTGGGGTTTTTTTAAATGAAATACTAAATATAGCAAGAGCACAACTGAGGACTGCAGTACTGTTTTAAGATCTCCTCTGCAGTTAACTAAAATTGATCTCCCTAACGAGTGCTAAAAATAGAAAAGCAGGCGGGGAGGGGGAAGAGCAGACAATGACTTTTCATATTGCTCCCTGCAGGCTCCTTAAATGAGAGTGAATATGACCTTCGTGGAGCACTGTCCCAGAGTGCAGAATAATGAGCGATATTTCACATTTCACTGCTCCAGAACAGGAATTGATTTATTACCCAGCTAGCTAGAGGATTCATTTACATGTTTCCATTTATAATGTCGCTGCAGCAAGGGGAAAGGAGGATTCTTTGTTTTCCTTTTATTCAGCAGTTTAGAAGCATAAAGCATTGATGCCGGGAATAATGGACTGTAATATATGGATTGATAATCTCCATCTGCAGGAAAAACCCATACGAGAGGACTAAGAGGGAGGAAATGTCTTGGAGATTCCCCTCCTGCAGATTTCTTTCCTCTGTTCCATCAAGGGAGGCTAGGTGTATGGGTCCCCACTGGTAAAAGATGTGGGGTAGTCCCACAATCCTCATGGTCCTTGGGGGAGATGGGAAAGGTGGAGACAGCCCCGTACCCCCATGGACTCCTGTTTGGCAGGGCAGATCCAATGGAGTCCCACTGACAGGGCTTCTGTAAGTGGTAGCTGTTCCCAGAACAGTAAAGGGGCATCCACATTAGAGCTGGGCAGGAAATGGTTTTCCTGTCCTGTGCTAATTTTTAAGATTTTTAAAAAATTTCCCATCCCAAAGAGGATGAAAAATCTAAATCTTGAAAATTTTCTTGAACCAAAAATCTGGGAAAAAAAAATGTACAATTGGTTTGATTTAAATGCTTGGTTTTGATGTAGACTTTTTTATATTTTCTCATATATTGTTTTACCATCAATTAACTTGTATTTCTAAACGAAAAGTCATTTGGACCTGAAAAAACAGAACTTTTTCATTTCTAAAATGTGGAAATGGGCCGTTTTGACAATTTTGATTCCCGCCCCAAAATGAGAAATTAGTCTGAACTGACTCTCTCCATGAACAGCTTATAGAAAACCAGATATTTTCCAATGAAAAATATGTGAAAAAATTCCCAACCAGCTCTAAACCTAACCATGAAGTGGGGTGACCTGCCTGCATTATACCAGGTTATACATTGTCAATCTGCCTTCCACTTCCTGGGGGCCACAACTGACTCCACTTACCTAATAGAAAGAAGAGTGAAGAAGCTAGTCTCCCCACTGTAACCGAAAGGGGCTGTCCATTGGTTAATTCTCTTAACGAACAATCCACACAGAGTCACACTCAGAATTCTGATGTGTTTTGCTATCTCAAAATGGACCTGATCCTGGTTGGGGCTAGGTCCCTGGGGTCCTCACTGAGCTTAGACCTCCCAGAAGGCATACATCATCTTGCAGGTCTGGGCCCGATTGTATTTGTTGTGAGGAACTCTTAGAACTCGCTCAACAGCATTTATTCCTGCCCTTCTACAACCCCAACTCTCCTACCTAGATTAAAAGTAAACCAGTGCAATGGAAACATTCTGTGTGATCATCCTCTGGGTCTGTCAGTGCATTCTCCTCTGATGCCAGTCTGAATTTTAGAGTAAACTCCTAGGAGCAGGACCCATATCTCTGTGTCTTGTACAGCACCAAGGACACTAACTCAAGTTAAGAAATAATAATTATGCACATAGGTAAAATCCATCCCAAGCAGAAAGCTGGTGCCAGGCCTACGCATTACTTGAACCCTACGTGGACCCTTGAATTTAAGCAGTATATAAGCCTTGCGGTGCTCTCTGCACAGAGGTGAATTGCATTCTTAGTTATTTATCTTCACTCTGTTTCCAATCTGCTTAAGCTGACACATTCCCATACAGGAGGGCCGCAAAGCTTACCTGGTCCTAGTTTAGAAACTGCATAAAGGAGGTCGTAGTTGATGACGGGTGTTGCATCATCTATTGGCTGCCACCCTACAGGAGGGGAGGCTGGAGGCGAGATGAGAAACTGTTTTGCAGGCTGTGGTGGAGCCAAATGAAGCTTGTCCCCGTCTGTCTCGGAGGTCTGAACCTTTCAAATGTATTAGAAACACAGATTATTTTAGTGTAGGGCAGGCAAATGGAACAAAGACGAGACAGTCACAAACTTCAAAGAGCAGATACTGCTGTTCGGGAGCATCTGTGAAATGAGTTGGTGAGTCTCAGTCAACTTTCCTGTGCACAGTTGTCAAATCACAAAGGCCACTGCCACAACCAGCACTCTTGTTGGCAGTCTTGGCAGAGGCCAAGGACTGCATGGGCCTGGAAACAGAACCATCATCTCATCCCTGCTAGAGATGGTTCCTCCAAGGCAGGTACATTGGGTGTGGCTGCATGAGCAAGTCTGGAGTGCCTCTGTCCATAACGTTCCTACTCTGTAGATAAATGCAGGGCTTCAACCCGCAGAGCTGTTCCTGAATAGATTTTAAGCCCAGAAAAGAACTACTGTGACCATCCAGTCCAGGGGTGGGCATATTTTTTGGCCCAAGGGCCACATTGGGGTTGCAAAACTGTATTGAGGGCCGGGTAGGGAAGGCTGTGCTTCCCCAAACAGCCTGGCGCCTGCCCCCTATCCATCCCCACCCACTTCCCGCCCCCTGACTGCCCCCCTCAGAACTCCCCAACCCATCCAACCTCACCCTGCTCCTTGTCCCCTGACTGTCCCCTTCCGGGCCCCCCGCCCCAACTGACCTCCAGGACCCCACCCCCATCCAACCTCCCCGCTCCCTGACTGCCCCAACCCCTATCCACACTCCTGCCCCTAACTGGCCCCCAGGGACTCCCACGCCTATCCAACCCCACCCTGCTCCCTGTCCCCTGACTGCCCCCCGGAACTCCCTGACCCTTATCCAACCCCCGCCACCCCGCTCCCTTACCGTGCCGCTCAAAGCAGCATGTCTGGCAGCCGTGCCACCCGGCTGGTGCCAAACACACTGCTGCGCTGCCCTGCAGGAGCGCGCAGCCCCGCTACCCAGAGCACTGCCGCGCAGTGGTGTGGCAGCGGGGGGGCTAGCCTCCCCAGCGGGGAGCTCAAGGGCCGGCCCGGATGTGGTCCGCGGGCCGTAGTTTGACCACCTCTGATCTAGTCTGACTTTTTGCATCACACAGGCCATAGAATTTAACCCAATAATTCCTGCATCAAACCCATAACTTTGGGTTAAGCCAGAGTTTATCTTTTAGAAAGACATCTAATCATGATTGAAAGGCTTCAAGTGATGAAGAATCCACTATGTCCCTAGGCAAAGTGTTCCAATGGCTAATTATCCTCACTGTAAAAAAAAAAATCTGTATCTTATTTCTAGTCTGAATTCATCTAGTTCAAGTGAGTGGAAGACAAATCTCTTTATGCCTTTGTCTGCTAGATTACACAGCTTTGTTCAACCAGAAATCTTCTCCCCCTGGAGGTACTGTAATAGAATGGAGGGGTTCTCCTCTGGGCCCATCCTGTTAGCAGGTTTCAGAACCCTGCAGGGAACTTCAGGTTTACTGTGTACTCACTGGGGCAGGTGTGGCTGAGACTCACTATTTAATACAAGGAAGGTCAGGGTAGCCTTCTGGAAGAGAGAGTGAGGGCCTGGGACAGGCGGGTCCTGAGGAGAAGGGGGAAGGGCACATGTAGTATTACTTTGGAACTCTCTTTTTGTTAATAAATCAGAATGCCAGGGAATTACATTTGAACCCTACAAAGAGTGCACAGCTTTAGTCTGGAGCTGAGGAAACTCGAACACGTTATCAGAGCCTTTTATGAGCGCTAAAAAACACAGGGTCAAATTCTGCTCTCATGTGTACCAGTGTAAATCCAAAGTAATCCTACTGACTCTAGAGGCGCTGATCCAGATTTACATAGTCGTAACTAAGAGCAACATTTAGCCCATTCACTTCAAAATAGTCAAACATAGCTATTATTTTCATCTGATTTTATTAAACAGCGTTTCTTTGGTAACGCAAGATCATAGAGCAGTCACCCATTAAGAAGTAAGGAAAGAAAGGCTTTCATGTCAAAAGGTTCTTACCTGTGCGAAGTATAGTTTTAATTTCTTCCCTCTGAACTGTGTTTCATGCAGCTCTATCCTGGCCCGAGCAGCTGATTTAGGACTGCTGAAATTTATCCGCACACGTCTGAAGCTTTTAAACAACTGGAATGTCACACAGTCATCATAGGCACGGAACAAGCCCTCAAACTTCTCCTGTAAATGAAAAGACCTTGGTCATGTTAAGGGGTAATTTTGTTTGCATTCTGTCCTGCCAAATCTGAAATCAGATGACAAAAACCGAGACGGGTGCGATTAACTGTTTACATGGATGATCACCGAGCCCCACTGTGACAGTCACGGTCGTTCTTAGAAGTCAGGGTGTAAACAACAAATGACACGCAAATATAGGACATGACTGTGACCTCATTTACATGAGTGTAAACCAGTAGTAATTCCAATGGAATCACACTAGTATAAGAGAGAGGTAAATTAGGCCCCCGGTAACTTTACTGAAAAGACTAGGCATCATTTTGAATACAAAATGATCTTTGTTTCTCCAGTTTTTGTACAATTAACAAGAACGGGATATTTTGAAATTTGGAACATGCAGAATGCCTCCTCTTGTCAACTGACTACATCTCCCCAGGGTTGGTTGGTTGATTTTTGTTTGTTTGTTTGTTTGAAGTCCTTTTCACTGCAGATCATGGGAAGGACAGGGGGGAAGGAAAAATTCACAACCTCTTAGGAAACTAAGCTCTGATCCAGACTCCAGTGGTCTGGTTCTTTGTGTGTCCAGAGCAGATATTGAGCTCCACTATTAGTTTCCCTCCCAGCTCTGTGTTGAAGCATAACTTTGCCCCTTGCTCTCTTTATTTGTTCAGCTGTTACCCATCATATCCACTCAGCCACTCACCTGCCTCAATCCCAAAATGATAAACCATGGGTATTGTGTTACGAAATAAGAACTATTCCACATATATGCAAATCATGGTCTCTATTATTGGCATTTAGGGTCTATCCTAAAGTTAATAGAGTCCACTGATTTTCGTTCCTTTTCCCCCCCCCCCCCCTATTTATTTATGTCTTGTCTTCCTATCCTACTGTAAATGTGTTATGTCTATGTAGTATTGCCTGTTTTGTTTTTTTTAATTGTCTGGTCTTGCAGCTTTGATGAATTGTAAAAATTGCATAATTGCCTAACTTAGTTGGAGATCCCGAGAAACATGTGGTATTTGGAAACATACAAGCTGTAAGTTATTTGCCTTTTTGTTCTTTTTATTGCTTGCTTTTTCATATAAAATCAATTAAAAAATCAGACACAAAAAAGATAGTGAGCCATCCTCACTGATCATCAGAACAGTAACCGTCAATTTCATGGTACCGCTTTAAATTAATCACCAGTTTAACAGAAAAGAAATGTATTCTCTGTAACTCCATATACAAGTTGGGGTTTTGTATAGTCCACTTTAACATAACACAAAATGATGTGCAGCAAAGTGAAATCAACAGAGTTATGCCAGGGGTGAAGTTAGCCTGCTATGCACAGTAGACTTTTAGAAAAATTGGGTGCATTTACAGCATCTTGGACATGGAAGTAATTCACTGATTGCTGCGATCATGTCTGTAATTCTGCTGGGCCTTTATTTTGCCCAGGTCAGAGCAAATTTTGCCACCTCTAATATTTTATTGCTAGTACAATCCACATTGCCCAAAACAAGTTGGTATGAAACTGAGAGAGAGAGATTAATGGAGGCAATGGCAGGAACATGCTCCACCCCCCACAACACTCCGTTCAGGACCCTACACATGCCTTCACAACACGTGGGGGTACCTCTTCCAGTGCACTAAATGCCCCAACAGCAACTATGTGGGTGAAATCAGACAATCACTACGCTCTCGATTGGACTCACGCAGGAAAATGATAAAAGATAAAAACACCCTGTCACCTGTGGGTGAACACTTTTCACAAAGCCATCACTACGTCTGACCTATCAGTCCTCCTTCTCAAAGGAAACCTGCACAACACTTTCAAAAGACGAGCCTGGGAGCTTAAATTCATAACTGCTAGACGCTAAAAATCATGGACTGAACAGAGACACTGGATTTATGGCTTATTACAACAATCTGTAACCCACTCAACACCTTTGCAGTCATAGGACAAAATGGGTGGGGGGAGAAGAGAATTAACAGGCCATCTCTTCCTTGAATGGTCCCTTGGAATATGTGCTACCTACTTATGCTAAACCATCTTGTCAACAAGGAGAAGGACAGTCCTGCACTTAGGAAGGAAGAATCCCATGAATTGCTACAGACTAGGGACTAAGTGGCTATGCAGCAGTTCTGCAGAAAAGGACCTAGGGGTTACGGTGGACGAGAAGCTGGGTATGAGTCAACAGTGTGCCCTTGTTGCCAAGAAGGCTAATGGCATTTTGGGCTGTACAAGTAGGAGCATTGTCAGCATATTGAGGGACGTGATCATTCCCCTGTATTCGGCATTGGTGAGGCCTCATCTGGAGTAGTGTGTCCAGTTTTGGGCCCCACACCACAGGAAGGATGTGGAAAAATTGGAAAGAGTCCAGCAGAGGGCAACAAAACTGATTAGGGGGCTGGAGCACATGACTTATGAGGAGAGGCTGAGGGAACTGGGCTTATTTAGTCTGCAGAAGAGAAGAATGAGGGGGGATTTGATAGCTGCTTTCAACTACCTGAAAGGGGGTTCCAAAGAGGATGGATCTAGACTGTTCTCAGTGGTACCAGATGACAGAACGAGGAGTAATGGTCTCAAGTTGCAGTGGAGGAGGTTTAGGTTGGATATTAGGAAAAACTTTTTCACTGAGAGGGTGGTGAAGCACTGGAATGGGTTACCTAGGGAGGTGGTGGAATCTCCTTCCTTAGAGGTTTTTAAGGTCAGGTTTGACAAAGCCCTGGCTGGGATGATTTAGTTGGGGATTAGGTCCTGCTTTAGCAGGGGGTTGGACTAGATGACCTCCTGAGGTCCCTTCCAACCCTGATATTCTATGATCTTTCCACTTTGCATTTAGTGGTGAGACTCAAAGTACCTTTCTCAGACCTGAAGAAGAGCACTGTGTGGCTTGAAAGCTTGTCTCTCTCAACAGAAATTGGTCCAATAAAAGATATTACCTCACGCACCTTGTCTCTCTAATATCCTGGGACCAACACAGCTACAACTACACTGCAGACACGAAATTTAGCGCAATTCACAAAACACTATAGTTTAATGGAATCCTAAATAAGTCTCTACAGGATTCCAGATGCAAGTGGAAACACTAAAATTGTACCATGAGGAATAGCGGTGTATTGGTTGGGAACTGGATTGGGTGACCTAACAGGTTTCTTCTACAGCTAGATTCTATGGGGCAGATCTTCAATTGGTGTAACCTGGCATAGCTCCACTGGCTCCAATATACACCAGCTGAGGATCTGGCCAGATATGTGAAGAGAAACTGTAGCCAGGTGTAGATTTACAATACACTGGGCATAACGTGAGACTAATCACCACTCCTCATGCCCTTTGTCTTTGCCAAAACAAAGAGCTAAATAGAAATTATTCAACATCACAAGACTATTCAAGGCCAAGCTCTCAGGCTCGGCTAAACACCAGAGTTGTCTGGATTCTCTTGCAAATGCAGGCTTCTCACATATCCTTCAGCCCCACAAGAAGTAGATTCTAATAAGATGCACCTTGTACAGTCTTTTACACTCATCCAAAGTGAGTGAAAAACACAACTGTTCTGGTTTGGTAGGCAGAGGGCAAGCCGACCCTACAAGTTTAGTTTGCACAAGAAGAGCAAACCCGTGGTGTCACAAAGTAGTTTGTGTTTGCAAAGTGAATCACTTAGGATGTCATTTAAACAAAACAAAACAAAAAACCCTCTCTCATTAGGCATTGAAGAGAGAAGGAACTTCCCACTCTTTCTTAGAAGCAGAATGTACCTTGGCCAAGTGCTGCTTACTTAAAAGGTGACTCCTTCTAAAAGGGGTAAGAGCAGATTGATTGTATTGCATTGTGCAGAGGAAAAGCACATTGATGGTGCATAAAGGCAGTTTTGTTAAGAGCTGGTCCAGTGCTGTAAAGTTTGGATCTGGTTCTCCCAAGTAAGATTGAGAGAGTTTTTTGGATCAGGATTTTGGTTTAGCTCAGATATCAGACACCAGCTGTGAAGACATCTGGATCCTGTTGTCCCTGAAGTTCAGGAGCGTTTGCATCTGGTGGGTTGGTCGCTGAAGTAACTGTCCAGACTACTGTGTCTCCTAAAAGTCATGGTGCCAAGAAGAAAACAGGCCCATTTGGATTCTTCCACTCTATTTCTGTATATCTGATTTAAACCCAGGGCTACTCACTGCAGGTGGAAAATGTATTATTATTGCTATAGTCCAATTTTGGTCTTGATACATCTGAATTATCTCCAGTTTAAATTAGAAATTTACTTCATGTCCTGAGATTCATCTTCTTTAGCTCTAAAGGGGCAAAACAATTCCTGACCCCTTAGAGAAGATAACTGGGAAAGGCTGCAGAAGAAGATATGAAAAATTCAACTGATGTAATCTAAATCTAATCAATACTCCAATCCTGATCTGTTCGTAATACAGGCAGAGTGGGGAGTGGAGCACTTTTCAGAACAACCTTTTTCACAACAGATATAGCACATAAGCATCAGAAGGAGATGCTAGCATTGCTAGAGTCCACTGTCAATACAATATGCCTCTTAAAGGGTAATTATTAAACCCAAAACTACTGTCCCGGTGAGGGTTATGAGGCCTTCCTGGCACACACGCATTTGAATTACCTGCATCCCTGCCTGCCTCCTTCCTCCATCTCCACCTCAGTGGCCCTTCTCCCCATCGTTTATATTCCACTATTGGCTTCTTTGCCCCATCCTGCTCAGCTGCTAATACATCCTCACTGCCTAAATGCCAGTTCCTACCTTTACCCATAGGAGATACTCCAGGGTGTGCGGGAAGGAAGGAGATGGGTGTGTGGTTTGAGACAGACCTGCTGGCTTATGGGAATATTGTATAAAGATGCTGTGTGTGTATTGTCATGGAGCTGGTAGCACCACCTATTATTAAGGTTGCCCATCACTTCCTCTTAAGTTTTCAATTGTTTTAAGTTGCTTATAAACGTCTCAAAACTTTAAACTGTTTGCGCTGAAATCATCAATACCAGATGTCTGCCTCAGGCTGTTTTTTGTTTTTTTTTTAAACCTTCTAGCAATTCAGCCATTTCCAAGAGTGAAGCTAGTGAAAAACACATTGTTTAACAAAATACTGGAAACCTTTTCTTTGGGAAGTTCTCAAATCCCCATGCTTTGGTGCAGAGACTTGAAATTTGGCAAGGGGGTGGCCTGTGTGTCATGGCTGTGCCTTTTGCCATCCCTGTGAAAATCTGGCCAGATTTGTGCACATTATAAGCCTATAAAAATTCATTTTGCATATACTACGCAGACTTGCTAGAGCTTTGCAGCTAAATTCCCCACAGATTCTGTTCGCACTGAGCATGCTATCGCCCAAGGTTGCAGGGGGCCAAGCAGGACTTTTCCTGCAATTGCAGCTCTGAATGGCTGTGGACCCTGCACAGGAACTGAGAGTAGGGAGCCTCTTTTTTCTGTGCTCTCATTGATCCTGCTGCTGGCATGCAGGCAACAGGGAAGAGAAAGCTGCCAGATCTGAATGAAGAGGGGACAAGAATAGGATCTGGGGGAGGGAGTAGACTGGCAGCAGGATCCTGGAGTGGGTAGAGACAACTGGGACTGGAGGCTGGCGGGGGAGGTGCAGAGAGGGAAACAGGGACTGGAAGTTGGAGTGGGGGGAGAGAGAAAAGTCTGTGACCATCAGAGCACACTCCCCTCCGGAACCTGGAACGGAACCCAAGATTCCCGAGTCTCACCTTTCCTCTGCAGTCAGCAAATCTCTGTGAAATGCACTGGCAAAGTGTCTCATCTCCCCCTAGAGATGGTCCACATAGACGATGACAACAGTAGTTGTTCAGGGGAACCAGACTGAGCCACAAGACCCTGAAGGTGCATCTGAAGAAGCAAGGCCTGCCTATGTTACCATCATAAGATAGACGTGCCTGTAGACTGTTTTAAAATCCCTTTTTCCTCTAAAGTTTTGTGCTTACTGTTAAAACTAACAATGTATTGGTTTAAGAAGGCTGTCTGATCACTCTATATATCACGGGTCACAGACCTTATTAAAGAAGAACTGCAGGTACCTGAACTCAGTCAGATCAGCAGGGTAAAGAGTGGATACGCAGTCTCACAGTGAGAAAATGGTGACATTCCACCCTGACATAGGTAAAGACACGAGGTCTGACGGCTGCAGGGGCGCATTCAGAGAGACCAGACAGAGGCGCAGCTAGCCCTGTAACTATAACCACAACCTACTATTGCTATCACCTGTTGAGTTAGTTCAAGTGACAGAGGCCTTTGTGGTGGATCTGAAGGTTTCAACCTATGGTGGCCCAGGGGAGTGTCATACGATGCCACATGATGGGGCTGGTAAAAAAGCAAACTGGAAACACACACACACCCCCACAAAATATGCTAAAAACATTACAAAGGCTGCAAAAGCAAACACTCTAAAGTTAAGAAATGCCAGAACTAAGGTTGCCTGTGCAACCCTCTTGCACATATGCACTGAATGAAGCTGGTGTCCTGTGGAAAAAACAGTATATGATGATAAAACTAAAGATTGTATCATACTGCATGACAAGAGATACACAGGCAACCTTAATTCTGGGATTGCCTAAATTTTGATTTTGCAACCTTAATAGTGTTATCGTAACATAGTTTGTGTGTGTGTCATACACATATACAAAGAAAGAGGGATAATATAAAGTGTGTAATCTACTGGCTCAAGAATATGCAGCATTATTTACAACTCCCAAGTTAGTAGGTTCAGTACGATTGTTATTATGCACTGCAAATGGCTTCCTGAGTCCAGCTCTTCATATTGACTTGTACAACAAAAAAGGCATCCATCCCAGGCTCTAGGCTCCCATATGAACAGCTTTAAAAATACACATTTAAGTAAACAAACTCCCTTGCCTACACCCGGATCACAACATTATGAGAGAAGTTCTTTAATGAACAAACAAGAGCAGGGATGTAAAAGACCTCATAAATCAGTGCAATGTCTGCAATAAATTTCTTGTGAATCAACAACGGGAACCACTCATGGTGCAAGAAATAACTGATCAACCAGGGAGCAAGTTAAGCATAGAATTATGTCTAGTGGAAATCAAGTATTGCTCATGATAGTTTATTACTATGTGAATTATTGGGAAATCAATCCCTTACATACAACAGTTGCCTCTTTCATTTAAAGCTGCAAGCTCAGCTTACCCAACATAGAATTCCAGAGATGCTGGACCTCAGTTTGCCTGTTGGGAATTTGCATAGGTTGCAGCATTATCAGAATTTGAGCATACATCTTCTCCACATCAAAGCAGAAGCAACTGTAAAGATTGCCAAGAAGGCTTACTGAGATAATGAAGACCCATGAACAATGATACTGGACTTGAGCAATACATCAACAGATGGCATGGGCAGCAGCCCAGTTCAGTGTCCCTGTCATATCACACACAGATTCTGCTGCCACAGTATGGTGCTCAAGAATATGTAGCATAATTCCTGGGTTTTGTAGGACCTGTGAAACTTTTCCTTAGCATTGCAAATGGCTACTTGCGTGCAGTCCTTTACATAGACCTAGTAACAACAATAACCCAGCAATGACAAAGAAAGAAAAACCTGTAATTTAAACCTCCTAGTACAGTGCATTTCAACCTTTTTTCATTTGCAGACCACTAAAAAAATCTCATACGGAGCTGGTGGACCCCTTTGGAAATCTAAAAACCATTGTCCTAGTAGAATCTCCATCACCATTACTCAGCTATGGAGAAGAAAATGTCTTGTTTTATGTTTATACAGCACAGTCGGTAATGGAATCCTGATCCTGATTAGGGCCACTGGTTGGTGCTGTAATATAAATAAATAATGGAGAAGATAAAAATGTTACAATGATTACATGCACAGTAAATGTAAAGATATTCTGCACACATTTCTGTGTACGAGTGGTACACATTCTCATCAGGCATTGAAAGACACAGACTGGAATGGCTACAAAAAGGCTGATTGATTAATACTGTAAGTTGAATGTAATATTGAGAGATCATGAAAACACTTTGGGCCTTATTCTGAATATTTAGCATTTTACACTTGTCAGCTTTATGGAGCCAGTTCTGATTTACACTTGTGTAAGTCAGAGCAGAATCAGACCCCCATTTGAGTAAATACAGGGCATTCATTCTGCACAAGTGCCCTGTATGTACTGTACCAACTGAAACTGCAGCACCTATTAAAAAAAAAATCTATACATCTAGGGTTTTCTTCATTTTCAGCTGAGAACAACAATGACCTCAGCAGAGCGCATTAGTCATCAGCAGGAAGTTAATAGCCCTCAGCTGCATCATGACCCATCAAACTCCTCCCAGCTAGTCATTAATCTGCAGGAAATGCCTTATGCCTCGATCGTTATTGTCTCTGACTTTTAATATATGCCAAATGTATGTATTTCACTAATAGAATATTAAAACTCCTTTAGGGCCATTCTGATCTATGAAAAGTACATTGTATGCATTGTGAAGAGATATATAAATTCTCTCGCTCCCTTTGATGCAAGTTCCCCTTCAAGTTTCTTGGGTAAATAAGTCAAGATTTTTAACCAACTCGGGTTGCCTTTTTAATTTTTGTACACAATATTTTTAAAATTTTGGATTGCAAAATATGCTCAAAAACAACAGTGAAGACGCTTTCTATTTTAACAGTATTGCCAATCCCAAAAGTTGAGAATCATGAGTCAGACCCCAATAAATTATGAGATTGAAGGTTGGTTGTTTTTTTAAGATTATATTGTGTGTTTTGGTCTATCTTGATTTTTGAAATCCTCTCCTCCCCCGCACACCCCTAGAGAGAGAAAGAGAAAAAATTAATTAGCATTGCCAAATCTCCCAGATTTGTTGAGTAAAGTGATTTTGGCGCCTATTGCAGGAACTGCCATGGACTGCCAGATGGTACAGAGCTTCCAGCTTCTCCCCATCCCCAAAATTTTAATTAATTCTGTGTCCCCTCAACCTCACGTGTCCATTCATCCCTTGCCCAGCAATTAATTCTGTCCCCCAGCTCCCTCATCAGATCTGCCTCCACCCCCAACCCCACCCTGCCTGCAGCTCCTGGGGTTTTTCACACCCATCTCCCAGGCCTGGGGGACAACTGCTGTGGTGTTCTCCTTCTCCGGCCTGGTGTTGCAGAAATGGAGAGGGGAGGGGAGGGGAGGGGAGGGGAGGGGAGTGGAGGGAGTAAGAGCAGAGCGGAGCTGACTCATTGTTCAAAGGAAGGGAGGAGAGAGCAGAACAACCTTGAGCAACCGGGCTCTTTCTGTTCCCTCCTCTCCTCCCAGGAGAATGATGTTGGCTCCTTAGTGGAGGCGGAGGGGGGCAGAGCTCTGCTGGCTGCCTGCAGCAGCTCTGATTGGCTGATCTTCCCCAGGAGATGGGCAGGTGGAGAAGGCAGCCAGTCAAAGGCAGTTTTCCCCCAGGCCAGGGCTGAAATTCAAGACAGGGCTGGAACTTTTTGTGGCATCATGACACTAGCCCAAATTATGGGACGCTCAAAGAAATCATGAGATTAGTAACACTTGCAACTGTGAGATCCATACCCTAATTCCCACATTTGTACCTTTCTCCCCCAAAATGGCAGCAAAAGAGTATTGGTATGGTGGAAGTCCCAGATGGCACTGTAACTCATAGTCTTACAAGTTCTTTTTCTTAGTACGCAAGCTGCGTACAGTACTGGAAAAAATACCGTGTGGTAGTTAGCTTTTTGTGATGCAGTTTCTTTGGAGGAATCTGTGATGAACAGCAACAGTTTTGCTCTCTGCCTCAATCTCTCTTAACTAGAGTCAATTCTTGGTTCAGTATTGCTTCCTGGGAACTGGTGTTTGGGCTGAGATTCCTAAAAATGGGAGATTGTGTGCTGTTTGTTATCGCCTCTGTTCAAGGACTGGTGTACACAATGTAAACAAACAAGTGATTATGAGAAAATATCCTGTAATAGGGTGCTTGAAGGGCTGAGTAGCCTAGTGGTTGGCACACCTGACTTCCAACCCCTTGCTTCCCTGGCCGAGGTGCCTCAGCCCTTAAGGCAACGTGGTAGAGGGATCCAGGCCCTCCCGCTCCATCAGGTCGTAACCCAGAGCCCAGTGTGAAGCAACCACCAAACAAGGACCTCCTGGCAGACAGTCTAAGTTCACTGCCCTGGGCTACTTCCTACTGTTGTCCTTTAAGTCTGGGGCATGCTCCTATAGTCCAAACAGTTCATAGTGGCTTAACTCAAGTAATGCTTCCTTGCGGACTTGGAGCAGTGTCCTGCTGCAGCCTCAGGTTCCTCCAGATGGGGCAGCTGTAAGTTTGGCAGGGTCTAAACCCACAGTATCTCTACAGTTCAGTACCGCAATTCACTCAGATGAAGGGTGCTCCTTGGTCTCCTCAGCAGCCTCCCTCAGTCAGGGAAACAGTGCTTCTTACACAGTGGCTGTCCCAGCTGTCAGGCTCCTCGTGATGCTCCACTCCGATAGGGAGGCAGCTAGTTCCTGCCTCTTTGCCAGTTAGCCCTGAACTAAGCTAGGTTCTCTCCTTTTCTTCTCCCTCTTCCAGGCCTAGCATTCGCAGGGCTAGTGGATCCCATAGACACTAACTCTTTCCGTGCCGGCATGAGGTTTGTTGGCTTCATCATATTAATTTCTTCTTCAGTGGGAAACTGACCTGTGGAGGCCCAGAAAACGACTACTGCTCAGAGGGAGAGTGACAGTTTTAGCAAATTTGTGGCTTTGGGCCACCCATAATTATTTCAATTGAGGGTGCATATTTCATAGGTTTATCAATGTTCCATTGTAATTTGACAACAGTTAAATTATCCGCAAAGCAAAGCACTACCACGTTGAGATTAGTCCAAACCAACAGTTAACAATGGGAGCCAAACAATAGTGAACAAATAATTGTATGCATAAGTAGCTACCAGCACATAGATAAGCGTGATAGTGGAGGACAATAAGAGCAATATTAGAGAAGGAAGAAAGAAAGGTCTTACAAAGATTATACATTTGTTACCACCATGGCTAGGCATTGTACAATATATAGAAGATAACAGCCCCTGTCCCAAAGAGCACACTACATGCCAAAATACTATTAATTTCTACCCAGTATACCTGTTTCTTTCATGGACAGCTTTACTGGTATTTTATTCATTTAGAAGCAGAGCTAAAGCCTATTGAAATCAATGGAATCAATCCACTGACTTCAGTGAGCTTATTATTTGGCATGTTTATGCCCATTACCACCCTTGTTTCACATTGTGACTTATGGAAGAGCTGACGTTTAAAACTTTAATCTATTCCTTTTCCTAGACTTTTGAATACGATCAAAGTGAATGTTCAAAGCATCTATTGTCTGCTTTGATTTTTCATTTTTGTATGTAATTAGTTATTTGGATTTTTAATAACGCATACATAAGGGAATGTTCCGAGCCAAGACGTAAAATTTATGATTATTGTCAGATGATATGTTATCCCCTGAAATATTCTCTCTTACTTTCAGTATAATTTTTTTCCCATGACAACAAGACAGTTCCTAAGAAAAGGTGGATTTTTAATTATCAGTCCAGATAATTTTTAATTATCAGTATAACTGGTTTCAAAAGTTAAGCATATATCAAGAGCTTCAAACAGGGAGATGAGCACTGAGTCGGGATATATTCAAGTAAAGTGTGGAAATGCCTTAAATGACTGCAGCTTTTGAGAATAGCCAAGGTAGACAAAGGTCTAACTGACTATCATTAGCCTTCCTGGTTCTAAGAAGGAAGTCCTCTATCCCAGTGGTTCTCAAACTAGGGCCGTCGCTTGTGCAGGGAAAGCCCCTGGAGGGCCAGGCCAGTTTGTTTACCTGCCGCATCCGCAGGTTCGGCCGATCACAGCTCCCACTGGTTCCAGGCCAACGGGGGCTGCAGGAAAGGCGTCCAGCACATCCCTTGGCCCGTGCTGCTTCCTGCAGCCCCCAATGGCCTGGAGCGGTGAACTATGGCCAGTGGTAGCCGCAATTGGCTGAACCTGTGGATACGGCAGGTAAACAAACTGGCCCGGCCCGCCAGGGGCTTTCCTTGAACAAGCGGCGGCCTACGTTTGAGGACCACTGCTCTATCCTATCGTATTTCACAATACACAGAGGGAGAGCCATTACTGACTCTCTCATGAAGCCCTAGGTGTGATAACAGTATTTTAAACTAGCTTATTAAGATGGTACTTAAGAGATTCACAGGACCTTACTCTCAATTCTTCAAGATGTGAAGTGGGGGTAAGGGGAGGATGGTGGCTGTGAAGTTAAAAGGAAGTATAAAGGAGGTACATAGTCACTCTCAGTCACTCTCTCCCCACTGTATTTTCCACTGAATGCATCCAATGAAGTGAGCTGTAGCTCACGAAAGCTTATGCTTAAATAAATTTGTTAGTCTCTAAGGTGCCACAAGTACTCCTTTTCTTTTTGCGAATACAGACTAACACGGCTTCTACTTTGAATCCTGGATAGTGAGTCTATGAACTACAGAGAGAGAGAGATCAGGTCTACCATGGGTCTTTGAGAGTTCTGAATTTATGTTTGATCTTTCTCTGTATCAAAAGCTTCCTGCTTAACAGCTACAGTTGTGGAGCGGCTCCACGTCTGCTCCATGCCCACCCTATCCATAGTGAAGGGTAGCATGCCGACTGGTCACTAGAACTCAACTCAAGGGACCTTAGACTGGGTCTCTGCACACAGTATTCCCACTAACTTAGAAGGGGAGTCCTCATATAGTACATTACAGACATTTGTCAATATCCGAGTTGAGAGCTGCCGTGAGCGTTGGAATGGAGAAATATGTCCATCAGCATGTTTCCTGCACCAGTGACATGTACACTTTAGTCTACAATCACCTTTGTGTGTGAGAAATTCTGGATGTCACATCAAGGGAGGCAGTGGGCATGTCTAAACAGCATTTTGGAGTGAGTATCCAAGCCCAGGTCAACAGATTTGGGATAGCAGGGCTCAGACTAGCAATGAGCAAGGCAGGTAGTTGAAAATAATCCTTTATTTATTTTTTTCATTTTATTTTAATGTTTTATTTCATGTCCTAGTACTTAATAGTTTTTTGGGTGCTTCTGGGTATCTTCATGTTGCTTTAGTTAGATTGTAAAGCTCCTTGGGGTCTTTGCATTTTGTGTTTGTACCACACCTATCACAAAGCAGTTCTGGTCCATGACTGGGGCTCCTAGGCAGCAGTTCTGGTCCATGACTGGGGCTCCTAGGCACTACGATAATGCATATAAAAATAATCAATAACGTGTTCGGCATCCATCTCCTTATTCCTTTAGGGTGAAAGCACACATTGTCACGTCACAATCCCATAACCAGCTGTTTTGCTGGAGTAAAGACTCTGTGGACCCTTTGTAAAAGGGAATTTGCAATAGGATATAGGATGGAATCGTCCTCCCCTCCCACCTGGGGGTGGGTGCAGGGCAGCTGCTCCTTGGCAGCTTCTGCAGCCCATGGGCTCTGGCCGTGGCTACTCACATACATGGTTTTGGCTGTGACAAAGCCACATACGAATGAGGTACCAGTGTGAGGTGAGGGTGAAGTGCCCTGGTGAAGCAGCAGAACCCCCAATCGATTTGCACAGGGCAGCTCGCCAAGGAATGATTTCAGGATAGCTCTGAAATCAGCCTGCTGAAAAGAACGCCAGACTGCCTAGGCTCCAGCATGCCTTTGTGTTCAGCTTCCAATATAGCAGGCCAACAAAAGGGCCCAAGATACTATCTGCCCAAATGCGTAATGAAACTCATATTTGCGTTTCAGGAGAGGCTGACAAGTGTCAGGGGCAGAGAACGCTGCTGCATTGCCTTCTCTGTTTTTAACCAGCTCACATCACTGTTTACCTCACAAAATGACGCACGTTCCTGCTGCTCAGCTCCGCTCATCTGGAAACTAAAGGCTCCTTCAAGATAAAATAAATTGTTCCTGTGGCAGTGCCAAGGGGGTGATTTAATACAGTTTGGAGAGTTCTCAATTCAATTTCACACCCCTATGATTGTACTAACCCTCCTCCCCCAACCTAACAAACCCATTGTGGCTTAGTTTTCTTCTTTACAAGAGAACGAGCTGATACAGTAGAAAAGCAGAAGAACTTTCATATCTGAAGCATTCCAAGATTCCAGACACTGTACAGAGTACCATAACCTTCATAACATTATTTCAAGAGTCGCAAACTACTGGTCCAAGTGCATAGTACCTGGAACAGGCTTGTTAGTCCTGCTGCTAGCACTAGGAAACATGAAGTGTTCTGTGTAACTGGCGTTTGTGGCTCTCCAGGAAGCTGCATCAGCCTTTCTGCCTGAATACTGTGTTGCATTGCATTCCTTGGTTCTACTATAAAATCCCTTATATTGACAAGGAGAATGGTGAGTGAGAGTCTGTGGTGGAGCTAATGCACCCTCAGAATTCAAGGTTATTAACCTTGTTTTTTGCCTTGGGGAGTCCTCCATCGGTTACAATTGTGAAGTAACACCTTGAAAAATTAAGCTGAACATCAAGGCAGGAGAAAAAGTGCTCGAGGGCTGCCCTTGTGGAAGAAGCATCCATTCTGGTGCAAGTCCAAACCATAATGGCTAGATAATGTGTGCAGAAAATGCTGAGTGGCATTTCAACATACCTCCCTATCCTCATCCAACAACATACCTATTAAAGCACTGACTGCGGATCCAGCTCTTCTGCTGGAAGAATGTGAATCCAACTAATAAAGGCTTGTCAAACAACTTGTAACACAAGGAAGTATTGCTCTCCACTTACACATCCTGTTTTGAGATGAGAAATCGAAAGACTGCTATTATCCTAATCAACAAACAGTTAAGAAAGAAACAAACTGGCTTCTTAGCCAACAGGATCTCACTTGATCAAAACAGCAATAGTTGGCTTCCTCTGGAAAAAGGCGGCTAGGAAAAGTAATAGTTGGAGGAAGATTCCTGAGACAACCTTAGGTAAGAAACCAGAGTTATTGAACACAATCCTATCTATTATGAGAAACCATACAAAAGATCTTTAGATTCATAATGCTAAAGCCTGGGAGAAGAACTAGAACAATAATAATATTTTGTACTTCTATTGTGCTGTTCATGTCAGCGAGCTTCACAAAACTTAAATTTAGCTTCACAGCTCCCCTGTGAACCAAGTTCAAGGTCTTGGTCCTTATCTTTAAAGCACTCTATCGCCTGGGCCAAGGATAACTAAAAGGTCACCTAAAGCTCTGGGACAACAACCATGATTGACAATTATGCTCCTCCGGCAAAATGGAGCTCTCAACAATAAGGATGCGTCTACACTGCAGTTAAACACCTGTGGCTGGCCAGTGCCAGCTGACTCGGGCTTTCTGGACTTGGGCTACAGGGCTGTTTAACTGTGGTGTAGATGTTTGGGCCCGGGCTGGAGCCCTAGCTCTGGGTCCTTCCCCCCTCGCAGCGTCCTTATTGATGTCAGTAATTCAGGATCAGGCCCATGCAAATGAAATGATAAATACAAGAAGGAAACACGAGCAAAAGGAAACTGCAAGCAGAAGAATGTTGTTTTGTGGCTGCACTGCTATTTTATAACCTCACTAGGAGCTGTAATGTTATAAAACCACCATAAATACATGCTATTCATTTTGAGGCTTTGTCACTCCATTTAGACAAGAAAGATAAACTGTGAAAAAACATGGAACAATTTAAAAAGAAAAGCTTGGCTTGCTCATTCCTGATTTACTGTACTACCTGATGTGATCAACATTTGTAGCATTTCAGCAGTTTTTCCCATCACAGTCATGGGGGAAGCTCAACTGTACAACTGCAAATAACTGCACCAGCAGAATTAAAAAAAGATACTGCCTACCTGCCTGAATTTTGAAAGGCCAAACCCAAAACACATTGAAAGTTACCCTCTGCAAAGTCAGACAGTGGAGGGAATTGGTCTGCTGTGTTATACTGATAACTATTTACTACTATAGCTCTTTTACTAGCTGAATCCCACAATACTGTACACACATTAATTAATCCTCACAAATGCTCCACTGAGGTAGGTAGAAGAGAACACCTTACCTGTCATTGTTGTTCTCACAAGACATGCTAGGATGAGAGAGAGAGAGAGAGAGAGAGAGAGAGAGAGAGAGAGAGAGAGAGAGAGAGAGAGACTGCTGAAGTCTAGCCTCAAATACAAAGAGAACTGAGGCCGACGAGAAGCAAGGTTTCAGACTCCTTGAGAGCCACAGTCGGATTAGCGGAGATACAAATAGTACTGCCCAGGCTAAGAGTGTCACTTTGTTTCCCCCAGCACTTACAATTCAATCACAGCAAAAGAGCTTCTCATAAACAGACATAGTCACCTCATTGTCCTCTGTCAGTTCCCTCTTTAAAACTCTCCTTTGTCATGATACCTACAAAAGGCTAGATAATGGTTACGCACTTGGTGTGCTGTGACCATTATTCTCTCATGGTTTCCTTATGCTCCCCAGACTGTATCCATTTTTTATGTTATCTCCTCTTATGCTTAGATTGCAAGCTCCTCAGGGCAGGGACTGTCTTTTGTTCTGTGTTTGTACAACACTTAGCACAATGGGTTCTATAATTGGAGCCCCTAGATGCAATATAAATAAATCATCATAATCAAATAAATACATAAATAATAATAATAATGTGGAACTCTCCAGAGAAGGTGAGTAGGTGAATGTGATTTATTATAACATACCTACCTAGGAAGGACAAATATTGCAAGTACATTCTAAACAAAACTGGAAACAGGATAAACTAATTTCACATATGGTTAGGCTAAGGCATCCCTGATCAAAAAACACATACTGGGAAGGGGCAATGGACGGGTAGAAAAGAATTCCATCCTTTTCCAAAAGATGGAAAAGAAATAAGATATGGAACAAGACAGTAGTCTCCCCTGTGCCTTAAGCTCAATAGCTCTTGCTCTGCTGGTAACTCTTATGAGATACAGAGCTCTTTTTAGGGTCCATTCCTTAAGTCCTTGGGCCTGTTTCTCCTCTCACATCAATTAGGTGTAGATCCTGGATAACTCCATGCAAATCAATTGGATTACATCAATGCAACACAACTGCAAGATTAGAATTAGCTCCCTGTGAGGGAGTGTTTATCCCACACTAGCCTAGAAGGGGTTAATGAACCTGAAAAGGGACCAATTAACTGGATACGCCACAGCTAAGCGGAATTAGGTGGTTTAAGTAATCCCCCAAATGATGGAGCCCAGCTGAGAAGCAATAGGCCCGACTAGGATGAAGCCAGGAAGCTGTCAGCAGAAAGGGGCTGCAGTGAGGGAGCTTCTGGACATTAGAGAGGGAAAGAAGGAAATCTAGGGGTGAGGTTGTAGAGAAAGGCTCGAGGGAACGGCAGCAAGGTTTAGGAGCGTGCAGACCGTGGCTGCTAATTAGAGGGTCCCTCAGCTGGAATCTGGAATAGAGGATGGACTCGGGTTCCCCTGCCAGCCACTAGGGAAGTGGCACCGACTGGGCAGTGAATGGGAAGACTGCTGGAGACAGTTTGTACAGAAACACTTTGATACCCTGGAAGGGGCAAAGCACATAGTGACCTGGCTGGAGGACCAAGCCACGAAGGGAGAGCACCCAGAATCGCAGAGAGTGAGAGAGGCCGCGACATGGTGTGCAACAACCAGCAGAAGGGGGCGTTGGACCTAGAAAGAGCTAATTGCCAGAGCAACCAGGAGGAGGCCCATTAGTGGTGAGTGTACCCTGTGACACTCCCCTATCTTCCTCCTCACCTTGGCAGAATTTACATTCAGACCCTAATCCAACAAAGTATTTAAGTATATGGGAAGTGATTGAAGATTTGAAGTCAATGGAACTGCTCATGCTTAAAATTAAGCAGATGCTTAAGTGCTTTGCTGAATGGGTGCCATATTAAATTCAATAGAAATTTTGCCTAAGAAGGGATTTAATAAGGATATTGGGATCCAACCATTTGTGAGCGCTACACCCATGACAACGTAACTTATACTTCTGTAATCTGATAGCGTTTTAGAGGACAATTACACATGATGCGTTCAGCAAGCACAATTTTCCATTGTTTTATTAAATGTTTTAAGTTTTTTCTAGACTACACTTTTTTTCTACATTAGAAAAGAGTGCTACAAATGGGAAAAATGGAATATGGAAAAGGAGAGCAAAGTTCAAGGAACAGCTTGAAAGTGGGTGTGAAATATAGCTAAAGGGA
Source organism: Chelonia mydas (assembly GCF_015237465.2). Taxonomy (NCBI): domain Eukaryota; kingdom Metazoa; phylum Chordata; order Testudines; family Cheloniidae; genus Chelonia; species Chelonia mydas. Next base: position 14,363,289 of record NC_057851.1, read on the forward strand.
CAAAGACTGGAAGTGATGCATGAAGCGAAATAACAGACTCCCTTATACTGAAGTCCCCGTAGACCTACTGACTGCCCGTTATTGATATGCCAGTGTAAAGTGATGTATGTTACATGTCAAGAAGCTAGCTAGAAGATGCAAGGCAGATGTAAGTTAAAGTTTAGGGTGGCCTAGTTTAACTTACATATTACTGAACCCTCTTGTTTGTTGCTTTTCTTGCTATACTTCTCTCTTCTGCTCTCTGTGTGTGTGAATTACACTAACACAGACTCCTTTATAGAGTTTGTTTAGAACAAGAAAAGAAGTGGAGATTAAGGTGGGATTAATTTACCTCAACCTCTTTCCCTATCAAAACAAACCAATACTCAGCGGGTCACATTCAGAAGTGATGTGTCTGACTCAGGGTGTCCTTGGTGGCAACTGGCAGAGGGCACAGGGGGTGCACAGAGTTACACAGGGATCTCCTGGGTCAGATATTTGCCTAATAGTTCACCAAAGGGCAGTGTGTGAGGTCTCTATTGAGAGCCAGTAGCCCACTGGTCATCATAATCATTGTGAAATGTCTTTATGGAGAATATTTAAGGAGCTCTGTATCTATACTGAAAATTATGCTTTTGAGGTCTTGGAGTTAAGGTAGGTCACTAGGAGGTGACACACCTCATGCCTGAGGGGAACATCTCTGAGGTAACAGACCACCTATTTCCCTGTCAGGCCTTTACGTATTGTCTGCCTCACACTGCAGGCCTGTTTGCATACTGAGCCGGGGCAAATGGAGAGATTGTGAAATCAACAAGAGGAAGAAACATACAGCAGTGGGTGTCCAGTTTATGAATAAAGGCAAAGGACTGGTCTAGCATAGCAAAGAGACACACTGAATCTTTCACCTAGGAGGAACTGACAGTGTGCCTGTCTCATGAAAGAAGGGTCATGGCCTGCGTGGCTGTAAAGCGCTGCAAGGATTTTGGATGTGCAATACTTTATTAGACACAAGAGTATCTCATTAATTAAGTCTACACTGTGTGTTATGATTTTATATGTAACCATTTATTGCCAATACTCCTACTTGAATCTCTGTGTGTTGTTAAATAAACTTCTACTCGATTTCACTACCAACAAATCTAAGTGCCGTGAGGTAAGCGGAGCAGTGAGCTGAGATGGAACTGATAAGCTGGGCGTCCTGCTTCTTTGGAAGTGATGGATCAGTGAATATTGCAAATGTCCAGTGGAGCTGGGTTACATACTTCAGGGGATACTTGGAGGGCTAGGTGGTTGCTGCGTGCCTGACTCCTAACCTGCAGAGTGAGAGCAGGGCCTGTGCAGGCCAAGAGGGGAGGGCTTGTGTTGCCAGTGGCCAATGGAATTGGTGAGCTGACCCCCAGCAGGCACAGACAAGGCTTCCTCATGTTAAGGGCAGGTGATAGCGAGATGCCTCGCAACGTAGGATGCCCCTGGGAAGCATCAGAACACATAAGGCAGCTAAGTGTATACAAGTGACACACTGATAGCGTGGGTATGACCGTAAGTGAGAAAGTAAGTATACTGAAGTGCAGCAGGAGCCTAAATTGGAATAACATATAAACTGAGGGAGCTGGAAGAAGGCGGAAGTTACACCAACTTGAGACTCTGTCTAGACTTATTTAGACTCATCTCTGAATCTGGTTCAGGTTCTTTTTTTGCCACCATTTTATTTATGCTCCTGAATAGAGGGCTAAATAAAGAGCAGAGGGTTGAATCCTGCACTTCTATGGGAGTTTAACCTGACTTATTCAATGAGTAAAGACTGCAAGCTCTGGCCCAAAACTGCTACTGCCATGCACCTTTGTGAAGCTTTGCATCAATTTCAGACACTGAAGAGTGACACCAGTCTTGCACTGCTCTAGAAATACGCGGACTATGAATTCATTGGTCCCTTTTTCTCTCTCCAATTTCTTACCTCAGTCTGGACTGCAGGTAATCAGCTGACACTTCTAGCAGGTGTGGGGGAGGGGGGGCAAGATGTTTCTGAAAAGTAAACAGATTTGCAATACTAAAGTGCATTCTACACAAGTTCCCTTTCCGACACTGAAGCCCTTGACCCATTCCTAGTGGAAACACAGAAAGAAAAACTAGGAGAAGATTAAATTAATTTTTCCAGTGTGGTCTGGCCAAAACTGCAGCCAGAAAAATAAAATGTTAGGTAAGTTATTCATTGCCTATTCTCTGCTCTGCTCCATTGATGGACTGTCACAAGGGTGTGAAAACAGGTTATTCACTAGGCAAAACTGTTCTTGATATGAGCAGTAGAACCTGCCATCACAAGAGAGGGAGTCAAGATGACTCTGCTCTATGATGGGAAGAAAGGTCGCATACATTATGGTCCAAATTCCACCATTAGATATGTGGGTGCTGAAATTAATGTGCATGTGCTTCCAAAGGCTGGATCTGGGCCTTCAATATATTAATCTTACTTGCTTTTCAGAACAATCTTGTCTCCATTCATTAAGAGTGTCAAAAGGTAACCTATGGTCAAAGGCTGTCACTAAAAAGGTACAAAATGAAGGATGGAGTCCCCAATGACCCTTTGATTGCTAAATAAAGATCCGCACACAACTGTACTTCTTCTATTTTGGTATGAATCAACATAAAAAGGAGAAGGATTGGATATTTATATTGGTAACAAGAACATCCAGAGTTATAGTAAAATTCTTAAAAACCCAGGAGTTCTAGAAAAGTTACAAACACTCGTGCTTCAGAGCATAAGTCAACCTCTAACCACCAGAGGTTAAGAAGAAACTTTTCCTGGGGCCAGGTTACCCCATAATTGCCTATAAAAGGCAATTCTGGCACCTTCCTCTCAACAGGACATTGAACTAGATGGACCATGGGTCTGATCCAGTTTGGCAATTCCAAAATTTCTAGATTAGATAGATAGGGGAGGGGGAGAAATCCCCAAACTTTTCTTCTTCTTCAATTTGGCAAGCAGTGGTACATCTCTGAAGAAAGCGATAGTTCATGAACAACATATGTGCCATTTCCAAGACAAATGGCTAATTTCCATTTGGCAGAGATTTTGTTTTTGAAACACAAGAATGGGAAAGAACAATAATTCTGTTTTATGGCTAAAATCCTTACCGTTTTTCTCAACATCTTTTTCATTTACTAATGGGGGGAAAAGGTATCAATCATTAGCAAATCACAATTAAAATTATGTTATTGGATTGGACCTATTTAGTACAATGCACCCTTAGTAGAGCTTGCATCTAATGCTACTACAGAAATCACTGATAGGGAGGCAGGGATGTCTCATTGTTGGAGAAGGGATTGGGTGACCACAACATTGGGCTTTGTTCCTGTGCATGAATTACTCACTGTGTGACCTTTCATGTCACTTACGGCCACATTTACAAAGATATGTAGGCATCCAAAGATGCAGATAGGTTCCTAACTCACTTAGGCACCTATGTAAATCCCACCAGACACCTAACTACCCCTGAAAGTCAGTGTTGCCTAATCGTAAAAGCTAGGTGCTTAATCCGCATAGATACTTTTTGTAAATGCCAGTAGGTGCCTATTTGCATCTTTAGGTAGCTATGCACCTTTGTAAATATATCTCTTAAAAGTCCAATTCTGCAACATTTTACTCTGTGTGAATAATCCCACTGAAATCAATGGCACTACTCATGTGAGTACAATTTTGCAGGACTAGAGTGACATGAAAGTGAATGGAACCACTTCCTTTGACTTCAATGGGCTTTGGATCAGACCATGCTAAGGATTATTCATGAAATGAAGGGTTTGCGGAAACAGGCCATTTGCTCCCTGTGCTTCAGCTTTTTCCCATCTGTAAAATGGGAATAATACTTAGCTACTCATCTGGAATTACTGCTTGTAAAGTTCTTTGCTCTTTCACAGAAACTGTAATTACAGTGTCAGGTAGCAGGAATAACAACTAAATTATCTTGGTCTTTTTGGTTATAATGTAATTTTAAACAATTAAATGCCCATTGCTAAATGTTGATAGTCAGCTCATATAACATTTTATAATCTGAACAGTGGTATTAACATTAAAGGCATCCATGCCATGGATTGATTTATTAAAATGTATTATTTATATTATGGTAGTATGTAAGAACCCCAATCAAGGATCAGTATCAAAGCACTGTATAAACAAACAAGTACCAAAAAGGATATCTCTGCCCCAGGTTACTCACAATCTACAAGTCACACAGGACATAAGAGGTGGACAAAAACAGACAAATAGGGTGAAATGGGGTGGGAGGATGGGGCAACGGTAAAACTAACATTTTAGCAGAAAAACAGAAGACAGGTGCCATTTTAGTATTCAATAATGATTTGTAAAAGATATAGTAACCTATGGTCTGTCAAGCCAAAAATAACAATTTGGGCAGATTGTAGATTTTTGGATGCAACTTGTTTAGCGTAGCCAGAAGAGGAAACTGATATATACAACTACATCATAACTAGATATGATAGATTCCAGCGAAAAGTAAGCCAGACCACCATATGCTATGCTTCTTACAGACAAGGAAGACCTCATTCTTGAGCTCAAGCTAGAATATCTGTAGTTCCTAGGATTTCAAAGCAACAGATGAGTACCAGTCTGTAACCATTAGTAGCTACATACTGTATACGTGCATGTACAATCAGTGTGTGCGCGCATGTGTAAATAAAATACAAACACACACCCCACCTCTTTAGATTCTCCATGCCTATACCCGTCAACACTCTTCCCGTTCCCAGAGTAAATACTCTTAGTCTTTCGAAAGCTTCTCTGTACTAAATCCTCCTATCTGTGATAATCATTTGTGCCCTTCTACTCTGCCTTTGAAACTGAATGAACCATGAACCAAAAGTGCACACACCATTTAAGCGGAGAATGTATTATGAATGTCCATAATGGCATTATAATATTTTCCATATTATTCCCTATCCTATGCCTAATGCAGCCAAGCCTCTTATTTGTTTTTATGACTGATGCTGCACATTGAGCAGAAATCTTCATTCAAGTGTGCTCAGTGACGCCACAATCTTTCTCCTGAGAAACACAAGTAATTTGGGAACTAGCAGACTATGTGCATGTAGCTTAAATCATTGCTGTTGATTAAATGTATCAGTCTAGTTATTCCTTGCAAATGCAAGATATATTGTTTAATGCACCTGAACTTTTAATTCTTTAATTAAAATATGCAGGTTAAGAAAACATGTTCTCTCTCTAGAAGTTGTATAAAGAGATCAGTAACTTTTTTCTGTCTCACTACTATGAATAGCAGATATAATGCTGTTGTGGATAACCAGCATTTGGCTTGATTTCCAGTGCTCATTATTAGTAGGTCTAGTCCATTGATTCTCAGACTATGATTCATGACCAGTGGTGGTCTTCAGAAAACTGACTGGTCACATTATCCTGGCTTTCCTCCTCATTTTCAGCTCTTAAATTGCTTTAAAAAGACAACTAAAATACACTAAATATTTGTCTGATTTCACTTTTCCAAGGAAGTAAGTGTTGTTGTTGTCACAGAGTTGCTATGTGATACCATATGAGAAGGGAAGTGGCCCTTGCAGTGGCGGATAGGAGGAGGTAGGTCCAGGCAAGTCACTCTTTTAAGATGCAGTCTATACTATGAAAAAGTTAGTGGTTTCCTCGTTAGTGGTTAAAAACTAAGATGAGGCATCAGATCTGGATTTTATTCCCAATACAGCCAAACACTTGACTGTGCTACTTTGGAAAAATCACTAAGGTCCACATTTTCAGAAGTTTCAGAGTAACAGCCATGTTAGTCTGTATTCGTAAAAAGAAAAGGAGTACTTGTGGCACCTTAGAGACTAACCAGTTTATTTGAGCATGAGCTTTCGTGAGCTACAGCTCACTTCATCGGATGCATAGCATATCGTGGAAACTGCAGAAGACATTATATACACACAGAGACCATGAAACAAAACTTCCTCCCACCCTGTTACCAGCAGGAGAGTGGGGTGGGAGGAAGTTTTGTTTCATGGTCTCTGTGTGTATATAATGTCTTCTGCAGTTTCCACGATATGCTATGCATCCGATGAAGTGAGCTGTAGCTCACGAAAGCTCATGCTCAAATAAACTGGTTAGTCTCTAAGGTGCCACAAGTACTCCTTTTATTTTCAGAAGTGCCTCTTTTGGTATTCAATTTGAGATATCTCACGCTTGCTTTTCAGAGATGTTGAACGTTCAGAAATTCATTGCCTTCACCTGGGAATTGCAGGTGCTCAGCAGTTCTAAAATCAAGTTGGTCACTCAAATCAGTCGCCACTTTGAAAAACAGGGCCTAAACTTTTCTGTGCCACAATTTCCACATCAATAAAAGGGGGATAATATTGACTTATGTCATGCGAGTTGTGAAATTTTATCAATTAATATTTGTAAATAATAATAATTATTTGCACTTGCATAGCACACCTTAGAGGAACTCTGCACACTAAACAAATATTAACTGAACTGGCCTCACAGCATCCAGGTGTGGTAGGAAAACATTATCCGCCCCATTTAGAAGTAAGTGTACTGACATAGCTAGATTAAGTTATTATTAGTGTGAAAGTAATGCCCCCAAATGTCGTAAACAATGTTCATACATCTGGGAAGTTCCTGCCCTTAAGAGTTCACAATCTAGAATATTTTAATACGGCTAAATGTATACACCTAGGAAGAATGTAGGCCATACTTACAGGATGGGGAACTCTATCCTGGAAAGCAGTGACTCTGACAAAGGTTTGGTGGTCAGGATGGATAATCAGCTGAATATGAGCTCCTACTGCGACGCTGTGGCCAAACGAGGTCTGGCAGGATAATTGTGCATCCACATTAAAAAAAAATTGTGGAAGAGCTTTGGTGTGAAGCTACACTTAATCCTGCAGTCACATAGAGACTCCAAGTCAATTAGAGAGCTGTGGAGTCAAGTCTCCCCCTAACCCTTTAGTGCAGTGGGATTCTGAAAATCGCTTGTTTTGACTGCTCTCAACTAAACACACTATGAATCCTCTGCTACTTCAAGCATTTTTCAGGGTGATGTGATGCTCATTGCAGATTGCAATGTCTCTTGAGATGCTGCTATTTGAGCAAAACAGCTGACTCCTTGTCTCATGAAAGGACCTTGCGGGGTACAGAAGACAGTGTGCAGCTGAAATAGCAGACACTCAGCTGAACATACTGCAACTGTGCCTGCTAAGAGGACTGGAGTCCAGAGTGGCAGAGCTACAGAGTTTCATTGTTCCTGCTGCCACTATGTAACTGTTCCAAAGCTAAGGATGTTTTGAAAAGTTACAGAGTTTTTTGGAAAACTTAAAAAAAGAAACTGAAATTGAAAGCGAGAAAAAATACACAAACTCAGACTCCTAGACTTTAAGACCAGAAGGGACCATCATGATGAGGGTTAAGATTTTGTCATGGGTGTTTTTAGTAAAAGTCATGGACGGGTCACGGGCAATAAATAAATAATTCATGGAAGCCCGAGACCCGTCCATGACTTTTACTAAAAATACCCTGTGGGGGGATGAACAGTCAGAGTCCTGCTGGGGGCTGACCTCCGGCAGCTGATCCCACCCCGCCCCGCCCCTGCTCCCGTGGTAGGGCCTGACAGCCACTGCTCAAGCCCCAGAGACTGACGCAGCCCCAGGGCTTCTGTTCCGGCGGCAGGGGCTGACTACTGGCCTGCTGCTCTGCTCCAGTCCCACTGCTGTTCCTGGAGCTTATAGCTGCTCCAGCCCTGCCACTGTGTCTGGCTGAAGCTGAAGAAGGCATGGAGGTCCCGGAAAGTCACAGAATCTGTGACCTCCATGACAGCATTGTATCCTTAATCATTATCATCTAGTCTGACCTCCTGCACATTGCAGGCCACAGAACCTCACCCACCCACTCCTGTAATAGACCCGTAACTTCTGGCTGAGTTACTGAAGTCCTCAAATCACAATTTAAAGACTTCAAGTTACATCATTCATTGTATTGTCTTCTATAGCAAAACAAAATAATAAAATAAAATAAAATAAACTTAAAAATTTGGGGGGAGTTTTTATGAAAGATTTCAGTGCCGGAATGAGGCAATTTTTCATAGAATAAAATTTCAAACAAAAAATGTCCACCTCCTTTCAGCTGTAGATTGACTTCTCTTGTACCCAACAAAGTTGCAAGCAACGTAACTGAAATCTATTGAGTTATACCAGCATAAAGCTGGAGTAGCAGAGTGGTGACTCAGGTCCTGCATCATATCTATAGTCCTCTGAAATGGAGCCAGTGCCATAGTCATGAAAAGTTAGAGTAGTAAAAGGGGGGAAAAGGTGAAAAAAGGGAAGGAGCCTGAACATTCAAGAATTTGAAAATTTTAATTTTTTTAAAGTTCTGTTCCAGACCCTGCAAAATGGAAATGTCAAAATTTCAATTCTGATTGCAAAATCTTTTCCCCATTTTTTGACCAGCACTAGCTAAAAGAGCTGGCACCCAGGGGGTGGTTTCAGTAGAGTTACAATAACAGGAACAATGCAGTCGTGAAACATGCCCACTGAGTATTCAAATGCAGTATAGAGCTCCTTAATTGGCAGATGAGAGTATTTATAGCCCTGATTACTCTAGCCACCTAGTTCAGCTAAAAAGAGTGGAGACAAAAATAGCCCAGTCTGAATTAACCATAAGAGTAGGTAAGTGTGATATAGCCAACGAGAAACTAAGTACCTTGATTATGTAGAATGTGATAAGGTAAAACCAGAAGTGGCTAAGACAGAGACAATTAATGAAGTGCCCATTCTTTCCCCAAAAGGGAGATTAATAATTTGGGAGATAAATGGGGTATTATTGGTTCTTCAGCCGTACCTACTCCAAACTTGCTACACCCCTCATACATCTGATTTGGGGGAGAGAAAAATGGAGAAGTTAGGTGGAATGAGACTTATGACAGAACATTCGCTGCCTTGAAGGATAAGCTCTACACTGATTCCTACAAAGAGGACATAGCACATCAATGTTTCCTCTGAACTACGTGGCTGTGTTCCAAGGCCTCCATTTTTGACCTCTGAAGTATCACAGCTCTATCATATGAAATGCATTGATGCAATAACATGCCAACTGGAACTCATTGGCACTTCAGCTTTGTGGTGTGATTCTGTGCTAATACCATTTACCTTAAGCTCCAGGGCCTCAACATGTTCACATCAAAGAGCTGCTTTGTAACAGCCTGGGAACTACAGTTTCAAGGGACAGTTCTGCCCTGATATCCAGGACCTTGGGAGTTTCCTGCACTGAAGTGTCTCTCTGCTGGTAGAGTTGCAAGGCCACACTTATTTCAAAAGCTGGGCTAGGCAGTGCTTCTTTGAAGCACTCCAAGCCTAGAATGGTTTTGACTCACAAAATTCTCATGAAAACTCATTAAGTTCTGAGACACTCTTCTCTCTCTTATAGAGCTTGGGATAATGTCTCCAGGATAATGAGATGGAAACAAGGAAGGATTGTCTTGTGGTTAAGACAGTAGACTGGGATGCAGAAGATCTGGTGTCTAATGACTCTTCCACAGACTGTTCTGTGGCCTGGAGCAAGACAATCAATTTCTCCATGCTTCAGTACCCAACTGTACAATAAGACTAATGATATCTCCCTACCTCACAGAGAAGTTGTGACTATAAATCCATAAATATTTGGAAAGTGCTTAGCTACTACAGAGAAGGGGACATATATCTACATAGATAGAATTATCTTCAGCAAACCAGAATCATCAACCCAAACTGCTGCAGCTGAAAAACCTTCCGTGCTTCCAAGAGTCACCAACAACTCAAAGACAATGCAGATATGCAGTTAAATGCACCAAAATGAAACTGGTGCTATGAGAAGTTGCTCTGTGGCCCAAGGAAACCAAGGGGAGCAGGGTCAGAGGACACAGAAATGCTGACCAAACTCAATCTGAAGTCTGAAGGAGCAGCAGAAGCTGGAAATCACCCTCACAGCTGCATTATTAATGCAAGGGAGCAGGGAAGGGAAGACAAGTTCATTAGCTGAGCCAGAAGAAAAAATGTGGAATATAGAATCTTTTGTAGGGCAACTGGTCTCAGAAGGCAGCTGAGCTGCCTGTGCATCAAAGGGCCAAAGGGGGAGTCCATGGTGTCTCATATCAGGGAGCTGAGACCCAAGAGTGGGAATCCGGTCAGTATTACATTTTTACAGAGGAATTAGAACGGACACCCTATAAGTCTCAAAAGTCTCCCTTTGGAAAATTCCATTCGCTGAAGGGTTGTTTTGACAAACATGTCAACCAAATGAGTGAGGGCAATTTTGAGTAACAGCCCAAGCACATGGTCATGACAATGGGTTTTTTTTCAGCTTGTTGAGGGAAAACGCACAATGCTTAACAGCTGGGCACAGAGAGAGTGACTGAAGGCTTAAACAGGGTTGGTTCTTGGAGCTCCATGAGCTGTGTGCTGGCTAACTGAGTTAGAAGCTGTACTATGATTTTACTATCTAATTATATCTCTGTTCTTATGTATGAATACTGCAAACAGACAAGGATAAAAGTACTCCATGTCTATGTCCACCTATTTCTGTCCCAAAAAGAAAACATTCATTGCTTGGTGTGATGTTGCACTCCATATGTTTTATGGATATATGCTTATGAGTGTGAATATGATGTAACTGGAATATGCTTTATGCAAAATGTCTCTTGTAAGGTATCATACCAAAGGTTATAACCTACTGAATATATTCCTCCTATTTGTATGCATGTATCATTCTTGTATCTGAAGCTAGAAATATGAAGTATAACTCTGAGTTCCTATTGTAATTATGCAGTGTGGGCCATTAATGGTGGTTTAGAATCTTGATGGCTTCCATTGACTAGAACAATTGGTTGTAAATGGTTTATTTACCTGCACGACTTCCTGTGTACGTGTGGGCCAACCCAGGAAGAATGGAGACTAGGGGTCTTACAGTGACATGTGACCATGTCACATAATAATGAAATCCATCTTAAATCTGGTACTTTTCCATTTAGGAGGAGGGGTGGGGACCCAGACAGACAAAAGATTCCCGCCTTGTGCCAAAGCTATAAAAGGGGGGGAGCAGGACAAAAGGGGTCAGTCATGAGAAAACCCCTGCTTACCACCTGAGATGCCTGCTGGAACTAACAAGGACTGTACCAGGGGAAAGGATTGGGCCCAGACTAGGAAGGACTCTAGTCTGTGAAAGAAGCTTATTGGAACACCTCTGAGGGTGAGATATTACCTGTAATCAGTTTTGTAATGTATTAGGCTTAGACTTGCGTGTTTTTGCTTTATTTTGCTTGGTGATTTACTTTGTTCTGTCTGTTATTACTTGAAACCACTTAAATCCTACTTTTTATACTTAAAATCACTTTTGTTTATTAATAAACCCAGAGTAAGTGATTAATACCTGGGGGAACAAACAGCTGTGCATATCTCTCTATCAGTGATATAGAGGGCGAACAATTTACAAATTTACCCTGTATAAGCTTTATTTAGAGTAAAATGGATTTATTTGGGGTTTGGATCCCATTGGAAACTGGGTGTCTGGGTGCTGGAGACAGGTAACCTGCTGAGCCATTTTTAGTTAAAGTCTGCAGCTTTGGGGGCATGGCCCAGACCCTGGGGCTGTGTTGCAGCAAGCTCGCGTGTCTGGCTCAACAAGGAGGGTTCTGGAGTCCCAAGGTGACAGGGAAAACGGGCTCAGAGGTAATTTCAGCACATCAGGTGGCAGTCCCAAGAGGGTCTTTGTGACTGAACCCGTCACACTGTATTTTCTAGCAACACATTCTAGCATCCTATTGATCTTCTTTACTCTGACTATAAATTGCCCATTGTCTAATTACCACTCTTAAAAGAGAACACTCCTGTGTGACCTTTAATGGAAAGGCGGATTGGGGAGAATATAAAACTCTCAGTCTTGTTCTTAACTTCACATTTGTTCCATAGTTTCTATAACACAGCTGAGAAACACTAATAGAATGGCTTAACTGTGCTAAGCATAATGCACCTGATGTTCACCTGCAGCTCTCATTGACTTCAACTACTACAGTGAATGCTCATTTCCTCCAAGCCAGGCACAGTGTAAACACAGTGATTCTGTATGTCTTAAAACCTACTGAAAGTAAACTTAGAGAGAGTCTTGTCACATCATTATTCCAAATAACTTAACATTGTGATTGAACCCATTCCTTCTTTGGAGGCTCTTTACCATGGAGTTCTGCAGCCTTTACACAATGGTCATCTGGGGAAGGACAATGCTGGAAAGGGAAACATGCAGCATCCAAAAGAGCTACATCACAGGTGCCTCTCAGTGATTCATTCTGCGCTGGCAGCAGGCACCCCACCCCGTACTGTCACGTCACTGGCTAAGAGTCTGGCTTACCACAGGAACTGAAGTAACAGAGCCCGAAGCACTAGCAGTAGCCCTGCTGTTCCTGTGGCTCCAGAGAAACATGCACAAAGTTCTGGGCTATCAGTCGCTTTTCATTTACACAATCTTTCCCACACACAGAAAGCAGCTGATTATTTAGAGGTTGAGCATCCGTGTTGATTTTGTGCCTCTTTATGTTTACAACCTATAATCAGCTGGCAACTGGGATTTTATACCGAGAACCAGAGCCCAGATTACCCAGCCTATAAACATATGTAAAACATTTACCTTTACAACTCTCTTATTGTAAATTGAACTCTAGCATCTTGCTTGTATGTTCAAATGTAATCTTCTCCACATCCTCTCTCCCCAAAGCCAAAGTGATCCTGCTTTTCAAACATGAACTGATACTGACACAGATTGCTTTCCAGGTCAAAAGAAAGAGGCCTCCCCCCACACCTTTGTTATTTATTCTACTTAATCAAGTACTATATAAGAATAGATAACACACATGTACACGTTTCCTCAAGCTGAGCTATTGCACTTGTGTTCAATTCAGAGATTGTTTCAATATGGTAATCATATTTCTGTTTGATTTCTAACAATTCTGCCAACGAGAAAACAGCTATCAGACATAAAAGCACTCTAAAGAGAAATTATAAAACATTACCTCAATTCTCATGTTATTTGGTATTTTTCTTAAAACGCCATCTCCTGGAGACCTGAGATTATGTAAACATCTCAGATATGCTTACAAAAACACAGTCCCCACGATTGTGGAGCAAAATCTGAAAACATGCACTCTAAAGGCTCAAGAACCAGAAGACAAATAAAGACTCAAAATGTATTATTATATAATAATCTCACGATTTTTAAGACCACCTCATAGTGTTTGGAAGCCTGACTCATGATTTTTTCAGTGTGTAGGGTTGACAATATGAAAATGAGCAGTAATACTCTGCCCTTCTAGAATGCCTTTCCCTTGGCTATCTCAAAGCTCTTTAAAAACATTAAATCTCCCAGCATCTCTATGACTTAGCCAGTTTCACGACTGGAAAAAGTGAGAAACAGAGAAATGAAGTGACCTGCTCAAGGCTGCCAAACAGATCAGTCTCAGGGGAGAACTGCTATCACTGTCCTTGCACTCCCTGAATGTCCCAAGTCTAGAAGTGGTGTCAGACTGCTAGACTTTCCAAAGGGAGAGCAGCAAGGGAAGGGCAGAACTATGGCCGGAACCCCTCCATGCTTACATCCAATAATGAGCTGGGATAGGAATATGCACACTGTACCCTGTCTAAATGCAGATAGCACACCTGGCTCCAATGTGCATTAGCCCAAAGTCCCCAGAGCCAGTCAGACTAGCCCCTCTTTGCTTCCCGTAAGTGCACACTATGGGTTAAATACAAAACAATGGCCGCTCTGCATATACAGCAAAGCTTTTTCCTATCATTGAGATACCTTCCATATTTCACGCTGTACCATAGCTGTGGTGCACACAGTAGGCTCATAATCCTTTATATTAATGCATTAATATTTATTATTATTTGGATTGTGTGGTGCCTAGAGACTTCAACCAGGGATCGGGCCCCATTATGCAAGGTGCTGTACATGGATGGAATGAAGAGATTCCCAGCCCGGAAGAGGTCAGTCTAAGAATCTCTCAATTGTAACTTTAAAAAAAATCCTTCATTTTTATATTACTCTCTCTTTTCCTTTTTCACTGATTTCTGAAATCTCTCTTCCAGAAATAAACAAGATTTTCATTAATAAATGTATTTCTTGCTTTTGTAAAAATGTCTCTACAATAAAATGACAACCTGAAGGCATTAAAATAAAGTAGAATTCTCATTATATAACTGAACTATGTAACTTCATGAGCAGAAATGCGTTTGACGTTTCCATCACTAGTATTTGTATTTACCTATTTTATCTGTCTAACAAACAATCTTGGGTGTTTCTCCTTGATATCTAAGCACCATTAATTCTGCATCAGGAAAATGGTAACATCTGCATTAGCCTAATCTGCTCTCTGAAATGTCATATTTATTATTCAGAGGGCCAATTTATACGAAACAAAGGGGACAGGTGATTTAAACCTATGATTGGACAGCTTAGTCTATTCACCATGGCTCTCTGGGCCTCAATTCAACACTTTAACTGTGGGTTTAATTAAATGAGATGGGCTAAGTTGACACCACCCAATGTCCATTGAATGTAACAGGAGTCTTATTGCTAAAACTTTCCTCGCTACTGTGGAAGATTGACTCCTAAATGACTGCTCGCCCATATTGCAAAACCTAATGAACTACCACATACCTTATAAGAAAAGTGTCATCCGCTATCTGTTCAATTTATTATTGAGATAACGTGCCTTTCGGAGACTCAGAGAGATAGCTCCCTACAGTCCAGGGTTCAAGTAAACAGCAATGTGTAACTCCAAGGAGGTGACATAGATTCCTGGGATTCTGTCTGCTAGCAGCTCAGGGAGAGGCACACTGCCCCGGTAGGGAGGGAGAGCCAGCAGAGTCCGCTCAGCAACCAGTAGGGAGGGAGACGCCATCCCAGGGAGAAGCCATTTGGTAGTCAGGCTGGAGCCAGCCAGGAAAAGGGCTGGACTGGCTGTGTGGGGAAGCTGGTGAGTCTCATCCTCCTGAGAACAGGCCTCTAGGGACCTTACAGCGGATCCCTCAGCTGGGTTTTTTCCTTCCCCACTGATGATTCCCAATTTGTAGCATTTGCTGGGAAACTTCCCAGCCAGGTTGAGTTCACCCTCCAGCTCCCTAGGTGAGACCAGTCACCACATGGTCAGCTCTGCTCTGTCTGCTAGTCCAGGGAAGCTACCTGCTGAGTGTGTAACTGGAGGCTGGGCTAGGAGGCTACCGTTTGGATGTTAGTGTAGTTGTGTAACCTACACCTTGAGCCCTGCACCCCTTTGTGGTGAGGGGAAATCCTGGGACCGACGCAGCCGGATTCCTGCCTGAGGAGGACCCCTGCCAGCAGAGAGCAGCCCCTCTGCAGTGACTGAGTCTAGAGTCATCTCCGAACCTGAGGATCATTCATGGAGTTTGTGAGTGCACCATCGTTTAGTTAGTTAGTCAGGGAATTTGTTCTGGGGACCCCCTACTCCCTGAACTGTGTCCTCAAGCCAGGGATTAAGGGTTTGAGGATTTTATAACCTGCTGCATATTATACCTGTGGATGGATTTACCACCTTCTCCCACTTGTGAGTCCTTTGGGCTGTACTGAACCCAGTCAGCCACGCTGCTAAACCACTGCAGAGAAGAATTTTGTGGTCATAGGTCATCAAGGGCCCCAGCAAAGTATGCATACCAACAGGACACTAATTTTACATTTGCTACATGAAGTCATGGGTATTTGCAGTGTGGGCACCGGTGACCCTAAAAATAGTGTTTTACCCTGTTATGTTGTATTTGTCTCCTGTTTAATATAATTATTGTGTTGAATATATTTTATGTGTTTGTGTTATTTCATGGAAGTCTCCAACTATCTGGCAAGTAAATGGGGATTACTCTGTAGTTAGAATTTTCCGCCCATGCTGCCCTGGTGACCCTGCCAGGAAGGAGCAAGGGGGTGGAGGCACCACCAAACAATTTCATAGGAATAAAAGAAAGAAAATACACCCCGCTGAGTGGGTGGCGGGATCCAAAAGAACCCAGACCTGTCCATCAAAACCTGTAAGCGGATTGGCATTAAAGGAGGTAACCAGGTGGAGAGGGGGCACTACAAATACAATAGCGGGCAATCTTGCAGTGCAATAGCTTAAACCACAGGAACACCGAATTTCAGTTTCCCCCTTTGCAAGTCAACTTTAAGGCATTAATGGCATTGGAAAAGGTGTTGTGCCAGTGTTTGCTTCCCCACCCCCGAATCACCCTGCCCATGTGCCCCAAAAATGATTTTTTAACCACAGAAATACTGCAATGTCAAGTCCTATCTGTCTGTCAAGTTTTATGCTGATGCCCATCACCATAGTGTCTTAGATCCTTCCATGTAAAAATCAAAGGCAATACCGAAGTCCCTAGCAGAACTCAGAGACCAGTCTCCCCTGTTTTTGCTGGAAGTTTCCTTGGAGGACCAAACAGCAGCTGCAGTAGCTTTCTCCACCTTTTAAGTGTCAGGAATGTTAATTTTTTAACAAAGAGTCTTTTCTCCCTGCTCTTTGTTCAGATGTTTGAGTCAAAGAAGTTTTCAACAAAAGCAAAGAAAAAACCATGCATCTAAACAGTCTGATACATACTCCCTTCCCCTCTCAATTGCTGAATTGTGGATCCATGTGCCAATTCCTTCAACATCTCCTTAACCAGTTTGCTCTCTTTCACCCCACATTCCTCAGCCATTCTTCCTGCATGATACTACTCATGCTGAGTCTAATCCAACTGCTTCTGAAGTCAATACTAGTCTTCCTGTTGACTTTTATAAGAGCTGGATTGGGTGCTGTCATTATTGTAGTACAAACAGGCTCTAAAAATAGCACCATAATTTTATTGCATAATCTGTATTCAGCATAAAATTCTATAAGGTGTTAAAAGGCACAGTTCACTCTCTTGTGAGTCCTTGTGAATACTTCTTAAAATTCCAAACTTCAGATCTCTGATGTTTTTAGATGAACAAGCATAAGCACAATCAAACATGTCCGTATGCACTGCACCACTTCAGCTACAGGAAACATGTCAGCGCTGGCATGAGTGTTGTCAAGCACCCCTGAAATACGCATCAGCAACTGGACTTTCTGAATCTGTTCGCTAACTGTAGCAAAGCTATTGCATTTAAAAAAAAAAAAGAAAAAAAGGACAGCCTCTTGAATTAAACAGCCTCATGCTGGTAACACATGAGCAGCTGTGCATAGTGCACATAGTACCACCTGACCGCACAGTAACAGAGCAATACAATGTTAAATAAAGAGTACAGTCTGCTGGAAAATGACGACTGGCCAAATTCTCAATCCTTTACTCACACTGGTGTGCAGTTACTCACACAAGTATGTCCCATTTACTTCTGTGGGACTACTCATGTGGGTAATTAGAAGAATGGGTTCAAATTCTTGCCCTAAATTAGCACACACCCTCCCTTTGTCCTCCTTCACCTTCCAAAACCGGAAGACTAGTGCACTGTATTCAGTTGTTTGTATCTGTGTCCTCTAAATAAGATGCTACATCTCACTGCATTTTACCTCTGAGCTCTGTGAGATGATTTGTGAAAGTCACACTTACAATTCCGCTTTCAAAACTTAATTTATTGGGGTTCTCTTTTGGTAATATAAGAATAAATGAAAAAGATAATTAGTTTAATCAGGGAGCAATTACCCATGACTATTTGACAACTAATGCAGAAAATCAAGGATGACGAGTGTAGCATATTAAGCCTTAGAATCAAGCATTGGTTTCAGGTCATTCATATTATACATATGTTGCCCAGCTTTTTACATATAGCTACATTGCGGATGCACCAGAAATACTCATTACACATTTTAACCCTTTAATAAAAGGTACTACTTGATTGGACTCTAAAAAAGGAATCATGAAGACCACAATAAATTGCTGCTACTCAATTGTGTGGAAAAAAAATGAGCCATTTAAAGCTAAGACACAAACCAATGCACTGTTTCCATATCTGAATTGTCAAGCAGAAATTGGTATTTTGACAGCTTAGAGCTAGGAAAGTGATATTGGATTAAAAATACCTTTGAGAAATTAAAAATGAGTCATTTTTGTTACCAAGATGAAACATGCAGGCTTCAGTTATGCAACATCTTTCCTGTATCATTAAATGGTAAACAGAAGGCTGTTCTGTTAGCGTATCAAAACCTAATGAAAAGCAATCATCAGTCTCTCTCATTTGCTGTAATTAAGATATCCATGCACGGCATGTGTTTTTACTAGAATTTCATCTGCCTACTTCTTTTAAACTGCTCTACCCCAACTCCTATTACTCTCAAGGCTCTCACAAGAAGGATCTGTAACAAACAGATTGCAGGTGCATACCTTAACCTCTTGATTGGTAAAAATCTCCACATCCACCACACAGGCAACCAGAGTGGAGACATCACAGTCCATGCTACGGGCTGGCATCCCCCCCTCTTGTACACAAAGAGTTAGGCGGCCTCAGAGTTATGAATGATGAGAAAGCCTGATTCAGGACGGCTATTGAACAGTCCGAAATTCTGCTTTCGGGGCTGACGACAGCCGTAAGCCTCTGAAGCAGACTCTTTGCACTGAACTGAGTCGCTCCTTGCTTCTGCCTAGTGCACCCACCAACTGAGCAGGCACAGCCTAGTAACAGCACTGTTCCATCTCTCCTGGCAATGACATCACCACAAAGACTGACATAAGCTAAATCTATTTTTTTTTCAACCCTTTTATCTCCGGGCAGCGCAGTGGATCAAATTGAACATGATTATGTGTTAAGTCTGAACTGGGACTGAATCAATTCAGGCAGAATTCGCTGGCAACTGAGTCATAGCTGTTGTTTCAGCTGAGTGCTTATGCTGGCAAAAAAAGATCTCCTGACACTGAAAGCTCCACTCTGGGTGTAAATTAAGTCAGCATTTAAAGCAGTCGAACACGGGGACGGAAGATTTTATTTATTCTACCTTAAAAATAAAAAGGGGGCGGAGGAGGGAAATGAGGATGCCAAGGTGTGTGTTTGTTATTGTACGGCTTATGCTAATATTCTGATGTAGATTTTTGTTTTGTTTTGTTTTTTAACAGCTGCATCTTTGTATTGGAAAAGCTACAGAATACAACCCCTTGGAGTGGAAGGTGGTCCAGCCACCTTGAAAGACGTGATTTGCACATTGCAAGACTGGATCCTGTATCTGTACACACAGATAGCAATAACTAAAACCTAGGTAGTTGTAAGGGCTGGCTGTATGCAAACAGGAATTTGGCACCCTTCTCAAAAAACAACTGGAAGGAGAAACACACTCTTCAAACGAGGACTCTTCACTGGACCACCATTATCTTACCCACCCTTACAGTTGTTCCTTAATGAACATACAGGGGCAGATCTTCACCTGGTGTAAGTCAGTTTAACCGCTTTGAGTTCAGTGAAGGAAAGCTGATTTACCCCTTGTCGGGGGGCTGAAGTCCGAACCTGGCAGCACTAGTGGTGGTGGTCTGGGCTGTAACACCCCGTGGCGAGAGTTAACAGCCAGGGGTAGGGGAACCCAGGCCCTCCCTGCTCCTCCAGGTTCCAGCCTAGGACCATGTGAATAATAGCTCAAATATGTGATCTAGGTGCTTGGTGCCCTTACGCCTGTTTCCTGGGCCACTTCCTACCCTGGCTTTGGTTCCTCAGTCAGTGACACTGATCTGTTTCGGGATTCCTCCTGGACTTCTCTCTGATCCCACTCCAGAGAAACTTCCTCTATCAACCATGCCCTGTTATTCCCAGTGTCTGTGGGGTGAAGGGCCTATGGTGGCTCGGCACTGGGGACTGGTCTCAGCTTTGTAGAGCCCTGATGGCTTCTTTGCAGGAGCTGGCAGTGCATGGCTGCTCCCCTGTTCTGTCTGCCCAGACTGAACTGAGCTGCTCCCTTTGGAGCTGTGTCTCCAGTATGAGCATGGCCAATGGGAGCGGCTGGGTAGGGCCTTCGGGGCCCAGAGCTGTTCTCTAACTCTCCGCATACGCCCCATCACACACCTGCAGAATATCTAGCTCAATGGGGTCCATGATTAGAGCTCCTAGATGACCCAGTAACACAAATAGACTTTATCACCTTGACAGGTTTCAGAGTAACAGCCGTATTAGTCTGTATTCGCAAAAAGAAAAGGAGTACTTGTGGCACCTTAGAGACTAACCAATTTATTTAAGCATAAGCTTTCGTGAAGTGAGCTGTAGCTCAAATAAATTGGTTAGTCTCTAAAGTGCCACAAGTACTCCTTTTCTTTTTATCACCTTGTTGAAGTAAAATATAAATGATAACTAATCCCATAGTTTGTGGCAATATTTCAAGTTGATTTTTTGTTCCTGAGGTTTTTATATTAAAGGGCAGGTAACGTTTCGTATCTGTGTTGATCCATAAATAACGGCCACTGCTGGCATATCTGCTCAATTGAAACAGTTTTTGTTTTAAGCCTAAAGGCAAGATTCCAGGATAAATCAGGTTCACAGACAGAAAGACAATGAAATTCCAAATTAAAACACATTTTGGGGAAAATAAATGGTTCTGTACCAAAATGCTGGATTTGAATACCTGCAACAAACTGTCACACCAAATCCATCCAGTCCAGTATCCTCTCCCTTACAGGGCCAGCACCAGATACTGTGCAACAAATCCCACAGTAGTTAATTATAGAGCAACCTGATCATAGATGAAGTTTCTTCCTGACCTCCATAGTTTGTGGTTAATTATTCTACATCAGGACATAAACTAATATAACCTTCTAAAAATGTACCCTATCTAATATAAGGAGGATGTCCCCACTACTTCCCCACTACTACAGTTATCTACTCCTTTTCTGAATTGTCCTCCTCATTAATTATCCTTTCTTATTTGTACTGTGATAGTGCTTGGGAGTCCCAGTCATGGAACAGGACCCCATTGTGTTAGATGCCAAACAAACACAGAACAAAAAGACTGTCCCTATGACAAAGAACCTGCAATCCAACTACTGTATAAGACAAGAGAAAATGGGTGGATACAGACAGACAGACAGATTGGGGAGCTGAAGGAAATGAATGAGAATGTTATTATGATTGGCAGCAGTCTCAGCACACCAGCAGTTTAACTGTTGTTGAGGTTTTTTTTGTAGCATTCATGACTAAAGAGGTTTTTAAGAATGGAGGACAAGAGGGTGGCTATCTGGATGTTTACAGGGAGCTCCTCCCAGGTATGAGGGGCAGCATGGCAGAAAGCACGAAGATGCTCATTGAAGGCTGGCATCAATGGCTGATCCCAGGAGAGGGTTGGCATTTTGATAGCAAATGAGAGATGATAGGCAGAATAGGGATAAGCCATGGAGGGCCTTGTAAGTGAACACAGCTACCTTATGTTTGATGTGGTGGAAAAAGGAGAGCTAGTGGAGAGGGGCAAAGAGTGGTGACATAGTCAAAGCGACAGGCTATGAATAAGACCTTTACAGCAGCATATTGAATGGATATGAGCAGGGCAAGATTGGATTTGTCAAGGCTAGAGAAAAAGGATGTTGCAGTAATTGAGATATGAAATGAGACAGCCTGGAGAAGAGTTTCAGATGTGTGGATGGATAGAAAATATATATGAGAGATTTCTGGAGAGATTATGCAGAAAAAATAGGCAAGATTTAGCCTGGATGTGAGGATCTAGAGAGTGGGCCAAGTCAAAGATGATGCCCAGGTTATGGACCTGAGTGACAGGAAGGACAGTGTATTGGCCACAGTGATCAAGAAAGGTGAAGGGGCAAGATCCTATGGAAATGAGTTCCACAGGTTATGTGTTGTGTAATAAATTACTTCCTCTTAAAAGTTTTAAATTTGTTCCCTTTCAATTCCATAGAATGTCCCCTTGTCCTTCTATTATGAAAAATCAGTAAATAGGAGTAAATCAGTAAATAGTAAACAATAAATCCAACTGACCACCTCTATCCTGTTATTTATTTTTGTACTTCTATCATACCCCTATTATACATTTTGTCTCTAAACTGAACAGTCCCCCACACAAGGGCAGCTTTCTGTGCCTCTAACTATTTTAATTTCCTGTCTCTTCTTGCCTATTCCCAACATATTCCTAACACAATCAAACATCTTGTATGCTTTTTGAACACCACCACATATTAAAATGCTTTTACTGAGCTGTCTACAGCATCACCCAGCTTTTTTTTTGCTTTTTTTTTTTTTGGCCAAGTGGTTACATTAATATAAAACCCAGCAGGGTTTATGAGTAATTCAACTTACTTCTTCCAATGTGCATCACCTTGCATCTGTTAAAACTAATTTTCATCTTCCATCATGCCCCGCATTTATCCAAGCTTTGTTAGGCCTCTCTGAAATTCTCCTTACAGTCTTGTCTGGTCTTAATTAACATAATTAATTCCAGATCATTAATGTATTTACTTCAGTTTGTATAAGAATAAAAAACTTCCACGGCCAAACTCCCACAACCAACTATGGCCAGGTAACAGACATCATAAGATTTCAGCCCTTACTCATTTAACCCATAAACTCTCCAGATATCACACTTCTAATGTTCGGAACGGTGGTAGTAACACAAGGGGATAGAGGCATTTCTCAAGTTGGCTTGTCCCACGCCACTGAAGGCTTTACAGTGCAACATCTTGAACTCCATCTGGAAACCATGAGACAGCCAATGTAATGAAGTCAATGGAGTTGTACCCTCTTACCAGATGCTGAATGAGTCCCTCTGTCATTTCTCCTAGTTCCTTCCCAACATATTTTGATTAGTCACTTGAAGTTTCCCATAAATATTTCTTGCTTTGCCCATCATAAAAATTGTGCACTGATGTAGATGGGTACCGTGTGTGGATGCTTCAGAGGTAGAAATTAAGAGAAAATGAGACCTCCTATGAAACTGGTCTGGGTAAGGGCAGTCAAAAGATTTATGTTTTTATGAATGCCCTTATGAAATCATCAAATGGGCTTTAAAACTTGCAGTATTGCTGAACACCAAAACTCTAGGAGCCCGATTTCCCCCCCCCCCCCACATACACCAGTGTGATTCCACTGACACTAATGGAGCCATTCCTGATTTACACCAGAGTGAGAGAAGAATCATGGCCAAGCCTTCAGACAGAAGAGCTCAGACAACAAGAAACAATGGAAGATCAGCTCTATGGGACAGAGACCATCTTTCAGGCCTTGGTCCATGACTGGGGCTCTTAGGCACTATTGCTATACAAATAATTAATAATATGAAAAAATGATCACAGTTGCAATTAAATCATAAGTTGATAAACCTAAGCAGTGCCTAGAGAGCTTAAGACCTGAGACCGAAAAGTGTTTAGTGCCCTCAACTCTTATTGAAGTAAATGGGTCAAATCCTGAGGTCCTCAAACAAACTGCCCCTGATTTGTCCCTATGGGAACGGAAGGCACTCAGCATCTATGAGGAGGTATCTGTATCTTATCATATCCAGTTCTCAGTACCAGTATCAGATACACAATACCTGGGAACTGGAAATATCTGCAGTTGATCATTCATGAACAGGTGCAACAGTGTCTCTCAGGATGTGAGAACTGTGCACATTATTACGAATGGTGGTAATACTATGGTAATGCCTAGAAGCCCACAGTCCTGGACCAGGATCCCATTTGCTAGGCACTCTACAAACACAAAACAATACAATGGTCCTTGCCCCAGCTGTCCATCTGGGTTTTGAACGGAATCGCACAAATGGACCATGGAGTCTTTCAGGTGTGTGGCAGAGCACACAATTAAGGATTTTTTCTCCCTCCGACTACCATTCACACACTGCAAGGGACGTGAGGGGAGAGCAGAAGTTCATCAAGCTCCCTGGCTTTCTTGCACATAGGAATAGACTTTTATAAATGATCTGTTGCTTTCCCCCCAAAAGTCCAATCATCATAAATATTAAAAATACTCCAGCTTTATCTAGATAAAATAGATAGTAGATATAAAAAGGCACTGTGTGTGTTATAAATATCAAAACACTGAACTGGCCCCATCTTGTAATAATTTGTTTACTGATGTTGTGATAAATGCAAGGGGGGCGGGGAATAGCTCCCTTTTATGGACACCCAGCCAGCCAGTAGCTATAAAATCCCTCTTAGTAGCTGTTCTCTAATTGCTCTACCTGTAAAGGATTAAAAAGTCTTACTGCGATGCATAGGTAAAAGGAAGTGAGTGGGCACCTGGCCAAAAGAGTCAATGGGAAGGCTAGAACTTTTTAAAATTGAAACAAGGCTCCCTTTTTGTCTGTCTGTTGTTGTTCTCGGGGAGAGGCAGACAGGGAGCAGTTAAGCTGTAAGAAGCTTGGGGCCAGGTATGAAAAATCATCAGTATCATACCTAGAAACTACTCCTCTAAAACCTCAGAAATGTAAGTAAATCAGGAAATATCTAGAAAGACGTGATTAGGTTTAATCCCTTTTATTCCTCTTTATGGCTTTTGGACTCCTCTGCGCTAACCCCAAGTGCTTTTGTTTTGCTTGTAACCTTTAAGCTGGACCTCAAAAAACTATTCCTGATGCTTCATTCTTGTAGTTGCTCTTTTTAAATCTAGCAGTAGCCTAAGTTACCAGATGTATTATCTTCCTTTTGTTTTTTTAAATAAAATTTACCCTTTTTTTTTTTTTAAGAACAGGATTGGATTTTTGTGTCCTAAGAGGTTTGTGCACATGTTGTTTAATTAGCTGGTGGCAACAGCTGGTTTCCTTTGTTTTTCTTCTCAGCTCTTCCCCGGGGGAGGGGGGGGGTGGAAAGGGCTTGAGGGTACCCCACAAGAAGGAATTCTCAAGTGAGCCTTCCTGGGTTCTCAAAGGGGTTTTGCACTTGGGTGGTTGCAGCATCTACCAATCCAAGGTCAGAGAAAAGCTGTAACCTTGGGAGTTTAATACAAGCCTGGAGTGGCAAGTATTAATTTTTAAAGTCCTTGCAGGCCCCCACCTTCTGCACTCCAAGTGCCAGAGTGGGGAATCAGCCTTGAAAGATGTACTGTTTATTGGTGAGCAATGGTGAATTTTGCTCTCAATTTCATTAATTTTCTTTTTTGTGCAATTCTTTTCTTGTTGTGGGCGAGGACATTTAACTGATTCTTCTTCAAAGTCAGCTGCATTCTTTAGGATCAGGATGTGGGGACAGTATCTTCCTGGCATCCATAAACACACCTCTGAACCACTCTTGAGCCTTCCCCATACTGAAAGGATGGGTTCACTGTTGGCTAAAACACCAGCCCAGAGGCCCTGCCCCACCCATATTCCCAAGCACAATGGCCAATGAACGTTCCACACTGAATTATTCAATGAAGTCTCTTTTTAAGTTGCTACATGTGGATTCTAACTCTGCTGGGATATGACCTTTTCCTAGGCCAAAAAGCTTCAGATCCAAACCCATTAGTCAATTTTCCAGGAATGTAGTAAATGGCTAAAACCATAATAAATTAGGCCCTGGAAAAAACCATCTGTATGGGACTACTTTTGAAGTATTATCAAGCTTGAACAAATTTCCAGAGGCGAGATACTTTTAAAGGAAGACCATCAATAAAGAAGACATCAAATAAAGCATCTTTGAATTTTTTCAGTGATGCTAACTAGATAAATTGTACGTCAAATCCAAATCTTCTCAGGCCAGAATATATTAACTGGAATTTCATGGTAAGCAAGCAGCAGCTGTGTATCCAGCACCTACAATACCATCAATCTTTGCTAGCTGCAACTGTCCCTCCATCCAAAGTTCCATTGAATTGTGGCTTGACGAGAACACTGAAAAAAGCCCCTCTCTGCTCCACCTCCATTTTAAACAAATAATCATGAGGCTTTTTGAGTGTTTCAGCTAGAAATACTTGGTATTTCTAATCATTAGGTTTTGAGATTTACAACAGGTTATAGAATTTTGACTAGGAAAAAAAAAAAGCTTAGTCAATGCTAAAATGATCTCCTGAAATTGATAAGCTTTTAGCTACAGGAACATTAGAGCTCGCAAAATCCTTAGCTACAGGGTGCCTTGGCTGTCATTGAATTTTGGAAAGGGAACCTTTATTTACGGTAAGAAATGTTTAGCTCTTTTGCAGCTCAGGAAATTTCTCTTATGAGAGCATCTCTAGCTCTCCAAACCTACTTTTAAGATGAGTGGGGAGCAAGAGGAGAGGGAAAAAGGAATCTGGTAGTCCAAGATTAAACACACACATACGCACACACGGAAAAGAGGTCCTCCATAAAACAGATGAGCAACAATCAGAAAATACAATCTAGCCAAGGTCAAAAAGCACTTTGGTACTTAAATAAATGGCGATGTCCCTAGGACCACTGATTCTGCAGTCTCATTTAGGAATACAATTAGTTTTCAGCTCTGAGGCAGAGCTGTGCAATTATTTTCGTTAGTTATTTGTACTGTAGTAGCACGTGGGGTCAGTGTCACATTGTGTTAGGGACTGCAACTACAGAACACACAGTCTTTATCCAAAATGGCTTATACTGCAAGGCCCCAATCCTGCAGATTACATGCCTATTTATCTTTACACACAAGTAATCCCACTGACTTCTGAACCTTGGGCAAGTCATTTTGCCGCTCTGTGCCTCAGTTTCCCCATCTGGAACGCAGGGAGGATAATACTTCCCTACCTCCCAGATGTACATATTAGCCCAGTAGATTAGAAGGCTTTCTGCTTCTTTTCATTTTTATACAACGATTCAAAAGAAAGGAAATCAAAGCGCAGTTATTAGCTCAACCTGTTGAGCATGTGTTACGTACAAGTTCACTCCGCAATACCAAAACTGAGGGCTGCCTAAAAGTGAAGTGAAATCAAGGCTAGACCTTGGTTTTATGGGAAACTGTGCCACATACGATACGTAGCACCTCCGGCAGATGCTCTCACCGTCAGAGGACTGTGAGAATGGTTTACAAATTGGGGGTGGGGGTGTTATAAAGGTGCTTGTAACAGCAACAGAGTGAAGGATTTTGTGTGAAAGGGTGGTCAAATGGGCTTCAGGAATGGGGACAGTGGGGGAAATGAGCCTTTTCAATTAATCTGGTAAGGCTGGAGAGCTAGGAGTCGGCAGCAGGCCAGCAGAATGGAAAGGTTCTGGGTTGATGGTGGGAGAGGTTGTTTAAAAGCAAGGTCTCCCGAAACTCACATGGTCTCCAAGGCTAGAGCCAGCCCTTAGTGAAATCATGAAAAGAAATTAAACTGGTTATGTTCCTAAAAACTACGGTTACTACAAGCCATGGGTGTGAATGCCTAGAACCCTGAGTGCTCAAAATGCAGATGTGAATGTTACAGCGCAGGCTCATCTCTACCTACAAACAGCCCCTCCGCCTCTTACCTTTCAGTACTCCAGTTCAGAGTTTTTGTTTTACCCCAATACAGTTAAAAATAATGACTGAAACAGCACAGGATGTGCAGGTCTTAACTGCACTTGAGATGTCACTAGGACCATCAACAGCTGCAGGAGCTGTCCAAAACCCTAAGGATATAAACTAGGAGTCATGGCAGGTAAAAAATTACTTCAGTTCACTTTGGGAGGATGGTTTTGGTTAAGGCACAGGACTGGGACTCAAGAGGCTTGGTTTCAAATCTTGGCTGTGCCATAAACATCCTACATGACCTTTGGGCAAATTATGCAGGCCAAGGTATTCAACAGGAGGTCAGCACACCTTTCCTGAATCCTTTGTCTTGTCTGTTTCGATTATAACTCTTCGGGGCAGACGTTGCTGTAATTTTATATATATTTGTCAAATTCAAATGTATTGATGAATTCTGTTAATGATTGGGGATCTAATTTTTTTAAAATATTTATTTAAAATCACTTCCATTTACTTGTGGCTTTGTGTCAGCCCTACCCATTAAGGATATTTATTTAACATGTCTTTTTATTTTCATTGTCACTTGAGATGCTTTCCCAAGGCAGAATGCCCTTGACAGAGGTTGGAATACCAATGCTCTCAGCTGTGAGAGACCTTATCTGCTAACTGCAGCTCTGCACAGGATATACAGGTGAGAGATTTAATGGCCCTTCTGAGAGAAAACAGTGCTTACTGACAAGCCAGCAAAATCATGCCAGCTCAAGGGAAAAAGATAAACTATCAAACAGGACAGCGAACACCACCTAATGAATCAGTGAAACATTATACGATGCTTCATGCAGTCATTCGGTCATTGCCCGAATATTTTAAAGGGGAAGGGGGAGATGAGGGATTTATTTAGTTTCAGGCATTTTTAAATGCAGATGTTCACTTCTCCCATTGCATTCATGAAAAACAAATTGTTCCCACTTTACATTTAGCACCATCAGCTATCCACCCTCACCTCCATTCAAGGCAGAGAGAAATATCTGCCCAGTTAGAGAATTAGGGCATGGCTACACTGGAAACTTCAAAGCACTGTTGTGGGAGTGTTCCCGTGGCAGCGCTTTGAAGCGTGAGTGTGGTCGCGCATGATTGCTGGGCGAGAGCTCTCCCAGTGCTCTTGGTAATCCACCTCCAAGAGGGGATTAGCTCCCAGCGCTCGGAACCTGTTTACAATAGCACTTTAAAGCGCTCTGACTTGCAGCAGTCAGGAGGGTGATTTTTCACACCCCTGAGCCAGCAAGTTAGAGCGCTATAAAATGTAAGTGTAGCCAAGCCCTTACAGATATAACAGCAGAGGTTCTAGATTAGTGTTCAGAGCACAAAGGGATTTTAGATGACTTGGAAACGTGTAATGGAATATAAAGGTCTCCCAATGGCTCCAAAATGGGGTTTGAGGTTTCAGCCCAGTTCTAAGTGGAGAAGTATTCACATAACACAAACTGCTACCCAAATGACACTAAATAGCAGTGTTATTGGCAGTCTCAAAGATTCCAAGGTCAGAAGGGACCATTGTGGTCATCTAGTCTGACCTTCTGTACAACACAGGCCATAGAACTTCCCCAAATTCATTTTCCAGAGCAGATCTTTTAGAAAAACATCCAATCTTGGTTTAAAAATGGTCAGTGATGAAGAATCCACCACAACCCTTGGGAAATTCTAATGGTTAAATTATTCACCATTAAAATCATATGCCTTATTTCCAGTCTGAATTTGTCTTGCTTCAACTTTCAGCCATTGGATAGTGTTATACCTTTCTCTGCTGGATTGAAGAGCCCATTATTAAATATTTGTTCCCCCTGTAGATACTTACAGACTGTAATGAAGTCACCCCTTAACCTTCTCTTTTTTAAAATAAATAGACTGAGCTCTTTGAATCTATCATTATAAGGCCATTCTCTAATTCTTTAATCATTCTTGTGGATCTGAACCTTCTCCAATTTATCAGCATCCCTCTTGAATTGTTACTACAACTGGACACAATATTCCAGCAGCAGTTGCACCACTGCCAAATATAGAGGTAAAATACTCAAGATTCCCCTATTTATGCATCCTAGGATCACATTAACTCTTTTCACCACAGCATCACTCTGGGAGCTCATGTTCAGCTGATTATCCACCACAACCACCAAATTTGTTTTGAGTGCTACTGCTTCCCAGGACAGAGTCCCCCATCCCGTAAGTATGCCCTATGTTCTTTGTTCCTAGATTAATAAATTTTGCCATATTAAATTAGCTTTCACCCAGCTTGCCAATTGATCAGATAGTTCTGTTGTCTTCATTATTTACCACTCCCCCAATTTTTGTCATCTGCAAACTTTATCACTGATGCTTTTGTCTTTTCTTCCAGGTCACTGATAAGAATGTTAACTAGCACAGGGCCAAGAACCAATCCTCGTGGGCCCCCTGGAAACACACCCTCTCAGTGACAGTTCCCCATCTACAATTACATTTTGAGACCTAGCAGTTAGGCACTTTTAATCCATTTAAGGTATGCCACGTTGATTTGATATCTTTCTATTTTTTTCAAATCAAGGTGTTGTGAGGTACCAAATCAAATGCCTTACAGAAGCCTAAGTACAGATCTAATAGGAGAGGCCAAGGACGAAGCAGGTTCAAGGCTAGCTGCACCTGTGTCTCCTGTCCTGATCTCTGAGTTCATACTCCTCAGATTTTAGGCCTCTTGGCTCCAATTGTTCTGGGATGGAATACAGCACTTCTCCCACTCTTAGGGCTGAGGCTACCACACCCTGTGTGCCAAACATGATTGCTCAGCTGCAAATCTTCCCTTCAGGAGCAGTGACCGGTGGTGAATACAGTGACCCAAAACAGCCTTAGCCAAACAAAGTGTTGTTTATTCTCAACAGAGAAAAAAAAATTATAACAAAAGAAAAGGGAGTCTAATCTGCACGCTTATCTGTTTTATCTCAGACACCCCAGTCTCTGCAGACTCAGAGTCAGGGCAGGTCAACACTTAAAACGCTGCACCGGTGCACCTGTGCCACTATAACGCTTAAGTGAAGATGCTCCTATACCGAGGGTGTTGTTAATCCACCTCCCCAGGAGGCAGTCGCTATGCCAACAGGAGACGCTTTCTCGTCAACACAGCGCTGTCAACACCAAGGGTTAGGTCGGTATAACTGTGTAGTTCAGAGGTGAGGATTTTTCACACCCCTGAGCAATGTGGTTATACCAATATAGGTCCATGGTGTAGACTTGGCCTCATTCTGCCCCCCAGCAGTCTCTGCTTCTCTCTTCCCGGTCTTCAAGGACTATTTTTTCATCCAACCCCAGAAAGTTTTTGTTCCAGTTTCCTGCCTGGACTCCCCACTCCCTGTGTTAAGCGCTGCTGAAGAACTCAGCCTGGTCAGAGGTAAAAATTGAAGGCAATCCACACCTGCAGTGTCCTTTAAGTACTGGTAATTGGGCTATCTGAAATGATGGTCCCCTTTTCTGAATATTTGCCAGTAACCCCTGGGTGAAATTATCCCCTGGCAACCCTATAGCAAACACCAGACTTCTCTATGTCACTGGGGTGTTGCAAGGATAAACTGATTAACATCTATGAAACAATCAGTTACTATGGCTATGGGGGCCATATAAGTAGGTAGGCGCAGATCCTAAAAGGTATTTAGGTGCCAAATCTGAGATTTAGGAACGTAAGTCCAGTTTTAGGCATCATTACAATCCACAAAACTCCTGCTCAACTGCTGTCTAACCCGGTAGGTGCCCAAACTCACTCTGCAGCAAAGCTTTTGCAGTAAAAGTTCCCTCAGAGCTGATGTTTCTGCTGCTGGCCATATGCACTGCTGCCTCGCGTGAAGCATCCAGATGCCTGTCTCACTCCTGCCCCACAGAATGATCCATGAACTGGGGAAGATAGGCAGAGGAACACTTAGATTGCCTGTACAACTCAGTCTAGTTGGCATGCTCAGGGGTTGACTAACGCCACACAAAACGGAGGAGGAGAGCGCACCTTGAGCCCAGTGGTGAGGGTACTCAGGATATGGGAGACCCCCAGTTCAAGTCCCCCGTCTGCTTGCGGCGGAGGGATATAAATAGGGATCTGTCACCTCTCAACCGAGTGCACTGGACTGCGCAGTGATTCTTGCTCTCTCTGGCCCAGTTCATACTTGATTATTCAGTTATACAGTTATAACAGAACCACTTCAATAGGCGAGATGGAGAGAGACCCACATCAGAATATCCCACAGTCCGGTGGTTAGGGCACTCACCTGAGAGGGAGCAGATCCCTGTTCAAATACTTCTCATCAGTCAGAGGGCAGATCTGAACCCCGGGGAGCCTCCCACAGTCCAGATGAGAACCCTAACCACTGGGCTAAAGGCTATGATGGAGGTTGTTGTCCTCCTCCCAGTCATTTTGTCTGGAGTGAGGCAGGTGCCTAGTGCATTCTTGCCGGACATGACTTAGGCGTCTAAGCCACCTGATTCCAGGAGAGCGGTTCCCAGCTGTGGATCACAGGCAGAGAGAGGTGCCTCGCTGCATCCCAGACACATTCCCCGAACTTGGTAAGAGGGGTAGAGCATTGGACACATGCCTCTCATTGGCATCTGCCATTGGCTAGCACAGGCAGCTCTGTGCCTAATATGCTGGGTTTTGTGGGTCTCAGTTGAAGGGTATGGCTATATTGCAATTAAAAACCAGTGGCTGGTCTGTGCCAGCTGATTCAGGCTCACAGGGCTCAGGCTACGGGACTGCTTAATTGCAGTGTAGGACATTCAGGCTTGGGCTGGAGCCCAGGATCTAGAACCCTGCGAGCTGGGAGGGTCCCAGAGCTCGGGCTGCAACCTGAGCCCAAACATCTAGACAACATTAAACAGCCTCTTAGCCTGAGCCAGCTGGCATGGGCCAGCTGTGATTTTTTAATTGCAGTGTAGACAGACCTTAAGAAGCATCTCTCCCCCCTATTCATTGTACAGGGAGCCAAGACACCTAACTCAGGCTTTATGGATTCTATTGTTGTTCCAATGATTTTTCTAGGCACCTGAGACAATCAGGGTCCAGACACCCCAAAGGAAGGACAGAGGCTCTGAACCCCAACGAACAAGCAATTGAATCAACTGGTTGTAGACAATATTATTGTGTATAAAAATATGTCAAGTAAAGGTCTTTTACGAAAACTTACAGTGTCCTGAGTTTGATGGTCATTATGAGCTATGTATAGGGATTATGGTTATGGATTATGCATGGGTATGTGTGTAGAAAATTGCAATTGTAACTACAGTGCAACTACAGCATCACCTCCCAGCAGCGTGGTGAGGCAACCAGGCAGGGAGGGCACCTCCAAGGCTAGATGTTTACACTAAACTGGCCCCAAGCACCTAGCATTGCCCAGCAAAGAAGAGACAATGATGGACCATTAAAATTAATGGGAAAACACTGAAACAACTTGAGATCTAGTCTACATTAGAAAATTAGGTCAGAAAAATCCACACCCCTGATCAATATAGTAAAACTGACTTAACTCCCTGTGTAGACAGTGCTATATCGATTGAAGAATTCTTCCATCAACCTAGGTACTGCCTCTTGGGAAAGTGGATTACCTAAACTGACAGGAGAACCCCTCCCCTTGGCGTAGGGAATGTCTACACTGAAGCTATAGATGCTGCAGAGGTTCAAGTACAGATAACCCCGGAAATGGAAAAGAAAACCTCAATCTGGGGGGAAAACCCTGCTCTGTGTAATCATGAATTACCATAGTCTGAGAAAATAGAGGAAAAAATCCTGCAAATCCTATTAAAAGGGAAGAAGTTTGAAGTGCAGGCTATTCAGAAACTGAGGGCCAGCATCTAAGTAAGGTGCTGTCTGTGAAGCACTGGATCCCCTCTAGTCAGAGGGCTTGCCGGGAAACTGCTCAGCAACAATAGGTAACTTGTGTTAGAGAAGGGGATTTAGCAAATATCAAAATGCAAAGCCTGAGATTGCGTCTCTGCACTTAATTTCTGTGTAACTCGTATGTGTCTGCTTTTGCTTATGATTTCATCTTTGAATCTGTGATATTTTTATTAAATAAACTTTTTGTTTATTTTTACCTCAGGCAGGTCTCTGTGGTCCAAACTGAATGGAGCGTGCATGCCAGAGTGAACTGATAATTGGAAGCAGGTTTCATCCCTTCAGGGGTGATGAACCAGAAGGGAAAAGTCTGAGTGTTAAAACTTAGGGACACAGATTTGGGGCAACTCAGGACCAGAAGGGATTGTTGAGGTCATCCTGCAAGTAGTAACTAGGCTGGTAGGAGCCAGGGTGGGACCTTATGCTTGTAGGCTGGCTACTGGTGTCAGAGCACTGAACCAAAGCAGCAAAGTTAAAAGGCAGGCAGTGACAGAGTATTGTGGCACTCAGCATCACAACACTCACATCCCTTTGTGAAGGTGGGCCTTAGACTCTTACTGATAAAAGCAGTGTCCCCTTCAAGAAAAGTGTCCAAAAATAGCGAACAAATGCGTTTCTTCATGCTAAGGCAACATATCTGTGGCTACTTAAACTTGGTTATACTTTTTATAAGTACAAACCAGTCAGAAATGTAGATGGGGCACATCTACCAGGGAGTTTGCTGCAAACTTCTAGAAAGTAAAAAGAAAATGGGACTAAGATTGTTAAATTCCAGTCACTGGACACTTTAAAAAACAAAACAAAACACAAAAGATTGCAGATAAACCTATCGCTGCTTATCCCAGAATTGCATTAATCCAGTGATGAGCACTTTCACAGACCCCCAGAACATGTTGGTATGTTAAGTAGTGTCTTAACTTTTCTTTTTTTTTTTCCAGTGATTTTTAAATCAATTTGTTTAAACTGTCAGCAATGGGATTCCAGTATCAGAAGTTTTGTCTCATGGTAAAATG
The DNA here is from genome assembly GCF_015237465.2 of Chelonia mydas. NCBI lineage: Eukaryota > Metazoa > Chordata > Testudines > Cheloniidae > Chelonia > Chelonia mydas. Next base: position 14,397,486 of record NC_057851.1, read on the forward strand.
ACTAAGTATTAAAAAAAAAGTTCTTGGGTATAGGCCTGTAGAGTTTCCTGCTATATCAGTTAGCACCTTATGCTAAGAGCACTACAGTTAACCTTAGATAAACTGACCTAATTTTTTTTTTGTTGTTGTTATTTAAGTACTGCTCGGGGTTGGGAGAAGTTTGAGAAAGGCCTGCATCAGTTTTGGTTTTGAAGCTCTTTAGAAAATCTAAAGATTGTTGTTTTGGGTCATCAAGATCCCCAGAAACTTTAAGGTTTTAGACCAGGGGTGGGGAACATTTTTTCTATCACTGGCCATTGACCCACAGAAAAAAAATCAATCACAGGCCACACACAAGCAACTTAATTTAGGGGTTTGTTTTTTTTAAGAGAGAGAGAAATATAAAATGTTCAACTCACCCACCCGCAGGGGTGCAGAGGCTCAGGACTTCCCCCCACGCGGGAGGGTAAGCCAGCACTCATGGCTCCAGGGCCACGGGGGCACTGACACTTGTCGCGGGCCAGCTGAAATTAAGCAACGGGTCGGATCTGACCTGTGGGCCATAGGTTCCCAATCCCCGCCCCTGTTTTAGACCTTATCTGCCCCAGTTACAGGCATCAGTGTAGCTGCTGCACCAGTGTAACCCTAGAGAGTAAGAACCCTGTTTATGGGAGTATAACTTATCCCTGCTTGAAATTGGGGCTTTACCAGTCTCCTTTAGGAGTTCACAGCAGTGCAGTACAACCCAGGCGGCAACCGAAGCAAATCGCCAGTGTGGACAAGACCTTAGCTATCATCCACTCTATCCCCTGCTATCTTACTCTGCACAGCGCATTAATCACATAAAGAAGGCTGAGTGGCAGCACCTTCTTCAAGGCAATAGCTGAAATGCCATGATTGTGGCTCTGGCTGGCCTGCAGCGGTTCTTAATTTAGTTGCTTTAACTTTCAAGCTTTGTTAAGTTTAAATGGACAAGTCTATTTTTAGCTTAGTAAGAGGCCTCTTTAATTATAGCTGCAGGTGTTTTTAGTCTTCAAAGTTTTTTGCAACTTGTTCACAACATGCTTTACTAAGCTGCTGGTATGTGTTCTGCCTAGGGGAATGATGAATCTGGTAATGCTGGTCTTTTGGGTACTTTGTATTTTTGGCAGGATCTGTCCTGCGGAGTTGTTTGTTTTCTGGAGAGTGCCAGCTGTTAAAAGTTTTGATTGTTGAAGACCTCTAAGCCTCATAAGTGATGCCACTGCCTGCAGTTGAGCCTATGATAGATTGATACTCCTGGGGAGCGTTTGTTCAGATCACTAGACAGATTGTAGCAGTCAAGATGGAGATTGTATGAAGAACTAGTGGACTTGTTATATTAAATGTAAAAAGAACGTGTGTTAATGCAACATTAAGATTGCATAGTGGAGAAAAAAAATCACTAAAGTCAGACAATGCAAAATTAAAATTCCTTAAAATCATTAATTCAGTCACATTGTCCATCACATATCAAAAACTTCTGCAAGTCAGAAATGAGAAAGGACTAGTATGTCAGTGCAGAATTGTTCTTTATAAGTATAGTACCTTTTCTGGTGTTTTGCCCAAACTAATTTTAAATGCCCAAATGATGGGACTTCTGCCACTTCTTTCTCAAGATTATTCCACGGCCTAATAGATCTTAATAGGAAAAGCTTTTTTGTAGTATTCACTTAAACATTTCCTTGTTATACTCCCTTGTACCACCCCTAAACAACTATTTTCTATCCTCAGTGTTACAAACTTATCTCACATTAGTCATCTCTTACTCAAGCTATACATATTTAGCTCTTTTCAGCTTTCCTGGAGTCAATTACTCCAGCACTGAGAGCATTTTTGTTGATCTTTTCTGAATGAACTCCAATTTGTCAGTTTCTGTCTGGTAATATGGTGCCCACAATTCAATATTCCAGACAGTTCCAACAGAGCTGTATAAAGGGACTCTATTAGTCCCTCTTGATCCATGATGTCATCCCTATGTCATTTATCATTACCTTTTATTGACAGCCTTTAGTGTGCCCCATACATTAAAAACCACATTTAATCAAAACCAAAGCAAGAATAGAAAATATGATGCGTACTTCACATTTGTATAGAAATGGTAACGTTGCTGCTGAAATTAACTTCTGCATTTCCTGATTTTGAGTACTTTTAAGTCTGCAATCTTAATGTTTTATTAGCATTTTGAGTATGAACGCAAGTCTTAAATTTGAATCCATGATCTTCTGGCAAAATAGACCTGAGCGATATTAAGATTAGAAAAGAAATTGTCCTTTGTACTGTACAATGAAGTGAAAAAAATACAGCTTTATTCTAGCATAGATTCTTTGTATTCTGCTTAACACCACTACACAATTCAGGTCAAGAAATAGAACATTCATTACCAGCATTCAGAGTTGTGTGGAAAAATACAAGAACAGAGGACCACCCTTTCTTACTGCAAACCAGAAAATAATGTTTTCCTCTGATCTGATTTGTGGCTGGTACATTAATCTCAGATAAGTTATTCAACTGAGCTCAAAGGCAGGTCTATGAGGACACCACAGTAGGTAAAGAATTTCACATTGCTGAAAATCCAGTTTACAGAATATTAGTCATCTTTCACTGCCTTTGGTGTATGCAGTTGTAACATGATGCTTCTCTTCAGTGATGTAATGCTAGCTTTTTATAGTGCTTTGTCACTATGTGACTTGACATGGCTTTGCCAAAACTCAGAACCCTGCTCCCAGAAGGGAAAGCAAGGCCAGGGAAAAGAATTACTGCGATGAACAATGATGTTTCAGCCCCAGCAGAAATAAATTACCTTACAGTAACTTTGGGATGAGCTGTCCATATAGATTTCACTTATGGTGCGCATATGCCCCATGCATGAGAAATTGGATTTTTTTGGGCCTTCCCTGTGCCCCCAGGTGTTTTCACACCCCTTTCCCCCCCTCACCCCAAAGGGCATAAAGGTCAGAGTGGGCCCAACCATCTCTCAGTTCTTTCATCAATATAACTCTGCAGAAGCAGAGAAGAAGGCGGGTCAATTAATCCACATGGACAACACATCTCAAAGAATCACAGTTACTGTAAAGCAACCATTCTGCTTTGTGTGATCATCACATGGATTCCACTTCTTGTGACTAGCAAGCAGGGACTTCATACTCAGGAGGTGGGTGCTCAGAGTCCTATTTAAACAAGGATTGCAGGACAGCTCTGCCGAAACAGACGCCAGATCTTGTGGCCTCAACTTGGAATAGTGCTGGGTAAAAATGTGGGCTGATTCCCATGTAGCCGCCTTGCAAATTTCTGAAATGGGGATACTTCTTAGAATGAGCTCTAACCTATATAGATGGAGATAATCTAATTAAATACCCACAGCCTTTGAATGGATACTGTCTGACCCTTAGTCTTATGTGCAAATGTTACAAATACTCTGGGGGAGCACCTGAAGGGCCTTGTCCAGTCCAAATAGCATGAAAGAGCCCTGACCCTCCATCTAGGATGTGCAGTTTGGCTTTCCCCTGGTTTGAGCAGGGCTTGGGGAAGAAAACTGGCAGGTGAATCAGTCTTTATGGAACACAATGGAAGGTGGAACCACCATGAGGGCTTGAATTTCCACAACTCTCTCAGTGGATAATATGGCTCCTAAAAGTGTGCTCTTCATAGACTGGTTATATAAAGAACAGGTCATTAGGGTCTCGTCTTTGCAGAAGCTCTGGGATCTGGTTTGCTTTCTCCTTGCGACTGGTGTATAAATGCCCAGAGAGCAGAGCATGGCTCCGAATCCTTTAAAGAATAAATGGAGAATTTCATCTGTCCAAGCATTAAATAGCTCACAACTTTCAAACAGGAGGTCCTCAATGATAGTTTGGACCAGTGTATTCCTGAAGACTGGAGCCATGAAGCCCTGTGCATTGCAATAGAAGTGGACACTGAACACATGGCCATATCAGGTGCATATAGAATAGACTGCAGGGATGTTTGGGCCACTAACTGCCCCTCAGACACTAGAGATCTTAGTTCCTCCTTCTGATCTTGTGGAAGCTTCTCAATGAATTGGGACGTCTGGAGATTAAGGAGTAGTTAAGGATAGTTAAGGAGTAGATCTTACTGCTGACTAAATCAAGCTTCTTAGATCCTTACTTCTATGAGTCAGCTTTGGATATCCCTGTTGTTTAGATCTTTCATGTACAACTGCCACCACTAGTGACCTAGGGATGGATGAGTATAAATATATTCAATTATGTTAGAGGGAACTGGATATTGCTAGCTGGCTCCTTTGGAAGTAGGTGCCACTAATGTTAAAGTCTGCCACAAGTCCTTAGCCAGTTCTAACAAGCCTTCATTAATGGACATGGGAGGCCATAGTGAGGTAACTTGTAATTTGTATGACTTTTTTTGTATCACCTCCAGTGGAATTTCTAGAGTATCTACCATGTGTCACGCTGTCTGGAGTGACTCACAACTATGAGTGCCAATCTTGGGCCAGACCGTCAGAAAACAAGGGCAGACATCCCATGCTGGTGGTATGTTCTATAATTAGATTTCACCAAGCCAGTAACAAATGTGAACTCCTGGATCACTTACCATGGAGTCACAAACAGTCCCCCTCTTAGCCTCTCCAGTCTACCTTGCCACCCAGACAAACTGAACTTTGTGATAAAAGGTTATTAAAACCAAAAAATATCACACCACACCAGATATCTCCCAGTCCCAAGAGACCAGTCACTTATCCCAGATCAATTGATACTCCAGATCTCACAGCAAAGACAACACTGGCAGCCAATTCTTAGTAAACTACTATAGGTTTATTAGCTAAGCAAAAAGAATGAGAGTTATTGAGAGGTTAAAGCTGGTTAAATATACCAGTTAAATCATAGCTTATAACTCCAAATAGCAGCAGTGATGTAACAGACTGCCAGTTTCCCAAAAGTCTTTTCCAGGGCTACCCAGAATAATTCTGGGGATCTCTATCTTCTCAACCAGTTATTCTGCCCTGTTAGAATCCAAACAGTTTAGAGATGAAGGATCTTTCCTTGTGTCCATATTTATATCTTCTCACAGAAGACACACTGACTGTCTCTCTACCCACTGGGTGAGGAATGCACTTAAACTTTTGACCTCCAAATGGTCACTTGCTTGAAATTAGCATTATCTGTTAAAGTTCTTCAGTCTTCATTAGCATTTCACAAGATTTCTTTGATGGGTAACTTAGTTGCAAGGGTATTTACCATGTAAATGTTCACGATTGCATTATGACAGGAATAGATAAGTGAAAACAATACAAGTAACATCCCACTAGTTTTATGAAGTTTAAACATCCCAAAACACTCGTACATTTACAATTGCTTTGATGTAATACACAAGTGAATTTACCTGAATAAAACTCTAGCATGACCTGGTCAGCCAGCATCACACCATGCACCTTCCAAGTTCTTGCAAGGACATGAAGTCATCTGGCTGGCTAAGAATAGCAGGAGCAACTGCCTCATCTGAAGGAAAAAACTGCTGTTGAGAACAACTGATCTTCCATCTCCTGTTCTTCCTCACGGTCACATTCTGGCTGTTGCAGACTGTGGGACTGCATTACCTGACCTGTAGAGCAGATCTAAGGTGCTTGTAGGGGAGCAAGAGGCAGGAGAAAGAGGCTGCATATCTCAGGGAGGCAACATTGCATACTGTAATTATATGAATCTGCAAGCCATAGCATTTTATTGGGTAGAGTAAGTCCTGCCTGTGTTCATCCCTGCAGTAATGGCTCCTTCCTACCTCTCTCATATATCTACCTCTCTCAGCTAGATGGAGGAGTTCGTCTGCTCTGCCAGATCTCTTAGATGAAGACTGTGCCCAGGAGCTCAGAGTGGAGCTACAGCTCATCAAGCCGCTTGTCAAAAGAGACTGAGAAGGCTTAGCAGGATTTTTAGCCTCAAGCACTGAAGAGGCCCTCACTGAGCACTCTAGAAGAAAAGCTTGAGACAGGATTCCCCAGCTTTCTGCACCCTCTTGGGAAAGAAGCAGCAGATTAAACACCTGTGAAGCTTATGTTGCTCACCCAGGCATTAGAGGCACCTGGAGTGCCCATCATTGAATGATACAACAGCCTCACAAGAGGGACAAGTTTTAAATCCAAGGGATTTCGTCTCAGCCATAGCGGTTCAATACCAATACTCAGTACTAACCTAATCTATGTTTTTACATATACAGTGGATGCCACTTAGCAATCCTGATAAAGGCAACGTTCAGTTATTAGCAACATTTTCCTGAGAACCAGTCTCGTCCCATTGATTTTAACGTTAACGGAATTCGGATATTGGCAACGGTCATGTCACCCACGGGCAACTTTATTCGAATAGTTTCCACTTAGTAATGAATTTGCTGGCTTCATGTCTGAGGCAGGAAGCAAATGCATGTCTCCAGGACCACAATGTACACAAACTACAGCTGTGCATGCTTTATACACATGCTTTATGCAGCATTCATAGCACATTGAAGACTGCACAGTGCAGCTGTGCCTTTCTGTTGTGTCCCATGGCTTCTCACCAGACTCTGGAGGCCCTATGTGAGCCCAGCACTAAGCAACTGCCAGTAGCTGAGAAGTTTGGTGTCTCAAAATCTGTTTTGCACATTCTTAAGTATAGCAATGACATTTTGAAGGAGCATGAGATCAGCACAAACCAAGTCCACCAACGTCACCGTGAGGGCTGGAAGGCAGACACTGGTGAAGCCCGATGGCTCTGATTTCCACAGAGGTTTGACCAGGGTGCTCGACTCTCTGGGCCATCGCTGAAATAGAAAATGAGTCGGCTGGCAGCAGAGCAGGGGAAGGGGGTTCAACCTTTCAACAGGTGGGCTTATTTTTGGCTCCACATGACACCACATGGCTCAGAAACAAGATGCTGACCTCCTGGCAGCTGCTGAATGGAAGGTGAGCACCCCAGCCAGCATTGTGGATGAGTTCCAACCACATGACATCTTCAGTGGTGATGAGACTGCTCGCTTCTACCAGGGCTTTCTGGACAAGAGGCCTTGGTATGCTGTGGAAAGAGACTGCAGGAGGCAAAAAGCTATGGATTGCATTACATTGTTGTTGTGGACAAACATGGACAGGATGGGAAAATGGCCACTTATGGTGATTGGAAAGAGCAAAAGCCCTCTCTGAAGATCCCTAATGATCATTCAAGGCTCTCTGACATCTGCAGGAACACTGCTAATGCTTGGATGTCTAGTTCATTGTTTCAAAAGTGGCTGAAGAATTGGAACAGGGAGCTGCACCTACAAAGCCTTCATGAGTGCCTGTTGATAGACAATTGTCCAGCTCATTCAGCCAATGTAGGTCTGTTGTACATTATGTTGAAATCTTTGTCTTCCAACTCAACCTCAGGCTTACAGCTGATGGACATGGGTGTCATTAAAAATGTCAAAGGCCACCACTACTGTGCTCATCTGAATGTGAGAGTCATTGTCTCTCTCACTACTGACCCAAAACTTCAAGCACTGGATATTACAAAAAACCACAACACTAACTGATGCACTTCATCTCACTAAGGAGCCTTGGGCTGCTGTTCTCAGACAGAAAGATAGGGTTTGTATATATCACAGAAAACATTGGGCTGGTGGACATCGATGGGCAACGTTGCTGTTCTTGATAATCTGACAGCAAATGAATTTGAGGTCACTGTCAAGTTTGCCAGTCATGTGTAAATGGCAGGTGAGCTCACTGATGAGGACCTTCTTGAGACAGTCACAGTTTCTAAGCACCCACAGATTGAAGAGCTACAAGAAGTTAATGCATCAGACAAGGAACCCCAAGAGTTCATGCTGTGGACATTTTCCAAAGGATATGCCAGAATTGTGGCTTTGAACTTGGATATGAAGCTGAGCACAAAATTGAGAGGGATTTGGAGATGGTGAATAATAAAAAGCAGACAACATTGGACAAATTGTGTTTTTAAAATTATGTGCTCATTTACTTTGTGTGACACACCTGGAGCATTGCTTGTAAGTATACCAGTATTTTTTACCTACATTTACTTCTTGTAAGGACAATTGTAGTATGATATTGTATAATTGTAGTACTATAGTGTGTACGTGTACACACACACACACACACACACACCTTTTTTTGTTCTACATACACATGTCATGTAAATGGCTGGCAGGGAGTGATGTTAGCATCTGAATATGAACAAAATACCATTTTATTTCAGCAGCCTATGCAGTGTAAGTTTACAGTATTCAAGGAAACTATTGTATGTTTGGAAAAAGAAAAGGAGTACTTGTGGCACCTTAGAGACTAACAAATTTATTAGAGCATAAGCTTTCGTGGGCTACAGCTCACTTCATCGGATGCATAGAATGGAACATATAGTAAGAAGATTATATAAATATATATATACACACACACACCCACACAGAAGTTGGAAGTTGCCATACAAACTGTAAGAGGCTAATTAGTTAAGATGAGCTATTATCAGCAGGAGAAAAAAAACTTTTGTAGTGATAATCAAGATGGCCCATTTAGACAGCTGACAGGAAGGTCTGAGGATACTTAACTTATGGAAATAGATTCAATATGTGTAATGACCCAGCCAAACTCCCAGTCTCTATTCAAACCCAAGTTAATGGTATCTAGTTTGCATATTGATTCAAGCTCAGCAGTTTCTCGTTGGAGTCTGTTTTTGAAGCTTTTCTGTTGCAAAATTGCCACCCTTAAATGTCTACATATTTATTCAAGTGACACCATCATAGGACCTAATCACATTAGCGACGTCATCAGGGGCTTGTTCACCTGCACCTCTACCAATGTGATATATGCCATCATGTGCCAGCAATGCCCCTCTGTCATGTATGCTGGCCAAACTGGACAGTCTCTACACAAAAGAATAAATGGACACAAATCTGACATCAGGAATCATAACATTCAAAAACCGGTCAGAGAACATTTCAACCTCTCTCGCCACTCAGTAAAAGATTTACTAAATGGGACATCTTGATTATCACTACAAAAGTTTTCTTCTCCTGCTGATAATAGCTCATCTTAACTAATTAGCCTCTTACAGTTTGTATGGCAACTTCCAACTTCTCTGTACGTGTGTGTGTGTATATATCTTCTTACTGTATGTTCCATTCTATGCACCCAGTGAAGTGGGCTGTAGCCCACGAAAGCTTATGCTCTAATAAATTTGTTAGTCTCTAAGGTGCCAAAAGTACTCCTGTTGTTTTTGTGGATACAGACTAATACGGCTGCTACTCTGAAACCTATTGTATGTTTGGATTTGTCATGTTAATTTTTTAACATTGTATTAAACAAAAATTAATACACAAATGTATTTCAATACCATGCTTCTTTAACTACAGTCTATTCTTGTTCCATACTGGTACACATATAATGTGCACTTAAAAATGGGGGCCTATTACTTATTGGCACCTTTCCAATAATGGCACATTTTTGCCAGGAACCAAGAAATTGCTAATAGACATCCACTGCAATTTATTCATTTGTTTATTTTTAGCAATAGGCTTAACAAAAAGAATTATTCCCTAACTCCACTGACTAATGAACTGTACTAACTAGCATAGTAACTAAGGCCCCGTCTATACTACCCACCGGATCGGCGAGTAGTGATCGATCTATCAGGGATCAATTTATTGTGTCTAGTGTAGATGCGATAAATCGATCCCCGATCGCTCTGCCGTCAACTCCAGAACTCCACCACGGTGAGAGGTGGAAGCGGAGTTGACAGGGGAGCGGCGGCCGTCGATCCCGCGGCACGAGGACGCGAAGTAAGCGATTCTAAGTCGATCTAAGATACGTCTACTTCAGCTATGCTATTCTCATAGCTGAAGTTGCGTATCTTAGATCAATCCCCCCCTAGTGTAGACCTGGCCTAAGTAATCGCAAAGTGTGTAGAATAAGCTGCTACTGCAAAGATTCCATTTAGCTGCCACAGGCAATAAGAAGGAACTAAGGGATGGTTGGGCCCATTTCACCTTTTATGCCTTCAGGTGACTGGGGTGTGAGGACACACAGGGCACAGACACAGTCCCAACTGACATTGCCTGCCAAAGAATCTGATCTTGCATGCCTGGAGTGGATCCCACTTCTCACGCACATGCATGTGAACAATCACTGTTGAATAACGAGGTCTTATTTTGAGACAAATATTACTACTTCTATTTTCAAAGAAACTCTGCTGTAATTTGCTATAAAACTTTTTCGTGCCTCTCTTTTCTTTACCCATCATATATTGAATGCTGTAACTTTCTACTTGTTAAAGGTGTGTATTGGATGTCAGAATACATTCATGTTACCACAGGACTGGATAATGCACTAATATACTGCACCCTTCACTGTGGCATCTGGGCACTAAATATCGTCCTCAGCTAGGAAAGTACATCTCCCATGTATTTTATCCGAGGGCAGAATCTGGCCCACACAGACTTATCATAGAATATCAGGGTTGGAAGGGACCCCAGAAGGTCATCTAGTCCAACCCCCTGCTCGAAGCAGGACCAAGTTCCAGTTAAATCATCCCAGCCAGGGCTTTGTCAAGCCTGACCTTAAAAACCTCTAAGGAAGGAGATTCTACCACCTCCCTAGGTAACGCATTCCAGTGTTTCACCACCCTCTTAGTGAAAAAGTTTTTCCTAATATCCAATCTAAACCTCCCCCATTGCAACTTGATACACTTGGCTTGAGTTACGGATCCGCAAGGCCATTCCCTTTATTTTGCCAATCAGGAAACACAGAATATATCCAATGAAGGGATTTGCATAGGAACTTACGAGTCTATACACTACAATTCTGGAGCTTTAAAATTATACCTGTCCTGTAGGATGACAGTGTCTCTGCCCTCCCCTCTTTTTAAAAAAAAATTAGAACCCAAGAATTCTGTATTATTGCAGATTTCTCTTTGTGGTGCAGGAATTGCATGCTGGACAGAAAGAATTTTAAAGTTTTTTGATGATGTATTGATACATCAGCTTTAGAAAGGAAGAGTGGTCTTATGTGACTTTGGAGATCTAGGTTCAACCCCCTGGCTCTGCCACAGACTTTCTCGGTGACCTTGGGCAAGTCACTTTCTCTCTTGGTTTCAGGTTTCCATCTGTGCAATAAGGATACCACCTCCTTTGTCCCTCATGTCTATTTAAAGTGGAAGCAGGGATTGTCTCTTATGTGCAGATGTACAGGGCCCACCACAGTAGATCCCCAGTCTCACCTGGAGGCTCTACACTCTACTGTAATACAAATCATCATCATGCTGAAACAAACAGGTCCATTCTTGAAAAGGAGTGTCTGGAACAGGCACAATGAGGTGTTTAATATCTCTTATAACAACATTTGTTTATAAGCTTAGTTCGTGGCATGAAAGAGGGTGCATAGGTTTCCCATGAAATAGACACCTTTGGAACCTATGCATCAAATGGCATGGGACACCAGCTTTTCTGAGATCAACCCTGAGCTAGCACCAACACTAAGCTTTAAATTAGCCCTGTAATAATATATAACACTTCTCATTTTCTAACATTAGCTAATTCATCCTCACAACATCCCTGTGAAGTAGCTACAATCCGCACTTTACAGATGCGGAAACTGAAGTACAGAGAGATTAAGTGTTGAATTAGAACTGATGAGTTTTTGATTCTCAGGACACACTAGGTCTCTCTCAACCGCTCTGGAAATTAAGACTTCTACTCAGTGGATAACACTGCTGGTTCAGATGCAGGCTTCTTAGAAAAACCGTTCTGAATGCTGTGCACTGAGTGGTGTTTATAACAGTATTGGCTATAATAGAGACTCAAACTGTATGTATAAACAAAACAGTAAGAGGACCAAAAAATGGTTCCAGGGCTAAACAGCAGAGTACAAGAAGCAGCTAGAGTCAAAAAGACATGTTAAAAATTGGAAGTCAAATCCTATCGAGGAAAATCATAAGGAACAAACTCTGGGAAGTGAATTATAATTAGGCAGGATAAAAAGGGTAACTACCAAAAGACACCAAAATCAGTGCTGTTCAATATATTCATAAATGATCTGGGAAAATTTGTAAACAGTGAGGTGGCAAAGTTTGCAGACAATACCAAATGACTCAAGATAGTTAAGTCCAAAGTTGACTGTGAAGAGTTAAAAAGGGGTCTCACAAAACTGGGTGGCTGAGCAACAAATTGGCCGATTAAATTCAATGTTGATAAACGCAAAGTAATGCACATTGGAAAACATAATCCCAGCTATACAACATGATGGGATCTAAATTAGCTGTCATCACCCAAGAGAGAGATACTGAAGTCATTGTAGTTCTCTGAAAACATCTGCTCAGCGTGCAGTGGCAATCAAAAAAATCTAACAATGATAGGGACCATTAGAAAAGTGATAGATAATGATATAGAAAATCTCATAATGCCACTGTATAAATCCATGGTATGTCCACACATTGAATACTACATGCAGTTCTGGTCGCCCCATCTCAAAAAAAAGTTATATTAGAACTGGAAAAAGTACAGTCAAGGGCAACAAAAATGATTAGGTGGGTGGAACAGCTTCCATGTGAGGAGACCCTGGGACTGAGTCTTCCATATCAGGAAAGACAGAGACTGTTCGGCTTAGAAAATAGATGCCTAAAGGGGCAGATATGATAGAAGCTATAAAATCATGACTGGGGTGGAGAAAGTAAGTGTTATTTACTCCATGACACAAGAACCAGGGGTCACCCAACAAAGTTATCAAACAAATATAAGTACCACCTCTTCACACAATGTACAGTCAACCTGTGGAATTCATTGCCAGGGGATGTTGTGAAAGCCAAAAGTACAATTGGGTTAAAAAAAGAATTAGATAAGTTCATGGATCACTTGATAAATTGCTCTGTTCTGTTCATTCTCTCTGAAGCATTTGGCATTGGCCACTATCAAAAGACATGATACTGGGTTAGGTGGACCACTGGTCTGACCCAGTATGGCCACTCTTATGTTCTAGAGCTGGATGAAAAAATTCTTAAAGTTAGACAAATGCTTTCATCCAAATTTCAAAGAAAAATGGCTGAAATTTTCATGAAAATTTCATCCAATTTTTAACCAGTTCTATGATACACTGAAAAAAAAAGTGAACTTTAAATTTCAAAGGCCCCTGCCCCATTTCATATTTTGGTGAAAACTGCAAACATTTTCATGAATTTTCAACCAGCTCCAATGTTTACCTTTGTGTGTTTTGTCACAAAATTTGCACTGTGGTTTTGCTTCACAAATTTCTGAAATGCAATATCAATTTATCATATGGTCATTTGATGTGATTAGGGAATAGATATGCTTATGAATGCAATCTCTTCTTAACTTCAAAAGGAAATACAGTTAGTCTGATCTTCAGTCATTTGTGCTTTGAAAATTCTATCTAAAGGAAGAAAGTGACTAAAAGTTCAGGAAACTGAGAATGAGAAGGGAACACACACTCAAGAGGTGAGCAGGTCTTTACAATGCCTAGAGGATTAAGCAGTATCTACAATTTATTGTCTTCTCTGCGACATGTCTAGAATTTTGCCCTTGAGGTAAATGAAGAACTTACAACAACAAGGCAATTATTATCTTGTGGCACACACAAGCATGCTCGGCATCTCTCAGTACAGATAAGAAAACAGGGTCCCTTCCTCAGAGAACTTTTTATTTAATTTTAATCCAGACATTAATATTGAAGATTTACATAGGACATCTCTAAAAAAGGAGGACTTGTGGCACCTGAGAGACTAACAAATTTATTTGAGCATAAGATTTATAAATTTGTTAGTCTCTCAGGTGCCACAAGTCCTCCTTTTCTCTTTGCAGATACAGACTAACACAGCTGCTATTCTGAAATAGGACATCTCTGTGGTAGCGCAGCCAGGGCAGGGGACTGAATTGATCATCGTAAGCGCTACAGGGGAGGCTCTTTTGTCATTGACCAGCCTAGACCTAAGATCAAAGCTCTCAGAAAAGTGTGGTAACACTTGACTCCCCTTTTGTGCAGGTGTAAATGGATGCACATGGTGCAGGACAGGAAGGAAACTGGGCCTGTGAGCCTGCAAGCCAAATAAGACTGAATGAAGAAGTTCAGATGTTTATTTTACCATTAGCACCCCAAGGGTCAAGTAGCTCTGCATTTATCTCCTTTTTTTAATAAAAAGGACAGGTTAATTGAATGCAAAAATATAAATAATGCCATAAACTAGGTTACTGCAGCACTCAAAAATGCTCAAAAGTCAAGAAATTCCATAAATTAAAGTCAATCCCACAGCACTAATTTGAGCACAATGCACAGCTGAGGTGGAGCCAACTGGGAGCCTTATTCAAACAATCATTCCTCTCTCCACTGCGTGCAATTGCATAGCAGTGTTCCAGTGCTGATGTTTATTACTCTCGTTGATTATGCTCCATGAACAGCTAATGAGATGAGATCTTACTAGAGCAGAGGGTGCTATTGTTTGTGTTGCAGCGTTACTGTGTGCGTGACTGTAATGTGAACAGGACTGAGTGCTGATAGGAAGGCAATTCAATTTCATGATTCTTGAAAGGAGAATCAAAATGTGCATCTGTTTTCTATATAATTTATCAGTTCTGCAAATAATTTCAGTAATGACAAACTGCATTTTTAAACCAGGATATTCTCAGTCACAGTGTTCCAAATTTTGTACTCCTGGGGGAATTCTATGCCAAAAAATTAAAAATTCTGCACACAATATTTTAAAATTCTGCATATTTTATTTGTCATAGTAATACAATATAATCATACCTGTTTCACTTCTTTATTTCAAAATACCTGTCAGAAAATATGTCTGAAACAATATAGACAACGAAAAAGTTTCCCCCAGCAGTAGCAAGTTAAAGAAATCCCTTGACAACCCAGTTCCTGTTTCTCTATTATGCTTTTGTTAAGTGCCCGAGTCTGGGTGTGTCACATGTGGCAGCTGGGCTTAACTTGGGGGAAAACACTGCCACTCTGGTCTCAGACACCCACACACCCTCACCCCCAGAGCTCAGCCACAGGACACCCCCTGGCCCAGACACCTGCAGCCCCTCCTCCCCAAAGCCCAGCCACAGGATGCCCTCCAATTCAGATGCCAGCACCCCCTGTCCCTGAGAGCCCAGCCGTGGGGCGCCCTAACAGCCCAGACACCCGCACCTCCTCCTTCCAGAGCCCAGCCTCATGGCACCCCCCAACCCAGATGCCCACACCCCCCAACCTCCCATGGCACCCACCTACACCCCCTACATTCCCAGAGCCCAGCCATGGGGTGCCTCCCCACAGCTCAGAAACCCACACCCTCTACCACCCACAGCCCACGGATCCAGAGAGAGAAAGAGCCTGATGCTACATCCTGGGCCTATAGAGATTTTCCTGCATGCTGCCTCCTCCTTTCAGGACATGCTGGGAACTGCAGCTGCCAGAACCCTCCAGCTTCCCCTACCCCTGGGCAGTATCCTGTATTTGTGAGTTGGAGAGGCAGACTCTGTGGGTCCAGCAGCCCCTAGTGGTGGTCAGCAGCTTCTGCAGCATCAATTCTGCAGGGAAAAATGAAATTCTGCTCAGAACATTAATTCTACACTAATTCTGCATTGCGCAGTGGTGAAGAATTCCCCCAAATGAAGATTGAAGCAAGAAAATCTTCCTTCCTTTGAGTTCCTCCTCTCCAGATCTTATTATATTGTCATTTGAATGCTCTCATAATGCGAGCAAGACCCTATTTTGCAAAACACTGTATGCACGCCCAGTGAGAGACCATTCCTGCCCCCCAAGACATCTCACTTAAGAGTGTAATGGGACTTTTTCATTAACCTGAATGGGACCAGATTCAAGCCCTAAGTAGACAAGATAAACCAAAAGGTGGGAGAGGAATTTTCCTAGTTCATAAGGATACTGCTAAAAAGCATTTCTGACTTCAGAAGGCACCAAATGGCCTATACCCTGAGATCTACCAAGGATTTATTCCCATTCCATAAATCAGTCAGTGCAAACACTGATCAAACACTTTTATATTTATCTGACATACAGAACTTAATTGAGGACTTTGAGCCGACAACTATTTCATGGAGACAATTTTTGGTAAATGCTAATGCACTTATCTTTTACACAGAGCTTTCACTGCTCCAGATGGGTGCCATTTAGCTGGTATTTTACATGAGTAGAGGGATAAAGTTCCAATGTTCCAAATGGCACATACGGGATCACAGAGGAAAAAGAAAAGGTATGAACATCTGCCCTCAAATGGTACAATTGTGCCTATTGTTTCTGTACCAACCTACACCCCAGAGTAAGGGGCAATGCAGAGTTGCACTGCCCTATGGGAAGTACTCTGAGACTTCCCAGCATGCCCACAACCAGAGGTTTGCTTGGGCCTAATTGCTAAATCCAACCCAGACCTGAACAACATCTAAGCCTGCTTGGCTTGACCTGACCTGACCCGACCCTGACAGGGTCAAGTCCTTTTCTGCCCCTCGCCCCCACATCTGAGTCAGCACCACCACCACCTCCTGCTTGTGGTGTTGGCATGGCGACGTGGCCTGCTCCTGCGCCATTCCTGCTCAGCACTCTCACTCTGCACCACACAGCGCAGACGGCGGCAGAGGACAACAGGAGCAGGGAAGGAGGAGGAGAGCTGAACCACAAAGGGGTCCAGTTGTTTTCCCACCCAGCCCGGACCCGAAATGTTTAGTCAGGTACCATTGCAAGATTCTACCCACAACCCTGGTGATGGGTGTTGTATAAAAAAAACCCTCAAAAAAACAGATTTACAGGGTGCATTGTACTAAATCCCTACATGGCCAGCCAGCTGTAATGGCTGGTGCACGGAGGACGGGGGGAAAGAGGGTGGAGTCATGCACTGACCCCTCCCCTTTTTGTGCCATGCAGCACCAAGAGAGTAAAGGGAGCCATTGTCGAGTTCTCCTGGGCCCAGGGATGGGCATTCTGATTGGCCCTCAGGTAGGTTACAAAAGAGGCGGGAGGTACGAGAAGTGATAGGAAGCTCTTTGTCCAGGCAGAATCTGGCCCCTAAAACCACTAAATACCCCTCTTGGCATTTTGAAAATGCCCCACGGGATTTCGAAAATATTCTTAGATTAACTATTTACAAAGCCTTCTCTATAAGGCACAGTATTTATCAAGTGTAAAATAATGCCATGGTGAATCTTCAAAGGCTTGACTGGTTAGGAGGAATTAAATGCCAGTTCAAGATCTAGACAGATTGTTTAATTACAGTGACCCATTAATCCCCCCCGAAGAATGAAAGCCATCCTTTCACTTTTTTCTTTAATCCCTTTGAAGCGCTCCTCAACTGTGATAAATTTTATATTCTTACCAAATAATTTCTCCTTCACTTAGAGTAAGCATGAATAATTTGTTCTTGCTAATTTTCTATTTTTTATTACTAAACAAACTTCTAAAACAGGAATTAAGCCTTTTATTCAAGCTGAGTAGGCAAGACGAAAGCAGCTTTTTATTTTGTAATTTATTTATTTTTAGGTGGCAGTGCACACAGATAACATGCTACATTTTTACCAGCATGCACCAAGATCCAGAGCTGATTGGGGAGGAAAAGAAATTAAATTATCTTAAAAAGCTAAAAATGAAATAAAGAGCAAGAAGTTGCTTCTAGTTGCATAGAAACAGATGTCTTGGAGTATTGTGTTTGTAACCTAGAAGAAAAAATTTGCTTGAAGCAAACAAACCGAATAACCACGGAAAGCACTAACTATTTTTTTCCACTTATGCCTGCAATTACACCGCATTTTGAAGTACTAGGGCACATAAAATTGATGGAAAATTTAAAAAGTATACATCTGTATTTGATTCCTTGCCTTGCCTGTAGTTAAAGTAAAATACTGCTTTGGCAACTGTTTCATGATTTAAAGCAGAGATTTAAATGTCCTACCTAAATGAAAAAATATTACTGCATGTTGAGCTCAGATCTCATGCTCAATGCTGTACAAAGTCCCTGCCGCAAGGAGCTTACAACCTAGTACAGACAATACAGTTCATACACATGACATACCAAGAACAGTATGAGCTTGAAGTGATTTAAGAATCTGGCCAGGAGGCTGTGCGGAAAAATCAGAAGTGTAGGACTGGAAAGGACCTCAATAGATAATCTAGTCCAGCCTCCTGCACTCAAGGTAGGCCTATGTAATAACTAGACCATCCCTGACAGGTGTTTGTCTAACCTGCTTTTAAAAATCTCCAGTGATGGAGATTCCACAACCTCCCTAGGCAATTTATTCTAATTCTTAACCAGCCTGAGTGTTAGGAAGTTTTTCCTAATGTACAATCTAAACCTCCCTTGCTGCAATTTAAGTCCATTGCTTCTTGTCCTATCCTCAGAGGTTAATGAGAACAATTTTTTCACACTCCTCTTTGTAACGGTCTTTTATGAACTTGAAAACTTATGTCCCCCATCAGTCTCTTCTTCTCCAAACTAAGCAAACCCAGTTTTTTCAATCTTTCCTCATAGGTCATGTTTTCTAAACTTTTTATTTTCGTTGCTCTCTGGACTTTCTCCAATCTGTCAACATCTTTCCTGAACTGTGGCACCCTGAACTGGACACAATACTCCAGCTGAGGCCTTATCAGCATGAAGCAGAGTGGAAGAATTACTTCTTCTGCGATTTGAAGAGAGGGAGGTTTGGCACATGAGAAGAGAAACTTCTAAGCATCAGAAGGGATAACTGGGAAGACAACATGAAAGAGGGAACTCACTTCCACATCCTTTGTCCAAAGTAACCTAAATGATGTGCAGGACCATCCCTAGGGTGGGTGCGGGACCCAGGACATTAGGAACTCAGCACCTATCTGCCAGGGGGTGCTCCCCCCAACCCCGCCCTCATTCCACCCCTTCCCCCAAGGCCCCACCCCCACCCCGTTTCTTCCCACCCCACCTCTTACCCACCCAGTTCCACCCCTCCCCCAAGGGTGCTGCACCCTCGCTCCTCCCGTCAGTGCCTCCTGACACCACGAAACTGATCTGATCTGCAGCAGGCAGTAGGCGCTTGGAGGGAGGGAGAGGTGCTGATTTGGGCTCCTGCCAGCGGGCAGGAGGACTGGGGGAGGTTCTGGTAGGGGGGCTCCTTGTCACCCCCCCCACCTGCCGCTCTCCTCCCCATTCGTCTCCTCAACCTGCTCGCCTGTCCGCCTCACCTCCCCATCTGTGGGGCCCCCCAAAGCGCGGGGCCCGGGGCAGTTGTCCCTATTCGTTGTACCTTAGGGACAGCCCTGATTATGTGACTCTCTGGGCATGCTGCAAAAGGCATCTGTGTGGAAGGGGTTTTGGATAGGGTTGAAGTTGTGTTCCTGGAATGCCAAAGTTCAGAAAGGAGCCCTTTTAATGGGTAGTTGGCTGGCTGAGTTATTTGTTCCTCTGAATGTTTGTTTTAATGCTATTATGGGTTGAGACGGGTTTGGTCACAGAGACCCCCTTGGGACCTGATGTGCTGAAACTACCTCTGAGCCAGTTTTCTTTGTCAGCTTGGGACTCTAGAATCCTGTCTTGTTGAGCCAGACACACTAGCCGGCTGCAACACAGACCCAGGGTCTGAACCATGCCCCCAAAGCTGCAGCCTTAACTGAAAACAGCTCAGCAAGTACTCCTGTCTCCAGCACCCAGACACCCAGCTCCCAATGGGATCCAAACCCCAAATAAATCCATTTTACTCTGTATAAAAGCTTATACAGGGTAAACTCAAATTGTCCACCTTCTATAACGCGGATAGAGAGATATGCACAGCTGTTTGCTCCCCCAGGGATTACTCACTTACTCTGGGTTAATTAATAAACAAAAAGTGATTTTATTAAGTATAAACAGTAGGATTTAAATGGTTTCAAGTAATAACAGACAGAACAAAGTAAGTTACCAAGCAAAATGAAACAAAAGCATGCAAATCTAAGCCTAATACATTAAGAAACTGAATACATGTAAATCTCACCCTCAGAGATGTTCCAATAAGCTTCTTTCACGGACTGGACTCCTTCCTAGTCTGGGCCCAATCCTTTCCACTGGTACAGTCATTGTTAGCTCTAGCTCAGGTGGTAACTCGGAGATTTCTCATGACTGGCTGCCCCCTTTGTTCTGTTCCACCCCTTTTTATAGCTTTGGCACAAGGCGGGACTCTTGTGTCTCTCTGGGTCCCCACCCCTCCTTCTAAATGGAAAACCCCAGGTTTAAGATGGATTCCAGTACCAGCTGACATGGTCACATGTCCTGTGAGACCCCAGCCTCCATTCTTCCTTGGCCTGACTCACAGGAATGCAAGAAGGCTTGCGAGTAAACAGAGCCAGTTCCAGGTGATTGATTCTGAAGCACCCTTCATGGCTTCCACTTAGCATGTTTACATCAGTGATGCAAGGTTGTATCTTATTCTCCTAACTCCAGACATAGAAATAATACATGCCAACAAATGGGATGAACACACTCAGATAAGATTTGTAATAATACCTTACAAGAGACCTTTGGAAGCATATTCCAGTTACATCATATTCACTCATTAGCATATTTCTATAAAACATATGGAGTGCAAATCACATGGGTATTATGTTGTTATAACATTAAATGTCAGGGTGCCCACAGCATCTTCTAAATTATTTAGATCTAATGAAATCAATGATAAGATGGTGACTGGAAAGAAGATACTGTACAAAGGGGGAAGGCTTAGTTTAGAGAAGCAAAATGAGGGCAGATAAGGGTGTAGGAAGCAATGAGAGAGCAGAGAAGTAAAGAGTTATCCAGGGCCTGTGGTTGAGGATAAGAAGCTTGAATTTGGTGTTGATGGTGAGGAGAAGCCAGACAAAGGGTTAAAAGAGGGGAACAGTATGATGGACTGGAAGGGATCTCAGAGAGAAGCAGATAGCAAGAGAGGAAGTAACAGCAGCAGTCAGAGTGGTAGATGTTCTCAGCATGGACTACAGCTCTGGGGGAAAAGATAGATTTAGGGAGATGCTTTCAGGGAATTTCTGTCGCTGCAGAATCCAACACCTGATCCCAGAAACAAACAAGAACTGCTCCAGTTCTCTCCATCTATACAATAGGTCAGAACAACATACCTGGCCCAAAACCTGTATGATTATGACAGGATAGATTTGATACTGAGTAGTGGTTCTAGATTTCCTGGTCCTCCACAGTTACCAGAGAGGCTCAGGATATGTTGCAGTAGGGGCTTAATAAACAAGAGGACTTCCTGGCCTGGAAATTCTCTATTTGCTGTTTAAGGCATGACTCTTTGTGTTTATGTTCCCGCACTACAGACACAGAAACTATCATGCAAAGCAGAAGGAAAAGATGTCAATGAAAAGCATATTTTGCCAAATGAGTGAAATGAAGGTGTCTGACCTAACGAAGAACGTTTCCACATATATTGTGGCACTGGTGGACTAGTTCAAAAATAACCAAAGAATTCTGCATCTATGCACGCAAGAGTCCAGCTCAGTGTAAATGAAAACATGTGCATGTCATATTGGAATTCTGAATCCTAGCTAGGATGAATCAGTCTTGGGCACTGGGCACGCACTTCTCCGGAGAGGAGTATAAATCAGTCATCTATTAATACCTAGGTGCACAGCAATCAAATTCCTTTAGTGAAATTCCACCTTTATTAGGCTTCAAGGACTTTGGTTTATAAGATGTTTTGTTACCGGACTGCATGTTCTCTAGTAACCTGAAGAGGATGCCCATAGCTTATTGAAGATATGAGTTGAGGTTAACTAGACAGTTTTTAGAAAGGGTGAAAGAGGAATCATCATATGAATGCAACATGCTTT
This sequence comes from Chelonia mydas, assembly GCF_015237465.2. Taxonomy (NCBI): domain Eukaryota; kingdom Metazoa; phylum Chordata; order Testudines; family Cheloniidae; genus Chelonia; species Chelonia mydas. The sequence continues at coordinate 14,419,234 of NC_057851.1, forward strand.
TGCTTTTAAAAAACAATGTTGCAGCCGCAGATAATGCCTTATAGTGTAAGGTTTGCTAACGCTAAGTTAAAAATAATAGAAAAGAAACAACTACAAGGCCAGACAAAATGTGCTGGTTGTTTAAGTTGCTAGGAATGCTTGTTAGAGGTTGCAGAAAATAAACATTGTTGTAACCCATATAAGGAAGGCAGAGTATATGTGTAGTGCAGTAGCATTAAGTAATATAAAAGTGTGTGTAATGACCTGCTCTGATGTGCAGGATTTGAGATTCTATTCTCCCTGTACCTTGTTTGCAGCTGCAAATAAACTTTTCTGCTTCTCCACCCCCTTGTGATTATTGAGTGAAACTCACCGGGTAACGAACCCCTGCTGTTGTTTTGCCTCTCGGCACTGGGTGCCGGAAACAGCTGGGTAGGGAAGGCTGTGCCTCCCCAAAACAGCCTGGCCCCCGCCTCCTATCTGCCCCCTCCCACTTCCCTTCCCCTTACTGCCCCCCTCAGAACTCCCCTGGGACACCACCCCCTATCCAACCCCCCCTGCTTCCTGTCCCCTGACTGCACCGACCCCTATCCACACCCCCCACCCCAACTGCCCCCGGGGACCCCACCCCCTATCCAACCCCGCCGCTCCCTGTCCCCTGACTGCCTCCACCCCATCCAACCGCCCTCTGTTCCCTGTCCCCTGACTGCCCCCCGGGAACCCCTGCCCCTTATCCAACTCCCCCACCCCCATCACCACCCGCTTACCATGCTGCTCAGAGCAGCAGGAGCTTGCAGCCCACCGCCCAGCCGGAGCCAGCCACTCCACCCACACTGCCCGGCAGGAGCGGTGGGCCAGAGCGCTGGTGGCGCGGCACGCTGAGGCTGCGGGGGAGAGGGGACAGAGAGGGCTAGCCTCCCTGGCCGGGAGCTCAGGGGCTGGGCAGGACAGTCCCACAGGCTGGATGTGGCTCGCGGGCTGTAGTTTGCCCACCTCTGATTTAGAGCCTTTGATCTCTGCTCATCACACACAATGACCACTTGCCTTCAAATGCACAAGAATTAGCACTTTCCTGATAAAGTTCTTCATTTCAACTACCTGAGAGGTGGTTCCAGAGAGGATGGTTCTAGACTATTCTCAATGGTAGAAGAGGACAGGACAAGGAGTAATGGTCTCAAGTTGCAGTGGGGGAGGTTTAGGTTGGATATTAGGAAAAACTTTTTCACTAGGAGGGTGGTGAAACACTGGAATGCGTTACCTAGGGAGGTGGTAGAATCTCCTTCCTTGGAAGTTTTTAAGGTAAGGCTTGACAAAGTTCTGGCTGGGATGATTTGATTGGGGATTGGTCCTGCTTTGAGCAGGGGGTTGGACTAGATGACCTCCTGAGGTCCCTTCCAACCCTGATATTCTATGATTTGCATTAACCCATCAGAGAGAAAGGATATATACAATGTAAATGTTTGCTATTACATCATAACAGGATACAGATAAGTGAAAACAATGCATGTAACTTCCCATTAGTTTTCATGAAGTTTAAACACCAAATACATTCTTATAAATTTAACAAATCACTTTGATCTATACTAATACACAAATAAATTGGCCTGGGGCTTTGTCACGAACTGGCACCTGGTCTGCCAGCATCACTGGACTTATGATGTGAATGACATGAATCTTCACACCTGTCATGATACATAGAACATCTGCCATAGGATTGTTCATTCGTGGTGATCGGACGAATCCTGCAGTCCTTTATTCAGAAGCTAGGACCTGAACCTGAGAACTCTTACTCACTGACAAAAGAACTCCTTGGATGAATAAGAGTTTGCAGACTTGAGCACTTAGAAAAGTTCAATACAAGTTTTGCCTATGTGTTAGGGGGTGGAAGAATCCCACCAAAAAAAATAAATAAATAAAAAAAGGGAGGGGTTAACTTTGGGCTTTCCATTAAAGATTTTCTTCCTCTCTTCTGCTTCATTTTCAGTCTTTCCCTAGTGGGAAGTGGATCCAATAACATCTGAGTTGAACTTCCAAACTCACTATATAAAAGAGTGGGTTTGAAATTAGGCTAAGCATGTTCATCCTTTACACAAACATGCTGGCAGCCAGATGCTTATTGGCTTCACATCCGAGGAGGCTGCTGAGTGGATTATCTAGGGTGGAGTAATTTGCATCACCAAAATAGATTTCACTTAAACAGTGTTTGGATAGAAGAATTTGCATAACTAAGGCATCATGCTGATCAAATACCCCTGGGCATTCTCTCTGTAGCTGTCTTAGTTATACCTATCCTGTTTTGGGGATCCCCAAGGCAGAAGAGCAGATCTGGATTTCAGCACATTTAGAGAGACAACGTGGTATCTTTTGTTCAACCAAGATCTGTTTGAGAGAGACAAGCTTCTGAACCACACAGAGCTCTCTTTCGGGTCTGGGAACGGTACTCTGAGTGTCACAGCTAAATGACTGGTGGAACAGACTGTTTAGCATTAGCGGTTTTCACATATTCTAAGGGACCATTCAAGGTAGAGCTCAGTGTGGCTCAACAGCTTGAACATAAAAATGGTCATACTGGCTCAGACCAATTGTTCATCTAGCCCAGTAAATTTCAACCTGTGGTCCACAGACACCTAGGGGTCCACAGACTATGTCTAAGATTTCCAAAAGTGTTCGCACCTCCTTTTGAAATTTTGTAGGGATCTACAAATGAAAAAAGGTTGAAAACCACTGATCCAGCCCAGTGTACTGTCTTCTGACAGTGTCCAGTGCCAGGTGCCTCAGAGAGAATGAACAGAACAGGGAATCAAGTGATCCATCCTTGGTCATCCACTCCCAGCTTGCATCTCTGACCACCTAGGCTAATAGCCATTGATTGGTGAGCCTAACCTCCATGAATTTATCTCTGTCTTTTTTGAACCCCATTATAATTTTCAAATAAAAAACTTTCAGATATCAAATCAACTGCCTTCACAACATCCCCTAGCAATGAATTCCACAGGTTGACTATGTGAAGAAGTACTTCCTTTTGTTTGTTGTAAACCTGCTGCCTATTTCATTGGGTGACCAATGTATTACATGAAGGAGAAAAACACACTTCCTAGTTCACGTTCTCCATACCAATTATGATTTTATAGACCTCTATCATATCCCCTATTAATCATTTTTTCCAAGCTGAAAAGTCCCCATCTTTTAATCTCTCTTCATACATAAGCTGTTCCATACCCTTAATCATTTTTGTTGCCCTTCTGTGTACTTTTTCCACTTCTAGTATATCTTTTTTGAGATCGGGTGACCAGCACTGCATACAGTACTCAAGACATGGGCATACCTCGGATTTATATAGAGGCATTATATTTTCTGTCTTTTTATTTCTCTCTTTCCTAGTGGTTCCTAACATTGTTATCTTTTTTGACTGCTGCTGCACACTGAGCGGATGTTTTCAGAGAACTATCCACAATGACTCCAAGATCTTTCTTGAGTGGTAACAGCTTAGTTAGACCCCATCATTTTGTATGGGCTTGTCTCTCTCACCAACAGAAGTTGGTCCAATAAAAGATATTGATTCACTGACCTTGCCTCTCTAATAACTTGAGACTGACACAGCTACAGCTACAACTGCACTGCATTCAGCACTTTTAAGCTTTTAGAGGAATCCTGAAGATTTTCACTTAAGCACTTTAGTCCACAGCTAATCTCACGTAAAGTCCGTTTTCACCTGAAGATCTGGCAGAGTGCACAGTACTTCATCTTTGTTATGGAAAAAAGTAAATTAGAATTGGTGGACCCAAAAAATGAACAACTTAGTGCCAGTATGGAGTTAATTGTTTTCCATCTTTTCTGCATAGATGAGTGGGAAGGGCTGCTAAAGTGAGCATTTGAGGTATAACAATAAATATATAGCACTTATATACCATGTTCCATCTGCAGAGCTTAAATGCTTTGCAAAAAGAAATTAAATATCATTACACCATCTTATAGATGGGGAAGTCAAGGCATGGAGATGTTAGATGACTTGCCTAAGGTCATCAGTGAGTCACTGGCAGAATAGAACCCAGCTCTTCCAACTTCAATGTCTGTACCTACACACCAGATCATGTTGTCTCCTATGGTACCCACATACTCTACCCCATTACTGTAATCCTTTCATGTATCTTTTTCCATTTTCAGACTGTATCCAAGCTGCTTGAAAGAGACTGCCTAAAACAAAGGCAGAGTGAAGAGTAGAGAAAAACGACATAATAGGGAGGGGACAACTGGTGACAAAATGATTTATGGCAGTCAACGGTGCTACCTGATTGGCATCTCCTATGTAATGATGATGTATCCATTCATCTGGATTGTTGGCACTCCAAAAGGACAATTTTGTTGATAAAAGTTAAGTTTTCATTTCTGTGGCATCAGTGTATGAATCATAAATCTCTATCACCTGGGGCCCAGCAATGAAATTTCATGGAGAGCAAGGCTATTTAACAATAAAACTGTTTTCTCTTTCTGCACAGTGATCTGATAGCTAAGTTGGTGAAAGTCTTTCATCCCAGAAGACACAGTGCATCAGTTATCATGAATCACTATTTGTTTACCAACCTATACACATACACAATGCCAGGCTAAGGCTAAAGTTTGAAATAAAAGTTTCAGACATTAATCAAATGCCTTAGTTTTGTAACATTTAAATAGCGATACAGGGTTTTGTTCCTCTCTCACTTAAACGGAGGAGTACTTCAGGAGTAAATCCAATGAAGTCAGTGAAGTTACATTGATATACAACTGGTGAGAGAATAATCAGGTCAACATGCATTACGTCCAATGCCCACACAGCATTTTGGTATTAGGTTTTTGTTTCATGTCCCGTACTTTTTAAGGCATGAATTTATTTCCATTCCTGTCCCCCCTCCCCGCCCCCACCCAGCTCTCAATATGGAAAAGGATAGGACATTTTGGCTTAACTACTTTCCTTTGGGATAGAATGTGCAGTAAAGTTCACAATAGGTTTTGGCTGGGACTTTCAAAGGAGTTAGGAGTCTAATGACATTCAGTAGAGTTTGAGTAGCAAACTCCTTCAACTCCTTTGAAAACCCCAGTTTCTATGCCCTGCTGATATGGAGGCAGTCATGAGATCCAGTCAGTCATTACCTTGGATTGCAATAAAAAATCCTCTCTCTCTCTCTCTCCTTGCTAAGAAGAAACTTTGAAGCCACCTGCAGCCACGCAAACTTCATCTTTGTCCCCAGGCTTTTTAAGGTGTAATGACTTTGAAGACTCATCCAAAGACAAATCTTTGGTATCTGTCTGTAAAATATATTTCTAGCTGTACTTTTTGTGTCAGACACATTGATGTTGTTGTACATTTCTCTTCAGCTAGATTATTATTCTAACACTGTAGCTAGGAAACAGCTTTGGAATTGTCCTGGGCAAGGTGACACTTACGCCAAAAAATTCTAGCATCAGTAAAGTTTTCACATAGGAAATGCTTTAGAGAAGTGTTTGAACCGAATATAGCATGATCACACAAGGGTGCCCTCAGTTCAGGAGCCCAATGCAAGTCTTCCCCCAACTGAGGATGCCCTTAAGAATTCCCCAAATCAGGGAAACCGAGCCCAATGTGGGACCACAATTATGCCAATTCAGGAAGCCCACAATTCAGGAAAACTAAGCATTACTGAAAAAACATTCAGTGGAGAAACAGATGTAATGAAGCTCTACTTAGTATATACCCAGTGCTACTACAGACAGTACCCTATCTTTTCGGTCAGGTGCATGGAGGTTTATTAGCTGATCCCCTTTATCATTTACCCGGTTATTGTTTTGACTTGCCTAAGCACCCAAAAGTGCCTTTTTGGTGATTACTTACATTAGTAAGCAACATAAATAATAGTAAAGCTTATATGCTTTTAGATTCAAGCATCTAAATTGCATCCACTTAAATGCCAAGATACAGAAAAAGACTGCAGAGTAACCTAGTAATACTAAAGCAAAGTGCACTGTGAGAGCTCAGACGAGAACCCAGGGCTCCTGTCTCCTACTCCTCTGTCTGGATGATCAACTGACTAGTTTAAATATTGTTGTCAACAATATTTATTCCATTTAGACAAACTTTGAACTACATGCCATTTCACCATGGCCAGTCTTGCATTAGCATAGTGAATTTTTCCCAGATTCATATACATCCCAGTCCAAGAGTCCATCCAATGCAGTCAACAGAAATATTAGGAGGACAGGGAAGGAATACAGGAGCAAGACAATAGACAGACAATAGGTGGTTACAACAAAACAAGGCACCCTCAAATCCTGTGCTTCCCTGCCTCTTTTTGCTTCTTTTGCCCTCCCTCAAGCTGCTTATAAAAAAGACACTTTCCTCATTTAAGAAATGGGCTAGGTCCTTATCCCATTTCAGTATTTTAAAAACTGCTTCAAACTATGAAATTAGCATTTGAAAATCAGATACCTGAACTGTACAGCAGCATTTTAATGCCTCCATACTGTGTCTTTATTTTAATTTATAAACAGACTCTGGAATGATCACTCATATGGTCAGCTTTACAGGAATTTCTATGAAATTGTGACAGGTTTCAGAGTAACAGCCGTGTTAGTCTGTATTCGTAAAAAGAAAAGGAGTACTTGTGGCACCTTAGAGACTAACCAGTTTATTTGAGAATGAGCTTTCGTGAGCTACAGCTCACTTCATCGGATGCATAGCATATCGTGGAAACTGCAGAAGACATTATATACACACAGAGACCATGAAACAAAACTTCCTCCCACCCCACTCTCCTGCTGGTAACAGCTTATCTAAAGTGATCATCAAGTAGGGCCATTTCCAGCACAAATCCAGGTTTTCTCAAACTTCAAATCCAGACTCCAGCGAGAAACTGCTGAATTGGAATTCATTTGCAAATTGGATACTATTAATTTGGGCTTGAATAGAGACTGGGAGTGGCTAAGTCATTATGCAAGGTAGCCTATCTCCCCTTGTTTTTTTCCTACAAACCCGCCCCAAGACGTTCTGGTTAAACTTGGATTTATGCTGGAAATGGCCCACCTTGATTGCTGTGCACATTGTAAGATGAGCTATTGCCAGCAGGAGAGTGAGTTTGTGTGTGTGGTTTTTGGAGAGGGGTGGGGGGGGGGTGAGAAAACCTGGATTAGTGCTGGAAATGACCCACCTTGATTATCATGCGCATTATAAAGAGAGGTTTCAAAGAGGGATGGGCTATTACCAGCAGGAGAGTGAGTTTGTATGTGTGTGGGGGGGGGGGGGGGAGGGAAGGGTGAGAAAACCTGGATTTGTGCTGGAAATGGCCCTACTTGATGATCACTTTAGATAAGCTGTTACCAGCAGGAGAGTGGGGTGGGAGGAAGTTTTGTTTCATGGTCTCTGTGTGTATATAATGTCTTCTGCAGTTTCCACGATATGCTATGCATCCGATGAAGTGAGCTGTAGCTCACGAAAGCTCATGCTCAAATAAACTGGTTAGTCTCTAAGGTGCCACAAGTACTCCTTTTCTTTATGAAATTGTGAAATTTAATTATAGAATCATAGATGTGTAGGACTTTAAAAGACCTCAATAGCTCATCTAGTCCAGTCCCCTGCACTCAAAGCAGGACTAAATAATAACTAGACCATTCCTGACAGGTGTTTGTCTCACCTGTTCTTAAAAACCTCCAATGATGAAGATTCCACAACCTCCCTTGGCAATTTGTTCCAGTGCTGAACCGTGACTGCTAGAAAGTTTTTCCCAATGTCCAACCTAAACCTCCCTTGCTGCAATTTAAGCCTATTGCTTTTTGTCCTGTCCTCAGAGGATAATGTTTATCCCTTCTTCCTTGTAACCACCTTTTATGTACTTTAAAACTGTTATGTCTCCCCTCAGTCTTCTCTCCTCCAGACTAAACAAACCCATTTTTCCCCCATCTTCCCTCATAGGTTATGTTTTCAAGCTCTTTAATAAGAACATAAAAACGAACATACTGGGTCAGACCAAAGGTCCATCTAGCCCAGTATCCTGTCTTCCGACAATGGCCAATGCCAGGTGCCCCAGAGGGAATGAACAGAACAGGTAATCATCATCAAGTGATCCATCCCCTGGCACCCACTCCCAGCTTCTGGCAAACAGAGGCTAGGGACACCATCCCTGTCCATCCTGGCTAACAGCCATTGATGGACCTATCCTCCATGAATTTATCTAGTGCTTTTTTGAACCCTGTTATAGTCTTCACCTTCACAACATCCTCTGGCAAGAAGTTCCACAGGTTGACTGTGTGTTGTATGAAAAAATACCTCCTTTTGTTTGTTTTAAACCTGCTGCCTATTAATTTCATTTGGTGACCCTTAGTTCTTGCGTTATGAGGAGGAGGAAACACTTCCTTATTACTTTCTCCACACCAGTCATGATTTTATAGACCTCTATCATAGCCCTCCTTAACTGTCTCTTTTCCAAGCTGAAAAGCCCCAGTCTTATTTATCTCTCCTCATATAGAAGCCATTCCATATCCCTAATCATTTTTGTTGCTTTTTTCTGAACCCTTTCCAATTCCAATATATCTTTTTTGAGATGGGGCGACCACATCTGCACGCAGCGTTCAAGATGTGGGCCTACCGTGGATTTATATACAGGCAATATGATATTTTCTGTCTTATCTATCCCTTTCTTAATGATTCCCAACATTCTGTTAGCTTTTTTGACTGCCACTCTACATTGCGTGGATGTTTTCAGAGAACTATCCACAATGACTCCAAGATCTCTTTCTTAAGTGGTAACAGCTAATTTAGACCCCATCATTTTATATGTACAGTTGGGATTATGTTTTCCAATGTGCATTACTTTGCATTTATCAACACTGAATTTCATCTTCCATTTTGTTGCCCAGTCACCCAGTTTTGAGAGATCCTTTTGTAGCTCTTCGTTCTGCTTGGGACTTAACTATCTTGAGTAGTTTTATATCATCTGCAAATGTTGCCACCTCACTGTTTACCCCTTTTTCCAGATCATTTATGAATATTTTGAATAGGACTGGTCCCAGTACAGATCCCTGGAGGACACCACTAGTTACCTCTCTCCATTCTAAAAACGGACCGTTTAATCGTACCTTTGTTTCCTATCTTTTAACCAGTTACCAATCCATGAGAGGACCTTCCCTCTTATCCCATGACAGTTTACTTTGCTTAATCATTTTTGTTCTCCTCTGGACTGTCTCCAATTTGTCCATGTCTTTCCTGAAACGTGGCACCTGGAACTGGACACAATACTCCGGCTGAGATCTTGTCACAGTGGGGAGTGGAAGAATTACTTCTCCTGTCTTGCTTACAACACTCCTGCTAATACATCCCAGAGTGATGTTTACTTTTTCTGAAAAAAATAAAGTGTTACACTGTTGACTCGTATTTAGCTTTTGATCCATTATGACCCCCAGATCCCTTTCCGCAGTACTCCTTCGTAGGCAGTCATCTCCCATTTTGTATGTGTGCAACTGATTACTCCACTTAGGATGAAATTCAATAAGGACAAAGGCAGACTACGTCTCCAGATCATTTTGAATTTTAATCCTATCCTCCAAAGCACTTCTAGAATATCAGAGTTGGAAGAGACCTCAGGAGGTCATCTAGTCCAATCCCCTGCTCAAAGAAAGGCCAACACCAACACTTGCAACCGCTCCCAGCATGGTATCGTCCACAAACTTTATTAATGTAATTTAGATAATGGCATTGAAAGTATTTCAAAATATTCAACGATCACTTGATGAACTGTTCAATTAAGGTCTAATCCAAAACCCACTGAAGTCAATGGGAATCAGTGCTTAGCACTTGAAGAGGGAAGGGGAGGTTGCTTGGGAGTTAAGAAACATAGTATAAATCAAACTGGCTTGCTGAGGGCCACCTTTTTAATTAGGGCTCCACCTATCAAAGAGAGGGAAGAGCATCTTCGCAAGTAGGCTGGCTACCCTAGAGAGGAGGGCTTCAAACTAAGTTCACCAGGAAAAGGAGACCAAAGCCCTGAGGTAAGTGGGAACTGGGATACCAGGAGGAAGCACGAGCAGGAGAGGGCTCCTGCCTCATACTGAGAAGGTGGGATGATCAGTGAGTTAAGTGCCTATACACAAATGCAAGAAACCTGGGAAACAAGCTGGAAGAACTGGAAGTCCTGACAGTGTCAAGGAATTATGATGTGATTGGAATAACTGAGACTTAGTGGGAAAATTCACATGACTGGAGTACTGTCATGGACGGATATAAGCTGTTCAGGAAGGGGAGGGAGTTGCATTGTATGTAAGAGAGCAGTATGACTGCTCAGAGCTCCGATATGAAATTGCAGAAAAATCTGAGTATCTCTGGATTAAGTTTAGAAGTGTGAGCAACGAGGGTGATGTCGTGGTGGGAGTCTGCTATAGACCACCGGACCAGGGGGATGAGGTGAACGAGGCTTTCTTCCGGCAACTAATGGAAGTTACTAGATCGCAGACCCTGGTTCTCATGGGAGACTTCAAATCACCCTGATATCTGCTGGGTGAGCAATACAGCAGTGCACAGACAATCCAGGAAGTTTTTGGGATGCATAGGGGACAATTTCCTGGTGCAAGTGCTGGAGGAACCAACTGGTGCAGAGCTCTTCTTGACCTGCTGCTCACAAACTGGGAAGAATTAGTAGGGGAAGCAAAAGCAGATGGGAACCTGAGAGGCAGTGACCATGGGATGGCCGAGTTCAGGATCCTGATACAAGGAAGAAAGGAAAGCAGCAGAATACGGACCCTGGACTTCAGAAAAGCAGACTGACTCCCTCCGGGAACTGATGGGCAGGATCCCCTGGGAGAATAACATGAGGGGGAAAGGAGTCCAGGAGAGTTGGCTGTATTTTAAAGAATCCTTATTGAGGTTTCAGGAACAAACCATCCCGATGTGTAGAAAGAATAATAAATATGGCACACGACCAGCTTGGCTTAACAGTGACATCCTTGTGGATCTTAAGCACAAAAAAGAAGCTTACAAGAAGTGGAAGATTGGATAAATGACCAGGGAGGAGTATAAAAATATTGTTCGAGCATGCAGGAGTGAAATCAGGAAGGCCAAAATCACACTTGGAGTTGCAGCTAGCAAGAGATGTTAAGAGTAACAAGAAGGGTTTCTTCAGGTATGTTAGCAACAAGAAGAAAGTCAAGGAAAGTGTGGGCCCCTTACTGAATGAGGGAGGCAACCTAGTGACAGAGGATGTGGAAAAAGCTAATGTACTCAATCTTTTTTGCCTCCGTCTTCATGAACAAGGTCAGCTCCCAGACTGCTGCACTGGGCAGCACAGTATGGTGAGGAGGTGACCAGCCCTCTGTGGAGAAAGAAGTGGTTTGGGACTATTTAGAAAAGCTGGATGAGCACAAATCCATGGGGCCGGATGCGCTGCATCCGACAGTGCTAAAGGAGTCGGCGGATTGTGATTGCAGAGCCATTGGCCCTTATCTTTGAATACTCATGGCAATCGGGGGAGGTCCCAGACAACTGGAAAAAGGTTAATGTAGTGCCCATCTTTAAAAAAGGGAAGGAGGAGGATCCTGGGAACTACAGGCCAGTCAGCCTCACCTCAGTCCCTGGAAAAATCATGGAGCAGGTCCTCAAGGAATCCATTTTGAAGCACTTAGGAGAGGAAAGTGATCAGGAACAGTCAGCATGGATTCACCAAGGGCAAGTCATGCCTGACTAATCTAATTGCCTTCTATGACAAGGTAACTGGTTCTGTGGATGAAGGGAAAGCAGTGGACATGTTATTCCTCGACTTTAGCAAAGCTTTTGATACAGTTTCCCACAGTATTCTTGCCAGCAAGTTAAAGAAGTATGTGCCGGATGAATGGACGATAAGGTGGATAGAAAGCTGGCTAGATCGTCGGGATCAACGGGTAGCGATCAATGGCTCCATGTCTAGTTGGCAGCCGGTATCAAGCAGAGTGCCCCAAGGGTCGATCCTTGGGCCGGTTTTGTTCAATATCTTCATTAATGATCTGGAGGATGGCATGGGCTGCACCCTCAGCAAGTTTGCAGAGGACACTAAACTGGGAGGAGAGGTAGATACGCTGGAGGGTAAGGATAAGATACAGAGGGACCTAGACAAATTAGGGGATTGGGCCAAAAGAAATCTGATGAGGTTCAACAAGGACAAGTGCAGAGCACTTAGGATGGAAGAATCCCATGCACCGCTACAGACTAGGGACTGAGCGGCTAGGCAGCAGTTCTGCAGAAAAGGACCGAGGGGTTACAGTGGACGAGAAGCTGGATATGAGTCAGTGTGCCCTTGTTGCCAAGAAGGCTAACGGCATTTTGGGATGTATAAGTAGGGGCACTGCCAGCAGATTGAGGGACGTGATCATTCCCCTCTATTCGACATTGGTGAGGCCTCATCTGGAGTACTGTGTCCAGTTTTGGGCCCCATGCTACAAGAAGGATGTGGAAAAATTGGAAAGTGTCCAGCGGAGGGCAATAAAAAAAAATCATTAGAGGACTGGAGCACATGACTTCTGAGGAGAGGCTGAGGGAACTGGGATTGTTTAGTCTGCGGAAGAGAAGAATGAGGGGGCATTTGATAGCTGCTTTCAACTACCTGAAAGGGGGTTCCAAAGAGGATTGATCTAGACTGTTCTCAGTGGTACCAGATGACAGAACGAGGAGTAATGGTCTCAAATTGCTGTGGGGGGAAGTTTAGGTTGGATATTAGGAAAAACTTTCACGAGAAGCGTGGTGAAGCACTGGAATGCGTTACCTAGAGAGGTGGTGGAATCTCCTTCCTTAGAGGTTTTTAAGGTCAGGCTTGAGAAAGCCCTGGCTGGGATGATTTAGTTGGGAATTGGTCCTGCTTTGAGCAGGGGGTTGGACTAGATGACCTCCTGAGGTCCCTTCCAACCCTGATATTCTATGATTAGTACGTTACCAAAGCTGCTACTCCTAGATTGTGACAGACACCCAAACCCACACATTTCTTCTGCTTCAAGCTTTAATGGGAGTCTTTCCAGTTGTTGGGATTCGGATCAGGCCCTTAGCTCTCATAAACAAACACCAAAGAAAATCCCCATCCCAGCAAGACACACAATAACCCACCTTTGTCAACTATCCACAGCACTCCCACTTTGCAGCATGCCCACAAGTCTAACAGATCAAAATGGGAAAGCGAATTTCAGCATCAAAGAGCCTTACAGAGCCCCTAGTCCATGGGCTAACACCTAGAATTTGAAATTATGGCTCCTTTGTTCACCAAGGAATTTGATTACAATCCCTACTGCCCCACTTGATCCTTTGGAGAGCTGAATGTATCTCCAAATACAGCAATAAAAACCCATGTATAGTTTGAAGGATGCCAAGTTAATTTCTCACTTGCTAGTGTCTGCTAGATGTTTAAATTATGATAAATTGGAGGAGGAAATAAGCATCACTAAACCCAGACTTTGGGGTTCACTAGTGGAGGTTTATTTTCAAGTCTAGTTGCCCTATGTTAATTTCGCGGGGAAACAGACCACTCTAGCCAACCCACTCATTTTGCCCTATATTAAGTTATAACCTAGTTTACTTTGCAATGGATTCAAAGACCTTTGCTCATGTTGAGCAATACCTGAATTCGTGTACTAAGTCAATGGGTGAAACCCTCACTCCATTGAAATCAATGGCAAAACTCTAATGGACTTCAATGGACCTAGAATTTTATCCACTGGGACTATTTGTGGAGTAAAACACTACCCAGCTTGATGAATATGGGGATCAAAATCTAGTCAGAGATCAGTTAAAAATATATATTTAGACACACACACATTGTACAGTAGAGATTTTTTCCTTTCAAATAATGAGGATCGCTATCTCTGGAACTGTAGTTTGTTCAGTGTTATGTAGGGACATACATAGGGATATCCAACCTACTTTATTGTGGGTGACATTCACCCCCATGGAGAAGGCCAGCATAAGCCCTGTGCATCACTGCAGTCTTATTTACAGGATTTAAATCTTGTACTAGTCCTGTATTCCACCCTGTGAATACAGTTCTGCAACATCAGAGTTCATTACAGGTGGATGTCCTTGTGTATTAAGATGCTGGATTCTAAAGTACAGTAAATATTGCTTTTCTAGGCTTGTAACCTACTCTTCACCTTTTCTGCACTATGACACACAAAAAAAAAAAAGTTGAAGGGAGGGCCATTAGCCATAAGTTTTGAGATTTCCCCCGACCAAACTTTATTGGTTCTCATAACATCTTCTTTAAAAAGGGTTTGAAATACCACATGCAAATGTCTCCTTTCAGTGCACCTTTATTGTAGGTGTTAATAGGCTTAAATATTTCCAGACTCTATAGAAAAATAAATGGATATGAAAGCCTAAAATATTAAAGATGATGTTTGGATGTTATGTTTATAGACAGTGTATTAAAAAGAAACACAATGAAGCAGCCATTAATAATAATAATGTCTTTCATGTTACTTCAATTACAAGAAACAATTATTTATGTCAAATGACATTTTGATAAGGTTTGGAGTGGGTGGCTGAACTACATTCAATAGCTTGATTTTTTTAAACTTGTCTAATTTCAGTTCAAAGTTTCCGCTAATGCTTTTATGGATTGTTGTTGGTCATGTTAGTTACAGGATTTTAGTTAAAGAACCTGGACCATCGCACTCATTTGGCATGCCAGAGACAGGGCTGGTCCTTTGTCTCTTACCACCAGCTCCTCAAGGAGAGATGAAAGTATGCAAGCAAATCTCAGAGCCTATGCAAAGAATGTTACCACAGCTATCCCCAATACTGTATTATTCTTATTTGTTCATGTGTCTTATTAAAATCAATGCAAAAAACAGAGAGGCTCTAAAAGTCCCTAAGGCTTTGCTTTGCCCTTAATGTGAATGGCCTTGCCACACCCCCCCAACGGTTCCTACAAAATACTGAACTCATTGGTTTTAGTTCTGAGTAGACTGATTCAGGGAAAAGAACCTTATCACCTCCTGATCATTGGCAATCAGTACAAACAGTATTAACCTTTAAAAAGGATCAGGCAGCAGTATTTTTTAAACATACACACACACACCCCTTTAGTTAAACTGGTACAACTGAGTGTAGACCAGGCCTTCAGTTGTCTGTCTACCAGATTTCTGGACACAATCAGACAGTCAGGAATCTAATCATCCTCCTTTGTGCCTGCAATGCAATTAAATGCAGGCACAAAATTGGAAACTGGTTTAAAATAATAAACAGGCCCTACATTTAAATTTTTTCCCAATTGAGTTTATTGGTGTGGGATAAAAAGAGGAAAATTCCATCAGAGTTAGACCTGTTTTTAAGTTATTACTTCATTTACATTTTTATTAGCCTTCAAGCGTATTTATTAAAGCAAAAAGACATTTCACTCTGTCCTCATGGATCACTTGGTCATTATGACACTAATGATTTTGAGCAGAAACCCAGGATGCTTATAACTGTATGAATTTCTGGGCAATTTAGAGCCAATATTTCTGTCAGCTTTTACTTTACTGAACGTGCAGATACACTCACAAAAAGAAACAGGCATCATTACTCTACTTTTAAAGTAAGAGGACTAGATAAATGTGTCTAAACAATTCAAAGGAAATGTATCCCTCTCATTGCATTCATTTACCTAAATGGCTTTTACTACAAAGTGCAGCAAAACATTTAGCAAAAAAAAAAAAACCCACAGATAAATCGTATTTTATCTATTTGTTTGTGTGCACACGCACATTTGGAAGAGAGAGCAATATACAACCCTTTTCCTTTACAAGTACATTTGTGTTCTATTCTTTTTTCAAAAGGTAAAAAGAAAAGCATATCAGGTCTTTGTTTACTAATTTTTTTTTTTTTTAAACTAGAATGGAGCGGGGACCTGGCATCATTTATACACAGAAATGGTTTTTGGTTTGTTTTTTTTATGTTGTCTATCCCCCTGCCAATCCCTGATCCTGAATGACTCTTCCATAATAGTCCCAAATGAATTTATTAGTCAGAATTAGCATCAGCATGACAGTTGCTATTAAAGTTGTAAGGTTATACTTAATTGGCGCCAATCAATGTAGCTCTGTTGAAGACAATGGAGTATGCCAATATACACCTGCTGAGTACCTGGCCCACAGAAAGTTAACGGAGTTTCACTTGCAAGATGAAAGTTTGGGGGAAAGTAGTTACAGTGGTTAGAGTAGGGATTGGGAAACAGGAGATGGCAGTTCTATTTCCACTGACTTGCTATGTAACCACTTAGTCTGTCAATGCTCCTGTGTCCCCATCAGTAAAATGTCTATAACACTTTATCTACCTCACAGGGATAATGTGAAGATTTTACTCATGCTTTATAAGACACACAGATAAAGTGTGCTATAGAAGAAGTCCATGTTGTTATATATTTGTCTGGGGAAGAAATAAACCCTGGAAGTCTGGCTGTACAGCTCCAAATGCTCTTTGGTCCTGTCAACGAAATGGAGGGAAGAAGCATCCAACAAATCCTGGACCAGTGGGTATGAGGTACAAGTAAATAAAAATAAATAAATAAATAAAAACCACAACCCTCAGTGAAAGCCCACGCTGTGCTGCAGGTATCATTTGTAAAGTGTAAACAAGCCCCAAAATGGCAGAGAACTTAAAAACTGGACAGTGACGGACCATGAAACCCAGACATGATTGACCCGGATGATAGTCTAAACAAAAAGAGCTCCCATCCATGTGTGAGTCAGTGTGAAGTAATGGAAACAGCTACAACATATAACTGGGTTCAAAAAAGAATTAAACAAGTTCTTGGAGGATAGGTCTATTAATGGCTATTGGCAGGGATGCAATGCCATGCTCTCGGTGCCCCTAAATCTCCAACAGCCAGAAGCTAGGACTAGACAACAGTGGGTGGATAACTCAAAATTGCCCTGTTCTGTTCATTTCCTCTGAAGCATCTGGCACTGGCCACCATCTGAGACAAGATACTGGGCTAGGTGGATCCCACTGATCTGAGCCAGTATGGCCATTCTTAGTTCTTAACAGACATTCGGACACACGGAGTGGCAATCCTGGACTTTTATTATATAGACAAAAACCTTTTTAGTGAAAAGCAACTTTTGGGGTGTGATTTTTCTTGCCCTGGTACCCAAGTTGTATCAGTGGAAAAGCATGTTTCAAGAACCTGTCCCTTCTCAAGGATAAGAGAGCCATGTAGCAGGCCTGAGGTTTACTGTCAACAGAGGCACTTTGTCTTGTGGTTAAGAGATCTATATGGGGTTGTTTGTACAATACCTCTAACACAAGGGACTGAAGACGTGATCTTACATCAGTGTACCAGACAGAAGAACTGCCCCGCCTGTCCATTTTAGTCAAAGCCTGGTGTAATCTCAGACAAACCACCTCCCCCTTTGTCTAACATGCCTAAAAGCTAGTGATGGAAAACATTAAAAGCTATCCTGGCTACTATATCTGAAACAGATTCTGATCCCCTACTCAGAGTAGGGATTACCCTGTTCTATAAAGCAGTTCCGTAGAATTCAGTGGGACTGTCTGTGGAGTAAGGAACTATCCAATATGAGCAAGGGTATCAGAATCTGACCCTTAATATAGCATTATCAATATTGTCCATTTTCGCCTAGGCCTAAAGAGATGGTGGAAGAGTCCTGGTCCCAGTGAGCAAGTCTATTTGCAGAGTCCATCAAATAAAAATCAAATGTTTTGAAAGTTAGGAAGATGTCCCCATGGAGACATCTAAGGAACTTACATGGCCCCCCCCTTATCCTGGTATCCGAGCACAATACAATCTTTAATATATTTAGTCTCACAGCACCTTTGTGGGGGAAGTTTCAGTAACCCAGATAGTACACACACAGCCAGAGAGCTGTGCCCAAACTCAAACAGGAAGCCTATTTTGGAGCAGATTTCAGAGTAACAGCCATGTTGGTCTGTATTCACAAAAAGAAAAGGAGTACTTGTGGCACCTTAGAGACTAACCAATTTATCTGAGGAGCAGGGAATTGAAAATGGGTCTCCCCCAGGCTAGCACCCTAACCAGTCAGCTATCCTTCCTCTCTATGACACAGATTCCAAAGCGTCCCTGGACGGTTTTCTGATTGTATTCTTTCCTGGATCATTTACCTTTTACAATTTCCACCAGCATTTCTATCACCTGTCAGAACTTGCTCTGAGCGGTGCTACCAGGTACAGGTGATGACAGTGGTTTCACTTTTTCCAACTTCTCTGTGGCTGCCCTCCAGGTGCTAACTAATCATACTAGTCTCCCCTAAACATTCAGGGCTGCTACAGCCACCTACAATTTACTTTCCATCCAGTTAACCTGGCAGATATTTGTAACTGCTACCAGAGGGCACCCCTTTGTGTCGACACCTGTTAGCAGGCACTAGCACTCAGAACAGCCACTGATGGTGACTGGGGAAGTATCAAGCAGTGGCCCTTCAGTAAAAAAAAAATAAATAAAAAAAATTATGAAACGTCCAAATTCAGCCCTCATTTATGCCCATGTAGCACCACAGTATGTGACCGAGTGAAATAAAATACAGCAGCACCAGAGGGAAAGGAGGAAGATGCACATTTGCACCTATGAAGTATTTCTGAATCTCAGATACAACCATCTGGAGATGCTGTGTCATTTGCTTTCACCACAGGAGGGGTATACAGAGTCAGTGAAGCTGCACCAGAAATTTTGGCACTGAGGACTCTGGGTCCCGCATACAAAGATTCCATACTATTAAAAAAGTAACTCACAAGGTTAAAATAGGACTATATTGATAGCTCTTACTTTGCTCCTACTGCAGCAATGGGCCAGCTGAAGGCAAATGACTGTACAAATTGCATAACCCTAGACACTAAATAAGGGATGGTTTCTGCCACCCTCCTCTATGCTGAGCAGCATCTTACGCCACAATGGAGAAAATGGAGCTGCTCATTAACTAATGCAAGTGAGGGCAGCAGACTCTGTCCCCCAGTGAAAGGGCAAATAAAACAGGGAGGTTCATTCGGAACTATTAGGATCCACCCCTAGCAGCTCCCTAAAGAGACGTGAGGAAGGAAAGACTCAACTGCCAACAGTCCCCAAGGGGCTGTCTACCAACTGGGAACAGCTGGAGTGCAATAGTTTGTGGCCATGTCCCCTCACTGCCTACAACATGCCCCATATGCCAAAGCTGCAGCAGTGAGGGGGACCGTGCAGAAGTCAGCTATGCCAGCTCTATGCTTCCGATGGCTCTGCCATGCCAGCAGACTCTCCATCCAGTTGGGCAAACACAGTTGGTTTTTGGAGCAGCACAAAGGGAGATGAGCAACGCTCACAGGACCTGATCCTCCTCTTTTATACCAGTTTTATGCTGCTGCAACTCCAGTCGAGTCACTCCTGATTTACACCCGTATACATGAAAACAGAATAAAGTCCCCCTGTTTTAACCTCTCTCTCTTTTTTTTCCCCCCCCTTTAAGAAATTAGAAGGAAACTGCTCCTGGACTTGTATGCCAAGTTGCTCATCTGACCAAAGAGTTTCACCTGATTTCTGAGTTAGAACTGAAAACTTCTAAAGAAGTACTCGCTGAGCCAACTAAAGCAGTTGAGTGCACAGCTAAAATATCTGCTACTACATCACTGATTGCAAGGATGCATCCTCTCTGTACAGTTGCTGAAGTTGGTTTACATTTTTCAATGTTAGTGGGCAAAATAAATGGAACAAAAGGTGTATGCTATGCAAGTTTTAGTAGGGCTTTCGCAGGGGAAGGGGAAGTAAGCCCTCTTCCTGCTTTGTCTGCGGTATTGTTTCATTCCCTCTGCCAAGTGACTGATTTAGAATTTGTCCCTGGAAGTGCAGATAGCAGCAAAAAGTGAGATTAAATCTTGACAAAAAACACTTATTTGAACTGTCTGGATGATTAATGTCCCAGTGTGCTGAAGTGATGGACATCATTGCATCAAACATTACATACTAGAAAATAACTGCTGTCCTATCACTCATTTAGAAACAACAACACTGTATTCTTCAGTATCATAATATAAACTACATAAATTGGATCATAATTGTAGAATATTTTATATGTATTCACACACACACACGCACGCACAAAGAATATGACTGCTCAGTTCTTCACCCTCATGCAGCCTAATATGTACTCTGGGCCAGATCCTTAGCTGGTGTAAGTCAGTATATCTCCACTGATATCATAGATCCATGGGCACATCACAGCCCATGGAACTTCCCCAAAATCATTCCTAGAACATACCTTTTACAAAAACATCCAATCTTAAAAACGGTCAATGAGGGAGAATCCACGATGACTGGATAAATTGTTCTAATGGTTAATTAATCTCACTATTAAATATGTATGCCTTATTTCCAGTATAAATTTGTCCAGCTTCAACTTCCAGACACTGACCGTGTTAAACCTCTCTCTCTAAGAATGAAGAGTGCATCATTAAATATTTGTTCCCGTGGTCTACGCTTACAGCCTAATCAAGCCACCCCTTAATCTTCGAATCATAGATCTTCTCTTTGTCAAGCTAAATAGATTGAGCTCTTTGAGTCTATCACTCAAAGGCATGTTTTCTAATCCTTTAATCATTCTCATGGCACTTCTCTAAACCCTCTCCAATTTATCAACGTCTGGAATCGGAACTGGACACAGGTGGTGGAACTGGGAGTGCTGCTGCACCCCTTGGCTTGAAGTGGTTTCCATCATATGCAGGGCTTACAGTTTGTTTCCGTCCCTCAAATGAGCCACTTTAAAAAAAAAAAAATAGTTCATTAGCTTTAGTTTTCTGTCTCCTCTATGGGGCAGATTCAGGGATCCTGATACATGCTTAATAGCACCTGACTCCAGGAACCATCCCACTGACTTCAATGGGACTAGCTACAAAGTAAAGTAAAGACTAAGTCTCTAAGGTGCCACTAGTACTCCTTTTCTTTTTGCGAATACAGACTAACAGCTGCTACTCTGAAACCTATTCAAACCTAATACATATCATGGATCAGCTTTGGTTCAAGTTCAACCAATACTTACAAAGCCAGCAGTGGTTCACTCAGACATTTGGGAAGGGGTTTGCAAACTGTCTGAAGATTTTGCATCTCTGACTCTTATTTCTGGTGCTCAGCATCATGGTGATTCAGCACCGGTGCCATCACTGGAAATTTCAGTCAAGATCGGTTGTTTTTCTGAGAGATATGGTCTCGTTCAAGCAGGAATTAATTCCTGGAAGTCCTATGGCCTGTGTTATGCAGGAGGTCAGACTAGGTTATCACTAGCCTTAAAAATCTATGGGCAGAGGGGGTGGATCTCTTTTCAGAGATTTCTTCTCAATCTGTCTGACAGAGCTGGGAGACATGGCTCCTAAGTATCAGTTGAAGGCCAAGACCAGCTCCTTGACTCTTGTGCCTTCCTGCCCCAAACAAGAGCACAGCCCTGGTGGAACATCCCTGATAAAGCTCTGGCAGTTAAGCACTGCTCCTTGGACTTCCAGGGTGGTACTGTGTTCCACCCTGAGTTTGGAAGGGCTGGTGGAGAGGGTCAATGACAGACATCAACCCAGACTCACCCGCACCTCTGCTGGCCCAACCCACTGTCTGTTGCCTCCTCACATGCAGATTTGGAGGCCGACAGAGCACCCTCACTATCATCTTAGGAAGTTAGTGGGTTCCAAACTGGTACAAGTTTCACTGTTTTACTTATACCCATCATGTAGCTTACACTGTCATTTATAACCCCATAGAATTTGGCCTGTGGGTTGGTGCCCCTTGCGCTAGGGACAAATTCTGCTTGCATCTCACTGGTGTTTTTGGAGTTACTCTGCATCTATACCAATATCACTCAGTGCAGAATGCATAACCAGGCTGGCTTGGATTTTGCCCCCTTGTTGCAAGAACAGTGCCGTCCACTGGGAAGATGTCTGTGGAGAGATTTTTCCCTACTTCGCCACACTATCCCTGCATCAAGTACCCACTGCATGCTGACGGTGTGATCAAACTTCAGTCAGTAACAACCTGCAGTCTGTGCTCTGGTATTTGTATATTGGTAACACTATAATCATAGTGTCTGGTGTCCAAACTTAGTAGTGCTTCTGGTATTTCACACTGGGGCAGACTTTTCTAGGGTGTTCCACACAACTATGGATTATTTGATGTTGCATGCCCTGGCCAAATACAGGAAACTAATGAGATTAGATTGTGGGAAATGGGATGAGGAAGGGCAGCCTAGCATTAAAACGTTTGCAAGTTAGACATTCGGCCAGCTCCACATTGCAGATCCAAACATCCAGAAATGTCAGGGTATTCAAAATCTGGATCTGAAAGTTGTGGCTTGGGAACATCACAACTGAAATATTACAACAGGAACAGTGCAAGGCATGAACACTCAACTGTCAAACTTCAAGGCAGATATTCTCTCGTAACACAAACTTAGGAGCACAAACAGTGTGTTATTCTAACTGCATAAAAACTAATCAACTAAGAATTCAATATATATGAGAGAGTGAGAGACATGTAATAGTCCCAGTGACATGGAATGTAATTTTTAAAACCTATATTCTTCATTTAGTCTTTAATAGAGATGTGGGTGTTGCCATTCATCCTTCCTTCAAAAGAAAGGAAATGGTATTGTTGTACAAGAGAGGGACAGCAGATGGCACCACTGTCATTTGGAAAGATCCTGAAATGGAGACAAGATTTCAGGGATTTTTGTATGTCATTGCTACCATTTGCTCACTGTCTGATGACTTTTCAAATCAAGTGTATTCTAGTGACTGCTTTTAACCACAAGCCTGATTCTTATGTGCACAAAGGAGCTACAGTAATATACTCTGGCAGTGGAAAGGGCCTTGAAGAGGGTGTAAATATAATTTACATGCACTCTAAGGCTCCTTTAAAACATTGCCAAAGCGGTTGGGAGTGGGCTTTGTGCATGTGTGTGTGTGTACATAATTGGGGGTTGGAGATGAGGGGCTTTATACCTCTTCTACAAAAAATTGGGATTGGATAAATAATTAAAGAGAACACCGAGTTTGGAACAGAAGCCCTTTTATCTCACTTCTAGTAAAATGGATAAATAGAGTTATGGTACGAAACTACTCTTTAAAGTGATAGTCAACAAGTATTTATTATTATTATTATTACTACTACTACTACTACAACTACTCTTCGCTTCACCCTTCCCCCCACAAAAAAAGAGCTGTCTATGCCCCTATAGCGTAAACAAGAATTCAACCCAATATCTGTTGCTTTCAGTTAGCATTAGAGAGGAAGTTAGCTAGCCAGTTCGACAGAAGCTTTAGTCAGAGGTCTCAATGCACAAAAGAGGCAGAAGCATTTTAGTTTCTTAGGGAACAAGGACCTCTACTGAATTAAGAGAAAACTACAATAGAACCTCAGAGTTACCAACACCAGAATTACAAACTAACCGGTCAACCACACATCTCATTTAGAGCTCGAAGTTCACAATCAGGCAACAGAGATTAAAAAAAAGAAAATACTGTACAGTACAGCACTGTGTTAAACTATTAAATAAAAGGAAAGTTTAAAAAAAGATTTGACAAAGTAAGGAAACTGTTTCTGTGCTTGTTTCATTTAAATTAAGATGGTTAAAAGCAATTCTTCTGCATAGTAAAGTTTCAAAGCTGTATTAAGTCAATGTTCAGTTGTAAACTTTTGAAAAAAAAAAAAAAAACCATAAAGTTTTGTTCAGAATTATGAACATTTCAAAGTTACGAACAACCTCCATTCCAGAGTGGTTTAACTCTGAAGTTCTACTGTATTCACTATAGATTAGCTCCATCTGAGCAAAGCAAATCCCTTTGTGCTAGCAAAAAGATATAGAGGGAACTACTTAACAAGGATCAAACATGTATAGACCAGAGGGCTTTACTAGGGTAAATTAGTATTAGAGACAAAGGGCAAATGTAAGGTTTCAGTAACTGGCAAGGTGAGTCTGGTGTCCATCCGGTCAGCTATTGTCCAGAAAGAGTGACCATGTCATTTAGACTGAAAAAGAAAGGACTTCATTTTTTCTTATTTCAGTGCTACAGTTGGCAAGTTAGCGATCAGAAACGGGGAGTCACAGTCTACGTCTGCTTATGGGGAGCCAGACCTGGTGAATATCTCGGAGGCTTGGTATGGTGAGGAACACGATCAGATCATGTCACCAGGAAGCTTAAAATTACCATCACAGGGGTGAGCGGCTGGAGGGGAGAAGTAGTGCTTGCTGTACTTATGGTATACTGAGCCTATTTGGGTGACTGAGCAGGCGGCAAACAGAGTCAGAATTACCCTCCTCCCGGGGGTTTGGCCTTATTGATCTACAATAAATCATCTTAAAATTTCTCCCCAAAAAAACCAGCTGTTCCTAGGATTTCCTGGTATCAGAGGGATAGCCGTGTTAGACTGTATCTACAAAAACGAGGAGTCCAGTGGCACTTTAAAGGCTAACAGATTTATTTGAGCATAACCTTTCATGGGTAAAAACCCACTTCAGAAGAAGTGAGCTTTTTACCCATGAAAGCTTATGCCCAAATAAATCTGTCAGGATTTTCCATCAGAACTTTTAGGGTATGTCTATATTGCAGTTAGACACTCACAGCTGGCCCATGTCCGCTTACTTTGGCTTGTAGGACTTGGGCTAAGGGGCTGTTCAATTGTGGCGTAGAGATCTCTGGGACCCTCCCACTTCACAGAATCCCAGAACCCATGCCCGAATGTCTATACCACAATTACACAGCCCCTTGGTTTCACAGGGCTTGGGCTGAGTCAGCTGGCATGGGCCAGCTGCGGGTTTTTAGTTGCAGTGTAGACATACCCTTAGGTGCCGCCTGGCTTTTCCTAATGCGCTCTCTTTGCATCTGATAATCTTTCACATAGGGCCTTGAATAATGAAGATAGAACTTTCTCCATCTGAGAAAGGAAGGATGATTCAGCGCTTAAGGCACTTGGAGGAAATGGAACCTGGGTTTTCCATGTCCTAGGCGTCACCACAGATTTCCTGTTGTGAGCTTGGACAAGTAACTTAGCCGCCCGCCTCAGTTCCCCATCTGTAAGAGGGGGACAATAGCACTTGTCTAAGAGACAGGTATGATCAGTCACTGCCATCTCAGAGGGAAGATGCTGCTAGACCTAATTTTCACTGATTCTGAGCCTCAGGATCTGCTTAGCAGCAATCCAAGTATTGGGAGTTGATTCCTGGGAGATTAACTCCATAATTATTTCTTATTGGAGGCTTGTAACACCTACTTACCTGAAAACATTTGACTACTCTCCTCTAATAGTCACTGCCACAGAGATCTGTAAGCCTGCACAGCGGTACAGGGCTCTCTTGTTAACCTACTCTGCCAGCAGGAGTTAGGACCCTGTATAAAGCGTCTGAGTAAGTTCTTCTGTAGCATATGATGTTAACTCCACTGGGATATATGGCCGGGGGGAGGGGGGAAATATTTCTCTGGTTAGAGGCTAGGGTTGCCAACCCAGGGATTGGCCTGGAGTCTCGCAGAATCACTATCAATTGAAAGCAATCTGGGAGATTTTAATAGGATATTTTAAGAAAATGACATTACATCATGTTGGGAGGGGGAAAAAAAATCTCCTGGAATAGCTTCAGCCAGAGTTGGCAACACAGTGTTGCCACTTCTCACAATGATATCATGAGTCTCACATTTGAAGTTTTGCTTATAGCTTCAGACCCTGGAGATAAGTGATTATGAAAGAATCTCAACTTTCATTAAAAAAATAAAGAGGGATGGGGGAAGGAAGAGAATAGAAGTAAACTCTCCATGAGAGAGCACTGCTTGTAACTCCTCAGGAACATGCTACCTTAGCTATGACTTGCTAAGTGACAGCTGCCTCTGCAAACAGGCAGCCTCCGAGAAATTTAAATAAATGTGCGGTACACATATGATCACCATCAGAACCACTGGACAGAGGAGTTATTTGAAGGGCATAAACACCAAGGTGCGAGTGGGGCTGCATAAATTAATACAGATGGGTGTAATCCGAGCTCAGAGGATGAAATTAAGAAAGTAAGACTTAGGCTCTTTAGGAAAAAACTCCTCAGGGCAAGAGCTGCAAGTCTGTGGCTCAGTCTCCCAAGAGAAGTAGCATAAGCCCGGTTATTTAAGACATTTGAAACTGGAATGGACAAAGCACTGGAGATTGTTTCTAAGAACAATCCTGCACCTTCAGGGGGATGGATTTCTCCATCTCTAATTGCTCTGAAAGCGTGATAAAAGGTGGTGTGTTCACTTTAAAAGGGCTACAAGAACACACACTCAGTAAGGTAACATGGACAGAAAGGGTAAAGAGATACTTGCAACCATAGGCACCGACTCAGACGGGAAAAAAAACTCAGACGGAAAAAAAGCCCACTGGCGGCCCTAAGGATCAGCTCTTCTAACATCATCAGCTGTTCAGCGGTGTGCAGGAGGTCCTGGGGGGGAGGAATAGGGCAGGGAGAGGCAGGGTGGAAACTTGGCGGTGGAAGGGGTGGAGTAGGGGCGGGGTCTGGGGCAGAACGGGGGTCCTGCACCCCCAGGGAAATCACAAAGTCGGCGCCTCTGCTTGAAACTGTCAGCAGCAACAAGGAGGGTTATTTGTGAGCTGTGGATGCCAAGAGATGCTGAGAATTCGATTTATAGAAGGGAGGAAAGACAGAACAAGGAACAATGGTCTCAAGTTGCAGTGGGGGAGGTCTAGGTTGGATATTAGGAAAATCTATTTCACTAGAAGGGTGGTGAAGCACTGGAATGGGTTACCTAGGGAGGTGGTGGAATCTCCATCCTTAGGGGTTTTTAAGGCCTGGCTTGACAAAGCCCTAGCTGAGAAGATTTAGTTGGGGTTGGTCCTGCTTTGAGCAGGGGGTTGGACTAGATGACCTCCTGAGGTCTCTTCCTACCCCTTTTCTATGATTTTATGAAAGGAAAAAAAAAAAAGACACTAAAGGCACCATCCTGTAAGGTGCTGAATTCCTTCAGTTCTTTCTCACCAAAGTTAATGGGAATTGAGGGAGCTCAGCACCATGCAGGATCAAGCCCTTGAGTCACAAATAGCCAGGAGCTGCTATGCAGCATCCACTCACCATCCATCAGGAAGATAAGCTCTAGCAGACAAAAATCTGGCTGGTGTAAATAATTAACAGGAGGTGTAAATTAACAGCGAATCAGGACAAGATCAGATTACAAAAGAGAGAATGGCTCTTGGTGGCGTTGGTGTGAAAAACCTGTAAGAGGAAGTGTATGGCAGGAACACTGACTGTAGAAAGCAATTCTTAGTATATTACACTGCATGTTTTTGAATTTCCCAAACAAACAGAGTTGAGATAACATGAGAGCCACCCCTTCAAATCCAGAGATGGAGATTAAAATAATAATCCACGTTAACGTGTAGGTGGCCAACCCAAAGGACTCCGAAAATAATTAGAAACAAAATTATGTCAAATAAGGCAACATATGACTTAACTTAGATCATATCCACCAAACTGACAGTGCGCTCATCTGGAAAGGTCAGCTCCCTAGGCTGGTGAGCACTCCCGCCAGGATGCATGACGAATAATTAAAATTACCTTGTGCGCTTTGCAATTACAGTGCTAGCATGTAGCAGAGTTAATGCTTCGGACAGCAAGGTTAGGATCTGTTACCTGATTAAACCCCCATTCAAACGAATGGGCCAGAAGAGCCAGGGGAGATCAGGATGGGTGTGTGGTGAACAGAAAAAAGTACCAGGATCCTTGCAACCCCACCCGCAAGAACTATCACAAGGTACTGCTCCCTCTGCATTCCCTCGTTTACCCAAAGATGGCTGCCCCAGAGAGGGTGAAGAGGAGAGGGTTCATGCCCCCCCCCTCCTCTACATCAGCCTGCAAACTTTTATGGACAAGCCTGAGAGAATTTAATAGGTATGGAACCAGTAATGATCTATGGTGATATAATAGGGCTTGTAGAATGACTCTAAAATCCTCTAGCGTTTAACAGGGGATGAGCTCCATTCCATAGTTTTTTTTTGTACTATCCTATAGAATCCTAGAGAATATAATAATATCCCTGCTGTAGAATAGTACAGAGGTCACCGCTTTCTACGTAATTCTGTAGGACTTTCCCATAAGTGGAGCTGGCTGGGTTCACCCAAGGGAGCAGTCCGCACCAGGCCAAGGGGTACTGCAGCTTGTCCACTCTCTCATTATGCCAGGGAGTTAGGGAATGGTATTGTGCCTACTAAGACACATGCCTCACTGATCTCCCCAGCTGTGGAGCAGCTCCACATCACTTCAGTCAGGGCTGTGGCTTGATGCTATGCAATTTAGCTAATAAAAAGAGCCCCCTTGACTTCAGTGGGAATTAGTTCTTGCCTTTGCATTGAGCTTGGAATACAGTCATTTTTAGCCAAGGATCTCTCTGGCTCAAGCCTTTTTTTTAAAAAAAATCATAAAAAGCTTCTTAACTGAGGCATTTTGATAAACAGATAGTTCTTTTGGACCATGATTGAGTGGCTGGTGATCAAGAATAAAAAAAAAGGGGTGGGGGTGGGGGGGGAAGGGTCACTGGAATTAAACACCAGCCATAGAGTCAACAAGGAAAAGTAGCTGGGAGTTTCGAAGAGGCCTAAATGAACTAAGCTCTCAACCGCCACTGAATTGCAATAGGCGTTGGGGGCCATACTTTCATAGGACTCTTTGAAAATTTCAGCCAATATGACTGTGGTTTAGAAGAAAAGGCAACCCAACATACTAAGTACTAAGGATGCAATGAGATCAGACATCTTGGCAATACCAGTTCCAGTAACATCCAGGGACGAATTTTAACACGGCTAAGAATGTGAGTGTTGAACAGAATCTCTTAATGCATTTTATATTCAGCTGACTTGCAATGAACATTAAAACAATCAAAGTATGCAGGACACTGCCTATCCTCATATATGCCTTGATCATCTCTCACCTCGAATACTGTAACTCTTCCCTACATCTCCTTAAATTCCCACTCTCTAGACTCCATCCAGCACATCACAGGTTGAAGGATTCTTTTATACTTCTTTGCATAGTTGAGAAAGCTATCTACATTCTCATACAACTCCACTAATTCCACATTAATTTTAAGATTCAGTTCCAACGTGCCCTCCTTGTGTAAAGTAAGGATAACGGGGATGTAAAACGCTACCGAACTTTACACATGTATAAATGACTACGCTAGTTGCAGGGCAGTAGAGAATCAGGCTCTTCATTTTTTAAAACCTTCCATAGATTTGCTAAAGCTCATAAGCAAAGACACTGTGCCAAATGCGGAGATAGAGCCAGATCCTCAGCAGGTATGAATGGCATAGTTTAACTTCACTAAAGCTACTGCAATTTATTCCAGCTGAGATCTGGCCCCTGGAGTCTAACCATGGGATAAATCCTTGCCCCGCTGAAGTCAATGGCAGAACTCCCACAGACTTCAATGGGGCAGGGTTTCACCTGAAGTTTAGAGGATGAGTCAGTTGTTTTAACATGCACAATGATTTAACTTCACCAACTGAGAACTCTCTTCCCCTAGATTCATCTCTAAATTAGACACCTTATCTTCCTTTGCCTGTCTAGCACCATCTTCTTCTCTGTCACTGCCAGTCTTGATACTGTTGGCCTTCTTTCCTCTGCATCCTCTTTCCTCCGCTGCTACATGGAACAGCTTCCCGTATCTCTGCTTTATACAGTCTTCCTTTCTTTTCAACTTTTGAAAATAATTTTGCCCCCTTGCTTGATTTCTCTCCTCCCTCTGCTATTATTCATTATGTCACTTGGTAACTGCTATTTAATTCTGCATGGATATAGTTTGACTGACAGGTGCTAGGCAAAATAAAAGATGTATTGTACTAATTCTAAAACTCCCTTATAATTGCAATTTGCTTTAGAAGTAATTACAAGCCTATTGCACTGTACATTATTCAACCAGAATGTAGCGTTTACATAAATATGGTGCACATCTACTTGTAGCAAAGGCTGACCTTCATATGGAAACCTTTTCCTTGGACCAGAAAACAGATCCTAACCCAGCCACAAGTCCTGATATCAATGATGGTATTAAGATTGAGAACAGCTGCTGCATTAGGATGACTTTACTGCACTTTTGATGATTATCAACCAGAAAAACTGATATTTGTTGACTTTCCATTGGACTCCTTGGAGTTTTGTTTACTAAAGAGGCAGTGCAAAAAGGAATGAGAAAAAATTATTGCTCTCAGTGGAGATTAAAGTCATCTGATGAAATGAACCAAGACCCTTGCTATAAATGACACGCATGCAACCTCTTTCCATTTAGAAGATGCAGTCTTGTTACCTTCATCAGAACTCAGAGGAGTTTACTCCTAAGTTTAACACTGCACTGGGCCAAATTTTTAGGATTTAAATTAGATGCAAAGTATATCAGTGTGTGAAAGTCTGAGTTTATTGCTGTTATTTATTCTGTCTGTGGTCAGGCCTCCCCATGGGTTTGACTGAAGTCAGGCAAAGCTATGCCACTCCACAGATGCCTGGACTGGAGAGACAACAATGCAGAAACAATGCAGGGCATGAGGTGTAAATAGTACCAGTTGCTAGTAAACTTGAACAAAATATTTCTCCGTTAAATATTGACACAAAGCACTCTAATCCAAAACTCTCTGAGCCGGTTAGGAATAAAATGGCATAAAATTATACGGGTAGATTACAGCAGTATTTTTGGTTTGTTTTGCTTTTTATGCTCCCAGAAGAGTATATATCATACTACTGTCCTGTGACAGACTCAGCTGTGTTCTAGCACAGTGAAGACATTGTAAGTGCATCTAACTTCTCAAAAAAAAAATTCATGCAGAATTATTGAGGAAGACCAAGACAACCAGCAAAAGATGTTCCCTTTCAGAGCAAGTTCTTTGCTGTACTCCGCCTACATGCTTGCTCTCAACCACTGTTAAATAGAAAGGGTGCTCCAGCCTCAAAGTTCCAGTCCAGATCCCAACTTCCTCAAAGATCAGGGATGTTCAGATCCAGGGATTTGGATCAGCCTCCTATAGAAGGGAGCCAATTGGGACATTAGTACAAATTTCCCTAAAGTTCAGGAGTATTTGGATCAGACCCATCTCCACTGTTTATCCTGTAGTGTCCTTTATGATAAAGGGACGAAACAGGACTGGGCTGTAATGAATATAAGGGGGATTCTTTAGTGAGGCCACATAGAACTATATGGTCTTCTCCCTAGCTCATAGATTAGGATGCAAAGGTTGTGCTAATGTCACCACAGAGTCTTCCTAAATCTTGGCATGGAATCACCAACAGCTACACTAACACACCACACTATTTAGAATAGTGCATACTCTTTATACAACCCACACGCATAGGAGTGTCTTAGTTGTCATTATGGTTATTTATATTGATTAGTTGGTTCTTTCCCAAGCAAATGTCCCCTTTGCGCTTTGTTCATGGCATGGTGAGCACTTTCTGCGTGCAGCTGAGCAGGACGTGACCGCCAAAAGCAATGCTAGGAAGAATGTTTCCACAGAAGCTTATAAGAGAAAAGTAAGTTTCCAAATTTAAAGAGGGTTGTCTTATGTGTTCTGGGAAAAATGTTCATAAGTTCATCTTTATAAAATTAGAAATGGCTGTCTTATAACTGCATGCTTTGAAGCATCATTCCAAACTTCAGCTGCAGAAATCGCAAGTCTACCTTTAATCCTCTTGAGCTGGACCCAGGGACATTCTCCTATCAATGTGAAGGCACTCATGCACCTAAACGCACTGTAGGCGGATAGGAAAATAAACCTCAAATACTATAAATCTCTGTGGCAGAGTCTGAAACTCAGACATTGTCTCAGGCATATACCAAGCACCTATCACTATACTAACCAGGTGCTAAATGCAGAATTAAAAACTTACTTTTAGAAATATTTTCAGAATTAAGAATTATTTACAATGTTTGCCAAATTGAGGAGTATTTGAAATTTGTTTATTAGTTTTTGGATGCCTGGAGGGTAGCCACTAACAGTCAGCTAGATTCAACGGGCCTAGATTGTGGTAAGCAGTGGGCCCCAGGATAGTAAGTCTTTTCTTTGGGAGATGAACATGGGAGTGCCTTCTGACAAGGTTATCAGATCAGAAAGCTGGTCATTTGACTTGGCCAGAAAGCGAGAGTAGAATTAGTGTGGCCTTCTCCCATCTCATTTCCTGGATGGTCCTGGCTACGAACAGGAATGACAAGAACACAGAGAGCAGGCTGTCGGCCATCTAGCAAATAGGATGCCGGTTGCAACAAGATACTTGAATTCACTGGGAATTTTAGAGTTGATTCAGATAAGAGCAGGATCAGGCGCTAGGTCTATAAAAACCTAGTTCTCTTTGGGAACAGTGGCCTGATCCACTGTTAATACCTTCTGCAAATGGTTTTGTTAATAGAGGGAATGTAAAGTCAGGAACTTCTCAGTGAAATTTCCTACAACAAATTTAACATCCCTCCTCGGGCACATGCATTACAATTGTGAAGGGGCAGACTGGGTCTACAAAAATGTAGACACTGAAACGTATCTCTCAACCAGAAAGGGAGTGTTTTTGTGGTTTGGCATCTTTCCACCACTAACATTCTCATAGTGACCTTTCCAACCTCTCTCTGCCCCCTGCTGTTGGCTCCATTCTAGGGCTAAGCATGTAGTGGCACCCCAGAACGTATCATGTGCCAGGGAACCCCAAAACTCATATGTTGTAGGGCTGTTGAGACAGTTGTACATACTGGGGATAGCAGTACCAGCTCGAGTTTGATAGTCCCAGAACTATGGTATGCTGGGGTTCAAATAAATGGCAAGCCCCTGCATGTGCATGACTGCTGCCCTGTTGTTGCAGAAAGCAAGGACACAATGGTCTTGCAAGCTTCTGACCCATCGCAGCTGATTCCCTAATTCCAAAAGTGGGTACTGAGCTGATTCTTTAGCAAGGACTAGCACTCTGTGATAGACAGGGCCCAATGTGACACTTGTGAAGCACAAGGCAGACATCTGTAGAAATGAAGGAATGAGAGGATCCAAGAACTAAAATCCCACCTGCAAGTGAGACTCAGAATCCTAGAGGGTAAAATTCCTGGGAGCTGAATAAAATTGTGGCCACTCTCCCGCTGTGCACTTCAAATATTGCATTGGCATAGACTGCAGGGAAAAGGACTTGAGCCTGTGACGATGGTGGGATAAAAAAGCCATAGGAAATAAAGGTTCTCATTGGACTGTATGGCTGTCAGAACAAGAAATGTCTTCTGTGTTTACTAAGTGCCCAGCACACAAGCGCTACTGTGGTCTAAATAACAGTGGATGATAGTACACTGTTGTCTATAGACTCTTGCCTAGATGGAGAAGGAGGTGGAATGACGCTAGCCTAAGATTTCATAATGAAGCTATGAGCCATAACGTGGTAAAGGACCCCATTCTGCTTCACCATTATCCCTTTGTTCAGACTCTTTATAGATAGCTGCCTATATAGTACATATCCTGTGCAGAAGGTTTTGTTTTTACCAAGTGATGGATTAACACATTCATACCATGTTATGTTCTGCTATATACAGACTAGATAAAAATCCCCGAGCACAAAACATCCCACCATTTCAAGTGGCAGTTTCAGATAGCATTATCACACCAATAAACAGACAACCTTAAAAGGTAGAAAAATTGAAAGTAAAATAAAGCAACAATAAGTGTACCAGGAAGCCAGGAATGGAGTCTGCATTCCATTCCAGCCTTGGAGCAGTGACTTCATCTTTGCTGGGGTGACTTTCCACAGAGTCCAGGCCTGAATACTATTATTAGAACAAAACAAGTGTGCCACTTCCTAAAAATAATGATGACTCAACACCTAGAGGCTCCAGTGATGTCATATGGCCAGAGAGGTTCTGGGTTTTCATAGACTGTTTTAAAAATGTAAAAAGTGCAGATCTCCCTGCAAACAAACAAAACCTGCATCCCAACATGTGCCTCCTGAACCAGCCCTTTGGAACATGGAAGCTAGAACACATTCCACTCATGATGCCCAGTCACATTGCCTCCCTGCCTGGCTTAGAAAAGTAAAACAACTACCTATTTCAGTTCCAGAATGAACGTTGTGATTTTTATACAAAACAGAGGCAATGTAGAAAGTTCACTGAGTTGCAATGCACCTTAAGTGTTGCCAGTAGCTGCAGTGGTTTATTTTGTTAACAAAATTAATTCAAGTACAAGGAAAAATAATATTTATTACTAAACAACCACAAGCTTAACTTTACCCACCACTGAAGTCAATAGGACTCACTTACAGTGCATACAGCATGTCTTTAAATCTTTGAAGGATCAGGGACATATGTGAATACCCTGACCAGGCTACAGAGTTGCTTAAGGCATGATCTTACAGCCAATCCTATAGACTGAGACAAGAGGCTGTGATGCGAATGACCCCAATCCTGCTGCTACAGAAGTCAGCAACAAGCTGCCATTGTCTTTAATGAAAGCAGGATCATGCCTAACATATTAGTAAAGCTGAAGCATCTTAAACAGGAAGAGTAACATGAAATCACTAGCTATTCCCTGCACTCCCATTGTAGACATTCCATTGAAAGCTACAATCCTGCTTCATCTGTTCAGCTGCACTCTTCTCTCTACCCCAACCCCCCGCACATACATTACAGTTCTGGAGATTTATTCTAAGTTTAAATAATTACCTCCCCAGAACATACTCTACAATCACAGACCAAAGTCACCTCCTGTTAGTTCCTACATGGATCTCAGTACTGATTCAGGGATAAATACGCTCTTCTCTCTCGCTACCATTGCTGGAAAACGCAAATCTGTAATGCGACCTTCGCTATAGTGTTGCAACCAGCTACACCATAATGACCTAAACCTACAGAACCTGATCCTCTTCTCACACTAGCTTTTCCATCAGTAACTCCATCTCTTTTGATAGCATTACTCCTGATTTACACAGAAGCAAGCAAGAGAAGAAGTTGCTGACTTGACCAAAGAGACAAGTGTCTGTCCCTTCTCTGATTTCTAGGCACCTCTGAGGTTGGTATTTAAGTATCAATACATCCTGAAGCTTGTTAAACTACAACTCTAAAGCATCTTAAAAGAAAATAAATGTGTGCTTCAGTTACAGTATATTTACCAATTCCAGCCTGAAGGGAATCAGAGTCAAGTTACAGAACGCCCATAAAGGAGGGGTTTACAAGGAAAACACTAATACACGCAGTACAGAGAAATGTTGTTATACTAAATAGAAAGATCAGAGATAAAAAAAAAAAAAAAAAATCTATGGTTACACTGAGCAATTAGCTAAGTTAAAAGCAACATACACACATCCTTAAACTGTTATCAAAGTCATGCCCTTTGGCTTCACAACACAGCTTCCTTATCAGGGACAGGCAAGGAGCAGCTCCTCTCATTCAGCTACTCTAGGAGCCAAAAATAAGAGGCCCACTTCTGCCAAATCTTACTCACACGTAATCCCATCAGTTTCTCACAAGTGAGTAGTGACTTAAACCAATTACTTGGATCGTGTGCCGTTTCCCAAGGTTTTCATTCATTTTCCAGTAGCAAAATGCCCTATGCCCCTACCAAAAACCAAGGCTTCTTTGTGCTGGTCATTGCACACAATCACAGAATAAAAGACAGTCTCTGCTACAAAGAGCTTGTAATCTAAAAATAAAAAGGGCGAGTGGGTAGGGCATAGACTGGGAGTCAGAAGACCTAGGTTCTGTTCTTAGCTTTGCAACTGATCTGCTGAATGACCTTGGGCAATCCATTTCACCTCTCTGTGCTTTTATTCCTCCTCCGAAACTCTGTCTTTTCTAATCAGATTGCAAATTGGGTACTAACTAGTCTATATTTCATATGAAAAGCCTTGACATTAACCCAGGCACATCTACAGGTAAGTTGTTGTCCATGGAAATTCTCAGAATGTGCATGTTGCATGCTCTTCTTTTCCAACTATCCATCCACCAGGAAGTGGTCCTCAGACAAATGTTTTTTGCCCAGTATGAAGGTTGCTTTGCTTTCTGAACTGTATTTTCTGGGCTAAGGAATCAATTTTGAGCCAAAGGCTTCTCAGTTCCTGTGGTGCAGCCAATCATGGAGGAGAGCTTTGTCCATTTATAACCTCAATTTTCCTCTCCTCTGCCACCTGTGAGCAAGCAGTCACTTCTCGAAGTGGATCCTCCAGATCAGAAAGATCTCCTCTACTCTGGCATCCACAAGGTTTCCTCATAAGATGAAGAGGGCCAAAAGCAGGAGAAGCAGGGGTGATTCCGTATGCAGAAAAAGACACTGCTATGAAGGGGCTATAACCAGATATTGGGATCAAGTCCAATGGCTCCAGCACGGCTTCATCTTTAGCCATCCTTCTCCCAGCCAGGCAGCATTTGTCTGTAGTCCGCAGGATGATAAAACCCAAAAATTTAGGTCGCATTTAGCTAAGCCAGAAGGGATTTCTCTCTGATTGACCCAGCCCTAAGAAAGAGAGGGAGGGAGAAATGCAGAAGAAAGGAAAGAACCATATGAAATCTAAGGAGGTAGATATGAGAAAGCAAATAAGAAATTAAAGTTTAATTTTGAGGTAGGGAAAAGGTATTTGAGTTTTTGGTAGCCACAACTTAGATATGAAACTCTTATCATATTTAGACACCCACAACCACCACGTGACGGGTTGCAGAAAAGAGATCCCCAGACAAATGAAAGTAAATTAATCCTTTTATTTGGTTTGTTTTACTTGAAACAAAGAACCTTTCAAACTACCATGTGCTTATAAGTATAGTTTATCTCAAGTGCTTTCAGCTCCAGGATTAAAACATCAGTTGTAGAAAACGAAGTTTTTTAAAAATGGTCAGTGTGACCCCCAATAGGCTAAAATTGTTATATGCCATGTGCACCTAGAACTTAGATTTAAAATTTAGGATTCAAGCTCACCCACAAGATCAAACAATAATTTACACTAGCAATCTCCTCTGGCTCTATCTTTTGTAAAAACCCATCTGTACCAGACCCCCCGCTCCCCCAAAATGTGCTTCAAAGAGCAGCAAAGCCAACTAACACAATCATACTGCAAAAGTTCTTACTCTCGGTCTATAATACATGTAAAACTTAATGCATATATTGTCGGTATAAGTTATATCAATGTGGTTTTCATAACACGCCACTGTGCCATTGCTATAGACTGGATTTAAAAAGCGATATTGTAGGATAGGAGTCCATTATCAGCACTTATTAAAATACCAAAAATCAACCAACAGTTACTTTAGCCTAGTAAACGTACAAGATTTTATATTAAAATCATGTGTGTTCTTATCCTGCAGTAGTAGTTAATAATAGAAAGGATTATGAAATCAAATCAGCTGGGAACACAAGTATTCGTTCTAGGGAAATCAGGTCCCTTGGTGCACATTTGTGTTACTTGGAAACCATAGTGTAATTTTATCTAGTCTAACATACAGACTGGGAAATAAAAGGAGAGTCACTACTTACCTGTGAGCAGAACTCCTTAATAATCCATTGTTATCTATGGAGGCACACTCCATCTCATTAATGTGGACATGGCATCAGAGCATCTACCTCCAAAGCTGAGTCACTATTCTTAAGACAAACTCTACCCTTGTACATCTTCACAGATTGCTGTCCCTTTCTCAGTTATGTGACCACCAGTTCCTTTATTAACTAAGCCATCAGCTAAACACTGGAATAATCCAGCTTCAAACAGAGCAACTCAGTGTACAGTGTGTCTAAAGGAAACTTTCAGGAGATTTTACTTATGATTAGAGAAAATTCATCTTTCTGAAAAGATTCTACCCAAAGATCCACATTGGCTTCCACATGAAAGCCCTTTTACACTGCCAGACCCAGGTAAATGAACATGCCAATCCTGCAACGTACTGTGTGTCCTTAACTCCCATGGAAATCAAGACCCAGATTTCTTAAGGTATTTAAGTGGCATTGCAGCTCTTAGCATTTCATTTCATTTTCAAAAAGTATTTAGGAAATCCGGAGCCAAAAATCCCACAATGGGATTTTCACTCCTAAATCAAAGAGCAACTAACTCCCATCATCTGCATCTCAAGGCAGCAGATAGGGAAACACCCTAACAATGCCAGTCAGCTGCAAATATTCAATAAGCAGTGCAGACCAATTGCCAACATCTATCAACAGAGCATGGTAGGGTAGCTGGTGGTGCCGTTACCTCAATATTAGGACCTATGATTGCACAATTCTCTAAGATTATTATTAAGAGTTTGTAGAAGTTCGCTGATCACCTTCGTGCCAATCTGGCTGCCAGCAGTAAGCAGAGTTTGGGACCCCATAGCAGATCATTTTCTTTATGACGCACAGATTTGGAATATTCCCCCCTAATCCATGTTATTTACAGTGGGTACATAAGACATCATCTTTACCTTGAAGAAAGATGTAAAAAAACACCCCAAACAAATGAGTAAAGCCACACACAATAACTCCACTTGCAGAACCTCAACCAAGAACACTGGCCAGTGCCTTTAATAGCACAAAGGGTTACAGGCCAACTTGTTGGTGCTCTGACCTGGGAGCCCTTCAACCTAAAGCCATACCTTCCCCCCACCACACAGACTCTCCGTTCTCCATCCTAAATAAACTTTCTTCCTGGCCTTCAGGCCATTCCAATGAAAATGACTTCCATGTTCACTGGAGTCATCTTGTCTGAGATTCTCCATTTGGGGGGAGAGGAGGGAATACACACCACTTTTTCCACTTTCCCAGGTGAGAAGTTACTTCAGATCAGAATTTAAAACCTTTGTGAGCAATACAGGAAAGGCAGTAACATCACAGTAATGTGTTACCAGTGAGCAGGAGAAACATTCTTTCATGTGTTTAGCTTTGCCACCTCCACCATGTCTGCAGTGATGGTTGCTATGATACGTGTGCCCACGTTTGGTGAGATTTGCACAAATGTTAACAAAACCCAAAACCTTTTTATGCACTATAGTTGGCAGGCAAGTTTTATTTAAGGAGTCAAATATTGGGGCTGACTGCTGTTGCCTCTCCCCCCCCCCCCAAAAAAAAAAAAAGACTCCTGATGTCTGTGCTACAGTTCCCTCATACATGATGAGCATTTAAAAAATATAGTTTCCACATAAGTAAAACAAGCATTGCACCATTGAAATGTTAACAAATACTTTCCATACTTCACATGTAAGTGGAAAAGTCACACCATACCTTACTGTCCTCGCCTTCAAACACAGATTGGTGGACGTTACAAGCGAAGAGAGAGTTTGGGAGATCATTGAAATCAGTTATTTCATGAAAATCTTCCTCTTCAAAACATCTCTTTATATCCTTGTCTCTGTCTATGGAGTAGAGCAGGAAAAGTCCCCCATCATCCAGAATACAGCCATAGTGACCAGGGCCTCGCATTCCAAGGAAATATGATTCTCCCCTCATTCCTAATGGCATGGAGAAAATATGATGGTTAGTCTATAAGGCTTTTAAACCATACACACAAGTCTCTCCAGGAATTAATTCTTAGTCCTAGAAGAGAGACTTGAAATCAAGCTGAATCTGAAAGTCACTTTCACTAGACAGCAATGCAATAGCTTGAGCTGGAAACCGAGGACACCACCATCAACTTCAATGAGATTCAAACCAAAGTTTTAGGACCATGTCTGCATTATAAAATCATAGAAGTGTAGGGCCAGAAGGGACTTCAAGAGGTCATCTAGTCCATCCCCACACACTGAGACAGAACCAAGTATTCCTAGGCCATCTTTGACAGGTGTTTGTCTAACCTATTCTTAAATACCTCCACTGATAGGGATTCCACAGCTTCGCTAGTTAAGTACTGGAATTGGTTAACAATCCTTGTAGTTAGAAAGATTTTCTTAACATCTAACCTAAATCTGCCTTGCTGCAGATTAAGCCCATTATTTCATGTCCAATGAAGGTAGGACAAGGAGAACAATCAATCACTGTCCTCTTTATAAACAGTCCTTAACATATTTGAAGACTGTTACCATGTTCCCCCTCTCAATCTTCTGCTCTCAAGCCTAAACATGCCCAGTCTGTTTAACCTTTACTCAAAGGTCAGGTTTTCTAAACTTGCTATTTTTGTTGCTGTCCTCTGGATTCTCTCCAATTAGTCCACATCTTTCCTGGAGTGTGATGCCCACTTTTCCAATTTATCAAGATCATTTTCAGTTCTAACCCTGTCCCCCAAAGAGCTTGCAACTCCTCCCAGCTTGGTGTCATCTGCAAATTTTATAGACGCACTCTGCACTCTATTATCCAAGCCATTAATGAAAATATTGAGTAGCAGCCTAAAAGATGCCTAACTGTATATTAAACATGATAAAATTCTAGGACATATCCATAAGTTTGGCATATGATTTATAATATTAATTATCATAGCACTTGGCAGCCCTAGTCACAGACCAGGACCCCATGGTGCTAGGTATTGTACAAACACAGAACAAATGTAGCTTTCCAGATGTTTACAAGGAACTCCTCCAAAGCATTAGGGCCAACAAGGGAGAATGCACAAAGGTGCTCGTTTGAAAATTTAACTAGTTGGAGACAGAGGCTAGTCATCAGCGGATCAGAAGCGGGAGTCAACCTCTCGATACGGAATGAGAGACTGGAGTGAGGCTATGCCACAAAGGGCCTTGAAAGTAAAGACATGGTTAAGGTCCCCTCCACTCCACAAAAACAAATGATCTAGTCACTGGGTCAAGGGATAGGGAACCCAATGATGGTGCACTGTAGTCTGGACTCCAGCTAGACAGAAGCAAAACTTCAGTGCGCTAGTTCATTACAGTGTGTGTGTGTATCAGTCACACACATGCGCTCTCTCTCTCTCCTCTCTCTCTCACACACACACACACCCCCTTCAAAAAGAGAACCAACAGTTTCAAAATTGATTTAAAAGCAAAAAAGTTCTTTAAGGATGGTTCCAAATTTCAAATCAAAGTAAAAAAGGTAAAGCACCTCAAAAAAATGATATTATAGAAAGGCTGAAAGGAGCAGTGCATATAGCTAAAACAACACCCTGTTATTCTACTATTTCCATACAGAATAAACTGCAGCCGAATTTAAGGTTTGCTGTAGAATATATGTCCTGTTGTTCTAAGCTCATTAACACTTTCTTTAAAGGAGTTTTAACGAACATGGGGGGGGGAGGAAATAGACTTGAGAACATGGCTTTGGATCAGGCCCCAAGAGGAGACATCCAGATTACTTAAAACAATTAACTATATGCAAGTGGTGTAGGAGAAATTATCTTTTCTGAAAGGAAGTGGTTAGAGGGCTACATTTACATAGTCTGTTCAGATGTTTCTGATTTGCCTTGTTCTCTTGCATACTACTTGCTGTTCCTTGTTAACATTTGTAACTACTGATGCAACTAAAACTCTTAGGGCTAAATTCTGCCCAGGATTATACTGTGTACAACTCCACTGCGATATTTAGAAACAATAGCCTTCCAAAGGAAGCAGTGGGGGCAAAAGACCTAACTAGCTTTAAGATTAAACTCGATAAGTTTATGGAAGAGATGGTATGATGGGATAACATGATTTTGGTAATTAATTGATCTTTAAATATTCATGGTAAATAGGCCCAATGGCCTGTGATGGGATGTTAGATGGGGTGGGATCTGAGTTACTACAGAAAATTCTTTCCTGGGTATCTGGCTGGTGAATCTTGCCCATATGCTCAGGGTTTAGCTGATCGCCATATTTGGGGTCAGGAAGGAATTTTCCTCCAGGGCAGATTGGAAGAGGCCCTGGAGGTTTTTCGCCTTCCTCTGTAGCATGGGGCACGGGTCACTTGCTGGAAGATTCTCTGCTCCTTGAAGTCTTTAAACCACTATTTGAGGACTTCAATAGCTCAGACATAGGCGAGAGGTTTTTCGCAGGAGTGGGTGGGTGAGATTCTGTGGCCTGCGTTGTGCAGGAGGTCGAACTAGATGATCATAATGGTCCCTTCTGACTTTAATATCTATGAAAAACAATCTCAATAAGTAACATGAACCCTTCAGGCCCAATCTGCCATGACTATACCCCTGGTATAACCCCACTGGCTTCACAAGCTTGCACAACATACAATTATCTTACATCAAAGAGAGATGGTGGGCGCATCTGACTAAGAGAAAGCCTTCATGTAGAAGAATCTAAAGTTGCCCCCAAAAGTCTCAGTTTCCCTGCTGCAAAGAAAGACTCTTGCCACAGGGAGCTGCTGGCCCTTTTCTCTGCGGCAGAAAGAGGCTCTAGGAGTGGGGAAGCAACAGGATGTTACACTTCTAAAAATAGCAGGGTGGAAAGGGAGGCACTGCTTGGGTAAGTAGAGAGGCGTGTAGGGTACATACCCACAGGGTTCAGGAGTGTCTTTACTTACCTAAGCAGTCCCTCACCATCTATGCTGCTATTTGTACTCATGCTACGGGGGGTAGTGGGGGGGGGGGGATATTATATGTTCTTTATGCACACAAAGGAGCATACAGTGTAGATGTACCTTCAGGGTAAAACTGTAGGGGCCCAAGCTAATTCCTGTACCAGGCCACTGGATATTGACACAGGCAGCTCAGGAACACTGGGGTCAGTCATACTTTGTGATGTTTGTACGGAGCGGTGCCCAGTGGTACCAAACTCTGGTGTATTGACCACCAGTAGTCAACCTAACCTTTGCCAATAGTCTGCGGAGAGCTAGCTGGTCACAAGGTCTTGGCTCTCCTTTGTTTACAGGTGCTAAATTACATTAAAAGGCAGCTAAAAATAGATTAAATACTTTCCTAGTATTACTGTTCCATGCAAGCAATTGCTATGGTTTCCACAGGGATGTTATGTGAGGGGAGGTGCCTCTGTAAGGGAGCAAAGAAATCAAATGTAACTATAGCAGGGTGTCAGATCTTAAGCCACTCTTCTACTGAGTCATCCTGATGTCCGGTATTTGAACCGTGCATAGGGATGTGCAGAGATATTTTTTCTGAGTCACGCTAAGGTTAGAGCGGGTATGTCCAATTAGCTTGAATTTAGGAGGGTCTCTCAAGCAGAAGGAACAGGAAATCAAAAGGGCAGGCAAGCTTGGGGAGAAAGCAGATGTTTGGTTTTTCTTGTTAATTAAGTTAGCAATAAAAGCAAACCCCCTGAAGGGATTATAGTTATATCAGGTACCACCAGGTGATGATGATACTCAGTCTTCCAACTTCTTTTTCTCTGTTTGTGAGACAATGTTCAGTCTTAGAAAGACGTGTGCTGTTGTTCGTTCTGTTATGCAAGGTTCTATCCAGAGGTTGCTGTATGAGCAGCAGGAGAACTTGTGTTCCGCTGACAGACCCCGGTTGTCAGTGGGCGGGATCGAACCTGGAACCTCTCGAACTTAGTGCATGAACCTCTACAGCATGAGCTAAAAGCCAACTGGCTGTTAGCTAAGGCTGTAGAGCAGACTCATTTTATCTCTCTCTTTAAGTGGTCTCTGTGCCACTAGATGGGACAGAACACCACACCCAGGAGATGCGTGGGTTACACTTGCTCTCTGCCTTGACCTCCAACTGGAGTAAATTCTTAAGACAGAGCTGGTCTCTGGGTCGGTGTTGAGTTGAGATTCCTGAGAAGGGATTGTCCTGCATATTTTGTAACCACCTCCATTCCAGGACTGGTGCTATAGCTAAAACAAGCTACACTTAAAATATATCCAGACTCCAAGCCACTGATTTCTTCTCCACTAAGAAACCAGCCAGCAAGGCTCTGATATCAGCTGCCATTAGGCAGAGGGATAATAGTATCCTCTGTCCAGGATGGGGGGGGGGGGGGAAGTGCACCCACACACAGTCTTCACACACACACACACACACCCCCTTAACAATTGTATGCAATGTTATTGTAAAGCTCTGCATCTGCTCGAAAGCCTGTCTTTCTCAACACCAGAAGCTGGTCCAATAATTACCTCACCCACCTTGTTGATCTAATATCCTCAGTAACTCTGTAACCCAGAACTGCTTGGTGTGGCACTCTGTCCCCCTCTAGTGATGCGTAGGCCAGCTAGAGATTGATGTGTGCTACAACCCTGGCTAACACACCAATATATTTTAGCTTAAGCGTTAAGCTCCAGAGGTCCCAGGTTTGATCCCAGCCGCCGCCAACCGTGGTCTATCGGCATTACAAGTGGGAGCTCCTCTGGGAAGTCTCTGAAGCATTATCAGGGCTAAATAAAAGTCCTCAAGAAACACAGATTTGCATGTCATCTGATTGGCTAACATATGGATTCAGCTGTAGCCAATTAAGATGTGCATATGTGATTTGATTTGTCAGCCCTTGTTCCAAATCTGAGTTTTCTTGACCTCTGCGTAAACAATAGAAGAATTTGCTAACCCTTCCAATGACTTCTCAGCCATTCACAAGCCGAGATTTTCTCATCCATGTAACCCTAGGAATCAAGTCATGATTCTGGATTATGTTCATAACAAAAAGATTGTGTGGTTATCAAACATCTGTTTTGTTTTAGTATTTACTCAGCCACTAAATACATTTATCACCTCAAACAAACCTGTGCCAGAAACATTTTCTTGCCAATAATTCTGTCAAAGCATTTAATAATAATTACCACACAAGTATGTACAGCTCATGGTGTCATCAGAAACCTCCTCCTCCCCCCCCCCACAAAAAAGAGAATTAATTCCTTATAAATCACTGCAGTCCATCTAACTGGTTATTTTTAAGCAGGTATATTGGTATAATATAGTAA
Source organism: Chelonia mydas (assembly GCF_015237465.2). NCBI lineage: Eukaryota > Metazoa > Chordata > Testudines > Cheloniidae > Chelonia > Chelonia mydas. The sequence goes on from NC_057851.1 coordinate 14,463,852, forward strand.
CTGGGCCACATTCTGATTTACACTAAGGCCCCATTCTATTGCTTCTGGCAAAAGTTATTTACTACCACGTCACACAGCTCTGAAAATGTAAAGGAGGCCTGTAAGGCTGCTGGCCTGTCTCCCCAAACCCATGAAGGACTCACCTAGAATCTTCCTCTGGGCCAGCCTTTTAGTCTTCAAACACCAAACTTAGGCAAAACACCAAAACAAAGCTGTTCTTCAGCCTGCCACAGTTCCCAGGGTCTTTTTCTCTTGCCGCTCTCAGTGTCAAATAGAAAGCATTTCTTCCTTTCAATTCCCCTGCTTGGAGCCCATCTTCTTCCTGAAGCTACCTTCCACCTGAACTCTTTCAGTCCTTTATATAAAACACCTGACCCCTTCCCAACCATCTGATCATCCGACTAGACTGTGTGACTCCAGGACCCCGGCCCTTAAAAGGGCAGACCACCCTATTACAGGGCCTTACTGTAAATGGGAATCAGACCCATTATAATTAAAAAAAACAAACAAACATTGAATTCAAATTTGGCCCCAAATTTAGCTTTTATATAAACAAGCTTTTAGAAACACCTAAGATAACAAAAATGACACTTGATTAATTATTCAGAATTCCAATAGGAGTAATTTACTGAAAAACAGCCTCAGATTTAATGATCCAAGCATGCTGTGACCTTATCATAGAATCCACTGAATTTTATTGCCTGGAATCTTGCTGAAGTCAATGAGCCTTTGCTTGGGCATTAGGGCCCACATCCCATTGCAGGACCCTTGCCTATCTGAGTCTGAAATGTTAGGTCAAATTCAGAGGCAAGTCTGAGTGCAAGTTCATGTAAGTTTCACCTTCCTCTGGCTTCTTGATATGTAAGTGAGTCTCCTTTAAATCACCTTACCAATATGCAATTTGTATCCCCCTAAACATCATTGCTGAGTTTGGCCCTTGGTTTTAATTCTGGGTATTAAACTACAATACTCAAAGGGTCAACACTGCAAACATGCATAAACAGAGCATTTATGTGGAGTGTTTGTGTATTAAACCCACGTGTGTGTTAAACACATTCCTAACCCACAGAATGGTAGTACAGGCCCCGTGCCACTACTCCGTTAGCATATGGACCACACAAGTGGTCACTGCCCTTCCACATCCTTTATATGGAGTTTCCTGGCCACTATGTTTGTGTGCACCCCAATGCTCTGCTCCATTCTGACCTATCCTAAGCCAACCCAGATCCTACCATCTGGGTGCTCAAGTGATGCAAAAGCCCCTATCACCCTCTTAGCTCAGTGATTCCTCATAGCTGAAGGGGTTCAGAGACTTTGTGAAGGCCCTCAGCATCAAGATGGATTATATCACCCAAAATCCTCACTTTCCTGACCCCTAGTTGAAATTCTAGTTGAAAATTCTCTCCTGGTTCTTTCTGGCAACTAGGTTGTGGATCTATTTAACCATTCAGATAGTATACTGGTTCCTGGAACTAATGGCTCTCCAGCAAAATCAGTAGAGGCCAGCAGGAATCAATAGATACCAGTTGATTCATTCTACTGGAATTGCCACTAGGGGCATTATGACTTCAGGACAACAGAGAATGACTTGCGAGTCAAAGACTGAAAATACATTTAAGTATATATTATTATGAAATTAGACCCTGAAGCAAAGCAGTTAAGCACACACTTAAAGTTAAGCACATGCTTATATGCTTTGCTGGATGGACTTAAGCATATGTTTTGCTGAATTGGGGACTCAATTACCACCATTTACATATCCATTTCTACACTATATTTATGGAAATTAATAATGTATTTCCTTAGAAACTGCTTTTCTGTCTTAAAAGAGTTTTTAAAAGGTCCCTTGGGAACATCTTCAAGTTATAACTAAGGATCTCTTGAAACTGCTAGGAAGCATTTCTTTCTTTTTTTTGACCAATGCTGCCAGCCATGACAAACTACATAACTAAAAATAGAATAATGGAACAAAATGCTACTAATGAAGAAGGTTTAAATATAATCAAAATTGCAAGTGACTAAATAGATACAAACCTTCTGGGAAAACTAATTCCACAGAAAATGAGAAAAATAGAAAAACCAAAAATAAACCAAAAGTTGCAGTCTTGAATCTAAAAGGAATGAGCGAAGAGCAAGGGGCCCATTTCTGCTCCTACTGAAGTGAATGGCAGTTTTGTCTTCAGGCAGTGTGTGTGAGATTTTCAAAGCGTTGTTTGCAGTGGTGTAGCCAGGCTGGTCCCAGGACAGGTTGGACACATTAGCAATCTCTCTGAGAATTTTAAATGCATTCAACGTTGGCCTAACTCTGCTCTCATTAAAGTCAATGGGCATTTTACCAGACACGTGAGCGCTGGCCTAAATCAAATTCCCACTGACTGCAATAGGAGCTGAGTTAGACCAACACTGGAGAAGTTGCCTTTGTATTTCCTTATTACGCCAAAATCCCAATCCCACAATCCCTACCATGGCAACACTTCTGTTGGCTCCAGTGGAACTTTCACCAAAGCAGAGACAGACGAATTGGACACAAAGTGACAATAGGAACGGACCGCTGCAGACAAAGAAGCAATATAGCCTGTATCACACTCAGGTTTATGACTGCTCCCTCTAGTGGCAATAAAAATGTCTAAAAATCACATCCGATGAAGTGAGGGTCTGCACATCACATTGTGGGATCAGGACTGTAGTTTTGCTTTGCTTTTTAAAATATTGATACGGACACACATGGTGAAAAGGTAAGGCTAATAAATCATATCTTTAAGAAAAGAAATTCAAGATAATCTTATTGAATGATAACCATCCAGGCAGTCTTTTTTCTATCACACTTTCATTGCAATTGGGAAATTAAAAACTGAAGCCATTCGAAATATAAGAGTTTGGAGAAACTCTCTTTATAGACGCCACGGCTGGTACATAGAAGTTTACAAACCAGGCACCATCATATGGGTGTTATCAGTGTAGCCATCAGCGTTCTTAATACAGGTGGGGACAAACCAAAACCCAGGATACAAACAGAGCCCACATTAGAGCCATAAATTTTAGGAACAGAAGCTACTCATCTACTCTGATTCCTGTATATCACAAGCCATCAACACTACCCAGCACCTGTACACTAAACCCAACAACCAAAATTAGACCATGGTATTAAAGCCCACAGGAGCCTAGGTTATTGTGTGCCACAGGCAGAGAATAGGAGGTACTGAGATGCACCAATGCCCCTGCAAGAGCAGGGAAATTATTACATGAGATACACCCAAATAATCCTGGCAAGTGACTCACATTCCATACTGCAGTGGAAGGCAAAAAAACCTCCAAGGTCATTGCCAATCTGACCTGGGGGAAAATTCCTTCCTGACCCCACACATGGCAATTAGTTAGACCGTGAGCATGTGAGCAAGAACCAGCCAGCCAAGCACATTGTTTGGCAAAAGATAGAATCAAATACATCAGACAGATGGGCCCCAGCCTCCTCAAACTGGGGTAAGGGAGGGGTCACCTGTCCTCGGTTCTTACTGCACTGAAGAAACCACAGAGCCAAGTTTACAATACGTATGGACATATTTCCCACTTAGTAACCATCCACTGAGCAAAACAGAAGGTTAGTTTGTAGTTCCTGTGACAATTTCCCATCTACACAATGGTCTTAGACCTCAGACTCTCAGAGGATGATGTTGTATTCACTGTGAAAGCGTACTGTTTATTCTTACTGGTTTTGTATGTTTACTGAAGCAACAGAGTTGCTTGGGAGTAATGCTATAATTTTAAAAGAACAATGCTTAATTACTCCACAGAGCAACCTCTATGAACAAACAAAACTGGAGCAAGTTATTTTTCTAAATATAGCTACAGAAGACTATGAAAATCTAAAATGCGAAATATAAGCCATGCTAACAAATCCATACAAACATTATAGAATCTGCCACTTTTATTTTTAAGCTAGTTGCTAAAAACAATAAATGTATGAAGAATTTATGGACACAAACTTAGAAGGTGATGGGGAGTGAAAACTTTCTTAAATGACTACTCATGGATCCAGGAGAAAACTGGTTGCTGAGATGACAGTTAACTAGAGGTCTGATAAAACCGTACTGGAATCCTAGGGCTGTCTTTACAGTGGTCTCTTAAAACCGCAGAGTCCCTTTGGGAGGGGCATGTGGTACGGGTTTCATTGTACTTCCACACTCAGAAGCAACACAAAGCGGTCAGAACAGGTTTGTTGTCACTTAATTTCCACTGATTTTTAGGTGAGCCGAGAGGTTTAATCCAGCACAGCAGAACCCCGTTTAGCATCTCCCATATTTGGTTTTATCCAGATCCTATGTACATCTCTACACCCCAACACGAGACACTCCTTCATTTGTCAATTCCCCATTTAACCAAAATTCCCTCCACCCCAAATAAGTAATTTATCTCCAAACCCCACAGCAAGCCCCCTTCCCCCTGAATTATCCAAACACCCCTCCCTTTATTTGCAACATGCCAAGGCTGCACGCAGTACTCCACAAGCCCCCAACAATACCTGGTCCCTGCCCCCCAAAGATCCCACAATCCACCCCAGCACGTTTCTGACAGCGCAGCATGGCTTGGTCCTGTGGGGGCTGTAGCGCTTGATGGGTGTGCAGCGGGAGGGGGGAAATCACGCGGGGGGGGGGCGGTCACAGACCCAGCCAAAACAAAATGAAAAAAATTGAGCCGGGTCCCCGAGGGGCTCCCTACTACCTTGCCGAAGTCGCTGCTCCCGGATGAGGACACCCCCACCCCACACGCGCCTTTTCCCCCCCCCAGACCCCTTGAAGCCGTGGAGGCTCAGAACGCCCCTGCAAGGGGCACCCTTGGGAGCCCTGACAGGAGAACTGCTGAGCCCCCCGAGCCGTGACACCAAGCGCTGGGCACGATCCATGTCTTGTCCCCCAGGCAGCCGCACCCCCTCCGCTGGGGGCACAAGCGGGATCGCGTTCTCCTCCCACACCCGGGAAGAGCAGGAACTGTCCCCCCTCCCCGTGACAGCATCCCTCAGGGCTGTTATATAACGGGCTGGGGGTGCGGGGGACATGCCCGTTCGGGGGGGGGGGGGTACCTGGCAATTGCTACCCCCCGAGGGGGGGGTCCCCACACTGCAAGGACACCGCGCAGCCTGCGCCTCAACTTACCTGCTGCGGCTCGTTTTCCCTCCCCGCAGCCCCCGTGCACCGCCTCGGCTGCTGCTCCGCTCGGCTCGCGGCTCCGTGGAGCTGCTGCCCCCTGACAAAGCGGCTCGGGGGAGTCGGGCGGGCCACAGAGGGCGGGCGGCAGCCGGGCCCAATCAGCCCGCCCCGCGGCTCAGCCACCCAGGCTGCGGGAGCCAATCCGCTCTCCGCCCTCCCGCCCGCACTCCGAGCTCGTGTCAACGCCGGCTGCTGCTTCAGGCTGGGCGAGAGGGGTGGGAATCAGTCGGCGCCTCTCCGCAGGTGGGGGGAGGTTTCTGCCTGCCCCTCTCTGCGCAAGGGTGGGGATTTCTGTTCTTCCCCCTTCCCAATCACTTCCCTACAGGCAGGGGTGTGGGGGTTCAAAGGGAAAACTCTGCCCACCAGGTGGAGGCGAGTTCAGGTTTCTGTGGCATCATCTGGCTCTGGGCACTGGAGTGTAGACAGAGCTTCATTTGTAATGAAAGAGGTGCCAGGGCTCAAACAGATTATTTTATTTTCATAATTGACGTGACAAGCCCAGAGGTGCCGGGGCTATGACCTGCCAAGTCTAGAGGTGCCAGGGCTGAGCCCTGGCAAGCCCTGGCACAAATTAAGCATTGCATGTAGATCTCTTCTATGCCAGAACTCTCATTCTCCTCCGTTGGGTTCCCCTAGTTCAGTGTCATAATAACTAGGCTTGGGAGTATTAGACTTTTATCTGTGAATGTCAATTTCACGGAGCACACACAAACTGATGAAAATATCTATCCATTATAGCGGAAAAGGACCAACCTTGGTCTTATTATAAAAAGAAAGTCATTTAAGAATTTTGATCTTCTGCTTCCTTGGAAAAAGAACTGTTCCTCTTCCTCCTTTCTCTGCCATCTACATGTCTGAGGCTGCTAAACCTTAAAGTTTTCTGTGGTATCTCCTTACTCCTATAAAATTTTATGGGGATGAAATCAATAAGGTTCTACAGAAATGGCTGTGAAAATCTATAAAATGAAACAGAATGAGATCATTCCCATAGAATTTTTTAAAACATCCTACAGAAATCTACAGAAAGGAGATTCTCTGTTAAGTAAATATATTAAAAAATCCTATAGAAAGGTTACAATTCACTCAAGCTCTTTCCACTAATGGCCCTTATATGACTTGCTGTGGTGAATGAGACCAGAGTCCCATCTCAGACAGTGACCAGTAGCAGTGCCAGAAGATGGTGCAAGAAATCTTGCAGTGGATAGTTATAGGATAACAGTCATACAGGTTTCAGTGTAGGAGCCATGTTAGTCTGTATCCACAAAAAGATCAGGAGTACTTGTGGCACCTTAGAGACTAACAAACTTATTTGAGCATAAGCCTTCGTGGGCTAAAACCCACTTCACCTGATGCATGCAGTGGAAAATACAATAGGAAGATATATATATATATACACACAGAGAACATGAAACAATGGGTGTTTATCATACACACTATAACGAGAGTGATCAGGTAAGGTGAGCTATTACCAGCAGGAGAGAGAGAGAAAAAAAAAAAACCTTTTATAGTGATAATCAAGATGGGCCATTTCCAGCAGTTGACAAGAAAGTGTGAGGAACAGTAGGGGGGGAAAATAAACAAGGGGAAACAGTTTTACTTTGTGTAATGACACATCCACTCCCAGTCTTTATTCAAGACTAATTTAATGGTGTACCGTTTGCAAATTAATTCCAATTCAGCAGTCTCTCCTTGGAGTCTGTTTTTGAAGTTTTTTTGTTGTAATATTGCGACTTTTAGGTCTGTAATCAAGTGACCAGGGAGACTGAAGTGTTCGCCAACTGGTTTTTGAATGTTATAGTTTTTGACGTCTGATTTGTGTCCATTTATTCATTTACATAGAGACTGTCCAGTTTGGCCAATGTACATGGCAGAGGGGCATTGCTGGCACATGATGGCATATATCACATTGGTAGATGTGCAGGTGAACGAGCCTCTGATAGTGTGGCTGATGTGATCAGGCCCTATGATGGTGTCCCCTGAATAGATATGTGGACATGCTGTCATATGTCCTGAAGCATGAGGTTTTAGATCCCTTTCAAAGTTTTGGTTCCCTGTTTCTATTTTTTAATTCTTACTATTGTGAGTGGATATCCTTGTAATCCATAGATTAATTATTATGATTTATTTGTATTGCAATAGCACTTCAGAGCCCAAGTCATGAACCAGGACCGCATTGTGCCTGTCCTACATACTGGCTCTTATCCATCTCTGTCCCCTCTGAATGCCCCCGGCTTCCTTCATGGGCTGCTGAATTAGGAATCCTCCTTAAAGGAAGAGTCCAGAGAGCAGAGTGAGAAACATGGGTAAAATTAATGCTGACTGGATCAACATTAACTTACCCATGAATAATCCCTGTAGCTGGTTAGGGGGACATAGTCTGACCCTTCTTTATGTGTTTAGTATCTACCGATGGCTTCTGCAGAATGCAATGAAGACAGCAAAATAAAACTGGGGAGGCAAGGGCTATCTGTGTCTTTTATTAGTCTGCAAAGCACCCTGCCCACGATGGGAGGAGTGGGAACGATTAATAATGTTTCATTTAAATTTCTATACAGAAAGTCTGTCTCTCTGGATTAGCTGTATAATTCCAGTCCTTTAACAAGTATGTGTCAGTAAATATATATGGTAACACAGCCACTAGGATTATCACTGCAGAAGCCACTAACCAGAAGTGACAATAAGTTCTAAGGCAACTGACAGAAGAGGCACAGCATCAACATGTTCTGTCCATGAGTCCTCCAAACATCCTTTTCTCTTTGACATTGTCGAATTCCTGACCCAATTTAGAGCCCCCCAAAATAAAGACTTGTTGTGTTACAGTTAACCCACAGTTTTGAAAAAAACTGAACTACTGTGTCTGCATATCTAGCTGAGGAATGTTTTTAACTAAGAGAAATGTTTGTTAGCCTTGATGCTTGGTAAAGTAAGAGGAACAAAGAATTCCAGCAGCTTTTAAAATAATCTCTATTGCTAGCAAAGAAAGAAAGAATCTTTGTTCTGCAACAAAGTTCATCCTGAAGCATAACAGCAATTATCTCAATGAAAGGCTGTGGATTACTGTGCCCAGCTCTGGTTGACCATAGTATAAAAAGGATGTTGAAAAATTGGAGAGGTTCTCTTTTGTCCGGATTCCTGCTATGGTTTAAGATTGTTTCCCCCCGCCCCCATCTACTGGTTGTGTCTTCTAGCCAAACTTATCTGTCACCACCAGGCCCAAATTAAAGAAGAGTTCTCTGAATTGTTAGCTGTGAATGCATCCCTTACCAAGGCCTAAAGGGTCCCACAGTATGACATGGGGGATTGCTGACTGGGGAGGCAGGGATAATAAAAAAAGAAAATCAATTTTCTGGTTGCTATAAGGTATTTCCTTTTCTGCTTTATGTTCCTATTCCCAGTAATCTCTCCCCCCCCCACCCCCCACTGTCTTGCATAACAAATTCTTACTGCTTCTATCTTGACTGGTTAACTCGTACAGTCCTTATAATAGAGGTGCCATCCCAGCACCCCCATCTCATGGTGTAATGCAGTAGCTTTGCCTCAGTTTCCCCACATGCTAGTCAGACCATTTCCACTATAGATGTGGCTTAGTCCTCCAGCCAAATCACATCAGAAAGCTCCACCCCTTCCAGGGTAATTGAGCCCTTCAGTCAAAATCCACTAGATACACCAAACAAAAACAGCTTCATCCCAGCCAGCTCAGCTGTCAGCCCCCTTCCTGGCAGGTAGGCCCCCAGCTGCAACATCTTGGCCTAAGATCAGGTTCCTGGGCTTTAATCACACCAACAATATGGTTCAGGTCTACCCTTCCACTGACAGGTTCAGGCATAATGCAGTGTCCAGACAGCTCCTAGCCAAACAGGCTTTTTACCCCCACCTAGGAGCAGCCTATGTGCCCTCTCTATCAGGCCATTACATGACTCCCCTCCTTTTAAATCCCCCCTCCCAGGCTTAACCTAACACCCACCAACAGGTGTTACAGGGCAGGGCAATTTGAGGCTGTCTGTTAATTAACCGCTTCCTGTCTGGTGTGGGGTTTGTGCTCCCCTTCAGTCCTGTGTGAGCTACGTTATATACTGAAAGTGTTCCTGGAAGGGTGGAGACACCCCATGGCATACACATCCTCATGAGAACAGAAGGCACCACTCACTAGCATCACTAATGGCATTAGATCAGGTTGCTCATGAATGGCCCGTGGTTGCTGCTGCGTGTTTACAAGCAGCAGCATTTGAGTTCTCAGCTGTACTCAACCAAATGTTTAGTTGCGAAGCTACAGCAAGTGGCTTGTCAAAATGATCTCCCAGGCTGATCGATTGCCTCCTCCCTAAATTGGTGAATGGGATATAATATCAGCCAGTTATTCAAAGGAACCATCTGATATCTGCCTACAGCACATACAGTTTGTGGAGGAGTATCAAAGATGCTAGCTGAATCAAACCGAAACTAAGAATGCGGTCTGTCCAGCATGTGGTTTCTAAACATCCTGCCTGCCTTTCTGGTACACATATTTCCAGCTCCTTTTAGGCTGGAGATCCTTTGGGGAGGAACTATATTTATTTCATCTCTTGTACAGTGCTGTGTACATTGTAAGCTCTTAATACATAACCAGGCCCACTCCCGGTTCTTATATTCACAATGAGATTTATTAGGAGTGACTTGCCCAGTATGTCCCAAACTGCAGCAAAAGATACAATATGAATAGGGCTTCTGTTTTGGGAGGTCCATGAATTTTATTTTTCGGGATTTATTTTTAGCAATGTTTAAATTTTATGTAGATATTCAAAAGTCAAGTGTTTTCAGGGCTTTCTTTTTATATATACTATAATGAGTAATGTATATTACAAATATTACCTATTGTAGTAATATATACTGTAATGAGTAACCTCTTTGTGATGTTCCCTAGCGCACTTTAACATACTCTTTCAAACAGCAGTATATTAAAGTGCACTAGGGAAACTTTAGTGCACACCAGCAGGGTCTATCCAGACCAATTAAAGCACAACACATTAGCGCACTTTAGAAATCATACCCCTGTAATCCACATTACTGCTCCTTGTAGACGAGCCCTTTGATACAAGTAACCAATTCTGGTTTTTCCAGTGTTTTTTAGATAAACACCAATTTCATTTTTTTTTTTGATCGGGGTGTTTTATTGGTTAAAACCTAAAAATCAGAAGCCCTACAAACACAATGGGTCACTGCAATGTAACCTCAATCCAAACATTTCAGACTTGTGTGCCTACCCTAAATGTAGACACCATCTGCACAATGATCCTGACCTCAGACTCTCAGAGTTGTAATCTATGTCTAAAAGGAATGAGCAGAAAGCAAGGGCCCATTTCTGCTCCCATTGATGTCTGATTTCCACAGGTGCCAAGCAACTCTAAAACCTGCAGGTACGAAGAATATCATTATGGTGTCTAAATGTAGATTTAGTTGCCTAAATTTTGAATTTTTTGGTCAATCTGATTAAAGATAAAAACGACTAAGAAGACATTTGTAGTACAAGTATTGTTTTTTTATTTATGCCCATTACTAGGTCAACAACAAGGGAAAGGCCTAAGCTGCAAAGTTTAGATCATGTCTGAGAAGTGAAGGTCTGTGTGAATTTACAATGAATTATTATTATTATTACTTATTTGTGTTGCAATAACACTTAGGAGCCCCAGGCATTGAGCAGGACCCCATTGTGCGAGATAGGTTTGGTTCAGAATGATGTGGATATCTTTATGGTTGCCTTTGCCAGTGAAAGTGCTTCAGGACCTACTGACCCGAACTGGAAGGCTTTGGAAAAACATCCTAAGAGACATTTTGGCTTACACTGGGAGATCATTTTCTGAATTGCTCTGCCTCTGTTTCATTGCGTGAAACGATGATCCGTGCTTTTAAGTTTGTATCTGTTTCTTTCCTTCCTGATATCTTCATTCATTATTAGGATGATACCATCAGTGGGTTGCGTAGGACTGAGACTCACTCAGCAGATGGGTCTAACAAATCTCTATTAAGGCAAAACACTGAGCAAGCAGGGATCAGTTACTCACAATTGGGAAGCTCATTGGGGCGATCTCATCACAGTCACCTCCATCACTGGATAATACACCTTCAACCTCCCTTTGTTACACAAACTTATTGATAATTTTTTTGTTATCTTTTCTTATATCTTAGTCTCCCATTTCCCCACTAATTCCTCTTCCCCGTCAGTACAGGCTTATTGTTAGTTCAAACCAGCCTTTTCTAGCTTTTTAGCTACTTTATCTTTTTTTTTCTCACAAACATGACTACTCTACAATTTCTTACACACACACAGTTTTACTTATGCTTATGCGGTTAAATGTTATCTGAAGAAACTCTTAAAATCCACAGCAGGCTTCTGTCAAGCCTAAATATGCTTTTGTTTCCAAGAGATTGCTATAGAAATAATTATGCTTTCAGAAGCAGAGCAGTGTGGATGTTAAATTATTATGGTTAACTTATTAGTCATTTATATGACACTACAAATATGTACAGCCAATAGAAAATAAACAGCATGAACGGACAAGTAACAAAAATCACATTTTATACCAGTATCCCTGAAGTTAACACAGACATGGGGACTCATACACAGTCTGCTTCAAACTGGGTTTATTGCTACAAATTTACTAGCAAAGCCCATGCTTCTAACTCTCAGATTTAAAAAAAATTATTAAAGCTAATTACTACAATGCTAACCCCGCTAGAAATACCTATAATAAATGAATCAATACCTATAATAAATGAATCAACTTGAAGTTGGCCCTGAGGTGGCGCCATAGCACATAGACTGCAGTCCCTAGTGAAATGTGAACAGTGGAGGTGGGGGAGCAGGACCCGACATGGGTGCACAATTGTTGTTAAGCAGTATGGGGTCAAACCTGGCCTCTCTTGCTCTGATGTGCCAGTGTGAAGTGAAAAAAGAAAAAAAGGGGATCTTCTCCTTTTTTGCATAAACCACAGGACAGAATCTCCCAACCATGTACAAAAGAACTTCAGAAGAGATGGTCAGCCCGTCCATACACTATGCACCAGATCCTCAAAAGTATTTGATTACAATGGGAGCTAAGCACTCAAATGCCTTTCAGGGTCAGGGCCCATGTCCCAAAGAAGTGAGATGTAGAGGCTTTAGTGACTGAAAATTTTTGCATGTCCTGGCACTTGAATTTGCGCTGGCAAATAAGTTAATTGCTACTTGATCTAGTCACACATATCCATATTTTTGAACATGCAAAAATGTGCACACCCACAAAACCTTGGCTGCAAATTTAGAGGCCGGGTTGGGGCCATTTTGAAAATTTGGCCCACAGACTCTATCTAAATATATGGACTTACACCTGAAGGGAAACCATGACCAGCTTCTTGGGTAGGGTTTGTTTTGCTTTTAGCGGAAAATCAGACTGGACTCTTAAATAAGTGGTACATGATTCAAGTTCATGGCAAGCAACAACCAGCTGTCTACCTTTTGGATAAAACATTCTTTGGTTTGTTTTCATGGAAAAGGAACTTAAAAGCTCAGACTTGCACTGCTGTAATCACCTTTTTATATCCATGTTTTATTCCAGTTCTGTAAGCAAGCTTAAAATAGTAGATGACAATACCAAGATTTGGACAGTGGAAGAGGCTCTCATAAGTAATATATCAGGCCACAGTGCATTACTGAATAAAGGTCAGTGGCCTCAATGGGACTTTACATTTTATCATGCATTACCTAGCTATCAAGTTTAAGCTGGATGTGACATTTAGGCAGAGGTCATATTATCTATATAGGTCCCAATTTAAAGCACATGTATCTACTGTATATAAATAAATTCAGGAAAGCAGTCAATTGTCCATTGAGCGCATGCTTAGTGCTTTGCTGAACTGGGATGCTTTCCTGAACTTGGGCCAGATACATTAAATACACCCCAGATCTGAATTAGCAGTAACAAAGACTAGAGCTGCAAACCCTTCTAAATACGTCAGGAGTCAGTTGGCTGGGGGATACAAAATCTTTGAGTTACCAGCCAGCGTCCTACTACCCATATTTACAACACAGAAAATGTAAAACATGTTGTGTTGAGTTCAGTCACAGAGACCTCCGTGGGACTGTCACCTGATGTGCTGAAATTACCTCTGAGCCCATTTTTCACTGCCAGCTTGGTACTCCAGAACCCAGGGTTTGGGCCACACCCCCAAAGCTGCAGACTTTAACTAAAAACAGCTCAGCAGGTTACCTGTCTCCAGTACCCAAACACCCAGCTCCCAATGGGATCCAAACCCCAAATAACTCTGTTTTACTCTGTATAAAGCTTATACACAGTAAATTTGTAAATTGTTCACCCTCTATATCACTGATAGAGAGACATGCACAGCTGTTTGCTCCCCCAGGTATTAATCACTTACTCTGAGTTTATTAATAAACAAAAGTGATTTTATTAAGTATAAAAAGTAGGATTTAAGTGGTTTCAAGTAGTAACAGCCAGAACAAAGTGAGTCACAAAGCAAAATAAAACAAAACACCCCAGTCTAAGCCTAATACATTAAGAAACTGATTACAGGTAATATCCTATCCTCAAAGATGTTCCAATAAGCTTCTTTCACAGACTAGACTCCTTCTAGTCTGGGCCCAATCCTTTCCCTAGTACAGTCTTTGTTAGATCGAGCAGACATCTCAGGTGGTAAGCAGGGGTTTTCTCATGACTGGCCCCTTTTGTCCTGCTCCACCCCCTTTTATAGCTTTGGCACAAGGCGGGAATCTTTTGTCTGTCTGGGTCCCCACCCCTCCTCCTAAATGGAAAAGTTCAAGGATTACATGTCACTGTAAGACCCCTAGTCTCCATTCTTCCTGGGTTGGCCCACACGTACACAGGAAGGCTTGCAGGTAAATAAACCATTTGCAACCAATTGTCCTAGTCAATGAGAGCCATCAAGATTCTAAACCACCATTAATGGCCCACACTTTGCATAATTACAATAGGAACTCAGAGTTATACTTCATATTTCTATCTTCAGATACAAGAATGATACATGCATACAAATAGGATGAATATATTCAGTAGTTTATAACCTTTGTTATGATACCTTACAAGAGACGTTTTGCATAGAGCATATTCCAGTTACATCATATTCACACTCATAAGCATATTTCTATAAAACATATGGAGTGCAACGTCACACAGATCCCATGTGCCTCACACTTGGTAATTGATGGTGAATCTTCTTTTGCTTTTTAGAATAATAGAATCATAGACTGATAGGTCTGGAAGGGACCTTGAGAGGTCATCTAGTCCAGGGATCGGCAACCTTTGGCACGCGGCCCATCAGGGAAATCTGCTGTCAGGCAGGGACAGTTTGCTTACCTACAGCATCCACAGGTTCAGCCGATTGCAGCTCCCACTGGTCACAGTTTGCTGTTCCAGGCCAATGAGGGCTGCGGGAAGTGGCATGGGCTGATGGATGTGCTGGTCACTGCTTCCCGCAGCCCCCATTAGCCTGGAATGGCAAACTGTGGCCAATGGGAGCTGCGATCGGCCAAACCTACAGATGCTGCAGGTAAACAAACCATCGTGGCCTGCCAGCGGCTTTACCTGATGGGCCGCATGTCAAAGGTTGCTGATTCCTGATCTAGACCATCCCTGACAGGTGTTTGTCTAACCAGCTCTTAAGAATTTCCAGTGACGGAGATTCCACAACCTCCCTAAGCAATTTATTCCAGTACTTAACCATCCTGACAGTTAGGAAGTTTTTCCTAGTGTCCAAACTAAATTTCCCTGCAATTTAAGCTCATTGGTTCTTGTCCTATCCTCAGTGGTTAAGAAGAACAATTCTTCTCCCTCCTCCTTGTAACAACCTTTTATGTACTTGAAAACCGTTATCACGTCCCCTCTCAGTCTTCTCTTTTCCAGACTAAACAAACACAATTTTTTCTAGACCTTTAGTCATTTGTGATGCTCTTCTCTGGACTTTCTCCAATTTGTCTACATCTTTCCTGAAATGTGGCGCCCAGAACTCAAGACAATATTCCAGTTGAGGCCTAATCAGTGCAGAGTAGAGCGGAAGAAGTACTTCTCATGTCTTGCTTACAACACTCCTGCTAATACATCCCAGAATGACGTTTGCTTTTTTTGCAACAGAGTTACACTCTTGACTCATATTTAGCTTGTGGTCCACTATGACCCCCAGATCCCTTTCTGCAATACTTCTTCCTAGGCAGTAATTTCCCATTTTGTATGTGTCCAATTGATTGTTCCTTCCTAAGTGGAGTACTTTGCATTTGTCCTTATTGAATTTCATCCTATTTACTTCAGACCATTTCTCCAGTTTGTCCAGATAATTTTGAATTTTAATCCTATCCTCCAAATCACTTGCAACCCCTCCCAGCTTGGTATCGTCTGCAAACTTTAGAAGTGTACTCTCTATGCCATGATCTAAATCACTGATGAAGATATTGAATAGAACCAGACCCAGAACTGATCCCTGTTGGACCCCACTCCTTATGCCCTTCCAGCATGACTGTGAACCACTGATAACTACTCTATGGGAACGATTTTCCAACCAGTTATGCACCCACCTTATAGTAGCTCCATGTAGGCTGCATTTCCCTAGTTTGTTTATGAGAAGGTCAGGGAAGACAGTATCAAAAGCTTTACTAAAGTCAAGATATACCACATCTACCGCTTCCCTCCTATCCACAAGTCTTGTTACTTGTCAAAGAATGCTATCAGGTGGTTTGATATGATTTGTTCTTGACAAATCCATGCTGACTGTTACTTATCACCTTATTATCTTATACATTTTAATATATAAGGCAATACCTCCTCCCTTTTTTCCCTGCCTGTCCTTTCTGAGCAAGCTGTATGCTTCTATACCAATATTCCAGTCATGCGTATCATCCCACCGAACCTCTGTGATGCCAACTATATCATAGTTGTGTTTATTTATTAGTATTTAGAATTCTTCCTGCTTATTCCCTATACTTCTCACATTAGTATACAGACATCTAAGATACCAATTTGATTTCCCCCCCCACAGTTGTCTTGTCGCTCCTTTATCCCTGCTATAACAGCCCTCGCGCCTCCCCCCCCCCCCCCAAATTCCAACCCTTCTCCCAGGTCTCCATGTTTTTGACTTACCTGTAGGCTTTGGTCACTTGCCCCCTTCAAACCTAGTTTAAAGCCCTC
Source organism: Chelonia mydas (assembly GCF_015237465.2). Classification (NCBI taxonomy): domain Eukaryota; kingdom Metazoa; phylum Chordata; order Testudines; family Cheloniidae; genus Chelonia; species Chelonia mydas. Next base: position 14,480,224 of record NC_057851.1, read on the forward strand.
TTCACTAGGTTAGTCAGTCTGTATCCAAATATGCTCCTCCCCTTCCTCGATAGGTGGAGCCTGTGACACTAAGCCCCCATATTCTTCGTAGAGATACTGTTATGATATGATTATGGCATAACTATGATGTATTTTATATCAGATAGGTCATGTGAGGTATCATTGAAAAGATTATGATTTATTGGATATGATTGTCCTATTTGTATGCATGTATCATTTTGTATCTGAAGTTAGGAATATTGTCTATGCATCTATTACAAAGGTGTTTACACCTGGGGAATGCTCACTTGGCAGAGTGCAATCAGTGTAGATGTCTAGCTGGGAAGAGCCATTAGGGAGAACAATAGGTCTTTGAGGATGCTTCCTGGAGATGCTACAAACAGCCTCTGAGTTTTAGCTGCATGGTCATGTGACCAAGTCACCTGGTACTGGATTCCATGATAATACTAGTATTTTCCCACTAACTGGGAGACAAAGGATTCCCACCATATGCAAAAGCTATTTAAGGCAAGAGAGTGACAGCATCATGGTTTGTTCTTCATTAACTCCCCGCCCAAGAAAGAAGGCTGCTGGAAACACCTCAGGAACAAAGAGACTGAGGTTGGTGGGCAGGAGGGCTGAGCCCAGGCTAGAGGGTGTCTGGCCAGTGAAAGGACTATCTGTAGTGAGTTTTAAGCTGCCAGCAAGTCTCTGCCATCTGCCTAAAACATCATTTAGAGTAAGAATTTGCTATTTGTAACCAATTTCTTTAGAATATTAATCTTAGATTGCATTTTGTTTTATTTGCTGGGTAAGCAGCTTTGATCTGTTTGCTATCCCTTATAATCACTTATAATCTATCTTTTGTAGTTAATAAACTTATTTATCTTTTGTCTAAAACCCAGTGCGTGGAATTCATAACTGGGGGGCAAAAAGCTGTTGCATATCTCTCTCCACATTGGGGTGGGAGGGGGCAAATTTCATGAGCTTATACTGTACAAGTTTCTGTGCAGCTCAAGATGGTACAATTTTGGGTCTACCCTCTCGGGGGGAGGGGCATGCACTTGAATACTGGGCAGTTCCTTAGTGAGCCTTCCCATGCAGAGCTGATCTCAACATCTGTGTGTAAAGCTGCAGCTGGGTGTGTCCTTATCAGTATGTGTGCTGGTAAAGTGCAGTCTTAAGCCTGAGGGAGGGCTTGGATGGCTTGCCTCAGCAATACAGTATAAAGGGAGCCCTGGCTGGTGAGTTAGGCAGGCTCAGCGATATCCCAGTCCCAGGTGGGATCCTGAAGATGGGGGGAACCCACCACAGACCCCATCTCTGCTTAGCAGTCCTTCTTCCTGGAACAGCATACTGTGGTCAAGGAAGCCAAAGCCCTCCTGGTGACACCATCCTCGCAGCCAGGCGTTCATCTCCAGGATGCATCTCTCCCTCTCTGGGCCCCTACCCTTGACCAGAAGGACCGAAGAGAACACCACCTGCGCTCCCAACTCCCTCACCTGTACTCCCAGAGCCCTGTAGTCACTTCTGATCTGCTGAGGGTCATACCTCGTAGTATCATTAGTGCCCACATGGATGAGTAGTATGGGGTAGCAGTCAGAGGGCTGGATGATCCTCGACAATCCCTTTGTAACCTCTCAGATACGGGCCCCTGGCACACAACATACCTCCCGGAATTCCATGTCAGGGTAACATATAGGTGCCTCCATCCCCCTCAGAAGAGAGTCATTGGCCACCACTATCCTATGTTTCCTCCTGAGAGTGGTGGCTGTGATCTCCCAGCCTTGGGGGTACATGGCTTCTCCTCTTCCACCTTTAGGGGTGATTCCTCATCACTCATTGCTAGGGCAGCATATCTGTTTTCCATCACCCTGGTGTGTGGGTTGGGAGTAGGGGTGGAGCACTGCCTGCTGCCAGAAGTAAACAGCAACCAGTGTCCTCCCTGTGACAGAGCCATATCCTCCTCCCCTGGTGGTGTGACAGCAGTCTTCTGTAGCTGGATAACCTCTTCAGCCTTGGATGTCTCCATGTGAATACTCTCTAGGAATTCCTCATGGGCATGGATGCTCCTCAGCCTAGCCACCTCCTCCTGTAGCTCTCCCACCTGTTTCCTGAGAGATTCCACCAGCAGGCACCTTTTGCACTGGATGGTCCCCCCATCCTGGCTTTCTGTGAGTGGAAATGCAGGCCACAGTCTCTGCAAATCCACACCAGGATCTGGGTAGACGCATCCACGGTCATGTTGTCTGTCTGGATACAGACACAGGTGGAGGAGACAAGAGCAGCATTGGCACTGGCGATGTGGTTCTTCTTAACTATAGCGATTATATTATGACTCCCTCTCAAACTCCCCTGTTCGCTAGCTCCCGTTGGTCGCTTAGCCTCTGGCTTTTAAGGCCTTCTCTCCTAGGTCAGCCCTACCCCCTCGTTAATCACACAGGGGGAGGGTGATCACAAGGCTGACTGAGGCTGATCAAAGATGATCAAGAATGATCCAGGGAACAAAGGCTCAAACCGTCCCCAGACACACAATCCCAGTTGATTCTGTTACTAAGCTTTTGTGCTTAATTAACTTAAGATGCAATAGGCTCAAGTGTGGTTGTAACACAGACCTTTGACATGAGATGTGATGACAGAAGGCATCTCTTCAGTTTAGAGCACACTGCACCAGGTCAAGAGCCCATGTGCATATCAAGAAGCAAACAGAAGTGCCAAGGGTCAATGAACCACATCCTAAGGTCTTTACTCAGCATTTACTTGGGCCAAATGTTCATTGAAGTCAATGGGAGTTTTGCCTGTATAAAAGCACAGTACAAACTGAAGGACAGATTCTGCCACCCTTAATTACATTGATTTCAGTTGAACTACTTACAGAGTAAGATACTCGTCAGCGTGAGTAGGGGTGTAAGAATCTAGGCCTGAGAAAAGATTTATAGTATTAATAAGTTATAAGGCCAGAAGGGAGCATCGTGTTCATCGAGTCTGCTCTCCTGCATAACGTAGTCCATAGGACTTCCCTGAATTAATTCCTATTTGAACTAGAGCTTGTCTTTTAGGACAACATCCCATCTTGATTTATAAATTTCCAGTGATGGAGAATCCACCACAAATCTTTGTAAGTTGTCCCAATGGTTAGTTACCCTCACTATTGAAAAATTGTGCCTTATTTCCAGCCATTAGATCTTGTTAAACCTTTATCTGCTAGACAGAAGAGGCCATTATCAAATTTCTGTTCACCATTTAGGTATTTATAAACTGTGATCAAATCACCCCTTAATCTTCTCTTCGATAAGATTAATAGATTCACTCTTTCACGCTAAGGCATTCTTTACTTATTCTTGTGGCTATTCCCTGAACCCTCTCCAATTTATCAACATCCTTGAATTGTGGACACCAGAACTGGACACAGGGTTCCATTAACAGTCACACCAGTGTCAAATATAAATGTACTATAACCTCCCTATTCCTATTCGATATGCCCATTCATATATCCAAGGATCACATTAGTCCTTTCGGCCACAGCATCACACTGAGAGCTCATGTTCAACTAATTATCCACTATGACCCCCAAGTCCTTTTCAGAGTCACTGCTTCCCAGGAATTAGTAATAACAATTGCATTATACCAATACATGATGCTCTGTAGTTTGTTACTGTGTTATGTGCCACTGTTTGATACTTGAGAATGGTGCTGTACAAAATCTGTAGTGAAATAGAAATAACACACTGGCAAAATAGCATGATCCAAATTTGTTTTGCAAAATTAACATGCAGAGACAGAGGTTGCACAATTTCAAGCTAACATTCTTTACTCATGTTTGGTTTGAAAAGGGGATTGTAGTTTTGTCCTAAACTAAACTTGTTTATACATTTTTCAATACAAACTCATAAATTATGCACAAAATATTTCGAAGGGGTTGTAAATAGCAAAATGTGTATTCCACCAGTGTCATTCCTTTAAGTGTGCACCAGAAGTTTTAAAATCTTTCTTCTGAATATTTTGTGCTTGTAGCTCTACTTGTGTTGCTTTATACGCAATATATGAGTAACACAAATACTATAGACCCCTGTTCTGCAAAGCACTTATGTCTACACAGCCTGCAGCAAAGAACCTCCCAGTTTGGGCTGACAGATTTTGGTGTGCAGGGCTCCTGCTAGCGCTCTAAAAATACCTCCGTCGACAATGCTTTGAAGTTGCACCTCGGGCTCTGACGCCCACCCCTCCTTAGGCTTCAGAGCCCGAACTCCAGGCCAACCTGCAACTTCAAATGTTGTCTATAGCGCTAGTTTTAGAGCACTAGTGTGAGCCCCGCAAGCAGGGCCGTCCATAGTGGGGTGCAGGGCCCGGGACATAGGTGCCGAGTTTCTATCTGCTGGGGGATGGTCCCCCCGGCTCTTCCCAGGCCTGACCCCACTCCACCCCTTCCCCCAAGGCCCCACCCTGTCTCTTCCTACCCCCGCCCCACCTCTTCCCTACCCAGTTCTGCCCCCTCCCCCGAGCAAGCTGCGTTCTCTCTCCTCCTCCCTCCCCCGCAGTGCCTCCAGACGAAAAAGCTGATTAGCGGTAGGCGCTGGGAGGGATGGGGAGGCGCTGATCGGTGGGGCCTGCTGGTGGACAGGAGGTGCTGGGCGGAGGGGAAGGTTGGTAGGGGGGCTCCTCCTGGCCCCCCCGCCCACACACCCTGCCTTCTATCTCACCTCCCCACCCACCTCCTCATGAAGCGCGGGCAGGGCCCAGGGCGGTCGCCCCGATTCGCTGTACCCTAGGGACGGCTCTCCCCACAAGCCCGGGTCCATCCACCCGGGCTGGGAGGCTCACTGCTGCGAGCTATGTGGACATACTGAAGTCTTATAGATTTCAATAGAGGTTAAGAACACGCTTGAGTGCCTTGCTAAATAAGGACAATACTTAGCAATTCTAACCTATAGCCTATTGCTTCACAATAGTGAGTATCATTATCCCCATTTTGCAGAAGAGAAACTGAGCCACAGAAAGATGAAGTGACTTGCCCAAAGGCACACAGAAAGTCAGCCCCAGAACTGGGAACAGAACCCAGGCTTCCAGACTCTTAGTTCCATACGTAATCCGTGGGTCTGTGCCTTCTCAGACAGCGTATGTACAGAATGGTATTATCTTTGTAAAGACTTCAGTACTATAATTATCTTCCCAGGACTCTCATGGAAACAAGATATTTATAACTCCATTAAGCCTTTCCTGGTAATTTTATGATCAAAGTGGAGAAATAAATAATTATCTGCCCATCAATGGCACGTCCAATGTTGTTCAGCATAGATACACGATGAAAGCTTCTCCTTGGTCGTTTCAATTAAACTCTTGCTATCTCCTGAATGCCTTTCTTGTGCCTAATTCCCCTTCACTGCATACCAGTGGAGAAGAAATATTTTTGGCCATGTGATGAGCCACATGTTTAGAATGCACCAAATCATTGGGAAAGATGCTTGCTGCCAAGAAAGCCAAATGTTTTTTTTTTAATATAATGTGATGGTTTAAAATTTTACTTTGCTAAACCAGTGATGCCCCCTTAACCTTTGGTAGTTTCACTGGGGCTGCCCATAAACTATGTTACATATTTTTGGGTGATTTTCAAGATGCATCCTCCCAAAGATGACAAGTGGGGAGCAGGGCATGTGGGGTTGCTGCTTGGCTTGTACTGAGCATGCTCAGTAACACTGCTGTTCCCCCCACCCCTTCCTCAACCCCACTATCTGCAGGCACGGGTCTCCTCTGCACCCACCACTTACAATGTTTGTAACTCCGAAACAAGAAAGCAGAATTAAGGACTCGCCCATCCCCTAATCTGTTAAGTAATTTATGGACAGCTGCATCAAAGACCAACAGAGCTACTTCAGTACACCTCTACCCCGATATAACGCAGTCCTCGGGAGCCAAAAAATCTTACCGCGTTATAGGTGAAACCACGTTATATCGAACTTGCTTTGGCCTTCAGCATTTCCGTTATTAATAGTGACTCCCCGTCCCCTGACTGACCCCTCAGAACCCCCGACCCATCCAACCCCCCCCTCCCGCTCCTTGTCCCCTGACTACCCTATCCAGAGACCCCCTGCCCCTAACCACCCCCCCAAGACCCCACCCCCTATCCTGCTCCTTGTCCCCGACCGCTCCCTCCAGAGACCCCCCGCATCCCTAATCACCCCCAGGACCCCACCCCCTGCTCAACCCCCCTGCTCCCCATCCACACCCCCACCCCCTGACAGGCTCCCTGGGACTCCCACGCCCTATCCAACGCCCCCATTCCCCGTCCCCTGACCTCCCCGCCCCCAGAATCTCTGAACCATCCAACCCCCCCGCTCCCTATCCACTGACCGCCCCCCAAGACCCTCTGCCCCTTATCCAAGCCCTCGTCCCCGGCCCGGCACCCTTAACGTGCCGCTCAGAGCAGCGTGTCAGAGCCTGACGTGCGGATCCACCGGAACGCGCAGCCCTGCCCCCCAGAGCGCTGCTTTACCGCATTATATCCAAATTCGTGTTATATCGGGTCACGTTCTATCAGGGTAGAGGTGTATCTCAAGCAATCCCTTGTATTTCCGTAAAACTGCTATAACAAATGTGTTGAATACAGAAAATACTAAGTCTACCTGTATTTAGCTCTCTAAGGCAACTGGGCCCTGAGTCAAGATACTTAACACATGTGCTGAAAGTAAAATAGGTGCCTAAGTCCATTTCGCTTTGGCTCAGTGTTTAACACCACTGACCTTGGCAATATTTTTTTTATAGGCAGTGTAGCAGGGTGATCACCCTGCTCTGAGTTAAAAACAGCCCTGGGAAACAGCTGCCCCAGGGAGCCAATCATGAGCGGACTTGAGGCAGCCAATCAGGACCCGGCTGGGTAGTATAAGAAGGGCTCCTGGGGCATGAGAAGGACCTAGCTGCTTGGGAGACAGGGTACCTTGGGCAGAGCAGTGCTGGGGAAGAGTAAAAGGAGCTGGGGAGTGCCAGCCTGGCAACTCCCCAGGTTGAGGCCTTATTAAAGGTCTAAGGAGGTACTGGGGCTGCAGAGGTGCAGCCTGGGGATAGGCAGAGGCAGCTGGTCCAACCCCCTTGCCAGTGATGAGTGGCCATTACAGACTGCAGTTTGCCCCAGAGAAAGGGGGCTAGATGATGACTGGCAGTAGCCACTGAAGCAAGGTGGGCAAAGGGGTGGGGGTTCCCCTGTGAGGGGAAACCCAGAATATAGGGCAGCACCCCAAGGGTAAGGGGCACTGGGGTCTGGGAGGGACATGGGGCCTGTGGCAGGTGACACACCGGCCAGCTGGAGGCACTCTGAGGCTAGAAAGAGCTAATTCCTAGACTGACCAGCAGGAGGCGCTGTGCCAGTGAGTGCTTGATCTGTTACAGGCGGCCATTGTTAGCTTAAATTAGTTCATTTCAAGAACTGGTGTCATGTTTTTTTGTCCCCAGATGCAGCCTGCTTTCAGGAGCCACCTGGTAAACCTAATCTTCTGGTTTCTTTGACTCTGTGTATATGCCCCACCCAAGGGCAGAAAGGGGATTATGTAACATGACTGAAGTAAAGACAGAGCCCATTCTCTGCCCCCTGGGAATGCATGGCTGGCAAGCATGGGTGAGAGGGACCTATTTCATCAAAAGTTAGACATTTCCTCTAGAAATCTGTTTTCCATGGGGTTTTTTTGTTTTGGTTTTTTGGTTTCTCAGCAGTGGCTGAGTTTTCAGCTGAAACACTTTTACTTCTTCAACAAAATCCCAAAACTTCAACGAAAGCAGAAACTTTTCCAATTTTTTTTCACAAGAATTGTTTTCCAACCAGCTTTAGATTCATGAGCAGGCTCCCACTGTGCTTGCTGCTCCCTAGACTGTAAGGGAAAGCAGCTGGGCCTTAAAAGAGGAGAGACAGTTGAAGGTTGTTAGCAGATACCTGCAAGGAGCAAGAAGGTTCCTGAGTCAGCAGGGGGAAGGCCTGTGGAGATGGCCAAATTCCCAGCAAAAGGGACTGGGCCAAGCTGCAAGTGGGATGAAGACTTTGTAAGTTTGAGGTTTTCTTTGAAACATTTGGTTCAGGACTTAATAAATTGGACTCCAGCAAGGGAAAAGGTTACGAATATCTGGCTTGTGGACTTTTTAAGGGAGCCTGATTTAAGAGGAAACTGAGGAAGACCTCCGCAGAGCCACACTTGGGCAGAAGGGGGCACTACAGGGCAGGTATTCTCTTTGCCATAAGGCCTAGAGTAAGGTTGCTAGATCCTCTGAAGCCTGGCTTCCCCACATGGATAATCCTACTTCCTAAAGTTTGAGATTTTTTTCAGGGCAATTCCTCTGTGTCCCCCAAACCGCTCTGGGGCCCACTTTTGCTTCATCCAAAGTGGATTCCCACACTCCTTTGTCTCAATCCCCTAGTAGTCAGAGCTCATCCCTCCATAACACAGTATCTTTAAGAGTCTGGGTTTTCCCCAGTTTCCAAGGGGTCCTGTGCAGTGTAGCAGACCTAACACTCATGACAAGCATGGAATAGTCATCTTATGTCTCCCTGTTTCCCACAATGCAGGCATACAGTTGGGCAGACTCCATACCACTTTCCCTTTCTGTCTCTGGGGTGGATGAAGGAAAAGCAAGGCTTCTGGGATAGTAAGTTGTGGGGAAATGGGGCACACAGGAAGGCATTGCCCTGAAATTAAAAAACAAAACAAAACAGACTCTGACTTTGAGAAATGGGGCAATGACTATGGGGAAGCCAGGTTTCATAGTAATTAGCAACCTGGCAGAGGCCTGCCCCAAAGCACCCCCCTTTCTGGCCAAGTGTGGGTCTGAAGAGGCCTGCCTCAGTTTCCTTACAAAGTCCACACAGGCTAGATATTAAAAACATTCCCTCTTCTGGGGTCCAGTTTGTTAAGTTTTTCATGCAGACTTCCAAAAGAAAGCACAGACTTACAAAGTCTTCATCCCAGTTTCAGCTGGGCCCAGTCCTGCCTCCCTAAGGAGCAGTTTTCTCTTCAGCATTCTAACTTTCTTCTGCTTTCCACTCCTAACTCAGGCCCCTTTAGGAACTCACTTCTCTCCCCTTTTATAAGCCCAGGTGCCTTCCCTTCAGGCCTATTGGGCAGCAGATAATCAGTCCATGTATATTGGCCCCTTGGTTTTCATGGATTCCAAGGCCAGAAGGGACTATTGAGGGACACCTCTATGACACAGTCCATAGAACATCCCCAAAATAATTCCTAGAGCACAGCTTTTAGAAGACCATCCAATCTTGGTTTAAAAATCATTAGATGATGAAGAATATGGCACAACCACTGGTAAAATGGAGCGAATAATTAAGCAATCAATTTGCAGACATCTAGAAGGTAATAAGTAACAGTCAGCATGGATTTGTCAAGAACAAATCCTGTCAGACCAACCTGATAGCTTTCTTTGACAGGGTAACAAGCCTTGTGGCTAGGGGGGAAGTGGTAGATGTGGTATATCTTGACTTTAGTAAAGCTTTTGATACTGTCTTCCCTGACCTTCTCATAAACAACCCAGGGAAATACAACCTACATGGTGCTACTATAAGGTTGTTACAAAACTGGTTGAAAAACCGTTCCCAGAGAGTAGTTATCAGTGGTTCACAGTTATGCTGGAAGGGCATAAGGAGTGGGGTCCCGCAGGGATCAGTTCTGGGTCCAGTTCTGTTCACTATTTTCATCAATGATTTAGATCATGGCATAGAGAGTACACTTATAAGATTTGTGGACGATACCAAGCTGGGAGGGGTTGCAAGTGCTTTGGAGGATAGGATTAAAATTCAAAATTATCTGGACAAACTAGAGAAATGGTCTGAAGTAAATAGGATGAAATTCAATAGGGACAAATGCAAAGTACTCCACTTAGGAAGGAACAATCAGTTGTACACATACAAAATGGTAAATGACTGCCTAGGAAGCAGTACTGTGGAAAGGGACCTGGGGGTCATAGTGGACCACAAGCTAAATATGAGTTAAGAGTGTAACACTGTTGCAAAAAAAGCAAACATCATTCTGGGATGTATTAGCAGGAGTGTTGTAAGCAAGACATGAGAAGTACTTCTTCCGCTCTACTCTGCACTGATTAGGCCTCAACTGGAATATTGTCTTGAGTTCTGGGCGCCACATTTCAGGAAAGATGTAGACAAATTGGAGAAAGTCCAGAGAAGAGCAACACAAATGACTAAAGGTCTAGAAAACATTGGAAAAAATTAGACTTGTTTAGTCTGGAAAAGAGAAGACTGAGAGGGGACATGATAACCGTTTTCAAGTACATAAAAGATTGTTACAAGGAGGAGGGAGAAGAATTATTCTTCTTAACCTCTGAGGATAGGGCAAGAAGCAACGGGCTTAAATTGCAGCAAGGGAGGTTTAGGTTGGACATTAGGAAAAACTTCTTGTCAGGGTGGTTAAGCTCTGGAATAAATTGCCTAGGGAGGTTGTGGAATCTCCATCATTGGAGATTTTTTAAGAGCAGGTTAGACAAACATCTGTCAGGGACGCCTAGATAATACTTAGTTCTGCCATGAGAACTAAGGGACTGGAGTCCCTTCCAGTCCTATGATTCTCTGGTTAATTACTCTCACTGTTAAAAATGTATGCCGTAGTTCCAGTCTGAATTTGTCTAGCTTCAACTTCCAGCCATTGGGCGGTGTTATATTTCTCTGCTATATTGAAGAGCCCATTGTTAAATATTTGTTACCCATGTAGGTACTTATAGACTCTAATCAAATCACCCCCTACCCTTCTCTTTTTTAAGCTAAATAGATTGAGCTCCTAGAGTCTCTTACGATAAGGCATGTTTTCTAACCCTTTAAATATTCTTGTGGCTCTATGCTGAACCCTCTCCAATTTATCAACATCCTTCCTGAATCGTGGACACCAGAACTAGACATAGTATTCCAGCAGTGGTTGCATGAGTGCCAAATGCACAGATAAAATCACCTCTTTACTCCTACGAGAAATTCCTGTTTATGCACCCAAGGATAGAATTAACCCTTTTAGCCACAGCATCACAGTGGGAGTTCACAGTCAGCTGATTATCTACCATGACCACCTAATCTTTTTCAGTATCACTACTTCCCAGGATAGAGTCCCCCATCATGTAAGTATGGCCTATGTTCTTTGTTCCAAGATGTATGCATTTAGATATAGCAGTATTAAAATGCATATTGTTTACTTGGGCCCAGTTTAGCAGGTAATCCAGATCACTCCGTATCAGTGACCTTTCCTGTTCATTATTTACCACTCCCCCAATTGCTGGGTCATCTGCAAACTTTATCAGTGACAACTTTTTTTCTTCCAGGTTATTGATAAAAATGTTAAATATCATAGGGCCAACAACTGATCTCTGCAGGATCCCACTAGAAATACACCACTCGGTTGATGATGATTCCCCACTTTCAATTACGTTTTGAGACCTATCAGTTAGCCAGTTTTTAATCCATTTAATGTGTGCCATGTTAATTTTATATCTTTCTAGTTTTTTAATCAAAACATCCTGTGGTACCAAGTCAAATGTCTTACAGAAGTCTAAGTATATTATATCACCACTATTACTGTTATCAATAAAAATTGTAATTTAATTTAAAAAGTTATCAAGTTAATCTGACAGGATCAATTTTCCATAAACCCATATTGATCGCCATTAATTACTCTCCTTTAATTCTTTGTTAACTGAGTCCTGTATCGACCACTCCATTATCTTATCCAAGATAGATGTCAGAAAGACAGACATAATTAACAGGGTTGTCCTATTTACCTTTTAAAAAACTATTGACACAACATCAGCTTTCCTCCTGTCTTCTAGAACTTTTTGAAAATCAACATTAACAGTCCAATGAACTCCTCAGCCAGCTCTTGGATACAAATTTTCTGCACCTGCTGATTTTAAAATGTCTAACTTTAGTAGCTTCTGTTTAACATCTTCCTAAGCTACTAGTGGAGTGGAAAGAGTGTTGTCATATGACATGACTACATCATCTGATTTTTTCCCAAATAAAGAACAGAAATATTTATGGAACACTTCTGCCTTTTCTGCTTTATTATTGATAATTCCACTGTTTCCATCTAGTAATGGACCAATAGCATTGTTACAATTCTTTTTGTTCCAATATACTTTAAAAACTCCTTCTTATTGTCCTTAACTCTGTGGGCCAAAGATTTCACCTTGTGTCCCTTTGCTTCCCTTATCAATTTTCTACAATTTCTAGCTTCTGAGTTATAGTCATTACTATCAAATTGCCTTTCCTTCCATTTGTTCATTTCCCTTCTAAACCAAGCCATTTTTTTTAAACCAATACAACCTTTTTTATAGATGGCTTTTTAGTCATCTAGTAAAGTGTACTTAAACAATTCCAGTGTCTCATTCACATATTTCTGATTAAATTCATCTTCTCAACAGATTTGGCTCATAATTGTTTTCAGCATTATGAAGGCACCAAGTGTATTATTGTTCTGGACTTTATTCTGTTGGCACATTATAAATGTGATCAACCCATTAGCTGTCTAAGGCAATTGGCCCTGATTCAAAGTACTTAAGCACATACTTAAACTGAAGTGCATAATTAAGTCCCATGACCAAGAACCCCTCCCTGCCAACTGGCAAGGAGGTTATAGGAATGTGCTAATTCTGGTATGTACATTCTGGTTCACCAAAAACTGTTATGTGAGGTCTTTAATGAAATGCAGGGTGACACCGGTCATTAATACCAGTGTGAAATGTATGTACAGATACAATGTGAGGACACACACACATACAGAAAATATGTTTTAAAGTCTGTATTGAGGCAGAGTTGACAAACAGGTTTTTCTGTCAGACAAGGGATATTTATTCACCTGTCTCGCTATTGAAATGTAAATTGAGTATTATCTCATTCATAATGGCTCTCCCGTCACCCATCTAAGCTGAATGCAGATGAAAGACTAAGAATTTCAGAAAAGAACTAACAGGTAGAGAAACACTTAGGGGAAATGAACTTTTTCTTGAGCTACACTTCAAAGGTTTGCTGGACTATATTTGGAGAACAAAGATGACAACGAGGAAGTAAACAGGAAGTGCATTTACATTCATGACAATGGGATATCATTTTGCAATCTTTTGTTTCCATTATCCTCTCTCACTATTACTTGAATCTTGCATCTTTGATAATAAACTTATCCTTGTTTCCTGAGTTAAATCATACAAGCTGTTGTGTACACTGGTCCCTTGGGGACAGCAGACCTGGTATTTTTATGCATGTACAGGGTTGGACACTACAGGGGAATGCTCCACAGAGACCCTGGGACCGGGATGCACCAATTGTTAACATGCAAAGTAAAGGAAGGGCTAGCATAGCTCAGAGTGGAGTGCTTGGGTAGCTAATAGGCTGCTGGTGGCAGGGAGCTGACCCCCAACTTAGGGACAAGCAAGTCTCCCTCACAGTGGAGGTGAGGGGAAGGTAACAAAGTGACTCGCAGTCCTACATACTCCAAGAACCATCACACTATATTACCGTTAATTTTTAGTTCTGTGATCAGTTCCTCTTCATCTGTCAAGATAAGGTCTACTATAGAATTCCCCAGTGTTGGCTGTAATGTTTTTTGAGTTAGGAAATGGTCATCTGTACTATTTAGTAAATTGAGTATTGTTTCATTCACGATGGGTCTCCTATCACCCATCCAAAATCAGAGACAGCAGGGTCCAGTCACCCTGTGACAAATCAGGTTTGGTTTCCTGTATTTTATTTCTTGCCCTGAAGACAACCTGAACCACTGGTTTCCCGCTGTCAGAAAGGGAGGCTACTTACATCTAAAACAAATGAGCACCAAGCTCCTAGAGTCCTTGCTAAGCCAGACTGAGTACTTTGGTCACTTTGTAAGGAGATAGGTCCAGCTTGTGTCATGATAGAAGGGGTCAGAACCTAGAGTTCCTAAGGCATCTGGTGGGGCTTGGCCCACAGGGTATTACTTAATAATTCTCCTGTACATACATGCAATAGAGATGACCTTATTCTTACTTATCACTGAATTTTAAAAATCTGCAAGCACACCAGCCTGGTGGTGTTAAACAAAATACAGTCCCACCTTCTGCTGTCCCTTACAGGTGCACTGCTCCATTAGTCACAGTAGCAGAGTAGAATTTGCATTCAGGCTACCTGAACACCCCACACAATATTTACCGCTACAGCAATAAACTAGGAGCCAGACTCAAAGCCCACTGAAGTCAAGAAGAGTCTTTTCAAGGACCCATAAAGGCTTTGTATCCTCAGGAAGGGCCTGATTCCAAGGGATGATGAGAACTTGCAACTGCTGTTGAAGTCACTGGAAGTTGTAGGTGCACAACACCTTCTGAGATCAGGACCTAGCAAGTTACTTTCATATTAAAAAAGAAACAAACAATGAGCACAAGTGCTTAGATGCAACTAGTGTCCCAGCGCTCTGTACAGTGCCACATGACTGGTACAGGCAATAAAATAAATAGAGTGCTACAGTCTGGTGCCTGCGCCATTGAGAAAAACAGCAACAGAAAATATTAGGCAAAAGGGCGGCCAAAAATCAACAGGGAGAGGACATTTATTGTTAGAATGACGAGAAGGGAAAGAGTTCAAAACCATTTATATTGCTTGTTAAGTGCAAACAATGTGTCTCGTCTTGTACCGAACACAGATATGGTCCCTGCCCAGAACGCTTACAGTCTAACCTTACGCCCCATTGCAGACAGTTGGACTCCATATAGATGTAGGAATGTGCCCACACAGTTCCCTTGGCAACTTCAGGGCTTAAATTATACAACCAAGACCGATTAAATTAGCACAATGTGCCTGACAAGATCCCACTAATGGGATACAGCTATTCCACACTGCTTTATAAATCAGAAGATTTAGCAACTTTCAGGTTAGTTACAATACTGATAGTATGATTAAGGCTGAGCTAGTACTTTTATACTTAACCCCTATTTGCAATCACTCAAACTTTCTAGGACAAATAGAAACTTTCATAGGACAAAACCTCTCATATCTGATCTTAGCGCAGAGGTTGTTTTTAGAGGGTTTGAAGAAAAGCATTTGTAGATCTCAGAGGCTTAGACATCACGTTAAGTTTAAAAAAAAACAATCCTGGAGTGTGTTATGCAGGTTTGAAGTTGACACCCGAAGGTATTCCCAGCTCTCGAGGCAGATCGGAACTCATGTGCACTCTATTTTCAAATGTTCATATGTTACCTGTCAGCTCTGTGTTCTTGAGGAACCAGGGTGCAGAATCAAGCCTGTATGACTCACAAAAGAATACCTGTCCCCCCTCCAGCCTCTGCTTGACTCAAAACCTATCAGAAGAACAACTTACAAAAAGCAATGAAAAGGCAGTGGGTGACACACCTAAACCCCTCCGGACAAAGGTGACAGGATTAAGGCAACTCCCCTAACCTCATTTGCATGGAAGATGGGACAAGGAGGCATCTCCATTAGCATACAGAATGGAAAACAGATTCCAAGGCAAGAACCTCACTGAACTCTTGGACCAGAAAAGCAGGGAAGCACTGCATGATGGGGAATCTCTGCTGCAGATGTTAATGAACCCATGCCTGCACACACCCAACTCAGTAGTTATCAGACCAATTCTAGTAATAAATCCTTTATTGGTATCCAAAATACTGAAACTGACTAATTGCATTGTGAGCTCTCTTGAAGGAACACTGCCCATAGCCAGTAATGATCCGTTCCTATTGTCTAGCCTGAATAAAACAACTTTGCTATACTCCCTTGAGCCATTGGTTTACCCATAGACAAATCTTGTGTTCTCCCTTGAACCATTGTTGTTTCCCTACAAAAACCTACCTGCGCTCAAGTAAGTGTCCTGATGCCTGGATCCAAAATCTGCATCTTCTCCTGACTGATCATGCTGGGGTCTCAGCTACCACCATCACCTGGGAACCCTGACCAGTTCAAGCTTCACAGAGAGGTGAGAACCCAACTCTCTCTCTAGCTGGTTTTTTTTTTTCTACTCTAGGTATAGTTTTCTAACCCTGACCTGTGTGATAAGGTATAGTTTTCTAAACCTGACTTTTGGAATTAAATTTAAGCTAGATTTAATATTGTAACTGTTTTGTTTGTTTGGCTCTCCGTGTACGGTTATTACCTGGCAATAAATAACTTTTATGGTTAAGGTGGTTGCTTCCCTCCCTCTCTGTTTTGTGGTTTTGGCTTCCCTATTCGCTCTGCAGTGACACTCCTCTTACCTAAGCTAAAGATCCCTGTAGTGCCCAAAAATCCTGTGGGGTTTGCTCATCAAGTGGGTTCTACCAGAACAACTGTAATGTCAAAGTGAGAACAGGGACATGCTGAACCGGTGGCATAGGAGGGTGGCAGCTTGAAAGTGCTGCTCGACCTAGCCTGCTGGGTCCAGGGGCATATCAGGGGTCAATTTGAGAGTGCTGACTGACCTGGTCCACTCATATGTGCTCTGTTCATCTGTGTGTGTTTGTTCATCTGATTCTGGGGCTGAAGGAACCCAGCTCTGGGGAACCTAGGTCTGGCAGGATAGCTCCATTGGGAGGAAACTTGCAGAAGGGAGAAGTAGAGCTCCATATGAAAACACAAGTGACACAAACAGTACATTGATAGAATTACAGAAATCCCCTCCCCCCAAAAAAGTAACCCTAAAATGAGTGTACCCCAAAGCAACAGGCAAATCTGGTAACACAACTCTGCTGGAAAAAAAAATGTTTATAGCACAGAGTCATTACTGCTCATTGGGGATTACTGATGTGTCAAGTGTGATGTTGCCCTTTCGGGGAAAGAAAACATGAGAGAGAGTGTTTATTTTAAAGCAATGGGAAAGAAGTTTTTCCATGCTCACGACTGCAAAATACCAGAACAGATTTTGCTCAAACTTTCAAAAATTAAAACTATATAGACTCATACTTTTACGCAGTGACCACACATGAAAATATCAGCTCTAAAGGTGAGTGTTCAGAACCACTTAAGCAACAAAAAACAGGAGGTGAGAATGGAAACTGTCTTGCAGCTGTAACTATCATGAGCACAACCAGAGACCACTTTAATATACCATTACCAAAATCACTAGCCAACCAGGTGGCTAGGTTGCAATACTGTCAGATCCATAAACCAAGCGAGATAGGATCTGGTCACCAATTTAGTGCATCATACTATAGTTGTTATATTTTTTTTTCCTATGGAACTTAATTCTGTAGTTCTTACCATTTTAAAATGTCCTTTTTGGAGGCAAATATTTGTAAAAGTGATCAGTAGTCTTTACTTAAAACTAAAGATATACAAACAAGGTTATTATAATGTATCAAATCTGACAGCAGTTAAAATTTTGTATATTCTAAAAGACAATTTTAATTTGTTGAACTGCTTCCTCTAACCGTGGTTTTTTCCAGATTTTCTTTTTAGGGTTAGATATTTTCAGATTTGTGCAACAGCCAAAAAAGGGTTGGTATTTCACATGCTGTAAATCATTAAACGAAAGCAAAAGTCTTCTAGACCTTAGACAAAGTTTCCTTGCAAATTCTTGCGAAGTATAAAATGGAAAACAAACACCATGGCAAGGCTTTCATTATACTATAAGGTAGGGGGCAATTCTGAATCCCTGGAGCAACCAAAGCTCAACAAAAGTCAGTGGGAGTTTTGGCTGCACCCAGGGCAGAGGGTCACTTTCACTTTTCATATATTTCATTTACAATCATTTAGCTGTAGTTTAGACACAGGTCAGCTCCTCCTCTGGTGTAAATCATTCCAGCAAAGACAGAGGAGTTATGCTGATTTACACCAGCTGAGGATCTGATCCAGAGGGCCCAATCACTATGGTCCTGAACTTTGTGCATTCATTTATACCAGTGCAAGGCATTACTGTTCTGACCTGCTAACGCTTACCAGCCACTTTGCACTGGTCCAAGTGAACATGCAGCACAGCTGTGAATTGGGCCAAGACGACCTGATTTTCAAAGAGCTCCCAGCACAGCCTCCCTCTTTGTGCCCCAAAGTAACAGTGAGCATAATGAATCTGGCCTCTAAACGCCTGCCTTGTGTGTGCAGTCAGCGAGTTAGAAAGCTACACTGCCAATGATTACACCCACAAATTGCATATGCATAAAGGAAGGCTGCATTTTAAATACTGTGTCCTAAGCAATCAGGCCCAGGTGCTTAAATACCACAGTGATGGGCATGATACAAAAACTACACAAAGTACATACAGCATTTGAAACTGTTTAAAAAACTGCTTATGGCACCGACTACATTGGGGCGCATAGGACATGCTAAAGTGAAACAGAGCAATGGTCCCTCACAGACAGCAGCTGGCAAAGGAACCAGAGTTAGTCAAGTCAGCTTTCATTGCCGGAGTTTATACTGAACCCGGCATGCTCCCGTGGGCTGCTGTGTCCCCACTAAATGGAGAAGGCTCTGCAAAAAGATAGAAAAGCAGTAGAAAGACATGGTAAATATGCATCTGGGTTAGTTTAGTGAACGCAGCCCTTGTCTCGGTTTGCTTTGATATTATTATAGGCATTGTTTCTTAGAGATTTGCTTTGCCTTGTTACACAGACTTGAGAACCAATATTAAGGCCAACTCTTACTCCCACTGAAGCCAATCGGAGTTGTCATTGTCTTCAGCAGGACCAGATTTTGTCTCCCATGTTTCATTTTAGGCCAGTATTGGCTCTAATACAGTATGAAGCATGAACTCTAAGGGGACTCAATTTACTTTCAGTGGCATGATTGCCTGTGGTGGCAGACAGAAGGTGCAATTCACTCCAGTGGGAGCACAGACGCCAGTACTGCCCCAGTCCGGAAGAGGGAACTGCTGGCTGAGATATTGTGGCCAGCCCCTTTCCTTGGCTGCCCTACTCATTTTGAGGGCTGTGCTGACCAGCTCTGCTGCAACCCCCCCATCCTAAATGGACTTTCCACCACTGGGGAGTAGCAGCCCAGGTTCTTCCACCAGAACCAAGGAGTGCCGTTCCTCTGATATGCCAGCCTAATGGGCAACTCCTATAAATCCTGGGTTATTGCAAGCTTCCATCTCTTCTCCTGATGTTAGATACCTCACTTATGGCGGCTTAGATAGAAAGGCAAGTGGCACATTTGGGTCCTAGCAGGCTTATGTGTTGTGTTATGCAGAGCACCATGTTTGCGAAGGGGAATGCTAGCCAGCAAGCCCAGTGGGGAGGAATGCAGACATGGACAAGGAGCTGCTGCAGTCAGTGCTGCTCTTAGCCAGTCACTCACTAACAAGGGGTATTTCAGGCTTAATAATTAGTGCCATTGGATGCTCAAGGGGGCTGAGCACAGGGATGCACAGGCTGCTCCCAACGTGCTGCATTCTGGGCCCTGTTTGAGAGTGCAGAGACACAGGGCCTGTGTGGAGAGGGAGTAGCCTCTGGTGGAACCAGGACTCTGTGCATTGAGCTTCTTTCCCATTCTGCAGGGGAGGGCAATCCCTTCACCTCCTAATGGAATGAGAAGGAATGTGAATTCTTTGGTAATGATGTATTGACTTGCACCTGGTCCTTATCCCTCTGCCACATGAGTGCAAAGGCAATGGAGAAACAGGCCCTTGGAGTTTCCAGTCCCCTACCTGGGAATAACCTTTGAGCACGTAATGTGGCAAGGGTCCAGCCCATCAGACATGGATAAAATTATGTATGAGATGACAGACAGAAGTCATTTCTATATCCTCTACCTTGTGCTAAGTACCAGTAGAGAGGCAAATAGCACAAAGTCATTAAATAAGAAGCTAGGATGAGGTTTAGCCATCTATGGGCCAAAATGTGCTCTCAGCTGCACTGCTGTAAATCCAGAGGAGCTCCGTTGGCTTCAATGGCTGGATTTACATAGCTAGAAGTGAGGGCAGAATTTGCCCCTTACATATTTTTATCAATATTTTCACCATTTCAATTGAGAGTAAAGAAACAGGGTTAAAAGATTTGGATTAAACATACAAATATTTTACCTCCTTTGGTACTGGGTCCAAAAGAATAAATTCATATTTGTAAAGGAACAAAACGACTAGCATGTGAACCTCCATTATAGCAAGCCACCTAAAAAAGGCAAAGGAGAAAACAGTCGTTTATCTGGCATGACCATCTCATATTAGCAGAAAAAACACACGATCCCTTTTGCACACTTTAGAGTCCATCGCCTGTCTCTGCACACAAGTTTACCTCCAGCAGAAAACGATGCTGAGGATCTTGCTCTGCTCCTTTAGCAGGTAAAGGGTATGGCTGTTGTAGCTTCCCCTCCTGTCTGTGAAACTCTAAAACTACTGCACTGTGGTCCTCAACTCCTCTGCTACAAGAGTTTGTTTTAAACTAGGGTCTGTATGCTCATCTATTGGGCCCTACCAAATTCATAGTCCATTTTGGTCAATTTCACCATCATAGGGTTTTTAAATGAGCATTTAATGTTTTCAGATGTTTACATCTAAAATTTCATGATGTTGTAACCGTGGGGGTCCCGATCCAAAAGGGGTTCGTGGGGGTGGGGGAAATCACAAAGCTGTTGTAGTGGGGTTGTGGGATTGCCACTTTCACTTCTGCACTGCCTTCAGAGCTGCACACCCAGCCAGCAGCCGTGGAGCTTCCTACAGCCAGGGGAAGTACCTGGAGTGGGGCCTGATCCCTCCCTGAGAGCAGCTGGGCAGGAGAAGAAGAAGTTCGATCCCTCCACAGCTCAGCTGGGACTAGCAGCTGGAGCCCAGTGCAGTAGGAGCCCCCAGCCTGCCCCAACCCCTCCTTCTCAATCGCTCTCCCCTCCAATAGCTAGATTTCATGGGGGGAGTTCTGATTTCATGGTCCGTGATGCGTTTTTCATGGTTGTGAATTTGGTAGGGCCCTACTCATTTGGCAGCGTATGCCTTTATTCTCCTCTCACATTGTTGTGAGCCAGGAGGAACCTCACTGTAGCGCGAGGGGAATGAGACCTAGAAAAATACTACATGGGTACAACCTTCTATGTCACAGTACAATACAGCTGGGAGCGGGACAACAGAGTAACCATGAGATCGCAGCTTATTAGTTAGCATGTCAACATCAAAACCTGGGGAGAGCCCTGAACAGTTAGATCCTTTCCCATGTGCCCTCACAATCGCTGAGCTCTCCATTGTCAGTCTGTAGAGGACTTCAGACAGCCTCAGTCTTGGCTGTTGGGTTTTCCCCTCCATGGATCTGCACAAGAATTTTCTCTACCTATGCAGGCCCAGTTCACATTTAAGTCAAGTCAATGGGACAATTCACATGCTTTATGTTAGGCACGTGCATAAGTACCTTGCTGAATCAAGATCTCAAGTAATACTTTACTCTTATAGCATGCTTATCAGTAGATCTCAAAGCATTTTACAGAGGAGGTCAGTATCATTATCCCCATTTTACAGATGGGGAAACTGAGGCACAGAGCGGTGAAGTGACTTGCCTAACGTCACCCAGCAGGCCAGTGTCAGAGACAGGAATAGTATCCAAATCTCCTGAGTCCCAGTCCAGTGCCTTCTCCAGTAAGTCATACTGCTGTGAAGAGAAACCAAAGTAGTTCTGTAACTGAGTGGGCCAGATCTTGCAAAGTGTTGTGCACTCCCTCAGCTCCCACTGACTTCTCCAAGATTGTGCTCAGCACCTCACAGGATAAGGCCCCAGAGTGATTTTCCTCTGAGAATTCTGCAGAGTTCACTCCTTCCTGTTTTTACATAGTGACAATATGTGCTTAGTAAAGACTATCAGATGTTCTGTGTTCTATGTGTTACCCTAGATTTAAGGGCTGCGTGTACCTCAGAATGTGATTAAGCCAACTGCAACCATATTATGTGCATTAAGCCACCATGAACTAATAAAATAGAACACGGCATAGTTAAGGGTTAATTCGAATAAAGTAGGGCTTCTGAAGGCAAGGTCAAAACTAGCTGCAAGCTTGCAGACTCTGCTAATCAAAATGGGAGGAGGGGAGAGACAGAATCAACAATTTGAGATTGACAGGGAATAAGTGGACAAGAACCTTGGAGTTTGGGTGCCTTTGACATAGAAGCTTATTATGACTAGACTGTAAGGAATGTTTGTTGATAAGTAGTTTACTGATATTAGGAGAAGCGATGACTTAGCAGGGGTCACTATGATCTGTGTGTTTTGTAAAAGTTAGTTATAAAAAGGACTAGATAATAGAGTGTATTTTGGAGCAGTCCTCTGAAGCCATCCTGAGTGACATTCTTCCTGACACCTTACTCCCCAGTGGGGGAAACGATTGGCCATCGCAGAACTGCTGTAACTAATCAATACTGTCCCATATTTTAGGTAAATTTTTGGGATGTTCTAAACCTATTGCTTGTGTCTGTGTGTGCTTAAATATAATAAACTGTAGTTTTAGATAAGAGCATGCTTACTTGTGTTAAATCTATCAGCTGGAGTGCTGTGTTCCCATTGATTTATTCCTGACACTGCCTGGAGTGAAACAAGTTACCAGTGCTGTGGGTTCTGAAAACCCTGGGTAACACTTGGGCTATTATTAACTATTTGTAACCTGGTAGTGCCTCAGAGCCCCAGTCATGGGCCAGGACCCCATTGTGCTAGGTGCTGTACAAACCCAGAACAAAACAGTGGTCCCTTCCCCAAAGAGCTTGCAATTTAAGTAGAAGACAAGGACACAACAGATAGACATGGGGAGTATGAGGAAACAATGAGAAATGCTGACCAGTACTGGTAGGCAGCTGGTGTGCTGAGACACACCAACTCAGTTGTGTTTCTTTTTACAGACACCACAGCAAAGGAGTCAGGAGAACAATGAGGTGGCTTTGTGGATGTTATGAAGAGCTCCTCTCACATGTGAACAGCCTGGGAGAAAAGCACAATGGTGCTCATTTGATAGTTTAAGAAGTGGTCTATTTTCATTTATGTTGATACTGGAATTTCATCTGAGGTTTGACTTTTATAATGTGGGAAGACAGAAAAATTATAACACATCATTAAACTATAAAATGCCAGTGTCAAATTAAATGAAGATTCACTTTAGCTTGAGTTATTTTCCTGCCTCTACCACCTACTGACTGTGACATGGGACAGCCTTTCAGGACCCTTTTGCTCACCTGCAAAATGGGGATAGTGTTACACACCTTGGAAAGTGCTTTCAGATATGTGGATAAAAATGATATGTAAATATTACCTGTTATATCACAGCAAGCACAGCCATTATTACATTGTGACCAAATGCACTCTGTATTCACACCCTACACACTACTGTAATAATCTTCATACAAAATATGCCTTATCAGGTATCATTTGAAAACTAACAACTCACTGGTCAATAATATCATGGTGAAATGTATGTAAAGTAGTACCTCAGTTACAAACTGACCAGTCAACGACACCTCGTTTGGAACTGGAAGTATGCAATCAGGCAGCAGAAGACACACACAAGCAAATACAGTACAGTACTAAATGTAAATTACGAAAAAATAAAGGGAAATCAGCATTTTCTTCTGCATAGTAAAGTTTCAAAGCTATATTAGTCAATTTTCAGTTGTAAACTTTTGAAAGACCCATTTAATGTTTTGTTCAGAGTTGTGAACATTTCAGAGTTATGAACAACCTCCATTCCCAAGGTTCTACTGTAGTAACATTATATGTAAGGTCTCAGAGTAGCAGCCGTGTTAGTCTGTATCAGCAAAAAAAAAACAAGGAGTACTTGTGGCACCTTAGAGACTAACAAATATATTTGGGCATAAGCTTTCGTGGGCTAAAACCCACTTCATTGGATGCATGCAGTGGAAAATACAGTAGGAAGTTATATATATACACACACACCACATGAAAAAAATGGGTGTCATCATGAATAGGTTGGAATATGAACAAGAGGCTGCTAGGCAGCTCTCCAAAACCACTTTCTACAGGCCATTACCCTCTGATCCCACTGAGGGTTACCAAAAGGAACACCATTTTCTCAAGAAACTCCCTGAAAAAGCACAGGAACAAATCTGCACAGACACACCCCTAGAACTCCAACCAGGGGTATTCTATCTGCTACCCAAGATCCATAAACCTGGAAACCCTAGATGCCCCATCATCTCAGGCATTGGCACCCTGACAGTAGGACTGTCTGGCAAGGTAGACTCTCTCCTCAGGCCCTACGCTACCAGCACTCCCAGCTATCTTCGAGACACCACTGACTTCCTGAGGAAACTACAATCCATCAGTGATCTTCCAGAAACCACCACCCTGGCCACTATGGATGTAGAAGCCCTCTACACCAACATTCCACACAAAGATGGACTACAAGCTGTCAGGAACAATATCCCTGATTATGTCACGGCAAACCTGGTGGCTGAACTTTGTGACTTTGTCCTCACCCATAACTATTTCACATTTGGGGACAATGTATACCTTCAAGTCAGCAGCACTGCTATGGGTACCCGCATGGCCCCACAGTATGCCAACATTTTTATGGCTGACTTAGAACAACGCTTCCTCAGCTCTTGTCCCCTAACACCCCCTACTCTACTTGCGCTACATTGATGACATCATCATCTGGACCAATGGAAAAGAAGCCCTTGAGGAATTCCACCATGATTTCAACAATTTCCATCCCACCATCAACCTCAGCCTGGACCAGTCCACATGAGAGATCCACTTCCTGGACACTACAGTGCTAATAAGCGATGGCCACATAAGCTACTGACCGCTATACTTACCTACATGCCTCCAGCTTTCATCCAGACCACATCACACGATGCATTGTCTACAGCCAAGCTCTAAGATACAACCGCATTTGCTCCAATCCCTCAGACAGAGACAAACACCTACAAGATCTCTATCAAGCGTTCTTAAAACTACAATACCCACCTGCTGAAGTGAAGAAACAGATTGACAGAGCCAGAAGAATATCCAGAAGTCACCTACTCCAGGACAGGCCCAACGAAGAAAGTAACAGAAAGCCACTAGCAGTCACCTTCAGCCCCCAATTTAAACCTCTCCAGCACATCAAGGATCTACAACCGATCCTGAAGGATGATCCCTCACTTACAGATCTTGGAAGACAGGCCAGACCTCACTTACAGACAGCCCCCCAACCTGAAGCAAATACTCACCAGCAACCACACCCCACACAACAAAAACAATAACCCAGGAACCTATCCTTGCAACAAAGCTTGTTGCCAACTGTGTCCACATATCTATTCAAGGGACACCATCATAGGACCTAATCACATCAGTCACACCATAAGAGGCTCATTCACCTGCACATCTACCAATGTGATACATGCCATCATGTGCCAACAATGCCCCTTTGCCATGTACATTGTCCGGTTTGGCCAATCTCTACACAAAAGAATAAATGAACACAAATTAGACATCAAGAATTATAACATTCAAAAACCAGTTGGAGAACACTTCAACCTCCCTGATCACTCAATTTCAGACCTAAAAGTCACAATTCTCCAACAAAAAAACCTTCAAAAACAGACTCCAACGAGAAACTGCAGAATCGGAATTAATTTGCAAATGGGACACCATTAAATTAGGCTTGAATAAAGCCTGAGAGTGGATGAGTTTACTTTATGTAATGACAATTTCCCCATGCTAATTTCCCCCCACCCCTACTATTATTCACACCTTCTTGTCAACTGTTTGAAATGGGCCATCCTGATTATCACTACAAAAGGTTTTTTCCCTCCTGCTGGTAATAGCCCACCTTAATTGGTCTTGTTACAGTTGCTATGGCAACACCCATTTTTTCATGTTCTCTGTGTATATATATCTTCCTACTGTATTTTCCACTGCATGCATCTGATGCAGTGGGTTTTAGCCCACAAAAGCTTATGCCCAAATATATTTGTTAGCCTCTAAGGTGCCACAAGTACTCCTCGTTTTTTTTAAATTATATGTAAGGTTATGCATTCCCTGTATTTGAGGATGGTAGCATGTGTTCAAACCCACACAGCCCTGACTAGGCAGAAGTTGTTAAACAGATCTGTCCTAAACAAAGAAATGTTTGCTTAGCTCAATTTACATACAAGTAGTAAAAAAGGTCCTCAAGATTGCAAGGCAGATAAACTGTTTTTTCCAAAGATAAAGGACAAGCTGATGCCTCTGGCCAGATTAATTGGCAATCGGCAATCACCTGTCCATTGGCCTTTTTTTGACAGCAAAAGGGGCAGGAACAGCTCAATCTGCATTTTAGCAAGGAATCTTTCACCACAAGACTCCATGTCTCCGTCCATGCAGTGGGAAGGAACTTTATCTAATGGTAACCCAGAGGAAAATGCATTTCAAAGGGGCACTGGACTATAAAACTCAGGGGTAAAAAACACCAAGATTTCTCTCTCTTTCATTCACTTAAGACAACAAAGAAACCAGCCCTTTGACTTTGGGGTGGACCTGATCTGAGAATTTGGTCAGCCATGTTGCTGGGCATCTGTGGTAAGGATTTTTAAAAAACTAGATTTGGTTCAAGGTAAGATTAGCTACTAGAAAGAGTCTTATCTTTATTTCTCTTCTAACCATTTCTGGCTTTAATGCTGGATACTTGTACTCACTTAAAATCTCTTAGTTAAACTTGTTTTATTTTTTAATCAAAAAACTAATCCAGCATTGGGTTTAAACTGAGCTGTTTGAGTAACTCCAGGTGAAGTAGGAAACTGTTGCATATTGACCCTTTAGAGGGGCAACGGACCTCTAATATTTGAACTACCCAGGAGAAGGCTGGACAATGCAGAACACATTTTGGGGAAAATTCAGGATTGGGAGTGTGTTGGTGTCACCCTTCAAGTTGTAACCAAGGCTGGTGGAAGCCAGGGTGTGGTTGGAGTGTTGCTGAACGGCTGCTGGAGTTAGAGATGTTGGACTAGGGCTGCAGCTATACACAGCCATTCAGGGTGTGACCTGCATGCAGTCTGGCTGTTTGTGAGTGGCCCCCTTTGGGAGCTACAACAGCAAAGCATTGGGAGGCACCCAAAGTTGCAGGTGGTGACAACCCCTCACTGGTGTGGATTGCACCCCAAAATGTGACACACATTCACCTTTGCCCTGCATTATCTCATCTTCTTTCTCCATCTCCTCCCTTTTCCTTAAAGATCTATGTCACTGCATTGCAAAAGAGAACATTAGACAGGGGGTAGACCCTGGGTTCCCCTCTTTCCTCTTGGTTCCAGCCCAGCAACACTGTAGCAAGCAGGCAAGTTCTGCTCCCTTGGACTCTACTGCCTTCCTGGGCTTCTTCCTATCTCAGCCTGCCTATAGGACTTCTCCATAGCTCTCTTCTGGGCCCACTGTGTTTCTGTACTCTTCCCAGGTTCCATGACCTCTAAATACTCACTCTTCTTAGAGGTTGGGGGCTTGCATGGCTCCCCCATGCAGTTCCCCAGTAAGTCTCAAATAAAAATATAAACTTAAACCACTTCTTCTTCAGGCTTCAATTTTCAGCTCCCTCCTGCTATGCTATCTTCCTCAGTCGAACCCTTTCCAGGGGCTCTGACTGAAGGTCTAGATCCTGCCCTTTTATCAAGGCTAATCACCAGAGTTTGCTGTACCCCAGGAACTTCTGTGTCTCTCCCAGCCTCTTGCCACAGCTCTCTACTCAGGAGAGGGTACCAAGAGTAGCTCTGCCCCTGAGCTTCTGCTTCCTTCTCCCCCTCTTGCCATGAAGTCCTTCACTGGCCTAGCAGGAGTCTTCCTACAGACCTCTCTATTGTGCAGGGAGGGAATTCAGAATTCTCCTTTCTACTGCCCTCTCATCTGGCTTCTTCCCTTTATAGTAAACCCCAGATGGGATTAATCAGTAATTGGGCCTAGCCCATCCTCCAGGTGGACTGATTGTGCTCTGGCTCCAATTAACCCTTTCTATACCAGTGTGGGGTACACATCCCAGCATACTAACCTAAATTGCCCTTCTTCCAGTTTAAGCCGATCACTTCTTGACCTACCCTGGGTGGCCGTGAAGAACAATTGATCACCATCCTCTTTATAACAACCTTTTACATATTTGAAGATCAGATGTGGGCAGCTAGCTCTCTGGGATGGGGAGGTTGTTCCATGAATGGGTGGGGGACAGCATGGAACAAAGAAGTGGGCATGAAGGAGGCATCAAGGCTTGCTGAAGGAGTGAAAGGGGATATGATGGAGATGGCATCTGTGCCATGGGACAAGGCATAGTTTTAAAGGGCCTGGAAGGCAAGTACAAGACATTTAAACTTAGGGGAGCCAGTCAAGATATTCAAAGAGGGGTGTGATATGATTGACTGATGGGCAAGGAGCCTAGTTTATCATGAGGAATGAGAGAAGAGGTTTAGACTGGAGAAACATTCCTTAGATCAGTGACAGAATTTATGACCACCACAATCCCACGTGGGTAGACTAGCATGCCCTGTAATTGAAATAACCTTCCATTGATGAAAAGATGCTGGAGAGCAGCAGAACTGGGCTGACTTCTGTCTCCCAAGATGCAGAACCCTGAAAATGTTGGTCTCAGACTCTATTATCTCACAGCTAACTCTACCTTTCCTATGTGTGCAACTTCTTATCAGACCAACTCGGGCAAGGCCCAAAGATTATTGAACTACTGATCGCTGACCAATATCAATACATCTGGAAACAAAAAAAAAAAAAAAAGCCCCACAGTGAGGAAGCTGTTCTCTGCAGGGTTTAAGAATAAATAAACCCCAGCTGTTTCACTGACCTTCCTGGACACTGATGCTTCCCTCCTCCAAATGCCACAAAGCCGTCCAAGAAAGCATTCTTCTCTAAATTTGCCTCTTTCCAACGATCCTGTGGGAAGAAAACATTTTTTTTCCAAATCAGCCTTGTATAAATAAGCTTAACATTTTTCCAGGCTAAAAATGACCTGGGACAGCTAATCCTGGCATATAAAGCTCCCTTCAACCTGTTAAGATTACTTGGCCACTGTGTTGCTAGCATATGGATTTGTAAACAAGGTAATTTAGTCAAGCCCATTTAAAGACAGGAATTTAGGGCCAGATTGACAAAGACATTTAGGCCTCTAAAGGAGCAGGAAGGTGCCAAGTAGGATTTAGGCACTTAGGTGCTTTTGACAATTCAACTAGGCACCTTACCTGCATGTTTAGGCACCTAAGTGCCTTTAAATCTAGCCCTTACCTCACTGAAGCAAGCTGATTCAGAGTGAAGGCTCACACTTTGTCTTTAGTTCTCCCTGAATTGCAAGGTAATACCAGGCAATGCAAATTTAATTATGCATAGGATCTTTCATACAAGCATCTTTCATACATGCATCCGACGAAGTGGGTATTCACCCACGAAAGCTTATGCTCCAATACATCTGTTAGTCTATAAGGTGTGTGGCAAGATGGCTGATGTTCATATGGTGGGTCCTGTGCTTTTCTTGGGGAGGGGCTAAGATGCCACCCTTTGCCCCTGCTCTTGGGTGCCAAGGACCCCGTTACTTTCCCAGGAAGGTGGTAGAGAAGGGAAGCAGGGGAGGGGTCTGGGTTTGCTCCTTCCTCTGAGTCCCAGCCCCTCTCAACCCCTGCGGGTTTCTTACCCTCGTCCCCCTTAGGTGGGGTTACCCTCAGTCCTTAGATGCTGGGAGGAAGGGAATCTCCCTCTCCTGCTGTGGCAGGGTCTCCCTTACTTCAGTTTGCAGGTCTTCCAAATCTCTCAACACACCTCCAAGCTCCAGTCCTCTCTCCTTCCTCTACCCCTGACTGCCTGAAGCAGGGGTTTTCTCCTCTTCGGTTCCTGACAGGTGCTCCAATTAACCTGTAGCAACCCTCCCTAGTCTACAGGGAACCACACCTTAATTAGCTTAGGGCTTATATATTTCCCCTTGACCACTCTACCACTGCTCCCTGGCCCTCCTGTATCACATATTTCCCCCCCCCGGCTCAACACCACGGGATTGGGCTACTTGAGATGAGAGACAGTGTTGTCGTGACAGGCTATCCATGTTGCCGTATTGGCTTCCAGCTCTATGCTGTATCTGGAAGTGGAAAGGTTGTAGGAGTAAAAACCATCTAGTCACTTGTGCATTCCTCTCCTTGTTTGTGTGCATCCATTGGAGTGGGGCATGGTCTGTCACAAGGGTGAACCACCACCTAAGCAGGAAGTACCATAGAATCTTCATGGCCCTTTTAACCACTAGGCATTTTTTCTACTGTGGCGTATCGTTGCTCCCTGGGCAGGAGCTTTCAGCTGAGGTAAAGGATTGGGTGCTCCTCATCCCCCATCATCTGTGAAAGGACGGCCCCAAGTCCTACCTCCGAGGCATCTATTTGAAGGATGAATTCCTTTTTAAAATCTGGGGCTATGAGCACTGAATGACTGCAAAGGGCTGTCCTTAGGTCTGTGAAAGCTTCTTCTGCCGCTTTGGTCCACTTAACTGTCTCAGGGCCCCGAGCTCTTATCAGGTCCGTCAGAGGTGCTGCCCTTGTGGTGAAGTGAGGGATGAACCAACGATAGTATCCCACGATCCCAAAGAATGCTCTGACTTGCTTCTTGCAGATTGGGCGGGGCCATTCCTGTATTGCCTCACTTTGTTCCACTGGGGCTTCACCAAGCCCCTTTTGACTACATACCCGAGGTATCTGGCCTTGGCTAACCCTATTGCACATTGGGATGGGTTAGCGGTGAGGCCAGCCTGTCTAAGAGCATCTAGTACTGTTTCCACTTTCCCCAGGTGCATCTCCCAGTCAGGGCTATGGATTACCACGTCATCTAAATAGGCGGCAGCATACTTGGCATGGGGTCGAAGTAATCTGTCCATCAATTGTTGGAAAGTCACGGGGGCCCCATGGAGCTCAAAAGGGACGACAGTGCATTGGAAAAGATCGGGTGTAGAGAAAGCATTTTTTTCCTTGGCGTCCTCAGCCAGGGGGATCTGCCAGTAGCCTTTTGTCAAGTCCAAGGTGGTTAAGTATCGGGCCTTGCCTAACTGATCCACCAGCTCATCAATACGTGGTATTGGGTAGGCATCGAATTGGGAGACCACATTTAACTTCCAGAAGTCATTACAAAACCTCAGGCTGCCATCAGGCTTGGGGACCAAGACAATAGGGTTGGACTACTGGCTGTGAGATTCCTCAATCACCCCAAGTTCAAGCATCTTTACTTCTGCCCTAATTTCTTCTCTTTTTGCCTCTGGTATGCAATCTGGTTTTATCGTCACCCTTGCTCCAGGACAGGGGATGATGTGGTGCTGGATCAATGTCGTATGGCCTGGTTGTGTGGAGAACATGTCTCGGTTCCTCTGGATCATTTTGACAACCTCTGTTCGTTGTTCTGGGGCTAATTCAGGGGATATCTTTACCTGCCCTTGTGGGCCATCTGCCTGGGATGGAACCAGCAGGATGGCCAGGCACGTCTCCTGATCATGCCACGGTTTCAGTAAGTTGACGTGGTATATCTGCTCTGGCCTTTGGCGGTCTGGCTGCTTCACCTTATAATTCACCTCCCCAACAGCTTCCATGATCTCATAGGGTCCATGCCAACTGGCCAGGAGCTTACTTTCTGTTGTTGGTACCAGCACCAGCACTCGTTCTTCTGGTTGAAATTTCCGTGTTTTTGCCCAATGATAGTAGGTTCGTTGGGACTCTTGTGCTTTTTCCAAATGCTCTCGTACTATGGGGGTCACTTGGATTATTCGTTCTCATCTGGGCTACATGTGTAATGATGTTCTTCCCCGGGTTGGGTTGTTCCTCCCATTCCTCCTTCAAGATGTCTAATATGCCACATGGGTGGCATCCATACAGTAACTCGAAGGGGGAGAATCCAGTAGATGCTTGGGGAACTTCTCGTATTGCAAACATCAGGTATGGGAGGAGGGTATCCCAGTCTTTTCCGTCTTGGGCCACCACATTTCGGCTCATGCTCTTGAGAGTTCGGTTAAATCACTCAACCGAACCATCTGTCTGGGGATGGTAGACCGAGGTTCGCAAGGCTTGGATGTGGAGCAGGGTACATAAGTCTTTCATTACTCTCGACATGAACAGAGTCCCATGGTCTGCCAGGATCTCCTTAGGGATGCCTACCCTAGCAAAAACCTGCACCAGTTCTTTTGCAATCGCCTTGGACGTGGGGTTTCTTAAAGGAATGGCTTCAGGGTACCGTGTTTCACCTCCCAGGGTTTCAAACAGTTCACGGGTTGCCAGTTGTCTCTCCACAAGGGTGACCAGTTCGTCACAGGTGGAGGGGTCATTCAGGCCTCCCCAGGCTTGGAGGCCCACAGGTAGTCCCCTCGTATAGCAGTCCAGCACCAGGAGCTCCATCATTTTCTCCAAGCTGAGAGCCTCTGGGCATAACCACTTCCAGGCTAGGTGGATTAGGTCAAACAGTTGTGACTGTGGTGTCTTGTCTTTGCAGTACTGCCATTCATGGAACCTCTGGGCTCACAAGGCCGTTGTTATCCCTGCCCTGGCCAGGATCTCTGCCTTCAGTTGGGTGTAATCTGCTGCCTCCTCTTCAGTCATATCATAGTCAGCCTTCTGGGCCTCTCCACACAAAAATGGGGTGAGTATGCCTGACCACTGGTCTCGGGGCCAGGCCTCCCACAGGGCTGTCCTCTTGAAGGCCAGGAGGTATGACTCCACATCATCCTCTCTGGTCATTTTCTGGAGACAGTAGCTGGCCTGTATGGTCCATGTTCCATCATACCCACGGCTCAGCTCCGTAAGGGCCTTCACCTGGTTCACTAGTTCCTACAGCATGGCCTGATCTTGGGTGGCCTGGGTCATCAACAGGTGATTGGTTTCTTGCTGCAGCCTCATGGCCTCCTGTTGGGCAGCTGCCTGGTCCCAGGTAGCCTCCTGCTGGGCAGTAGTGGCTTTCACCAGTGCTTTGACCACATACTCCATCTTGGGGCAGGGTGGTTGTGACCCACCTCTGGATTATGTTCACAGCACAGAAATCCCACTCCTAACACCATGTGTGGCAAGATGGCCATTGTTCATATGGTGGGTCCTGCACTTTTCTTGGGAGGGGCTAAGATGTCACCCCTTGCCCCTGCTCTTGGGTGCTGAGGGCCCCACTACTAGCCCCAGAAAGTGGTAGAGGAAGGACATGGGGGAGGGGTCTGGGTTTGCTCCTTGCTCTGAGTCCCAGTACCTCTCAACCCCTGCAGGTTTCTTACCCTCATCCCCCTTACCCTTGGTCCTTAGATACTGAGGGGAAGGGAGTCTCCCTGTTCTGCTGGTCTCCCTTACTTCAGTTTACAGATCTTCCAAATCTCACAACACACCTCCAAGCTCCAGTCCTCTCTCCTTCCTCCTCTCCCCATAACTGCCTGAAGCAGGGGGTTTTATTAGGTTCCTGACAGGGTTTAATTGACCACAGGTGCTCCAATTAACCTGTAGCAACCCTCCCTAGTCTACAGGGAACCACGCCTTAATTAGCCTAGGGCTTATATTTTCCCCTTGACCACTCTACCACTGCTCATTGGTCCTCCTGTATCACAGGTGCTACAGGACTCTTTGCTGCTTTTACAGATCCAGACTAACGTGGCTACCCCTCTGATACTTTCATCCTGTCTTCTAAGAGTCATGGACCAGAGCTCTCTGTAAATTCAAAAACTTGTCTCTCTCACCAACAGAAGTTGGTCCAATGAAAGCTGCTACCTCACCCACCTTGTCTCTTTCATATTGGTGATAGGCAGTGGTCACAGCACACCAGCAGCCTAATTGATGCAAGTTCTTTGTAGGTACCATGGCAAAGGAGAGTTTTGAGGAAGGACTTGAAGACCATGCAGATGAGGTATAAAACAGATGTCAGGTGGAGGAATCACTGGGCTTCAGACCAGGCTCAGTGCAAGTCAATGGGAGTCTTTTAATTGACTGACTTCAATGGGTTTTGGATCAAGTCCTATATGTATTTGCAATTTACCAGCAAGATACAATTTGCTACTTCAGAGTGGCGGTGATTACACAAAAATATTTTAAACATAAATATGTTCTTGAACTGGAGGATCTTGCTCATTCCAGCAGGTCCCTCTTCTTTGTGCATGCTTTCTTCCCCTATAAATACTAGGGCATTAACCCATATAGTGAGTATTCTAGGGATAGGATTAATATCTTCCTGAAAGCAACCTTAAAGGAAGATGCACTCAACAATATGTTTTGGATCTAATTACATGCAAAAAGGAGAAGAGAGAGCAAAATAAATACATCAAAAGAGGCAACTTACAGGTTTGAATGTTTCAGGGTCTGGAAAGTATTTTGGATTCCTGTGCACCCAATATGGAGACAACATCAGCATGTCACCTGCAGGGATGGTGAAAGTCTAAAAGCAAGAGAAACAATTCTGAAGTAAAGAAATAAATAATTGCAAGTTCAGTCTGATCCCAAAACATACTATTATGAATGCTGCTGGTTCACCAAAAACAGAATGAAAGACCTTGCTAGAGAGGAAGTGCAGCTGGTAAAGCACTATTGGGTGTATTAAGGATGTGATGCAAGGGGAAAATGGGTTTGCACCTTTTGTTGTTGTTGCTGCTTCTTTATTACATATAAGAAAGGCCTGAAGTGGTTTTTTAACATTAGATGTAACAGGAATGTTAAATCTGGTCTTCCCTGGTTCTTGCTGAAGGACTGTATTCAGAAGTGGATTGTAAACCTAGGTAGTCCTCTCATTAAGAGCTTGATCTGAAACCTAGTGAGATCCACAGAAACACTCCTGTTGAAGTCAAATGACCTTTGGATTATGTCCTGAATGGGTGGTAATGCCACTTCTTTACCCAAGATAGCTTTTCTCCCAAATGTTTGTTTAGGAGATTCCTGAGTATCCTGATTTAAATAAGGATTGGGGTTCCCTATGCCTAATTTATTATGTCCAGATACATTTGGGATGGTGACTTCTAGAAGGATTACAGTGTACTATGACAGCCTCATAAAAACAAACCTACCTGAATTTTTATTGGAGTCACCACTTTCTTAGTGATTGCACCTGGAGACCTTAGCCGTATGGCTTCCAAAGTGCACCATTTAATTAAGATAAGCTTCTTAAGGTCATCTTCGGATATTTCAATATTCTCTTTACCTGTTGCATTATAAGAAATAATAATGTATGAATAAGACAGTAAGAAGTACAAGATTTCACATGGGTTATGAGATTTCATCATGCACTGAAACGTTTTGCTAGAGGACTTCTGGTACAGAGCCTCTAGAATTTTCA
The DNA here is from genome assembly GCF_015237465.2 of Chelonia mydas. Classification (NCBI taxonomy): domain Eukaryota; kingdom Metazoa; phylum Chordata; order Testudines; family Cheloniidae; genus Chelonia; species Chelonia mydas. The sequence continues at coordinate 14,515,303 of NC_057851.1, forward strand.
GTGTTGTCTAGAATGCATTCCTCAAACAGTTTTATACTCCGGCTGGCTAAGCCACTTTGGTATTGCTTTAGCATGTAAGGGTTTCAAATATATCTGGTCAACAAGTTTCAGACTTGTGATAGCTCAACAAAAACTTGACAAAATGTTGATGAAAAATGGTAATTTTTGAGGTGTATGTAAAATTTTGACCAGTTCTAGTTTTAAACTGTGTTAAACGATGTATGTAGATGGATACTGAGACCTAGTGAATGAAACACTGAACTGGGCTTCAGCAGACCTTGGTTCTATTCTTAGCTCTGCAATTGGCCTGCTGGGTGACATTCGGCAAGTCACTTCACCACTCCGTGCCTCAGTTTCCCTATCTGCAAAATAGGGAGAATGATACTGATATACTGAAATGATACTCCTTTGTAAAGCGCTTTGAGATCTGCTGATAAAAAGTGTTACAGAAGGTATTATTGCTGTGCAGAATCTCACTGAACCTATTTTAAAAACCCATCTAAATTCGCAGAACCTTAAATATTGCATTCCTTACTGCCTAATCACATGACCCTGTTATCTGTGTGTTTCTGCTCCCCTACTCTTTCATTGTATCTGTGTTATGACCCTGACTTGCTGTGTCACACTGAACTTAGATGGCATGCTCTTTGGGGCAGCAGCTTCGACTTGTTCTGTGGGGCATCCAAGCACAATTTTGGGCACTAAAAATAGTATTAATAATTAAGCACTTCAGTGCCCACCCTATTTATTTTATTTCCTTAGGTTTGTTATATGTTCATAGAGTCCATTGTAAGACAATAACTTGGGTAAGTTATTGGATCTTACTTTTACATACTATGTTAGGCTCACTAACTCTCAGGACAGTTTTAAAAATGGAAGCAGTTTATAAGGTGCCTATTGAAGGCAACGAAGCACGCTGCAGGAATGACAACATGAGATGATAAAACATGGAAAAAGGAAAGGCAGCCAGACCAAATGCACAGCAAGGCAACATAACAGAAATACTCTGTGGCCCAATGGCACACAATAACCTTCAGGAAAACCAGCCATACACAAAGGTTCCCATTGGGCACACACACAAAATGGGAAGAGACTTTGGCAAATGCTAAATAAATCCAAACATGATGGGGGCATAAATAGTTCACGGTAAACAGACCAAAACAAGTAGGACTTGCAGCATGCCCTGATCGCAGCCAACAATGAAGACAGGTAGACCTCCAATACAAGGGAGTTCCACAAGTAAATTTCCTTGACTAAGAAAATCCTGCTTTCCAGTTCTGAGTGAGTCAATGGAAGCAAGATCAGAGCAGTCTCAGCCCAAATACAACAGGGACACAAGGAATTTGCCTTCAGGAATGAGCACAGCCATTACAGGCAGATCTGTCCACCCTTCCATGGACTTGAGGAGAACGAGTGAGTAATGCTTCCTAAAAGACATGATCATATATTAAACATGGGGCTTTGAGCCAGGATGTCCTGAATTCTCTCCGCTTCTCTGGCACTGGCCTTAATAATGCTTCAAACATTATTTCCAGAAGTAACTCCACTGAAGTCAATGGAGTATAACCGTTTGAAACAGCTTTCAAGTCAGAATCAAGCCTTGTTCCTTTGACAAGAAAGCCCTTAGAAGATATAAGAGATTTCACCCATATGCTAGGCCTGAGCCTGAAGAGCCAAATCCTTAGATCCTTGCTGAGTTCTTACTCAATTTTTATTTATTTCTTGCATTGACATCAACAGGTAGGTTTGCTTGAGTAAGGATGAGCAAATCCTGAGTAAAGATCTCAGGGTTTGGCCAGTTATTATTTGTATTGCAGTTATGCCTAGTAACCCCAGTCATGGAGTCGGACCCCACTGGGCCTGGCCCTGTACAAATTCAGAACAGATTGTTATTTTTTAAATGTATATTCTAGAATACAACAGTCACTTATTTCTGGTTTATTACCTGCTTTGCCGAAAACAGAAACGAGGTCCTCCATGATGTTCTTGTAAATAGAAGGGTGGGATAGTATAAATGCCAGAGTCCAAAATGCCACCTAAAGAAAGAGACTGAAAGAAGTTACCTCAGAATTATAGAGCTGTATTGTAAAGGTGTCAGGTCAGAAGCACAGGCTAGAGACACACCTGTCTGGGGTGATCTAGGTATACTTAGGGGGATGGGATTCAACCTCTCAAGGTCTCGTCCAGCCCTACGCCTATGATTCTAAGTCACAAAGCTCAAGTCCAGATCCAAACCACCCTAAGTTTCTAAGGGGTATTTGGAGTGGGCCCCTCCCTCACGGAAAGCAGATGAGGATGACACTGTAGAACAATGTGACTTCTATTGATTCACGATGGACATGGAGAGCATGTGAAGGAGTTTCAAAAACTGCTACGTGGTCTGAGAGATTGCCAAAGGCCCTGGGATAATGAACCTGAGTCTCATCCCACTTACACCTTTGTCAGTCGGAAGTGGCTACTAAAGTCAGTGGAAAGCCAGTGCAAGAGAGTCAGGTGATTAGCGAGAATATAATGCTGAAATGCATTTGCAAACCAATGAGCTGCAATTCAAGTTTTAAATGCAGGGAAGGGCAAACCTGTTGGACATGCAAAACAGGCACACGTGTCTCATATTGAAAAGCCTTACTTGTACAAAATGAATTTTTGCGCACAATTACCCAATTCCTTTTGTGGGTGTGTGATGACATGGGGTCACGGCGGTGTACCCCCTTTCAGTTAGGAGTGGAACCACACTTCCCTTCACCCAGCTTATAAACAAGCCCACACAAATCTTTTTTTATCAAAGAGCACACCCTTTTCAAGGGTCGCACTTACTATTAACAAGAGCCAACAGCCTACGTAGGAGCTCACTCAGGCTATGTCTGCACTACCACTTATGTTGGTATGACTTACGTCACTCAGGGGTGGGAATAAGCCACCCCTCTGAGTGACGTAAGTTACTCCGACCTAAGCGACAGTGTGGACAGCGCTATATCAGCAGGAGAGCTTCTCCTGCTGACATAGCTACTGCCCTTCATTGGGGATGGATTAATTAAGCCAATGGGAGAGCTCTCTCCCAACAGCTTAACGCAGCTACACTAGGGAGCTTACAGAGGTGCAGCTGCATCGGTGTAGATGCTCCACTGTAAGCTCTCTAGTCTAGCCAGAGCCACAAATACACCTGGGGACAGTCATCATCGCAGGCCTTGTCCAACTAGTGATCTGTTTCCTTCCTTCATGAGACTTCTTTCCTGCATCTGTAGCCAGCCTGTTTGTGGAACCCTTCCCAGTTCCTTCTCTAGGGGCAAGTCTACACTACAAAATTAAGTCAACCTAAGTTATGTCAACGTACACCCACCGCAGTAATTAAATCCCTTTTGCATATCCACACTGTGCTATTTGGGTCAGCGGTGTGCATCCTCCCCACGAGCGATTGCACCGGTTTAACTGTCAGTGTGGGGCATTGTGGGTTGGCTTCTGAAAGGCAGCAACAGTTGATGTAAGTGTCTACGCTGACACTGTTGACCAACTATATTGACCTACGCACTACGCCTCTCGAGGAGGTGGAGTTAAGTCAATATAGTGGGCGAGTTACATCGGTGGATGCTGCATTGTAGTGTAGATGCTTACAGAGTTAGGTCAACATAAAATGCCTTATGTCAATCTAACACTGTAGAGTAGACTAGGCCTAGATTATTCCTTTTCAGTCTTTCCCTAAGCTCTTCTCCTTGGAGTGTGGCTGCATTAATTTAGCCTCTCACTCTCTCCCCTTAAACGGCTCTCTTCTCTGGAGTTGGGTCATGTTAATCAAATTGTCTTGTACGCAGCTCTCTTCCCTGCAGCTGAGTTGTGGGATAGTCTATTGTAAGGCCTTTGTCAGCTGCTCCCTCAGCTGCCCCCTTCTCCTTAATTAGCCTTCAGGGCACTCAGCTGGACAGTGTTTCTCTGCCGATATCCCTGGTGTTTGCCCTGGAGGGAATAGGCAGTATATATGCTAGTGCCCCTCTCCCAGCTCATTCCCCATTGGTTGGATGAGAGAGGAATCTTGGCTCACCCTCTCTGCAAAACTCCTGGCCCAGGATCCTTAAAGATAGAATTTGCTTCCAAGCACGAATCGTTCCTAGGAGCTGTTGTATTAATTTAGATAGAATATATTGGCCAAAGGTGTAAACATAACCCAGTCATTGTACAACATTAAACAGTGCTAAATAAGGTCCGGGGTTTGGTATATAGAGACCTCAGCCTGCCTAACACCAGGGCAAACATGCCACTAAAAAATTAATGTTTTATTAGAGATATGGAGAAGAAGCAAAAACAGTTCAAGCACTTGAAACGTAAAATATACTGTAAGACTCATTTTAACAACATTTCTCATTCCCTTTAGCTGGAGAGAGTTTTAGGAGGAAAAGCCCCCTTTTTTTGACAGTCTCTTAGGTGGTAGGTTTCAGAATAGCAGCCGTGTTAGTCTGTATTCGCAAAAAGAAAAGGAGTACTTGTGGCACCTTAGACACTAACCAATTTATTTGAGCATAAGCTAATAATAATAAGGTAATTGTCCTTTTGGGTAAAAGCAAAGTAGTTAGTTGGGATGGGCTGGAGCTGCTGTTGAGTTTGATCCTGCTTCATCTCAGCTGGTGTTTAGGATTCAGGTGGAGCTGGTAAGGCTGGCAATGTCATCTGGATCCCTCTCGCTGGCCTGGTCTGGTCAGGACACCTCTCAGGATCATGAAGGCCTGGGGTCCCAGGAAACAGTGGGGGTGGCAGCCATGATGGTGAAGCTCACTCCAACAGTCTGCATCTGTTCTTACATCTTCTTTCTCCCCCCAAAGCCTTTCTTTAAGGACCAAAAGGCAGCGATGGCTGAAATAGCCCATCCCCTCATTATTTTGTCCACCAGTTAGGCCCAATATCCAACACAGAAATTTTGGTTCATTAATTTCCAGTTCCACACCTTCTGTTTTCACCAAGGTGGACTTCAGCATAATCCTTGAATCATATCAGCGTGGCCTTTTTTCATCTGGACTAGTTTAGTCTGGTTCTTTTGCAGCTGCTTATAACATTCATTATTGAAAGCAACTTGACCTACTTTCCACCAACATTTATTATAGGTTATTGTAACAGCTTATGAACTTTCATACACATTTACAATTGAGCCTATACTTATGGTATAGCACTTAGAGGAGGGGAAAGTGATAAGGAACAGTCAGCAAGTCATGCCTGACTAATCTAATTGCCTTCTATGACGAGATAACTGGTTCTGTGGATGAAGGGAAAGAAGTGGACGTGTTGTTCCTTGACTTTAGCAAAGCTTTTGACACAGTCTCCCACAGTATTCTTGCCAGCAAGTTAAAGAAGTATGGGCCGGATGAATGGACTATAAGGTGGATAGAAAGCTGGCTAGATTGTCGGGCTCAATGGGTAGTGATCAATGGTTCCATGTCTAGTTGGCAGCCGGTATCAAGTGGAGTTCCCCAAGGGTCGGTCCTTGGGCCGGTTTTGTTTAATATCTTCATAAATGATCTGGAGGATGGTGTGGATTGCACTCTCAGCAAGTTTGCAGATGACACTAAACTGGGAGGAGAGGTAGATAAGCTGGAGGGTAGGGATAGGATACAGAGGGACCTAGACAAATTGGAGGATTGGGCCAAAAGAAATCTGAGGTTCAACAAGGACAAGTGCAGAGTCCTGCACTTAGGAAGGAAGAATCCAATGCACCGCTACAGACTAGGGACCGAATGGCTCGGCAGCAGTTCTGCAGAAAAGGACCGAGGGGTTACAGTGGACGAGAAGCTGGATATGAGTCAACAGTGTGCCCTTGTTGCCAAGAAGGCCAATGGCATTTTGGGATGTATATGTAGGGGCACTGCCAGCAGACCGAGGGACGTGATCGTTCCCCTCTATTCGACACTGGTGAGGCCTCATCTGGAGTACTGTGTCCAGTTTTGGGCCCCACACTACAAGAAGAATGTGGAAAAATTGGAAAGAGTCCAGCGGAGGGCAACAAAAATGATTAGGGGACTAGAACACATGACTTATGAGAGGCTGAGGGAACTGAGGATGTTTAGTCTATGGAAGAGAAGAATGAGGGGAGATTTGATAGCTGCTTTCAACTACCTGAAAGGGGGTTCCAAAGAGGATGGCTCTAGACTGTTCTCAGTGGTAGCAGATGACAGAACAAGGAGTAATGGTCTCAAGTTGCAGTGGGGGAGATTTAGGTTGGATATTAGGAAAAACTTTTTCACTAGGAGGGTGGTGAAACACTGGAATGCGTTACCTAGGGAGGTGGTGGAACCTCCTTCCTTAGAAGTTTTTAAGGTCAGATTTGACAAAGCCCTGTCTCGGATGATTTAATTGGGGATCGGTCCTGCTTTGAGCAGGGGGTTGGACTAGATGACCTCCTGAGGTCCCTTCCAACCCTAATATTCTATGATTCTATGGTAAATTTGTAGGTCCAATTATCACAACAGACTGCTTTCTCTCCATGTCCCCCTTAGGTCCATATTTTATATATATTAGTTGCAGCATTTCCAAAGAACTGCTTCAATACAGACTGGAATGGAGGAGGATGCAAAGAGCCGACCCCATAGAGATGGGACCAAAGGTAGAAGAAGATAGAGAGGTAGACCCTTTCAAACCCTTAAAAGGCAATGCTACCTGTGCCTTTAAGTGGCAGACTACCCCATCACTGGGTGTAAATGCATTTTGTGGGAACAATGCTTGTACCCAGCTGTGAAAATCTGCCCCGTGAGTCTAATAAAAGGTCAGATAAGAAGCTGACAAAAGATTAAGGGCTGGATTGTGAACTCTTCTTGCCATTGTTGACGAGTTACTAACCTGAGTAATCCCAATGATTTCCATGGGTCTACTTGGTTGGGCGAGTAACCCTAACAGTGAGAATAAGAGAGCTCACAGTCTGGGTAAAATTCGGTCTCCTCCTCTGCTGAATACTTACATGTTCCTCTTAAATGAGCCTTTTCCTCTTTCTACTTTAAACTATAAAAAGGAGTGTGAAATATACAGTGCCTACATTCACTCTAATTTCAGATACCCAGGTATTAAAATGAATTAGTATGCCATATGACTTTCATGCAATTAGGTTTCAGCCACATAAATGGAAAAATGAGGTACCAAATTCCCACTAATGCTTATAAGATACATAAGCCTAATAACCTAATAAGTAAGACCCCTGTATAGCACAAAAGCTTGTCTTTCTCACCAACAGAAGTTGCTCCCATAAAAGATACTACTTTACCCACCTTGTCTCTGTAATACAGGAGCAGGGCTGTGGCTCGCTGGGGGAGGGAGGAGATGGACGTATGGATGGATGGGGTAATGGGCCATAGCTGGGGATGGGTCTGGGGCCGGGAACGGAGCCGCAGCCAAGGCAGGGGGCTGGTGCAGGGCTGGGAGTGGAGCTACGCTGAGGCTGGGGCTGGAGCCAGGCGCAGAGCTGGCAGCTGGGGACGCGGCTGGGGCGGGACCAGAGCAGAGCTGGAGGCGGAGAGGGGCTAGGTGGCACTCCCTGCCAGTGCCCTGTGAGGACAGGCCCGGGCCCCATCGTGCCCCACTGGACATTCTTCCACGCCCCCCTAGGGGGGAGCGTCCCATACTTCGGGGACCTCTGCTCTAATATCCTGGGACCGACATCTCTAAAATAATACTGCATATAATAATCTGCAGAGCATTACTCTAGTAAGTCATATCAGTATGGCAGTGTCATCAAAGAAACGTTTTAATTACCTGCAAAACAAAGTGAATTTGTGGACATGAAGTTTTAACTGATTATGCATGAAGTAGTTTACACTTTATGAGAAGGAGAAAATTCCCTGAAGTAATATGAAATCAAAAGCAGAGCTACTTCAAAACTAGAAGTATCTCTTCCCTTGCTGATTAAGCAGAAAGTCTGGTCTATATACAAATTTTGTACAGGTATCTATCTCAGTTGGAGGTGAGATTTATTTACTGATATAGTTAAACCAGAATAGCCCTGAGTATGGAGGCAGTTATACTAGTAAAAAAAAGTGCCTTATAATAGTGTAGCTTATTCCTCTTCCTTTATAGGAAGGGGAATGTTAGTATAAAGCACTTTTATATGGATATAACTGCATCTATGGCAGGGTGGGGTGTACCAGTATAACTATACCAGTCTAGTTAGTGGTACAACTCTAGTGTGGACAAGGCCTAAAAATCCCATCTGAAGAGCTTACTCACAATAAGGCAGTTTTTAATAAGTCTATAGGATGTTGGTCCCAGGATACTAGAGAGGCAAGGTGGGTGAGGTAATATCTTTTATTGGACCAACTTCTGTTGGTGGAAGATACAAACTTTCAAGCTACACAGAGCTCTTCTTCAGGTATGGGGGAAGGAAATCACAGCATCTGAGCTAAATATAAGGTGGGACAGATTGTTAAGCATAAGGGGTAGTGCATGTTGGAGGTGGTCCCTTGAAATGAAGTGCGAAATTGAGGGCTAGATGTTATGCATAAGGGGTTTGAATTGGGCAATTAAGGGTAGCGGGCGGTGTGGTGTTACAAAATTGTTTTAATGAGCCATAAAAGCAGCATCCCTGTTGAGTCCATAGTTTTTGGTGTCTTGCAGAGTTATGAATTTAAATTCCTAGGCTCACCTTTTGAAGGTGTGTGGTGGGGTGTACAACCCCCACACTGGTGAGAAAATGGTTAAGGAGCAGCTCTGGGCCCAGAAAGCGTCACAGGGAAGGCTGAGCTCAAAAGGGAGCAGCTTAGCTCAGTCAGGGTGGATGGAGCAGGGAAGCAGTTGTGTGTTTCAGGCTCCTACTGAGAACCCGCCAAGGCCCCATGCAGCGGGACCCAGGCCTCATCACCAGACCTCCTGAGGCCTTTCAATTGAAGAGGTTGATGATGAAAAGATGCAATTGCAAGAGGAAGACTGACTGAACCACGGACAGAGAGGGCTCTAGGAGGGACTCAGCGGCTCCCAGTGATGCCAACAGAGAAACAGAAGCCAGGGTAGGAAGTGGCCCAAGGAGCACCCTAACCCCTAGGCCAAACATTTTGAATTATTGTTTCACTGGGCCCTGGATTGGAACCTGGTGGAGCAGGGGTGGCCTGGGTTCCCCTACCCCTGGCTATTGACGCTCGCCACTGGGCAGCATAACCCAGAGTACTGCCACCAGGCAGTGCTGCCAGGACTGGTACTGAACCACCCCCCGCCCCACAACAAGGTGTTGTGCAGGTTTCCTTTGAGGACGAGTATTGGAAAAAAAAAAATCAGATATGGAGTTATCTGGTCCAATCAAAGAGGAAAGAAAGTGTTCCTGCAGCCATCATACTTACAGGCATAGCATTTGCTTGCGAGGCCCAGAGCAATAAGAGAGCATAATTGGGAGCTAAATGTTTTCCATGCAAGTTATCCAGGAGATGCTGCAGCAGTGTCTGTTATAAGTAAAAGCATAAATATACACACACACATTAGTGTCTTAGGGTACGATTTTCTAAAAATTGGGTACATGCTTCCACCTCTGCAGAGCCACACTTGGGCAGAAGGGGGCACTACAGGACAGGTATTCTCTTTGCCATAAGGCCTAGAGTAAGGTTGCTAGATCCTCTGAAGCCTGGCTTCCCCACATGGATAATCCTGCTTCCTAAAGTTTGAGATTTTTTTCAGAGCAATTCCTCTGTGTGTCCCCCAAACCACTCTGGGGCCCACTTTTGCTTCATCCAAAGTGGATTCCCACACTCCTTTGTCTCAATCCCCTAGTAGTCAGAGCTCATCCCTCCATAACACAGTATCTTGAAGAGTCTGGGCTTTCCCCAGTTTCCAAGGGGTCCTGTGCAGTGTAGCAGACCTAACACTCATGACAAGCATGGAATAGTCATCTTATGTCTCCCTGTTTCCCACAATGCAGGCATACAGTTGGACAGACTCCATACCGCTTTCCCTTTCTGTCTCTGGGGTGGATGAAGGAAAAGCAAGGCTTCTGGGGTAGTAAGTTGTGGGGAAATGGGACGCACAGATTTACCTTGGAATTGCTCTCTGACGGATTGGCTCTCTCAGCGTCTGCTACCACTTTTTCTAACACTTTTAGAAGCCATTTTTTGGATTTAGACCACTTTCTATGAAGAAAAAAAAATAGGAATGATTTGAAATGTATTTGGGGAAACAATTCAGGCAGCACAGCGCAACATCACTTTCACGGAGGAGGACTCCTCGCTTTCTCTCCAAGGCTTCTCCGAGCACGTCGGCACTCTTCCTTTGAGGGACAGACGTACCAAGTTGATTTTTCAGTTCTGTTGAGTCAACACCAGCAGCGGCTGCTCAGCAACTCTGAAACCCACAATAGCTAAACACATGATCTGATGGCCAGAAGAGAGACCTGACACTCAGCACTCTTAGATTTTCCTGCCAGCTCTGCTACCGGTTTCCTGTGTGACCTTGGACAGGTTACTTAGGCCAAATTTTTCCAAAAGTGACCATTAACTTTGGGTGTCTCAGTCATTGGGTGTCCAATCTGAGAAAACAAGGTCTGATTTTCAGAGCTACTGAGCACTCACATCTCCCATCTGAAGGCAATGAGGTCTGTGGGTGCTTACAACTAAAAATAAGGCCCAAGATGCCTGAGGTTGGGCACAAAATACTGAAGTGCTGGCCCAAGAGAATAAAATGACAGGATGGGACGTCTTTTACAAAACCAGCACATAGGACCTGATTCTCCTCATGCAGTGGTGTAATTCCATTGACTTTAGTGGAGTTATCCAAGTTTTACACCAATATACGTTAGAGGAGAATCAGGAGCCTAATTTTTAATGGACAAAATTTAAAGCCCAACTAACACTGCATTTGACCGAGATGGAGTCAAAGGCAGAACATTGGTTTCCGAGGAAATGCTGCTAGGGTTACCAGGATAAGACACTTCTAATAGGTTTGCAAGACTTGACCCATTCCCCCACCCGCTCCGTTACCTCATAAAATACTCAGGCATCTGGGACCCATATTCAAAATCCTCATCATACTTCTGAAAATGCTCTTCAAACTCCTTGATGTCACTCTTGTTTGTTGGACAGACGTCTTTTCCAAATAAGATATTTACAGTTGCTGGATACATGACAGATCTGTAACAACAGAAGCACTGCAGCATTAGGCCTATGGGAAGCTGTTCTAGCATCTTGCCAGGCCTGTTTGATTACCAACAGAAAAATAACTCTTTGGGCCTAACAGTCGAACCTTAACTCATGCTGGGATGAAATTCTCCCCTGTGTAGAGGGGCCAGCAGGACTTAAGCCCTCAACACAGAGTTTAAGTGGGACCTATGTGATGAATAGCCCTTGCACAAGCCCTCAGCTTGTGGTCAAATTTTACCAGTTAGCACTTACTCTACCGAGTAGCCACAGGATGGCCCTGTCCATTGGAATACCCTCTCCCAACCCCCATTATCCATCAGTCTGATTCCAAATGAGCTTCCTTGCTAGGACTTCCCCAGTCGGTGGCTGCACCAGAATCCCTTCTCCTGGGTGATACCCACAGCAGGGGCTTAGAAATGTAGCCCCATCCTGAGTCCTGCTGGGCTAGGGGATGCTTCCCTCCCCCCTCTCTGCCTCCCTCCCAACCTGCTCATTTGTCTCCTTCCCCCTGCACACATCCCCAGCAGATTTCATTGGGGGTCATTAGATCTATGAATTCCTAACACATCTTCTCCTGAGCTCCAGCTACTGTTTAATGACTATTAGAGACAGGGATGGTTTCATTTAGTTTGCCTTTCTAAGTATCATAAGCTACATTTCTCCTGCTGTCTCTCTAGAGCCATCTGCTGGCTCAATGCATTTCAGCTCCAGGTCAGCTATATAAACATTTTTCAATCAGTGTGTATTTCAGTTCTTTCAGCCCCCATTTTATAACCAACCAATACCAAACAAAAGGCACATAATAAAAGTGTACAACACAAGATTTATTAGATTCCCCTTTCTGTAGTTGATTATCTTAGTTATGACGTGTCAAGGTTCCTTCCCCACTCTGAACTCTAGGGTACAGATGTGGGGACCTGCATGCAAGACCCCCTAAGCTTATTCTTCTTATTATTCTTAGGTTAAAACTTTCCCAAGGTACAAACTTTGCCTTGTCCTTGAACCGTATGCTGCCAACACCAAGCGTTTTAAACAAAGAACAGGGAAAGAGCCCACTTGGAGACATCTTCCCCCAAAATATCCCCCCAAACCCTACACCCCCTTTTCTGGGGATGGCTTGATAAAAATCCTCATCAATTTGTACAGGTGAACACAGACCCAAACCCTTGGATCTTAAGAACAATGAAATATCAATCAGGTTCTTAAAAGAAGAATTTTAATTAAAGAAAAGGTAAAAGAATCACCTCTGTAAAATCAGGATGGTAAATACCTCACAGGGTAATCAGATTCAAAACACAGAGAAAGCCTCTAGGCAAAACCTTAAGTTACAAAAGACACAAAAACAGGAATATACATTCCATCCAGCACAGCTTATTTTACTAGCCATTAAACAAAAGAAAATCTAACGCATTTTCTAGCTAGGTTTCAGAGTAGCAGCCGTGTTAGTCTGTATTCACAAAAAGAAAGAGTACTTGTGGCACCTTAGAGACTAACAAATTTATTTGAGCATAAGCTTTCGTGAGCTACAGCTCCTCAAATAAATTTGCTAGTCTTTAAGGTGCCACAAATACTCCTTTTCTATTTTCTAGCTAGATTACTTATAGATTACTTACTAACTTAACAGGAGTTGTAAGGCTTCATTCCTGATCTGTTCCCAGCAAAAGCATCACACACAGACCAAACTCTTTCTTCCCCACCCCCCTCCAGATCTGAAAGAATCTTGTCCCCCCATTGGCCATTTTGGGTCAGGTGCCTGCAGGGTTACCTTAGCTTCTTAATCCTTACAGGTGAAAGGGTTTTGCCTCTGGCCAGGAGGGATTTTATAACACTGTATACAGAAAGGTGGTTACCCTTCCCTTTATATTTATAACATGACCTAATTGGCTTGTCAAGTTTTATGATAGGTCTGCACTGCACACCACTGGCAGGGGTGGGTATGTGTAGTTATAAGCCTGAGTGAAAAACAAGCCATTGCCACACTGCAGTGAGTAGCTACACACACCAGTGAAAGGCTCTGGAAGAGGGGAGGCAGTGGGGAAATGCCTTTCCACACAGCTTCATCTCTGCCAGAGTCTTTCCCTGCTGGCAGAATCTTTCCCTGAAACGGGGAAAGGCCCTGGCAGCTGCCTGTGGTGGGGAAAAGGAGGCAAAGGTGGGGAGATGCCAGAGTCTTTCCCCCCACTGCCAGAGTCTTTCCCTGCTGCCTCCCCCATGCCAGAGCCTTTCCCCACTGCTGGAGCCTTTCCCTGGTGCTAAAAATAGGGTACATAGCCACTGGGCTCAGGCATGTCTTTACTCATCTAAGCAGTGCTTCACCGTCCATACAGCTATTTATACCCATGCTGGGGTGGAGGGAAGGAGAGCTGTACTCTACATGCCTCTCTAAGATTTGTGCAGAGCAGATGTACCTTGTGATAAATGGCATTGGATCTACAACAACTGAATGCCTCACCTTACAAATATGGTTCAGCTTCATTTCCACATAATCACAGGCCTGCCAAAGTGTATATGAGCTGCACAACTGGGAAAAAGCACTGTGTTATCAACAGGTGAGAAGTGTACAGGTCTGCCCAGGCAAATATGGAATGAAGGTCCATCATAAACCTCATCACTTTCCACTCTGAGTGCAAGGTGCATTTCTTTTACCTTGCCTTCTCTAGTATAGCAACAGGTATATTTATATGAAAAAAAACAAAAAACAAAACCTCCCTCCCTACCAAAAAGACATTCCACTGCACACGCTTCTCCCTTGGGGAGAGGATGAGAGAACAAACACACATGACACATGTTAGTCATGTTGCTTAATGCACTATAAGAAGGTGCTTAGATACTGTGGTCATGAGTGTGGCATAAAAGTCTGTACAGAATATTAGATTGTCAGCCAGGTACTTCTTGCACACCTGGCATGAAATCCTGGCTCCACTGAAATCAATGGCAGAACTCTCATTGACCTCACTGGGGACAGGGTTTCACCCCGGATTTTTATGGGAATTGTTTAGTTCTGCCAAGGGGTGCATGAGCCAGTGCTTGCCAATATAACTTCCTAGACATGTGAATCCTTGACCTGGGGTCCCCTTGGCAAATACCTTGGTAAGTAGAGGAGGCCGTGCTTACCTTTTTTCAAAACTTGTAACAGACTTTTCTCCATGGCAGCCAGTCCCAGCCTCTACCCTCTCCAGACGCAAGGACTTTATGAGCTGCACCAGCCAGCTCTAAGTCACTGGGCACAGCGAGGCAATGAACGGCTTGCTCTGCATTCCTGGAGGAGTTTTTTTCTGGGATCCCACAGCCTGATCTCCACCTGCAGACTTTATAATACTGTCACTGCTGCAGCTACTATTTATTTAGCAAAGAACATGGACTTCTGTTCAATAGAGCACGATTATAAAAGTCACATACCTTATTAGATCACTGAGATTCTCCGTTCCTGCTGTGCCCAAGTAGTCCATGTGCTCATGTAATTCTTGACACAGAGTCCGAGCAAAAAGGTACAGGCGAGAGGTACCCATTTTTCCTTTCATCATGCTATAGAGTCTGCTATGGTTCAGATAAAAGATTTCTGCAGGAACTGAAGCTTTAAACAGAAACATGAGAGAAGGCGTAAACGTTTTGGAAACTAGCCAAGGTAAATTTTAAATGTAAAAAGTGTCTATTTTGTATATTACTTGTGACACTGGTTTCAGTTTACCATAATCTTTCTCTCCATGAGTGAAATTCATACCCGTGAAGATTTTATTCCCACAGCCTGCATTTCTGACCTTGTAAAGGGATCAGCAGTGGTTAACATCCAGACCCCACTAAGTTTTATTTCTTTTGCTCAGTAGGGAACTTCCTCCTTCTGCCCTATAAAGCTTCAGTCTCTTGGAAATAAATATGCCAAACACTTCCCCTGATTTATGTGCCGAGCAATTCCAAAGGCACGTTTTGGAGCTTCATGTTGAGAGCATACAGAATCGCTGCTCCATCATCTGCACTGAGCACCTGCTAGGCTTGCGGGGGAAGGGGGGCTGTGAGGGGGGAGTTCAAGGAGTTACTGTTAATCTATAAAGCTGTAAGTGGTCTGGGATCTAAGTGTTTATTGTTCAACAGTCCCCCTCACTCTCTCCTCCGCAGCAGGTGCCGCTGTGCACTCTGGGAAGCCATTCCCCTTGGTCTCAGCCCATGGGGACAGCAGCGCATTGAGATGAAGCCTGGTGGAGGTACAGACGTGACACCACCATCACCGGGGCCCAGCTGAGAACAGGCCTGTAGGCATGAGCTCTAGCCAGCAGCCTCACTAAGGTGAGAGTAGTGGCTGAGTGCGGAGAACAGACTCCTGACTGGGTGTGGAGTGACAGGCGTCATTTCTTCATTTTGATAATCTGGTCACTTTATTCAAGCCTTGTATTAAATAGCAGGCGTCATCACAGCAGGTCCCAGGACCCTACATGGAGCACCGTTTCTGGGGTGTGTGTGTGAAGGGGGGAGGGGGTGTTACGCAATGTATGTGCTTTTAAATACTGAGTGGCCCAAAAGGCAGCAAAAAACCCCCCCAAACCCTGAAATGTATTATTTGGAAAAGAATCTCATGATTTTGAAGGGCCTGACTCATGATTTTGAAAGCTTGAGGTTGGGAATACTGGGATAGGTGATTAAACACCTGTGCAGGGAAAACTTTGGGAGGACTGTTACTTTGTCCAGTGGCACATTGTTGTTTTATGGCTAGCAAAGGCAGATTGCACAATAAGTATGTGGAGGTGGAAAATGCAGCCTGCAGTAGACAGCTGCTGGCTGTACCATCTAAGCCTGGGGATTAGAGCTGCCCTATTTTGGTTCTCATCACTGCAAACATGCAAAACATCTCACTTTCTATCAACTCATTTCTCTCTCAACAATGAGAGAACTTACTCCTGTAGTCCACTTTCCATTTGCTTAAAGGATGTGTGAATGGGATTTAAGGTTGGCATAGCACACCAGCAAAGTGTGTCCTGCATTCTCCTCCACTGTCTGTTCTTCTAAAGAAGAACAGCTTACTATAGCTACCAGCTAACAGTTTCTCCTTTTGCTCAATTGGTAGAAGTCTGTCCTGTGGCTCTGATGCTCTTACAAGCTCCTACCACAAAAAAGCCCTGATACCTGGTTGGGGCTGTTAAGTTTTAGTGCCACACAAACAACAATGCGGGTTGTTGGTTCAAAAAAAAAATCTACTGATGACATGTTCTGGGGTCATTATACATGTTCAGGGCCTTGGACAACAAATAGTTACATCTGTGTGTGACAGTTTGGGGAATATGTTGGTGTCAATTTATAAATTTCATTTAGTTTTGCGGGGATCATTTATGATTGTAACCTGCATTGTGGATTAGAATCCCCATTTTGTATATGACCCATTTTTGTGCCTGGCGTGGAGCATCATTTTGAACTGGCATATGTGTAGCTTGCTCCAGATGTATAACAAAGCCAGAGAGGATGGGGTTGGGTAGTGACAGGACGGGTAGTGACATTTCTCAGCCTCGGGAGAGCTAACACAAGAAGTGTCATCCAGCCAGCTCCAAAGGAATATGGACTTGTTAGTGACTCTTCTCTACTGTACACCCCTGTGAAAAAATGTGTTGTGAATGTGAATGCAGCATGACTGGGGTATGAGCTTTCACACTAGAGGCTCATGACCAAGGCTGTTTGTAAGCAAGAAGGGTGCTGTGTGCATGAGGCTGGCCATGGCCAGCACCAAGAGGGAATGGCTGCCAGGGAGACAAGTGAGTCTCCACCTAGCCTGAACACAGATAGACCCTTGGACACCCCTCGGACATAAATGGAGGGGTGAGACCAGCCCAAGGGACAGTTGTGTTCCGGTGTTTGTTATTTTGCCTAGATCTGTAACTCTTCTGGGCTGTCCATGAGACAGGTGTGTGTGTGTTGTGCTGTCCATGAGTCAGGTGCATGTGAAAATGAGAGAGAGTGAAAGAGAGATTCCTTGCTTTCATGGTTACATGATTCCTGAAGGGTGCAACTGGAGAAACCAGAACTCATCCAGCCTGGTGGACTCTGGAGGGAACAGATCAAAGCTGCTAGGGTGCTCAGGAGGAATGGGGCACAGGTTCCAGTGTCAAGGTGGTTGGAGTGCAGGGTCCCGCTGCCATGAGGAATGTCAGACGCCTTAGGAGTGCCTCTGAGTGACCCAGAACCGGGAACAGTGATCTATCACTACCCAGATTCAGGGAGTTTAGTGGCCCATGCAGGTGGATCTCCTCATGATAGACTGGTGTCTATCCAGAGAGCAGGACTGGCCCAGGCTATGACATTGTGTATTGCATTTGCCCCTTAACTTTATGCTTTAATTGTGGATTAAGATATGCATTTGAGACCTGATCCAAAGACCCATGGGCTATGGATCACGTCTTTAACCTTGATGGGTGGCTAGATTAGCTTTCCTTTGAAAGTGAGATATCCCTTACTTGTGCGCTGAACCGTTTGCTGCACCGCCTGCTCAAAATCTATGTCCTTAGATGTCAAAAATGCTTCAATCCCCTCTTCCTCGGTCACAAAGGTGAATCGGTTTCCCAGCGCAAACACTGTGAATATTGGCCCATACTGCAAAAACAAGGAGGGAGTTAAAAAAATTAATGACTTTATTGCTAAGACATTTTATGGGAGACCATGGCTCTGATCCTGCAAGAGGAATTGCACCAATACAACAGAAATGTTGAGAAGGTGCGGGGGGAAAGAAAATAAAACCAAAGCGGGGGGTAGAGGGATGCAGCTTCACTATCTAAAATCCTTGTTCAGGAGCAAACAGACATGTAAATAAATTGGACTTGAATTCATAGATTTTAAGGTGAGAAGGGACCCTTGTGATCATCTCCTCTGACCAGCTGCATGGCACAAGCCACAGAATTTCACACACTGATTCCTGAACAGACACAAGGGTGGTTCAGCTAGCACATAGCTTCTAGAAAGATACCCAGTCTTGATTTAAAGACTCCAAATGCCAGGAAAACGACTGCATCCTTTGGTAATCTGATCCAATAGTTATTACCCTCACTGTTAGAGTTCCATCTTATTTCCAATCTGAATTTTTATAACAAACTTCCAGACATTGGATCTTGTTATGCGTTTGTGCTAGATTAAAGAGCCCCCTAATATCAAATATGTTCTTCTTGTGTAGGTATTTAAAGACTACCTCTTATCAAAGACAAGGTTAAGTTAAATAGATTGAGGTCATTAAGCCTTTCATTGTTAAGATGTGTTTTCCATCCCACAAATCATTGTTGTAGCTTTTCTCTGAACTTAGCTTCTCTAACATCTCATATCTATTCAACTCAGAACTCACTACTGGAATCCAAACTCTCCCAACTGTTTGGAAGCTAGAGCATTATTTTTCACCAGTTTTTGGTCTTTGAACTTGATTTAGGCTGTAATTATTGTGTGGTCTGTTCTGCAGAGCAATCTTTGGGAGCATAAGTTTGTTAGGGAGACAGGTAAAATGTTTTAACCAACACACTGACTTCTAGAGAGAAAGGATGGCCCAGTGGTTAGGGCCCTAGTCTAGTACCTGGGAGGACAGAGTTCAGTTCCTCATTGTGTCACATATATCCCGTGTGACCCTGGACAAAACAGTCTCTGTGCCTCAGTTACCCATCTGTAAAATGGGGATAATAGTTCTCCTCTGCTGGGATGTTGTGAGGATAAACACATTAAAGGATGTGTGGTGAGCAGATTACTATGGTAATGGAGACTATAGAAGCACATAAAATAGATTTTGCAAGAGAGCAGTAGCCACATGAATTCAGTGCTTGTGAGATACCAGACAGAGATCAAAGAAGCCCTCCCTATCCATTGGAGTTGGTCATAACATTTTTTTTGACAGTGGGTTGAAAGTGTAGGGAAGAGAACTCAATATTGATGCAAAATGATATTAGTAAAATTATTATAACTTATTTTTATAACGTTAGGTCATTACAAACATGTCTGTGCCTTTACTGAGTCTTAGAAGATACATATCCTTACTTCATAGGGTGCTTGGAGAAAAGTACTTCACTTGCATATATTTTTGTTTGTTTAATTATATGAAACATCCAAGCTAAGGAAATTCCTAGGAATTTTGTTGTCTGTCAATTTGACAAACTCCACAAGAGTCAAAGAAGATAACACTATATTTATACAAACCCTAAATTGCAGCTGTTGTAATTTCCATTTTACTTTAACAGTCTATTCTTTGCTTTGATGCTCTGTTGTACAATGTTATAACCAACGTTTACTGCAATTTGTGTTTTGTGTAAAATATTGAATTGCAAATTGTGAATGCTCTAAGAAGTGCTGGGTCAAAAAACGAACCAACCAACCACAGCATCTTATAACAGAACAGGACTGCGAAGGGGTCCACTCACGGCAAGTGCACTTCCTTGGGGGTGGGGCTTTTTGTCCCACCTGGCACCCCTTTCTGTCAGCTGCTCATGCTGTAGCCTCCCCCCTCCCCACCCAGTGACTCAAAGTTCTCTCTCTTTGTGACTTGGCCCTCTGGTGACTATATAAGACCCCCCCCCTTCCAGGGTAACAAAGTCCCACTGGAACGCCGGGAGGAACGGCAGCAGCTGTGGGCTCCTTTACACGCACGCGCACGCACACACACACACACGTGTGTGTGTCACTCTGCCGGTGACGGAGGGTGGGGGCGGAGCGAAGCCCTGGGCCGGTGAGCCTAGAGGAGCGTGGGGGAAGGTCCAGAGAGGAGAGGAGCCAGCGCTAGTGAAGTGGAGCACCGAGCTGGGCCGGCGGGGACCCTGCTGAGCGTGGGCCTGCCACCATTATAAACCCAGTGCTGTGCGCCGCAGCAGATCCAGGGTCGGGGGCGAGGCATCTCTCCCTGCCGCAGCCCCAACCACCTGCGCGGTGCTTCATAGGCTGCTGCACGGCCACACAGCTTGGAGGGAACTTAGATCTACACCGCAAATCAAACACCCGCGGCTGGCCTGTGTCAGCTGACTCAGGGTCGTGGGTCTCAGGCTGCGGGGCTGTAAAATTGCCGTGTAGATGTTCAGCCTCAGGCTGGGGCACGAGCTCTCGGCCCTGTCTGGGGGTGGGTCTCAGAGCCCAGTCTCCAGCCCGAGCCCAGATGTCTACACGGCAATAAAACAGCCCTGTGAACCCGAGCGAGCTGACATGGGCCAGCATATCATACAAGTTGTTTCTGAGGCAGAACCAAAAGCTTGGCATCCGTAGTTTAAAACTGGTCTTATCAATGTTCTAAACATCCTCCTCCTCATCATCAATACCTTCTTATCTGCATGCCATTTGTAGGGTTGCCAACTTTCTAACTGCACAAAACCGAAAACCCTAGCCCTGCCCCTTCCCCAATGCCCTGCCCCTGCTCACTACAGTCCCCCTCCCTCGGTGGCTCGCTCTCCCCCACCCTCACTCACTGTCACTGGGCTGGGGCAGAGGGTTGGGGTGTGGGAGGGCTCTAACTGGGGGTGCGGGCTCCGGGGTGGGGCCAGAAATGAGGGGTTCACGGTGCGGGAGGGGTCTCCAGGCTGGGGCAGAGAGTTGGGGTGCAGGAGGGGCTGAGGGCTCAGGCTGGGGGTGCAGGCTCTGGGGATGAGGGGTTTGGGGTGCAGGAGGGGTCTCCAAGCTGGGGGGTAGGGCCGAGGGATTTGGAATGTGGGAGAGGGCTGTGGGTTGAGGCAGGGAGTTGGGATGTGGGAGGGGGTACTGGTTCTGGGCTGGGGGTGCAGGATCTGGGCTGGGGCCAGGGATGAGGGGTTCAGGGTGCAGGAGGGGGCTCTGGGTTTGGGGGGGGCTCAGGGCTGGGGCAGGGGTTGGGGTGCAGGCTTACCTCAGGCGGCTCCTGGTCGGCGGTGCAGCGGGGCTAAGGTAGGCTCCTGTCCAATGGGAGTGCGGAGCTGGTGCTTGGGGCGGGGCAGTATGCGGAGCCCTGTGGCACTCCCCCCCCCACCCCGCCTAGGAGTCAGACCTACTGGCTGCTTCCGGGGCACAGCACGGTGCCAGGACAGGTAGGGACTAGCCTGTCTTAGACCTGCAGCACTGGCAACCGGACTTTTAATGGCTCGGTCGGTGGTGCTGACCGGAGCCGCCAGGGCCCCTTTTTGACCGGGTGTGCTGGTCGAGCACAGGACACCTGGCAACCTGTACAATCACTACATAAGTATTCATCACATTTAATCTTGAAAAGGCCCTGATCAACTTTTCAAAAATTCCAGGTCAGAACTCTTTTGTGTTTTTGACATTTCCTTGGAATGGGAAGTAAAAGTACCAAGGCCATCTTCTTTTTGAATTTCCCAGATATAAAACAGAAAAGGATCCATCCACTGAATTAAATCTAGTAGGTGCTCCTGCATTCCATATGACCAGGTTATGCATATCAACAAAGTGTTCTAGCATTTACAGTTTAGGTCAGTTTTCTTTCCCACAGATCATTATGAATATTAAAGTCTCTGAAAATTATGAATTTTTTTATATTAGCTAGCTTTTCGAATGATAAAATAAACTATATGTATTTATAATGTCCATCTTAAAATTAATCAGAGCTTTTTTTTTGTATGGGAATCTCAATAGCGTTATATTCAAAACTTAGTTTCTGCACATCCATATTGACATATCTAAGACCCTCTTTTATAAATATACAGACCACTCCTACTCTGGCAGCCTCTTGATCCCTCTGGAGTATATCATATATCCTCATAGACTGAAAACAAGTTTACTCGTTAGCCATGTTTCTTGCACATATATTACATCAGGCTTTTTTCCGATTTCAAAGATACCTTTCCTAAATTCCTGTCCATGCATTATGAAACTATTTGTACCTCAGCTAAGGATTATTAAGACCATGTTATTTAAGATGTATTATTGCCTTCATTTAAAATCACATGAATGCGGTCTATTGAGCGGTTGTCCATCTTTAGATATTTTTCTGCTGCTTTTGCTATGATTTTACTCTTTCCAGTTCCTGCCGCCCCCCCATCTGCAGGGTGCAATTAAATACTTCTGTAATGAATGCTATAAACTTCTCTATACCTACAAGCAATACATGATCTCCCATTCCTCTCATAGTCTCCTCCCTGACCAGAGATGTGTTCTGCTGCCCCTGTACATCTTTTCTCTTACTTGAGTATTTTTCTATTTGCTGCAGTGGTTACCTTTTGCTGCTTTTAGGTTAGAGACTAACCAATTTATTTAAGCATAAGCTTTCGTGAGCTACAGCTCACTTCATCGGATGCATACTGTGGAAACTGCAGAAGACGAGCTGTAGCTCACGAAAGCTTATGCTCAAATAAATTGGTTAGTCTCTAAGGTGCCACAAGTACTCCTTTTCTTTTTGCGAATACAGACTAACACGGCTGTTACTCTGAAACCTGCTTTTAGGTTGTGTTCCCTCTACACAGTTCTCATATGAGTGATTTCCTCCACATTTACTGCACCTCAATGTTCCCTTACAAATCGCTGCCACATGTCCAAATCCTGGACAATTACAGCACATCATGGGGCGGGGGGAAGAGGGGGACACCTATGATTTAGCCCAACAAGATTGATGCCCAATTTGGATCCTATTCAAAAGTGTCTCACCTTTAAGTGTTATACATCCAGCCATAGATGGCCAGTTTTCTCCCTCTCTTGTACTAAAGTAGCCATTTTAAAAACAATACTTTATCTTCACCTATACTCTTTTTGATATCATCCTCAGACAATTCTAGCAGCACTCCATGCACAACCCCTCGTGCTTCTGTCAGGAATTTACGCAGTTGACAAGTAACTTTCAGGTTCCCTAAGGTTACAGTTTTAAGTTTTTCATCTTGCTCCTTATGTGTATATTCTAATCAATAGATCCATTTTCAGTGTTCACATCTCCTGTCACTCATTCAGGCCTGCGGAGAGCAGTTCTGGGCCACAGCAGCTGTGGCGGCTGGGGGCCCCCGGGCCCTTTTAAATCACCGGGCCCCTGGGCAATTGCCCCATTTGCCACCACCCCCCATCGGAGGGCCTGCACTCATTTGACAATTATGAAATATTGACTTTATCCTGTTTTTGTTTTTCATTTCTCTGGATTCCTTCATACTCAGATCCTGATATATCTAGTCTTTTTTCTTCTTCCTGATCTGAGACCATTCCTCATCCCCTGCTGCTTCTCCTTTATTGTCCAAGGCAACTGTCTCCCTGCCCTCCCCCCAGTCAGTTTCAATGTTCAGAAAGCTGGGTTTCATCTGCCATTAGGCCCTATCAATCCCTGGTTCCCCTCTAGGTTCAGCATCTAAGGTTAATTGTTCTCTCCTGGCCCACAATAACTCACTCAAGGTTTGTGTGGGATGGGCACTCCTTCACAAGGACACATCTCCTACCTAAAACATCAGCTGGCAAAGAGATGGGTTTATCTCAAATAACGGACCTTACACAAAAGTTAGGTCCCAATTTTAAGAGGATGTTAAGAGCAAAAAGGAGTCATACATAAGGATGTGTTAATAGAACCATAAAACTAGGCAGTAAAGTAGATTCTTTTGTAATCACTGTAAAATCTTCCTCCTAGAAGCCTTAAGAAAAACATTTATAGCTGAGAAATATTTTATAGAAAACCTTTGTTTATTTCGTAAGTGTAGAGATGGCATGACCTTGTAAAACGCTTACTGAATGGAAATCTTCTAATGTAATTTCCTAATATAATTGCTACCATTGTAAATGGTAAAATGCTTGATGGACCACCATGGAATCTAATGTTCTTGATAACCTAATTACTAATATAAGAGGCCATTTAAATAGAGTGTACTTATATTATTGGGGAATTAATTATTTAGCTATTTGGTAAACTTATGGAACCAGTCATCCAACTCAGGAAGACAAGAATAATCTCTACAAAAATTGTTATGAAGAATGAAACAATTCTTTAAATAGCTGTTTAAGCAAAAAACTCTCTTTAAAAATTATTGCCTTCGAAAAAGATTGCTTTGAGAATTAAAGCATTTACGTAAAGAGTAGGGGTGTTTGGACTTTTTGAAAACAGAATTTCATTTCCTGTTTAACTCTAATAAAACTGAAAAAATATCTCAGAAAATAGACTGAATAAAAAGAATTAAAACTTTAAAAGTTTTCTGATACTTTCCTGCCACAGAAGAACAAAAACATTTAGAAGTGTGTTGCACATTCATTAATCAGACTGCAATTTGAGGAGCTGAAGATACCACCAAAAAGACATGGAGCCAAGGAAAGGATAACAGCAGCCAAATTTGAATCTAAACAAGTCTGAAAGAGGTGTTTTCCTATAATTTCATGAAAATAGGAAGGAGAAGAGTATAAATTCTGAAGTGAGTACTGTTCACTCACTCTCTGCTACTATGCTGAAGCATTCCTCAACTCATCTTGTCCCTTCACAAGCGAGAGGCCACAGAGAACTAAGAAAAAGCAGAAAACCAGGGTGCATAAAAATCAGTGATTTAAAATAAATAAATAAATAACTTTTTAAAAAATCGTGTTTTTTATTTAAATCAGATTTTTTAGATAATTTTTTTTTGAGGAAAAAATCTATCTAAAGATAGTTTTAATTAAGATACATTATAGCTCATAGATATCTCATCATGGAATGGGGATTATAAATTCTAATTCTATAGTACGAGACAATATATTTATGTAATGTTTAAGAAAAGTTTTGTAAATGAGTTCAAATAGTTCATGGATTAGGGACCCAATAGTATGGGGTCCAGGGGCTTCTGTATAGATTATTTAGGTCAATCTTTCTATCTACCCAATGGGACTCAGTGCTCAGTTTAGAAGATATCATCAGAGATGTTTAGTTTTGCAGTTCTCAAATTGTGGATTTGTGTCTCCAGAGGTAACATGCTTGTTAACAGCAAAATTGTTTTTAAATAAATAAATTGATTTGAGATCTACCATACCATTCTCTCACTAGAAGGGAAAGCCTATAATGGCAGCAGGGCCGTAAAAGAGACCCAGTTTGGGAATAAGAACCATTCAAGAAATATATGTTTGCTGTTGCTGTTTTCAAGAAAGTCACATCAGTGAACTGGTAGAAGTCACTTAAGCAGTTCGATTCGGAGATTGTTGAAGTGATAATCTCACTTTTAACAGCAGTAGCTTCTTCTGCTGGTATAGAAAAAGTATTTTCTTCTTTTGGACCAATTCATTCCAAATTGAGAAATTGTTTGGGACCTGAAAAAGCAGGAAAGCTTATTTTTCTTTTCCAGATTATGAACAAACAGGAAAATGAAGGTAAAGACGATTGAGTTAGCAGCTAATATTTTAATATTAGAAGCCAATATTTTAAGTTTCTCATGTTGACCTGGCTGACATAGTAGATTTTACATTGTTGTTGTTTTTTTAAATGTTTCATTTAACTATTTTAGTTAAAAACAATTTTAACAAAAACAAACCTGATTTTAAAAAACTTGAATGTTTAACTAAATTCAAAAATTCATATGCTTGTTTTGTTAAAATATTATATGTTTGCTGTTGAAGAAAAAAATCCAGAATACATAACATTGTTGTTTTAGTTAAATAAAACAATTTCAGTGTCTGTCTGGTCATGTTCTCCTTCTAATACAGCATGGAAAGAAAATCCTCCAAATATTAATGATTAACCTGTTGAACTGGAGATAGTTCACCTCCCAATGACTTCACAAATATCTGCTTGAATTTCCTTTGGTAAATGAAATAACCAAACAATTATTCATTTTCTGATATAGCTGTAAAACTAATCTGAAAAGTTTTCAAAATAAATCACTTTAAAAATGTATAGGTGTACCTTCTAAAAATGAAACCTACATCTATCTCTGAGTTGTGAAGAATATGTATTTAGGTTATAACAACCAATAAGAATGCACTTTTATGTAGAAATCCATGATTAAATCGAGTCTTCCTGACTAGTGATTTAAATCAATCCACCCTGCAGAAAACTATATCACACAGCAGTAGCAAAGAAAGGCTACCTTCCAACCGAAAGACAATCATCACAGATGAGGTGGAAGCAGTCAAAAAACACTGCCAAGGGATTAGATTAGAAAACTCTTGTAATGATTTTATTGGGATATTGAAATGATACTGTAATCTAAAATATTGACAGCTTCTCCTGTTAATCACCAAATGGTTAGACCATATATTCCTGGAGAGGAGACAGAGGCTAAACACTTGTAAACAGAGAAATAGTGGGTTTAATTGGATTTAAGATATTTGCTAAGTGGCCTGTTTTAAGAGAACTCCTTAAATGGCTTCTTCTAAGCAACTGATTTAAACAACTTTGATAGGAGTTAGTTAAGAATGCTTACTCTGCCTTTTTATAAACTGGTTTAGGTTATCAATGACAACTTGACAGGATCCATCGGCCCTTAAAATTTTGTCCATCCATAAACAGCTTTTAGTTTCCTAAGAGATACTAAGACTGGACTCACAATAATTTTGGGAGAGAAGACCTGGGCCTCAATTTACCAAGAGCAAAACGCCCATCAGAGGTGGGCTCACCCTCAAAGTGTAATCTCTGTTAAAAACTCTCCACAGAGGCATAAAAACGAGATTGCAATGGAAGTAGCCAATTTATAATTAATGTTCTGTCATTTGTGTTTTGTTTGTTTTGTTTTCCTTTCTTTATTAATAAAATCATCACAGTTATGAATGATGGCTATTTTCCTTGGTCTTTATTGTCACCTAAAGTATATAAAAGAACCCCCTGTAACTCAGGTATGTCTTCACTACCCGCCGCATCGGCGGGCAGCGATCAATCCAGTGGGGATCGATTTATCCCGTATAGTCTAGATATGATAAATCGATCCCCGAGCGCTCTGCCATCGACTCCTGTACTCCAGCGCCAGTGGAGTGACGGGGGAGCGGCAGCAGTCGACTCACTGTGGTGGAGACACCACTGTAAGTCGATCTAAGTATGTCGACTTCAGCTACGTTATTCACGTAGCTGAAGTTGCTTAATTTAGATTGATCCACGCGCCCTGCCCCTCCCCCCCCAGTGTAGACCAGGGCTAAGAGTAGAGTCACATCCCTGAATTGTCAGTGAGAGAGAGAGGGAATTCGTAAGAGTTGGCCAACCATTTCTTGTTTCTCTAGACTAAATATTTTTGGTAATTTGAGAGAGAAAATTACTTGGTCCCCACCACAATTAAAAATGATCACTTTTCTCCCACAAAAGGGAGAAAGAGCAAAAGTTACTCCCCATTTTCTGGCTAGCTCCAATATCTACAAGAAATTAGCAGCAGGCCAAGCTTCCTCCAGGCCACCCTGTGGATGAGAAGATAGTTCAGTCTTCAGGCTTAGTCAGCCCTTTTTTCTCTTGAGAGAATTCAGCTAAAGCTGATGTCTACCTAGCCACGAAAACCTGGATGGAGCCACCAGCTCACTTCAGATAAGCAACCAAACAGCCATCTACTGGCATGGCCGGATTTACACCTTACGCGCCCCTAGGCACAGCATCTTCAGTGCCCCCCCCCCACGTGGCCCTGCCTCAAGCCCCCCCCCCCCCACCCCACGTCCCCGTGTGGCCCTGTGACCTCAGCAGCCCTGTGTGGCCAACTTTACCTCCAAGACGGTTGCTGTGACTTTTCACTTGAGGAAAAAACGCACCAGCCACCCGCCTACTAGCTGTTTGCGGCCGCCCACCTGACGAGTCAGCCTCAGCCAGCTCAGGCTGTTCTGGTGCCATAGCGGTCTCTGGGAGGCAAAAGGCAGAAGTCCAGCAGATTTTCTGCAGGGGAAAAAAAAGTCTGCCTCCCTCGGACAAGAATTCTGTGCATGCTGCAAACGTCACCTAAGGGGAGGGAGGGCAGCATGTCCAGATTTAACGTTTCAGGGTTATTGTATGAAAGGGTTTGGCAGATGTACAGTCTGTAACCATGTAACTAGATTTTACAGAATTTTCTATATCAGAATACCTCGCTGATTAGGGTGGGGGAAAGATCATTTTTATGATTAAAATGATGGTGTTGTCCTTGATACTTGAATTAGTTGGACTATATAGTTAGCGTACTGCCAAACAAACTTTGTTTCATCAAATACCATACTGGTGCTTTTACCCTTTACCCCTATGCTGCTTATCTAATCTAAGGGTGACATCCTGGTCACTGAGGTCAATGGTAAAATTCCTGCCTCTGGGTCTGCCAGCCTGGGTTTTCTCATTTGTATCTGCATTTTTGGGTCTTGATCCATCCATTAGCATCAATGGGAGACACTCCTGTTGACTTCCATGGCCCATTGACTTCCATGGGCTCTGGATCAGGCCCTTAGATTGTAAATTATTAAAGAGAGGGGCAGTGTTTAATCTGCATGCCTTTTATGGCATCCAGAGCATGTTGCTGACACTTGTAATAATCTGTGACTTGCCAAGATTGCAATTTTATGTATTACAATTGCAACATGCACTGGGCATTAGCAGGAATAGTTACACTGGATCGCCCTCCTTGCTGATCATAATACCTCTGCTCTAGACCTTTTGGTGAATGTGAGCCACAGGGGGAGGGAGGCTGAGGTAGCCTCTCGTTCTTTTAAAATTTCAGAAAAGGGTACAAAGGCTGACATCCCCTGGTCCCATTTAGCTCAATGGTAAAACTCCCATTCACTTCAGTGGAACCAGATGTTCACCCAGAATCCCTCTGTGATAGGGTGCAGGGGCCCTAGTGGCCACGGGGTTAACTTTGGCTCCGTTGCCCTTCCTCTGACACTGATTTCCATGGGTAAGGTTGTAAGACAAGTTTTCTGTGAGAGAATGTTGTTGGGCTGTATATCAAGAGGTCAAAGGTCATGGCTGAACCCCCAGCTTGGGAATTTTCTCTTTAATTTCTTTTGAACACTATCCCCTGAGGGAAAACAATCTTACTGACTAAACCAGGGGTGTTTTCTGCTGAGTCGTTCCACCATTTTCCATCTCTCCTTTTCTGTCCTTCTCAGGGGGAATGACCAATGAATAAGAAACCACCACATAAAAGCTTTGATTTGCTCTCCCATTTCCCATAGCTATGTCCTTTACAAATGAGATCCATCACCACCAGACGTGGCTAGGGACAATCCTAAACAAACTGGAGCTCTGGAGGTACCTGCATCTGAGCTGCCAGAAGAAGGCGTGTGCTATGCAAGGATGTTTGGCTGACTCAGCTGGGTAATGAACAGACAGATCACCTGAGCTGCCTGGAATGAGACAGGGCCTCAAGGAGCTTAAGTGCAATTATGAGCTCTCTAGGCCTTGCACTGGTCTGGGTGATGCACCATGAATGAGGGTGAGTATTCCAGTGCAGTCCAGCCAAACCATTTTGCATATGTAATTTCTTTTCTCTTTACAAACTGCAAAATTCCCTTTAACTGCCTTTCCCCACCATATTTAGAAGATGTTAAGTTTCTATGGTTAAGCACTTGAGTCATGAAGCGCTAAAGTTAAGATTGCATGTGCAACCATAGCTGTGTTATCCTGGACATCTGCACTGCAATTAGAACTAGTAAAAAAAAAATTCCATCAACAACTTTTTTTCCCATGGACAACTAGATGTTGACGAAACAAAGATTTTCACAGAAGTGCACGTTTTCCTATTTTAAAAAAAACAAAGACCACCACCAACAACAACCCCAGAAACCTGGAAGCCAATAATTTTCAGCTGAAACATTTTCAATTTTTAGTTGAAAATGTTTTGGTTTGGGGTGAAAATTGTCAGTTGTTGGTAGCTGAAAACAGAACAGTTTTCAGTGTGGTGTTTCTTTCTGTTTGATAAAATGTCAAAATTTCCTGCAGGAAAAAAAGAAATTCCAACCAGTTCTAACTGCAACACAGTCTTTAAATACCTAATCACATGCTATCCCTCATAATAACGTACCACTTTTCTATGAACTGATAATATGTGTCTTATTGTTTTGTGTCTGAGTCAGAGCTCTGCAAGGGCTCGTGTCATTCACTGAAGATATTGTATTTAAATACTTGTTAATAAAAGCATTGAGATGTGGCAGCTTATTTCAACAACTCCCTTAAATATCCTCAAAGGTGTGACCTTCCTTCACTATATTAGAAAGGCTTAATTACAGAGCTTGCTCAGACACTTTGAAGATAGGAAGTGCTTATTAATTTGACCTGTTGTGCCACAAATCAATGCAAAAAGATTAGCATTTAGACAACATTAAGGTTGTAAGATCAAGCACACAAAAGTTAACACCATGATTGCTAGGATGAGCCTAAGTAGAACATATGCAGCTTACTCTCCAGCCACTGGTTTCACCTGGTTTCAGAGTAACAGCCGTGTTAGTCTGTATTCTCAAAAAGAAAAGGAGTACTTGTGGCACCTTAGAGACTAACCAATTTATTTGAACATAAGCTTTCGTGAGCTACAGCTCACTTCATCGGATGCATACTGTGGAAAGTGTAGAAGATCTTTTTATATACACACAAAGCATGAAAAAATACCTCCTCCCACCCCATTCTCCTGCTGGTAATAGCTTATCTAAAGTGATCACTCTCCTTACAATGTGTATGATAATCAAGTTGGGCCATTTCCAGCACAAAACCAGGTTTTCTCACCCCCCCCCACTGTGTGTGTGTGGGGAGGGGCGGGGCATGGCGGCAATTCAGTGGCGACTGCTTGGCGCAGCAAAATTTGTAGAGCCGCCCCTGACTATAGGAAGTAGTCTGTAGTCATTCCTGGAAATAAGGGAGGTCTGTTTGGGATTATAGAGGTAGGTAGCCTATAGTTTACTCCCTGGGAGGCAGGAGTTGTGCAACTGGCAAACCCAGAGAAGGGAGGTGAGCCAGAAGGTACTAAACACTTTCAAAAGATGAGCCTGGTGCTTAAATTCATAACTTTGTGAGACACTAAGAGCTTGTCTACACTGGCACTTTATAGCGCTGCAACTTTCTCGCTCAGGGATGTTAAAAAACAGCAAGTTTCAGCACTACAAAGCGCCAGTGTGAACAGTGCCCCAGCACTGGGAGCTATGCCCCTTGTGGAGGTGGGCTACGCCCCTCATGGAGCTGCGCCATGACCACACAAGCCACGTTAAAGCACTGCCATGGCAGTGCTTTAGTGTTGCCAGAGTAGACTAGCCCTAAAAATCATGTTCTTCATAAAGGCTCCGGATTTATGGCTTATTACAACAATCAGTAGCCCATCGACCTTCATAGAATATCAGGGTTGGAAGGGACCTCAGGAGGTCATCTAGTCCAACCCCCTGCTCAAAGCAGGACCAATCCCCAACTAACTCATCCCAGCCAAGGCTTTCTCAAGCCTGACCTTAAAAACTTCTAAGGAAGGAGATTCCACCACCTCCCTAGGTAACCCATTCCAGTGCTTCACCACCCTCCTAGTGAAAAAGTTTTTCCAAATATCCAACCTAAACCTCCCCCACTGCAACTTGAGACCATTACTCCTTGTCCTGTCATCTGCTACCACTGAGAACAGTCTAGATCCATCCTCTTTGGAACGCCCTTTCAGGTAGTTGAAAGCAGCTATCAAATCCCCCCTCATTCTTCTCTTCCGCAGACTAAACAATCCCAGTTCCCTCAGCCTCTCCTCATAAGTCATGTGCTCCTGTCCCCTGATCATTTTTGCTACCCTCCGTTGGACGTTTTCCAATTTTTCCACATCCTTCTTGTGGGATGTGGGGCCCAAAACTGAACACAGTACTCCAGATGAGGCCTCACCAATGTCGAATACAGGGGAATGATCACGTCACTCAATCTGCTGGCAATCCCCCTACTTATACATCCCAAAATGCCATTGGCCTTCTTGGCAACAAGGGCACACTGTTGATTCATATCCAGCTTCTTGTCCACTGTAACCCCTCACCCTTTTCTGCAGAACTGCTGCCTAGCCATTCAGTCCCTAGTCTGTAGCGGTGCATGGGATTCTTCCGTTCTAAGTGCTCTGCACTTGTCCTTGTTGAACCTCATCAGATTTCTTTTGGCCCAATCCTCTAATTTGTCTAGGTCCCTCTGTATCCTATCCCTACCCTCCAGCGTATCTACCTCTCCTCCCAGTTTAGTGTCATCTGCAAACTTGCTGAGGGTGCAATCCACCCCATCCTCCAGATCATTAATGAAGATATTGAACAAAACTGGCCCAAGGACCGACCCTTGGGGCACTCCACTTGATACTGGCTGCCAACTAGACATGGAGCCATTGATCACTACCCGTTGAGCCCGACAATCTAGCCAACTTTCTATCCATCTTATCGTCCATTCATCCAGCCCATACTTCTTTAACTTACTGGCAAGAATACTGTGGGAGACCATGTCAAAAGCTTTGCTAAAGTTAAGGAACAACACGTCCACTGCTTTCCCCTCATACACAGAGCCAGTTATCTCGTCATAGAAGGCAATTAGATTAGTCAGGCATGACTTGCCCTTGGTGAATCCATGCTGACTGTTCCTGGTCACTTTCCTCTCCTCTAAGTGCTTCGGAATTGATTCCTTGAGGACCTGCTCCATGATTTTTCCAGGGACTGAGGTGAGGCTGACTGGCCTGTAGTTCCCAGGATCCTCCTTCTTCCCTTTTTTAAAGATGGGCACTACATTAGCCTTTTTCCAGTCGTCCGGGACCTCCCCCGATCGCCATGAGTTTTCAAAGATAATGGCCAATGGCTCTGCAATCACATCTGCCAACTCCTTTAGCACTCTCAGATGCAGCACATTTGGCTCCATGGACTTGTGCTTGTCCAGCTTTTATAAATAGTCCCGAACCACTTCTTTCTCCACAGAGGGCTGGTCACCTCCTCCCCATGCTGTGCTGCCCAGTGCAGCAGTCTGGGAGCAGACCTTGTTCATGAAGACAGAGGCAAAAAAAGCATTGAGTACCTTAGCTTTTTCCACATCCTCTGTCACTAGGTTGCCTCCCTCCTTCAGTAAGGGGCCCACACTTTCTTTGACTTTCTTCTTGTTGCTAACATACCCGAAGAAACCCTTCTTGTTACTCTTAACATCTCTTCCTAGCTGCAACTCCAAGTGTGATTTGGCCTTCCTGATTTCACTCCTGCATGCCCGAGCAATATTTTTATACTCTTCCCTGGTCATTTGTCCAATCTTCCACTTCTTGTAAGCTTCTTTTTTGTGTTTAAGATCAGCAAGGATTTCACTGTTAAGTCAAGCTGGTCGCCTGCCATATTTACTATTCTTTCTACACATCAGGATGGTTTGTCCCTGTAACCTCAATAAGGATTCTTTAAAATACAGCCAGCTCTCCTGGACTCCTTTCCCCCTCATGTTATTCTCCCAGGGGATCGTGCCCATCAGTTCCCTGAGGTTGTCAAAATCTTCCTTTTTGTCCTATGACTACACGGTATTAATTGGCTGCTTCACCCTTGAATGGTTTCTTAGATTAGACCATGTGCTAACTACTTGTGCTAAACTATCTGTTTGATCTTGTATTTAGCTGTGATGCTCTTAGTACCTTCCCCTGAAAGGGAGAGGATGTTGGCCGAGGGGGTTCTCTGCGACTGTGGGGCCTATTTCTGTTCCTCTCTCTGCTCAGGTATCCGGACAGAATTCCTCTGGGCCACGTCCGCTGTCTCCCTTGACAGCTTCGAGGAGCAGTGGGCGCTGTCTGGGGTTCTCTGCATGGTGTCTCTTTCAGATTCCCTATTTTTGACTCTTTGATCCTCACACCTGTCCTTGTTTTTTCTTCTGTTGTCCCCTGTATCTATTTGAGTCCCAGACTAAGTGGCACCTCTCCTGAGGCTGGGGGAGGGGCCTTTAGCCATGGGGGGGTTTGTACCCGCCCACATCCCGGAACCCAACAGGCCCGGAAGAATAGCTCTGTGTAGTTTGAAAGCTTAAGTCTCTCACCAACAGAAGTTGGTCCAATAGAAGATATTACCTCACGCACCTTGCTTACAGACAGCCCCCAATCTGAAGCAAATACTCACCAGCAACTATACACCACACAACAAAAACACTAACCCAGGAACCAAACCCTGCTACTGTTGGATCATATTAAAGAAGTTCTGTATTAAAATCACAAATGAGTTTGATTCCCCATAGTTTAAATTCCAGGGTATTACTAATTAAGAGGTCTCTTGGTTTTTGGTACTGTTTCTCTCCCTCTGTGTGTGAAACTTGCAAGCTGCTAATTGTGTTAGTACATTCTAAGACAGAGTCTGTTCTCAAAGCAATTCACAGAGACTCAAAGCAATACTCTAACAACAGAAACAGCACCCAGAGACTCCCCGCCCTTTTGTTATATTAACAATTGTGATTAAAATAGAGATAGAGGATGTATGTGGATGGATGCTTGGTGTGGATAATAACTGAATGATCAGGGAGGTGCCAGCCTAAGAATCCAGTGTCCATCGGCTGAAGAAGGCGTCAAGTGGAAATAACCAGAGGACCCCCGGAGGGCAGACTGGAATCCACCCAACAGCCTCAAGAATGGGAGAACCAAAGAACAAGATAACATCTAGCAGCACGGAGCTGTCAGGAATGTGCCATCTGCTGATTGATTCAGCAACAGCATGATGAAGCAATTCCCACAGACTGGCCTAGGAAGAAATTCCTATAAAAATAGACTCTAAAAAGTGAGAACTTTGGGGTCTGATTCTGCAAACCAACTTCCAGGAGCATCAGATGAGCATCTGACAAGGCCCTGCTCCCTCCTCATGTCCAGGCCACCTGGCCAGTGGCTTGGCATGAGCAACTCTAAGGCTGGTAACTATGATAACAACTTTGCAGAACCTGTGTGTGTGTGTGTGTGTGTGTGTATGAATGAATGTGTGAATAAATATGAGATTGAATGGAATGTTATAGCTATAACTAACTGCTTACTATGATAACAACCTTGCAGAACCTGTGTGTGTGTGTGTGTATGAATGAATGTGTGAATAAAGATGAGATTGAATGGAATGTTACAGCTGTAACTAACTGCTTACTATGATTCTTTCTGTATTCACAATAAATGTGGTGTTTTGCCTTTTTCCCTTTAATAAGATCCTGCTGGTTTTTATTTTATTGGTACAACACTACAAAGCCCGGTGCCAACTCTATCCACATATCTATTCAAGGGACTCCATCATAGGATCTAACCACATCAGCCACACCATCAAGGGCTTGTTCACCTGCATATCTACCAATGTGCTATATGCCATGTGCCAGCAATGCCCCTTTGCCATGTACATTGGCCAAACCGAACAGTCTCTACACAAAAGAATAAATGGACACAAATCTGACATCAGGAATCATAACATTAAAAAACCAGTAGGAGAACACTTCAATCTCTCTGGTCACTCAATAACAGACCTAAAAGTGGCAATTCTTCAACAAAAAAACTTCAAAAACAGACTCCAGCGTGAAGCTGCAGAACTGGAATTAATTTGCAAACTGGATACCATCACATTAGGCCTGAATAGAGACTGGGAGTAGTTGGGTCATTACAAAATCTAAACTTAATTTCCCCCTACTGTTACTCACACCTTCTTGTCAACTGTCTGTAATGGACCACTCTCATTACCACTTCAAAAGTTATTTTTCCTCCCTTGGTATCCTGCTGTTAATTGATTTATCTTGTTAGACTGACCTCACAGGTGGTAAAGCAACCCCCATCCTTTCATGTATTTATATGTGCTCCTGTATTTTCACTCCATGCATCTGATGAAATGGGTTCTAGCCCACGAAAGCTTATGCCCAAATAAATTTGTTAGTCTCTAAGGTGCCACAGGGACTCCTTGTTATTTTTTATAGAAACTGTACAGTCTTTAAACCAGTGTGCACCTAATAATGCATCTAAAGGTTCTGACCTAGGCCGCTCTAAATGGCCTGGAACCTGCCTACCAGAGACTGTATGTCTCCCCATGCCATACTGCCACAGCTATGATTGGCAGATACACTTGCTATCATTATAAAAGAGTCAGGGGTAGTGGCAGGGGCACTTCCTGTGAGGGCTCCAGGACTCTGGAATTTACTCTCTCTCCCTTGATTTGAAATAGCCTGATTAAGCTGGTGATCTTCCAGGCATGCTGCAATAGACATCTGTTTGATAGGGTTTTTGGAGAGGGCTGAGGGATGCTTCCCAGAATGATGAAGACATAGGCGCCCACTTCCTCTCCATGTGGGGAGTGGGGGGGGGGAAGGTGCTTGACAGCCCCGCTCCGCCCCAGGCCTGCCCCAACTCCACGCCTTCCTCCAAGCCCCAACCCTGCCCAGCCTCTTCCTGCCCCCTCACGGAGCCCACCCCTCCCCCTCCCTCCCAGCGCTTCCTGCACATCACAGAACAGCTGTTCAGCGGTGTGCAGGAAGCACTGAGAGGGAGGGTGAGGAGTTGATCAGTGAGGCTGCTGGCAGGCAGGAAGCAGGGGGGCCGGGGGCGGGGGAAGCTTAGCTGCCTGTGGTTGCTAAGCACCCACTAATTTTTTTTCCATAGGTACTCCAGCCCTGGAGCATCCATGCAGTCAGCGCCTATGGATGAAGGGATCAAAACAAGTCTCTAAGTGTCTGACTGGCAGAATACTTGTTTGAATGCTGCTGGGGTTATGCGATACTATTTCGAAGGCAGTTTGAGCTATGTGTAGGCATCTTCTTCATTTTTTAAATCTAAATAAAGTTTGCATCATAGCTTTGAATTTCAATAAAAGGGAAAAACTTGAACTAAATTTTCATGACTTTTATTCCAGAATTTTTTTTACCAGTATCCCTTTAGCTAGCTGGGCAGAAATGCACAATGAATTGTGTCTATGGCCCTGATCCTGCAAAGCCTTATGCATGTGCTTAACTTTAATGTAGTCCCAATGAGCCTGATTCTCCTTTACCTGAAGGATGCTTTATCCCATGCTGACAGTGTAAAGGAGCCTTAAACCAAGTATAAATGTAATTTATTCCCATGTTAAACCCCTTTTACAATGCCAGGGTGGTGTAAAATGGCCTTGGTGTAAATAAGTATAAAGCCCGTGAGTCTAATAGGACAACTCCTGCTCAATGTTAAAGACATTTTCTAATGCAACTTCTTGGTCTGAATTGCCTTTGTTCATTTCAAACAACTTGTTTTTCAACCAAAATCACTAATCCTCAATGAGATCTAATCCACGCCCAGTCTCTAGCTTCAACCTTAAGTATCTAAACGGATATTGCTCCAACTTCCTGCAAAAGAAATCACATGCAGCAAGAAATAAACTGTGGGAAAATTTCAGTCCTCAAAGTGAATGTTTTGGAAATAACTCTTTTGCAAAATGAATCATTCTGGATGGCAGCAGGCACCTGTTCTAACATTGCCCTTTGATTTACATTAGATGTAATAATAAGAGATCTGAGGGAGAGATTTACAATTATGTAACACTAAGGTTGATATATTATGCACTCAAAAGCCAGGGAATTTTTCTGCAGCTCAGCTAGGTTGTATGAATTTGTTGTGTGATCCATCCTGAACTAACACTGTTGCCAGTTTTATTTTATTGCAAGTCTTGCGATATTTGGTGTCTTTCTTAAAGCTCCAGCTCCTGGAGTCATGAGATTATGTTTTAATCTCAGGTTTCATGGGCTGGGCTGGGGAGGGGGAACACAAACCCCACCAAGTTTCTAGAACTCGTTGCAGAGAACAGTTTGAAAACATGACCCTGAAGACTCAAAAAGGAGGCAAATAAAAAATCTCCCCCTTTTTTTTTTAATTTCATGATCAGGGGGGCAGCCCATGGTTTGTGAACACATGCAGCTGGCACTACTGACTGTGTATTAGGTGATACCTCATACAATCAGCTCATACAAACTTTTACAGTCCCAATGCACTTCGCAACGTGTTTCCCCTCATGTGGAACCCAGGTCAGTACCCAGCTGAGAAAGAAAAGCTGCATGCATTGTGTGTCCCGATCAGGTGCTCAGGTACTATTGTGCGAAAACAGTGATTGCAATATCAAGTCCAAGGTATCTAGGGTAACCTGCCAATCAGTTGACACACATATCACCTATTTCAGCCGGAGGCTTCTGTGTTACAATAAAAATGATAGAAATCTTCTTAATGTTGTAAGGGATTCCTTTAATGCAGAAAGGTTCCTCATCTGTCTCCCTATACTGCCCCAGGCACCCCCTCCCCCAACACACAGATGCATGCACCCTATTATAATTCTTACCTTGACTCTGGCTTGTTCTATAAACTCCAGGGGAGCTTTCCCAAACTGAAATGCAGCTCCCAACCAAGGGATCCAGCCACTAATGCAAGGTGGGGAATTTGGGTTTCTTGGCTGAAACAAAGCAAACTTGACCATAAGAAGTCCCAGAACCAATACCAACAGAACAGCCATCGTTATGTCCATTTTCCTGCACACTGACTGGGGAGCTGCTCCTCCCGCTGCTTTGAACTGGCTGCTGCCGTTCCCAGCTTGAAAGATTGCCCAGGCTCAGTCCAGGACAGATGATAAGGCCTATTTTTCCTGTCAATGCCACTGGCTGATCACTGCCATGGAGACAAGATTCCAAGGCAAGAAACACAGCCGGGTTGTTCTGCCCACTCTGGAAAGGAGGGGAGGGAGGGTTGCTTTCTAATCAGGGGTCAGAGGAGATTCACAACAGTTTAAATCGGCTCAGGCTGCACATGTTTGTTATCTGTCTTCAAAGCAGAGGGTTAGAAACTTATTTCAACAGCTGTGAGCTACTCAGTCACAAATATATATATAACAAACTGGGTGTGTATGTGTATAACAAGTGGCTGAGGAACTACATTTCCCAGAAGCCTCATCCGCAGTACTTCAGTGATGCTACTGCATAGAGTTAGCCTTGAGAGCAGCTTTCAGTAAGATTTGTAGTTGCTGTTGCGCCTATTGGAGCTTTAGGAAAATAACCTCAGGGAACCAGACCCTGAGACCACGAACGCCCATGAACTAATGGCACAGAGGTTGAGAGGGAGTTGTTGGTTTATTATTTTTCTATTTAAACTAAATGATGTTAAAAGAATGTTAAGACTGACTGCAAAGCGAAGTGCTCAGAAGTGAGGTTAAGGCAGCCTGTTCAGCTTTATCTCTGCTGCTCCATTGGGCAAAGGCATGCCAAGACCATTTTTAGTTACACAATCATAGATTTTTTTACAGGAATAAAAGTTCCTGTTAGTTCCACAGCATTCCTGCCTCATTCAGTGTGTAAGTTGGATCTTGTGCCGTGAATGGGATACCTGGAGCTCTAGCATTTAAGCTGTCTGTACAGCTGGGTGAAATTTTTCAACTAAACCTTTTTACACTGAAAAATGCAGATTTGATGACACTGAAATGATTTGCAAATTCATGTCAAAGTTGATTGAAATGTTTTAAGTGGGGGAAAAAAAACTTAAAAAAAACCTCTGAAAAAATGTAAATATTTTGCTGCACAGGCAACCTTAATTCCAGCATTTCCTATATTACAAGTGCTTGACTTTGCAACCTAATAATGTTCCTTTAACATATAGTTTAATTATATTAAACTTGCGCCATAGCTAAGGTTGCAATAAAATTACTGTTTGAAGCCCAATTTTCATTTATTTTGATTGTTTTTGATGAATGAGTTGGACCCCTGCCTCATTCACTGCACCTGCTGCCCACTAAGCAGACCCTTGATGTACAAAGGGTCACTGGAGTCAATGGATACTGCACCTGCCAAGTGACAGTGGTATTGTACTTTATTTCCTGATTCCTCTCACCTGACCTGGGTCAGGGTTACATCCCTATGACACTCTGTATCTCGGGGGAACACTCTGCACCCCCATGTGCATCCTTATAATATGATTGTGTGGTATCCAATGCAAAGTTTGTCATGTCAGGTGTCTTCGGAAGGCTCATGGTTCACTGAGCATTGTTGTTATAGTAATGTTATAGGTTGTAATTTCATGTATAGAGTTATGAGGCTGAAAACGTGTCCTCATGGCTTAATTCAAGCTCAGGCAAAAACTCTCCAGGAACAGAGGGGCAGTTCACACCTCATCAGGGCATGTATGGGACAAACCCAGCCCAGCCTCACAAGAACAAATGACACTGGCCTAGACAGCAACAAAGGATCTGTTGGACTCTCGAGTGAGTCACTCCCCTTCCCTTGGTCAGTCAGGGACTATGATGAGGTAAAGCCAAGGGGGAAGAAAGAACATGATAAAAAGGAGAGACATTTGCCATGCTCTTCCTCTCTCTCTTCCACGTCCATCTACAGACATCATCACCAAGCGACTGAAGTGCTGATCAAAGGGGAGAGCCTGGCTGAAGGGCAAACAGCCAGCCTGTGGGGAGAAGCATCTAAGTTTGTAAAGGCACTGAAAGTGTTAGGATCAGCTTAGAATGCGTTTTGCTTTTATTTCATTTGACCAAATCCAACTTGTTGTGCTTTGACTTATAATCACTTAAAATCTATCTTTTGTAGTTAATAAATGTGTTTGTTTATTTTACCTGAAGCAGTGCATTTGGTTTGAAGCTTGTCAACTCCCCTTGGGATAACAAGCATATCAATTTCTTTATTAAATTGACAAACTCATATAACCTTGCAGCATCCAGCAGGCATAATTGGACACCACAAGACGGAGGTTCCTAAGTTTGTGTCTGGGACCGGAGATATTGGCTAGTGTCATTTGGTTGCACGATCCAAGCATCTTGCATGCCAGAGGCTGTGTGTGAACAGCCCAGGAGTCAGAGTTCTCACAGCACAGCAGGGTAAGCCTGGCTCCCAGAGTCAAGGATTGGAGTGACCTAGCAGATCACCAGTGCAGATAACACCAGGGGAACGTTGCAATCCCTTCCCCAGGGGAAGGTGTCACAGTATCCAATGGTTACTATTTGACCTACCGCATTCACTGCCGAATCCAAAATTGTAGAGAGAGCTCTCAACTACGCTAAGACAACATAAATTTAGAATAAGTCCAATGACTTCAGGGAATTTACTCCATATTTGTAACCTGATAATAGCCTCGCACTCATAAGTTACAACATGTATTTTGTCATGCTGTGCTTAGGAATAGTGAAGCTGTGTCTCTCAGGGCTTGTCTACACTTACTGGGGCATCATCGAGCGGCGATCGATGCATTGGTGGTAGAAGACCCGCTAAATTGGCCGCAGATCGCTCTCCCGTAGACTCCTGTACTCCACCGGATCGAGAAGAGTAGGGAGAGTCGACAGGAGACTATCTCCCATCGAGATTGTGTAGTGTGGACCCCATGGTAAGTAGATCTAAGCTAAGTTGATTTCATGTAACTCAAATTCCGTAGCTTAGATCAAATTTCCCCTGTAGTGTAGACAAGGCCTCAGTATTACTCTTTCTAAATATTTTACTGAATTCTGCTTGATGAAATGATAGTAAAGACATGGGGGCTGTGGTGTTCTCATGGGCTATTTTTTCTGCTTATGCTTTCTCCTCTCCCCAAACACTCAAAAGTTAGGAAGTGCCAGAACTAAAGTTTTCTGTGCAAGCTTATTTCAGCCCCCTTGTGCATATGCATAATAATACAACCCTTAATTCCATGTTCACATACATTTCTTTCCATTGGACCCCTGCCTCATTCAGTGCACAGGATGGATGGTACTCACTTAAGGATGGTTTCATGGAAAGGTATTTGAACCTGCTGTGAACATTTAACCCACACACCTCCTGGGTGTGGTGCTCGGTCCCCTCTAGTGGCACCGAGACCACTTAGAGATTAATGAGTCTGCTACAGCCTTAGCTAAGGGCCACGTGGCTTTTAGCTCATGCAGTAGAGGCTCATGCATTTAGCTCCAGATGTCCTAGGTTCAACCCTGCCCACCAACGACGGTTGTTACAAACACCAAATTATTAATTTCTTGAGGGGCTTTTCTATTGCACTTATCATGATCCTATCTGGTTAATAAGTATTTGTGATGCAGTGTCCACCCCACACAGGACTGGAAGGGGTTAAGATGGCCAGATAGGCCTATTAACTTTACAGGCTGCACCTGGAAGGAGAGTCAGAGAGCAGGGTATTGATTGCAAGCACGTTCAGCTGTGCAGGAACAGGTGGGGCCTATCAAGACAGGAAGCTGCCACAGATGGGCTGCTGCTGGGAAAGGGCAGTCACTCCCTGCCCTGAGAAGAGGGAGGGATTCTGGGTGGCTACTGAGATCCGTAGGCTGCAGGCTGTCCCTGGGAGAAGGATTTGGAGTTGGTATGCCCAGAGCCAGGCGTGGTAGGAAGCAGTCCAGGGAAGGAGTAGTGAGGGCTAGGCAAGAAAGCCTAGAACTACTGGGTTGAGGGTCCCTGGACTGGAACCTGGAGTAGAGAGTGGGCCTGGGTTCCCCTACCTGTCACTGGGGAAATGGCACTAGTGGGGCAGTGAATGGGTCACAGTGGGAGAGACAGAGAATCTGAAGGACTGTACCTTGGAAGGGGGGAAACATGCTGAGTGACCTAGCCAGAGAGCTAAATCATTTAGAGGATCCTGCAGTTTCTGGGATGAGAGAGGAGCTGCAGACCTGAGAGAGAGAAGGTCTGATGGCGTGTGACCATGGGAAGGGGTGTCAGCCTCAAGAGCTAATCCCCAGAGTGACCAGGAGGAGGTACCAGACAAGCGGTGAGTACTGTGCCCCATGACTGTGTCACAAACCATTTTTGCACTATTCTCTGCTGCATACAGTCTCTATCTATAAAAAGAAAAGGAGTACTTGTGGCACCTTAGAGACTAACCAATTTATTTATAATTTATTTATTAATAAATTGGTTAGTCTCTAAGGTGCCACAAGTACTCCTTTTCTTTTTGAAAATACAGACTAACACGGCTGTTACTCTGAAACCAGTCTCTATCTATGTGCATTACAGAGACAGGATCTGCACATTCCCAAAGGGACCTAGCATTAGAGGCAGGCTTGTGATATGGTTCCTGTTGGTAGAAGCCAGGGAGTCACAATACTCTGCTCTCTGATCCATCCTCGCCCACTCTCCTTTGTCTACCAGTTACACACAGGGCCCTGCTGGATGTGCCCTGATTGTCTTAACACAGACATCAGACACCCATAAGAACATAAGAATGGCCATACTGGGTCAGACCAAAGATCCATCCAGCCCAGTATCCTGTCTACCGACAGTGGCCAATGCCAGCTGCCCCAGAGGGAGTGAACCTAACAGGTAATGATCAAGTGATCTCTCTCCTGCCATCCATCTCCACCCTCTGACAAACAGAGGCTAGGGACACCATTCCTTACCCATTCTGGCTAATAGCTATTAATGGACTTAACCTCCATGAATTTATCCAGTTCTCTTTTAAACCCTGTTATAGTCCTAGCCTTCACAACCTCCTCAGGCAAGGAGTTCCACGGGTGGACTGTGCGCTGAGTGAAGAAGAACTTCCTTTTATTTGTT
Organism: Chelonia mydas; assembly: GCF_015237465.2. Classification (NCBI taxonomy): domain Eukaryota; kingdom Metazoa; phylum Chordata; order Testudines; family Cheloniidae; genus Chelonia; species Chelonia mydas. Next base: position 14,558,572 of record NC_057851.1, read on the forward strand.
TTAAACCTGCTACCCATTAATTTCATTTGGTGGCCCCTAGTTCTTATATTATGGGAACAAGGAAATAACTTTTCCTTATTCACTTTCTCCACACCACTCATGATTTTATAGACCTCTATCATATCCCCCCTTAGTCTCCTCTTTTCCAAGCTGAAAAGTCCTAGCGTCTTTAATTTCTCCTCATATGGGACCCATTCCAAACCCCGAATCATTTTAGTTGCCCTTTTTGAACCTTTTCTAATGCCGGTATATCTTTTTTTGAGATGAGGGGACCACATCGGTACGCAGTATTCAATGGATTTATATAAGGGCAATAAGATATTCTCCGTCTTATTCTCTATCCTTTTTTTTAATGATTCCTAACGTCCCGTTTGCTTTTTTGACTGCTGCTGCACACTGTGTGGATGTCTTCAGAGAGCTATCCACGATGACTCCAAGATCTTTCTCCCGATTGGTTGTAGCTAAATTAGCCCCAATCATATTGTATTCATAGTTGGGGTTATTTTTTCCAATGTGCATTACTTTACATTTATCCACATTAAATTTCATTTGCCATTTTGTTGCCCAATCACTTAGTTTTGCGAGATCTTTTTGAAGTTCTTCACAGTCTGCTTTGGTCTTAACTATCTTGAGCAGTTTAGTATCATCTGCAAACTTTGCCACCTCACTGTTTATCCCTTTCTCCAGATCATTTATGAATAGGTTGAATAGGATTGGTCCTAGGACTGACCCTTCGGGAACACCACTAGTTACCCCTCTCCATTCTGAAAATTTACCATTTATTCCTACCCTTTGTTCCCTGTCTTTAACCAGTTCTCAATCCATGAAAGGATCTTCCCTCTTATCCCATGACAACTTAATTTACATAAGAACCTTTGGTGAGGGACCTTGTCAAAGGCTTTCTGGAAATCTAAGTACACTATATCCACTAGATCCCCCTTGTCCACATGTTTGTTGACCCCCCTCAAAGAACTCTAACAGATTAGTAAGACATGATTTCCCTTTACAGAAACCATGTTGACTTTTGCGCAACAATTTATGTTCTTCTATGTGTCTGACAATTTTATTCTTTACTATTGTTTTAACTAATTTGCCTGGTACTGACGTTAGACTTACTGGTCTGTAATTGCCAGAATCACCTCTAGAGCCCTTCTTAAATATTGGCGTTACATTAGCTATCTCCCAGTCATTGGGTACAGTAGCTGATTTAAAGGACAGGTTACAAATCATAGTTAATAGGTCTGCAATTTCACATTTGAGTTCTTTCAGAACTCTTGGGTGAATGCCATCTGGTCCTGGTGACATGTTACTGTTAAGTTACAAGAACACCCCTTGTGTTCGTTCTCTGGACACAGCCATGCCATGTTCACAAGTTTAGCTGCCTCGCAGCGAGGTGTTAATCTTCTGTCATCGGGATTTCGTCACCTCTGTAGGATCTTCCATTCAATGTTTTGATTTCAGTGCGGAAGTCCTAGTAGCTATATGTCTCAAATATCTAGCCGATCTCCTATGTCACAGGAGAAAACCAGTTTCTTCCCTGCAATGAGTAGCAAGGCCAAAGTGATAGAGTCCTAAAGATTGTTCATAGATGCATATGTGTCGAAAGTGGGAATTTTCTGTAATATTTTTATGAACTAAGAGTGTAGGTCATGCTTACAGGATGGGGGACTCTATTCCGGGGAGCAGTCATTCTGAAAAAGATTTGGGGGTCATGGTGGATGATCACCTGAACATGAGCTCCCAGTGTGACACTGTGGTCAAAAGGGCTAATGTGATCCTGGGTTAGATAAACAGGGGAATCTTGAATAGTAGAGAGGTTATTTTACACCTGTGTCGGGTACTGGTGTGACCACTGCTGGGCTGCTGTGTTCATTTCTGGTGTCCATAACTCAACAAGAAGAATGTTGATAAAATGGAGAGGGTTCAAAGAAAGAGAAGGTTAAAGGGTGATTTGATCAGTCTATAAGTACCTACATGGGGAACAGACATTTGACAATGGGCTCTTCGACCTAGCAGACAAAGGTAAAACAAGATTTAATGGTTGGAAGTTGAAGTTAGGCAAATTTAGACTGGAAATAAGGAGTACATCTTTAACAATGAGGGTAAAGAATCACTAGAACAATTTACCAAGGGTCATGGTGGAATCTTTATCATTGACAACTTTTAAATCAAGATGGAATCTTTTTCTAAAAGAGATGCTGTAGTTCAAACAGGAAGTATTTCCAGGAAATTCTGTGGCCTGCATTTAGACAGGAAGTCAGACTAGATGAGCAGAATAGATTCCAAGGGCAGAAGGTCTGCTCACAAAAACATTTCATTCACCATAATTTGTTCTTAGGTTAGATACTAATGTCCAGGTCCTCAGCTGGTGTAAACTGACATAGCTTTCACTGAAGGCAACTGAAATCAATGGAGATACGTAGATTTACACCATCTGAAGATATGACTCTGAGCATTCTCAGCATACGAACCTTTTCCTATTTAAAAATGTTAAAACTGTGAATTCATTAAGGAACAGAGGAAATGCCAAATCAGAAAAGCCAAATGGTTCATTACTCTGGAGGTGGCTGGTACAGGAAACCAAGTTAATAAAATAAACTTTCATTCTCTGAGTTTATACTGCACCCTGCATGGTCCATCGGGCTGACACACCCTTGATAATTGGAGAAGACTCTGTAGAAAATCACAAACAATAGAAACCTGTAAATATACATACAGATTAAGTTTACACAAATTAAGGTCAGAGCAGTGTAAAAGGCCCATAAAGTGGGAATAAATTACATTTGACAGTACTTCATGGAGTGGTGTAAAGGTGCCTTAGTGTAATTAATAATAATATTTAGCTCTTACATAGCACTTTTCATCAGCAATTTACAAAGGAGGTCTGTATCACTATCCCCATTTGGCTAATAGGGAAACAAGCACAGAAAGGGAAGTTTACTTGCCCAAGGTTACCCAGGAGCAAACTAGGAATAGAACCAAGGTCAGCAGAGTGCTGGTCCAGTGCACTATCTACTCTCTTACACTGTAAGAATCTGTGCCCTTGGGATGGATTTTGCTCTGTTATATTGTCAAGCGTAACTTCACTGAGAACATGTAAAACCAGCATGAGATCAGGCCCTTTATTAGTCAATCACAATTTGAAGATACAATACATTTACATTCTGTTTTGTTTGGCAAGTTATTTATGTTCATAGCCTTTACTGAGCTTAACTTTGAGGGTTGGTGTCTGTTCTCTGATACCTTTGAAGCATAAGACTAACACTTTAGGCCAAAATTTTCAAACCTGGGTGTCTTAGAATTGGATACTGAAATCCCTATTTAGGATGACCAATAAAAAAGGCCTGGTTTTCAGGGGTGCCAAACACCCACCATTTTCACTGGAGTCAGTGTGAAATGGTGGGTGCCCAACACCTCTGAAGATCTAGCCATTAGTCTCTGGTTTCTATAACCACAGTCTGACAGTGCAGCATTTTGAGGAACTTGTTAACAGTTCCCCATGACAAGGTTTGACACTGATTTTTAAATCCAAATCCATCTTTGGCCTACACAAGTTTGTTTCCTTATTGTAAATAGGGTCAGCTGAACATTTTCCTTCTAAAGTCCTCATTAAAGACTTGTGTGATGAATTCCCATCAACCCCTTCCCTGCTGACTTTCCAGCCTGGACACAGGCACATCCTCCTCCCCTGGCCAACAGAGGAGAAACTCTTTGAAAGATCCTGCCCCAGGAAATCTCCTTGCTCTTGGGCAGGACAGCGGTTGCAGGGTAACTAGGCAGCAGAGGAGGGAGAGGACACCCCAGATAATAGGCCTAACCCTGGACTGGATACCCCCAGGGGCCAGACTAGGAATGTTTTACCTTGAAATGTAACTCTTTAAGCCACTGCACACCTAGAGTATTTGCAACCCTTCCCTTTTCTGACAGCCCAGATAAATGTCCCTTCACTTAGATGTGTGTCTGAGTGCTTAGTAAGTAGGAGGAAGTGTGGCCTAGTGGATAGTGCAATGGACTGGGATTCAGGAGATCTGGGTCCCAGTCCCAGATCTCCCACTGGTGTCCTTGGACAAGTTGTTTCACCTCTGTGCCTTAGCTTCCTCATCTGTTAAATGGGGATAGTGATACTGACATCCTTTGCAAAGTGCATTGAGTTCAATTAATGAAAAGTGCTAGATAAGGGCTAGGTGGTGATGTTCCTGGGACCCAACAGGGCTAGCACCTCTTGAGGCCTAGCCACTGAAGCGCCTTCTATACTTGCCCCCAGATTGTGGTACATGTACTGCACTACTGAGAACCTTAAGAGGTTTGGTGTGGGACAGCACTGAGCAGTCAGCAATTACACTTGAATGCCACATTGCTCCAAGCGTCCACCTGTACTAGCTGGCTAGATCCCTTGCTATCAGACAAAGCCTGTGCAGTCCAGGTACCCATGCACCGAAAAGGCCACAGTGGTGTTGCCACTGAGTGGAAAGGTGGGGCTGTGGAGAAGTTGCACACTGTGAAGGAGAATGTGGGTGGGTCAGGAAGGTGGCTGGTTGGTCCAGACCCAACTAGATTGTCCGCATAAAGGACTGTGGGAATGGGCCAGCCTGTCCTGCTGACTCCCCCTCAGGGGGGACTCTGGCTGCAGGATTTGGCCTTATGTGTTTTGTTTATCATTCATTTTTTAACAAAATGATAAACATTCCAACTGAGGCCTGGTCTACACATTGTGTAGTAATATCACTATTTTTGGTAAGGATGTGATTTTTTTTTTTTAATTATATAGTTATACCAGTACGACCTGCAGTATGGATACAGTTATACAAGCATAAAAGTGCTCTATACAAGTATAATTTATTCCCCTCCCTCTATGGAATAAGCTATATTGATATACTGCATCTATGCTAGGGGGGGCTGCACTGCTTTCACTGCTGGTATAGCAGTGCAACTTTTGCATGTAGATAAGCTTTGAGGGTAAAAGATTTAAGCGTTTAAAGAAAACAGATGCAGATACTGACAGATGTTACCTGCTTTGGCATTGGGTCCAAAAGAGTAAACTGATATTTATAAAGGAGTATAATAATTAACATGTGAGTCTCCATTAGAACAAACCACCTGAAAGAAAAAGAAAGAAAAAGCTTATCCATCATGTTCCTAGCACTGTTTCTGTATAATTATCATATTCTATTGTATGTTTTTTTTCCTGGTATCTTTTACCCTTTAAATCCTACTTCCTTTTCCGCACAAAGGGCATAAGGGATAAGAAAGTTAAAAATCTAAACAGAGGAGTTTTTTCAATGTTACTTTAGGTGTTAATTTCAAATGACATGTAGTAGAGGGCTGGTTTTGGTTTAGTTTGTCGCTTGGGGAGGGGTTTAAACTAAACTGGAAAAAGCCACTCCTAAAACCAGTTTAACCTCCCCTGTGGACACTCAATCTGGTAAACCATAACTGTAAAACTTTCCCATGAAGAAAAGCCCTTAGATTAGTGCATTATTCCTTACTCCAAGGGCAGAGAATGTTTTATAGCCACTCCAATGCCATGAGTTCAAACTGGCACATCCTGTATTTGAAATAACCTTCCACTGATGAAAAGACACTGGGAGAACAGCAGAGCTGAGCTGACTTCTGACTCCTCTTTTCCTCTTTTGACTTCTCCTCCTCTATCTCGCGATCTTCTACGCTGCTTTTTCATCCATCAAAAGACTAATCTCTCTTCCTTTGTGTGCAGTCTTTTAATAGACTGACCTTGGACAGACCCCCAGAAATGGCATGCTACTGATCACTGGTGCAAAAAGAAATTGTTTTGGAGATAAAAGAGGAGTCTCCTCCAGTGGAGCTATTTTCCACAGAATTAGGAATAAAAAAACCCCAGCTGTTTCACTGACCTTCCTGGACACTGGTGCTTTCCTCCTCCAAATACCAAATAGCCGTCCAAGAAAGCATTCTTCTTTAATGTTGCTTCTTCCCAACGACTCTGTGGGAAGAAAACCATTTTTTTTTCCAAATAAGCCTTGTATAAATAGTCTTAACTTTATTTCTCCAGGCTAAAAATGACTTTACACAGATAATCCTTGCATATGAAGCTGTATTGTTGCTGGGGTTTATTTGCAATCTGTTATGAATTCCAATTCCCTCTCCTCTTGTGAGAGGGATGGGTGGTAGCAAGGTCTGACCAATGAATTATTGGGGTATTGCAGTATTTTTCTTCATGAACAGGCAATATATATTCAGTTTTATACTGAGACTCTAAGTTCTTCCAGGGAGTTTGCACACTTTACCACTGTTTGCTGGCCTTTCAGCCCTTCACATGGCTCCATTTTTCCAGCCCAGGGCAAAACACAGCAAAATACATGTCCCAAAAGAAACAACTTACAGGCTTAAATATTTCAGGCTCAGGGAAATATTTTGTATTCCTGTGCAACCAATAAGGCGATGCCATCAGCAAGTCACCAGGTGGAATGACAAAATTCTAAATGAGAAACACAAATCATCAGCAAAGGAATACATAACTGCAAGCCCAATTGGCTACCAGAATGTCTTGTCGAATAAAAATTGTGCGAGGGAGGGAAATCCTGGCATGATGTGCAGAATATTTCATCTTGCTCCCACTGAAGCCAATGGCAAAATTCTCACTGACTTTAGTTGCAGTGGGATCAACCATACATGTTCTTGTTAGTGTTACTATAGTGAAGTGTGGACTAAAGACCACCTGTAAACAGGGCTCAAGTCCTGCTGGAATGCTCCCGAATGCCATTCTGGTACTTTTTTGGGGGGCTGTAACAGTATTGCAGTACTATCACTTACTGAAAATACCAGAAGTGTGTTCTGGCACTTCTTCTTTTAGGACTGAAGCGTTGCTGACAGGAGACACCCCTGTCTTAACTGACTAATTAAAAGTCAAACAAAACAGTAGTAGAAACCAAGAGGATTTTTTTAAAGACCTCCTTGACTTAAGGAAAAGTGGACAAATAATTCATGCATCCTCCTGTGTCTTTTGAAATGTGTCCAGTATTTTCATCAAGAACCAGCAACGTGTATTCACTGTTTTATACCCTTTTACGAGTAGACTGTAAACTCTTCCAGGCAGTTTGCACACTTTTGAGGACTTCAATAGCTCAGACATAGGTGAGAGGTTTATCGCAGGAGTGGGTGGGTGAGATTCTGTGGCCTGCGTTGTGCAGGAGGTCAGACTAGATGATCATAATGGTCCCTTCTGACCTTAATAGCTATGAATCTACTTTACCACTGTACAGAATCTCAGGCCCCTGGCATGCTATACAAATAATACCATCAACATACTTTTCTTTTGTGTGTCTGAGTCACCTTAACAATGAAGCTGATGCTGGTTAGGAGGTATGGAGTAGGTCTGAGGATATAATGAATACAAAAAATATAGAACGTGTGCATCTCGGGGCCATCTTCTTTGTACTTGTCAAGTAACAGCACTTCACACAATGGGATCCTTGATTGGCATTCCTACACGCTACCGTAATTAGAGCTGAGTGAATAAGGGTTTTTTCCATTTGCTGGCAATTCCAAAAATAATCTGGGGGAGAACTTTTTGAAAAACTAGGAAACAGGGCAGATGAAATTCAATGCTGATAAATGCAAAGTAATGTACATTGGAAAACATAATCCCAACTATACATACAAAATGATGGGGTCTAACTAAACTGCTAACACTCAAGAAAGAGATTTACGGGTCATTGTGGATACTTCTCTGAAAACATCCACTCCATGTGCAGCAGCAGTCAAAAAAGTGAACAGAATGTTAGAAACTATCCCTTTCCTAATGGTCCCTATTTTATTATCTATCATAATGCCACTATCTAAAGCCACGGTAGGCCCACATTTTGAATACTGCCCGCAGTTCTAGTTGCTCCATCTCAAAAAAGATATATTAGAATTGGAAAAAGGTACAGAGAAGGGCAACAAAAATGATTATGGGTATGCAACAGTTTCCATATGAGGAGAGATTAAGACTGGGACTGGTCAGTTTAGAAAATGGACAACTAAGAGGGGATATGATAGGGCTCTAAAATCATGAATGGTGTAGAGAAAGTGAATAAGGAAGTATTATCTACCCCTTCACATAACACAAGAACCAGGGTCACCAAACAAAATTAATAGGCAGCAGGTTTAAAACAAAAGGAAGAACTTCACCACACAATGTACAGTCAACCTATAGTTGCCAGGGGATGTTGTGAAGGTCAAAAGTGTAACTGGACTCAAAAAAGAATTAGATAAGTCAGGGAGGATAGGTTCATCAATGACTATTAGCCAAGATGGTCAGGGATGCAACCCCATACTCTTGGTGTCCCTAAGCCTCTGACTTCCAGATTCTGGGATTGGATGACAGGCAAGGGATCACTCAATAATTGCCTCATTCTGTTAATTCTCTCTGAAGCATCGGGCACTGGACACTGTCGAAAGGCAGGATACTGGGCCATTGGTCTGACCTAGTATGACTGTTCTTACATTCAGCAGATTGAAAAGTTTGAAAAAAAAAAATTGGAGTCAGGTCAAAACAAATTCAAATTTTTGGCTTGTTTCACCATGACCCATTTTTGTCAGATTTTTTTTTAAACTACAGCAGTGTTCTAAATAATGGGCTTCACAATCTGAATGAACTGGTGACATCTATTTCCAGAAGATTTACTCAAATAAATTGGTTAGTCTCTAAGGTGCCACAAGTACTCCTTTTCTTTTTAAGAAAGTACAAAGTCCATTTAAAATAATACAACACCTGAACTTTTAGTGGCTTCATTGCTTTCCTTATGATTGAACCGGGGGCCACTAGCCGTAAGGCTTCCAAAATACACAGCTTAATTGATGGAAGTTTCTTAAGGTCGTCTTCAAAGACTTCAATCCTAGCTTCACCTGTTGAAACAAGGTGGCATGACACAGATGTACTACTGTCTATCAGCCCCCTTTCAATTTAGAAAATTTCAAATCAGAATGGAAGTGATTTGAACCCACTTTGTACTCATGGGTGGGGAGAAGGGATATTTCACCTTGGTGCTGAGATCACTTTGCACTGGGGTACCTGGCCCCAAACCAGAAATAATGACCCACTGTGGCTATCCCATTCCCTTGTTTGAGTTTAGTACCGCAAGGGTCCTATTAACTTCAGTAAGGCTGAAGCTCACAGAAATCCCTGAAAGTCCATGGAAAAGTCATGGAACAGCACACATGAAAGAAATGTCATTTAGTTGAAGATATTACACAAATATAAAGGCCAAATCATTAGAGGCTAAATCCAGAAATATTTACCCTGATTTTACTCAGGCCCAGATCCTGAGAAGTATTTAGGTGTCTCACTCCCATTGAAATCAAGGAAAGTAAGGCACCTAAAGACTTTTCAGGATCTGGGCCTCAAGACCTTATTCAGGCAAACTCCCAAAAAAGCCAGGGGCCAAACACGCATGGACTTCAGTGGGATCAGGCTGAGTAACGACAGAGCAAAAACTGAGTGAGGTTTTGGTCGTATGTTAACTGTGGTTTTACTTTCTGTTCTGTACCACTGCAGTCGCTTATTTCTGGTTTATTACCTGCTTTGCCATAAACAGAAACTATGTCCTCCATGATGTTCTTGTAAACAGAAGGGTTGGATAGTATAAATGCCAGGGTCCAAAAGGCACCCTAAAGAGAGACAAAAATTACCTCCGCAATATTAAATTCTGGTAAATTAAAACTAGGTCACTATAATGGATCAGAGCCTGCTTACCTTACTCACATGAGTAATCCCCATCTAGTTAACCAGGCAAGTGAGTAAGGTGGGCAGAGTTGGTAATGCAATTAAATATAACGTTATTGAAAACGTTTTAAAAGAAAACAGTATAAGTTACGGACCTGGTTTTCAGAGGAGTTGAGAACCCACAGCCCCTTTTACCTTCCCCTGGATTAGTGAGAGGCCAGCACCTGTGAAAATCAGGCATTCAATGTCTACAAATGAGCAAAAGAAGAGGAATTGGCAGCTAGAATGGTGTTTTCACAACAAAGCACCACGTCACTTATCTGGATTCATAAGGTTGAGATGATAAACTATTGCAGAGAACCAGAGCCTGGTTTCAGATGAACCTGGGGTGGGGCGGGGGCAGTTTATGGAGTATTTCACAGTTTTTTATGGTTTCTGTGTGATATGAGCTGAAATGCAGCAGTTTGCTCTGAGCTTTGTGGGCTGCACAAATGCAGAACTCAAAACAGAACTCAAGTGATGCAAAAGCACAGGCAACAAAACCAAACACAGGGGCCAGATTCTCCAATTTGCTAAAACTATTTGGGGATGCTCCTCTGACAGGGTTAGCAAGGTTTATGGCTGCTTTACATTACTGGAATGGTGTAAAGCAGCCAGAGAGCTCTGGTGAATCTGTCCCACAATGTTCCCTTGTAACAGTGTGGCTTGGTCCTTTGAGACCTAGAAGCCTGGGGCCAACCAAGCCTGACTACTGAAAAGGCATACTTGCCAGACATCAGGTGATTCCCCTATAAGAGCACCAGGAGCTACAATGAGTGAGAGAGGCTGCTGCAGGAAAGTCCAGGAATGGAAATTGAGGCTGGGAACTGGAAAGCAACCTCTGTCCATGAGCAGGTGCTCAGGTGGCAGCTGACCCTGTTACAGCCTTGTAAAATGAAACTGCCAAGTTCTGGCACAGATCTGTGGATAGCAAAACTAGGTCCCATTCCTGCTCCCATTTAAATCAATAGCTTTACTGCCACCAGCTTCAACAGGAGCAGTTTATAGGCCCTGAATCCAATTAGGAAAGGCACCTACTCCAACACATCTATTTCAAATGAGAAGATTGCTTGTACCTTCCAAAACTACTGATGGGCGTGAACCAAACAGCCCCAAACAAAATCCCAATTCAAGTATGAATTTTCTATATGGCTCCAGTCTTTTTAAGGGGTTTAACCAAAACTGAGAATCCAACCACCATTGAAGGTTAAGCTATTAGAAATATATATCTAATTGTAAGCAGAGTCAGGATGAGCTCCACCCTGACATCTGGTGGTGAGGTGTGGCAAGTTGTGGAAAAGAACTTCAGGGGCTGATCTCATTTGCAGAGGCACACCCACCCCACCTAGAATGAGGTCATAGCTGCCCAAATGGTCACTTTGGCTGCTGTGGGATACCCAGTGTCTCTGTTATTGGGGCAGGAAGAATAAATTATTACCCTGATTATGGGAATCAAGGTCAGTGGAACTGTACTTGGCCTTTTATATGATGGAGGGACTCACCATCAACTAAGTAGCACTTGCTAGGCAAGGGACATGGGTTCCAAAACTGTGTGAATTGAGAGAGGTTTGAGACAGGTATTAGTACCTGGTGGTGTGGGCCCCTTTGTGAAGGCCTGAAACACCAATTGCACCTCTGTCTCTCTCCACTGTGGCATGTCAGAGCTAATTTTGGGTCTATTAAGAGTCTTGTTACAGGTACTGTGCTGAATTCACTTTGGCCTTATGGAGCACCAGCACTCAAGGCTCCCACTACTATGAGCTGAAATCACTGAGCACTGTGTCAAGTAATAGGGAGCCGGAAGATCTAGAGTGCAGTGGTGCTGTTTGTGGATAGGCTGGCAGAGCGTTCATGAGATGGTGAGCTGTGCAGAACGGAGCTGTTTGTGAGACAGCGGAGCCCTGTGGGGCAGTCAGCTTTAGGTCATGTAAGGTGGCCCTTACCTCTTTTTCTCCCCCCCGCCCCCCCCAGGCATATTTTTACCCAGACTGGGGAGTAACACTCTGCCGATGACCTTTTGAACTCTGGGGCTGGACTTTTTGGACTTTGGGTGATTTTTGGATTGCTAGACTCAAGAGACATTTGGGTTGTGGGACTCAAGAACCTGAGGGAAAGGATGTGGCCCAATTTGCTGGGGTGAGTCTTTGCTCATGGTTTGGTTAATGAACACTACTTGTGGTGTTTTCCCAATTTAATGCTGATATCATTTACCTCATGTTATTAAAGATTCTCTGCTACACCGAGACTCTGTGCTTGCGAGAGGGGAACTATCGCCTCTTTGAGGCGCCCAGGGGGTGTGTAAGATTTTCTCTGGTCACTGGGTGGGGGCTCGAGCCAGTTTTGCATTTGCTTTGATGAGAGGGAACCCCTGTGTACCGAACCCGGCCCTTGCTGCTATCAACTTGGCCTGGCAGAAGGGTGACATAATTAAAGACCCAATTACAGCGCAGCTCAGAGATGGATTCCCCTTATATTATCTATTTAATTCCTGAGGGTGTGTACACCTAGCAACCAGATAATAATAGTGTCAATACCTACATAAACAGACACTGATACCAAAAAGGAGAGAATAAGCAGCAATCCTTCCCAACAGGTGCTCAACTATCTACATTCTCTAATCTCCAAGAGACATGGGATGGAAATGTTATGAGCTGGATGAAATCTTGTTAGGGGTTGAATTAAAACCTCATTGAGATTGGTGGATGGAATGTATCCTTCAATTAACATAAGTACAAGGCTAAATTAATCACATGCCCCCATGTAAAACAAAAGGATTATATGATGCTGCCCAGAAGTTTTGGATGGTGTGGGGGGTGGGCTTTGGGCTGAATTTTGTTTTGGGTAAGGGCATGCATGCGATGCAGTATGCCTGAAGAAATCCAAGCAGAAGTCTGTAAGCATGGCATGGCCCTGGAAGAAGCTACAGAGAGAGCTTTTTGGGTCTGGTGTTGGCTAAAAAGACCTGAGTTTGAAGAAGCAGGACCTTGTACATTCCTTCAGATAAACAAGACTGTATCCAAGAAAATACCAGACTCCATCATCAATTTTTACTCCCAGCTGGAACATCCCCAGGGCCCGGAACTTTGACTAGTCATTCGGGTCAAAAAGGGGTAACAGAAAAATAGTGGCTGCTTTCAGTGAGGCTTTCACAACACCGACCAATGTGTCGTGCGAGAGCCTGAGCATACTCTGAAACATCTTCCATGTGCTGCCACTACTAAGCCCAGTGAGCAGGCCACGTTGTACATTCTTTTTATACCAGCCATTCTGATGGCAGGCAGCATGTTGTTCTGCTGTGTGAGGCACTCTGCATAAGATGCAGAACGAGATTTTCAAGTTCGTGACCTATGGAGCCACCTCTGATGTGGTGGAAAAACTGTGAGATGCCAGCAGCATCCTCCCTTCCTTGGTGTCAGCACTAACAATGCATTATGCAGTGTTCTTCCACCATGGGTGGTGGGTATCATAGGCTGAGGGAGCTGTGCCTCCCCAGACAGCCTGGAGTGGCTCTGCCCACACTCCACTCCTAGGCCCCTTCCTGCTCTTCCTTCCTGGTTCCTGCTCTTCCTTCCTGGTTCCTGCTCTTCCACACCCCAGACTGACTAGGGCTGGGGCGGCTGGTGTGCCGCCGGGACTTGGGGTAAGTGGGATTGTTGCTGTGCTGCCTGCCCGGTACTCCGGGGTTGGGGGCCTGTCTGGAGCTCCAGGGCTGGGGGCAGCCTGGGGCAGGAGGTGCTCTGGGCTCCTGCAGGAGAGATGGGGCAGAAGAGGATGGCAAGGGTTGGGGCCGTGGGCAGAAGGGGAGGCGCCAGAGGCTAGCCTCCCACAACACTCAGTTCACTGGCCGCCCATCTCTTCAGAAGTGTTGCACCATCAAAAGGTAGGGGGAAAAGTGCCAAGAACACTGGCCTGTTTCTTAGCAATAGTAAAGAGTCAGGTCTTGCCTTCACAGCACACAGATTTTCTGTTGCAGCTGTGTCTGGTTGGGGACCAGGGACTGCCTGGAAGATTTCCCTGTTGCCTGTGAGCCAGTTAGACCCTGCTCTACCAGGGGCAGTTGGAGAAGTGCTGAGTGTTTCCTGTGCACAAGCTGCCTGGCAACCTTTACTTCTTTGTGCCTGTTACTGGCTGTTGAATGTGGAAGGTGCCACGAAGAAAATAATTTAGGGAAAATATTTTCCTTATCAATACTGAATTTGAATTCCTTTGTATCAGTTGCTGATGCCTGGTCTACACTCGAAAATTAGGTCAGCATAACTACGTCGCTCATGGGTGTGAAAAATCCACAATCCTGAGCAGTGTAGTTAAGCCGACCTAAGTCCCCATGCAGACAGCACTAGGTTGACAGAAGAATTCTTCCATTGACTGAGCTACCGCCTCTCAGGGAGGTTTATTACCTGCGCTGACAGGAGAATCCCTCCCATCAGGGTAGGTACTGTCTACACTGAAATACTACGCAGTGCTGCTGTAGCATTTTTCGTGTAGACAAGCCCTCAATCCCTCTGTCAAGTGAGCACATTACAAGCTTTTCACTCCTTAATAAATCTTCCAGATATTGACCGTTATTTTTTCCTGTCATTGCCCAACAAATTGGAGATAGTGTACTTACCAAAATAGCATTAACTTGGGAAGCCCAGAACAAGAGCAGCAAATAACCGGAAGCTCCATTTCCATGCAAATTGTCCAGGAGATGCTGTATTAGTGTCTCTCATAAACAAGAGAATGAATATGTATGTTAGAGGTTGTCTAAAAGAATGGTTTGCTAACATACTCTGCCTACAGGATGATCACATTCATTTATTGAAGAAAAAAGTCCTATTACTTAACAGTCCCGGGTCTGAGGCTAGAACCCTTTTCCCCCTCCCTCCTGTTCGGCTTGAGTTTTGTTAACATTCCAAAGGGTGGTATTTATTAAATTGGAGAGACCACTCACTCCAGGGCATATCCTGCACAATTCTCATTCCCTTTCATGAGTACAGGAATAATAATCAAATCATACAGAAATTCCAACCAAAGCAACAAAACTTGGTAGGTGGAATTATGGTCAAGCAACATTAAATTCATGTAATTGAAGCTGGTCAGAGCTGACTTTTCTTCTATAGAGGTAGCAGAGAATTCTATCCCTTTAAGTTTTCAGACCCTTCAGTCTTACAAAAGTGTCAACTTGAGCACCCTAAAATGGAGGCACCCAAAATCACTAGTCATTTTTAAAAATCTTGGCCCATGTCCATAACTTAGCCTCTATACCAATGGTAACCTGGCAGTTCATAAAAAAAAAATCTTTTGGTAGGTTTACCTTAGAGCCACTTTCTGAAGATTTGTCTTTCTTTATATCTGTTGCAATCCTTTCAAATACATTAAGTAACCAAGTTTTGGATTTACCCCAGTTCCTGTGAGAGGATGAGATAATAAATGGAAATGGATTTTAAATGCACCTTAAGGAACAATTTATGAAGCATAAAACTCACCTTAAAAAAAATTCAGGTATCTGGGACCCAACTTCCAATCCTTCATCAAAATTCTGAAAATGCCTTTCAAACTCCTCAGTTGTTGGACAGAAGTTTTTCCCAAACAGGGTTTTCATTACTGCTGGACACATGATATGCCTGTGAAAACAGAAGGTTAAAAGTAATTCATTCAAGCATTTTTTAAGGCAAGAATGTAATCTTTTTGATTACCAGTATAAGAATATTTAAGAGTGACTCTGGTGAGAAAAGTGACTATGTAAAATGGAACCTTCTCACTCGGCAGATCTGATGCTTGACAATAATAGAATCGGATCTGCTGACTTGAAATACATTAACAACTTTTTACTCCTGTAAGCCCTGCAGAACTAACACTGCCATGGGAAAGTGAGCTAGATTCCATTCTGGTTCACAAATCAGTCAGGGTGAAATTGGCTCCAGAGGGTCAGCACAGAGGGCCTTGCATCACATCAGTCCCCATTAAGCCTCCAAAATCAGTCTTATGTGGGACTTCGGTGAGACACAGAATTTTGTGCTGACCCTCTACAAGGATGAATTTCACCCACAATAAATAAATATTTACGTGTTTAATAAACATACTGGATATCTGTGCATTAGAGCTGGATTGTAAATCTACGAACCTTACTAGGTCATTGAGATCCTCAGTTCCTTCTTTGCCCAAATGATCCACGTGCTCATGGAATTCTTTACACAGAGTCTCAGAGAACTGATGCAGGTTAGAGGAACTCAGTTGTTGTATCACCAATTGGAAGAACATGCTACGGTTCTGACGAAAGCTTTCTTTGGAGATTGAAACTTAAATAGAAAATAAACAGCATGTTTTGGAAGCCAGCAAGTTAATTCCCCATCCACCCACCAAAGCAGATGGTGAGGGAAAATGTAAGGAACTCAGCTATTATAGACCAGTCAGCCTAACTTTGATATCTGGAAAGATACTAGAACAAATTATTAAACAATCAATTTGTAAGCACCTAGAAGGCAACAGGGTGAATAAGTAACAGTCAACATGAATTATCAAGAACAAATCAGGCCAGATCAACCTAATTTCTTTCTTTCACAGGTTTACTGGCCTCTTGGATGGGGGGAAGCTGATGTGATATATCTTGATGTTAGTTAGGCTTTTGACACAGTCTCACATAATATTCTCATAAGCAAACAAGGGAAATGTGGTCTAAAGGAAATTGCTGTGAGGGGGGTGCACAACTGGCTGAAAAATCATACTCTCAGAGTAATTATCAATGATTTACTGTCAAACTGGGAGGATGTATCTAGTGGAATTCCACAGGGGTTTGTCCTGTCTGCCACTAGTCAATATTTTCATGAATGACTTAGATAATGGAACAGAAAGTATGCTTATAAAATTTGTGGATGACACGAAGCTGGGAGGGGCTGCAAGCACTTTGGAGGACAGCATTAGAATTCAAAATGACCTTGACAAATTGGAGAATAGCTCTGAAATGAGCAAGATGACATTCAATAAAGACAAGTGCACAGTACTACATTTAGAAAGGAAAACTCAAATGCACAAATATAAAATGAGGAATAACTGGCTGGGTGGTAATACTGCAGAAAAGGATCTGGGGGTTATAGTGGATTACAAACTAAATATGAGCCAACAACATAATGCAGTTGCAAAAAAAGCTAATATCATTCTGCAGTGTATTAACAGGAGTAATTGTAATTACCTCCTATGTAAGGCACAGGAGGTAATTGTCCTGCTCTACTAAGCTCTGGTGAGGCCTTAGCTGGAGTATTATGTCCAGTTTTGGGCGCCACACTTTAAGAAAAATATGGACAAATTAGAGTCTAGAAACCCTGACCTACAAGGAAAGGTTAAAAAAAACCTGAGCATGTTCCGTCCTGAGAAAACATGACTGGTGGGGAGAGGGCCTGATAAGTCTTCAAATATGTTAACGGCTGTTATAAAGAGGATGGTGATCAATTGTTCTACATGTCCACTGAAGATAGGACAAGAAGTAATAGGCTTAATCTGCAGCAAGGGAAATTTAGGTTAGATATCAGGGAAATCTTTTTATCTATAAGATTAATGAAGTACTGGGATAGTTTGCCAAGAGAGATTGTGGAGTCCCCATCATTGAAGGTTTTTAAGAACAGGTTAGACAAACACCTGTCAGTGATGGCATAGGTATATTTGGTCCTGCCTCAGTATGGGAGGATGGACTAAATGACCTTTTGAGGTTCCCTACATTTCTATGATTCTATAACGAGTGCTCAAAAGGTTAAATCCACTCCATGTAGAGGACTAGAACAAAGCTTATTGGCAAACTGTGTCCTCTGTTTTTCAACATCTAACATCATCTAACATTACGTCTACACTGCAATAAAAGACCCAAGGCATGGCTGCAGCTGGCTACAGGTCAGCAGACTTGGGCTTGCAAGGCTATAAAACATCAACATCTAAAAATGCTTCAGAGTCTGGGCTCCAGCCTGAGCCCAAATGTCTACACTGCAGTTTTATAGCCCTGTCAGCAGACCTGGGCTTTGAGACTCAGGGCTGCAAGTTTTTTATCGCAGTGTAGATGTACCCCATGAGGCCTTGATTGAGATTTTGGGCACTACTAAAATAATGGGTCAGAAGCCAATGGAGATATGCCAATTTACATCAGCCAAGGATCTAGCCCAGTATTTCTGTGTACTGGATTCTTCTCCCTAAATTTGTGACTTGACCTTGGATCCAAATAAGCTTCTTAATCTTGATATGTGACTAGATTTGAGGTCTACATAAGAGAATATCCTGTACCCGTGCGTTGGAGGGCTTGCTGCACCGCTTCATCCAAATCTGCTTCTTTAGACCTCAGAAATTCAAGAACATCCTCTGTCTCAGTCACAAAGGTGAATCGATTTCCCAGAATGTACACGGTGAACACTGGTCCATACTAGTACAAACAATAATAAAAAATCCTGACAAATATTGTTGTAGTATTAGTGTATTTTACAGAAGACCAAGATATTTCCCATAACTTCTGCAGCAATTGCCAATTAATCAAGAGTTAAAACCCACTTTAAATGGACACTATCAAGATGAAAATTATGAGCCTGATTCAGCACTCTGTTATTACAGTTTTACATAATAAAACATGGTGTTAAAGCATTATGGGGCCAGATATTTTAGAAGTTGGCCTGGTTTTTGTAATTTAGGTCATTTAGATGCCTAAATAGCAGACTGCATCCACAAATAACTGAGTGCAAAATAATGTCCACAAAAACATGATAGTGTTAACTCTATTGAATGGAACATTTTGTGTGTGAACATTTTCAGTGGAGTTGCACCAATGTAAAAGTGGCTTATACAGAACCAGCTCTAGGCACCAGCAAAGCAAGCACATGCTTGTGGCGGCACAATTCCAGGGGCGCCATTCCGGCCACCTTTTTTTGGCGGGGGGGGCAGTTGCGCTCTCGGAGCTTGGGGCGGCAAATTTTTTGCTTGGGGCAGCAAAAAACCTAGAGCCAGCCCTGGGTTTAATGGAATGGAGAATATTTAAAACCAGTTCTTACCCATTAAAACAACAAGGAGTCCGGTGGCACCTTAAAGACTAACAGATTTATTTGGGCATAAGCTTTCGTGGGTAAAAAACCCACTTCTTCAGATGCATGGAGTGCATGGAGTTCTTACCCATATTACTCCTAGTAATGGGGTTTTGAATCAGCCCAGAATGTTTACCTTCTACATTTCCATGGATAATGCAATAAGTCATGTAAGTTTCACTATTTGGTTTTTCTGTACTAGCACAATGCAGTTGTGTTTTGATTTCCAGCACTGGTCAATATGAATTGACCACATTTATACAGAGAAAGACCTCAGTTTTCAAAACATCCTCCTACACTGTGGGCACAATGATGAACTTGCATTTAAATGTAGGTGTAAAGCTTTAGGCATGATTAAATTGAACCAGCAGATGTACTCATTTGGAAGCCTACTTAACTGACTGCCTCCATAAATCAGAGTTAGGTATCTAAATGGGTCCAATTGTGAGAACAATTTAATTGCACTCAGAATTTTGGGCCAACAATATTTGAGACTTGGGTTGAGGGCTAACTTAAAACAAAAGTTTAAAAGGCCAAAATGGCTCAAATTACACATTGCTACAACTATTAGGATACATTTTCAGCCTGATTTTAACGAGGCCTGTTTTTATGGATACTATTTTCCTTTCACAATTATTTGTAATGCAATCTGCTACTTCGGCCTCTAAATAACCTAAACTGCAAAAACAAGGCTGACTTCTAAAAATCTGGCCTCATAATGTTTTAATAACATCAGGTGTTTTTATTCTATCAATGTATACAGTACTGTAAGGTATGATACTAATACAAATTTGATCTGCTTCTGGGATCTGCTACTTGGACTTTCTGAGACTTCAGACAAGGATGTCAATTAAGAGGATAGTTGTGATTTAAATACTTCTCAACTAGCTGCTGAATTGTATCAATCAACTCCTTTCACATAAACTGCTGAATGTAACAATTTTCATTCACTGCATAACTGGACAGGATTTGAGGTGACCCATAAGAACTTCTGTAGACAGATTTCAGAGCAAGAACAGAGTCTTCACCTAAATCTGCCTGCATTCTTATGCAGAGTTTAAGAGTTCTGTAGGAGAAGATCCCCTCTCCTGTGGAACTCTGCTGGACATGGAGAGAAACTCTCTCTTTCTTGCGGTGATACTGAGCTCCACAGGAAAAAAAAATCTCTGATAAAAAAATTCAGTGGAGGGGAGAGGAGGAGTTGTGTCAGCATGCAAAACATTATGTGTGATTATATTATATCCTGCAAAGTTTGGGTGAGGCACAAAGTGGAGCATATAGATGGGGTTGTGGTTGGTGGCAACAGTCCCCAGGGAAGACGAGTAGGGGGGGGTCATGTGCGGTTAAGTGCTCCCCCCCAATTACCTTGTGAGGTTGAGGAGGGAAAGGGTCTCTGTCCTCCCGCTGCGCCTGACCCCCGGCATGCTCGGCCCCTATCCCTGGCAGCCGGGCCCGGGGGGGAATGGAGGGGGCGGGACCAGCCGTTTCTCGTGTTGGGCGCTCTGGGTCGCCCTGTGAGAACCTCGCTGGGAGCAGCAGGCCGCTCCCTGCCTGGGCCCGGCTGCCAGGGACAGGGGCTGAGCGAGCCAGAGTCCCCTCTCCCCCCGCCAGTGTGTTTCCGGCTCGCTCGTCCCCTGTTCTGGGAGTGGGCCGCCGCCAGGCTCTCTCAGGCAGCTGCTGCACTGCACAGAGCAGTGACCCGGAGCCGCCTGCTTCAGCCGCATGAGAAGCGGCTCTATCCCGCTCCTCGCCCGGCTGCCAGGGAGAGCGGCCAAACGTGCTGGGGTCGGAGGTGCAGCAGGAGAAGGACGGAGGTAACGTGGAGTGGGGAGAGCGCGGCAGCAGGCTGGGTGTAGGACAGGAGACTGGGGTAGCTGGGCGGAGAAGACACATGGGGCGACCATGTGTCCTCCCCTTTAGATTGTGTCCCCCCAATATGGGGGGGAAACGAGTCATCTATGACTGACCCCCTGACTTCTAGCTAGGCAAATCTAAGGATGTGATGCCACTGGAAGATTTTATAAAGTCTGCCCAAATGGCTTCTAAGCTGGTCAGAAAACAGAATTTCTGTCCAGTGGGAAATTCCAATGTGTTGCAGGGGGAAAAATCATCCCAAATCAGAACAAACAGTTGAAAGCTCAAAATATTTTATGGAATGGAAATTTCAAACTATTTCAATTTGGAAACATTGCAAAGACCTTATCAAAAGTTTTCATTTTGATAATATTGAAACATTACACTATTAAATATAATATATGCATGTGCAATTTAAATAAGTATAATAACATGAAAGTTTTTAAAAAAATAAATTAAAATTCTAAACGAAATGAGAATTAGAGCTGAACTAAACAAGAATGTCAAAGTGAAGTGAAACAATAAAGTCAAAATAAAATACTGTATTCTGATTTTGACAGTTTCAAATGTTTTCTGGTCAAAACGTCAATAAAAATTGACGTTACCTCAAAAAAAATTGATGTTGTTGGGGACACTGGGGCATGGCCACTAGGTAACTCGAGGGGATGGAAGACCACGAGTGTCGATGAAGCCCCCTCGCACTAGGCCCAAGTGTCCTTGCCCCCCTTTTTTCACCCTTTTTTCATTTGCGTACCCCTTAAAAATTTCAAATGGATGTGTGGACCCCTTTGGAAATCTTAAACATAGTTGGCGGACCCCCAAGGGTTTGTGGACCCCCAAGGGTTTGTGGACCCCAGGTTGAAAACCACTGTTTTATGATAATGACAACCTATTGTGGACCCTTTAGACACAGTCTACAGACTCCACGGGGTCTGCAGACCACAGGCTGAAAACCACTGCTGTGCAAGAAAAGGAAGCTGTTTCAAAGCCTGGTCTGTAAGATCAGCGGGAAGGGGAGCCTTGTATTCTTCTCAGCATTAATAACTATAGGCTTAAAAACAAAGTATAGAAATTAGAATAGAAAAGCTCAGCTAATGGTATAAATTTAAATGGTCAAAAATCAGGAAATGCAAAAATGAAGGTTAAATATTCAACTTGAAGTCTTCTTTCTTTTGCTTATACATTACAACACAATCTTCAGTTACATGGTAGTATCCCATTTCTCCAATAATACATTACTTATTCACACAGTTATGTCTACCAGCTTATTACCTTGATTCTGGCTTGTTCTATAAACTTCAGAGGCGCTTTCCCAAACTGAAATGCAGCTCCAAACCAAGGGATCCAACCACGGATAAAAGGTGGGGAATTTGGATTTTTTGGCTGAAACAAAAAATACATGATAATAATAAGTCCAAGGACTAAAGACAAGATGGCAGTAACATCTATGTCCATTTCTTCCCCAACACCAATGACTGATGATTCAGAGAAATGTTGCTGTTGATTCCAAACTGGCTTCTGCTGCTGCTTCTGCGGCTTCCTTAATGATGTATTGTAGTATTTATATAGCGCACATGGGTGTACGTAGGGCTGTACACAGGGCAAATGTGTTGAATGTATCTGAACTGAAGAACTGTTTTGTATAGGATAAATGAAAAATGGGGTGTGGCTGTTACTTAGCACATTTGATGGAGTGGGTGAGTATGTGAAAAATGTTTGTGGCATAAAAGAGAAGGGTTGGTTGATCATTAATTCAGAAATTCTCCTAGTTGTAATTGGATTAGAAGAAGACATAATACTAGGTGTGGATGCAGGACGGATATAGCTTGATGCAAAGCTCATTGGTGTCAATGGAGAGATTCCCTTTGAGTTCAGTGTGCCTTAGATCAGGTCCAAGGGAGAAGCTAACAGTAGTATGGGTGTAGAAGGAAAAATGTGTAGGCATGTAATGAATTTTGTAGCCCGGGCAATGACGATGAAGAGCTTGGATTTGATGTGGAAGCTGGCGAAGTAAGCTAGAGCAAATAGAGGAAGGATGGCCAGTGGTTAGACTGAGTTGGAAGAGCCAGGTTCAGTTCCCAGCCCTCTCACAGACTTCCTCTATGACCTTAGGAAAGTTACTCAGTCTCTTTGTGCCTCAATTCCCCATCTCTAGCATGGGAATAATAGCATTTCCCCACCTCACTGGGGAAGGTAAATGTATTGACGGTAAATGTATTAAAAATGGTGAGGTACTAAGATACAATGGTGATGGAGGCCACATAAGTACCATAAAGAGATAAGGTCAGAATGACAGGAGAGGAAGATGATTGTGTCAACCCTGTTTTGGATAGACTAGACTGGGGAGTATAGAAAGGAGGCTATAGCCGTCAACATGAGAGATGAACAGGGATAGAGAATAAAGGACAAACTTTAGATTCATAGATTTTTTTTTTTTTTAAGGCTGGAAGGAACTATTAGATCATCTAATCTGATTTTCTGTATATTACATGCCATAACATTTCACCCCATTACCTGTACTGAACCCTGTATTTAGAGATGTTGATGTTGACGTTGGCAGCAGGGAGTATAAAT
Organism: Chelonia mydas; assembly: GCF_015237465.2. Lineage (NCBI taxonomy): Eukaryota > Metazoa > Chordata > Testudines > Cheloniidae > Chelonia > Chelonia mydas. The sequence continues at coordinate 14,581,753 of NC_057851.1, forward strand.
TAGGTAAGAATTTGGCACTATGTGTTTATCACTCCGAGGTGCTTTGGGTTGAGGAGTTTGGGGTTTTTTTTGTCTGTACAAAAGAGAGAAAAATGTCCTTTAGGAAATCTCAGCAAACAAGGTGTCAAATTAACTTTAGTGGGATTGCTATTCAGATAAGTGGATGCATCTTCAACAGGACAGCAGAGGAGAATCAAAATGAACTCTTACAAGTACATCAAAATATTGTACACAGAGCAACACTTGATGTGCAGAGTAATGATTACAGTCTACAATAAAACATTGCAAAATACATCACAGCATCCCTTTGACACGACTAACCTTTTGCTAGTTTCGTTTGGCATTGCAGTGGGATTCAGCTCTCTCTGAAGTCATTTACAAACTCCCAGGGAATTCAGTGGGTGAAGGATTGGGCCAGAGTTTTTAAAACTAATTCCTTTAGTGTATACCCCTTTGAGTAGTAAAAATGTAATATTCACATTATGGCTTTTAGCACACTTTTGATCTATGTAAAGCAAGGGGCTTTGCAGAATGTACAGGCAATACAATCTCTGCCCTGAAACCACCACTGTAGCAAACACTTATGAAAACAAGTAACTTTCCACATGTGAGTAGATCCATTGTGTTCAGTGGGACTATGCATGTGCAAAGCTCCTAATATATGTAAGTGCATGCAGGAACTGGGTGTAAGGCCAAACCGGCACATTTGTTCTTTCTCCCATGCTGCCCCTCACGCTCAGGAGAAGCTCACTGTAAACATCCGTAAAACTTAATCGTTGTCCTCCTTCAAAACCCCTTTAACTCTCCTTTGTCATGATCCCTACCAACGGTTAGGCTGCTGGAGTGCTGAGATCACAGCCTATCATGCTGGCCAATACTGTCTCACTTGTTTCCTTGTAATCCCCAACTGTCTGGATCCATCTGTTGTCTCTGCCTTATACTTAGATTGTAAGCTCTTCAGGATAGGGACTGTCTTTTTGCTCTGTGTGTGTACAGCACCTAGCACAATGGAGTCCTGGTCCATAACTAGGTTCCTAGGCTGGCTGGCTGGACTACGATAAATACAAATGATAAATAATAATACAATTATTATTCTCCCACTTTGATGTGGAGTAACCTCTTATCCACCCGTGTAATTCCAATGATATGAAATACAGGTTCATCATAGTAAGGGGGGTAGAAGGAGGCTGGTAGGAGCCACAACCTAATGTCATCAGAATGTTTTATTTAACCAAAGGCACGTAATTGCAAAGGGGTGGATTCTCCACAATGCTTCTGTGCCAGGAGAGGATGCAAAGCAAGGAGAACTCAGCTGGGGGCATAGAAAGGGAGAAGCGATTCCATGGCATGCCCCCTTTCTGGCTCCCTTGTATCATTTCTGCGAGGCAGGGCTGCCCCATTTTGGAAACAGGAAGGGGTGCCAGTGGAACTAGATGTCTTATGCTTTCTGTAGCATGCTTACTTCTTGGGAAGCAGCATGGTGAAGTGCGAGGATGTAGCTGTGAGAGTTGGATGCCCTGAGTTGTTTTCCTGGTTCTACTACTGACTTGCTGTGTCACCTTGGGCAATTCACTCACCCACTCCGTGCCTCAGTTTCCCCATCTTTAAAATACAAATAGTAATGCTTATACTTCTGTGTAAAGTACTTTCAGATCTATGGCTGTAAAGTGCCATTTAAACGCAAAGTATGGTTGTTTATTGTTTTGCAGGTCTCCATTATAGAGTTTAGTCCAACAGTGTTGTCAACTCTTGTTAGTTTTTTCATGAGCCTCGCAATTTTGGGTGTTTTTATTGAAGCCCCAGCTCCTGGAGCGGGGCGCCATTTAGGGAGGGAAGGGGGGGACCTGGCCCCCACCCCCAAGTTTTGTACCACATTATAATTTTACAAACGGGGTGGTGCAAGGGGGGATTTGCAGGGACTATAGCCACCTGAAAATTTGCCTCAGCCCCCACCTGTAGCACCCCTCCCAGAGCTGGTTGCCCAGCCAGCAGCCGCCACTCTCCGGCTGCCCAGCTCCTGTCACCCTGGCAGTCTCCTCTTCTCTGGGAAGCTGATCCACGGCTGGTGCAGCACTAGAGGAGCTCATCCGATGCTAGAGGTGGCCGTGGCCGAGTGGGTCTCCGCTGAGCTGGGGAGGTGGGGACAGATGCCTGTCTGTGCAGGTGCCTCTGACTCAGGAGTAGGAGCTGCTGCTGCAGCTGTACTGAACAAGTGTTCAGACTCCTGCATGCTTGGCTTAAAGAGACAGTGTGCTCAGGGCCAGCTCACAACATTTTGGCACCCGAGGCGGGGAGCTCAAATGATGCCCCCATGCTCCCTCGCTTGGGCCAAAACTTCGAAAGGTCTCATTTCTGCCTTCTTCCTGTTCTAATCCTCTCATGGTACTGCTCTTCTACCTACCCCAATAAAAGGAGAACTAACAACTTAAAATGCCTTGTTCAAAAATTTTAAGTAACACTTAACTTTCAAATGCCTGAACAGCAAATGTAACTTTGTTATACCAATAAAATAAAACCCAGCAAGATCTTATTAAAGGGGAAAAGGCAAAATACCACATTTATTGTGGATACAGAAAGAATCATAGTAAGCAGTTAGTTATAGCTATAACATTCCATTCAATCTCATATTTATTCACACACACACACAGGTTCTGCAAGGTTGTTATCGTAGTTAACAGCCTTAGAGTTGCTCATGCCAAGCCACTGGCCAGGTGGCCTGGACATGAGGGGGGAGCAGGGCCTTGTCAGATGCTCATCTGATGCTCCTGGAAGTTGGTTTGCAGAATCAGACCCCAAAGTTCTCACTTTCTAGAGTCCATTTTTATAGGAATTTTTCCTATGCCAGTCTATGGGAATTGCTTCATCATGCTGTTGCTGAATCAATCAGCAAATGGCACATTCCTGACGGCTCCGTGCTACCAGATGTTATCTTGTTCTTTAGTTCTCCCATTCTTGAGGCTGTTGCGTGGATTCCAGTCTGCCCTCCAGGAGTCCTCTGGTTATTTCCACTTGACGCCTTCTTCAGCCGATGGACACTGGATTCTTAGGCTGGCACCTCCCTGATCATTCAGTTATTATCCACACCAAGCATCCATCCACATACATCCTCTATTTCTATTTTAATCACAATTGTTAATACAACAAAAGGGCGGGGAGTCTCTGGTTGCTGTTTCTGTTGTTACAGAGTATTGCTTTGAGTCTCTCTGTGTGAATTGCTTTGAGAACAGACTCTGTCTTAAAATGTACTAACGCAATTAGCAGCTTGCAAGTTTCACACATAGAGGGAGAGAAACAGTACCAAAAACCAAGAGACCTCTTAATTAGTAATACCCTGGAATTTAAACTATGGGGAATCAAACTCATTTGTGATTTTAATACAGAACTTCTTTAACATGATCCAACAACTTTTCTTGTCTGCATAGTAAACACTGGCATTTTTATGTGTTTGAATAATCAAAGTGGTGCTTTCGGTGCCTTCTTGATTGTAAAGATTTGAACTGCTTCCTGAAGGTCCACAGTCTGGGCCAGCTCATGCTCTATTGAGATGGTTGCAAGGCCGACCAGCCTCTCCTGTGTCATTGTGGAGTGTAGATGTGTTTTTATTAACTTTAGCTTGGAGAAGCTGCGTTCTCCACTGGCAACTGTTACAGGAAGTGTTAGACGTATACGCAGAGCAAAAAAAAGCATTTGGAAAGAGGGTGGTCGTCTTATTTGTGCACCTACATTCCAGAACAGCCTTTGGAGTTGATCCTGCTGAAATGTATCTTGAAAGGACTTTCAGTTCATCACCTAAATCACTTGCATCAATATAGCGCATGTCATCATGGGTCAACACTGTCTCTAGTGCCCTGCATTGCTGGTGTAGGTCTTCTTCAGGTATAGTGAGGAGTTTTGGAATATCATACAACATCCCAAATATACCGCTGTGTTCCTTGAGCTGCATGAAACGTTCCTCAAGTGACTGTATTGCACAATCTAGCACCTGGTTAAAGAATTCAACTTTGAATTGTTGTTTGGGGTCTCTTATGGGATTATCTCGTGCCTCGTAATCAAAATGCCATCTTCTTCGGTGACTCTTGTATTCTTGAACGGGTGGGAAAATAGCTTCAGTATGAAGTTCCTCTGCCAGCTTCTATGCACTCTTCAGAATGTTTTGAAATCCCTCATCTGACCAGTAAGACTGTAGGTATGACTTTGCTTTGTCCATTTGTTCCATTGCTCCACATATATCAAGGTCAACACCTTGGAGTCTCTTGCTTACAACATTTATTTCAAACAGTATGTCATGCCACTACACTAAGCCACACAGAAATTTGAAGTTATGTATGTTTCTGGTGATTCTATTTCCCTCTGCCACTGTTCTCCCACAAACAGTTCCTGTCATAGCATTATCCTCCATAATGGCAACTATAGCATCATCTATCTTCCCAATTTGGTATTTGATAGGCTTTATCGCCTCCATTCGACTTTCCCATCGCGTGGCACTCAGTGGTTTCAGTGTCAGAGAGGACGTTCTCCGATGTTGCTTCAAAATTTGCCATCGATGAGTTGATGCAGAGAAAAATACATAGATGCTTTGAATTACATTAAACAATTCAGCAGCCTCTCTAGAAGCTGATGCTGCATCACTGACCACCAAGTTCAATGAATGAGAACTGCATGGGACAAAAAAACCTCGAGGCTTTAACTCTCGGATCCGTGTCTGCACTCCTCTGTTCTTTCCTTTCATGTTGACACATTATCGTAGCCCTGACCTCTCATGTCATCTATCGCAATTCCCATATCTTCCAGTTTTTTAAGAAGCACATTTGTCATACCAGCTCCTGTAGTATCATCAATGTCAATAAATTCTAGAAAATGCTTTCTGACAGTCACCATTGCAGGGACATTTTCACTAGGTTCTGCTGTTGTTACAAAATGCACCATTAAAGTCATTTGTTCCTGTGACAGGTTACGAGCCCCTAGGGGGTGATGGAGAGCTATGGCCCCACTGGCAGGCCTTAGTCACACCTTTCGGGCGCTGGGGAATTAGCAGGAAAGGTGTGCTGGCCAGAGTCTACGGCGCGCCCCTCAGGCCGGGGAGCGCCGGCATGGGTTGGTAGCGCACAGTTTTGCTACCCGAGGCAGGTTGGCCAGGGTAGGGGAACGCAGGCCCACCCAACTCCACTGCGTTCCAGCCCAGGGCCCTGACAGTGGCGGGAGGTGAAGGTCCCGCCGCTGGGTCAGCGCGGGGCCATCCGTGCCCGCTGACCAAACACACCCACCCCACGGTGCAGTTCTGCCCCTGGGCTACTTCCTACCCGGTCTCTCAAGCGGGTCTCTCCGGTCCCTCCAGCTTGTCCAGGTATTCCGCTGCTGGCAGCTCCAGCTCCCTCTCTGTGTCGGGCTCACGCTGGCCCGGGTTACCGCCTGGCCCCTCCAGGTCCTCCGGGTACTCAGCGGCTGGCAGTCGTGGTCGCCACAGGCCTTCCTCCCGGTCAGGTTCCTCCTGGCCCCGGGCCTCCCCTGGGTCGGCAGCAGGATCGCAAGGGAGCAGCCTGTGTCTGTCTCCCTCCCTGGTGCTCTCCTCACTGGGCAAAGAGCCCTGCCGTTTGTACTTCCTGTCCCACCCCTCCCCTTCCGGGGATTGGCGTAAGCTTGGTCTGGCCCCGCCCACTCAGGCTGAGAGGGTGGCTCTTTACCCTCTGGTTCGAAGGGAAGCCACCCTGGCTCCCTACAGTTCCATATGGCTGAGGTCAGGTGTGCAGTCCAGAATAACAGAGTACTATCTTGCTGACTTCAGATCTGCCACAATCTTCTGTTTGACTTTTGTTGCCAGTAACTGTATGATCCCATTTTGAATTGTTTTTCCAAGGTAGTGGTGTGTTTATATTTCTTGGGTGGTGACTCTTCTTAGATGCTCCAGGAGCACAACATCAAACTCAGGAATCAGCTCTACAATTTTAAGGAAGTTTCCATTGTTTGGCACATACAGCTGATCTGAAGTGCCCCGCGGTGCTAGGTTTTGGGTAGCAAGCATTCTCACAATGGCAATGAGCCTTTTCAGAACATTTTGCCAGTAAAGAGACTCTGATGCAATCTTCTCTTGATGCGGATCATCTATGCTGGCCTTTAACCTTAGTCTCATCTCAAGCTCTTTCCACCTATGGAATGCTCTCTGGTGATTTCCTGCCTTCTCATGGCATGCCAGATTTCTAGCCAGATTTTTCCAGTCCTTTGTTCCTGTAGAACCCAATGTGGCTGGAACATTAGACTGGAAGAGTTTGCAACAAAAACAGTATGCAGCATTCTGGGTTTTTGAGTACATAAGCCATGGCCTCTCCACTTTGTCACCATTGGGGATTTCACGCCAGTAATGTGTTGAATGGAAACTTCTATTTTCATTGTCTGTGGGGAACATGACATTTTTCACTTGCTGTGGCCCATGCAGTACAGGGAAGTCCCTCAGGCTACTGCTCAAGTGGGTCCACAGTCCTGGATCATCTAAACTTAAGGAACTAAACTCAGCAGCACCTGTTTCTTGCACCTCCACCACACTCTTCTCTGATCTACACTTTTCTTCAGGAATGTGCATGGTTACATCCATTTGAGATGGAGATATGGATGCTGCAGTAGCTGCCAGGTCACCTGCACTCTGACTAACCGTACGATCAGGCATCTCCTCACCACTCACATCCTCACTGGGGCCGGAAGGCTCACTGTGAACATTTGTGTCTGTGTATCTCAGGAGAACTGCTTCCTGCTTAGCTAGAAAAGCTTCCTTTGCTTGCTTTCTTTTTCTGAATACTGCCTCAGAGGGGTGTTTTCTTCTTTCACTCATGACTGCTGTTCTGTGCCAGCGATAGTGGCTCTCAACACTCAGTTGAAGGGGACAAATAAGCAGGCTGGTAGCAGCGCCTAATTGGCTCCTACTACTTCAGTTGACTGCCTGTTCTCCTCAAGAGGGTTCAGGGAAGCAGCAGGAAACAGGAAGCTCCCTGAGAAGCTGGTGTCAACCAGTCCAGGCTCTTGGGGTGCTACAGAGGTACATAAGAGGCTCCTCCTCCTCTCTCTCCCTGCAGATCCTGCTGCTTTCTGTTGTTCCCTCTCACCTTTTCTCCTGCCTGCCTGTTAGGTCTCTTGTACCCTCCTTCCTCCAGCACAGCACTCCACCATCCCTGTGCATCTAGAGCAGAAATAATACATATGCACTAGCAGCAGACACAATTTTCTACACTCTGGGTCCTAGTGGTGCCCCCCCCCGTCTGGCACCAGAGGTGGCCGCCTCAGTTTGCCTCATGGTAAGGCCAGCCCTGAGTGTGCTGACACAATCATTCAGCACACACAATCTCACACATACACACCCTTAGTCTCCCACACACTCTCCCCAACACACACACAATCAAATAATAGTATCCTTCTAGAATTTAAATTTAGCTTGTACTCACCTTAGCAGTGCCAGTTTTTTTTAAAAAAAGCTAAACACAAAACTTTAGGCACTGTGCAGATGAAGGTTGCTTATTTTCAAATTATATTTTTTATTATATCTGTAAAATAACTTAAAATTCACATGAAAATAAATGCAGTTCCAAGTCCAATACTAATAGTAATGATGGATTCAAATATTAATGAGTCACATATATGACTGTGATCAGTAAACAGAAATGCCAAAATAATTAAACAAATTCCCATTCTTAATTAAAGAGGAGGAAAAAACTTAATTGTGCATGTTAAAATTAAGTAAATATCTTTTTAGTGGAGTGAAAAAACAATTGACTAAAATAGAGTGGATAAGTGTGGTAACACAGTGTGTGCCAGAGAAAGTAAGCAGATATTAGGCAAATTTTATTTATTTTTATTTATCTCTACTAAAGGTAGTGTACAAAGTATCAAACTTGTGTTTCTGATATCTGTGCTAAGGCTCCAAAACTGATACAAGATATTTCCAAACCCAAGCATTGAGGTATTCTCTCCAGATTGTTCTAAATTTACATATAAACTTAAAATATGGCTTTAATTGGTGTTTTTCTTTCTTTATATAGGAATTAGATACAGTGTTCCAAGCAGTTAATTTCTAACTTATCTGCAACACAAAACAAAACAAAACATCACACCTAGAGTTTTCAGGTGCCTAAGTAGCCTCTGAAATCACGGTTAAAATCTGAAATAGCACCCCTGTGCTGGAGTCCTGACTATGTGAGAATCTCAGCTTTCATCTCGAAAAAAAAGTTTCTAGCCCTCATGATTCCAGAGCAAAGTTTGAAAACGTGAACTCTAACCACTCAAATAACTGAAGGCAAATATATATATATATATATATAGTCTCATTATATATATATATATATATATAGTCCGGCAACTCACGGAAGTTACTAGATCGCAGGCCCTGGTTCTCATGGGAGACTTCAATCACCCTGATATCTGCTGGGAGAGCAATATAGCGGTGTACAGACAATCCAGGAAGTTTTTGGAAAGGGTAAGGGACAATTTCCTGGTGCAAGTGCTGGAGGAACCAACTAGGGGCAGAGCTCTTCTTGACCTGCTGCTCACAAACCGGGAAGAATTAGTAAAGTGGATTGGAACCTGGGAGGCAGTGACCATGAGATGGTCGAGTTCAGGATCCTGACACAGGGAAGAAAGGAGAGCAGCAGAATACGGACCCTGGACTTCAGAAAAGCAGACTTTGACTCCTTCAGGGAACTGATGGGCAGGATCCCCTGGGAGAATAACATGAGGGGGAAAGGAGTCCAGGAGAGCTGGCTGTATTTTAAAGAATCCTTACTGAGGTTACAGGGACAAACCATCCCGATGTGTAGAAAGAATAGGAAATATGGCAGGCGACCAGCTTGGCTTAACAGTGAAATCCTTGCTGATCTTGAACACAAAAAAGAAGCTTACAAGAAGTGGAAGATTGGACAAATAACCAGGGAAGAGTATAAAAATATTGCTCGGGGATGCAGGAGTGAAATCAGGAAGGCCAAATCACACCTGGAGTTGCAGCTAGCAAGAGATGTTAAGAGTAACAAGAAGGGTTTCTTCAGGTATGTTAGCAACAAGAAGAAAGTCAAGGAAAGTGTGGGCCCCTTACTAAATGAGGGAGGCAACCTAGTGACAGAGGATGTGGAAAAAGCTAATGTACTCAATGCTTTTTTTGCCTCTGTCTTCACGAACAAGGTCAGCTCCCAGACTACTGCACTGGGCAGCATAGCATGGGGAGGAGGTGACCAGCCCTCTGTGGAGAAAGAAGAGGTTCGGGACTATTTAGAAAAGATGGACGAGCACAAGTCCATGGGGCTGGATGCGCTGCATCCGAGAGTGCTAAAGGAGTTGGCAGATGTGATTGCAGAGCCATTGGCCATTATCTTTGAAAACTCATGGCGAACCGGGGAAGTCCCGGATGTCTGGAAAAAGGCTAATGTAGTGCCCATCTTTAAAAAAGGGAAGAAGGAGGATCCTGGGAACTACAGGCTAGTCAGCCTCACTTCAGTCCCTGGAAAAATCATGGAGCAGGTCCTCAAGGAATCAATTCTGAAGCACTTAGAGGAGAGGAAAGTGATCAGGAACAGTCAGCATGGATTCACCAAGGGCAAGTCATGCCTGACTAATCTAATTGCCTTCTATGACGAGATAACTGGTTCTGTGGATGAAGGGAAAGAAGTGGACGTGTTGTTCCTTGACTTTAGCAAAGCTTTTGACACGGTCTCCCACAGTATTCTTGCCAGCAAGTTAAAGAAGTATGGGCCGGATGAATGGACTATAAGGTGGATAGAAAGCTGGCTAGATTGTCGGGCTCAACGGGTAGTGATCAATGGCTCCATGTCTAGTTGGCAGCCGGTATCAAGTGGAGTGCCCCAAGGGTCGGTCCTTGGGCCGGTTTTGTTCAATATCTTCATAAATGATCTGGCGGATGGTGTGGATTGCACCCTCAGCAAGTTTGCAGATGACACTAAATTGGGAGGAGAGGTAGATACGCTGGAGGGTAGGGATAGGATACAGAGGGACTTAGACAAATTAGAGGATTGGGCCAAAAGAAATCTGATGAGGTTCAACAAGGACAAGTGCAGAGTCCTGCACTTAGGACGGAAGAATCCCATGCACCGCTACAGACTAGGGACCAAATGGCTCGGCAGCAGTTCTGCAGAAAAGGACCTAGGGGTTACAGTGGACGAGAAGCTGGATATGAGTCAACAGTGTGCCCTTGTTGCCAAGAAGGCCAATGGCATTTTGGGATGTATACGTAGGGGCATTGCCAACAGATCGGGAGACGTGATCATTCCCCTGTATTCGACATTGGTGAGGCCTCATCTGGAGTACTGTGTCCAGTTTTGGGCCCCACACTACAAGAAGGATGTGGAAAAATTGGAAAGAGTCCAGCGGAGGGCAACAAAAATGATTAGGGGACTGGAACACATGACTTATGAGGAGAGGCTGAGAGAACTGGGATTGTTTAGTCTGCGGAAGAGAAGAATGAGGGGGGATTTGATAGCTGCTTTCAACTACCTGAAAGGGGGTTCCAAAGAGGATGGCTCTAGACTGTTCTCAGTGGTAGCTGATGACAGAACAAGGAGTAATGGTCTCAAGTTGCAGTAGGGGAGGTTTAGGTTGGATATTAGGAAAAACTTTTTCACTAGGAGGGTGGTGAAACACTGGAATGCGTTACCTAGGGAGGTGGTAGAATCTCCTTCCTTAGATATTTTTAAGGTCAGGCTTGAGAAAGCCCTGGCTGGGATGATTTAATTGGGGATTGGTCCTGCTTTGAGCAGGGGGTTGGACTAGATGACCTCCTGAGGTCCCTTCCAACCCTGATATTCTATGATTCTATTCTATGATTATGTTTAAGTCAATCTCATGATTTTGGGGACCTGACTCATGATTTTTGAATATCAGCAATTGGCAATAAATAACTGTGTTTAAAAACCAACTTTCACTACTGCAGGTGAGAAAGAGATTAGATGAAAGACTACGTTTCCCAGAAGCCTCTCTGTAGGACTTAAGTATGTCACTGAGCAGAGACTTTAGAGTCTGTTTATCACGAGACTAGACGGTGTGGGGTGAGTGCTCCTTGGTGCGGCTGGAACTTTAGGAAAATGACCTCAGGAGAGTGACTCACTCACTGACTTTTAATTCTTTCGGGTGGGTAGGTGAGTGAGCCTGTTATGTTACATGCTCAATGCTACCCCAGGAGGAGGGGAGTTTGCCTTTCCCAGAGAGATGGCCCCGAGCCAGTAAGTTCACCCTGTCAGCCTGTGCAGCGGTGGTTGCAGAACTAGGTACTAGCCACTATGATTTTATTAGAGGGAAGGGAGCCGTGATTGACTGGGGTGGAAGGCAGGGAAAATACTCAGCCCCATTCCCCCAGCTCTCTGTTCACTGCTGCCTCAACATTCAACAACTTCCCAGCGCAGGGAACTTGTTACACCGGCCTCTGCTCTTTATACTTGTCTGTGTATTGCAGGTTGCAAAATATATTACATCACCTGGTTTCTCCGGGTCTGCAGCTTTGCAAACTTGGTGTTGCTCTGCAGTAGGTATTTCAGTTCTAGGGGCTTGTTTACACTGGCAATTTACAGCACTGCAACTTTCTCGCTCAAGGGTTTGAAAAAGCATGCCCCTGAGTGCAGCAAGTTTCAGCACTGTAAAGTGCTTGTGTAAACAGTACCTCAGCGCTGGGAGCCGCGCTTCTCATGGAGGTGGGTTTTTTAGAGCGCTGGGAGAGCTGTGCCATGACCACACAAGCCATGTTAAAGCGCTGCCAGTGTAGACTAGCCCTAAATCTCTGCTGTTGAGAACAGTGGGATGCAATAGTGAACCAAGACAAGTTGTGAGTGATTTAAATGTGCAATGTACTCTTATTTCTGATAGAACACCAAAAAAGAAGAACAATCAGTTGAACTTGACTGTGAGTAATTTGCCTAGAGTAGCACTCCTCCTTCCCCCCCAAAAAGAGATCTAATCTAGTTCCAATTACAGCAGAACTGTCTTTAGAGACATGTGTCAGTGCAATAAAATGATAGCAGATATTTATGGAAGAGGGAATGCCTATACAATGCTGCACTGTGATAAATAATTTGATATTTTGTAATATCTATGTAGTGTAAACTATTAATTTGTACATGCAAACTTGGTGCAATGTCCTAGTGATTTAAGGGTTCTCTTTTGTTTAGAGATACCCAGTACAAGAAATAATAACTTATAATATGGGACTATACTGTGACTTTACTGGCATCCCTAAGTATTATTATTAGTGTTGTTTATTATTTATATTACTGTAGTGCCTCGGAGCCCTAGTCATGGACCTGAACCCCATTGTGCTAGGCTCTGTACAAACACAGAACCAAGAGATAGTCTGTACTACACAGAGATTACAATCTAAGTATAAAACAAGAGACAACCGATGGATACAGACAGCCTGGGAAATACAAGGCAGTGTTGGTTAGCAGAAGAAGTGGTTGTCTCAGCACACCAGCAGCCTAGCTGTTCTCAAGTTTTTTTTTTTAATGTATGGGCAGCGCGTAACTGCACTGCCCCAGAAGCAGCATAGGGAAGGGATTGAGGGACACTTTCTTCCCTGGTTCTGCTTTGTTCCAATGGGGAAAAGTAATCTTCTATTAATCCACGCCAATAGAAGATCGCTTCCCCCTCTGCTCAAAGCAGCTTCCCCACATCGTGGGATGGAGCCAGTCAAACATCTTCCCATTTCATGCTCCCCTGCTTGGGGATGGGGAGATTACTGGCTCTGCAGAGTGTGTTTTCCCTCTGGGCACAGACTGGAAATGCAGAGTGGCCACTTGAGAATAAGGGGGTGCCTGACCTGCCCAACTGCATTGTGTACACCAAAGTCTTGGTCACAGAGTATGTAAAAGGGTGGGAGTAACTGACAAGGATTTGACGTGCTCCAGCATCTTCCAGAAATTCCAAATGCTTCTCCAAAGAAACTTCAAAAGTGGGGCAGGTGGTAAGCATTGGATTTGGAAGGGGAGGAACTTGGGATAGAATGAAAGGTGATTGATGTATTTTTTGCTGTCTTGTCAAAAGGCACCATGAATAATGAGCCTCCTGTCTCAGTCAGGATGAGCACCTGGTAACAGCGCCTGCGGCAAACCAAATGCTGCCAGCCTGTGTTTCGCAACAATGTGTTCTGCAGGATGTGCCCTTGTTCAGCTGTGTTCCCTGATATTTTTTGCTAGCAACCTTTCCCCTGGATCTCACGAAAACACGGCTGCAGATCCAAGGTGAAGCTGCTGTTTGTCGATATGGAGCTGCTGCCAGAAGAGCTGTACCCTACCGTGGCATGCTACGTACTGCAGCAGGGATTGTTCAAGAGGAAGGCTTACTAAAACTCTGGCAAGGAGCAACACCTGCCGTCTACAGACACATAGGTGATTATCTTCCCCCATAGCAATGAGTCAGAATGTTGCATGCCAGTGGTTTTCAAACTTTTTTCCCGATGACCCAGTTGAATTGTTGATGCCCGCGACCCAGCGGAGCTGGGGATTAGGGGGTTGGGGAGTGGGAGGGGCTCAGAGCTGGGGCAGAGGGTTGGGGTGCGGGGGTGAGTGCTGGGGGGTGGGGCTGGGAATGAGGGGTTCAGGGTATGGGAGGGGCCTCTGGGCTGGGGTATGGGGTTAGGGTGTGGGAGGGGGTCATGGCTCTGGGCTGGGGGTGCAGGCTCTGGGATGGGGCTGGGGTTTTGGGGTGCAGGAGGTGGCTCCGGGTCTGGGGGGGGGACTCAGGGGTGAGGCAGGGGATTGGGGTGCAGGGTTAGGGCGTAGGCTTACCTTGGGCGGCTTCCGGTCAGTGGCACATCAGGGGTGCTAAGGCAGGCTTCCTGCCTGTCCTGGCACTGTGGACTGCGCTGCGCCCTGGAAGCGGCCAGCAGCAGGTGCAGTTTCTAGGCGGAGGTGCGGAAGCGGCTCCACGCAGCGCTCACCCACAGGCACCGTTCCCCCCACCCTGCTCCCATTGGCCGGTTCACGCCCAATGGGAGTGCGGAGCTGATGCTCAGGGCAGGGGCAGCATGTGGAGCCCCATGGCCCCGCCGCCTAGGAGCCGGACCTGCTGCTGGTTGCTTACAGGGCGCAGTGTGGTGTTGGAACAGGTAGGAACTAGCCTCCCTAGCCGGTCAGCACCACCAACAGGACTTTTAGTGGCCCAGTCAGCAGTGCTGATCAGAGCTGCTGCGACCCAGTGCCTTCCATTCCGCAACCCAGTACTGGGTCGCGATCCGCAGTTTGAAAACCATTGCTGTGTGCTATGTCGCACAGCTATACTGTCTTGTGTCATAATCCTGCCATGTCAATTTGTAACCCTTCTGGCTAGTGCCAATGACAGCATAAGGGCTCATTCAATGTGCCTAGAGGTCCTCTTAAACTATGGCTTGAGTCCTCACCCAGAGCCGTATTCTGACTCTGGGAAGTTAAAGTAAAACCTCCCCACTTACCTTTGCAGGTTGTTGTTCCCCACTCACAGGCACTCAGCATCCTTGGGATGGCAGCACTCAGCACCACTGGTTCCTTTTATGTGGGGGGAAAAGAAAAAAAATCCCAAAGCATGATCACTGCACGTATATTTACATGCAACACAACAACCCAAACCCAATCAGTGTTCAGTCAACCCTGCAGACCCAAACAGTAAGTGACCAGCTTACTGCGGACCCTTAATCACACAACAGTTCCCACCCACCTGAAACCTCATTCCCAGCTCTACTTAGGGCTTGTCTACACTGGTACTTTACAGCACTGCAACTTTCTTGCTCAGGGGTGTGAAAAAACACACTCCTGAGTGCTGCAAGTTTCAGTGCTGTAAAGTGCCAGTGTAGACAGTGCACCAGCGCTGGGAGCCAAGCTTCCAGTGTTGGTAGCTGTGACGAAGTGGGACTGTTCTTAATGTTTCCTCTGAATAGTGTGGCGGTGCCTCAGTTTCCCCTGTGCGGTTCTTGAGTGTCTGGGTGGAGGGGTAGGGGTATGTGATCGTTGCGGAGCCCTAGAGGGCAGGTGTGTGCAGGGGTCTGGACACAGAGAAAGGCCAACACCCTGTTTCCTGGCAACTGATGGCCTGGGCCCTTCCCCCCCTGCAAGGTGAGAGCTGAAGGGTTGGAGAACAGGGGAATCGGGTGGCCTCCTGGCCCGGGAAGGGAACAAGGCCCAGAGGAGGAGGGGCTGGAGGGAGTTTCAGTTTGGGGCTGGCTGGAGGCATGGAGTGAAGGGCAGACATGGTTGTCTGGCTCACTGACCCCCAAAATGGACCCAGCTGAGGGGTCCGGTTCTCTGCACCTACAAGCTCTGTTTTAGACCATGTTCCTGTCGTCTAATAAACCTCTGTTTTACTGGCTGGCTGAGAGTCACGTCTGACTGCGAAGTTGGGGTGCAGGACCCTCTGGCTTCCCCAGGAGCCCCGCCTGAGCGGACTCGCTGTGGGAAGCGCACGGAGGGGCAGAGGATGCTGAATGCTCTGAAGTCAGACCCAGGAAGGTGGAAGCTGTGTGAGCTTTGTGTCCAGAAGGCAAGCTGCTCACAGAAAGGAGATTGCCCCGGAGTCCTGACTGGCTTCATGGGGAGCAGTTCCAGAGCATTGCCCAGGGACTCCGTGACAGTAGCTATTCCCCTCATGGAGGTGGGTTTTTTATAGTGCTGGGAGAGCTCTCTCCCAGCACTCTGTTGCGACTACACAAGCCGTTGCTAGTGAAGATGTGCCCTGAATGAGGACACTCAGGAAATTTAATCCAAGTGGATTTAAAGTAGATTAGTTAAACACTTGAGTGAATGTTCTTATTCAGAATTAAAGTGGTCTCGATTTGATTTAGCTTAATTCACTTTAGAAGTGGTCTCAGACTCAGTTGCTGTCAGGGGGTGGCTCTCCTCCATCTGTCTGCTCCCATCCAGAGAAGTCCTGCTCCATTGTGAAGCTACCTAGTTCAGCTGCAAGAAATCAGCTTTTCTGCCGCTGAGAACTTACTCAGTTTTGCACCCCTGCGTGGGTCACACTGAAATGTGAGCTCTGTACCTTGGCTGCCACTGGTGTGGTCAGGCCTTGCCATGATGTCAGTTTTTGCACCTCCACTTGGATTGGTCCAGTTGGACCTCACAGTGTAGTCACTTCCACACCACTGCCAAAGCTTGTACAGTCGGGCCTTGCTGTGAAGTTAGTTCTTCACCACTGTCAAAGCTGGTCCGGTCAGGCCTTGCTGAGAAATCAGTTCTGCATCCCCTGTCTCAGCTAGTCTAACTGGATCTCACTGTGAAGTCAGTTCTGCATCCCTGCCATGGCTAGGGTGGTCATTCACACATCCCCAGAATACTGGCCATTCCAGTACTTCTGGATATGGCATGGGTCTGCTCCTCACTCCCACCTGCATGACTCCACCCTCGCCAGTGTGATCTCACATTCATGGTGCGTGTGAAGTCATGCCAGCAGGGGTGGGGTGGTGTTCTCTTCAAAATGGCATTTCCCATCCATGATACTAGTCGAAACCATATCTGGTGTTGTCTCAGTACCAGACAAGGGACACACCATTTAAAAACAGGGCTATCAGGCTTAAAACCGGATGAATGACTGGCCTAACATGGGTTTACTATTAAGTCAGTTCCGTATCCCTGCCCCAGCTGCTCTAGTTGGATCTCCTGTGAAGTCAGTTCACCCTTCCTGCCAAGAATGCTGTTTACACAACCCCAGAAGATGGGACATTCCCCCGCCTGCATATCTCCACCCTCGCCAGAATGACCTGGCCTGCATGGTGCCTGGTAGGTCATGCAGGCATGGGTGGGGGAGTGTGCTCTTCAAAGTGGCATCCCCTAGCCATGATACCAGACAAAACCACATCCTGTGTTGTCTCAGTACACGGTAGGAGGCAAACACTGACCTAAAACTGGATGAATGGCCTGCCTAACATGGCTGCTCTGGTTGGGTCTTGCCATGAAGTCAGTTCTGCATCCTCATCGCAGCTTGTCCAGTGGGCCTCACTGTGAAGTCAGTTCTGCAGACCTGTCACAGCTGGTCTGGTCACCTGTTGCTGTGAAGTCAGTTCTGGCACCCCTGCCACAGCTGGTCTAGTCGGGCCTTACAGTGTGGCTTCATTGCCGTTGCCACTGCCATCAGTTCAGTCCTACAGAATCACTCTGCGCAGGGTCTGGAATCTCCAGGTAGGGAACGGAGGAACACTAGACCCTGAGACAGAATCATGCGTGCTGGCATAAAGCTCCTGATCTTTAGAGTGGAGTTCTCTCAGCTCTACCTTGCTGAACTTGAATTGCATTCCCTAACCAGATTGTACTACATGTAATGTCTTACAATCTGTTATCATTCATGCAATCAAAATATAAACTAGTTCCAATACAGTCTGTCGAACTATGAGTAAACAACATTATAATTAAAGCTAAGATTTAGTCTTGGGTATTTTTAGTAAGAGTCAGAGACAGACCACGGGCAATAAACAAAAATTCACGGCCCGTGACCTGCCCATGACTTGTACTATAAATACCACTGACTAAATCTTAGGTGCTCTGGGGTGCACCTGCGGTGCCACTGCTGCTCACGGGTGGGGAGGGCTCTGGGGCACCACTGCTGCTCAGGGGTGCCGCTGCTGCTCTGGAAGGGAGGCAGCCCAGGGCTCTGCTGTTGCTCTGGGGGTTGGGCAGCCCAGTGGGGGGGGGGGTGCTGCCCCAGTGCTTCGGGACATCACCTGGGACTGCTGCTCCTTTGGTGGCCCCAGGGGCCAGCTGCCTGGGGCCACCTGAACAGCAGCCGGTGCAGCAGCAGCTGCTTGGGTGGCCCTGGGGTCAGCCGTACCGGCTGCTGCAGGAGTCATGGAATTCCCGGACAGTCACGGAATCCAGGATCTCTGTGACAGACTTACAGCCTTAATTATAGCCTCTAGAGGGAGCCAAGTGATCCACCTCCAAGCCTTTTCGCTGTTACTTACATTCTTGCCTGAGTTGGAATGTGCAGTCAAATCATACAATCAAACATTTTCAATTAAACCCCCTATTTTTCCATTGAGGTCCAAGACTCAACGGGCTTGTCTACATGGGGACATCCAAGAAAATTAATCCAGATTAACTAAAGGTTGGCATTTTGAAGTTGATAGTTACACAGCACTTTTCATCAGTAGGTCTCAAAGTGCTTTACAAAGGAGGTCAGTATCATTATCCTCAATTTACAGAAGGGAAGTGACTTTTCCCAGGTCACCCAGCAGGTCCATGGCAGGGCCAGGACTTGAAACCATGAAATCTGAAATGCAGTCTAGTGCCCCATCCATTATATCACATTCCCTTCTCGTTAGCAGGAAGAGGTTCTCAGAGATAGCTGGTTTGTATTTTTTTTAATTGGAAATACAATGACAGCAGCAAATCTTAAAGGGATTGCGCCTGTGGGAGGGAACGCACATAGAGGATTCTTTAATGGCTAGTTTGCTGGAAATGAAACAAATCTCACAGATTGGTGGTGAGATGGCCGGTGAAGTAAAGTGTCTTAAAGTGCTGAGACACCTCATATCTGTGACAAGAAATACCACTTAGCAAAAGAGATTCCCTTACACTAACAAGTTCATGGCTGGGGCAGATATTCCACTCAGCCTCTTCTTCCTCCCCTTTTGGATTATTTGTTATTACAGTAGCAACCAAATGCCTCAGTCAGAACCAAGGGTCCCATTGTGGTAGGTGTTTTACAATTAATCTCTTGGTTTTCTATTCTAGTACAAACAAAGAGAGGGCTGGCCTAAAAATTCTCTTGTGGTTTTGTTTTCTGTAGTATACTCCGGAGTGCGGATGGTTACATATGAGCACCTTCGTGACTCTGTGCTTGGTGGAGCTGAAGATGAGAGCTTTCCTCTTTGGTAAATGTGCTACTGCCTACTGTTGGGGTTGTTGTCGTTGCAGCAGTTCTCTAGGCCCTGGAAAATTGTCTCTCACAGCTTGTCTACACAAGAAAGCTGCACCGGTTTAACTAAGGTGTGAATTTAAATTGATTTAATTAATCCAGTGCAAACATCTGTGAGGAACTCTTTATTTCAGTTGAAGAGCAGCTTCCCTTGGTTTCAGTCGACTGGGAACAGGTTTGAGCAAAACTGAAATAGGAGTGTCCACACAGGGGTTTCCACTGGTTTGACCAAATTAGTTTAAAAACCTGCGCAACTTTCCTGTGTAAACAAGGGCCTGGAGTGAAATTAATTCATATGCAGTTGGCCAACACAAGGCTTATGCAACATGTAAGTTACTATTTGATCTCTACTTTGAAGATTTAAGTGGTGCATAGTCCTTGCATTGGTTGTTTGCACAGAGTGAATTTCACCCTAAATCACTAACTTGCAAGTCAGTAATTTGCAATGAATCTCCCTATTATTAAAGAGAGTTGGCAGTTTTTCAAAGAAATATTACTGAGGGCACAAGAGCAAACTATACTACTGCATAGGAAAGATAGGCAGTATGGCAGGAGACAGCCCTGGCTTAACCAGGAGATCTTCAAGGATCTGAAACTCAGAAAAGAGTCCCACAAAAAGTGGAAACTAGGTTAAATTACAGAGGATGAATAGAAACAAACAACACAAGCATGTATAGACAAAATAAGAAAGGCCAAGGCACAAAATGAGATTAAACTAGCTAGAGACATAAAGAATAACAACATTCTACACATACATTGTAAGGAAGAGGAAGACCAAGGACAGGGTAGGCACTGTTATTCAATGGTGGGGAGCGAGGGGGAACAATAACAGAAAATGTGGAAATGGCAGAAGTGCTAAATGACCACCAGATCCTCTTCTTCAGTACTAGTTGTGGTTTTTGATTTTTTCCTTCCTAAGTGAAGTACTTTGCACTTGTCTTTATTGAATTTCATCTGGTTTAATTCAGACTAATTCTCCTATTTGTCAAGGTCATTTTCAATTTTAAACCTGTCCAACAAAGTGCTTGCAATCCTTCCCACCTTGGTGTCATCGGCAAATTTTATAAGCATACTCTCTACTCGATTATCCAAGTCATTAATGAAAATATTTAATAGTACCAGACTCAGGATAGACCCTGTATTTAACCCACTTGGTGTGTCCTCCCAAGTTGACAGCAAACCACTAATAACTACTCTTCAAGTATTATCTTCCGAACAGTTGTGCACCTACCTAATAGTAATTTCATCTAGACCACATTTCCTTAGTTTGCTTATGAGAATGTCATACGGAACTGTGTCAAAAGCCTTACTAACATCAAGGTATATTACTTCTAGTGCTTCCCCCCATCCACTAGGTCAGTAATCCTATCAGAGAAGGAAATTAAGTTGGTTTGGCATAATTTATTCTTGACAAATCCACACTGATTATTCCTTATAAACCTATTATGTTCCAGGTACTTAAAAATTGATTAATAATTTGCTCTAATATCTTTCCAGGTATTGAAGTTAGGCTGCCTGGTCTATAATTCCCTCAGTCCTCCTTGTTCCCCTTTTGCAAGATTGGTACTGTACTATGTTTGCCCTTTTCCAGTCTTCTAGGACCTCTTGTGTCCTCCAGGAGTTCTCAAAGATAATTGCTAATAGCTCTGAGGTTGCTTCAGCTAATTCCGTAAGGATGAATTTCATCAGGCCCTGCTGACTTGAATAAATCTAACTTATATAAATATTTTCAACCCATTCTTTCCCTATTTTGGCTTGCATTCCTTCCCAGGCTCAGATTTTGTCATGCATATTTTTAGTAAAAGTCACTGACAGGTCACGGGCAATAAAGAAAAATTCATGGAAGCCCATGACCTATCCGTGACTTTTATTAAAAATATGCATGACAAAATGGGGAGCTGCAGGCTCCCCACACCACTCAGGGGTGCCTGGCTTGGAGCTGCAGGGTCCCCACATCACCAGTGGCTCCAAGCTTGAGCACCCCTGCCACCTGTGGTGGCTCTGTGCTCCCAGGCACCCCCACCGGCTGCAGCGGCTCTGTGCTCCTGGGCACCCCTGCTCGCTGTGGCAGCTCCGTGCTCCCGGGCACCCCCGCCAGCTGCGGGGCCAGGAGCTGCAGAGCAGCTGCAGCGGCTGGGAGCTCCCAGGGGCCCCAGTGCCCGCCGCGGCCAGGATCTTGCAGAGCGGCCCCGCTGCCTGGGAGCTGTGGGGCACCCTGCCTCCCTCTGTGGCTGGGAGCTTGGACCCCGTAGTTGCAAGCTACGGCGACCCTACAGCGGGGTGCTCAAGTCACGGAGGTTTCTGGAAGTCACAGATTCTGTGATTTCTGTGACATCTGTGACAAACTTGTAGCCTTAGTTTTTAGCTCTCCTTCCCCGCTAAGTAGACAACCTACACTTTCCTTTGTCTTTCTCTTGCTCCTAGTGTGTTTAAATAAGCTCTTCCTGTTGCCTTTTATGTCCCTTGCCAGGTATAACTCATTTTGTGCCTTAGCATTTTTGATTTTGTCTCTACATCCTTGTGGAGACTGAAGTGTTCTCCTACTGGTTTTTGAATGTTATAATTCTTGATGTCTGATTTGTGTCCATTTATTCTTTGCATAGAGACTGTCCGGTTTGGCCAATGAACATGGCAGAGGGGCATTGCTGGCACATAGATTCATAGATATTAAGGTCAGAGGGGACTATTATGATCATCTAGTCTGACCTCCTGCACAATGCAGGCCACCGAATCTCACCCACCCACTCCTGAAATAAACCTCTCTCCTATGTCTGAGCTATTGAAGTCCTCAAATCATGGTTTAAAGACTTCAAGGTGCAGAGAATCCTCCAGCAAGT
The DNA here is from genome assembly GCF_015237465.2 of Chelonia mydas. Taxonomy (NCBI): domain Eukaryota; kingdom Metazoa; phylum Chordata; order Testudines; family Cheloniidae; genus Chelonia; species Chelonia mydas. The sequence continues at coordinate 14,603,442 of NC_057851.1, forward strand.
GACCCGTGCCCCATGCTGCAGAGGAAGGTGAAAAACCCCCAGGGCCTCTTCCAATCTGCCCTGGAGGAAAATTCCTTCCCAACCCCAAATATGGCGATCAGCTGAACCCTGAGCATGTGGACAAGATTCACCAGCCAGATACCCAGGAAAGAATTCTCTGTAGTAACTCAGATTCCATCCCATCTAACATTCCATCACAGGCCACTGGGCCTATTTACCATGAATAGTTAAAGATCAATTAATTGCCAAAATCATGTTATCCCATCATACCTTCTCCTCCATAAACTTATCGAGTTTAATCTTGAAGCCAGATAAGTCTTTTGCTCCCACTGCTTCCCTTGGAGGGCAGTTCCAGAACTTTACTCCTCTGATGGTTAGAAACCTTCATCTAATTTCAAGTCTAAACTTCCTGATGGCCAGTTTATATCCATTTGTTCTTGTGCCCACACTGGTACTGAGCTTAAATAATTCCTCTCCCTCTCTGGTATTTATCCCTCTGATATATTTATAGAGAGTAATCATATCTCCCCTCAGCCTTCTTTTGGTTAGGCTAAACAAGCCAAGCTCCTTGAGTCTCCTTTCATAAGACAGGTTTCCCATTCCTCGGATCATCCTAGTAGTCCTTCTCTGTACCTGTTCCAGTTTGAATTCATTCTTCTTAAACATGGGAGACCAGAACTGCACACAGTATTCCAGATGAGGTCTCACCAGTGCCTTGTATAATGGTACTAACACCTCCTTATCTCTACTGGAAATACCTCGCCTGATGCATCCCAAGACTGCACTAGCTTTTTTCACGGCCATATCACATTGGCGGCTCATAGTCATCCTGTGGTCAAACAATACTCCAAGGTCCTTCTCCTCTTCCGTTACTTCTAATTGATGCGTCCCCAGCTTATAACTAAAATTCTTGTTATTAATCCCTAAATGCATGACGTTACACTTCTCACTATTAAATTTCATCCTATTACTATTACTCCAGTTTACAAGGTCATCCAGATCCTCCTGCATGATATACCGGTCCTTCTCTAAATTGGCAATACCCCCCAGCTTTTTATCATCCGCAAACTTTATTAGCACACTCCCACTTTTTGTGCCGAGGTCAGTAATAAAAAGACTAAATAAGATTGGTCCCAAAACCGATCCCTGATGAACTCCACTGGTAACCTCCCTCCAGGCTGACAGTTCACCTTTCAGTATGACCCGCTGTAGTCTCCCCTTTAACCAATTCCTTATCCACCTTTCAATTTTCATGTTGATCCCCACCTTTTCCAATTTAACTAATAATTCCCCATGTGGCACCGTATCAAACGCCTTACTGAAATCTAGGTAAATTAGATCCACTGCGTTTCCTTTGTCTAAAAAATCTGTTACTTTCTCAAAGAAGGAGATCAGGTTGATTTGGCACGATCTACCTTTTGTAAAACCATGTTGTATTTTGTCCCATTTACCATTGACCTCAATGTCCTTAACTACTTTTTCCTTCAAAATTTTTTCCAAGACCTTGCATACTACAGATGTCAAACTAACAGGCCTGTAGTTACCCGGATCACTTTTTTTCCCTTTCTTAAAAACAGGAACTATGTTAGCAATTCTCCAGTCATATGGTACAACCCTGATGGCATATATCACATTGGTAGATGCGCAGGTGAACAACCCTTGATGGTGTGGCTGATGTGGTTAGGTCCTATGATGTGGTTAGGTCCTGGCCATCATGTGCCAGCAATGTCCCTCTGCCATGTACATTGGCCAAACTACAAAAGAATAAATGGACAAAAATCAGATACCAAGAATTGTAACATTCAAAACCCAGTAGGAGAGCACTTCAGTCTCCCTGGACACTCAATAACAGACTTAAAAGTGGCAATTCTTCAACAAAAAAAACTTTAATAACAGACTTCAGTGAGAAACTGCAGAACTGGAATTAATCTGCAAACTTGACACCATCAAATTAGGCCTGAATAAAGACTGGGAGTGGCTGGGTCACTACAAAAAGTAATTTGCCATCTGATATTCACCCCTTCTTGTCAACTGTTGGGAATGGGCCACATCCACCCGGATTAAATTGGCCTTGTTAGCACTGACCCCCAACTTGGTAAGGCAACTCACAGCTTTTCATGTGCTGTATATTTGTACCTGCCTATTGTACTTTTCACTCCATGCATCTGAGGAAGTGGGTTATAGCCCACAAAAGCTTATGCCCAAATAAATTTGTTAGTCTCGAAGGTGCCACAAGGAATCCTCGTTGTTTTCCCTTTGAAGTGTTAATATGTTGAATACTCCTCCGTCTCACCTGGCTAGTTGCATTACTTGCCTGAGCTCAGACTTCTGGGGGCTACCTCCAAAAATCACAGAACTTGAGGAGGTGCTGCAGATGGTGTAGCCATGAAAGTAACAACTTGGAATGCAATGGGAATAGCAAGAGTTTCCAAGAAGACCATTCTTGAGTCCCACACCCCACTGCTGTGCAAATTCACTTAAAAAAAAAAACAAGCAAACCAAAAAACAGAAAAAGACTATTTGATACCAATTTCTTCCCAAATAAAAAAGAGAAATCACAAAGGGAAAGTGCAATTAAGGGGAAGGGACTAACTTCTGGCTATTTCAATGTTTCCTGAGTGCAACCAGCACATAATTGGTAATGTATATTAAATATTTTATTTCCAAGTTACCTTTAACACTGTATAAAACTGACAAGAACATTATAGACTATATTAGCCATCTGGAGTTACTACAATCATTGATTAAGCTCTGGCTGTTCACATGAGAAGTGGTTGTTTAAGATTCTATTTCACGTGGAAGATGCTACAGAGCTCATTAGGTGAGGAATTTATTTTCATTGAGGAAACAGGCATTGTGACTTCATAGTTGTTAACGTCTTGAATGTATTCTGGAGAAAAATGGGAGTTTAGGTCCCACTTTACTTTTGTACAGGAAATCTGTAGTTGGAGGGATGGCAGCTGGTGCCATTGGTCAGTTTTTTGCCAGTCCAACTGATCTGGTGAAGGTGCAGATGCAAATGGAAGGAAAGAGGAGACTAGAAGGGAAACCATTACGGTGAGTTCTCAAGTAAGCTAATTTTAATTGGCATTTTTTTGTTGTTGTCAGTGGTCATTCTGTGGATGTTGACAAGTGCCATGCAGTATGGGACAGATTTTTAGGACTTTGTATGTGCAAAAATATATGCATATATATGCACCTAATTTATACATACCATTACTGCACAAAACCTTGTGGTTTAAGCAAGTTTTTTTTTTTTTTTTTTTTTTTTTTTTTACAGAGGAGAGCTTAAGTGATTAAAATGACACACAGAGCCCAGATCCTCAGCTGGTGTACTTCAGCATAGCTCCATCAATGGAACTGTGCTTATTTATACCAGCTAAGGATCTGGCTGGAGACTGAACTCCCATCAAAATAGTTTCTTCAAGTCATGGTTGAGGCACATTGGTGGGGCAGTGTGGGGAAGCTTGCATTATCACTGCCCTTAATTATAAAGGATCTCTTCTGGGGATAAACAGAGGACTTCAGTCTTCAGGGCTGTAACAGGTCAATAACCTTTACTAGCATTAAACTTTCCTATGAATTTTTTTTTTTTTTTTTGGAAAATGTGTGCTACAGAAAGCACAAGAAGTCCTCCTTGCATGTGTACAACAGAAGTTTATCCATCACTGAATTCTCTACTCATTAGCTGTATGAATGAATGTTTGTAAAGACATATGAGATGCTAGAGAAATGTCAAATGTTATTTATTTCAGATTTCATGGAGTTCACCATGCATTTGTGAAGATCCTGTCTGAAGGGGGAATTCAGGGCCTTTGGGCAGGTTGGGTGCCAAATGTCCAAAGAGCTGCTCTGGTAAACATGGGAGGTAAACATAATAAAGTAGGCCTGAGCTCCTTAAGTGACTCTCTCTTCCTTTGTCCTTCCAGGACCATTGAGATAAGTTGGGTTATCTTTGCCATCTTTCCTGAGGTTTTATCTGTAGGATGGTGAGGTCTTCTGGGTTCAGGGATGTTGCCTAAGGAGTGCCCTCCATAATCATGTCCCCCAATGTTCAGTAGAAGCCTCTTTCTCTGCGTCAGTTTACTTTTGACCTTTTGTCATTTTTTTGTTGGCCTGTTTAAATTTGCTTAGCAGAATGGCTGGTAATTTCTAGGCCACTTAACCCAAGGCTATTTTAAGTATTTGTTGCTGATGTATGTAAATCCCTTTTTAAGATTGATGGGCCAGGGTCAGAGGTGGCATAAGTTATACATCACTAAGGCTAGAGAAAGGATAACAAGAAGGTATAAAAGTTAAAGTATCCATTGTCATAGGTGAGTCTGGTCCTTTAAGAACGTGTGGGCCTTGTCCACTTGTGGCCAACTAATTACCTCTAACTAAGTTTAGAAGGGGATCATGTGATAGTTATTAGGAAGAAGGAGGCTAGCATGATACTGGAAGGACCAGCAAGGATGGGCCTTGTGAGGGGCACCTGGAATCCCTGACTTGGGGAAAGAAAAGTGCTCGGGGCTTAGGGAAGAAGCCTGCCTCTGGTGAAAGCCCTGGGAGGAACCACCTTATGAAGGGAGTCTGGATGTACCGTTAAAGGACTGGCTTTAAGACAGTTTTAAGGAAGAAGAGCCCAGGAATGGTTGGACTGGAAGAACTCTCTGGGGAAGAAGAGCCTGTTATTGTTTCTGTACGTTGGGTGTTTGAATGTGGGGAATCCACCTGTAATTGTTGAAGTAAGAAGGTAAAATTGTGCCAATATAAAAGGCCAGGCTGGTTGTCAGAACAGCTAAAGACTGGTGGAATTCTTGTATAGAAACCCACGCCTGTGGTTAAACTGAGGAGATTTATGCCTGTGTTGCTGAGGTTGGTCACTGGAGGGTGCTTATGTCTAGGGGTTACGCGCACACACACACACACACACTAATTTAGTCTTTCCATCCCTCAGAAGAAAAGCTATACCAATTCAGACTCTCTTACATTTAGTTGCATCTGTTTACTAACATGTAACTTCTACCCCTTATACATTTGTCCTGAAAAACACTATAAAGTAGGGTTGTCGTTTAATCGCAGTTAACTCATGTGATTAACTCAAAAAAATTAATAGCAGTTTTAATCGCACTGTTAAACAATAGAATACCAATTGAAATTTGTTAAATCTTTTGGATGTTTTTCTATATTTTCATATATATTGTATTCTGTATTGTAACTGAAATCGGTGTATATTATTTTTATTACAAATATTTGCACTGTAAAAATGAAAAATAGTATTTTTCAATTCACCTCATACAAGTACTGTAGTGCAATCTCTTTGTCGGGAAAGTGCAACTTAAAAATGTAGATTTTTTTTTTTTGGTTACATAACTGCACTCAGAACCAAAACAATCTAAAACTTCATAGCCCGTCCCCTGAAATGGTGGTTGAAGCATGAAGGGACATATGAATCTTTAGCGCATCTGGCACGTAAATATCTTGTGACACTGGCTACAACAGTGCCATGCCAACGCCTGTTCTCACTTTCGGGTGACATTTCAGGTGACATTGTAAACAAGAAGTAGGCAGCATTATCTCCTGCAAATGTAAACAAACTTGTTTGTCTCAGCGATAGGCTGAAAAAGAAGTAGGGCTGAGTGAACTTGTAGGCTCTAAAATTTTACAGTTTTATTTTTGAATGCATTTTTTGTATATAATTCTACATTTGTAAGTTCAACTTTCATGATAAAGAGATTGCACTACAGTACTTATATTAGGTGAATTGAAAAATACTATTTCTTTTGTTACTTTACAGTGCAAATACTTGTAATCAAAAATAAAGTGAGCACTGTACACTTTGTATTCTGTGTTGTAATTGAAATCAATATATTTGAAAATGTAGAAAACATCCAAAAATATTTAAATAAATGGTATTCTATTGTTTAACAGTGCGAATAATCACACGATTAATTTTTTTAATTGCACGATTAATTGTGATTAATTTTTTTAATCGCTTGACAGCCCTACTATAAAGTATTATGGAAGTCTGCATGGTTCTGTAGATAAAGCACCATATCTAAGGTCAGGACACCTGTCTTCTATTCCTAAATCTATCATTAATTTTCTAGGAGACTGCTGGTCTTCACTTAAATCCTTAGTCACTTTAACTTACACTTCCTTCCAACCCTTTATCAAATTATCCCAATTTAGACTCCCTTATGCCCTCTATTATCATTTTTTGCCATTTGCAAAATGGGGATAATGGTGCCTACACAGGGAAAGAAAAGTGATAGAGAAGTGAAAAAAAAATCCTTTTTAGAGTTATATGAATGTTTCCAATTTTGTTTGACAACATTTTTGCCAAATTTCCCCTTGGTCATTTGTTTTCCAAGTTACTGTTTTCATGTTAAACAAGGGGAAAGGTGGGCAGTTTCGGGAAGAGAGAGAGTTCAATTATTCTATATGCATATTCCAATAATATGTTTTCCGATGGAGGCAGGGGGAAAGCAGAGAGGAGGCTTTAGATATAGCTGAGGGCAGCAGAAAAGGGGAACAGGGTATATGCCAGCCTGGTGCAACTCTTGTAGTCAATGGGTTACACCAGGGATTTATTTAGCACAGGTCTTTATCTCCTAAATCAATAACAAGGAGCCTGAATACCAAGTAACTTCTCATTTATGCTTATTTCCGCTAATTACTGTCTTTACAGATCTGACTACTTATGACTCAGTGAAACACTTTTTACTTCTGAACACACCACTTCAGGACAATAGTGTGACTCACAGCATCGCAAGGTGCCTTATTATTTTATTATCCCCTCCCACCTCTCTAAGGAGATAACTTTTATCCACGAGCTAATCACTCAGTGATGTTATAATGTTCAGGACATTCACATTGCTGCTTCCCTCTGTCTTCCAATTATTGCTTCTTCAGAGGTAGCCATAACAGGGCACTCAAATGCAACTTGGGAACTTGGGTTCTATTCCCAGCTCTGCCAGTAACTTGCTGTGTAGTCATGGGCAAATCACTTTACTTCTTGTTGCTTCCGTTACCAATGCTGTAGCTGGGAATAATGCTACTTACCCAATGTTGCAAAGCACTTTGAGATTGCATATGAAAGTGCTAGGTGGTGGTAAATTATACACAGTATATTTGGAATTCTGTGACTAAGTATTGTACCTGGAGATGGAGCAGGAGCAGACAGAGAATAGACAGTAGCTGACCAGTAACCAAAAAGCAAGAACTGAAAGGGAACTAGTAGAAAGAACAGGAGATGCACCTAATGTTGATAGGTGTCTCCTTGGTGAAGAACTTGATCCTAGGCAGAAGTGGGCCAGATGTAGAGAACAGGATGGTATACTGCCTACTGAGCACCAAGGCAAATCATATTCCAATAAAGGTGTCAGATATCCTAAGGAGAGAAGAGGGAAGTGATGGACTTGCAGTTTAGGCAATGGTCTGGGACTCAGGAGATCACATTCTCCTCATCTTATTCCATCTGCTCAATGGGAGGAGTATTAAAATCAGACACACTGTAGATGGCTCTCTGGGCCTCTCTCCATAGGCTGTTTTTAACTATGTACATATGCTGCTTCTCTGGAGACCAGTGTAACTGTGTGTATGGAAAAATTAGGTGATACCTTAAATGATCTGGTAGGGTTCGGTCCTAAACTACTTTATCTTCATTTCGTCTTCTACCCTCAACTTGTACATAGATTCATAGATATTTAGGTCAGAAGGGACCATTATGATCATCTAGTCTGACCTCCTGCACAATGCAGGCCACAGAATTTCACCCACCATTCCTGCAAAAAACCTCACACCTATATCTGTGCTACTGAAGTCCTCAAATCGTAGTTTAAAGACTTCAAGGAGCAGAGAATCCTCCAGCAAGTGACCCGTGCCCCATGCTACAGAGGAAGGCGAAAAACCTCCAGGGCCTCTTCCAATCTGCCCTGGAGGAAAATTCCTTCCCGACCCCAAATATGGCGATCAGCTAAACCCTGAGCATATGGGCAGGATTCATCAGCCAGATACTACAGAAAATTCTTTCCTGGGTAACTCAGATCCCACCCCATCTGATATCCCATCACAGGCCTTTGGGCCTATTTACCATGAATATTTAATTACCAAAACCATGTTATCGCATCATACCATCTCCTCCATAAACTTATCGAGTTTAATCTTAAAGCCAGATAGATCTTTTGCCCCCACTGCTTCCCAGGGAAGGCTGTTCCAGAACTTCACTCCTCTGAAGTTGGTTAGAAACCTTCGTCTAATTTCTAGTCTAAATTTCCTGGTGGCCAGTTTATATCCATTTGTTCTTGTGTCCACATTGGTACTGAGGTTAAATAATTCCTCTCCCTCTCCGGTATTTATCCCTCTGATATATTTATAGAAAGCAATCATATCTCCCCTCAACCTTCTTTTAGTTAGGCTAAACAAGCCACGCTCCTTGAGTCGCCTTTCATAAGACAAGTTTTCCATTTCTCGGATCATCCTAGTAGCCCTTCTCTGTACCTGTTCCAGTTTGAATTCATCCTTCTTAAACATGGGAGACCAGAACTGCACACAGTATTCCACGTGAGGTCTCACCAGTGCCTTTTATAACGGTACTAAAACCTCCTTATCCCTACTGGAAAAACCTCTCCTGATGCATCCCAAGACCGCATTAGCCTTTTTCACGGCCATATCACATTGGCGGCTCATAGTCATCCTATGATCAACCAATACTCCAAGGTCCTTTTCCTCCTCCGTTACTTCTAATTGATGTGTCCCTAGCTTATAACTAAAATTCTTGTTATTAATCCCTAAATGCAGGACCTTACACCTCTCACTATTAAATTTCATCCTATTACTACTACTCCAGTTTACAAGGTCATCCAGATCCTCCTGTAGGATATCCCGGTCCTTCTCTAAATTGGCAATACCTCCCAGCTTTGTATCATCCGCAAACTTTATTAGCACACACCCACTTTTTGTGCCAAGGTCAGTAATAAAAAGATTAAATAAGATTGGTCCCAAAACCGATCCTTGAGGAACTCCACTGGGGCCGGGCAGGATGCTGAGGCAATGCTTCCCAGCTCTGTCCTAACTGGGAAACCCACATTAAGTTATGAGGCATTAATCATGGTTTAATGACAACAGCCATAAAAATGTCTTTATTATTGAAACTCAGATGTAGGTGGTTGAATTGGGATGATAAATCTTGATGTGTTTTTTCTTCAAATAGTGTTTTTTATTGATAGTGTATGTTCCGGCCTGGTAGCTGCTATCCTGGGAACTCCTGCTGATGTCATCAAAACGCGGATAATGAACCAACCAAGAGATAAACAGGGAAGGTATGGATATTTCTGAGAGGGTATTTCCCAGCTTCAGTAGTAATTTGGGACGTGAACTGAACTCCCAATGAAGTCAATGGAAAGATTCACATTGATTTCTTCGATACAGCAGGCTTTGGATCTCTAGTCTACTCTTAATCTTTCTGCTTATTGTCTTGGTGTTTATTTTTGCATATAAAAGCTATTTTTGTAGTAATGGTCCATAACTATATAAAGTTCTTCCTTAGTTTAAAGTATATAGTTTACTTTTGGGGGCTGAATTAATCCCTGGTATAGCTTCATTGACTTCAGTGGGTCTATGCCAGGGATCTTATTTCTAAATGTAACCTTTCATAGGAACTACCCTAATGGAAGATTTGGGGGTGCTATATTGGGTGGGGGTGATGGTGCTGAAACACTTTCATTTCCTACAGTCTACTTGTGTATTTGTAACACCAACTTCATTTTGTTCTACTTCCTTGTTGCTAGGGGACTGCTGTATAAGTCTTCTACAGACTGCTTGATACAGGCTATACAAGGTGAAGGATTTATGTCTCTATACAAAGGCTTTTTACCAACCTGGATGCGAATGGTAAATGACTTTTCCTCTTTTAGTATAAACTCTTTACAACTAAATAGTTTGTAATGCAGTGTTGTACAACTACAGGGGTTCCTTCAATGCATTAAGACCCTTATCCTGCCAGGTGCTGAATGCCTTCAATTCCCATTGACTTTGCTGAGAACTGAAGTTGGAGCGCTTTGTAGGAGGCGCTCAGCATCCTGCAGGATTGGGTCCTAAAACAGAATTAGAGAACTACACAGAACATCTTACAGCAATAATGATATTAAAGTATGTATTTCATAGTCTTTTGTTGCATTTACTGTATCATTAAACTTGGAAAATATTAATATGAGGTTTTAAAAATGAATTAAATTAGTGTGGATTCTTAGTACACTAGTCATTTAAATCTGGAGGCATGAACCCAAGCATTGCCTCCAGTTACATGGAAAGACTGGTCTCTGTGTTTAAATACCTTCATGATAGGCACCGTAACTCCTTAGCTAGATTAGAGTTCTCATTTATTCACCTCACCAACCACATTGGCTGACATGACCGTCAGTGTTCGCTCAGAAGTGGTCCCAGGCCTGGAGTAATAGGGATGTTGCAGATCAAGACTGATGTGTACTGACAGAGGTTTGTGTCTCATTATGTGCCTGCCTTCATTCATCCTGAATTGTCACGTTCTCAGATCTCATAAGCCACATGCTTGTCTACACAGGGAAGCAGACAGGCATAGCTATAGCAGGATAATTATTCTGCTAAAGCTATGTCAGTGTAACTCTCTGTGTGGACACTCTATTCCAAAATTAATGTGACTTTTTTACTCTGCTTGCCCCAGTCTTCTTGTCCAACCACTCTCACCTCCCCCAGGCTCCTTGTCCCAGTCTCCCTGCTCGGTCAGAGCCAGTCTCCCCCTCTTCCGGGTCCTTGACCACTGTCAGTCTTTTACCCACTCACTTATTCTCAATCCCCTGGTTTCTTTTCCCCAGGTCCCAGACTCCTTTGCCAACCAGTCCCACTCCCACTGGCACCAATCTACTCCCTCCACTTCCGGTCCCCCCGGGTCTGACTCTTGTTCTCTGCATTCAAGTCAAGGAGCTTCCTCCTTCAGGGTGCTTGGGCACTGGCAAAGAGAGCACAGGAAAGAAAATCTTTCTGCTCTCAATTCCTGTGCCTGGTATCACAGCAGCTGGAAAGAACAACTGCAAGGAAAGTCCTGCTCAGCTACTGCATCCCTGGGCTGGACTATGTCCAGTACAGATGGAATCTTCAGAGAATTTAGCAGCCAAACTCTAACAAGTCTCTACTGAGCATGTGCCAACTGAGATTTTTTTCAAAGGTTTATAATTTGGCCAAATTTTGTGTGTTTTTTCATGGGGGGAAAAAGCAAAAGCACACCTCTGACACAGACAGGCACCTTGTCAAATTTCAGTTCCTTTCTCCAAAGTATGTTGGTACATAGGCGCCTCGCCTTGACTCCGCCCCTGCCCCCATTCCAACCCCTTCCCCAAAGTCCCCGCCCCAACTCTGCCCCCTCCCTGCCCCTATTCAGACTCCAGCCCCGGAGCACCCATGGAGTCAGCATGTATTGTTGGTGTGAGTGTTGCTGATCTAAACAGTTGTAAGAATTTCTTTAACATGGGCAAAACTATGTATTTTCCCCTAATTTTATTTTTGGAAACAGCTGAACAATTGTTGCTGAAATTTTCTGAAAATATTCAGCCTGCAGCATGGAAAATTTCAGCCCAAAGGGTTACATTTTAGCAAAATAAATTGGAAAGAGGGTCTTATGGGAGAGGTTGGGCAACCTTAACTATAGGCAACATATGACACCCTCCATAAACTTCTTATAATCTAGCTAAGACAAAGACTTTAATATAGTTATGTATTTATCCCTGTTATACTGGCTAATGAATACTTACTAAAATGTTACCTCTGTTCTTAGTTTGTAATAATTTGTATGGTTACTTTTGCAGGCTCCTTGGTCATTGGTATTCTGGCTTACCTATGAACAAATCAGAAGGATCTGTGGAGTTAGTTCTTTTTAAGATCTTGAAAGCATATACTAATAATCACATAACAAATAAAACAGAGTTGGAAATCCAGTAGATCATCAATAAAACACTCCATCCCTAAGGAAACTGGTTATTTTAGGAGACTGGCAATAGTCTCTCACCTTTACGTCATCACTTCAAATTCAGTCTGGTTGATAGTGATTTAATATTACCTTCTGATTGCCACTTGACAGATTACAGTACAGTAAAACCTGCCAAGAGTGACGACTCATGGGAGTTAGCAAAAGTGGTCTCTTGTAAGAGATGGCCACTCTTCAAAGGTTTGCACACGGGAGAGCGTTGGCTGCTGGCCCGGTGCCCGCTTGGCCATTCTCACCAGCAACAGTGCAGAAGTAAGGGTGGCATGGTATGGTACACTAGATCCCTACTGATAAGCAAAAATCAGTTTCTCCTACAGGTGTGTTTTTATGAATGGGAGTAAGAAAATGTGGTCACTGGTTGCAGATGACAGGTCATCCCTCTTTACAGTTTCTTCGCAGTTAAATTATAGGGGGAAAACTTTCTGTGTCCACTTTCTGTGTCGCTTGTGATGGGGTGGTCTCTCTTCGGAAGTGGTTGCTAAAGCAGTATATAGAATTGGTGGTCTCCATGGCATAAGTGTCCATCACAAAAAGCACAACTCCACCTGGCAATAAGTGTCAGCCATGGTGGAAGATTCAGCAAAGGCAAAACAACTTACTAAGCAAGTACACTAAATTACCTTTTTAATCCTAGAGAGGGCTCCTGTAGCTAAGGATGAGACTTGATTGAGCTCTAGATAGTTCTATAGAATGTACCTTTTTAATCGTGCATTATACATGTTCTGTGGATAAATAAAAGACTCAAGTGTAAATTTTGCAGCCTTTCATTAGAATTAGACAAACACACAGATGTACACAATAAAGGAAAATACATCTCCTGTAGCTACCTCTTCATTAGAGGTATGTCATTTTTTAGCAAACCAAGCATTAAGTACTAGGTGCTGTAATAAGTTAATACAGTAGATTCAGCTGTGAAGACTTGCCCGCAGATATGTTTGATATAACACGTGAAAGGAACTGATAGGTTCAACTTATTTCTCAATGGATGTATACCCTCTTCACACCACCACTAGCTGTTTGAATCATAGAATATCAGGGTTGGAAGGGACCTCAGGAGGTTATCTAGTCCAACCCCCTGCTCGAAGCAGGACCAATCCCCAACTAAATCATCCCACATGATGTTTGGACACACTACTGTGCTACTGGTGAAATGCACCAGTACAGAGGGAATCATAATGATTAGAGACTGAAGGTCTTTTGGACAGGTGTCTTTTGAGAACCCCAGTGGTACGTTAGCAGGTCAGGACTAATTTGTACCAGCAGAGCTTTGTGTAAAAACATGTATAGTACCTGCCCTCAGTTTGCCTAGATCTTACTGGATTCTCTTTCATAACCACAAAATGTTTTCAATCTACAAATGGTTAAATGATGTTATGAACATTTTGAGTATCTTAATCAGGGTGGATGGAAACTGAACAACATCCTGCAATGGGAGGATCAAAACTGTAGCCTGTCTAACCAGACACCATTCAAATGCTGTCTGGATTTCAGAGGAGGGGGGAGGATACAACCAGCTGACACTAGCCAGCATTTGGACAGTGTGCTGGAACACAAAGTCCAATCCTGCTCTGAAAAATTGCTCTATAAAAATGTAAGGTCCCATGTTCATGTCTCAGTGTCTTTGATGTCAAATGTTTTCTGTTCATAAGCAGAATTTTTTTTTCTAACTGTCCTGAAAACTCAACCTGAGTTCCTTATTTTTCACACATCATCACAATCAATAATAAATCTGTGGGCAAAATTCTGCTCTCACCTTCAGTGGCCCTGCAAGTCTGGCCACCCAAGTAGACGTATCTGTGGATACACATAGGTAGTTATCTCTTCAGATGCTATTTTAATGGTCACTTTTCACTGTATTACAGAATTTTGATGAAAGACACTGTTTGGCTCTTACTAAAGCTATACCTAGGCAAGAAATATTTAAGGAAGAAACATAGTGCTTAATAAAGTTTAATATTGATGGCAGGAATCTGGCATGCTTTATGTTTACAAATGAATTAAAATATAAGTATTAAAAGTTGTAAGTACATTAAGTGCCAAATATACTGATGTACAGTAATAAACACCCATGCCGCAAAGTTCAAACGTAGGTGCCCAAAGTTAGACACTTAAATCCATTAGACATCTGAATAAATTGTCTGATGTTCAGCAATGTAAAGTGACTATAATTCTTATTGACTTCAGTGGGAAACTAAGCATCTCTGAAAATCAGGCCACTCTTATTTAGGTGCTTTGTTTTAAACACCTATGTTTGATTTTTTTTTTTTTTGGGGTGTACATTTATATGTAAGGCTACGATTTTTTACAGAGGTTATGGAAGTCATGGAATCTGTGACTTCCAATGACCTTCAGTGACCTCCATGACTTCAGCCCGTGGCAGCCAGGAGCTGCAGGGTCTCCCTGCCTGCAGGGAGATGCAGGCAGCAGGGGGCCTCCCCAGAACTCTGGGTTGCTGCAGGCAGCGGGGGTATCCCTAAGCTCCTGGGTGGCAGGGGGATCCTGGAGCTCTAAGCCCCGACAGGATATTTTTAGTAAAAGTCATGGACAGGTCATGGGCTTCCATGAATTTTTCTTTATTGCCCATGACTTTTATTAAAAATATCTGTGACAAAATCTTAACCTTGTTTACACATATTACTTGGTCAACATTGTCAATTATGTAGTGTATCACATTTCTTGAAACACTACATTTTAAAATGTGTTTAGACCTGCTGGCCTCATTTCTGAGCTGCATTCCCTCTCTATGCCATAGGAATGCAGATAGATCATCCTAACTAGAATTCCCCAGGCTAAGGATGACTCCCTGGAGAACAGAGGAGTGGTGTAATACCTTTATACTCATTTGCCCCAGTTCAGCCCTGCTGCAGGGGTGTATCAGGGGCAGCTCTGGGGTACAGACGGTTCTGTGCATTGGCTATTCTGGGACGGTGCAGTGGCCCACAGACAGATGTGGGAAGCTGTTTAAGTTACAGCTGTCCCCATCCTGCTAATTTGCAAAATTACTTTATGACACCTAATGGCTAATATTAGGAGCTTATTGTCCTGTGGTTTAGGGACGCTGGGCTTAGCACCCAGCCCTCAGTTTGTGTGCCTTAGAGAAATTTTACATGCTAACCATGTGGTCCAGCTAGTAGAGGTGTAACACAGATTGCATCCACACAGAAACATGCTCCCAACTGTGCACTGCCATCACAACCACTGTTTGAATTGAGCAGCTGGGTGCGGCCCACAGACAATTCCCAGCATGTAGCACTTAACCCTGAGCCCAAACTGCAACTTACAGAGACAGATCCCAGCATAAAATGCTTCACCCTGAGCAATATGTAGTGACAGGTCCCAGCATCCAACAATTCACCTTGACCTCAAGGAGTCTGTACTCAAGTCCCATAGCTTAATGCTTCACCCTGAGCCTGAGCTGCCTGTAGAGACAGCTCCCAGCATGCAATGCTTGGTCCTCAGCCCACCTAGCCTGTAAAGGCAGGTCCCTCCCAGCATGCAATGCTCTCCCCTGATGTCAAGCAGCATGTAAACAAGTCCCAGCATGCTATGCTTCACTCTAGACCAGATGCCAGCCCCTAATGGCTTGCCTTGAGCCCCAGTAGCCTGGAGACACCGCTCAGGCCTCCGCCCGCCTATCCCGCACCAAGGGCCTGAGGAGTACTGCTGACCCTCACCCCCTCCCTTCCCCTCTGACGGCAAGGGCCGCCCAACCTGTTCTTACCCCCCTCCTCCTGGGCAAAACGGACTGGACCAATGCGACCTCCCTCCTAACACAAACTTCATTCGTTTAACGGACGTTCTTTCTAGGGAGGCCCACGGACCACCCAACGGCGGCGGGAAGGGTCACGTGAGGAAGAAGAGCCTATAACAATGGAGCGTAGCGGGCCGGCCTCGTGCCGGACAGTTTGGGGGGTGGTCACGTGCCTCTCTACCAGCGGAACGGCCGCTAGCTCCCTTCCCAGTGCGCGGTCGGTCGCTCTGAGGGGGCGGCCGCGCTGGGGGATGTGCTCCGTGCAGGGGATCCCCAGTCCCGGCACCACCGTCAGCCTGAGGGTCTCCTTCGTGGACGTCCACCCAGAGGTGCCGCTGGTGCGGCTGTGGGGCCTGCTGGGCGAGCGCCGGGAGGAATATGCCCGCCTGCACCAGGACATCCAGGCTAAGGCCGGTCCGCGCCTGGTCGGCGCCCCGGGAGCCGTCTGGCCGGCGGCGGGGGCCGGGCTGTGCCCGGGGGATCTGTGCCTGGTGGAACTGGGGGACCATTGGCACCGCTGCCGGGTCGTGAGCCGCCAGGGCCAGCACTGCCGAGTCTTCCTGCTGGACGAGGGTCGCACGGTGACGACCGGCGCCTACTACCTGGCTCGGGGCGGGGACGAATTCTTCCACCTGCCCTCCGAGGTGCTGGGCTGCGTGCTGGCCGACCTGGTGCCGCCGGGGGCCGGGGCGGCCGGGGCGGGCGGCGGGGAGCAGCCGGCCGCCAGCTGGACGGCGGGCGCCCTGGAGTTCCTCGGCTACCTGCAAGCCAAGCAGGTGTCGGGGCTGGTGCGAGAGGTGCTGATGCCGCAGCGCCTGGTCCTGCTCGAGCTGCCTTGGCTGCTGGCCCAGATGCACCATTTGGGCCTGGCCAAGCAGGTCACTCCCAGCTGCTTCCGAGCCCTGCTCAAGCGCTGCCTGGCGGCACCCCGCCTGCTCGGCCAGCCCAAGCCGGAGCCCCCTGGCCCTACTTCATCTACGCAGTACCCTGTGGCTACCGCTCCCCAGCCGGGCCCGGACGCCCTGGATTTCTTCTACCCACGACTTCAGCTGGGGGTGACTGAGCCGGTGCTGGTGACCCAGATCTCCGACCCGCACCGCGTCTATTGCCAGCTGCAGAGCCTGTCCCAGGAGATCCGGCGCCTCTCGGACTCCTTGCACCAGATGTACGAGACGGCGGTCAGGTGGGAGCAGGATCCGCTACCCAAGCCGGGCTCCCCTTGCGCCGCACGCGGCGTAGACGGCCGCTGGTACCGCGCGCTGTTGCTGGAGATCTTCCCCGGGGAGCAGAGTCGGTTGGTGGCCCAGGTGATCTGCGTGGACTACGGCAGGAAGGAATTTGTCACCGGGGCTAACCTGCGCCGCCTGCCCGTGGAGTGTTTCCGCATGCCGGTAGTGACTTACCCGTGCGCCCTGCAGGGCATCTCGGACGGGGGCTGCGGCTGGTCCCGCTCCCAGCTCAGCGGGCTCAAGGCGCTGCTGCTGGGCAAGGCGGTGAGCGCCCGCATCGAAGCCTACAGCCCCTTCGAGCACCTCTACTACGTGAACCTGTACGGGGAGAAGGGCCTCAACCTGAACTGCCTCTATGGGGTGCAGACCCGCTGTCTGGCCCACAGCTTGCTGCAGGGCGGCCAGGGAGCGCAGGAGCAGCCGAAAGAGGAGGACGCCGACCCTCCTAAGGAGCCGGGGCCGCCGCCGCCGGACAGACTCCTTGCAACTGCGGCTCAGAGGGACCCGGCCGCTGCCCACCTACCAGGCGTGCGGCTGAAGGTGGGAGTGTTTTACGATGCCCAGGTGTCCTTCGTCCGAGACCCCTCAGAGTTCTGGCTGCGGCTGAAGGAGCACCTGCTGCCTTTCAGCCAGCTGATGCGGAGCATGAGCGACTTCTACTCCCCAGCCCAGAAGCTGGATGGCATCATCCTGGAGCCCCAGCCGAGATCGCTGTGCTGCGCCAAGTGGAAGGAGAATGCCTACTATCGGGCCATTATCACAAGGGTGCTGCGGAATGGGGTGGAAGTGCACCTGGTAGATAGAGGCAACAGGGAGATCTTGGACTGGTATAAGGTGAAGGAGCTGCTGCCTCAATTCAGGGAGCTGCCTGCTGTAGCTCTGAAGTGCTGTTTGGCAGATGTCTCTCCCCTGGGAGAGGCATGGAGTAAAGAGTCTGTGGCTCACTTTAAAAGGACAGTGCAGAGCAAAGAGCTGGTGATCCAGGTGTTGGCTACGCAGGGTGACAAGCATGTGATTGAAGTTCTTGACCAGTCTCAAACGGGGGAGAAAAATATAAGCAAAATCTTGTCCCAAGGAGGCTATGCAAAATTCCAGGGGGCTGAGATTCCAGAGGCTCTTCAGAAGTTATCTGCTCAGTCTCCGGGGCAGGATCCCAGAGAACGTGCTGGCGAGGGGGAGCTAGTGAGTTCAACAGCCAGGAAGAGTGGAATGCGATCCAAAACAATAAGAGACAACATAGCGCTGAATCCCTCTGTGCCTTTGACTGTCAAAGACCAGCCTACTGCAGAAACTTGCCATTTATCAAATGACTCCGCTCCTGATGAAAAAAAAATTAAGGGAAACCTAAATCTGCCCTCCTCTCTTACACAGTACTACTTGGAAATAAAACCAGGATCTCCTTATGAAGGTCAGCTGGAAGTTGGTAGTACAGTTCAGGTGGTAATATCCTATGTTGAAAGTCCTGGCTACTTTTGGTGTCAGTTGAGTAGCAACAACCAAGAACTTAAAACGCTAATGGCTGAAATTCAAGATTATTGCAAGACTTCAACACAGCCACATCACTGGGCAAGTCCAGTGTGTTTAGCAAAGTATTCAGAGGATGAGAAATGGTACAGAGCTTTGATTATTAGTGGAGAGCATTCTACAGAACAGGTAGAAGTGATATATGTTGACTATGGGAACAAGGAGCTGGTTTCTGTAAAGAATCTCTGCTCAATTAATGCAAATTTTTTGAAATTAAAGGCTCAGGCTTTCAGATGCAGCCTTTACAATTTAATCCAACCAAATGGTCAGGATCCTTTTATTTGGGATGAAAAAGCAATCCTAGCTTTTCAGGAGTTTGTTGATGAGACAGCAGATCATTTGGAACTGAAGTGTACAATATTTGCTCTAGCTGCCATAAACAATAAAGAGCTGTTTAATGTTGTGGACTTAATTACACCTTTTCAGAGTGTGTGCCATTTTTTAACCGAGAAAGGGTTGGCCAGACCTGTACCACCTCAAAAACCTCTGGCATCCTCTGTTCATCTACACTCTTATTATTATTCTACACATGACATCAAAATTGGAAGTGAAGAAGAGATTTATGTAACACATGTTGACAATCCATGGAAATTTTACTGCCAACTTGCCAGAAGTGCAAATGTTCTAGAACAGCTCACAAATAACATTGGTCAACTAAGCAAAGTACTGCACAGTTTAAAAATGTCACAAAACCCTGGAAACCTGTGTCTTGCAAGGTACACTGACGATCACTGGTACAGAGGAGTAGTTTTGAAAACCAAGCCTAATAAGGAAGTCTTCTTTGTAGACTTTGGGAATATACAGGTGATAAAGAAAGAAGACTTGATTCCTATACCCAGCGATGCATACGATATCTTGCTTTTGCCAATGCAAGCCATAAAATGTTCACTGTCTGATATCTCTAATATACCAAAAGAAGCTACCACATGGTTTGAAACCGCTGTCTTGGATAAGCCTTTAAAGATGGTAGTGGTAGCAAAAGAATCTGATGGAAAGCTGATAGTTGAACTGTATGATGGCAATATTCAAATTAATGCAAAAATGAAAGAGGGTTTAAGCTTACCAAGAAATAGAGAGTCTAACAAATATGTAGGAAATGAAACTCTGCATTCTAAAAACATAAAAGCTAAAGAAGAGAGGAATGAAAACATGAAGTTATCAGCAACATACATGAGAAAGTCTGAGAATAAAACTTGGAGATCTGAAATCCAAGGAGAGGAGTGCAATACCAAAACCAATTTTGTATGTAAGGATGTAAAACACTTCGAACCTGCTGCAAAAAGAGAGTTGTCAACCAAATTTCTAGGATCTGTGGAAAGATTTAACACTAACAAAGTTTTTCCCTCAACAAGTACTCCCTTAGTGGGTAAAAAGGTAGGTGAAAATAAATCTTTACCCTTTATAAAGAAAGAGATAAAGTCTGATATTGTTAAACCTGATACTCTTAAAACTAGAAATCAAGGAGAAAATAGTACACTCTTTCCGCTTAAAAGCATATGTGACTTGCCTCCAAGGAACTTAGTGCCTGGTCTGAAAACTTTAGTATACGTTTCTCATGTAAATAACCCTTCAGATTTTTATATCCAATTAGCAAGTGATGAGCCTCAACTTAACAATATTTCAGAAGGATTAAACAATAAAACAGGAACAGATAGTCTCAGTCAACAACAGTTGCAAGTAGGAGACTTAATTTGTGCAGTTTTTTCAGAAGACGGCTTGTGGTATCGAGCTGTAGTAAAACAGAAACTATCTGATGAACGGATCAGTGTACAATATATAGATTATGGCAACACTTCAGTAGTTAATGTTTGTGAAACAAATAGACTGCTTGAAAAATATTCATCAATTCCAATGATGAGTATTCATTCCTCGCTGGCTGGACTTCAGTCTAAACAGCTTACAAATTGGACACAGGAAGCAGTGAGTTATTTTTCAGAAAGAACAAGTGAAGTTCAAATAAACTGTGAATTTGTAGAGAAACTCAAAGACAGATGGGGAATTGTTCTCTATGATGAGAAAGGTATGATAGCAGTGGATTTGATTAATGAAACCTTTGCAACGAGAGAAGAATCTCAGTCAACAGAAGCACTTGACAGGAGAGAGAGTGGTGCTGATGTGGCAAATCAGTGTGAACCTCTGCCTTTTGATGAGAAAAATAAAGCTTTTAGTATAACGGACACTAAATCATTCTTCTGGAAGACTCCAGAGGTAGCTCAGACTGTAGAAATGTATGTCACTGTTGTAAAGGGCCCAGAATACTTTTGGTGTCAGATGGCTGATCCAGAAAATATAAACTACTTAGAAAAAAAACTACGGGAAACTGGAGAACTTGAAATAAGCAGTGTGGATGACTTCAGATCTAGTATTAGAAGTGGTGATATTTGCATAGCAAAGTATAGTGAAGATGGAAAACTTTACAGAGCAAAAGTTAGCAGCATAAAAGGTAACAACCTAACTGTGAGACATGTGGATTATGGATCTGAGGAACTTGTTGGCAGAGAGATGATTAGACAAATTCCTGATCAATTGCTTACAATACCTATGCAAGCGTTTCCATGCTGTCTGTCTGGATTTAATTCCCCAGAGAGTTCATGGAGTAATGAAGCAAAAGACAAGTTCTATGACATGACTGCAGAATATTTACTAGAGGTCACAATAATGGAAATACAAAAGGATAGCTCTTCTGAAATTCCCTTATCTGTTGTTAAACTGGAATGTAATGGAAAAAACATTAATGAGGAGATGAAATGTTTTTGGAAGCATAACACTGACACGACTTTGGCAAACATTCAGAACACGTTCAGTGAAAAGAATGAGGGTCTAGGGACAGATAATACAGATGCTGTTTGCCGTGAAAAAGCTGCGGCTTCTACTGGAGATGCTGAACAAGAAAATAGTGCTCTGCAGGATGCTTTACTCTGTGCAGAACCATTCCACCTGACAGACAATGGATGTCTAAATACTGCAGAAATTGAAGAAAAAGTGAGTCTCAAAACTGCTGATGAGCATCAGACCAATTTTGAAATACTTAATAAAGTAGAGAATCCTTTATTGGAAAAAGAGAGCGATAGCAAAACAAAGGTATATGCAGAACCAAAAACATCTGAATCACAGCTTCTTGCCAATAGTGAAGCAAAGGACTTAGTTCTTGAGCCATTTGAAGCACAGTTCTTGGAGGATGACGAACTCAAAGCAGAGATGTTAGAATTATCACTTGGAGTACAATCTTTCCTGGGTGAAGAAAGAAAGGAGCTGTTGGAACTTCCATCAGCTGAGGTGCAGCCTTCCCTGGGTGAGAATGAGAAGCTGTTGGAAATGGAGCAGTTACAAACACACTCTTCACTTGACGAACTGAAAAAGCTCTTACTGGAGCTAGAGTCACTTGAAGGGCTAGAGTCACTCGAAGGGCACCCTTTCTTGGATGGCAAAACAAAAGAAGAGGTGCTGGAAGTGGAGTCACTAAAAATGCAGACTTTCTTGACTGATGAAACAAAGGAAAAATTGTCAGAAGTGGAATCACTCCAAATACAGCTTTTGGATGATGAAACGGGGGAGCTAATGAAACTGAAATCCCTTGAAGTGTCACCTTCATTTAGTAATAGAGAGAATTGGTTGGAAATGGAGTCGTCACTTGAAATGCAGCCTGTATGTGGTGATGAAAGAGGGAAACTATTTGAACTGATACCATGTGAGGTACAGATTTCCTTGAGTGAAGAAACAAAGGAGAGTGTGGATTGGGACTTGGACTTGCTTGAAGTTCATCAAATGAAAGCTGTACCAACTGAGTTGGAAGTGGAGTCTTCCCTAGTAAAGACTTTACTTCGTAATGGAGCCAGGAAGGAGCTGGAACCAGAGACGCACAAAGTACAATCTTTGCTTGGTGCTGAAAGAAAAGAGGAATTGGAACTGGTGCCATCTGAGGTGCAGGCTTCTCTTGGTGATGAAACAAGGAAGGACCTGTTAGAGTTGGAATCATCTCTTTTAGAGCTTTCTGCAGATAAGTTTTCATTCCCCAAAACTGACTTTAAAAAGCAAGTGTCTACTTGCCCTGTAGAGCTTTGTGATGTAGGACAAGCTGACAGCAGAGGTGAAAAATGTAAGAAATGGCTAACTTTGCAAGAGAAGAGTTGTGCAGAACCGATGAACGCTTCATGCAAGTCTGGTTTCAGAGAGTATAAAAATACTCTTGTGAGTGGAGAGTCCTTGAGGCATAAGCCCTCAGATGAAGAAGAAATTGAAATAAGAGGAAAGCAGGATGCAACTTTAGCTGGTCATGGTGCAGGTATGTACCTTAATTATTTTAAAGAGCTATAGACTCAAACTGTACAGCACAGTAACATTTTGTTTTAAAAAATCAACAGTTGCAAATGCAAAATTTAGCTTAAATGTTTATAAAATATTTGACTGGGGTGTGTTTTGGAGAAGAAACTAATTCTAATGTTAAGATTAGACATGTGGGGAGGGGATGGGGAAATGAGGTCTGTGAGGTAAGATGCATAAAAAGTGCTATAGATAAAGGAATAATATATGAACATAGTGTTATGTGGTCCATGAGACACTCTTGATTTAGATCTATTCCACCCTTAAAACCTCTTGAATTCCTGGGTTTTAGTAATGAGTTAGCACTGCAAAGTCTCCTGTAAAATGCGTCCATTACTAACTCTAACAAATAAGAGTAGTTTCTTACCTGCAAACAGAGACCGAAAAGGCAGCAGGCAGAGGCAGTTAAATACACTGACAGTTTTTAATCAAGTCTAAAACTGTTACAGCAAATTTTGGTGACATTTCAAATCTTGTAGAGCAAAGTGAGCATGCCTGTAATCTAGAGGGGTTTGCTGTTGGCTCCAAATGTATGGTGTGGACATGTCTGAAGTGGTGTGAGGCTCGGATTTTGGAGATATCTGATGAAGGCACCAGGGTAAGTAGGACTTCAGAGCTCTCTCCATGTGTAGAAAAGATTCCATGTACATTAGAAATGCTTTGGTTGCTCCACGTGCATCCCACGTTCTCCAGACTCTCAGATTACTAGAGAGGTTACAGAGATTAAAATAGTTACAGTAGAACCTTAGAGTTACGAACGCCAGAGTTATGAACTGATCAGTCAACCACACACCTCGTTTGGAACCGGAAGTACGCAATCAGGCAGCAGCAGAGACCACCCCCCCCCCCCACAAAAAAGGCAGCAAATACAGTGCAGTAGTGGCTTAAATGCAAACTACTAAAAAAAAGAAAGGGAAAGCAGCATTTTTCTTCTGCATAGTACAGCTTCAAAGCCGTATTAAGTCAATGTTCAGCTGTAAACTTTTGAAAGAACAACCCTAATGTTTTGTTCAGAGATATGAACATTTCAGAGTTACAAACGATCTCCATTCTCAGAGTGTTTGTAATTCTGAGGTTCCACTGTAGTTAGTGTTGCTTGCTGCTTTTGGATTTCTAGAATACATAGTTACAGTTGCCTCTTGTATTGGTAAATAGAGTTACTCAATGGAAATTCACTTGGTAAGTAGATGCCAGGAGGTGCCAATGTAAAGGTTTTCAAGAACTTTTCCTATTAAATCTTTGTTTCCTAGTCTGATTTTTGAATGGTTTTGAAGAGTAGCTGCAGACATCTGATTATACACCTTAGACGAATAAATGTCTGAACCAGAAACTGAACACTATATACTCTTTTCTCCCTTCTTTCATTTTACAGGAATTGTATACTTAGTGTTTTACATGATATGCCAGTTGTGGACTTTTTTTCCATTAACGTGTTGTGTTATGTGTATTCTGTATAAACTGGTAATGCCTACTAGACTAAGGTTAATGTTTTATCTGTATAGGTTTTGAATCTCTCTAATGGCAATGAGGAGATAGTGAATCCTGAGAATGTTTGGAATGGTATTCCTGAAGTGACTAAGAGTCCATCTGAGGTACAGTGTTATAGCTCTTGGTAAATATTTGGGGAAACCTAATGGAGATAAAATATTCAGTGTCTGGAATTTTGAGTTGTAATCTTTGTGTGACCATGAGGGATAACACCAACACCAACCCACCCAACCTTTATCTGGAAAATCTTGATGTTCAAGTTTATCAAACTGCCTGATACACTGTAGCTTCTAAGTGACCCCTGTGGCCCTCCTTTTTTAAAACCTGAAGAGTGGAGTATAACTGGCTAGCCCTCAGCCAGTTACTTGGATAAGGAATATTATTATTTTGGGTTGTGTGAAACCCAGTTCCAGTAAACGGGTGATATTGAAAGTGAGTAAACACAGTATTAAGCAGAAGGAATATCAGGAAGTGCAGAAAGCTGCTTATTGCTGTCAGACTTGACAGTTCTGAATAATGCTATTGGGGCATCAGTTCTGACAATATAGTGCTAACAAAGAGCTTAAAGAAACATTGCACAAGGAACAATGAAATATTTCATAACTATTTAGTAGTAGAAATGATCTTAAAGGGGTCTTGCATTTGTATTTTGCTTTGGACAGTGCTGTTATGGCAACACATACATCCAGGAACCTAATATTGAATTATGCCAGAGTCATTTGTCACAGATGCTGATTATTATGAAGAAGGGGGTGGAATCAATTTTCAGCTTCTTCATTCCTGCGACAGAAGCCTGGCTTGAAGAAATAAGATGGACACAAAGCCAGTTCTAGTGCTTGAGATAGGAAAATAATTCTCCGACTGATCATGAGTGAATACCTGAGTGTTAATGTAAAAACCAGTCTACTTTTAAATCAGATGCAAATACAAAAAGTCTTTCAGCAGTTGTGTTTTTGTCCCTTTCAGCAGAACCTGTTTTTGTTTCTGTTTTAGGCAGAGTTCCATGTGACAGATAACTTGCACTCCTTATCAGCGGAAGGCTCAGTGTTGAAAGGTAGTACTTAAATTTTATTTTCTAAACTCCTGCCATATGAAGAGTTCATTGTTAGTTGGATGTTAAGTACCTGTCTTATGCTTCAAAAGGCTAAAAGCATGATATTCTAGTATATTTTAAACAGAACTTCCAGCTGTGAAATGTGGTTGGACTAACTGGTCACTGTAGAATAATTTTCTGGGTTTTTCACTAGCACGTACAGCACAGCCAGTAACAGTGCAAGACTCCCCATATTGCCGTGTCTGGAAGGACTATCCCTAAGGGGAAATAATAGTTCTGTTTTCATGCCTGGTCAAATCCTTGGCCTTTCTGCTGAGGGTACCGGTTGAGGCTTATCTCTTGGGTACTTTTCCACCTGGAGAATTGAACCATGATAACAAGTCGGGTCTTGTAGGCTCCCAGATCTTTGTAAAGTGGTAGTGACTGTCACATGAAAGTCTTTGTATCCATTACTGATCACCTGAGGCATGTGGTCTCTCTGTAGCTCTTCCCTTATTTTTGTTTTTTCTTACAAAAAAAGTACAAGAAACCTTATGTCATTCTGTTTTTTTCTCTGAGATGATCGGGTATAATTTGTCAACCTGTAGACTGATACTAGGAATAAAAAGCTTAGCTGGTGATACTTTCTTCCTGACTTTTTACAGTGCCTGAAAAGCTATTAGCTAATCTGCTTTTCTCATTTGAGTCAAAGGTGTATAGACCTTCCTACTACTAGCACCGGTTTACTTAAGTTTGTCTGGTGTATTGCCAGGATTGTGGGGTTTTTTTTTTTTTTCCAGTAATGTAAGGTATCCTTGTTACAGAAGTTAGGAAATTGGCTTTTAAAGATATGGACAAGTAAATTCTCTCCTGAGTCTTTTTGTTTGAAAGGTCACATTGACAATTTATATGATAGACGGGAATGGTAGCACTGCCCATTATTATGATTACCCAACACTTCCCATTATAAGACCATGTTTTCACTTACTCCTAACTCTGCCAAACTTGGGCAAAGAAACTGAGACTGGGACAAAAACAAGCATGGGGAAGAGAGAGGGCTGGGACAAGGACTTGCTGGAGGGGACTGGGCAGAAGGGGTGAAGTATGGGGGTGGCATAGGCAGAAGAGTCTGTGACTACTAGAGCACACTCCCCTCCAGAGCCTGGAATGGAACCCAAGATTCCTGAGACTCACTCACTCTCACTGCAGTCAATAAATATTTGTGAAACACTCTGGCAAAGTGTGTGTTTCATTGCCCTTTAGTGCTGGCAACCTACTACGGCAATCAGGAATTCCACTAGTTCAAGTGACTGAGATCTGTGGTGGATCGAAAGGAGATTAAAAGGTTCCACCACTGCTTATTGACACCTAGATAGATCACATGCCATATGAAGGAATTTCTAGTTTTTTTTCATTTGTTTTCTGAAAACCCAAGAAATTACACACAAAACTACATTGAAAAAATTGAGGCTGCAATGTCAAGCCCTCAAAAGTGAGGAAATGCCACGATTAAGATGCAACCTTAATTTGGCCCCCTGATGCATATACATTCTGATGGTCTTTAATTACATGATCACATTATTTTTTCCACAGGTCCTTTGCCTCATTCAGTGTACAGGGTGGTCTTGCTCTGGGGATGAATTAGGATTGTGTGGTAAAGGAGACGGTTGTCTGTAAGGTCCTGCATTATTTGTTGCAGAAGTTGAAAGGTGTGTAGTGAATGAGGCAGTGCATTGCAGAAAGAGAAAGTGGGTCCGGTGATTCAGGGAAGTGAATGCTACTCTGAAGAACCGGATTCTATCCTTGCCTGTGCCACAGAGTTCCTGTGTGATGGTGGGGTTACACTGGGGTGCTCTTAAACCAAACTTTCCACAAGAAGTCGCTAATTGTGTTCCTCATTTTCTGGATGCCCAAATTGTGGGCATGGTTTCTGATGTGTTGAGCTTTCACATCTTACTGAAATAAATGGGAGCTGTGCTGTGAACTTGTAGAGTGCTATATAATGCTAAGTACTCTGAAAAATCAGATCCTAGGTGTCTCAGGGCACCCAAAACTAGCTGATACCTTTGACCTTATTCTCTGTCTCAACTCGCCATATGTAAAATGGGGATATTACCCCACCTTCCCAAGAGTGCCATATTGGAATTAATAATCCTGTCTTCAGAGCAGGATATGAATAGTGTGCATTATATAGGGTGCGGAATGAGGATAAAATAAGATATTGAATATCTGATCATTGAGCACCATCCATCTTGTGCATAGAATGAAGCAGGGGTCCTGTGGAAACAATAGCATGTGATCATATAATTAGACCGTTGGAATGCATGTGCACAAGGAGTGCACAGGTAACCGTCATGCTGGCATTTCCTAACTCTTGAGCATTTGACTTTTTAACTGTAATGTTCTATTAACAGTTTTTCTGTGCTTACAAAAAAATTATGTGTGTGCATATGAGAGAGCAAGCGAGCTCTAATCAGAATATCTTAAAGTCAAGTGTGTATAAGTCTGCAAATGGTAGCCGGTTCCCTTTCACTCAGTCCTGTTAATGACTGTTCGTTTTTTAACTTTAAAAAACCTTCAGATACAAACTCATCTATCCACAGAATGTCACAGTATCTGAATGTCTGATACAAACTGTACATGTTAACAGAATCAACATTTTATTGATAAAACACAAGAGTCCTGGACTTTAAGGTCAGAAGGGACCATTATGATCATCTAGTCTGACCTCCTGCACAACAGGCCACAGAATCTCACCCACCCACTCCTGTAATAAACCCCTAACCTATGTCTGAGCTACTGAAGTTGTCAAATCATGGTTTAAAGACTTCAAGGTGCAGAGAATCGTCCAGCAAGTGACCCGTGCCCCACGCTGCAGAAGAAGGCGAGAAACCTTCAGGGCCTCTGCCAATCTGCCCTGGAGGAAAATTCCTTCCCAACCCTTAATATGACAATCAGCTAAACCCTTAGCATGTGAGCAAGACTCACCAGCCAGACACCCAGGAAAGAACTCTCTGTAGTCACTCAGATCCCACCCTATCTAGCGTCCCATCACAGGCCATTAGGCATATTTACCGCTAATAGTCAAAGATCAATTAATTGCCAAAATTAGGCTATCCCATCATACCGTCCCCTCCATAAACTTATCAAGCTTAGTCTTGAAGCCAGATATGTCTTTTGCCTCCCCTGCTCCCCTTGGAAGGCTGTTCCAGAACTTCACTCCTCTGATGGTTAGAAACCTTCGTCTAATTTCAAGTCTAAACTTCCTGGTGGCCAGTTTATATCCATTTGTTCTTGTGTCCACATTGGTACTGAGGTTAAATAATTCCTCTCCCTCTCCGGTATTTATCCCTCTGATATATTTATAGAGAGCAATCATATCTCCTCTCAGCCTTCTCTTGGTTAGGCTAAACAAGCCAAGCTCTTTGAGGCTCCTTTCATAAGACAGGTTTTCCATTCCTTGGATCATCCTAGTAGCCCTTCTCTGTACCTGTTCCAGTTTGAATTCATCTATCTTAAACTACGTTTTTAAATATCTACTATGACTATTATGTTTGACCCCTGCAGGTGGAATGGGTTAGCTCTTAAACTGAACAATACAACACAAAACTCGAGACAGTCTTGTAAACATTTCACACTTGCATCCAGGTGAATCATTTCACCTTTGACTAAAGTTCCAGTTGCCTTAGTTAATAGTTAATCATTGTACACAATGGTCTTTCAAATGTGTAATCTTTGGGGTAAACTTAGTACAGAACCATGAAGTAGACAAAGTTGGTCTGAAATTGTACTGCAATCTTTCAGACTATCAAAAAACATACAGGTCACACTCTGTAATGACTGTTACTGCATAAGTATATTTTTGGATCTTCATGGTCCTATTCTTACCTGTGTCTTTCTCTCCTCTTTTCCTAGAAAAAAAGGCCAGCTGTGGCACAGATGTAATGGTTGATCCGTATATGTTGTCCAGCAGTCCTGAAAATGCCACCGAGTAAGGCTTCTAGTTCACTAGTGTCATGTGTTGGAGAAGCAAAGTCTTATGAACATGTACTTCCCCGAGATATCTGAATTCTACAATGTAGAAGTATTTTGAGCATGGTTTTCATACAGCTGTGCAAGTAATATCTAACTCGTATGTCATATTTCTGTAATGTGTTACACAAGTGTGAAGTGCTAACAAAATACCTACATGGAATCTACAGATGTTTTGATAGTTCCAGCATGTAGCTTCTTAAAATTGTGCTGCCTTCATTTAAGTGAGAATTTGGGCAGCTCTTGACCAGTGGAGTTTCAGCTATTGAATGTTTTAGTCTGTTGCACCAATCGCTGTACTAACTAGATTGATGTTAAACTTTTTTGCATATGTAGATTGCTTAAGTTCTATATTTCTACTGGAACTATACTTGATTTAAGTTTGGGTTTGCTTAAATGAAGGTTACTCAGATGTATACAAACGACTGTACATTATGCAACACTGCTTTCTGATGAGCGCTGAGATTTCTTTGCTAGAATAGCTTTCTTAAAAAAATGTGAGGATATTTTGCACCAGTTACTTTGAATGTTTTGTCCTCCTTTATGGTAAACAATATATACTTCAGTGTGAACTCTGCATTTATACTACTATACTAACAATAGAACAAGATGGAATAAAGCTGATGCTGGTGCATTGTTATCTGGTCTTGATCTTTTTGATTTCTCCACTACTTTCTTTAGTGTATAAGGAATACTTCCTTCATCTATAATTAATTGACTACAATCTGTGGATGAACACCCTTTTTAAAAACAGGGCCAATAAGTACAGAGCACCCCAGGAATATTAAACATAAGAGGATAAGAACGGCCATACTGGGTCAGACAAATGGGTCCATCTATACTCCTGGGCGATTGCTGCGCCACTGCGCGCATACAGAATTCATGTCCTCTGCAGATTTCTTTGCTTCCCCATAGAAAATGACAGGGAAGCCAGAAGAGTGGTCATGAAACCCTCCCCAGCAGTGCAGGCATGTCGTTTTGGGCACCTGGAGCAGTTGGTGGAGAGGTAAATCACTGTGGAGAAGGGGCTGGGCAGACCCCGGCCGCTGACTCCTACCCTGTGCTGATCTCAGCTGCTAGTCCTGGCTGGACTGCGGGGGCTGGGAAAGGACAGAACTTCCTCTTCCCTTACAAGGAGCTGCTGGGGCCAGGTCAGACCCACCCCCAGAACCCTCCCCTGACTGCAGGAAGCTCTGCACTCCCTCTTGCTGCATGCCCCTATCATTCATCCCACCTGCATCCAGACTCCCCATACCTAGAATCCCCACACACAGTCCCCTGCACTCAAACGCCCACCATGCTGAGCCTCAGCCTCTGCATCTATAGCCTTTCTGCAACTGAACCCCCCTCTTCCCCCACCCCCTGCCTAGCCTCACTTCCCACACTGGGACCCCACCATCAAGGTCCTCCCCCCTGCATCCAGACCCCCACCCCACTGTGCCCAACCAGCTGCACCCGGACCTCCACCACACTAAGCCCCACTCCCCCAGCATCCCCTGCAGAGTCCCTTTCCCCATGCACTCAGAATCCCTCAACGAGCCCCTGTGCATCCAAATCCCCCACCAAACCACCCACACCCAAATTGCCCCCCACAGAACCCTCTCACTGGCTGGCAAAGAGCGGCTTCACGGGAGACCTCACAGCAGTGCCGCTGTAAGGTGCGTAGCGTGGACACAGCCTAAGAGTACTATAGCCACTCCTCGCCACAGCTATGAAAACAAAACTGTCAGATGATGCCTTCTAGGGAAGATAGAAGGGAAAGGGCAGTGGCTGATCATGCAGATGTTATTGCCGCTGTAGTATTCTAAATATGTCAACCTGATGGGTACTGACTAGGAAGTATGTGTGTCAATTACTTGTGCCGAATGGAAGGATGGGAGCAAGGGGAAGGTGGCAATGCCATGGGCAGAACTGGGAATAGACCATCTCTAGTAGGTGGTAATGTGGCTGGGGAACTCATGTCCATAACACAAATGACCGCTTGGCATTCTTAAAAATGAAATTTTATCACCGCATCGGGGCCAATGGCCTGCCCTAGGTCACTCCACAGGTTCTCCACTGAGGAGGAACAGTACTCTATCTGTGCAGTAGACATGGTCTTAAAGCTCTCTTCCTCTGACTGCTAATGGCTCTATGAAAGGAGTTCAGTTGTCCTTTGCCAGAACAGTGATTCTATGAGGGGGGGAAGTGTTTATTTGGGGGAAGTTAAAAGGGAGAGCTCCTGAGTTCTAACAGACCCAAAATCATAGAATCATAGAATATCAGGGTTGGAAGGGACCCCAGAAGGTCATCTAGTCCAACCCCCTGCTCGAAGCAGGACCAAGTCCCAGTTAAATCATCCCAGCCAGGGCTGTGTCAAGCCTGACCTTAAAAACCTGTAAGGAAGGAGATTCTACCACCTCCCTAGGTAACGCATTCCAGTGTTTCACCACCCTCTTAGTGAAAAAGTTTTTCCTAATATCCAATCTAAACCTCCCCCATTGCAACTTGAGACCATTACTCCTCGTTCTGTCATCTGCTACCATTGAGAACAGTCTAGAGCCCTTGTGGGGAAGTAAGCACAATTTTAAGTTGGAGATAATGTAGCTTAGAATGTAGTTTAAAAATAAACTTTTCTATTTCCCTTGTTCAGCAAATTCCAGATCAAGAGCTTGTTTACTGTTGAAAACATAGATTTGTATTGCAAGGGCACACACAAGGTCAGAAAACTGCAACTGTCCTGGAACTAGGCTACAATTTGCTTATACCATGTAAAAAAGCATCCCTAAATGTAATAGTGCATGTCACAATATGTTGAGATGGCATTTGTACAAAGCAGGTAAATGTATTTAAAGACAAAAGAATTACTCTTAAAGATGAAGACTACATTGCCTTGAGAGTTCAATTTTCTCTCCAGTATCAGCCTCATCCCCAACTGATGATTACAAAGCAGGCAAAAGCTGGATGGAGAAGGTGCAAAATCCCATTGACTTTTAGGGGACTTGTGCTCCTGTGTCACTTGGGTTGGATTTTCCAAAGCACCTAAGTGCTCCCTGTGCTTTGTAATCTTGACAAGAATTTCTGCTAGTCTTCCATTGTCTGTCATTGAGGGAAAACATTTCAGCTAATTTGTTTGCAGTTTTAGTTTCCTAAAGCATGGCAAGAATGCTTAAGCATGTGCAGTGTGGCTTCTAAAAAACAGAATCAGTTATTAACGACTAAATATACCATATGTGGCACCTACAATCCAAACTGGTTTGAATTTTAGGAGGCAGGACTGTGATTAAAGTCCCTAGATCCCAATCTGTCCTTGCAATTTTGGTTCTGGGTTAAATCCAAAACTAGAAGGAGCCTTCTTTCAGTTTGCAGTTCACATGGAACTGAAACTTCACAAGAAAAGCCAAACTTCCAGAAGTCTTACAGGAACTCTCCCAAGAACAACTACTCTCAAGAGGTTTCAGAGTAGCAGCCGTGTTAGTCTGTATCCGCAAAAAGAAACGGAGTACTTGTGGCACCTTAAAGACTAACCAATTTATTTGAGCATAAGCTTTCAAGAGCTACAGTTCACTTCATCGGATGCACGCAGTGGAAAATACAGTGGGGAGATTTTATATACAGAGAAAATATGAAACAGTGGGTGTTACCATACACACTGTATGCTCTCGAGGCTTCCAGCGGGGCTGGTGGAAATAGATTTTACAGAATATCTTCATTTAGGATCAGACTCTTAAGAAACTGAATCAGGGGTTCCCATTTGATATTCTTGAAGTCAGGCTAACTTAGGTCTAGTAATTTTTTTCCCCCTCAATACTTATGTAGCACTCTACAGCTGGAGAGCTCAAAGCATCTGATATGCTGGTTAGGTATTGTCTCCATGTTAAAGATGAAGAGCAGAGAGGATAAATATTTTGCCCAGACTCTTGCCAGAATGAAAGTCACCTGATGTAAACACTAGGCAACACAGCTTCTTTCCTAATTTAGAGTCAGACATCCATCTAATAACTGATTTAATTTGTAGAAAGCAAAAGTTTTACAGTATTTTCAATAACAAGTTTATAGGCTGGTATGAATTTAAACCCCTGCAACTCTTTTATCAGCGTGCAATGAGACTGCCTCACAGTCACCTGTCTTGATAAGTAAGAACAAAAAATACGCTGGAGCTGTGGGAAGTAGCTGGCCAGCAGTACTAGACTTCTAAGTAAGATCTTGTTGAAGACTTAATACCGTGCATACTAAAGCACTGTTTATCAGTTTCTTCATTCTAGTGATTCAGGCTGAGTTGAGGGTAGATCAATGTTGGTTCCGGGAATGACATTATGGCCTTCGCCATCCACGAGAGCGTCCCACTGATCAAAACCTTTCTCCAGACCTGTGAAACATGGTAGCAAAACAAATGTGACCAAAATCAACAACTGTCTGAAGGAGACAAATGCAAAAATTATTAAAATCAAACTACCAGATAATGAGGTAATTACTTGCCAATTTCATCTTTTAAATCAAACTGGTTTGGAAGATGTTGGAACAAAATAAAGTGTGAAGTGGGGAAACTTTAAACTATTTACACATCTCATAAATGAAGAAAATTTAAATGTTCCTAACTTGAGGCACTTTAACCCGATCTTGCAGCTGGGAGAAACTTTTTACAGTCAAGTTACAAACACAGAGAAAAGAGTCAACTGTCAAAGTATTAACACATTTTCAGCAAGGGGCAGGGCAGCAGGAACTGAGATAATTCACATTTTAATTTTTGTCCTTTAGAAAATAGGGGGTTAGTTTGAGGGGCTGCATAGGAATAAAGAGTTGATTAATGCTTAGTCATATCGGTCTTAATGGTCACCTGAGCCTTTTAAACAAAACTACTTTTTAATACTGCTACTCACCTAAATGTTTCTGCAAGAAGGCTAATGAAGCTTTGTTGCTAATATCTATAGCTATGTTTGGGTCTATTTCTCCCTTTAATTTGAAAATCTTTCCAACAATGGTACCAGCCAGGAAGGTAAAATCTGGAAAACTCTGATGTACTGATCCCCTGTAAACAGAAAAGAGACAGTTTTAAATGAGTTCACAGGAAGGCAGTTTTGCAATAAAAGGTAATGCATGTAAATCAAGTCATTTGCAAAGATAATCATGGATTATATACTTAATTGGGATAGGAGACTTGTATTCCTCTATTGCTACTGCTGCTTCAGGGCTTGTCCATACTCTGTTATTTGGGAATAGCTTTTGTGTGTTAAATTCGAACCCTGCCTTAATTGGAATAGCTTTCAAGTGTAGGAAGAACCCTAAGGGTAAATTCTGTGTTGAGGTACATGTCTACATGACCAGCCTTGAAGTCAAGGACTGCAGTTTTGTGTATGAATCTGAGATCCTTAGGGCAGCAATAATCCTCTGCCCCTCATAGTTCTTGCCCAGTTGGTTGGGATGTGTTGTCTAGTGGATCCAAATAATCATATTAACTGGATCTGCTCCCCATAGCCTCCAAATGCCCCTTGAAGGACCCTTGAAACTGTTAATAGAGTCACAGATTCCTGGACCAGAAGGGATCATGGGATCATCCAGTCTGACCTCCAGTATAACACAGGCCACAGAACTTCCCCCGCAAAATTCCTAGAGCATATCTTTAGAAAAAACATCCAATGTTGATTTAAATGCTAGTGATGGAGTATCCATGGCCTGGAGTAAATTGTTCCAATGGTTAATTACCCTTGTTGAAAATGTATGCCTTATTTCCAGTCCAAATTTGTCTAGGTTCAACTTTCAGTCACTGGATCATGTTGTACCTTTCTCTGCTGGACTGAAGATCCCTTTATCAAATATTTGTTCCACATGTAGATACTTATAGACTGTGATCAAGTTACCTCTTAACCTTTGTTAAGCTAAATAGATTGAGCTTCTTGAGTAGTGGTGGGCAACCTGCGGCCCACGGCTGCATGCAGCCCATCAGGGTAAGCTGATTGCGGGCCGCGAGACATTTTGCGGACGTTGACCATCTGCAGGCATGGCCCCCCTGCAGCTCCTAGTGGCCATGGTTCACCGTTCACGGCCAATGAGAGCTGCGGGGGGCCGTGCCTATGTACGGTCCATGTCCGCAAAATGTCTCGCAGCCCGCAATCAGCTTACCCTGATGGGTCACAGGTTGCCTACCATTGTCCTTGAGCCTATCACTATAAGGCATGTTTTCTAATCTAATCAATCTTGTGCTCTTCTCTGAACTTTCTCCAGTTTATCAACATCCTTGTTCTCTGTGTCACTGAAGGAATACACACTCCTTGTGTGGGATTCTTATATTTTTCTCCACCCCATCACCTTCAGGGCCATCTGTGCCAGTGAATGGATCAGGCATTTCTCTTAAGTACTGGCTACAGAGGTGTTCTCTGCTTAGGCCTCAAAAAGGACTTTTTTTTAATGGCCTTGGGCAAGTCACATGGCCCAGCTCAAACAGAAGGATTTAAGCACCTAACTTCAATTGAAAGGATTTGTGAGTAGGCCGGGGAAGTGGCTGGGGTATGCAGATCCACTGGTCACAAATTCCACCTGGGTATTGCACAATGGGCTCCAGTTGCTACTCTAGCCCCCATTCTCACAGCCAGGTTACACAGATACTATGATGATGGGCACAGCATAAGAACCTGAATGCAATAGAATAGATATCTTGCATCTTTGGTTGGAAGTCTGTATTGATTTGGTGCACAAAGCCCTTTGCTATGACGCCAGACTTCTAGATGAAGAGATTTGAAAACGAAAATGCCTTGCATGGTAAATACTTCTGGTGAGGTTGAAATAACTGGCACTGCTAAATTCCTACAGGTAAACCACCAACTCTCGTTAGAAGCCTGTAATTTTCCTCCTGTAGATTTTACAAGCAAAGAATCCAGTCTCTAGAGAAGAAAACAGGACTATAGTGCTGTAATACTTACTTGATAGTGATCATTTTTCTTTCTGTGCCAGTGGAGTAAAGTTTCTTTATCTTTAAAACATTTGAAGCCCACTGGAATTTTTCTGAGTTGATAAACAACAATGGCTGGCGGACCCTGGTATAAACTTCATCATCTAGAGGAAGCATCCATGCATCCAGGGCAATGCCACACCTGCAAAAAAGGAGCTATGCGATCATATCACTGACATAGAATGGTTCATAGGGTGGTCTCAGTATGCTTTGAGTTACAGTGTACATGGATAAATAGGCTATAAGAATTCCTGAAGGGATAGCGTGCTTTCATTGCAGACTGGAAATCCATTTGGTATGGCGGGGAGCAGGCCGATGTTCCACTCAGTCCTGTCCCTGGCCCCGTGAAGCTCTGGCAGAGACACTTCCACAGGGTACAAGGAATGAGGAAGCATGTGAGTCTGTTTCAGATGTTCTGGCTCCCCGGAGCTCACAGAAGCAGGGGTAAGTAAGGGAAAAATTGTCCCTAGTAAGCAAAGCCATTTTCTTTACAATTGCTGTAATCATTACAGTTAGTACTAGTTAAATGAGATCTCAGCATAGCCAAGAAAAGCAAAAAGCTTAAATGCAGTTCGATGCCATCCCAAAGCCTGGGACTTGCCTTTGCTTTATGATACTTACTTGAATCTAGCTTCTTTGCTAAGAGCCTCAATGGCTGTGGCAGCACCAAAAGAGTGTCCCATCACAGCTATTCTGTCACTATCAATAGAACCCTGTAAAAGAAATCAAGATGCTGTGAGGAACGTTCCTTTCCCAACTTTTAGTCATTACGGCATATCTATTTTAAAAGCTAGAAACTACTAGAATGGAAATAGAAAGATAGCAGCTATAAAAACACAGCTTCAGGATCACATGAGATGAAACGGTCACACAACTAATATGGTTGGCTGATGTGGGGATCACAGAAAGAGAAAACAGAAGGGCAGTCAGGCTATTATTAAAAGGAGTCTAGATCTCTTCACTCACCTTTAAGAGAGTCCAATCGAAGTTTAAA
Source organism: Chelonia mydas (assembly GCF_015237465.2). Taxonomy (NCBI): domain Eukaryota; kingdom Metazoa; phylum Chordata; order Testudines; family Cheloniidae; genus Chelonia; species Chelonia mydas. The sequence goes on from NC_057851.1 coordinate 14,640,739, forward strand.
GATAGTACATTCACTACATGTTTTCCAGAATTAATATCAAGAATGAGGTCAAGAGCTTTGATACACTCCTCTGTTCTCTGCTGCAACTAGACATAGATAAAAAGACAACAATTATCCTTCTGGACAGAAAAAACAAGCTGCCAGGCATTCAGTTAAAACACTTAGAAAAAAATCTTAGAAACATCTAGGGCTTCAAGTCATTGGGATTACGCTCATGTTCAAAGATAAGCACTTTGCAGAACTGGAGCTTGGATCCATAAATAGAAAAAAATGAAAGGAGCTGTACCAGTTTAAACCAGCAGAGAATTTGGCCCTGAGGACTGAAGTGCCAGTGGCCTTGAGCTTACTCTGCACAAGAGTGAATTTAGCCCCATGAGAGCAACTCCCATGGACTCAGTACTTTTCAGGAGCAGGCTTGTCAGGACTTGGATGAAAGATGTATTTAAAACTTGGCTGGTCCAGATGATCCCTTGTCTCTCTTGTGGGGTTCGCCTGAATGAGCTATCGTGTTACAGTTGTTAAGGAAAAGTTAGCACATGTGACTCCATTTTGGTTTGGGGCCCACCATTGTCTAAAAGCAAGCACATCATGCACCAGGAGGAGTGTTCCTTAGACACCGCATCCCTGTGAAAATCCTCCTCCTTGTCTCCAGCCAGCCTTGACTCCCAGTATCTGTTTTTTGTCAGTCTCTAACTCCCTATCTCCTGGCCTTTGATGTGAGGCCTCCCATCCTGATAATAAAAGTTACTGATGCATGGCTTTAGGACCATGCTGTGTAATTAACATACTAGTTTAGCAGGAGGAATGCACCAAGCAGGGATAGGTGGTAGATAAGAAAAGGGTTTGTTTATTGGCTAAGGTTTCCGATGCACGAGGGCAACATGCTTTGCTAAAAAGTATATAACCTTTGTATAATCTGTATTCGGGGTCCCCTCCTGGCTAGCAGGTGGGCACCACGCTCGAGCGTAATAAACTTAGTGTCTTTTGGGAACTCTGCAGTTGTGGACTTTGTTTATGTGCCTCAGCCTAGATTTGAACTGTGCGTGACCTATCAGGTATAATTCGCAGCATTTGTGTGCGTGACCTATCAGGTATAATTCGTAGCATTTGTGTGCGTGTCCTACCAGGTGTAATTCGTAGCATTTGTGTGCGTGTCCTACCAGGTGTAATTCGCAGCAGTTGTGTGCGTGTCCTATCAGGTATAATTCGTAACACAGTACAACTTGCCCTGTCTATACTGGAGCTTTAAAGTGTGTCAATATGCTGTTTGTCTTCATCCAGACAAGCCCTCAGTGGGAACCCATCAGAGAGCCCTTCTTGTGTTGTATACGCATTACCTAATGAGGGTTGTGAGATGTTTTTGTATTCCTTTTGATTTTTATATTTTACCAATCAAGAAAAATAATCTCTCTCTTTCTTTGGAACCAGCTTTCTATGTGAGGGTGAAATTCGCCCCACTGCGTATGGCCAGCATGAGGCCTATGTGCCGCTGGAATCGCTATGAATCCCTGAAAGAAACACCTGCTGAGCTCCACCAGAGAGATCATTCCAACAGGCAATAACTCGGCAGGTTATTCCCAATGTTTCTCTAACTGGCGTGAATTTAGGCTCACAAATAGGATATTGGATGTATATATGAGAGGTCAGTTGTTGCCTCATTGGTGTGCACGCTGTCACCAGAGACTCACTAAGGACCTCATCCAAAGCCTATTGAAGTCAATGGAAAGACCTCTGCTGACTTAAGTGGGGATTGGAACACAGGAGAAAAACTGCTGGCATGCTTCTGCGGCCAGCTCCACACTTGGAAGGCTGTGTGGGTATAACTATATGGGTATACGATACCTGTTAAGCACTCCTAGTGTGGGGACAGCTTATGTCAGCAAAGCTGCTCTTTTGCTGGGATAGCTTATTCGAGGCCTCCCTCCGTCCCCCACCTCTGAGCAAAATATACTGCCAAAAGCACAGTTGTGCTGGTATAACCACATCTGTGTTAGGGGCTTTTGCCAGCTCAGCTCTGTCAGTCACAAATCATTCCTCATCACACTCCTCAGCAACATAGCTATGCTGGTAAAAGTCTGTAGTGTAGACCTGGCCTGAGGTAGGAAGTCTGATGGGTTAGTGGCCTTGCAAATATGTCAGCTTTAATCTATCCCTTGGCACATATTGGGTGATAGATTGCATCTTCCTCAGTTGTTAGATCAGCATTCCACAACACATACCTGTTGGTGGCGTAAAGGAAATTCCTGTTCACCAGGGTTTAGTTTTCTGTAGAAGATCCATTCCTCTTCCGGATTTTCTGTAGCCTCTTCTCGTGCTTCAGAAACAGGATTCTCTTTACAGTAATAAGTAGCAGAAGAGGATTTATCTCTATAATACAGAAAAACAGTTACTTCTGAAGGCTAGTTCACACTCATGCCAACAGTACTCAACCCACATGGACTTCAGGGGCGAAATTGTGTCTCGAATGAAGTTAATGGGACTAGTGCCACTGATTTCAGTGGGGCTAGGATTTCACCCCCTATCAAGAAAGACTGGCTCCTGGCATCAAGAAAATAACTAGAGCAGTATTATAATTGAATGTATATAATAAAGTCTAAATGAAAAGAAAACAGACCTTGTTTTGCCGGAATCTAATATTAAACAGCCACAAATAGTGCATTTAAAAAAAATTACATGGACTACTGCCAGCTCCCCTAGTCAAAGAATTCAAGTAACTTGCTCTTTGTTTAGATTGAGAGTTGAGCTATGGGAGTTACATGGGTTTTGAAGAAAATTAATACTATTTTAGTCTTTTAAAATAAATCCAAGTTATCCCGTACAATAAACACTACATTCCTTTTGCATCTTTATACTAAAGACGTTGCTGAGAAAAATAATCTCTCCCAGTCAAATAAGTGTTTTTCAAATTTCAGAAGGTCTCAGGTTTTGCACACAGCACCTTGCAAGATCAAATGATAAGCATAGGACTTTGTGAAATAACTGTTCGCCTCTTCTAACCCAAAAAAGCAGAGGTACTATACATACCTGTGCTCCACAGCAGCAACTATAAAACCCTGAGATGCCATCTCAATGCAGATAGCAGAATATATAGTCCTGAAATCAAAATAATACACTGCTTAAATACACACAGTTTCAATACCTTGCTCCTGAAATAACATATAGGCCATACTTGTATCACACCTAATTTAATATTTTACATTGTAGATCAATGCCTCCTTTCTTTCTCAAGTTACTAAGGGACTGATTTTTATGTGGAAGTCTGTACAACATTTTCAAAGTCCCACATGAATAATAATAATTACTAGCTCTGATATGGTAATAGAACTCAAAGTGTTTGAGAAAGGAGATGGAGAAACTGAGGCACGGGAGAGGGAAGTGACTTGCCTAAGGTCACCCAGCAGGCCAGTGGCTCAGCCAGGAATCCCTTCGAGGTCTCCTGAGTCCCAGGCCAGTGCTCTGTCCACTAAGCCATACAGCCTCTCTATCTTTATATCAACACCCATTTTGAAGAGGATTTTTTGGGGAAGAGAAACTAATGATTATGTATAATAATACCATGTGCACAATACTTTACATCTTCAAAGTGCTTTACAAACCTTAAATAATGTTTTCTCGCAACACTCCTAAGAAGCAAGTATTTTCAAACAGGAAAACATATAAATAAACCAAAATTGGAGCAGGCCCTCAGTTTTTATAAATTGGCATTGATTTCCATGGAGATATACTACTTTACACCAGCTGAGGATCTGGCCCATTGTTTTTAAAACCAGTTTTAGCTAATGCTGTGATGGATCCAACTCAACTTTACTGGAATAGTGTTCAAAACCATTCTCAAGAACTGTCAACTTCCTGGGCTAAATTCCTCTCTGGCATAAGTCCACTGGGCGCAGTGGAGTTACATTGGAGAGTCACTTGTCCCCATTTGGTCTGAGGCCACAAACTGCAGCATTACCGGAAAGCTCCAAGTCCATGGGAAAAAATAATGAGGGGGTATTTCTCTCCAGGCTTGAAAGCAGCATTCCATTTTGCAGGACATGTCACTGAGCCTAGATAAAACAGGATATCTGCAGTTAGCGTGGCTTCTCATGTAACCACTTATTTGAGACACGTTCTGATACCCTCCCTTACCTTGAGTAGCTGCTTTACTCCTCAGGTTGTCCCATTGATTTCAATTAGATTATTTGAGTGAGATACACAAGGAGAATAAGAGTAAAGGCCTTAGTTCGTATTCTGCACTAAAAAGCCTGATCCTACAGACACTTATTACCGGACAAAGGGTGAAATTCCCCCCCATACAGAGAGCCAGCATAAGGCCTATCTCCCACTTAAATTCTGTAGGGGAAGATTTTCAAGGGCACAAAGGCAGTTAGGCATCCAACTCCTACTGACTTTCAATCAGAGCTGGGCACCTAGCCTCCCCTTTGTGCCTTCAAAAAGATTCCCTATAGGGCTTAAGTGATGGCCCTTTGCTCAAGGATGAATTTTACCCATAGGGCTTACTACTGGGAATATTCCCAGACACCCATGACAGTGATATTTGGGCACGTGGTGCAGTGAAACATACAGTCACAGTCACCTGAATGTTCCTGCCCCATAGGAAGAGGAGGAGAAACAGTTCTGCAAAGGAAATTCTCTTGAGCTCCTGCAGTATTAACACATTCCTCACATACAGGTGCCATAACTAAACTGACCATAGCACACAATGTCTCACTGTTAAGGCAATTAGAAATAAACTCATCTTACCAACATAGTACTGAAAAACTCTCTCTCCTAACATCCGGTACACGTTGAGGAAGTCGGAAAGTCCGCGATAATATTCCTTCCTGGGGATCCACTTGGTTTCTTCACTACTTGTGCCATTTTGTGAAGGATAATACAGACGAAAGAAGCTTCCCTGTGATTGAATCAGAAAAAGAAATAGATTTTCTCACTGAAGCTGCTAAAGACTAAAAATATTCTTACCTAAGAGTTTAACATGTTAAAATGATACCACAAGGTGTAAGAGAGAGTCCAACGAGAAAATTAACAATAAAGGCTCAGCTTTGATTGCCACCAAATGTTACTGTATTTTTCATACCTGGGAACCAAACAGACATGATCTCTGGCATCCAGCTAAAGTTAGATAACATTCCCTCCCAGGCTACCATTACAGCATTATTTCAAACTGTACAGTGCAAACTCTCTATTAACTTTAGAGTATTTGCTGCCTCCATTCTCTTATTTCTCCTTCTTTCCCTATTCTCTTCCTATTTCCTCCTGCATCATATTTCTTCAGACTTCTTCAGAGCCTGCATTTCCCTCAGACTTGTTTTAGGCAATATGTTCCAGCAGATAGGGCACAGACTGAGAGTCAGGAGATCTGACCTTTATACACAGCTTAGGCACTGACTTGCTGTGTGCCCATTACTCCTCTGTGTCTCAGTTTCTCTGTCTAAACTGAGGACAGTGATACTTACCCTCTTTGTAAAGCATTTTGATAGCTACAGATGAAAGCTGCATAAATACAAAATATTACCATTAATAATTTTCTATAGTGTTTCTTCTTTGTTAAGTGTTTCAGATTATTTTCCCCTCCAAACCAATCTCTTTCAAGATGTTTTCATATCTGCTGTGGTCTCTGTTCCCCTATACATTTTTTTATTAGTAGTATTTTCTCTCTCTCAAACTCTTACCACTGTTCTCTCTCCCCTCTCAATTTCCTTCCTTTTGGGTCCTTTCTCTTCTTGTGAACCATGTATGCCATTGGGTATGTTTTTTCAATAGAATGCAAGGACCACAGGGTGGGACTATGTACAAGTAATTTAATGTAATAAAGAAGGTGTCCGTCAGATAAAAAGTATGTACAGTTTGCATTCCTGCTCTTTAGGACAAAAGTGACTTTGGAGCACACTATTCAAAATCGCTCTCTGATTATATTGTATTTTGGTGAATTAACTGTAGGAGTGCATGCAGAATGCCCTAAACAATAGGGCAAGATGGCTGTTAAGAACAATACTTATTTTAAACTGGACTTTTAAAAACAGTGTCAGATTGCCTGAATATTAAGTTTCTGATCTATTACCCAATGCACATGAAGAGCTTACCTGATGAATCTTCTCTCTATTTACAAATCACACTGTAATGAATGATCATTTTTGACAAAGGCTTATTTAGGAACAGATTGCAAAACCCTGACAGTGATGAGGAGTTACTCACCTGAACAGTCCCTATTGCATTACTCAGGTGAATAACTGGTTATCAGTGTGAGTAAATTTCATAATCTAGACTTTAGAGAATGTTAATAATCCAGATCACTTACCTAATAAAGGCACAAAAGCGAATTTGAAGCAGTTAAACTCTACCATGTGAACTACCCAATCATTACGTAATGTAGGCACACAATAAATCCTTATACAATTCACAGACAAAAATACCCAAATGATCCCTACTCACCACAATCACTACAAGCAAATTCTACCATACTAGCTTTGCTTGGAGTTTAAAAATGCCAGGCTGATGCTACAGGAACTACCAACAACAAAGGGCAAGAGTGTTTTAGTAGAAAAATTGTGAGGCTACTGTATCTGAAAATGCAAATCAGCATTGAATAGGCTGAATGGGCTGCAGGCCCATTAACTGCTTAATACTTTATCTGCATTTTTGGGAACTTGAGAGATGTAATTGCTTGGTTCTGTTATGGTTCTATACCAATTCTGAAGGCAGTAATCTTTCTTTTTAAATGGGTACAAATTCCATAATTGTTACTTTTTAACACACAGCAGAAATGCTGTACATCATCCCTCATTTGCCATGCTAGGGGGACTTTTCTGATGGGGACAGCTGCAGTCGTGGGAGACCTTGGTGGTGGGTCTCCATTGGAGCTAAGTTGCCAGGAAGGATGGGGGCAGGTGCCAGGAACCCAGAGGTATGAGGGCTCTGGGTGAATGGTCTTGCATATCTCCCAGGATCAGGGGCAGGGCCTCTGGCTCATTCCATGGGATGGCAAACCACGTTTGTCACCTTCACTACGGCACATGGAACAATCAGGAAGAGTTTTCCTGCCCCATTCCAAAGAATTCTCTATGGTGAGCTGTGAATTCAGTTGGAGTTTGGTGTTTAAATACCTTTGAGGATCTTGGCTAAGGAACATTGCCTTAACTAGGAAAGCAGGATCAGGCTCTTAAATTGTACTTAGAGATGGGTCCAAGCTACAAAGCTCAGATTTAGATAAGGATTCAGTTCCGAACTTCTCCAAAGTTTTGGAGGTTAAATGATGGTGTCTATATCCAGACATTTTTGCCTGCCAACTTCAGTTTATAAAATCTATATCCTAGTATCTGACAAAATTGACTGATTTACAGTATATTCCTGTCATTACAGCCTTACACTTCTCGCGATACCTGTGCCACAGTAGCCATCCTCTGTCAGAATTAATTCACATGAAACATTTTGTTCACAAAAAGTAAAATGCCTGGAGGCTTAAGCAGGCTTTGTCCTGCCCCTCTGCCTGGGTGAATTTCCACCTATCAGAACCAGAGGAACTTTTCATTTAATTAATACCTAGTAGTATGACGAAGGCTGCAATGTTGGCCTTGTGACTTATGTCAAAATAAAGTAGGGAGTGACAGGAAGGTTTTGGCTATCATACCTGAATCGTGTGATCAGTCATCAGGTCCGTGCAGCCAACAGTGTAAGGCCCCTTCCCCTCGGGGATTCTATAAAACTTTGCAGAGCTCATGCTCCCCAGTTCCTTCTGTGCATTAACAGACAAGCCTGAGGGAAAAAAACAGAACATGAGACTCATACCTGCTGAAAAGGACATAAGGAAATTAAAGATTCAGGACTTTGAGATTCAGGGCTGAGCTGACATTCAGGGTGATGAGAAACAGGCACAGGATTCATAGATTTTAAAGCCAGAAAGGGCCATTATGATCTCCTGTGTACCACAGGCCATAAAATTTCACCTGGGCAAGCCACAGCCAGCTGGGTGGGAATGACGAGGGGAGGAGATGAGAGTCAGAGGCAGGGGTTACCAGAGTGACGTGGGGACTAGGAAGCTGGCAGAAACCTGGGATTGCTGGGGGGATGAGCAGTGATATTCAGCCAGGAGCAATGTTTGATGGGGCAGGGTTAGGAGATCCTGGAGCAGCCTGCATGGAGGACCTTGGTTCAGCCTCCCCCATTCTACCACCGTTACCTTAAAGCCGCCCCACACTCTGCCTTGTCTGCATTAATCTTCTCCACCCTGCCCTGTCCCCTTTCAGCTCCTGCTTCATTCTGATCCCCATGCTTCCCCCAACCTTTCAACCAGACACCCATCCTGTCCTCGACCTATCCCCTGAGACTGTCCCCCTCCTTCTCTGAGCTGGCTTCCCACTTGTCTCCTCCCCCAGCCACTCCTCCTCCTCCTGACTCTTGGCTCCCTTGCCAACTGGAACCACCTCCTCCTTCCAGCAGCTCCATAATGGTTTGCATCCTGCAGGGGAGCAGCAAGAGCAGGGGAGATGCAGCTTGGCGGTCCGCAATTCTTTCACCATAGCTGTCCCTGGTGGCCAGGAGGAGAAACTCCAGCAGAATCCTTGCAGACCGGCTTGATGTGTGACTTGCAAACAGGACTGCGGATCTGCATGACCGGTCTTCTGAATGTGTGCATGTCTCATGTGATATCAGACACTCTACAGCCCAGATTTCAGCAAAGCCCTGAGGGAGGCGAGTGGTGGTAACATAGCCAACTCTTCCTCTAGATCAATCTTTCTACGATGCATAATAATTAGTTGACACAGATAGCACCAGTTAGTACAGTCAGTAGCATTTATAACTCACATTGGGATCCACTGGAAAAATTACTTTGAATGATATCCATTACACTACCAGGTCCAGCCTATTGCTTTTCACCACTGATTTGGCAGAAGTTTCATAGTCACATAAAAATACATGAAATATTAAATAAAAACAGTCTAATTACCTTATTCTAATTCACAGGCAGAGGATATGTGCATACTATAAAACCACATGGAAATACATGCCTGTGGTCAGTGGCTGCTTTGCAAACCTCAGCATTTTGTCTGCTATTAAAAGGCTCAAAGGCTAATTGGCCTAGAATTAGGAAATTTTCCTCCTTCATATTGGAGGACTGCATGTCTCATTTGTGTGAAATTAGATGAATGAAGAGACAGCACAAAGTAAGCCTGATTTTCAAAACTGTGAAGTGCCCACAATTTTCCGGTAAGTAGTTCTGAGTGCTCAGCACTCTGAAAATCACTCTCAAAGCTGACACATGCCTGTGACCAGTACTCTGGAATGCTTGATAATGGCTTACCCAGCTGAGAAAACGGAACTGTATCAGTGTTTCAGATCACGTTCAGAACTGATGGATAATTCAGGATCAAGAAGAATGTTAAATGTATCTATAGTTATTGTAAGGATGGGCTAATTTTTGGGTCAAGTGTGATAACAATAAAATAATAATACTTTGCAGTTCTATGATGACCTCCATCTAGGGTCTCAAAGTGCTTTACAAACAGTAATGAACTGAGGTTTAGACCATCCTTACTGAGCCAGATTCTCTATTGCCTTGGCCCTTGTGTAGTCATTTACATTATGTAAAGGGAGAAACAGCAGGGTTAAAATGCTAGCGGTCTCTTTGCATAGGTGTAGATGACTCCATAAAATGCAAGGCAATAAAGAATCATCTCCATTTCACATGTGGAGAAACCTGAGGTACAGAACAGTTAAGTGACCTGTCCAAGGTTACATAAACAGTCTATGCTAGAGATGGGACTACAGATGAGATCTTCTATCTCCCAGTCCTGTGTTATCGCCACAAGATCATTATTCTTCATAAAATAATGTCCCATTAAATACCCAAAGGCACTAATGGGCCCCAATTCTGCAGCTGCTGCTTGCATGAAACTTCATGCATGGAGAAGTTACTGACTGGGGTGCATAGTGAACTGGTAGTCTGCACATAAATTAAGAGCTTTGAGGTAACAAGTGCAAAATCACATTTCTCCCCCTTTTTTTGTTTTTTGTTAGTCTCCTACAAATTAATGATAGCTGCAACACTGAAGGATACATTTCTTACCTGCTAATTTAATTTCTCCCAATTTCCCTATGCTAGTCCAGAGCAACCAGTAATGGAAACGGAAAAGTATATGAAACTTTGAAGACTGCATCTTCTATTCGCGCACTTCTATTCACGAACGTCTTTCAGCTTCATAATCTTTGTAAAAGCAAATAATTTAAAACCATATAAGCAACAAATATTCAAAAGCAATGTAGTTTTTGTTTTCCTTTTAAGGGTGGCATCTGGATTAGCAGAAGACTGGGAGCCTTGTTCAGTCTCCTTGGCCATTCAATCCTTGCTGAGTCTCCCAAGAGAGCCAATTGTGGGGGCTTTTTTTTTGTGATGTGAATTCCTGCTTCACTACAACCTGGACTAAGAGCATCAGTGCTTTTCACACAGCACCCCCACCACAGACCCATCAGATCATAATTACATTGACTGGTCATTACAGCCCACATTCTGTGCTGTGCCTTACGGGAGCCCATAGAGGTGAGGTAAAGGCAACTGTACGCCTCTTTCATGCCTCCTGGATTCTGGGATAAGTTCGGGCCCAATCAGTCTAGAGCATAATTTAGAGCAGTTCCTGGGCAGGTTTTTACAGCAGCTTCCCAAGGCCCCCTGTTGGTAGCCTTGGCAGAATTCAGCTTTTATTTTTTTATAATTTCAACAGATAATATCAATGTTTATCAGAACATAAGACTGGCCACACTGAATCAGACCAATGGTCCATCTAGCCCAGTATCCCGTCTTCCGACAGTGGCCAATGCCAGGTGCTTCACAGGAATGAACGGAACAGGTACTCATCAACTGATCCACCCCCTGTTGCCCATTCCCAGCTTCTGGCAAACAAAGGCTAGGGGCACCATCAAAATTCTTAAATATTTTAAAGAATATTTAATTTTCGTTTATTTAAATCTTCACAGTTGTGCAAAATGATGGGTTCTAAGTTTTTTTATTTTAATCTGTTTAAATTTTCATAGCTGTGAGACATTATGGATGGGGGGTCCAGACAATAATTATTGAATGACAGCAGATGTTCAGATTCAAAAAGTTAAAGCTTTATAATCTTTAAAACACCAATACTCAATGTCACATGTAAAAATATGCAATGTAAATATCATTAAATCAAACACTAATAAGTTCCCAAGCAGCATTTTTCTTACTTTGCCTATCTGGAAATTTTGGTTATTATTAGTGGAAATATCTTTTTATCTGTTTCTGTGTGTGTGATGAAATCGATGTTTACCAATAAAAATCTAATCCTTCCAAGCCCAGAACAGCTGGAGCAGAGAATACCCCAGCGACACACTTTTCCTCCCACAGCACCGCTCTTCTGGGCCCTATACCACCCCCAGAGCCCCTACAATGACAGCTGCAAGAGGGAAAAGCTTGTTTTGCTGTCCCTTCACCTCTTTGAGAATCCCCCTGTGCTGGGGGAACCTAGCTGTTTTCTAGACCTTGTGGTCATGTCTACACTGCAACTAAAAATCCACGGCACTGAGTCTCAGAGCCCACGTCAGCTGACTTGAGCTCGCGTGGCTTGGGCTGCAAGGTTGAAAAATTGCAGAATAGACATTCAAAGTCAGGCTGGAACCTGGGCTCTGAGATCCTCCCCCCTCACAGAATCTCAGAACTTAGGCTCCAGCCCAAGCCCAAACTTCTACACTGCAATTTTATAGCCCCGCAGCCTGAGCCCTGTGAGCCTGAATCAGCTGGCCTGGACCAACTGCGACCGTGCCACGTCTTTTATTGCAGCGTAGGCATACCCTTAGGTTACAGCTTCACAATTGTGTGTCTCAGAGCCTGGGTCAACTGACTGTGCGGTTAAAAATTGTGGTGACAAAGTTCAGGCTCAGGCTGGAACCCAGGCTCTGAACCTCTGCAAGGGGGAGGAAGGATCCTGAAGCCCTGACTTCACTCCATCAACAGCTATTTTTAGTTTCGCAAGCTCCAGTCAGTTGACCTGGGCTCTGAGACTCACTGTCACAGGGTGAGAGGGGTTTCTGTGTAGATGAACCCTTTTGTGTGTAAGGAGTGATGTAAAGAGACTGCAGAGCTGCTGAGAATCAGGGCCATAATCTGAGTCCGAAGTGACTGAATCCTCATCAACACTGGAAAATTAGAGTGGTAGCCAAGTAGAGTTCTAGCCCACGAAAGCTTATGCCCAAATAAATTTGTTAGTCTCTAAGATGCCACAGGACTCCATATTGTTTTCGCTGATACAGACTAGAAAATTAGTTCAGCATAACTTCGCTGCCCAGCCATGTGAAAAATCCACACCCCTGAGCAGTGTAGTTAAGCTGACCTGAGTCCCTGTGTTGATAGCACTAGGTCAATTGAAGAATTCTTCCATCCACCTAACTACCGCCGCCCAGGAAGGTGGATTACCTACATCGATGGGAGAATCTCTCCCATCAGCATAGACAGTGTTTACCTTGAAGCACTACATCAGCACAACTGTGCTGCTGTAGTGTTTTAAGTGTAGACAAGCCCTTATTTTCCAGTTAGCTTGCAGCCACAGCCTACAAATTATTGTGATTTTATGCCCAAAGTGACAGTGAAAGAAAATACTGTTAAGTGATAAAGACACAAGTTAAGGAGTCAGGGCACCTGGGTTCTCTTCCTAGCTCTGCGACAGACTTGCTATGCAACCTTGGGCAAGCCACTAGGGCTCAGGTCTGCAAAGGTATATAAGAACCTAAATACTCTGAGGATCTGAGCCTAAGGCCCCAGTTCAGCAAGATATTTAAATATGTTTCTAACTTCAAGCACCATTGACTTTGATGGGACTACTCAGAACTGAAAGTTAAATATGTGCTTACTTAAGTACCCTGCTGAATTGGGTCCTCAATCTCTCCAGTCTCAGGTTGAGTCTACGCTAGAAAATTAGGTCCGCATAGCTACGTTAATTGGGAGTGTGAAAAATCCACTCCCCTAAGCCCTGGTCTACACTAGGACTTTAGGTCGAATTTAGCAGCATTAAATCGATGTAAACCTGCACCCGTCCACACAATGAAGCCCTTTATTTCGACTTAAAGGTTTCTTAAAATCGATTTCCGTACTCCACCCCTGACAAGTGGATTAGTGCTTAAATCGGCCTTGCCGGCTCGAATTTGGGGTACTGTGGACACAATTCGACGGTATTGGCCTCCGGGAGCTATCCCAGAGTGCTCCATTGTGACCGCTCTGGACAGCATTCTCAACTCAGATGCACTGGCCAGGTAGACAGGAAAAGAACCGCGAACTTTTGAATCTCATTTCCTGTTTGGCCAGCGTGGCAAGCTGCAGGTGACCATGCAGAGCTCATCAGCAGAGGTGACCATGATGGAGTCCCGGAATCGCAAAAGAGCTCCAGCATGGACCGAACGGGAGGTACGGGATCTGATCGCTGTATGGAGAGAGGAATCCGTGCTATCAGAACTCCGTTCCAGTTTTCAAAATGCCAAAACCTTTGTCAAAATCTCCCAGGGCATGAAGGACAGAGGCAATAACAGGGACCCGAAGCAGTGCTGCGTAAAACTGAAGGAGCTGAGGCAAGCCTACCAGAAAACCAGAGAGGCGAACGGCCGCTCCGGATCAGAGCCCCAAACATGCCGCTTCTATGATGAGCTGCATGCCATTTTAGGGGTTCAGCCACCACTACCCCAGCCGTGTTGTTTGACTCCTTCAATGGAGATGGAGGCAATACGGAAGCAGGTTTTGGGGACGAAGAAGATGATGATGATGATGAGGTTGTAGATAGCTCACAGCAAGCAAGCGGAGAAACCGGTTTTCCCGACAGCCAGGAACTGTTTCTCACCCTGGACCTGGAGCCAGTACCCCCCGAACCCACCCAAGGCTGCCTCCTGGACCCAGCAGGCGGAGAAGGGACCTCCGGTGAGTGTACCTTTTAAAATACTATACATGGTTTAAAAGCAAGCATGTGAAAGGATTACTTTGCCCTGGCATTCGCGGCTCTCCTGGATGTACTCCCAAAGCCTTTGCAAAAGGTTTCTGGGGAGGGCAGCCTTATTGCGTCCTTCATGGTAGGACACTTTACCACTCCAGGCCAGTAACACGTACTCGGGAATCATTGTACAACAAAGCATTGCAGTGTATGTTTGCTGACGTTCAAACAACATCCGTTCTTTATCTCTCTGTGTTATCCTCAGGAGAGTGAGATATAATTCATGGTCACCTGGTTGAAATAGAGTGCTTTTCTTCAGGGGACACTCAGAGGAGCCCATTCCTGCTGGGCTGTTTGCCTGCGGCTAAACAGAAATGTTCCCCGCTGTTAGCCACAGGGAGGGGGGAGGGTTGAGGGGGTAGCCACGCGACCTTGTAACGAAAGCACATGTGCTATGTATGTAATGTTAACAGCAAGGTTTACCCTGAAAGAGTGTAGCCAGTGTTTTATAAAATGTGTCTTTTTAAATACCGCTGTCCCTTTTTTTTTCTCCACCAGCTGCATGTGTTTCAATGATCACAGGATCTTCTCCTTCCCAGAGGCTAGTGAAGATTAGAAAGAAAAAAAAAGGCACTCGAGATGAAATGTTCTCCGAGCTCATGCTGTCCTCCCACACTGACAGAGCACAGACGAATGCGTGAGGCAAATAATGTCAGAGTGCAGGAAAGCACAAAATGACCGGGAGGAGAGGTGGCGGGCTGAAGAGAGTAAGTGGCAGGCTGAAGACAGGGCTGAAGCTCAAATGTGGCGGCAGCGTGATGAGAGGAGGCAGGATTCAATGCTGAGGCTGCTGGAGGACCAAACCAGTATGCTCCAGTGTATGGCTGAGCTGCAGCAAAGGCAGCTAGAGCACAGACTGTCACTACAGCCCCTGTGTAACCCACCGCTCTCCTCCCCAAGTTCCATAGCCTCCTCACCCAGACGCCCAAGAACGCGGTGGGGGGGCCACCGGCCAATCAGCCACTCCGCCACAGAGGATTGCCCAAAAAAAAGAAGGCTGGCATTCAATACATTTTAAAGTTGTAAACTTTTAAAGTGCTGTGTGGCATTTTCCTTCCCTCCTCCACCACCCCTCCTGGGCTACCTTGGTAGTCATCCCCCTATTTGTGTGATGAATGAATAAAGAATGCATGAATGTGAAGCAACAATGACTTTATTGCCTCTGCAAGCGGTGACCGAAGGGAGGAGGAGAGGGTGGTTAGCTTACAGGGAAGTAGAGTGAACCAAGGGCGGGGAGTTTCATCAAGGAGAAACAAACAGAACTTTCACACCGTAGCCTGGCCAGTCATGAAACTGGTTTTCAAAGCTTCTCTGATGCGTACCGCGCCCTCCTGTGCTCTTCTAACCGCCCTGGTGTCTGGCTGCGTGTAACCAGCAGCCAGGCAATTTGCCTCAACCTCCCACCCTGCCATAAACGTCTCCCCCTTACTCTCACAGATATTGTGGAGCACAGAGCAAGCAGTAATAACAGTGGGAATATTGGTTTCGCTGAGGTCTAAGCAAGTCAGTAACCTGCACCAGCGCGCCTTTAAACGTCCAAATGCACATTCTACCACCATTCTGCACTTGCTCAGCCTGTAGTTGAACAGCTCCTGACTACTGTCCAGGTTGCCTGTGTATGGCTTCATAAGCCATGGCATTAAGGGGTAGGCTGGGTCCCCAAGGATAACTAAAGGCATTTCAACATCCCCAACAGTTATCTTCTGGTCTGGGAATAAAGTCCCTTCCTGCAGCTTTTGAAACAGACCAGAGTTCCTGAAGATGCGAGCGTCATGTACCTTTTCCGGCCATCCCACGTTGATGTTGGTGAAACGTCCCTTGTGATCCACCAGAGCTTGCAGCACTATTGAAAAGTACCCCTTGTGGTTTATGTACTCGGCGGCTTGGTGCTCTGGTGCCAAGATAGGGATATGGGTTCCGTCTATGGCCCCACCACAGTTAGGGAATCCCATTGCAGCAAAGCCATCCACTATGACCTGCACATTTCCCAGGGTCACTACCCTTGATATCAGCAGATCTTTGATTGCGTGGGCTACTTGCATCACAGCAGCCCCAACAGTAGATTTGCCCACTCCAAATTGATTCCCAACTGACCGGTAGCTGTCTGGCGTTGCAAGCTTCCACAGGGCTATCACCACTCGCTTCTCAACTGTGAGGGCTGCTCTCATCTTGGTATTCATGCGCTTCAGGGCAGGGGAAAGCAAGTCACAAAGTTCCATGAAAGTGCCCTTACACATGTGAAAGTTTCGCAGCCACTGGGAATTGTCCCAGACCTGCAACACTATGCGGTCCCACCAGTCTGTGCTTGTTTCCCGAGCCCAGAATCGGCATTCCACAGCATGAACCTGCCCCATTAGCACCATGATGCATGCATTGGCAGGGCCCATGCTTTCAGAGAAATCTGTGTCCATGTCCTGATCACTCACGTGACCGCGCTGACGTCGCCTCCTCGCCCGGTATCGCTTTGCCAGGTTCTGGTGCTGCATATACTGCTGGATAATGCGTGTGGTGTTTAATGTGCTTCTAATTGCCAAAGTGAGCTGAGCGGCCTCCATGCTTGCCTTGGTATGGCGTCCGCTCAGAAAAAAGGCGCGGAACGATTGTCTGCCGTTGCTCTGACGGAGGGAGGGGCGACTGACGACACGGCTTACAGGGTTGGCTTCAGGGAGCTAAAATCAACAAAGGGGGTGGCTTTACATCAAGGAGTATTTCAGGCAGGACTTCACGGAGGGTTCCAATAAGAAATGGTGCACCTAAGTTATTGTTCTTATTGGAACAAGGAGGTTAGCCTGGCCTCTGATTGATACATGGCTAGATTTACCTTGCTGCACCTTCTCTGTGAGTGACTGCAGTGTGACCTAGAGGAATGAGTCCCCTAGACGAGGGAGGAGGCAAATGAGTACAAAACAAATCTGGTATATTTCTTGTTTTGATCCACTCCATCTATCTTTTACATCTTTGGCTGGCAGCAGACGGTGCAGAAGGACTGCTAGCCATCCTCATCTCATGGCTGCTCGGCAGAAGATGGTACACTACGACTACTAGCCATCCTCATCTCTTGCCTGCCCGGCAGAAGATGGTACAATATGACTGCTAGCCATCCTCATCTCTTGCCTGCCCGGCAGAAGATGGTACAGTTCGACTGCTAGCAATCCGTATCGCCTGCCTGCTCACCATAAGACGGTTCAATAGGACTGACTGCAGCACTAAAGAGAATGACCTGGTCAAGTCACTCCAAATTTAGTCCCTGCGCCCATGTCTGCCCAGGCGCTCCCAGCCGACGTGGCCAGGAGTACCTCGGACACGACGAGGACGGCTACCAGTCATATTGCACTGTCTGCTGCCAGAAGGCAATGGGTTGCTGCTACTGTGTAGCAATGCCGTACCGCGTCTGCCAGCACCCAGGAGACATATGGTGACAGTGAGCTGAGCGGGCTCCATGCTTGCCGTGGTATGGCGTCTGCACAGGTAACTCAGGAAAAAAGGCGCGAAATGATTGTCTGCCCTTGCTTTCACGGAGGGAGGGAGGGAACGGGGGCCTGACGATATGTACCCAGAACCACCCGCGACAATGTTTTAGCCCCATCAGGCATTGGGATCTCAACCCAGAATTCCAATGGGCAGCGGAGACTGTGGGAACTGTGGGATAGCTACCCACAGTGCAACGCTCCGGGAGTCGACTCTAGCCTCGGTACTGTGGAAGCACTCCGCCGAGTTAATGCACTTAATGCACTTAGAGCATTTTCTGTGGGGACACACACACTCGAATATATAAAACCGATTTCTAATAAACCGACTTCTATAAATTCGACCTTATTCCGTAGTGTAGACATACCCTGAGTGGTGTAGTTAAACTGACCTAAATCCCCATGCAGACAGCACTAGGTCAATGGAACAATCCTTGGGGAGGTGGACTACACCAATGGGCGAACCCCTCCTGTCGGCATAGGTAGCGTCTACACTGAAAGGCTACAGCAGTGCAGCTATGCCACTGTAGCGTTTTAAGAACAGACAAGCCCTCAGTCCCCTGTCTGAAAAATGGGAATAATACTTCCCTAGCTCACAGGGGTGCGTGAGGCTTTGTTCATTATTTGTAAGATTGTGTAAGAGCCTTGTATGAAAAGCATGACAGCAGCGCAAAGTCTATTCTCTCATAGACATTGAGACCCTATAAACTGTTACACTTAAGACTCAGTAAAGAGGCTACTTGAGTCACAAAAGACCTGCATACCCCTAAAGAGAAAAGGAAGCAGGGTAGCAAAAAATAAAGCAGGACAGGCTGATTGCAATATTCAAGAAGTTATTCGCGCCAAACAAATATCATTCAGAAAACTGAAACCCAACCCTAGGGAAGACACTTGTAATTCGAATCTCTTAAATGTTCCTGGTTAAGAAATGCTTTTCTCTGCTTGAATTCTGTGAAATGTTTCTAGATACCGCCCTAGCTGAACGGCGGGGCCTGCAACTTGCTGTGACCTTGCAAAACCCCCCACGCTCTTTTCACCCTGCTGTCAGGGGGGCGGGGGGCCTTTTGCCTTCCACACGCAACTGTCTGAGCGGGGAGGGCTCCAGAAATGCTGCCCCTGCGCTCCCAAAGGGCTCCGAAGATCCGCCCGGGAGGCTTAGAGAGTAACCACGGCTCGGGCCCGAAGACACGAGCAGCGCCGCCGCCGGAGGTCACGCCCACCCCCAGCCCCGGCTCCCCGCCCCTCTGTAGCGCACCACGCACCGCTGCCGGGTCCGCCACCCGCCCATCAAAGTATGTGACTGGTGGGCAGCCCCTCCTTCTGGCCAATGAGAGCGAAGGGCAGCGGGCTTCCGCTCCCAGCTCCGCGAGCCGGAAGTTCCGGTTTCCCCCGCCTGGGGCTGCGACGGCGCCGCCGGGGTCCCTCTCCTGCTTGCACGTGACAGGCAGCTCCCGCGCGCCGGCCTCCTTCCCGCGCCCGGCCCCGCACCGGCCTCTCCCCCCCGCGGCAGCTCCCGCGCCCGGCCCCGCACCGGCCTCCCCCCCCGCGCGGCAGGATGGTGCGGAAGCTGAAGTTCCACGAGCAGAAGCTGCTGAAGCGGCTGGACCTGGTGAGCTGGGAGGCGGCCTCGGGGAACCTGGCCGAGCTGCGGGTGCTGCGGCGCTACCGCCTGCAGCGCCGCGAGGACTACACCCGCTACAACCAGCTCAGCCGGGCCGTGCGGGAGCTGGCGCGCCGCATCCGCGACCTGGGCGAGGCCGACGCCGCCTTCCGGGCCCGCTGCACCGCCGCGCTGCTGGAGAAGCTCTACGGGCTGGGGCTGGTGAGCTCCAAGCACTCGCTGGAGCAGTGCGAGCGGGTCTCGGCCAGCGCCTTCTGCCGCCGCCGCCTGCCCTGCCTGCTGCTCCGGCTCCGCATGGCCCAGAAGCTGCGCGACGCCATCACCTTCATCGAGCAGGGACACGTGCGCGTGGGGCCCGAGGTGGTGACCGACCCCGCCTGCCTGGTGAGCCGGGCCATGGAGGATTTCGTCACCTGGACCGATTCCTCCCGCATCCGCCAGCACGTGCTGAACTACAACCAGGAGAGGGATGACTTCGACCTGGCCTGCTAGGAGAGCAGGGGCCCCGGGGGCCCTGCTGGCTAATACGCTCCACCAGCCTGGGAAGAGACTCTGGACCCAGATATGCTGCTCCTCCATGCCCCTGGCCCAGTTGTTCTGTGTACCACCTCCCCCTGCAAAGGGATTCCTGGCTCAGATGGGCCTTGTCTGATACTACCCACCTCCTCTGTGAAGAGATTCATAGCCCATATGGGCTGAGCCCCAGTACCACCCACCTTCTCTGCAAAGGGGCTGTTGGCTCAGTTGTGCCACCATGCCTGCTTCCTACCACCTCCCTGTGAAGGGACTCCTGGCTCAGATGGGCTGAGCCCAATACCACCCACTTCCTGTAGCAAGGGACTTCTGGCCAGCTGGGCTACTAAGCAGATGTCATAAATCACTCTCCACAAGCCTCTGTCTCCTCTGTGACATTGTACCCTCCTGCTGCAAAGACCATTAGCAGAACAGGCAGAACGGTGTTGTTCTGTTGTCACCATCAGAGGGCCATCTAGAAGGAACTAATGAACAAATGCTCTCCTAGCCAGGAAAACCATGTAGAGGGCAACTGAAGATTTAAATTTTGTTGCTCAAATGTGGTGTTGGAAGAGATACAGGTTTTATACTTTTGCCTTGTCAAGGGGCTTGTCTCTTTCAAAAATAATAGGGATAGTTCTGTTTTCAGAATTCACCGTTGCTAGTTATGCTAACATTGTAATCAGCAATACCTAAAATAGTCTTCATGACTTTCTCACGTTTAATAAAGATGAAATTACTTTTCTTAGAGCATTCATTTGATTTCTTTAAAGCAAGACCTGAGCTGTCTTTCTCTGTAGTATTTTTTTTCTCCTGCCCTAAAGTAATAAAATTGAATGTTATTGTTTCACTTTTGAACTGGAACAGGCACTTAACCAATAATTTAAACCAAACTACATTTTAAATGGTTCATTATTAATTTTTCTGTGGATTTTCAGGCACCTGGCCTAGGTATATTCTGTCTTCATCATGGTCACAAGTATATTTCCTGTTGTCTTTATTGTTGATGTTTTGATGCATAGTATCTATTACATCTTGTGGATTTATTGTTTATGGTAGTGCAACTTATGTGCTAGGCATTTTGCCCTAAGGAGCTCAGAAAGTTAAATCTTCTCTTTAGAGGGGTGAAGGCCTTTTCTATACTGAAGAGTTTTGCTGGTATAGCTGTGTCGGTTAGTGTGGAGAAAAAAAATCGGACATAACTATGCAGTCAAACAAGGGCTTTTGCTGGTATAGCTTATTTTGTTTGGGGACTGGTAGGAACTGGCCTTGTTACTAGGAAGTAGAAATAAACCAGCAGATCTTTTCTAGTGTGGATAAGGCCTTAAACTGAATAACATGCATGCTTGTGACCTAAGGCACTTACATGTCCATTACTGTAGTGTCTGGGCATCTTTATTTATCCTCAGCTCTGCAGCAAGGTGGGAGAAGTATGAGCATACGCATTTTACGGAAGGGAAACTGAGGCACAGCAGGACTAAGGGTCTCTCCTATCT
Organism: Chelonia mydas; assembly: GCF_015237465.2. NCBI lineage: Eukaryota > Metazoa > Chordata > Testudines > Cheloniidae > Chelonia > Chelonia mydas. The sequence continues at coordinate 14,661,827 of NC_057851.1, forward strand.
TCACACAAGAAGTCTGTTACAGAGCAGGGAATTGGACCCAGGATACCTGAGTTCTAGGCTAGTGCTTCAGAACTGCCCCATGCCGCCTCTCACATATTCATTATCACTTGCAATACAAGTTTCACACATGGATCATGGGATTAGAGTGGAATACTGGCAACGCAGTGCTATTGCTGTTGAAGAACTTGAGTTGCAATTCTTCAATACTGGTGTGGTTGGAAAGTTGAGTTTAGGCTTAGCTCCCTGCTGATAGGGGTTAATGCATCAGTAGATGGTGAGGGAATCCAGCTGAACAAAAGCGTACTTTAAAAGTAGGTGGCAGAGTGAACGCTGCTCCCACTTTACCAAGTTGAAATCTAGTGAATTTCAAACTGAGTTAAAAATATCTTCACTTTGCTCTCCCTGACAATTTTTGTGTCTTATAACCTTAAATAGCTTAAAGACTAAAGGAAATCATGAAGTTGTCTTCAGTACATGCTGTTAAATCCACAACATGAAACTGACAAGGGAAATATATTTTCCTTTTATCTTATCAAACTGTAGCACAGGTAGGTGCTACTGTGTATTTTTTGTTTGTAAAGCTGCTGTCCCTTTAATGATAAAAGGGGGAGTTATTAAATGAGAAATACTATATATATTTTAGTAGCATGGATGTAACTATATTTTTCTGCAAACCAGAGTGTAAGTCATTCATAATTTTGAGAAAATATCTTAGCTAGGATGATACTAATGCCTATTTTTAAAAGAATAAACCCGAAACAAACTGAGAAGTGCTTTGAAAATCTTAAACCTAACCAGGTGAAAAAGAGGTGAGTGGGTAGTTACCCAGGAAAACTTTAGGTCACTAATACTTTATGCCATGAAGGAATTTTAAACTTTTCCTCTACTGAAGTAGCTATTCTTCAGTGATACTGGTATACTGGTGGCATGGAGTTTGAGGAAAAGGAGCAAAGCATGTAAGGATCTACAGCCTATCCTGAAGGATGACCCAACACTCTCACAAATCTTGGGAGACAGGCCAGTCCTTGCCTACAGACAGCCCCCCAACCTGAAGCAAATACTCACCAACAACCACATACCACACAACAGAACCACTAACCCAGGAACCTATCCTTGCAACAAAGCCCATTGCCAACTGTGCCCACATATCTATTCAGGGGACACCATCACAGGGCCTAATAACATCAGCCACGCTATCAGAGGCTCGTTCACCTGCACATCTACCAATGTGATATATGCCATCATGTGCCAGCAATGCCCCTCTGCCATGTACACTGGTCAAACTGGACAGTCTCTATGTAAAAGAATAAAGGGACACAAATCAGATGTCAAGAATTATAACATTCATAAACCAGTCGGAGAACACTTCAATCTCTCTGGTCACGCAATTACAGACATGAAGGTCGCTATCTTACAACAAAAAAACTTCAAATCCAGAGTCCAGTGAGAAACTGCTGAACTGGAATTCATTTGCAAATTAGATACTATTAATTTAGGCTTAAATAGAGACTGGGAGTGACTAAGTCATTATGCAAGGTAGCCTATTTCCCCTTGTTTTTTCCTACCTCCCTCCGCCCCCCGAGACGTTCTGGTTAAACTTGGATTTATGCTGGAAGTGGCCCACCTTGATTATCATGCACATTGTAGGGAGAGTGGTCACTTTGGATGAGCTATTACCAGCAGGAGAGTGAGTTTGTGTGTGTATGGCGGTGGAGGGGGTGAGAAAACCTGGATTTGTGCTGGAAATGGCCCAACTTGATTATCATACACATTGTAAGGAGAGTGATCACTTTAGATAAGCTATTACCAGCAGGAGAGTGGGGTGGGAGGAGGTATTGTTTCATGGTCTCTGTGTATATGTCTTCTGCAGTTTCCACAGTATGCATCCGATGAAGTGAGCTGTAGCTCACGAAAGCTTATGCTCAAATTGGTTAGTCTCTAAGGTGCCACAAGTACTCCTTTTCTTTTTTCATAAATAGCAAAGTTGTGATCTATCTTTTGCCTACCAAGCAGGCAAGGAGACAGTGTATGGCAACGGAACTGATGGTATGACCTCCTTAACTCTGGTCAGCACTAACATGCTAAAATGCTGGAAGTTTTCATGGCTGTGTGCTCTCCTGATGATATACAGTGATGTGGTGCCAGGACGCTGACGTAGAGGAAAATCTCTCCTAGTTTTTTTGTTGTAACCCTTTGAAAATTAGCTGCTCTCCGTACGTCACACTACGGGTCTAGCTAACAAATGTCCTGGGTTTCTTGCTGCTGATGTGGGGTTGTTTAGATAGGGAGGAACTGGGTCTGGTTTCATGCCTGCTGTAAGTCCCTTCCTCCCACCTGCTACCACTTCTGGTTTTTTTTTAGGAACCTTCCACATTCTACTCTCACTCTCTGTCACGCACCGTCCCCTTTTGCTTCAGGTTCCCAACTACTTCCAGAAGCTGGGAGCTGCTGCCAATTGGGGAGTTGGTATGCACTGCTATTACAGAGCATGCACAGCACATGTGAGCTCCTCAGCAGGACTGTAGGAGGAGAGGCATCTCAGGAAGGAGGACATAGGGGCCCTTTGCCAAGGAGAAGAGGGACCTGGCACAAAATCCCTCAGGCCCAAGTGGTGAGGATGAACATGTGCTCATTGTCCTATGGGTTAAGGCCATAGGTAGATTTAAAAATAATGAAAAACCAACCCTCCATAACTTATAGTAAAGATTCTAACTGGTGACTGAAGAGAAGTTTGACTTTAGAAGCACTGTGAGTTGAGTATCTTTGATATATCCATGAACCGAGTAAGCTCCAGAGTTGAACCTATAACCTCTTTTTTTACACCACTGACTTATGAATGTTGCAAACTGCTGGTTAAACTGGACACTGAAATGAGTAAAGCCGTTGACAATAATTCTAGTCTTAGCAAGACTCTCACATTAATAATTAGTTTTTGTAGCTGACCTTACTGAAAAATAAGTTGAATGCAAATTGGCACTAATAAGCTACCCACAGCTTTCAAATTGACTAGGAACTGCCTAGTTACATTTTTCTTTCCCAGAGGGGAACTGAGCAAACCAAAATTAATATGTGAAATTGTAGCCATGCCAGAAAAGGTACATGTATTTTTGGACATAATTGTAAGCCTTTCTTTGAAATTCCATAAAGATCATTAAATGTGCCAGTAGACTCTATTCTTTATCTTCCTTCTGGATGACCTTAAAAACAAAAGTTTACAATGAAACCACAGATAGTTAAATGGATGCTAATTTCAATTTCTAGAAATATATATGTATATAATAAACATGGTACTAAAGATTTCTATTTTCAAATTTCTTTCTGCACCTTTAACCACGGCTACAAAGGAAGTTGGTGTTGGAGCTGGAGTAAACTTCAAAAACTCCAAAAATTCCTGTGCCTGGACACTAGCCTACATCTCCATTCCAATCCTGACTATAAATAGAAGGGTTTGCACAAATTTTTTAAGCTGGATGGGTAGCATGTTTAAACATAGAATCATAGCATATCAGGGTTGGAAGGGACCTCAGGAGGTCATCTAGTCCAACCCCCTGCTCAAAGCAGGACCAATCTCCAACTAAATCCTCCCAGCCAGGGCTTTGTCAAGCCTGACCTTAAAAACATTCCCCTCTTAGGATGGAAACTTAAACCCAGCAGCACCGAGAGCATGAGAGTCACAAAGTGAAACCTCACAGTCTAATATTGTTCAAGCTGAGTAGTGTGTGCACTAGTTTGAATAAACTACCATAAATGGCAATGGAACAAACTAGATTTTCAAACTTCTTTCCATTTTAATCAACATATTAGTAAAACAAGGAATTTTTAAAAATCCTTAAGTGAAAAATGTATTTTTTAGGACTCCAAAAGAGGTGGGGAAAGTAGGAAGCTGTCTTATTGGGATCCAGGAAGTACTAAAGGATCCCCCCCCAGCCTAAGAGGGGGGTCCACAGGACCTGGAAAACCAAAAAATTACGGGGGACAACTAATGAACAATAGGGACAGGAGTGTGGTCAAAGGGTCAAACGAAGGGAACCGGACGGGGACACCGAGCAGACAACCCTAGACAGCGCCCACTGCTCCTTAAAGGCGTCAAGGGAGTCAGTGGACACGGCCCAGAGGAACTCTGCCCGGACGCATGAACGAACAGAGGATCAGAAATAGGCCCCACAGTCACAGGAGACTCCATCAGTCAGCCTCCTCACCCTGATTTTATAGATGGCCACTTTAGCCAGGGCCAGGAGGAGGCTGACCAGGAGGTCCTGTGACTTAGTGGGGCCACGGACACGGAGTGCATAGATAAGGAGGTAAGGGGAAAAGTGCAACCAAAATCTTAACAAAATACTCGTGAGGAGCTGGAATAGGGGCTGCAGCCTGGCGCACTCCAGGTAGACATGCGCCAGGATTTCCCTCACACCGCAAAAGGGGCAGGTGTCCGGGATTGGAGTGAACCGTGCCAAGTATACACCCGTACTCACGGCCCCGTGAAGGAGCCACCAACTGATATCCCCGGCAGGCCTCGGGACCAAGGTAGAATATAGGCCAGCCCACCGGGACTCCTCACCCTCTAGGGGTGGCAGGAGGTCCCACCACTTTGTGTTGGGGCAGGACGCGAGGGTGAGGACATGAAGGGTGTGGAGCACGAGCGTGTATAGATGTTTCCTTGGCATGGTCTGAAAACGGACCGGTTGCAGCTCGTGTAGCAGGCTCACGGTGAAGGGGTGGGGGGTCGGTCGGGTCCATGGGGCAGGGGCCCGATGAAAAGGTCCGGAGGGCCTGGCGTGGAGGGTGGGCGGGGCATGCCCTTCCTTAGGATCCGGTCGAGGTAAACCCAAGCAGCGGGCGGCAAAGCGGACCTCACCTCCTGAAGTACACGCAGGGGAGTACGAGGTCTGGAGAGCCCCATGCGCTGAGCGAGCGTCAGGGGCTCCAGCCAGTCTCCCCGGTCGTAGTCCCGGAGGTCTCCGACTCTAGTGACTTCTGCCAGAACCAACCTCTGGCGCACTGAGTGGGACTCTGCCACCTGCACACGGCGCTGGGGGTTGTGTAGCAGGGGCTCCGCGAGGAGATCTTCCCCCACGGAGGCCACCATGGACCTGGTCGCTGTGAACAGTTTCCAGGTCCAGAGGAGGTCCTGGCAGAAGACCGGCAGCCCGGAGAGGTCTTGCGGAAGATCTCTCGGATGGAGATAAAGGAGCTGCCGGTCATGTCAGAGCCCTCGGAAGCGGCGCAGGAAGGCGTGCGCCTGTACACTCAACGCCAGACTACCTGCCCCATAAAGGAGCCTCTGCAGGGCCTGGAGGCTGAAGACATGGACCTGAGTGTGGAGACACTTCAGGCCCTGCCCTCCCTCCTCCAGGGGTAGATGGAGAACCCCTGCAGAGACCCAGTGCAGTCCTGACCAGAAGAACTCCAGAATCAACGTCCAGAGGTTGCCTAGGAAACCCGGGGCCGGGACCAGAGTGTTGAGCTGGTACCAGAGCATGGACAGGACTAGTTGATTAAGCACCAGTGCCCTCCCTCAAAGGGAGAGACACCAGAGTAGTCCCATCCATCTCCGGAGCCACTCCACCACCCTGCCCTCTAAACCGTGCCAGTTCTCCGGCGGAGATGGATGCGTGGCAGAAAGGTAAATGCCGAGCTAGAGCAGCGGACCTGCGCTCCACCGGATGGCCTGAAGCGTGGGTGGGAGGAAGCTTGCCTGCCACCAGTCCCCTACCACCAAGCCAGAGCTCTTGACCCAGTTGACCCTGGCAGAGGAGGCTGCCGAGTAAATGGCCTGGCAAGCCTCCACCAGCGCCAAGTCGCCCGGGTCCTGGACCACGAGGAGCACATCGTCGGCGTACACCGACAGGACCAGCCGCAGCTCCAGCTCCCGTAGTGCCAACCCCGTCAACCTCCTACGGAGGAGACAGAGGAAGGGCTCGATCGCCAGAGCGTACAGATGGCCCGAGAGGGGGCACCACTGCCATACTCCTCGCCCGAAGCTGACCAGGGTCCAGTTGAGCCTGACCAGACACTCTGCGGAAGCATACAGCACCTGGAGAAAACCCACAAACCGGGGTCTGAAGCCAAACGCTCGCAGAGTGCTCAGGAGATACCTGTGATCCACCCTGTCGAACACCTTCTCCTGATCCAGGGACAGGAGTGCGAATGACAGACTGTCCCTAGACCCAAGTTCCAAGAGGTCCCAGACCAGATACAGGTTGTCGAAGATGGTGCGGCCCGGGATGGTATAGGTCTGGTCTGGGTGGATCACGTCCGCCAGCAGGGATCCTAGCCGCAGCGAGATGGCTTTCGCTACGACCTTGTAGTCCATGCTGAGGAGCGAGACGGGACGCCAATTTCGTAAATCGCGGAGGTCCCTCTTCTTCGGCAATAAGGCAAGCACGGCTCACCTGCACGAAAGAGGGAGAACCCCACTCTGCAAAGACTCGGCCCAGACGGTGACTAGGTCTGGGCCGAGGATGTCCCAGAACACACGGTAGAACTCCACGGTCAGCCCGTCCATGCCCAGAGATTTATTGGTGGGCATGCGGTGGAGGGCTTCCGAGAACTTGGCCACAGTGAGAGGCAGCTCTAGCCGGTCTCGGTCGCCCGCGCTGACCATTGGGAGTTCGTCCCAGAACACTCTGCAAGTGTTAGGATCGGTCAGATCCGGGGAGAAGAGGCCTGCATAGAAGGCCCTGGCCCTCCCGCACATCTCCGCCGGATCCGTGAGGGGCGTGCTGTCCTCTGCTAGGAGGCAGGTGACGTGCTTCTTGGCCCCCTCTTTTTCTCCAGTGTGTAAAAGAAGCGGGAGTCACGATCCATCTCTCGAAGGAGGCGGATGCGGGATTGAACAAAGGCACCCCGGGCCCAATGGTCCTCAAGGGCCCGGAGCTCCTTCCGCTTCTCCCGGCACGCCCTGGAGAGGGATGGATCCTTGGGGCTGGTGGCCAGATGCCTTTCCAGCTCTAAGACCTCCCGATCCAACTGTCCTATCGCTGCATCCCTCCATCGGCTGGCACCCCGGGTGTAGTCATGGCAGAAGAGCCGGGCGCGCACCTTCCCCAGGTCCCCCCACCACCGCTGCCCTCACCAGGCCAGCCAGTTCTCTTTGTGGTGGCAGGGAGCTGTAGTTGCCAGAACCCTACTTATAGGAGGAAGGGCGCAATTGTGCTATAACATCTACCCAAGCAACTCCTGGTGATGCCCTGGGGAATTGTAGGTGTCTATCTGGAGGGCAGAGTTAAACACTGAAAGATGATGGTGGTACTTCAGTGGTCACAGTATGTTGGGGGGAGCTTCCCAATCAGCCTGAATCCCACAGGAAAAACCCTCATGTCATCTTCCAACACCTTTCTGTGGCGGAGTTAGTAATAAATGGGGGACTGGAAATCCTTAACTTTGGTGGCATTTGTGAGCATCAGTCTGTTTCATTATCATCATACTACTTCTTTGAACCTTTCTTCTAAGCACCCCTGCACTCCTTGCAAATGTGTTACATATTAATCCTATTTTATAGATGGAGAAACTGAGGCAGAGAGACTAAATCCCCAATGCTGTAGCCAGTTTAAATTAATCTGAGGAGCAATTATTTCTAACTGATTTCCCCAGAAAGACTCTATGTGATGTGGGAATGGTACTGTGGTCCCTTAGCTGCTGCTTCAGGAAGTAAAGGCCCAATACTGTACTTTGTTTCAGTATATCCTGCCACTTATGTGCATGTGCTCAGGGCATACACAATGTGTGAGATGTATCTGAAGGCAGATGAGCCCCCAACTCTAACTCTTCCTTGGATCATATATATGGGCATACTATAAAAACTGCACTGTATAAATGTGCTATGAAGAATGTCTTCTAGCTTCCAAAAAAAATAACAAACTATGCACAACAGCAACATACCAAAATATCAGTTACTAGTCAAAGGAAATGGTAATAAGCAGATAAACTTCAAGCGTTGTTTGCAAGGGGTTTTCTGTATGTGAACCAATCATGTTGATACTTAAGTAAATGGAGAGTAAGTTTGTGGCACTGCAGAGGAGGAGATACATAGTTAAAGGAAGTAAGTGAGCAAAAAAACAACCACCCTGACCTTGATTTGATCAGTGCTTCCTTTCAGTATATTTTAAGGTGCTAGACTTTGCATTATGCTGACAAGGGCCTTTCTTTGGTAATGTTTGACTGAAGTGACACTTTGTTATAGGCATCTCCTAGTTTAATGCTCTCTTGCCCACTATTACATGTGGGTCTGAAGTTAGGAGGAATAGTGAGTGTACAGATGTATAATATAGGGCAACATGTCTGCAGCTAAATGCCATGCAGCAGAGCATTGGGTAAGAAGAGGAATTAGTGGAGTAAGTGCAGAAAGGAGAGAGCTGGGGAAAAGTGGGGAGGAATGTCTATTGGCATCAGACACAGGAGGAACCAGAATGCTGCTTATCACATAATTTTCCATGTTAACCACTCCTGCAATTTCAGTGGTGGCAAACCACTGCCCACCCATATGGAGGGCCTCAGGGAAATGGTCACAAGAGCCCAGTTGAAAGGAGCAGAGAGAAGTCAGGAAGGCCTCTCCTTTATGTATTCAATACATATATGACGGTAACTATTCATTTCTAAACTCCCAAGGGCTAGATCCAAAGCTAAAGTGAATCAGCACTGACCAGTGGAGCTGAATCAGCTGAGGGTCTGGTCTCACTTGGCCACTTTAGGCCTCCTCTTGTAGTTCTCTCATACGTAAAACTCCCATAGGTTCCAGTGAGAATTACATCTATGTCAGAGCGGCAGGATCAGGCCCTAGATGTGATTATCATTAGATGCTCCCTTGCCTGTTTATTTCTATGATGTATGCCAGCTACTCAGTTTGTTATGGACAAGAGGGACAATCATCAATATTAGTGAGTGACCCTGACCACAAGAAAGTTTATAAACATAGGCTACAGTGGCGCAATGCAATTTAGTGTCTGTGACTGGCCCAGGCACGACATTAACTTGCTCCAAAGTCTGTTACACAGATGAATGAGTTCCCCAGTCCGTGAGATCTTTAAAGTATGTGACCCACCTAAAGTGTAGGATGCAAAACAGCTGCAGCAAAGGAAGCTGGAAACAAGAATTTCATTTTGAAACAGTGTATAAGAATGCATGCTGCACTTTATTACAGCCTGTCATGAGTCAGCACTGCTAATGTCAGGCCTGAGTTAAGATTGCATATATAAAAGATAAAGGTACATGTGGGGCTAAGGTACGAGACCTCCATGCAAATTAACTTGTGAGCAGCCTCCTCCCCACTCCAGTAACTGGAAACCTCTCACACTTTAGGGGGGGTAGGATTGGAAAGTTAATATCTTTAATCAAACTCTGTCAGTTTTTCTGGCCTTGGCCCTGTCCATAACCTCCACTCAGGATGTTGTATTATTAGGAAGGCTGACAGAGAGGAAGAGTTTAGTCAGAGAGATTAAATATTTACTTATGGATGAGTGGTGAATAAGACTGAGGGAGCCTGATGACACAGAATGTCCTTACGCCAAAGGCTTTCGTATTGTGGGGGCCATGCACAACTGAGCGAAATACAAAAGGGCTGCTCTAGGCACCAAGTCTGGTAAACAAAGACTTTGCACTTCTATAGCAACTTCTAGCTGATGTTTGAAAACATCTTACACAAAGTGACTAAATTAAGCCTGCATATGTCTTTAGCAGCCGTCACTGTAGCATCAAACTCCACAAGGAAAAGCAAGATTGTACAGATGGGAATATGGGGCTTCGAAAGGCTGTGACTTGCCCAGGGTCATACTGTAAATGTTTGCCAGAGCCAGGAATTAAACATGTAATTCCCAGTTAGATGCATTTACTTGGAAAGCATCTTTCTGCCCCTCACCCTTCTTTACAGTGTAACAAAATATAACTCCCCCTTTGGCACAAGGGTTCCTTACATTAATGCCTCTTTAATAGAAAAATACCTGAAAATTCAGTATTTTCCACTGAATGCATCTGATGAAGTGAGCTGTAGCTCACGAAAGCTTATGCTTAAATAAATTTGTTAGTCTCTAAGGTGCCACAAGTTCTCCTTTTCTTTTTGGTTTCAATGTTAATAAGACACAACAGAGGGCCAGATTCTGAGCTGGTGCAAATCAGCCTAGCTCTACTGAGGATCTGCCACCACAGCCATAAAGCTACATCATTACACTCCTTCAAATTGCTCCTTAAAACTCTCTTTTGCCCTGATGTCTACTGAAATCTGACAATGGCTAGGCAGCTGACCTGCTGACGCCACTGTTTATCATGCTGACCAGTGTTGTCTCATTGTTTCCTTGTGTTTTCCCCCCTGTCAATTTACATCCATCAGCTGTCTCTTGTCTGGAACTTAGATTGGAAGCTCGTATTTTTGTTCTGTGCTTGTATAGTGCCTTGCACAACGGGATCCTGATCCCTGAGTGACGTTCAGAGGTACTGTGGTAATACAAATAATATTATAACTGCTGTAAATCCAGCTGACACCTTAGCCCCTGTTTCTACCTACAGTTGCTTCCTCAGTAACTGCATGTAAACTGTCCACATGCCAGTGCCAGGTGGGGTAGGGTACAAGCTGCTTCGTGCAGAGTTTTGGTGACAATGTAAAGTCCCCCGGATTCCCAGGCTACCTCCCTCTTTATACACCCCAGAACAAAGTAGTTTCCCCTGGCTCTGGGACGCCTTCATCCACTTTTCCTCCAACTCCCTCCGTACACACACCAGATACAAGCCAAGCCACCTATTCGCCCTCCCAGTCCAACAGGAAGGACTCTCCCCTCCCCCGGCAGGTGTGGCACAAGAAATTGGGGTAGCTGAGGGGGAGATGGTGGCACACTGAACCCAGAGGCCCCAGTTAATCACTGAACGCTCCTGATTTGTGTCTGCTGGACTAGCCCTGTGGGATGTGGCAAGATGCTAGTCTGCGCAGGGGCAGGGAGGGTGAAATGCAGGTCTGGGGGGCATCGGGACAGGGTGAGGAGCTGGGGGACATGCCGCTCTGGGTAGCAGGGGGCGATGAGGAGCCAGTCTGGAGGAGGCGCGATGATAGTCTGAGTAGCGGGGGGGGGGGGGGAGAAGGGGCGGCTGGCATAAGACTCAGCCTCTGGGCAGAGGTCGGGGGTCGGGGGTGTGGGGCTAGCCTGGGGAAGGCTGGACTGAGAAAGAGGAGCAAGGCAGAGAGACGGCAGCGAGAACCACTGGGCTTAGAACAGAGCCCTTTACAGCCTCCTCCCGCCCCGCTCTGGGGCTTTTTCCTTTGCCTCCCTTCTCCCACGCCCCTTACCTCCTGCGCGGGGTCCCCGGGAGCGGCCTGCCGGGGCGCGGGGCAGCTGCGCCCGCCTGCCGCTGTCCTGAGGCAGCCTGGATCCCCGAGACAGCCCGCGCACCAGCACGCTGCTGCTCGGGGGCTGTTTCTCTTTCTGTCGGCCTCGGCCTCGCTCCCCACAGGAGGGGAGGGACTTGCAACGCTCTTTACACAGCGGGAGCTTTTCCTTCTGCGCCGCGCTCCCGCCCGGCGCCCGGAAAGCCACCGCAGGGCCTCTCCATCGGGACGCTGCGTGTTTCCAGGAGGTTGTGTAACTCAGCGCACACCCCGGGGGCTGGCGCTCACTTACATACCGCCAGGCTGGGGCTCGTTTCGGTCCCACTTCTTCAGCCCCGTGGCTGTTTTACAGCTCATCAGAAGGGATCCAGTGCTGCCATCAGCCCCAGTGGCACCAGGGCAGCTGAGCACAGGTGCTGGGACCAGGGGGGCTGCCACCCCCCCTGGCTTGACGTGGTTTCCATCGTACACAGCAGTGGTTCTCGAACTTTTTTTTCCGCAGCTCACTTGAAAATTGCTGAGGGTCTCGGCAGGCCACTTAATGAGCTTTCCAAGCGTTGTTTGTATCCTTAGCTAGCCATTGTAAAGCCGTTTGGGTAAAAGCCCTACACAAAAAAACCTTAATAATAATGAACGGGGTTTTTTTTTGTTCTACAAATAAGAGCGCACAACTCATATTTTAATATCAGTAGTCTGACCTTTCTAATGTGGTGGACGTGCCCTCTGTCCCCTGCTGCGGCAGCCCCCGAGCTGGGGCTGGGAAGGAGGGGGTCTCTCCTCCACCACAGCAGCCACAGGGTTGAGGCTGGGAATGAGGGGCGTCTTTCCCCCGGCAGCCACAGCCCTGGAGCTGGGGAAAGTCGCCTCTTTCTCTGGCCGCTGCAGCCCTGCACGTCCCAAATTCCCCCCACCCCCTCTTCTCACCCCACTGCCCCTGCCCAGCTACCCCCTATTCCCCCCAAGGCCGCCACCTCACCTTACATGTGCGTCTTCTCCAGGGTCCAGGCACCTAAAGAGTGGAGCCGTGCCTGCGCGGCGCCACTAATTGGGTGGGTGGCCCTTCATTCTCTCGTGTGTGGCCGCCCAGGTGCGCACCTTAGAGGGAACTATCCGCGCACCACCTGAATGGAGCTCGCAGATCACTGCTGGTCCACGGACCAAAGTTTGAGAACCTCTGATATACAGGATTTACAGTTTGGTTCAATGATGCTCAGCACCCCTCCCCCCCATACAAATTGTACCAGATACATGAGTAGGATCTAGCTCTGACACTGAAAGCTCCTTGTGAGAGTGACTTTGAGCCAAATTCTGCTCTCAGCTGCAGGGGTGCTGGAACACTGAACCAAACTGCAAACCCTGCATATGATGGAAACCACTTCACGCCAGGGGGTTTGGCATGTGAGAAGGGGAGAGCGGGAGCTCCACAGGGTGAACTTCACAGATTTCTGAGACTGCTTCCCTGGAGGGTGGGAGAGGATGTGGCTGCCCAACGCATGTGTGAATATCACTAGGTGTGAACTGCACAGAAAGCTGGCTGAAATCTGAAAGACATTTTTGCTTGAAAGCGAGAATGAAGTTTGTAAACATTTTCAGGATTCTAAATTGGTTAGTCTCTAAGGTGCCACAAGTACTCCTTTTCTTTCCACTCCCCCCTGTTTTTCTTACCAGCTGTAGTCCTAAATGAGGGTTGGATATCCAACAGAGCATATAGTTTGTATGGTAGAATTTAATGTCTGTAAAAGGTCAGCCCTGGAGACTTGTGTTTATTCAAGAAACAGGTTCAGCAAGGACAATAGCAGGGTTGGAGAGGTGGGGGAGGGGAATACAATACATGTGACATCAGTGCTGCGGAAACCCTGAAACCAATGAAAAGAAAAGGAGCACTTGTGGCACCTTAGAGACTAACAAATTTATGTGAGCTAAGGTGGCACAAGTGCTCCTTTTCTTTTTGCGGATACAGACTAACACGGCTGCTATTCTGAAACCTGAAACTAATGACACTTTTGTGACTTCCTATGGCAACAACATATGACTTTTTTTTAGATGCACCCTAAAAACTTAGATTTTATCTCGCACTTTTCATCAGTAGTTCTCAAAGTATTTTACAAAGGCGGTCAGTATCATTATCCCCATTTTATATATGGGGAAACTGGGGCATCAGACATCATATGAAGGAACCACATGGATACAGTGGAGTCCAAATAACTGTGTTGACTCACTTTCTACAACATGCGCAGCCTAGCTATATAAATACACACTGCTCTGACAAGGTTCTGGTCGCTTCTGAAACACAGAAGACAGCAAGGGCCATTAAAGAAGTGGTTCTCAATCTTTTTGAGCTCAGGACCCATTTGTAAACCTTGGTGGCCTGTTGTGACCCAGAGACCCTCCAAGATGCCCCCAGCCTGATTTCCCCCTGCACCCTCATCTTAGCTGGGAGCTAAGATTCCAGATGCTCTGGCCAGATGTGAACAGCTGGGTAACCCTTCACTGGCAGTTGGGGGGGGGGACACGACAGTGAGCTGAGAACCCCCCCAAAATACACAGCCCCCCATATGATCCATGGGGGTCACAGGGTAAGGGTGAAGTGGGGATATGGGGCCTAATCTTGTTGACTTTGGTTTTACCCTGTCACCTTTTCCCTGTCCCTTTCAGTTGGTGCAAAGCTCGGCTGAGCTGTGAAAGTCTGCTCATATCAGGGATTGTTATCAGAAAGACCATTAGCCTATATAAGACATTACCTCACACACCTCGCCTCTCTAATTAGCAGGGCCAATCGGGGGCGGGGGAGGGGGGAGGCAGGAGGGCTATTTGGCCTGGGCCTCAAGCTCAAAGGGGCCCTCAAATTTAGACACTTGTTAATTTTTTGGCATTTGATAAGTTTTGCAACTTGTTTTTATGCGCATCCCTATTGGACCAAAATGTGACACACTCTCTCAGCTTAGAGCTGCAAATTGAAGCAAATAAGAGATGTGTTTTGGTAAAAGACATAATTTTTTTGTTAACTGATATAGATTTTGTCCTATTAAAGAGTTAAAAATGTTCATAAATATTAATAAAAAGGTATCAGTTCTGATGGCACAAGATTAGATTGTGATGAATGTGTCCTCTCAGATAAGATGATTATATAAACAAACCAGTACTAGTGGCTGGTGCTGGATCATGTGCATGTTGAAAGATACAGAATTGTTACATTTTAGTGTCTTTATAGTTTTACGTCTAGTTGACTAAGGAATTATTTATGTTTGAGAATTCCTCATTATTATCTTCATATGGTAGCTAAAAGAGGTGACTGGTTGGTTGGTTGAACCCTAGCTTGGTAGCTTGGCCATCATCATAGGCTTTCATAGTCTATAGGCCAAGATTCAAGCTGAAATTTGTGAGGACGATCTTGTACAGTGAGTTTCATGAGGACACATGTTTGAAATTTTTGGACATTATTCCTCTCTCTGTATCTGTGTCTGTGTTCACTATATATATGTCATCCCTTTGTCTTCAGCTCAGCCTGTTATATTATACCTTGAGTGCTTGAGTTTTGATTCAGTGATAAGGATAATAACCTGTCTGACTGTTTCATTTTGTGTTCTTAATTAGTATTCCTTCGTTTTAAGTCTTTTCAGCATTTGTGTACCATTCAGCATTTGTGTACATGTTTACAGTAGAAGACTTCAAGTGTAGATAAGCTATTTATTTACAGCAGAATATTTCAAGTGTGGATAGGCTACATATTGGCCAGATAGATCACTATGAAGAGGAGATTTGAAAGTGGTGCAAGCAAAAGACGGCAAAAACAACCGAGTGAAGCGGCAGCTAAGAGCTCAAAGCCAATAACTTCATTTCTCAAACCACTGGAAAACACACCTTACCCAACAAACAATGCTACCGATAATGAAAACTCCGCAACTGCAACAGGTGATATTTCAGTGCCAATGCCTGAACATGGGGACAGTAGTCGAGAAGGAGATGTGCCAGCACTAACAGATGCAGCAGAAGATCCTGTGTAGAATCAAGAAACTCAACAGCAATAGAAAGATGTAGATCTTACACAGCAAGAGCAATTCATGAGTACTACAGGTTTGATTGTGACTGCCATTGGAATTATTGACAAGAGCAATGCTGCCCAAATGCAATCTTTTCTTCAAATTAGTTGTTTTGAAATTGCAAGTAAGAGTCCATGAGATGCTGATAATCATGCTTTCCCTACTCATCTGCTGACAAAAACTCTTCCAAATGGTGAGATCACCAATACATTAGAGACTAGAGACTGGTTATGCTGGAGTACGGAGACTGGTTATGCTGGAGTACGGAAAAACAATCTCTGTACTGTGCACCCTGCTTCATTTTGAACAAAAGTGCTGCAAATGAATCAGTTCTCTCTGATCAATCAGGATGGAGCATCAACAGAGGTCGGAGGAAGTTGAAAGACCGAATACCATCAAATGAGAG
This sequence comes from Chelonia mydas, assembly GCF_015237465.2. Classification (NCBI taxonomy): domain Eukaryota; kingdom Metazoa; phylum Chordata; order Testudines; family Cheloniidae; genus Chelonia; species Chelonia mydas. The sequence continues at coordinate 14,677,581 of NC_057851.1, forward strand.
TTCAACGTCACAGAAAGAAAACTATGTTGCATGGAAATCAGCCAGTAGGGCAGCATAAGCTGAAAGTTCAGTTGAGAATTTACTCTTGACTGAACTCTCTACAGAAACTAATAACTGGAAAAAACTTCTTGAGCATATCCTGAATGTCATCCTTTTTCTTTCTGTGTGGGGATTGGCTTTCTTTGGTTCCAGTCAATGTATTGGTGATTGTGCAAATGGAAACTTTCTGGGCATAGTTGAGCTCCTCAGCAAATATGACCCCCTTTCATCAGAGCATGTTAAACATGTTCAACAATCGCAAGAGAGTCAAAAGCGCATGCAAGTCCATTATCTCTCCACATGCATACAAAACGCGTTTATTGAGCTATTTGCGTCATTCGAAAAAACAACAATTCTTGATGAGATTTGAAGTGCCAAGTATTTTTCAGTAATTGTCGATGCCACTCCAGATTGTTCTCACAAGGAACAGACTACTATGGTTATTCGATATGTTAAGATTGTAGACAGCTCAAAATTTTCAATTGAAGAAAGGTTTATTTTGTTTGATAATTTCACGGGAAAAACTGGAAAAGAAACTGCTGCTCCAGTACTAGCAGTTCTAGAAGGTTTTAAGTTAGATTTTCAAGTCTGCGTTGGTCAAGCCTATGACAGTGGATCTAATATGGCTGGGAAGTACGAAGGTGTACAAGCAGTTCTGCGTGAGCATAATTCAGACTGTATTTTCTCCAGCTGTGGAAACCACACACTAAACCTTGTAGGTGTTGACTGTGCTCAATCATGCAAGGAGACAATTACTTACTTTGGAACTGTTCAGCAAATGTACAAACTCTCCAGTAGCCATCCACAAAGGTGGGAAATTCTGAAGCAATATCTTCCTGTTTCACTGCATGGGATGTCCAAAACTAGATGGTCTGCACGGATTGATGGTGTTCAACCAGTTGCACAGCATTTGAATTCAGTGAGAAAGGCTTTAAATGAGCTTGAATCTCTCAATCTCACTGCACAGGCTCAAACTGAACTTCAATCTATTCAGAAGCACATGTCCAAATGTGACTGCATTCTGATGTCATCTTTGTGGATGAAGCTACTTACAATGATCCACCAAACTAATCTAGTAATTGAAGCATGCAACGCTACGCTTGATGTTGAGAGGGATAACATTGAAAGTCTTATCAATGAGATTCAACAGATTCATGACAATGGGATGCGATTCTGACTGAGTCCAAATTAGTAGCACAGAATATTGCCATTTCATCTGAGTTCTCCACCAATCGCAACTTACCTACCAAATCCGATGCCAAGCAGCATTATAGGGTCAGTGTCTTCCTTGTCATCATTGACTCTATTCAATCAGGTCTTACACATCAGTTTGAGTCACTGCAACTAATTTGTACCCTTCTTTGGCAGTTCAACAGACTGATAATGAAGATCTACTTTCTGCAGCTGAACAATTTCAGCAACAACAAAGAAATCTCAAAAGATCTCAGTGACAAGGTCATCTTCCTCAGACGAATATATTCCATGAACTTTAAATTGGATTGCAAGACAAAGGAATTGCTTCAAGAAATATTTGAACTTGGACTCTCTGGGGTGTTTCCTAATATCACAATTGTATTGCATATTTTTGTCAGTTTGCCTGCATCAGTGGCTTGAGTTGAATGCACCTTCAACATGTTGAGGCAGGTAAAGAACTATCACCGTCCAACTGTCGGACAAGAGCGTTTGAATGGGCTCGCCATGCTTAATATCCACTGTGGCACTGCACAAAAGCTAGCTTTTCCCTCAATAATTAGTGCATTTGCACAGAAAAAGGCTAGAAAAGCATTTGTTAAATAAAAAAATATTCAAATTATGTCTCACTCTTTTTTTGGCGCCTTATTTTGTTTTCATGTGTTGTCATTTTTAAATTTTTATTATGGCTAGGGGCCTCAAAAGCTGGAAGTGGCCCAGGCCTCTCTGGACCTCTGAAAGGGCCTGCTAATTAGCCCCTTCTGTCGGTTCTCTGACCATGGAACCAATCCTTCTATGGCTGTGGAGGAGCGTGTGTGCTCCCTTCCAGCAGTGGGGTGGTCCATGTACAACAGTGCTGAGTGAATTGGACCTTTTGGCCAACAATTCTTTCTCGGGCTGATGCCAGAGATCCCCTGACAACTCATCTCCCACTTTGCAATTTACATCCCCCTATTACCTCATGCCCCAGCTGCCTTGGTCTGTCCCACTGACTGGTTTCCTCCCCACTGGCTTTGCTCTGTGAAGTATGTGTGTGGAAGGGGGGTGGTGGTGCGGGGGGTGGATACACATTGTATCTGAGCGGTCCAGCCCGTGTTCTTTCTGTGCCTGCCTGGACTAGCTGCCTCACTCAGCTCAACTGGCTCTTCTCCCTCTTGAGGCTTTGTGTTAGGAGGGTGAATGTCACCCTTTGCATTAAAGGAGATGATCCCTTTACCCCTTCAGCTTGGGCTATGCTTATAGACCCTGTGCATCTATTATACTAAAACCTACATCAATATCCCAAGCCTGGCTTCTAGCTTCCCTGGTTGGTAAGAGATGAGTACTACATTCTGCACTTGGAAGAAGGGAGAGCTTTCCTTAGCAATGATCTTTCCAGCTGGGTACATCACTGGAGGAAATACCCTGTGTTCCTAGAAGAGCTAGTTTTGTTTTCTGGGGATGCACATAATTTGTCAGCAAAGCAGCCACTAAGCGATCACCTAACACAATGGGGGACCCATTGCACGGGCCTCACACCCAGCTGGATTCATAGGACGGTGCCTGTGCATGCAGAGCGTGCCCCTGGGGGAGAACAGCATTATGTTTTTTTATAAGCAGTGTGGTGTGTCAAGATCTGCCCAGAATAACATGGGAAATATCTGATCAGTAACGTCTTTTCTTTAAAAAAAAAAAAATCTATATAATAAACCTGCAGCTTTAACAAGGGAGGAGCCAGTTTCCATGGTAAATAAGTAACAACAGACTTGGAGGCCAATTGTGTGTTGTGAGCTGGCAGATCTTCAGCGACATCTTTGAGAAATGCACTATGGTTTTATCTGTGGTTTTCTTTATTTATTTATTGAGTCACACTTTGTAACTGATTTCCCTGAACTCGGAGACTAAATACCTAGCAAACATCGCCAGCAGACTGCAATCAGTGATTGGTTTAGGTTCAGTTAACTGTGGATGTTAATTTTCTTTCTTTCTTTCTTTTTGTCTCTCTGCCTTTCTTGTTCTGGCCTTCGATAAAATCTTGATACAGATGGTTAATGTCTGAATTTTCAGTGTGGACACTGCCTAATCCATTCAAATTGTCTCTTGGGTGGAGGCTTTTCTGAGCCACAGTTACTGAAAACTGCTATATAAAGCATGTGCATGAAGTTGTTGTTTTGTTGTTCTTGTACTAGGGGTTGTCAGAACTGTGCAACATGACAGAGCTTCATGAAGCTGTAGCTCTGGGCGATTACGATTTAGTGAATAAGCTTCTGAAAAAAGGGCTTTTTGATGTGAATTACAAAGATACGGATTGGAATGACAGGACACCACTGCACTGGGCTGCTGCTAAAGGTAAGGAGGCCCTGTACTCAGTAGCCCATGTACATGCTGACATTGACGTTATATAAGATAGTGCAGCTTATTATTATATTACACTATGCAGCAGAGGTGCTGGAACTAGGGATGCTGGGGGTGCTGCCGCACCCCCTGGCTTGAAGTAGTTTCCATCATATACAGGGTTTACAGTTTGGTTCAATGACTCTGCACCCCCACTATACAAATTGTTCCAGCACCACTGCTGTGCAGGCTGTTAATGGGGTTATGCAGCATACCGATAATTACACTGAGAGGTTCTGATTCTGCTGTCCTTGCCCAAACAGACAAAATATTGAATTAAAAGGGAATTTTGCCTGTTTAAAGAACATGTGGGATTGGACCCCAAATGATCATTTCTTGTTTATATGAAGTTTGATTATTTTAAAGGGATAATGTGTAATTTTTACACACTGTGTGCATATATAAGGGCCCTATTTCTTTCATCACTTTGATTTCACACTGGAATAAGAAAAGGAGTACTAGTGGCACCTTAGAGACTAACCAATTTATTTGAGCATAAGCTTATGCTCAAATAAATTGGTTAGTCTCTAAGGTGCCACTAGTACTCCTTTTCTTATTGCGAATACAGACTAACATGGCTGTTACTCTGAAACACTGGAATAGCTGCATTGACTTGAGTGGAGTTATTCCTGATTTACACCTGTGTGAAGGGGGAATCAATGTGTAGACACAATTGGCATTTAGGAAAAACAGATTGAGCACGGTAACTACACAGTGGTTTAAAATCCTCCCACCTTTATTTTTAGTGTTGAATCTTTCAAATCAGCAATGCAGGACCAGATCCTGCCTGCAGCTGACGTTTGGTGTTTTAGCATCAGAACTATTTATTAAGGTTCAACCAGGTCCGACCCCTAGAAGGCAGTGGGTGGAACTGTGCGGATGTAACAAAGGACTTAATTTTAAAGAAAATGGTTTGTATGGGGGTCACTGAGAGCTTAATTTAGCCTGCAGAATCTTAGGTGATAGTGCATGAGAAAGAAAGAATCCAGCTTGACCCTCAGATCCCAGGTTGAATTTCCAGGGCAATTAGTGAGGGGGGAAACAAACATCATTTTACTTGCACCGGAACTGAAATCACCAAAGTCCATCTAGTCTAGTATTCTGTCTCTGACAGTGACCAGTACCAGATGCTTCAGAGGAAAGTGAAAGAACCTCTCAGTAGGCAGATGTGGGATAATCTGCCCCCCACATCTGTCTCATGCTGATCTCTAATAGTTAGAGATTGGCTTAAACCAGAGGTGGGCAAACTATGGCCCGCAGGCCACATCCGGCCCATAGGACTGTCCTGCCCCACAGCGAAGCTGCCGCGTTGGCAGCGCTCTGGCTCCTGCCACTCTGAGCAGCATGGTAAGGGAGCCGGGAGGTGGGGGGCGTTTGGATAAGGGGCAGGGAGTCCTGGGGACAGTCAAGGAACCGGGAGCAGGGGGGTGGGGGTTGGATGGGTTGGGGATTCTGCGGGGGACAGTCAGGGGATGGGGAACAGGGGGGGTTGGATAGGCATGGGAGTTCCAGAGGGCCTGTGAGGGGGCAGGGGTGTGGACAGGGACCAGGGCAGTCAGGGAGTGGGGAGGGTTGGATAAGGGGGAGGTCCCAGGGGGGCAGTTAGGGGCGGGGGGTCCCAGGAGGGGTGATCAGGAGACAAGGAGCAGCGGGGGGTTGGATGGGTCAGGGGTTCTGATGAGGGCAGTCGGGGGTGGGAGGTGGGAGGGGGCGGATGGGGGTGGGGGCCAGGCTGTTTGGCACAGCCTTCCCTACCCGGCCCTCTGTACAGTTTTGCAACCCCGATGTGGCCCTCGGGCCAAAAAGTTTGCCCACCCCTGGCTTAAATCCTGAACACATTTTATTCACCAAGTACATGTGGTCTGTAGGGCACTGAGACACAAGAAACAGACCATCTCACTACCATTTGAATCACTTTGCCATCCTTTGGGGTAGAACCGCATTATAATGCATTAACATTTGTAAAGAGCTTTGAGATCCTTGAGGATCCTATAGAAGGACAAAGAAATTCTTACCTTATTCGGTGACTTTTGTTGTTTCAATCATTATTAATTCATTTTTCATTGCCGCTGGACTTTCCCCTGAGATGTTGTTCCCAGAAGGGATGAAATGAAATACCACACATTCAGAATAAATAATTATCTTATTACGGGAGCTATGAGCCTGATCTAAAGCCCTTTGAAATCCAGGTAAAAGGCTTCCCTTGACTTCAGTGGCCCTTGGATCAGTGACCCTTGGCCCTTATAAAAGTTAGGAAGCTTGGGGAAGTGCTAACAAAGACTTATGCAAGGGGTGTTAAGATTAAACGTACATTAATTGGTGTGCACTAAAAATATGCTGCACAAAAGCAGTGACAAGTTTGGGTTGCTCGAAGCACCCTCGGTCCCAGTTCATGTGATATCCCTTTGTAAGACATGTAATGAGTTTTCTCTCTGCTGGTAACTCCCTAATTACGTGCCTAAGAGCCTTACAAGTGATGTGCAGAGAGTGCCAGCTGGCAGCGGCATCCATCAGTGTGGTCTCTAGTTTATGACAGGTTTCAGAGTAGCAGCCGTGTTAGTCTGTATTCGCAAAAAGAAAAGGAGTACTTGTGGCACCTTAGAAATTGGTTCGTCTCTAAGGTGCCACAAGTACTCCTTTTCTCTAGTTTATGTAAGCGATGCCTACTCCACGTGGGACTCTGTTCCCCTCTAGTGGTGGCTAGAGCAGCTAGAGACTGGTAAACTCTATTGCTACCTCCTTGGCTCCGAGAGCTGGGTCTTTTAGCTCAGGCAGTAGATCCTTATGTATTAAGATCCAGAGGTCTGATCCCTGCTGCTGACAACCCACCCTGGAGCATCAGCGTTACACTTACATTCTAAGGGCCGGATGCTGCAAGTTGCTGAGCATCTCCTGCAGTTACCTAGTGCCCGCAACTCCCATTAACTTCAGCAGGGAATGAGGGCACCCAGCACCTTGCCGGGGATGCTCAGTACACTGCAGGATTGGGACCTAAATTAGAAGATGTGATGATATGAAACCCTGGGATTGGGGGTGGCTGAGGAGGACAAGTGATGAAAGGTTAAATGAAGGGTGGGAAACAAAGCCATATATCACACTGTGGTAGGTTAATGATAGTTGGGTATAAAAGGTATGAGTTAAGTTATTGATATTGGGCTGGTTCTCAGCTAATGTAAAGTGGTATAGCTCCATTGACTTCAATAGAGGCTCCGAGCCATTGTGTATTGTATTGTGTCACAATAGTATACACAATGCTAACCCCCTGCAACCAGCACACAAAATCTAAACACCATACATCCAGCTCTTCAAAGCATTAAATATAAATATCAAATGTACATTTTCCCTCAATATTTTGTACTGACCTGGATGAATAGTTTCACACTCTGTGCAGACCAGGACTGTGCTTTGTATTAATGTCTGAACTCAGCCAGGTTTTCTCCCTCTCCCTCAGCATTTCAGGGAAATAAATCATGTGTAAGCGTGGATGGAATACAAAGCTGAGAACAAGCTGGAAGGACAGGTTTTTGCACAGAAAAATCTGTATCTTTCCAACTCCCACCCAAGCCTCCCTCCCTCCCCAAACTAAAAAAATCTGTGAGTCAAATTCTGAGGTCTTTACTCTGTTCTTACTCAGCCTTCAGTCTGGCAAAACTCCCTTTGGAATCAATGGTATAACGAGTAAGGACCTAAGTATTTATCTCTATGCTAGATCCATATTTGGTAGGCTTCGCAGACTTGCACTTTTGTCCCCCATAACCTGTCTGCAATGTCTTTTTGCCTTCCTTGTTGCCTTTCAGTGCCCTGTTTCCTCTCCATTTCACTTTTTTCTCTTCCTCTCGCTTGTCTGTCTTTGTGTAGCATCTCTCTGCACTGCTTTCTGGTCAGCCTTTAGGGAATTCTAGGAATTGAGTGAAACTCTCTGCAGTTTCTTTCTTCCCATGATCACAGCTGCAGAGGATATTGCTGAGAGATGTAGTTTCTTCTGTGATTGACTAATGTCACCTGGGATGGATGAAGGCTCAGTGAAATATAAAGAGTCAATGACTACAATACTGTGGTGTGTGGTTAAATATTCTGCAGTTGAGCAGGGTCCCGACTGGGAGGCAAGTTAACATGGCACAGAGGTGGTATCTAAGGGCTATTATGGGTGAATTCTGAACTTGGTGTTTTACTTATCTGGGCTGCTGTGTTTGTTCTACTGAGCTGATCAAAACCGTGTGTGTATCTCCAGGTAAGGCTATAGAACGTGGGCGTCCTTTCAGAAGGTTTCAGAGTAACAGCCGTGTTAGTCTGTATTCGCAAAAAGAAGTACTCCTTTTCTTTCAGAAGGTAAGTCTCAAAGGGTATGTTTACACAGCAGAAAAAAAATGTGTCAGCGAATCTCAGAGCTGAGATCAACTGGCTCAGGGTGCCGGGGCTTGTGCTGTGATGTTAACAGAGCAGTGCAGCTGGTTGGACTTGGGCTGGAGCATGGACTCCAAGACCCTCCCTCCTTGCTGGGTTCCAGAGCCCAAGCTCCAGCCCGAATCTGAATGTCTCCACTGCTATTTTTAGCCTCACAGTTGACCCAGGCCAGCCACGGCTGTGCCATGGTTCGTTTATCCCTGTGTAGAGATACCCTAAAGCTCTTTGCTGAGGGTCTTTTTTGGTACCCCGATTGGCTTATCCATCTCCCAGGCCATGAGGTCTGGACAAAGAGACTGGGGCTCTGGTTATTTTTAAAAAGTTATTAAACATATAGATTTTAATTATGCTCATGTGAGTCCCTAATGATTTTTAAAAAATATCCCGACCCTAAAACGAAAATCACAGGACTCAGATTTGCAAGTGCTGGAAACGCGGCTATGACCAATCCACAGCCATAACCCATGGCCATCTTGGTCCCCAGCTGAAGCTCGTACACTTGGCACTGCATTCATAGCGGATGACGTCCAGCTGCTGAGATTTGAATTCCTGTAGCCCAGATGCTTGAGGTCAAGCGCTGCCTAACTAGAGGGAGTATGTAATATACGGTATACCATATGTGTGGCTATGAACCTCAGTACCATTGTCTGGATGGAAGGTCAGACCTAATCAGCTGATTGTGGCTATTTTCTATCTACAGAGGGTAAAAGACCAACACTAGTTCAGCTATCAGAGCATCGGCACAAGTGGTAGAGGCTTGTGTGTGTTGGAACCGGAGTTCCTAAGTATGTGCCGTTGAGCTGGTGACGTCACTGCAGCACTGCTTGTCTGTGGACACAGATTCTTTACACTGCCATATAGTTTATAGAACATCTTGAATATTTCACCTTTGAACCATTTTTTTTCTCCCTGTGTTTTCTGCTTATCTACAAGGACAATCGGAGATGGTAAAGCTACTTGTGCAGCATGGCGCTCGCCTTTGCTTGAGAACTGACGTGGGTTGGACTCCAGCTCATTTTGCTGCTGAGTCAGGAAGACTGGGCGTTCTAAGGACTCTTCATTTTTTGCATGCCGCCATCGATACAGCAGATCTCTATGGGGACACTCCGAAAAGGATTGCAGAAATCTACGGACACAAAGACTGCGTGAAGTTCTTAGAAATGTGAGTATTGACAGAGTTCTGCAAACAGCCGCAGTAAATGAAGTGGAAGCCAGTGAAGGTGAAATTCACTCCTGTACAGAGGGCCTACGCAATGGCCTATGCACGACTTGCATTTCAACCTAAACCCTATGTAAGCCCTAGGGTTTAAGTGGCATATAAATGTGCTTAGGCTTTCTGCTGGGCTTCTGGACCAGCGTGAGCAAATGGAAAGAACTTTGTTGATTTCAGTGAATCCACAGAGCCAATTATCTTAAGTGGCTTGCTGCCTCTGAACAGCACTTCATCATTTTCCATCTTTTCAAAGTGTTCTGGCTATAGGTCCAGGTCTCCAAAAGAGCTAAGCACCCAGGAGCTCCCCTTAAGGCACATAAATAAGTGGCTTGAATTTTAAATGTTCAATGACTACTTAAGCTCTGAAATGAAGTGGCCAGATTTTCAAGAGAGAATAAACAGGAGCTTCTGGGTACCAAGCCCTCGTGAAAATCGGGCCGCTTCACAGAGGTGCTTACAGGGGAGCTGAGCTCTTCAGAAAACTCTGGGTATGTCTCCACTGCAATAAAACACCCGCAGCTTCCCTGTGTCAGCTGACGCGGGCTTGCAGGGCAATTACATTGCAATGTAGGGCAACTAAATTGCAATGTAGACGTCCAGGCTCAGGATGGAGCCCACAGTCTGGGTTCCCGAGAGAGGGAGCGTCCCAAAGCCCGGTCTCCACCCTGAGTCCAAACCTCTGCCTTGCAATTTTATAGCCCCGCAGCTTGAGCCCGCATCAGCTGACACAGGCCAGCTGTGGGGGCTGCATTGCAGTGGAGACATATGCCCAGTTCCCACGTCTAGGCTGACGAGCTACCGCTGTATCCGGGCTCTACCATGGGAGAAATAGACAACAGCCTAACCGGCTCTCGCCACTTGCTGCTGTCACTGCTACCCGGTTTCCCTGCGAGTGAAGAGTAGGACTGGGGGGGTTTTATGTTTCTTTTCCAGCACAACAGAACACTCCAGGCTGCACAATTTGCACAGACCCGTTCCAGCCAGGGGCGGCCAGTTATATACACTCGTGGTGCCCGGGCTCCAGCAGCGTTCAGGGCCCGGCTCCACCAAGGTCTGGGGCTGGGTCTCTCCCCCGGCCCCGCCTGCCGCCGCCCCCCACCTCCCCCAGCCCCCACTTGCTGCCCCCGCTCGCCTCCCCTGGCCCCAGCGCCTGCAGCTCACGCTGACTTTGCTCTGCTGGCTGCCCGCATCAACTGCTGCCGCAGGGTCCTAGTGCACCCCTTTCACTCATGGCAGGGCAGGTTGCCCTTTCCCTGCCCTTCCGCCCTAGCCCTGAGCCTCTCCAACGCCCCAGAGCCCTCATCCCGCCGCACCCTAATCCTCTGCCCCAGCCGTGAGCCCCCTCTCACACCCCAAACCTCTCATCCACAGCCCTCACCCCTTCCTATCCCCAAACTCCCTCCCAGAACCTGCACCCCCGCCACCCCCCAAACTCCCTCTCAGAGCCTGCACCCCTCACCCCCTCCTACACCCCCACCCCCGAGCCTGCACCCAAACGCCGTCCCAGAGCCTGCACCCCTCACCCCCTCCTGCGCCCCCACCCCTTGCCCTAGCCCAGAGCCTACACCTAAACTCCATCCCAGAGCCTGCACCTCTCATCCCCTCCTGCACCCCCACCCCCTGCCCCAGCCCGGAGCCTACACCCAGCACCCAAACTCCATCCCAGAGCCTGCACCCCAGACCCCCTCCCCCACTCAAACTCCCTTCCAGAGCCTGCCCCCCTCAGCCCCTCCTGCACCCCCACCCCCTGTCCCAGCCCAAAGCCTACACCCAGCACCCAAACTCCCTCCTAGAGCCTTAGGCAGGTGGGGGGCAGAGTTTGGGGGGGCGGGTTCTGGGCACCACCAAAATTTCTACAAACCTGCCACCCCTGGGGTTCCAGCTTTCTGGGTCTAAACCCAAGAAATCCCAGCTGCTGCCTTGGAAGGTAGAAGGGAGAGTTAACTCAAGTACGGAGCTGGCCAAAGAGTTACAATTCAATTCTGCAAAGACTTTTGAGATGTCGAAGTTTCGTCTCTTTTCAAATTTCCAGTGAAAAATCATTTTGTGGAAAATGTTCCAACTGGCTCTATTGTCTCATAAGTACCTCAGGCATTTATCATTGCATCTGTAAGGCTTCTTCTCACAAGCAAGTCTTTGAATTCTGAATGGGTAGCCAGGGCCTCTTTTCCTTCACTCTTCACAAACATTCATGCCACTGGGATTGTGTTCCCACAGATATTTGGGGGGATTGGTTGTTCGTCATATGACTACCCATATTCACATGCAAAAAGGGGGTATTCGTGCATAAAGAGGACTACTTGTTATTCACTCTTCACCATTTGCTAGTTTTATTTTTTAAAAGCCTCAGACATCCATTGAGGAAGCTGAAGGAACACAGTGTGATTTAGGTGACGAATTGACAGCATGACCACTGAATAGGTAAAGTGAACAGCCCTTTGGCAGAACAGTGTTCATCCAAGCTAACTGGTTAATTAGAAATAACAGTTACTCTGGTAGAAATCAGGATTAGTTCACAAATAATTTGCAAAAGAAGGGATAAATCAAAGAAATTCTTTATTCAGAATAAAAACAGTTCTACTTCTAATTGCAGGCAAAAAATAATATGTTCAAGAAACATGTACACCACCACCATTGCGCTAACTACACGTAACTATGAAATTAGAGCACATGTGCTTAATTTTTTCCTGCTTAATAGTCAAATGAAAACGTACCCATTCAAATTTAGCCAGATCTGTCAAGTCAGTATACTATTATGTAATATTGAAAGTTTTCACTGTTTCTCACCTTTTGGAATACAAATCTTTTACGCTGTTAAAAGCTATCATTTAGAATTACACATGTGATTTCCACACTCAACTGACCGAACGGGCCATTTGTATGTTTGGTTTGTTGACCATTTGTGTTTCCTTGTGGAACTGTGGTTACTGCACATGCAAATTATGCACATGCAAATTTTATGTAAGCTCTTCTAGAACAGGAGGTCAGATGCTCAGCTGGTGAAAGTTAGTGTTGACTTCAATGGAGTTATGTCGATTTACACTAGCTGCTGGAAATGGGCCATGATTCTAACTGGGATCTGAGCAAAAAAATTTCTATGACTTTACTAGCTTAGTTAGATCTCAGAGATCCAAACACAACTATATTTGGAATAGCTGATTTCACCCAAATTGTATCCCAAAATGAGATGAAGAGCCAGTGATACACTACTAAAGGGAGGATATGTATCTGGCTGTCGCAGACCGCTGGTCTGTTCCAATAGTGCAGGTTCCATGTTGTGAAACTAGCTGCCAAACTTTCTGATCCGATTTTCAGGTACACTAAGGGCCCTTTCCACTCCAGAGTGGTGTAAAGGGGACTTAGTGTAAATGAAAGCAAGGCACTCCATATTTAATTCAGTTTACCGGAGTAAAATTTGTAATAAACAACACCATTATTAATAGTCAAAGCACATTAACATGAGTTATGAAGCAAAGTAATATATCATGTAACATCCAGGAGCCTTCCGACAAATAAAACATGTTACGATGGCAAAAACAATTCTGAAACAAAATGTTTTTAAAAATAAAACCCTTTGGCTAGATCACATGCTGGTGATTAAGGACAGATAATGGAGCTGATGAGTACCAAGGCCTTCTCTGGTGATGTAACATTCACCCTCTTAAGCTGGAGTATGGGGTGACAACAGCAACTGCAGCTTCAGCTCCAGTTTCGTGAGACAGCCAGGCAGCTGAAGCAGACCCCAGGCAGTTTTAATGCAAGTCCTGAGAACCAGCTACATTTCACCGGTGTGAGAGGAAAACCCAGGCCTAGATTTTTGATTAAATACATATTTTAAAAGAGAAATTTACTTTCCAATTCACAACCCATCAGTTTGTCCTCTGCTCCCTCTCTTGCTCTCAGGAACCGCAGCGTTCTCTCCCTGACTCAGGTGTGACGATGCGGCCCGTGGGAGCCAGCTGAGGTCACTCAATCAGGGTGAACTGCAAACAGAACGGGGCAGACAAACCCCAAACGCTGGCGGATATTCCAATACTTAGGTTTAACAACCCAGCACAAAAGAGCTTCTATAGCACCTCCCTGGTTACTCAGAAGTCCAAATAATGCAGTTCCCTTAAAGTCCCCAGCCTCAGGCCTCCATCCAGGCACACGTGTCAGATAGGATAATGATTACTGAAAATCTTATCATATACAAGAAAAGGTTCTCCTGATCCCAAAGGACCAAGCCCCAGACCCAAGTTAAATGATAACTTAGATTTTACCCAAAATACACTCTTATAGCCAATTCTTATTAACTAAACTAAAATTTATTTAAAAAGAAAAGAGTGTTGGTTAAAAGATCAATATACAGACAGACTTGAATTCAATTCTTGAGGTTCAGATACATAACAGAGAGGAGTCTGTAGTTGCCAAAATTCTTTTTAGAAATAGTCCACAGGTTATAGTCCAATGTCCATAGTCAGGGTGACTCCAGTCAGTGACTGGGGATCTCAATCCTTATGGCTCAGGGTTTCCCCTTCTTGAAACCCAAAGCAGATCTGAGATGAAGAAGAATCGTGTCCCAGGGTTTTTATACATTTCTAGCAGCCTTTTGGCCAGAGAAAACGATAGGCTTAACTTTCCTTCTCCTAAACATCATGGCAATTAGCACAGGGTAATTTATCCATTAAACAGTTCAGATACAGGTTACCACAACCTTCTAAGAGACATATAGGCAATAATACTATTTCACTCAAGAGTCTTCCTAAATATCAATATTCCTTTTTTGATCTTTGAATCAAGACTTGTTTGCTTAAATCACAAGACCTGAGCAAACATCTACCCTTCTATCTCTAACAATGCAGGCTTGCATTTCAAAACTCGATTCATTTACATATCTTCCTAACAAGTCTTTAAAGTTCTTCCATGGGTCAGGTCAGTATGTGAGTTAATTAACTCTTTCTGACCTTATGTCACCTTTCGATGAGATATTATATTACACTCATAACGTCACACCAGGTCACTAGTGTGATTTCCCCTTAGGTTCCTGTTCTCCAGCCATCTCAGGCAGTCTTCTGCTTCACTGCCTCACAGTGCCACTCCCACTGTGGCTGGCAGGGGGACATGGGCCCACCCTCTACTCCGGGTTCCAGCTCAAGGACCCTCTACACAGCAGCTAAGATCCATTCCCTGCACCTTGCTGCCTTTCCCTGAGCTGCTTCCATACTTCTTGGCCTTCCGCACTCCTTTGGATTTGCCAGTCTCCCTCCTTCCTGGGAATAACTCAACCCAAACACTCCTCCTTTCCCACAGGGAGCGACTGCATCTTTCCCCCTGTTGCCCCCTCTGCTTCCAGTTTCCTCGTCTTTTGTGGCAGCCCTGCCTGTCTCTTGCAGGTGAGCTTCTCTCTAGTTAGCTGCCTCCAGCCTAAAGCTCCCCTGTTTGCAGCCTAATTAGCTGATTGGGCCCTCTTGACTTAACCCATCTCTTGCAGGGCCAGTGGGGGTCCACACCCCATTACAGAAAGACATTATGCTTTTCACTTCTTGAATGTGGGCCTTTGTGCTGCGGCTCCTGAAACTGGCTTACCTGTTTTGCATGTGCCAGGTGTGACTCCAGAGAGAAGACGAGGAGGAGGGGAGAAATGATGAATGTGGCAAAAGCCACAGGAAATCCAGTGCCACGGAAAAGAAAAACAAATCTGTCTCCAAGATCAAGTCTTTCATAGTGTTATTTTTGGAGAGACTGGGAACAGAATAATTACACTGCATTTTGTAGATGTCACAGAAGAAAGGGATGCTGTTGACTAAGGATAAAAACACAGGCATAAGGCACCACCAGGCTATCAGCTTGGAGATTCTCAGGTGTAGGTGGATGAAGAAAGGGGGCTGAAATCTCCAATTCTGACATGGTAAATGACATATAAACAGGCCACCAACCTGAGGATGGGAGACCTTGAAAATCAGCTGACAGCTGTGAATGCTCGCTATGCTTTGTTCCTAGGATAGAAGCTAGCAGAGAATGCCATATAGAAAACCCTTAGCATTGCTGTGCACAAGAAGCAAAACCTGGAGATCCCCAGAATGGTCAAGATCTTATCATCTGAGTTCAGGCCTCTCTTTTTTGACTGCCACAATGAATTTACCCAAAAGCCAACAACTGCCTCGCCTCTTAGGAATGCCAGGAAACTGACAGCAGATGGGGGAAAATTAGAGCTTTGGGAACATTACAACTGTTGCTTCCCATTGTTTAAGATGTACACAAGTTCTGTCCCAGAGGTCAAAGGTCTTCATGCAGTGCTGTGTTAGAATCTGGGCAAGAGATGCACTGCCCTTCTCTCTGTAAGTCACACATTCAAAACATGGCTTAATATATATACTTCAATGGAATTGTTCCTGCTATACCAGGCATGTAAATGTGAGATGTATTCTGTTACCGAGGCTCAGTGTCACTCCCTGATATTTGCCTGTCGTGTGGAGAGTGGTGTACAGAGTTAAAAACAATGCTTGTGTCAGAGGCCTGGAGTTTTTTCAAGAACAATAAAAACACAATTTACATCAGTTTTGGTCTGCAGCAGAAATTCCCCATCTTGGGTTCTTTTACACCCACTTTGCACCGGTGCCAACGGCTAACCAAGGTGCAAGGAAGCAGAGAACCTGGCTCTCTAGTGTGTATCCATCTCATTTTCAGAGTGCTTAATGTTGAAGCCATATTTGCTGTTCTAGGAGGCCCCTTCATGGTCAAGTTGTCTTCTATCAACCCTGATGGGGCCCCATCCAGAATGATGTCCAGAATCCACAGTACCTCTTGAAATCAAGGAGAGCTGTAATCATCAGCAAATGTCAGGAGTTGGCCCTTATTATTCTCAGTCTTTTGTTATGTATCTAGGCTTTGTCCATGGAAAATCATCAATCCTTTTCTTAAAGATGGATTAATGGTTTAACCATCAGGTCTAAACTCTCAGGAACTTAACAGATACTTCCTGCAGGGTAGAGGTAGCTCTTCAGTAGCCTCAGTTATTGTGATTGCCAGGACAATTATATCAGATACAATAGTCTTACCTCCATTTTGAACATTACAACTATTGGCCCTCATTCTTGAAGATGTACAGAAGTTTTGTCCCAGAAGAACCACTCTCCTTGCCAAGTTTGGCTATTGGAGTCTGGTTGACATATGCACTACCCTGTGTCTGCATCCCATATACACACAACTTTGAATAGTTGAACAAAATAAAACAAGTGGATATGTTTCTCTTCCTAATTAATCACCTGATTAATGAGGAATGTACATGGCAAGAATATTCTCTTCATGAGTATCAGTGTTACTCATGGATATGTGTACTTTCATCCAAAGAGCAATGCACAGAAATAAAATAAATGTTTAAATCTTCTTGTAGAAGGACTGATGTTCATGACAGCACAATAAAGCTAAATGTAAGAAATGCCACAGATCCTGCTTGCACACTATGGTAATTTTTCTTTAATTTTCTAGCTTAAAATGTGAACTTCTACAACACAGCTTTATTTTTATAGCATCTTTCATGCAAACTGTATCCCACAATGTTATACAGAGTTGCATTAGAGTTGCAGTGTTATGCAGAGTTGCAGAGTTGAATAAAGCAGAATAATATATTTCTAGGAAGATGTGGGCTTGAGTTGCCAAGTTCAGATTTGGATTTGGATGCAAAATTAAGTTTAGGGTTGTTAAATTAGGGTTTGGTTCAGACCACTTTAGAGACACCACCAGCTGCAAAGTTAGATTGGGACTGAAACTTCTTCAGATTTTCTTGCTGTTCTGATCTGGTGTTTTGGTTCTGAACCATCTCTAATTCTACATAATAAGCAATAGCAGAAAGAGTGGAAATGAAGAGGCTTAGGCTCATTATTTTTAACTGAATTTTTGTGTATGACCAGTTTGCAATGTTTTAGTCTGTTTCATTGAATGGAAAGTCCACAGCAGTCCTACAAGCGTGGTCGGACTGTGCAGTGTGCAATGGTTAAGGCAATGTTTTTTCTTTCTTCTGTAGAGCTGAGGTGGAGTGCAGGGACTACCGTTTGGTGGCAGGATTGAAAGGGATTCAACTGGACCAGACAGATGAAGACTGGGAACTCAAGAAAGAAGAGCTTGAGAAAAATACACCCTGTGTTCAAGCAAAATCTACACTCTCTATTCAAAAGAAAAACAGAGGAAAGAATGTGAAACAGTAGAGTCTTCAGATTCCTTTGAACTAGGGAAAGTCATAGAGAGCTAGTCAAAGACACTAACAGACCCCAGATACATCTGGAGTATGAAACATACACTAAGTGCTTGTCTACACGGTGCTTTAGTCCACGTCAGAGGGGTAAATTTTAGTCTGCACTAGCATGCTGCGTGCTAACTGGCTTGTGTGTGCCCTGCTGGCATGCACCGAAATTCTCTAGTGTGCATTACCGTAGCCCTGTTCTAGACAAGCCTATGTTAATGTGGGAACTTTTAGTATATGCCACTAGGGTCCACGTAGATCAGTTAGTGCATGACACACTAGTGGGGACTAAAATTGACACCCTTCTGGTGTGAATTAAAGAACTGTGTAGAGAAGACCTAAGAGAAAAAGCATATGTGTGGTGGGTTGTACATATGGCTATTAATGGGAAATGGCTAGAAGTAGTGGATCTGGCTATTGTGAAAAAGTCAGTCCTGACAGACAGAGTGGTAGAGGGCAGACATATCAATCCTTGAATGGAAAAATTCAAAACAAAAACTTTGTTTTGTTTTAATTTGAAAAAAAAATCACTTTTTCCTTTTCTCCCCTGGGAACACTTTCTCACTCTTTCTTCTCCCCTTCCTGTTTTCCAGTGAGGGAAAAAAGTAAAACTGTTTTTTACCTACTGAAATTAAAAGAAAAGAGAGCCCCTACTCGAAAGAGTTTGCAATCTATTAACTTTTACTTCAGTCCAGCATTGTCAATTTACACCTGTTGGCCCATGAGTCATAAGCTCTCTCAGAGCAAAAAATATTCCATATATATATATATATATATATATATATATATATATATATATATATATACACACACACACACACACACACACACACACACAGAGTTCACAGATCTCAGCAATCCCTTAACATCTTTGAAGTACAATACAACTTTATTTGGTACACAAACAGCATCCTGAAATGCTTTACAGAGTTAATAACACAATGCCATAAATAATAGCAGAGTGGGACAGCACTGAAGAGAGAGATTTTTCAGCTCAGATATGAAAAGAGGTGAAGGCCACTGCTAGAGGCAGGGGATCCATCTAATCAAGCTAGCACTAGTCTGTTCCAGTATTCCTATGCTGCATAAACCTCTACATGTAATTGATTTGACTGGAGTAACCCTTCTAATAACTACACTGATAATAATTGTCATAAATATAAAGGGAAGGGTAAACCCCTTTAAAATCCCTCCTGGCCAGAGGAAAAATCCTCTCACCTGTAAAGGGTTAAGAAGCTAAAGGTAACGTCACTGGCACCTGACCAAAATGACCAATGAGGAGACAAGATACTTTCAAAAGCTGGGAGGAGGGAGAGAAACAAAGGGTCTGTGTCTGTCTGTATGCTGCTTTTGCCAGGGACAGAACAGGAATGGAGTCTTAGAACTTTTAGTAAGTAATCTAGCTAGGTATGTGTTAGATTATGATTTCTTTAAATGGCTGAGAAAAGAACTGTGCTGAATAGAATGACTATCCCTGTCTGTGTGTCTTTTTTGTAACTTAAGGTTTTGCCTAGAGGGATTCTCTATGTTTTGAATCTAATTACCCTGTAAGGTATCTACCATCCTGAATTTACAGAGGTGATTCCTTTACTTCTATTAAAAGTCTTCTTGTAAGAAAACTGAATGCTTTTTCATTGTTCTAAGATCCAAGGGTTTGGGTCTGTGGTCACCTATGCAAATTAGTGAGGATTTTTACCAAACCTTCCCCAGGAAGTGGGATGCAAGGGTTGGGAGGATTTTGGGGGGAAAGACGTGTCCAAACTATGTTTCCCAGTAAACCCAGTTAAAGTTTGGTGGTGTCAGTGGAAATTCCAAGGTCAAAGGATAAAATTAATTTGTACCTTGGGGAAGTTTTAACCTAAGCTGGTAAAAGTAAGCTTAGGAGGTTTTCATGCAGGTCCCCACATCTGTACCCTAGAGTTCAGAGTGGGGGAGGAACTGTGACAATAATGATCAAAACACTTCCACATAAATTGTGAATCAATGGAACTTTAATCAGATAACACATAGTCTATAAAGAAATATGGCATGATGCAATAGTAAAAGCCATTATAAAGCAACATATTATTAATGTAGTAATAATAATACCTAGCTTTTACTCCGTGCTTTTCATCCTTAGATCTCAAAGCACTTTACAAAAGAGGTCAGGATCTCTACCCCTATTTTACAGATGGAGAAACTGAGGCACAAGGAGGAAAGTGACATGCCCCAGGTCACCCAGCAGGCCAGTGGAAGAGCTGGGAGTTGAATAGAAGTATGAACCAGGAGGGAGAGGTATAAGTAATGCTTTTCCAAAGACCGACACCGGACCTAGGCTGTGGCCACTTTGCACTTAGCTGCTTTTTGCCAGTAGCTAAAGTCTCCATATCCAGTCTCATAGACTTTAAAGCCAGAAGGGCCCATCATCGTTATCTAGTCTGACTTCATGCACATCACAGACCCCAGAATCTCATCCATCCACTCCTATAATAGACTTCTAACTTCTGATTGAGTTACTGAAGTCCTCAAATCATGGTTTAAAGACTTCAAGTTGCAGAGAATCCACCATTTACATTAGGTTAACCTGCAAGAGACCCAGGCCCCATGCTGCAGAGGAAGGCAAAAAAAACCCAGAGTCTCTGCCAATCTGACCCAAGGGGAAATTCCTTCCTGATCCCAAATATGATGATCAGTTAGACCCTGAGCATGTGAGCAACCCCCAGCAGCCAGACATCTGGGAAAAAATTCTCTGTAGCCTCACCATCCAGTGTCCCATCACCGGCCACTGGAGATATTTGCTGCTGGCAGTTGCAGATCAGGCAAATGCCATTGTAGGCCGTCCCATCATATCATCTTCTCCATAAACTTATCAAGCTCAGTCTTGAAGCCAGTTAAGTTTTTTTGCCCCCACTGCTCCCTTTGGAAGGCTGTTAAAAACCTTCACTAATTTCAAGCCTATACTTGTTGATGGCCAGTTTATATCCAGTTGTTCATGTGTCCACATTGGTACTTAACTTAAATAATTCTGCTCCCTCCCTGGTATTTAGCCCTCTGTATTTATAAAAACCAATTATATCTTCCCTCAGCCTTCTTTTGGTTAGGCTAAACAAGCCACGCTCTTTGAGTCTCCTCTCATAAGGTAAGTTTTCCATTCCTCGTATCATCTTACTAGCTCTTCTTTGCACCTGATTCAGTTTGAATTCATCTTTTTTAAACATGGGAGACCAGAATGGAACATAGTATTCCAAATGAGGTCTCAATGCATTCACAGAACGATCTCTCAATGCAGGCGGATACTTCACTGGCATAGAGTTATTGTTGCCGGTCCTATGCACACCATCCCTTCCCTGCATAGGCAGGTGGCCAGGGAAATGGATGAATGGTTGAAGTGTCTCAGCATTCTGGACGCTGCTGCTATAAAGTCCATTGGGCCATAGGCAGCAAGCATAATTTAAAGCAGACCTTCAACTGCTACAATGCCAGGGAACTGTGTCAGCTCAAAGCCAGCCCAGGGGAGTGCAAAGGTATCTTAAAGCTATATTTACAAGGCTAGTGAGTTTGTTTTGTGCTTTGCAGACACAACTCAGTATCTTTAGTAGAGTTTAGTATTCTCATCTGTCTAATCTCTAAGAGAGAAATCTAACATATAAACCATGTTATCTTCCATTCAGTCTTAGGCTCTTTTCCTGATTGATGCTGAGCAGCTGCATAATTTACAGAAATCGGGGGGATTTGTGGGATTGCTCAGCACATCTCAGGAGCTGGCTCTAGTTAATCATCTTTTTTGAGTCATCACTGGACTTTGATGGCATGTAAAATCAATAGCCATGCAACCCAGAGATGTCTGCATTTTTATGGTACTTTATGTAGTCGTATCGCTAGGATCCTACTAAATTCACAGCCACGAAATCTGGTCTCCCCCCATGAAATCTGGTCTTTTGTGTGCTCTTACCTTATACTATACACAGATTTCACAGTGCGAGAAGGCCCAGCTTGACAAAGCCCTGGCTGGGATGATTTAGTTGGGGTTGGTCCTGCTTTGAGCAGGGGGTTGGACTAGATGACCTCCTGAGATCCCTTCCAACCCTGATATTCTAGGAGATTGGTATTTCTCAAATTGGGGGTCCTGACCTGAAATGGATTTGCGGGCAGTGGGGGGGCACAAGGTTATTTCAGGGGGCCAGAGAGCAGCAGCTGTTGGCTGGGCACCCAGCTCTGAAGGCAAGCCCCCGCTAGCAGCAGTGAAGAAGTAAGGGTAGCAGTACCACAACCCCACCTACAATAACCTTGTGACCCCCCCCGCCACAACTCTTCTTGGATCAGGACCCCTACAATTACAACACCGGGGAATTTCAGATTTAGATGGCTGAAATAATGAAATTTATGATTTTTAAAATCCTATGACCGTGAAATTGACCAAAATGGACAGTGTGTGTTAATTACAGTGGAATAAATGTGCCCAGGGAACCGAAGGTGTGAACGTGGCCCTGTCACTGTACAACACTAAACAGCCAAACATGGTTTGGGGTTTTGAGTACAGAGATCTTGTCCTGCTTAATTCCATAGCAACAATCACCATAAAAGAACACCTTTAAAACACTTCATCAAAGATACAGAAAAAAAGAAAAACAGGGAAAGCATGTGAAATGTAAAGTATTAAGTGAGGCTTCTATTTGACCAACATCCCTTATTTCCATTTCCTTAGGCACTAGGCCTGTCTAATTGTCTTTTAGATGGTACTAAAGATGGCAGTGACTGCCTCTTTGGGGGAAAAGCGATGTTAGTTGAAATGGGCTGGAGCTGTTGTCGTTACTGTTGCTAAAATCTGATCCTGTTTCCCTGAAGACAAAACAAGAGCAACAGACACAAAGAGCAAAAGGCAAGATCAGCACAGATAGAAAATGCAGCTTCTGTCTCTAGTGCTGCTTCTTACCTGCAGCCTTGCTGCTGGAGAAACACAGCCCCCCAGGACATGATCTGATCAGCCACTCCAAGACTTGTCAAACTTGTATCAGCCATCAGACTGTTTTGGGCATTATTATAGTTGCCTCTCTGGTCATGGGCCCACAGCAGCATAGGAAGAGAAGGTCTTGGCTGGATAAGCCAGACTCTTTCTAGAGAGAAGGCAAAAGGAAGGAGAAGAAAAAAAGGTGGGAGAAGGAACGGGGCACATGATTGGGAGGTTGGTGACAGCAGGAACCAAAGTCTTACATTTCAGGTGGTGTTTGGGGTTTAGCTGGAGCTGGTTGAAGTACTGATGCCATCTGGGTCTCTCTTTCTGGCCAGGACTGGGCAGGACATATCTCTGGATCAAGGCAGTGAAGGTCCAAAGGTGTCACAATGGATCCCAGAAGATAGTGAGGAAGCTCATTCCCAGCTAGCTAACTTGATTCTTACCCTGAAGTCTTTTTTAAGGACCCCAAAAGGGAGTGACAGGTGAAATAGCCTATCCCCTCATTATTTTCTCCACCATTTAGGTCAAATTTCCAGCACACCAGTTTTGGTCCATTGATTTCTAGTCCTACACTGCTCTGGTTCATGAGAAATGATCTCAACACAGTCCTTGGGTGTCTTTTTGTCTTAAATTTTTGCTGATTTTTATAAATAATTTTATGTAATAGGCTGAGCTGGACTTTTCTTACATTGGACAATTTAGAGCACAGGCCTGTACACAGCAAAAGCATTTAAGTTTCATTGGATCAAAGGTGCTTCATAAATACAAGGTAAGTACATGAGATGAACAAAATTAAGTGGCCTTTGATCACAGGATCATAAAGATATACAAATTAGCGATGGACAAGCCTTATTAAATCACTTAGTCTAGCTCCTGACAATGCTTCATTGTTTGTTTTCTGTGATATATTTTCTAGTGAGTTGTCGAGTCCAGTTTTAAATGCTTCAAAGCAATGGGGCTTCCCCCATTTCTCTTGGGATACTTTCAATGATATATCACCTGGTACTTGCAGTCTTTTAGACAGGAGATTATCCTGTAAGAAATCAAAAATATATTTCCTTAATGAACTCAGAGGCAGTCCCATATCTCCATGGAAATTCAAGGTACCATCAGCTGAAGAGAGAGACAACAAAATTACCTTCTGGAAAGATTAATTTTTACATCCAGATTTCTCCATTGAGCTAGAAGTCTTTTCAAAACACTAAAACAAAACACATACCAGGAGACATATTAAAATAGGTGCCTAAATTATCCTCACATTTACACTGGTTTTACATCACTGCAGCTTGATTGCTTTCAATGAAGTTTCTTCTAAATTATAGTGATTTGGGAGAACAACTGAGGTGAAAGACACATGAATCTGTGGCATTTCACACCAGCAGAGAATTTAGACCCTAGATTAAATTATTTTTTTAATAGAAAAGCTTGAACTTCTTCTAATGGATTCCATATGAAGGACAAAAGTAGATTTTATGATGTTACTTCTCCCACTCATCCCTGGCACTTTGCATAATGCAGAACTTTAATCAATTTTTTTTTCAGTTTGGGATTGCTCAGAATCAAGATAATGAAATGTACTGATGGACAAGCATCTACAATGATTGTACAGGCAATGCTCACAGCAGATATTTCTTGATATATATTTGTCAACAAGATCAGCAAAGCTATAAAGTTAACAATACTGATGAGGAAGAAAGACATGATAGCTATCATTGCTTGAATGTGGGCCTCCACGCAGGGGCTCCTGACACTGCTTGAGTTGTTTTGCATCTGCCGGGTGTGTTTCCAGAGAGAAACCAACAACAGAAAGGCTGAAATGATGAATATGGTGAACGCCATGGAAAATCTAATACCACAGAAAAAAGTACGTGAGACACAGATGTTTATGCTGTGACATTTTTCGCATTGTAACGTCTTTTGAGGTTGGAATTGAAGTAATTATGCTCTATTTTGTAAATAGTATTAAGGAAAGGGAGGCTGTTGAACAAGGATAAAAGCACAGAACCCAGGAGCAACTATGGCACCAGCCTGGAGATTTTAAATTTTAGACAGATGAAGAGGGGGTGGCTGAAGTTTGCAATTTTCACACAGTAAAATACACACAAGCAGGCGGCATACCATTGATTGGAAAAGTTCAAAAACCAGGTAACAGCTCTGAATGCTTGGAACACGGAGTTCTGGTAATAGAGCTCTTGGAAAAATGTTGAGCAAAAAGTCTGTAATGTTGTTTTGAGCAAGAAGCAAAATCTTGAGAATGCCAGGACAGCCAAGATATTATCACTTGAGGACAGGCACCTGCGCTTGACATGCTCAACACAATTCATGGCCACAATGAAAAAATTTATCCACATCCCAACAAAAGCCTCAGATACTAAGATTACCAGGACAGTTATGCTTGATTCAGTGATGTCAGCCTCTTTTACAAAGTTACAATTATTGTGTCCCATTCTTTAAGAAAGTTCTGTCTCTGAAACAAACATTCGTCATGCAACATTTTACTGTTGGAATGTGGTTGACAGATGCACTATCCTCTTGTCTGTATCACCTATAGACAACACAGCTTTATATAGTTGGAAAAACAAACCCTTCAGAGATGTCTCTTCATAATGAAGCATCTGCTTGACCAGGAATGTAAATGTGTGGTGTATTCTCTTACAATCTATCAGTATTGCTCATTAATATTTGCATTTTCATTCTGAAGAGCTGTGTACAGAGTAAAAACAATTTTAAAATGATCTTTTGGGATGCCTTCTGTTTATGCCAGAATAATACAAACTAAATAAAACATATAACACACATATAATTACCGGAGAAACCAGAGGAATAAATGCATTGCTATTATGAAACAGGGATGGGCCTGAGTTGCCAAGTTCAGATCTGGATTTGGATGTCAACATTCCTGAAAGTTCAAGAGCATTTGAATCCAGGCCTTGGTTCAGCCTATTTAAAAGACAGCTGTCAGCTGCAAAGTCCAGATCTGGATCCCAACTTTTCCAGATTTCAGTGGTGGTCTGATCCGGTGATTTGGTTTTGAACCACCTCTAGTACTAAATAATAGCAGAAAGAGAGGAAACTGCACAGGTCAGATTTTATTATTTTAAAGTAAAATACTCCGCACGGTCAGTCTGCAGCGTGTTTAGTCTGATGCAAGGGATGAAAAGTTCACCAGGCCTGCCTGGCTTCCCACAGAACATTGAAACAAGTTCAAGGTCTTGGTCCCTATCTTCAAGGTGCTCGAAGTCCTGAACCTCGGCGTATCTAAAAGATTACCTAAGGCTCCGGCGTGAGGACTATGGTCGACAACTCCACTCTCCTCAACCTGCCTGCTCGAACACAGAGCAGTATGTATGTATTAAAAAATCCCTACCAAAACCTTACAAGGCACACACTGTTTCCCTCGGTAGGATGAAGATGAGAGAAAGAAGCAACCACACGTGACACGTTACTTAATTAGCTGAATGCACAATTGGAAGGTGCTCAGATACTATGGTGATATGGCTGGCCCATAAACCTATACAGAATTCAATGGCAACAAACTACAATGAATGCGGAGTGAAGGCAGCCTGCGGGTATGTTGTCCCCTTGCAAAAGGCTGAATTGAGTAAAACTCAGATTTCTGAAAACCAGGAAATGCCTAGGTAACCTTAGCTCTTCCTTCTTTCAGCAATGCCCCAATAGGCCCAGTGACACACACCCCTTTACTCTGCCAACCTCACAGTTGCTGAAACGTACAAATTCTTCACCTCCTTTTCCAGCCCATTTATTCTCACCCACAGGATTCCCTCAATCCTATTAAAGAACAAAACTGCAAAAGCCAC
Source organism: Chelonia mydas (assembly GCF_015237465.2). Lineage (NCBI taxonomy): Eukaryota > Metazoa > Chordata > Testudines > Cheloniidae > Chelonia > Chelonia mydas. Next base: position 14,703,773 of record NC_057851.1, read on the forward strand.
CTCAACAATATGCCCATGCCACCTACCCTCTGTTCTCCTGGAGTTGGCAGTAGCCAGCAGGAATTATTTGCACACACGCCAAGTGCAGTCAGTGTGTTAGGTGTGCCTCCGCGAGAAGGTGGAGGCAGTGGCTGGCAGAGACAGCTCATACCTGCTGATACAGGGGGACACAAAATGTAAAGGTGGGGGGGCACATGACCGCTCCATGTGTCGCCTCTGGAAGGAACCTTCCAGCCCCACCTCCCTGGGCCAGGGCTGGGGCCGCAGCAGTGGGAACACATTCTTCTTGGCCAGACCAGGGAGGCCCACAGTGCCCCAGTGTCTCCCCAGAGCTCCTGCACCCTCACAGACACCTGAGCAATGCCCCTAGATTGGACTGAGCAGAGGGAACCCACTCCTGGTGCCTTCCCCAGTGACACCCTCCCCCTTCCCAGCCCTACCTGCAGGGGGCGGGGAGGCGGGCTCTGTCCTTCTCCTCTGTGCCTCTTCCCAGCATGTTTCTGGCTTGCTCGGCCCCACTCCCTGGTAGCCAGGCCTGGGCAGGAAGTGGAGGGTGTGGGCCGCTGCTACCTCCCCAGCTGGGCTTTTCCAGGCAGACGCTGCGCTGCATGGAGGCAGCGACCTGGAGTGGCCACCCTCCCCTTGCTGAAGCCCCAAGGCCCTTCCACCCCTAATACCACTCCCCTACCAAAAAGCATTCACGTGCTTCATTCCCCCACCAATACTTTGGTTACATTCCCCGCAGAGTAAATTACCACTCATGACTCTCAAGTCACAGCAGTCTCCAGTCACTCAGCTCAAAACCCCTTTGGTCCTAGGTGGGGTGGGGGCTTGTGATGAATGTATTCTTAGATGTAGAATCATAGAATCGTAGGACTGGAAGGGACCTTGAGAGATCATCTAGTCCAGTCCCCTGCACTCATGCCAGGACTACGTATTCTCTAGACCTCCCACAACCTCCCTAGGCAATTTATTACAGTGCTTAACCACCCTGACAGATAGGAAGTTTTTCCTAATGTCCAACCTAAACCTCCCTGGCTGCAATTTAAGCCCATTTCTTCTTGTCCTATCCCTCAAGGGTTAATGAGAACAATTCACTTTCCCTCTTCCTTGTAACTACCTTTTATGTACTTGAAAATGGTTATCATGTCCCCCTTCAATATTCTCTTCTCCAGACTAAACAAACAAATTTTTTCAATCTTCCCTCATAGGTCATGTTTTCTAGACCTTTAACCTTTTATGTTGCTCTTCTCTGGACTTTCTCCAATTTGTCCACATCTTTCCTGAAATGTGGTACCCAGAACTGGACACAATACTCCAGCTGAGGCCTAACCAGCATGGAGTAGAGCAGAAGAATTACTTCTCATGTCTTACTTACAACACTCTTGATAATACATCCCAGAATGATGTTTGCTTTTTTTGCAACAGTGTTACACTGACTTTTATTTAGCTTGTGATCCATTGTGACCCCCAGATCCCTTTCTGCAGCACTCCTCCCTAGGCAATCATTTCCCATTTTGTATGTGTGCAACTGATTGTTCCTTCCTAAGTGGAGTCCTTTGCATTTGTCCTTATTGAATTTCATCCTATTTGCTTTAGACCATTTCTCCAGATCATGTTGAATTTTAATCCTATCCTCCAAAGCAGTTGTAACCCCTCCCAGTTTGGAATCATCCACAAACTTTACAAGTGTACTCTCTATCCCATTATCTAAAGCACTGATGAAGATATTGAACAGAACCAGACCCAGAACTGATCCTTGTGGGACCCCATTTAATATGTCCTTCCAGCTTGACTTATGATTATTCTTTGGGAACAGTTTTCCAACCAGTTATGCACCTACCTTATAGTAGCTCCATCTAGGTTGTATTTCCCTAATTTGTTTATGAGAAGGTCATGCGAGACAGTATCAAAAGTCTTACTAAAGTCAAGATATTCCACGTCTACGACTTCCACCCCTTCCCTCCCCCTCACCCCCCGTTCTCAAGGCTTGTTACCCTGTCAAAAAGCTATCAGGTTGGTTTGACAATTTATTCTTGACAAATCCATGCTGGCTGTTACTTATCACCTTATTATCTTCTAGGTTTTTACAAACTGATTGCTTACTTATTTGCTCCATTATCTCTCTGGGTACAGAAGTTAAGCTGACTGGTCTGTAATTCCCCGGGTTGTTCTTATTTCCCTTTTTATAGCTTGGCACTACATTTGCCCTTTTCCAATCCTCTGGAATCTCCCCCGTATTCCATAACTTCTCAAAGATAATCGCTAATGGCTCAGATACCTCCTCGGTCAGCTCCTTGAGTATTCTAGGATGTATTTCATCAGGCCTTTCCCTATCTTAGCCTGTGATCCTACCTCATTTTCACTAGCATTCACTATGTTAGATGTCCATTGGTAACTAAACTTGGTAGAAACTGAAACAAAAAAGTCATTTAGCACTTCTGCCATTTCCAGTCATTGTTTTCCCCCACAAATTGAGTAACAGGGCTACCATGTCCTTGGTCTTCCTCTTGCTTCTACTGTATTTGTAGAATGTTTTCTTGTTACCCTTTATGTCTCTAGCTAGTTTAATCTCATTTTATGCCTTGGCCTTTCTAATTTTGTTCCTACATACTTTGTTATTTGTTTATATTCATCCTTTGTAATTTGACCTAGTTTCCACTTTTTGTAGGACTCTTTTTTTGAGTTTCAGATAATTGAAGATCTCCTGGTTAAGCCAGCAAGTTCTCTTGCCATACTTCCTATCTTTCCTACGCAGTGGGATAGTTTGCTCTTGTGCCCTTAATAATATCTCTTTGAAAAACTGCCAGCTCTCTTGAACTATTTTTACCCTTAGACTTGCTTCCCATGGGATCTTACCTATCAACTCCCTGAGTTTGCTAAGGTCTGCCTTCTTGAAATCCATTGTCTTTATTTGGCTGTTCTCCCTCCTACCATTCCTTAGAATCGTGAACGCTGCTCTTTCATGATCACTCTCACCTCAGCTGCCTTCCACTTTCAAATTCTCAGCTAGTTCCTCCCTGTTTGTCAAAACCAAATCTAGAACAGCCTCTCCCCTAGTAGCTTTCTCCATCTTCTGAAATAAAAAAATTGTCTCCAATACATTCCAAGAACTTGTTGGATAATTGGTGCCCTGCTGTGTTATTTTCCCAACAGATGTCATAGTTAGTTTTAAGTCCCCCATCACCATCAAGTCCTGTGCTTTGGGTGATTTTGTTTTTAAAAAAGCCTCATCCACCTCTTCTTCCTGGTTAGTAGTCTGTAATAGACCCCAACCATGACATTACCCTTGTTTCGTATCCCTTTTATCCTTATCCAGAGGCTTGCAACACATCTGTCTCCTATTTCCATCTCAGCCACAGTCCGTGTGTATACATTTTTGATATAGAAGGCAATATGGTATCTGAAGGGTGAATTCACAGCCAGCAGGAGGTCTGCAGTTCATGCAGTCTTCAGTATCTCTAACAGTACAAGGCAGCAGAAGGAAACCAGTTTTTTGAGTGGGGCCTGTAACTTGGGAGCTCTTAGGTCAAACGAGCCAAAATATGATTGGATGCTACCCCTCACCCCCCCCCCCCCGCCTCAAATTTAAAAAAAAAAAAGTCTGAGTAATCATTTATATTTTAGAGCACTCCACAGGAGTTGAGTTTAAAGTCTATAAAATGGTGGGAATGGAAACCCGCTAGCTGTTTTTCTGTGTTGGTTCCTACACAGTGTAAAAATGTACTTTTTTCTCAAATACCATTCTTCGTTAGGGTCCCCCAAATATGTAGTGGGTGCCATGCACTACCTTGGGTAAAACTCGACAGATTGAAACTATTTGACCCACTAATAAATAGTTTGAGCTTTAGCTTTTGCCTTAAAAATCCCACTTAGAAACTTTTTTTAAGATGACTTTTTTTCAGGGCTTAAATCTGCAGAACCCCTTGCTCAAAGGACTCCAAATGTGGATCTCTGACCTTACCTGCCCGCTCCTGAGGCACTCCAAATTTCAAAGGAATACATCGAAGCACGAAGATTTTAGGGGACTTAGAATGGTTGTCCTTTAAACAGATATCATGATACAACTGTAGCTATAATGTGTTTCCACTGCACCACTAGAACAGAATAGAATGAGACCTGGTGTGACATATTGTATCTGCAATGTGTAACAGGGTTGTGTAACAACGTTGTTGTGTGACATATTGTATCTACAATGTGTCACAAGGCTGAAGGAGGATGTCTGGAAGGCCAGTTACCTGATTCCAGGCATCTGGGGCAGGAGATGGACATTGCGTGAGAGGGAAATGGTCTTAGGCCATAGACAGTGACTGGGAGGGAAAGGAGTAGGAAAACCCAGGCCATTGTTCCTGCAAAGAGGGCAGAGCAATGTTCCCTGTCTCCCAGCTGGCCCCAACAGGTGTTTGAGGTTATTAGACCCACCTGAGAAATGATGACTGGGTAGGTGAATCAGACACGAAAGTCCAAACCCAGCCAAGGAAAGCCTGCCAAGAGGAAGAATTCAGCCAGAAGGAGAGTTGAGAAAACCCTGCACTGAAGGGGAAAGTTTGTAGGGTGGACAGGCCAGGTTGAAATCACCCAGTCCCAAGAAGGACTCTGGAGCCCTGAATGTAAGGGAACCAAACTTTCTTTAATAAATTAGACCGTAGGTGAGGGGAGCATTGTTTAAAGACTCTGGATGTGAGTAGATTATTCCTGACACTTGGAAGGACAACAGAGTCAGGGAATTACAGTCGTATGCCATGCCAAAGTGGGTGGGCTCACTGCATCCCTCTTGCACATGCTCAACGCAACATGTTTTCTTTCTTCTCCAAAGCTGAGGTTGAGTGCAGGAGCTGCAGACCACAGCCTGGCTGCAGGATGAAAGGAATTTTTGATTGAACCAGACAGGTAGAGACTGAGAACTCAATGGAAAGATTGTGAAAAATACAGTTTGTATGCAATAGAAAAACACAAAGTGTTCTTCAGAATTCTTAGAACCAAGGAATGTCATGAGGGACTGGTAAATCAGGAAATTCTAACAGACCCCAGGCCCATCTTGAGTGTGAAAGCATATGGCTTTACCCTGAGTGCTTTGTGATGTGCTGTGTACAGGGCTTTCAATGGGAAGTGGTTAGGAGAGTTGTATCATCTATTTCTTTATCTTTTAACCTAATCTCATGTGCCTAGAATGTGGTATCTAAACTCTGTAAAAGTTTTTAAAGTACAGTGCAAACTGCTAATGTGTGAGACTGGGTCACCTATACCCACCAATAACTAAATTAGGAGCAGGTTGGAGACCCAGCATCACACTTGGCATCAGAAAGGTAAAAAGAGACCTGACCTGATCTTAAACAGAGACCAGAACTAGTCAGGTCAGTGATCTATTTAAGCTTCCAGTGCTTGGTGTGAGGACTGGGGTGCACCTATTATTAGCCTTCAAGGCAAAATAAAGGCTGGTGTAGTCAAGAGGAGAGTGTTAGAGTGGCTAGAAGACTGGTGGGGTCAGGAATTAGATCACCCAGCTAAGCACAAACAAGACTCCCTCATGCTGGAGGCAGGGAGTGACAAAAGTGACTCACAGTCCTGTGATAGTTCTTGGGGTATTATCCTCTCCTTAACAGCAGTTTTACACTGGTGTAGTTTAATTATTTCAACAATGTTACTCCTGATTAAGGATGCAAGTGTCACAGAGGTCACAGAAGTCACAGGACCTCTGTGACATCTGCAGAGGCCAGTGCGGCTGGCCTAGGGGCTGCCTGAGCTGCTCAAGCAGTACCTGAGCCAGCTGCACTGGCTGCTGCTGGGGCAGTATCGGGCCACGCACGCCCCCCAGCACCAGCGGGGGTCCTGGGCTGTGCCCCCGAGCCACCCCCTGTCCAGAGCACCCAAGGTTTATATATACCCAGGGGTATATTGTACAAGTCATAGACAGCTCATGGGCCGTGAATTTTTGCTTATTGCCCATCACCTGTCCATGACTTTTACTAAAAATACCCGTGACTAAAATGTAGACTTACTCCTGATTTGCACCAGAAGAGCCAAGAAATAGGGTCAGTGGAGCTGAGCCAGTTTGCACTAGCAGAGAGTGGGGCAACTATATTCCAATAATCTATTCAAGAGAAAAGTTACTTTTCAATGGCTCCCATCCGAAAGACAGAGGTAGGTTTTGTTAAGTTCCTTCTCCCAAACAACCACAGCCCCTTGCATGGTGTAGGCCCCTAGTCAATGCCTTTTTCAGTGTGCGGCAGCTCAGAATCAAGATAATTGACTGTCTCAACAACCAAGCATCTACAATGATTAAACAGGGAAGATTCATGTAGTTTTCGTGCATGTTTATATGCATATAAACATATGTCCAGCATAACATTGATGATGGTGAAGGACATTTATACTTTTTACTGCCAGAACATGGGCTCCGTGCTGGGGTTTGTGAAATGCTATAAACTGTTTAGTGTCTGTCAGGCGTGTCTTGAGAGAGAGAAGAGTGAGAGGCTGCAATGGTGGATATGGTGAAAGCCAGGGAAAACCTCCGAACAGAGGGGGAAAAATGTGGCTCCAGTGTAAGTTTTTCCTCAGTTCTAATTCCCGAGAGGTTAGAAAGAACTATTATATTGTATTTTATAAATATCACCAAAAAAAGAATTAAAGTACAGAAGTGAGGAACCACCATGGCATCAGCCTGGAGATTTTTAGTTTTAGGCTGAAGTTCACAGTCCTCACGCAGTAAAAGACAGACAGGCAGTGAACCAGGGGACAGTTCTGAGTGTTTGGTATGTAGAGTTCACTTAACAGGTCCAAGGAAAGATGGTCACACAGAAAATCTGTACTATTGCTATGCAGAAGAAGCAAAACCTAGAGAGCCCCAGAATGGCACTTGAGGACAGGCATCTCAGTTTGACCCAGTCAATGCAATTCATGAATTTCTGAATGAAAGCATGTACCTGAATTCCAACAGCAGCCTCAGTTAGTAGGATCACCAGGCCAACTATAGTGGATACTAATTTTTTGAAAGATTTATACCAGTGGCTCCAATTCTTGAATATGTACAGAAGTTCTGTCCCAGAGCAGCAGATCTTCTCGCAGTGCTGTAACATTAGACTCAAATGGACAGATGAACTACACTTCTTTCTGTATAACACATGGAAAACACAGCTTTGGGGAAATCACTGGGGGAAAAAGCTCCAAATATCAATATTACCCATGGATATTTGCATTGTTAACTCAGTACCCAGCTCTTCTGCAGAATAATGTTTAAATTGCCTTATAGGAGGCCTGAAATTCATGCCTGCGCAATAAAAAATAGTGAACAAATGTCCCACTAAATTGCTATGGGTGACTTTTAATTAAGCTCTAGTCTGAGCATTACACTGCTGCAAAACACTTTCTATGACATCTTTCCTAAAAATTTGTATCCCACAGTGCTTCACAGTGGGAAAGAATATAGATTTGGTGAATAAACCATGCAGTCAATATTTGGGTTGCCAAGTTTAGATCTGGATTTGGATGCAAACATTCCCAAAAGTTATGGGGCATTTGGAGCCAAGATTTTGGATCAGCCTGTGTGCTCTGTGATGATGATAGCTATTTAAATAGAAAATCCAGAATAATCCTGAAGAATTGGGTGTGACATTCCCCAGAGTGAACCTTGAACTGCTATGTCCCCTTAACTCTTCATCCCAGCACCTTTTACACTGCTTTACTGTCAGAACAGCCACTCCTGACCTGCTCATGCACAGCCATTAGCATGCAAAGTCACTCCCAGGTGAGTACACAAATGCTACACCCAGCCACCCATGAATAGATACAGGGCAACACCCGCATATCCCTCAGTTCCAGCCTTGCGCCACCCCCCACCCCCCATGTGTCTTGGCCCATTCACTAGTCTAGTGGCCTGTACAAGCTCATAATTAGTTCATCATTCCGACAAAGTGTAATGAATATGCACCAGCCTTGTTATCTCAAATGGAAGCTTCCCAAAAACTTCAACCAAACACACTGGTTTAGATAAAACAAACGAGTTTATTAACAAGAGAAAGGTAGATTTTAATAGATAGTTATAAGTCAGAGTTGGTTACAAAAGAAATAAAAAGAAACACACAAGCTAATTCCTAAACTTTACTAAGGCTAAGAAGCAAAAAGGTTTCTCTCACCTAGAAGCTTTCCATAGTCTGTACTGGCTGGAAAACCTGCAGACCAAGACCACTCACCCCAGTTCAATAGTGCACCTTTGTCTTTCAATTGCTGGTGTGAGTAGAGATGCTGGGGGGGAGGGGAAGGGAAGGAAGGAGGAGAGAAGTGGTGAGGAGGTCACTGCCTGTCCTTTCTATGCTCTGACCCTTTGTATTGGAAAAGTCTTTGCTGGGTCAGGGGGTCAGCATACTGCTCTGCAAGCCGTCCTTCAGATGAATTATAAATACTTTGTTCGTCCCTTTCCCCCCTGCTGGTGAATGTCTGATTTAGCTGACAAGCCAGCGTGCCTTTGTTGTTGAGAACGTGGTCTGAGGGTGTAACCCAGAACGACAGCATATTTAGGTAACGATCATATAGCAAGATCTCATAGCTACATATACCATGTCGATGAGCACATTTTAACAGGACAATGATGTTCAGCAGATTGAGTTTTCAAACGATGCCTCACAAGACACACTTAGTACAAATTATATCACAACCATATAAAAGTGGCAAATAGGGGGTATCACATGGGTACAGGGTGTCACACTGGTGTGACTTTACTGAACTTGCTGTGGTTAGAGTGAAATTTTGTCTTTCTTCTCTAGAGCCAAGGTGATGTGCAGGAATAAGCATCTGTTAGAGAGCTTGGGTTAGACCAGACGGATAAAAAGTGGGAACTCAAGAAAAAAGAACTTAAGAAAAATAAACCCTGTTCTCAAGTGAATAAATACAAGAGTGAGTATGAAACAAGATGGCCTCAGGTTCTTTAGAAATAACCAAAGTCAGGAAAGAATTGGTCCAACAGGGAGGTGCTATCAGACCCAGACACATCCAGGTTATGAAGGATACGCTACAGAGAAGCCAAGGGCTTTTTCAGAATGAATGTTTTGTGACTGGTATACACAGTGCTATGAATAGCAAGTGTTTGGGAGTGATGTGTCCTATTTTCTTTATCTCTGAATCTTATCTAATTTACTTATCACCGTGGTAGCTAAACATTGTTTACGTGAGACCTGCCAGTGAGACGTGCCAGTGAGCTTGGCTTCCTGCCCAGGCCCCTGGTTCGGAGCGTCATGATAGTTCTCCATCCAGCTCCAGGTTAGGTCCTGGGCTGTTATGACTGCACCTGCCATCACCTTGGTTTCCTCTTTTGTAGGTTTGATTTCTGTAGGCATTGACTAGTCTTTTCTCTGTCTCGCTTGCCCCCCAAATCCCAGATGCTGTAAGAAATTAACCAAAAAGTGCCAATTGGTTAGTGTGTTATCGACTAATTCACCTGCAGTATTGTCTATGCTGCTACTGGATTCACTTGACAGCTGCTTATCCCACCTCCTGGGAAAAGCAGCCCGTCAGATCTTCTGCCTGCAGCAGGCACAGTGTTCCCTTATCTAAAACCTTCTTTCAGTTCCTGATGTAGGGGAGGTAGAAGGAACAGAAAGAGTCCAGCTGCTCAGGGTCGCTATACTCCCTCATCCCCACCCCTCCCCATCTGATCAGGTGAAAAAATGAGCAGTCTGCCCCTTTCCCCTGCCTGCCTCAGATCCCCACATGACAGAATTGTCTATTTCCTGCAATATCTTTGAAAACCCATATCGAATTAAATTTCAGTATCTTTGGAGTCCATTGTATTAAATGCAAAGGTTGTGTTATGGTGGGTCTGGCTGATCAAAGGACTATAATAAATGCTGTGGTGGATAAGACTGGTCCTTTTGGGACAATACGTGTGAAATGGATTTCCTGGGAAATATCTAAAGGAGGTGAATGCAAATTCCCCACCCCTCGTTCTCCAAGACCCAAACCTTTTGATGTTATGGTCTGAGGCATTGGCCAATGTCTGCTGATCATCTGTTCCCAGAATCTGAAGATCAAAGGCCCAAGCTGCATAAAGGAAAGACTGGACTATTCCTGATGCTTCTGGTTCTGAGCTAAGACTGTTATGAATTTAGAACAGAAAAGCCCCTTTGTGGGGTTTGAAGGACTGACTCCTACCAGAGCCCTGGCTGTGATGGGGCAGGAGGCTGGCGAAGAAATTTGGCATCATGTGACCTCCAGAAGAAGAAAGGGGAATGTCCATGTACCAGCAACGCAGATACAGGTAAGTAACCATTTCCATGTTCTCTCCACAGGTACCAATGTGGAGAGTGGACCAGATGATACGTCTGGGGGAAGGGAGCAGAAGGAGACTCCGCCAGTTCGAAGGTATGAGATGCACTGTCCTAAGGTTGGGGGTTCCACCACCACCACTCCCAAGAGAAGGAGGTGGGTGGTGGTGGTCGGGGACTCTCTCCTGAAGGGGACTGAGTCATCTATCTGCCGCCCCGACTGGGAAAACCGAGAAGTCTGCTGCTTGCCAGGAGCTACGATTCGCGATGTGACAGAGAGACTGCCGAGACTCATCAAGCCCTCGGATCACTACCCCTTCCTGCTTCTCCACATGGGCACCAATGATACTGCCAAGAATGACCTTGAGCGGATCACTGCAGACTATGTGGCTCTGGGAAGAAGGATAAAGGAGTTTGAGGCGCAAGTGGTGTTCTCGTCCATCCTCCCCGTGGAAGGAAAAGGCCGGGGTAGAGACCGTTGGTATGGATAGAGCCTTCTAGCACAATCCATATCTGTGGGAGTTAGGTACCTTGTGTGTAGTGGTGTCACGTGGCTGCAGCTGCTGTTTTTGTGTGTTACTGTAGCACCTAGAGGCCCAGCTGAAACTGCAGCTACCCAGTGGGTGCTGCACAGACACCCAGTGGGTCTGCTGCCAGCGCAGCGTTAAGTTGAGTTATCTACCCTCAAGTGGCTCCTCTTGTGTTGGCCTCGCTCGCTGCTAGGAGCCACACTGCGCAACAGCCCGCGAGTTGCTGCAAGCTTAGCTGGAGTTACTGCCCCCGCTTGGGGGTGGAGGCACGGCTTGCGGGGCACATCCCCTGGTTTGTAGCATGGCGCAGACTAGGCTGCCCTAGGATTTCTTTCGCAGTGGATTGTGGGAGGACGTGTTTGTCTTTTCTGGGCACCTGGGAGGAAATGGTGTCGTCCCAGCAACTCCCTCAAAGAAAGTGCTTCCGGCTTGGCACACTGCAGATGGCTGTCTGTGAGCTCCCTTCTAGCCGGTGGGTAGGCACAGCGCCTACTCTGAACAAAGTCTGATGCTCAGGGCTAGCTTAGGTAACAACCTAGGTGAGTTTCAGTTTTGGAAAAGGAGGCTGATGCAGGGCCCAAGATGCAGCGGAGGGCATTGTAATCAAACCAGAGACGAGGTTTATTATCCCCATTTCACAGAGGGGAACTGAGGCCCAGAGACATCAAGGGACAGGTTTTCCCAAAGAGCTCAGCTCCCTTTTAGGCACCAAAGTAACTGGCGAGATTTTACCCCATGCTGAGCATGCTTTAGTTGGGGATTGGTCCTGCTTTGAGCAGGGGGTTGGACTGGATGATCTCCTGAGGTCCCTTCCAACCCTGATATTCTATGATTCTATGATTCTATGAATTGTGGAAGTCAATGAATGGCTACACAGGTGGTGTTGGAGAGAAGGCTTTGGATTCTTTGACCATGGGATGGTGTTCCAAGAAGGAGGAGTGCTAGGCAAAGATGGGCTCCACCTAATGAAGAGAGGGAAGAGCATCTTTGCAAGCAGGCTGGCTAACCTAGTGAGGAGGGCTTTAAACTAACTTTTAAACTAGGTTTAAACTAGTTTAAACTTTTAAATTAGGTTCACCGGGGGGAAGGAGACCAAAGCCCTGAGGTAAGTGGGGAAGTGGGATACCGGGAGGAAGCATGAGCAGGAGCGTGTGAGAGGGGAGGGCTCCTGCCTCATACTGAGAAAGAGGGGCGATCAGCGGGTTATCTCAAGTGCCTATACACAAATGCACGAAGCCTGGGAAACAAGCAGGGAGAACTGGAAGTCCTGGCAAAGTCAAGGAATTATGATGTGATTGGAATAACAGAGACTTGGTGGGATAACTCCCATGACTGGAGTACTGTCATGGACGGATATAAGCTGTTCAGGAAGGACAGGCAGGGCAGAAAAGGCAGGGGAGTTGCACTGTATGTAAGAGAGCAGTATGACTGCTCAGAGCTCCGGTATGAAACTGCAGAAAAACCTGAGAGTCTCTGGATTAAGTTTAGAACTGTGAGCACCAAGGGTGACGTCGTGGTGGGAGTCTGCTATAGACCACTGGACCAGGGGGATGAGGTGGACGAGGCTTTCTTCCGGCAACTCGCAGAAGCTACTGAACCGCATGCCCTAGTTCTCATGGGAGACTTCAATCACCCTGATATCTGCTGGGAGAGCAATACAGCGGTGCACAGACAATCCAGGAAGTTTTTGGAAAATGTAGGGGACAATTTCCTGGTGCTAGTGCTGGAGGAACCAACTAGGGGCAGAGCTCTTCTTGACCTGCTGCTCACAAACAGGGAAGAATTAGTAGGGGAAGCAAAAGTGGATGGGAACCTGGGAGGCAGTGACCATTAGATGGTCGAGTTCAGGATCCTGACACAAGGAGGAAAGGAAAGCAGCAGAATACGGACCCTGGACTTCAGAAAAGCAGACTTTGACTCCCTCAGGGAACTGATGGGCAAGATCCCCTGGGAGAATAACATGAGGGGGAAAGTTGTCCAGGAGAGCTGGCTGTATTTTAAAGAATCCTTATTGACTACAGGGGCAAACCATCCTGATGTGTAGAAAGAATAGTAAATATGGCAGGCGGCCAGCTTGGCTTAACAGTGAAATCCTTGCTGATCTTAAACACAAAAAAGAAGCTTACAAGAAGTGGAAGATTGGACAAATGACTAGGGATGAGTATAAAAATATTGCTCGGGCATGCAGGAGTGAAATCAGGAAGGCCAAATCTTACCTGGAGTTGCAGGTAGCAAGAGATGTTAAGAGTAACAAGAAGGGTTTCTTCAGGTATGTTGGCAACAAGAAGAAAGTCAAGGAAAGTGTGGGCCCCTTACTGAAGGAGGGAGGCAAACTAGTGACAGAGGATGTGGAAAAAGCTAATGTGCTCAATGCTTTTTTTGCCTCTGTCTTCACGAACAAGGTCAGCTCCCAGACTGCTGCACTGGTTAGCACAGCATGGGGAGGAGGTGACCAGCTCTCTGTGGAGAAAGAAGTGGTTCGGGACTATTTAGAAAAGCTGGACTAGCACAAGTCCATGGGGCCGGATGCGTTGCATCCGAGAGTGCTAAAGGAGTTGGCGGATGTGATTGCAGAGCCATTGGCCATTATCTTTGAAAACTCATGGCAATCGGGGGAAGTCCCGGACGACTGGAAAAAGGCTAATGTAGTGCCCATCTTTAAAAAAGGGAAGAAGGAGGATCCTGGGAACTACAGGCTAGTCAGCCTCACCTCAGTCCCTGGAAAAATCATGGAGCAGGTCCTCAAGGAATCAATTCTGAAGCACTTAGAGGAGAGGAAAGTGATCAGGAACAGTCAGAATGGATTCACCAAGGGCAAGTCATGCCTGACTAATCTAATTGCCTTCTATGACGAGATAACTGGTTCTGTGGATGAAGGGAAAGAAGTGGACGTGTTGTTCCTTGACTTTAGCAAAGCTTTTGACACAGTCTCCCACAGTATTCTTGCCAGCAAGTTAAAGAAGTATGGGCTGGATGAATGGACTATAAGGTGGATAGAAAGTTGGCTAGATTGTCGGGCTCAACGGGTAGTGATCAATGGCTCCATGTCTAGTTGTCAGCCGGTATCAAGCGGAGTGCCCCAAGGGTTGGTCCTGGGGCCGGTTTTGTTCAATATCTTCATTAATGATCTGGAGGATGGTGTGGATTGCACCCTCAGCAAGTTTGCAGACGACACTAAACTGGGAGAAGTGGTAGATACGCTGGAGGGTAAGGGATAGGATACAGAGGGACCTAGACAAATTGGAGGATTGGGCCAAAAGAAATCTGATGAGGTTCAACAAGGACAAGTGCAGAGTCCTGCACTTAGGAAGGAAGAATCCAATGCACCGCTACAGATTAGGGACCGAATGGCTCGGCAGCAGTTCTGCGGAAAAGGACCTAGGGGTGACAGTGGACGAGAAGCTGGATATGAGTCAGCAGTGTGCCCTTGTTGCCAAGAAGGCCAATGGCATTTTGGGATGTATAAGTAGGGGCATTGCCAGCAGATCGAGGGACGTGATCATTCCCCTCTATTCAACATTGGTGAGGCCTCATCTAGAGTACTGTGTCCAGTTTTGGGCCCCTCACTACAAGAAGGATGTGGAAAAATTGGAGAGAGTCCAGCGGAGGGCAACAAAAATGATTAGGGGACTGGAACACATGACTTAAGAGGAGAGGCTGAGGGAACTGGGGATGTTTAGTCTATGGAAGAGAAGAATGAGGGGAGATTTGATAGCTGCTTTCAACTACCTGAAAGTTGGTTCCGAAGAGGATGGATCTAGACTATTCTCAGTGGTAGCGGATGACAGGACAAGGAGTAATGGTCTCAAGTTGCAGTGGGGGAGGTTTAGGTTGGATACTAGGAAAAACTTTTTCACTAGGGTGGTGGTGAAACACTGGAATGCGTTACCTAGGGGGTGGTGGAATCTCCTTAGAAGTTTTTAAGGTCAGGCTTGACAAAGCCCTGGCTGGGATGATTTAATTGGGGATCGGTCCTGCTTTGAGCAGGGGGTTGGACTAGATGACCTCCTGAGGTCCCTTCCAACCCTGATATTCTATGATTCTATGATAAACCCATGCTGGTGATGAAGGGGCTAAAAATCTGCTGTGGGCAAGGCTGGCCCCACCCCTCAGGCATTGTCAATCATGGACTGGTAGAATAAGGGCTTAAATGGAAGCAGTTCCCAGCAGTTGCTGTACAGCTCCCAAAGGAGACTCCAGGAAGCTTTGAGCAGAACTGCCCTCTTGAAGGCCATTTATCACACGCCCCACCCCACCTCTCTAAAAGGAGACAATGACCCTGGTATACTAGCTGGGTGCGATAGGTTTGGCCAGCCTTAAGGTGAGTCATTAGGCAGTGCGTACCACTAACCTATACCCATTTAGGGGTTAGGGAATATGGGGCCATACAAAAGGGACTAGGGGAATGGGAGTCAAGAACCCCATCTCCTTCAGCAGCCTGAGAAGTGTGACAGGGGCACAGAGACACGCTTGGGGGTGCGTGTAAGGGGCAGTTGGAGATGCAAGGGGTTGGGGAGGGAAAGAGAGAAAGGGATGCAGGAAGTGTGCATGGGAGAGAGAAGTGCAGAAAGGGTCAGAGCCCCATCCCTCTGGTGCGGAGGAGAAGAGTTTCTCCAATAAATCAGCTATTGACCCCTTTGAATCATATTGGCTCTGCCCTTCCCCTCCCACAAATAGTCATTTCTCCCTCATCTCACTGAGACTCACTCGGTTCCTTTTTTGTTCCACCTCCCCAGTCTTTGGCAGCTCTCCCTGGTCTCCATCTCCCTTTTTCTTACTCCCTTCTGAATCTCTCTCTTATCCCCTCCTCCATCTTCACTGGCAATTATGCAATATATTTTGCACAATATTGGAGGGGGCAAAAATTATGCAAATTTTAGATCTGCTAGTTATTATTCTGATGATGTTGCCCTATATGCTACCATAATAATTTTAATGTGGATGCCATGAACAGGCTTGAGTTCATTATGGTTTTGAATTCGCATGGTACAGAAGTTGTCGTAGGCCAATGAATAACAAGGATTGTGGAATCTTATGCCATTCTGCCGCCACTAGTGTCAATGATAAAGCTCCCATTGACTTCAGTGGGAGCAGATTCTGGCTCAAAAGCTTTATTTTATTTTTTTAATATAAAAAAATAAAATTCAGGGTTACTTTGAAAAAAGAAATGAAAAGGTTGGGAGCCGAATTGATAGCACTGTGCCTTTAAGAGCACCATGTGACCATGAGGGTGCACACATACTTTTCAAGAGCAGAATAGGTTGCAGGTCCATTGACTTAAAAGGATCTGGCCCTGTGTGTCTAATGAGGCCAATGTCCTCTTCATCTTTTGTCTGCATCTGAATTTTTTTTCAGAGGTTTGCGAACAGAGATGACCATGGCAGACTGGTGATGCCAAATGAATTCCTGCAGCCCTGGAACTCCACAAGACCCAGCTAATATGTACCTACTTATAACTACATAGGTGGCTGATTTCAGACAATTGAACTGCTTTCCTGAGAACATACGTGTCATCCCATACGACAGTCTGTGGGATCAGAACAAGCAGGTGAGTGTCAGGCACTGATGGCACTAACACCTGAAGTACAAGGAGGGTAAATGGTGAATGACAACCTATTTCATGGTGGTGGGACAGTGACTCCTATCTGGCCTAATCCCTGTTGTGTGTCTGTGTAGCAGATCACTGACTCACCAGCACGGCACCTCCTGCTGGTCAGTCTCAGAGTGCCCTCTGCGGCCAGTGTCTCACCTGCCGCAGGCCCCCTGTCCCTCCCGGACCCTGGTGCCCTCTCACCCTGTGGTGCTGCCTCACAGCAGTGCCCCCACACTCCTCCCAGGGGAACCCCAACCCCCGATACCCACCTTGCCTCAGTGGCTACTGCCAGCCATCATCTAGCATCCTACCGTCACTTAAAGTCACATAGAATTGTGCATATGCTGCCATGGTGATTTGCATGTCAAATGACCTGCCTGACTAATTGCATATGCAAATACAGTGTCAGCCTGTGCAGCTGTTACCGCACATGTAAATTATATGTCGGTTTTTATATACACTGTTATAAAAATATAGGCTCAGGTTTTTAGCTGTTATAAATCAGCATTGCTCCGCTAAGGTCATTGAGTCTCTGGCCCCTGGTCCTGAGGCTGGAGGTGCTCGGGCAGCCAGGGGCCACGGGGGGATGGGGAGGAGGGGCTGGCCACCATGGGGGGATGACTTTGGGCTTCCACGGGGGAAGTAGGCAGGAGGCGCGGGACTTCAGAGGGAAGGGGTGGGCTGGGCCGGGAGCTAGCCTCCCCGAGCCTGTGGTTCATCCACCACCCATGCACGGAAGACTGTTAAGAGAATGGTTCCCACTGGAGATGGATGTAACAGAGAATAAGGAATTTATTAGGAGCTATGTACCAATTCTGCCTTTTTTCTTAGTTGGAATAACCAACTAACATGCCTTGAAATCCACACACTTCGCAGTCTCTCTAACATACAAGGTCCTAATGCATTTCAATACCTACGGATGTCGTATACAGCCACCATTTTAAATGGCCTCCATTTTTGATTGCACACATCATTTATTCCAGACACAGGCACATTTATACAAGATTTCTGTTGAACTTCTGTCAGTACTCTTACAACAAATTACAATAAAACACTTGATCTCAACTGCCATGTGAAAGAGGGAGGCATGTGGCTCAGACACTGAAGAGCTTTACAGATCACAACCTACACCTAGCACGGTACCCAGATATCTACTGGAAGCCAATGTCATCTGTGGTATAATGTGCTCCCTCTGAGAGCTGTATTCTGTCCCAGCTAATGCTTCCAGGCTGGCCCCATGTAGAGGGCACCAAGACAATCTTAGAGATAACAGAGGCATGGATCTTGGGCGGAGGGGGGGAGGGATAGTCCCTGTGCCTCTTTGCATTCTCCCCCCACAATGAAAATATTTACAGAACTGTGGAAGAAGGGTTGAGGGGTGGCATGTGGTAAATGCTTGGACTCCCACAGTTCTGTGATGAACAGAGGCCTTCTCTCCCCAATGCAGCCAGTCTGACCATTTTGTGGATTATAGAGCTGGTTGAAAATAGTCCATCAAAACTTCTTTTTTTAAAATGGAAAATTTGATTTGTATTGAAACAAATGTTCACAGAAAGTGTCTGCTTCCCTCTATGCTTTTTTTTTTTTCCCAACGGAAACCTGTAAACTGAGGGTTTGGGTCTGGGCAGTTTGCAGTTTTGGTTGCCAAAAGCGAAACAATTTTTGTTTTTTTGAAGAAAAGGTGATACTTTACCCTGAAAATTTTGATGCTCCCAGGGAAAAATACCCATTTTCTGACCCTCTCTAGTGATCTGTCCATTCAAGCTGTAGACCTGTGAGCATCCAGTCAGTGATGCCTCCATTCTTAGCAGCCAGGTTTTTCCTTATGCCAGAATGGGGACTGGAGAGTACGTGGAATGAAAAAAAAGAGTGAGCTTATCCTGAAGAATTTGGAGCACTATTAAATAACCCTCTTTGGCTCTGATTACTACAAAGGTTAATAAAATAGGGATGGTTATGAAATGAGAAGGCAGCTTAACCAGTAAGTTGGTTTATGGCTGCATCTGATACAACAAGAACCCAATTTTCTGTACAAAGTGCAGTGCTTTTGAAGTTTACTAGTGTTTTCTGAGACCATCGTTGACAGCGTGGTATACCAGCGTATACAAAACCAGCTGATCTTTTACAATGGATTCCTTTAGGCTGTTGTGTCTGGCAGTTGTGGCTACCTGCACCTCCATCTTTATGGTATTCTTATCCTTTTGTCTATTTTCAGGCTCAAGGTCAGGGCAAGATTTCACTGTTGTCCGTGATTTTGAAATTGACTTTTTATGTTGCAGATCAGAAACTTCACTGAAGATAAGGGTAATAATGAAATGGTTATGCACCTAGGCCTAAAGGAAAATGGATGAGTTTTATTTACTAGGCTGGGAGTAGTGCAAGCAGTATCATTCTGCAAAGGTTCACTGACATCTTGATAGTAACATACATATGTTGATTCATTTGCAACACAGCTGAAAAGCAATATCCCGGAAATAAATGCAGGTAAGCAAAAAAGAGGGGTGTTGCCGGCACCCAGTGCCGAGATGCAAAACAACAGCAGAGGTTCGTTATCTGGTGTGTTTCACTCAATAATCGCAACGGGGTGGAGAAGCAGAAAAGTTTATTTGAAGCTTCAAAAAAAAGGTACAGGGAGAATAAAATCTCAAATCCTGCACACCAGAGCAGGTCATTACACACACTTTTATATTCCTTAATGCTACTGCACTACACATCAGCCAATTAAAACTTTGCACAAATACTCTGCCTTCCTTATATGGATTACAACAATGTTTATTTCCTGCAACCTCTAACAAGCATTCCTAGCAACTTAAACAACCAGCACATCCTGCCTGGCCTTGTAACTATCTCCCATTATTTTTAACTTGGCGTCAGCAAACCTTACGCTATAAGGCATTATCTGCGGCTGCAACATTGTTTTAAGAGCAAAAGAGCTTACTCAAACCAGCCAGGCCTGAATTCTATTAAGGGGGGTTAAGAAGAAGCCCTTAGGCCTTCAGCAGGGAGACTTCCTCAACCCTGATGGCCTTCCATCCCCTCGACTTAACTAGTGGCCATGCCCTGGGGTCTCCAACAGGGGGAAATAAAAATAATACGGCAGTGTGATGAAAACTAACATTAGATCAGAGCTTGCTTTTGGGACCTGCAAAACCTGCAGCCAGGAGGAGGACAGACAGCTCCTCCAGTATGTTGGAAAATCCCACATGTAACACAGATGAAGTAGGTCCTGCAAAGGAGATGAAAATGTGTGCGATGTTTATTGGCTACTTCCGTGGAGAAAGGAGAAGATCTGACCTTTCAGTCATGGTGAAGGAGAGCCAGTAAGGACGATGTAGAGCTAAGAGAAGAGGAGGAAGGAGAGGTTGACAGGGAGATGTTGGTTTAAAGGCAATCAGAAGCCCTCCAAGGATAACCACGCAGGGAGCCCATCACATCATAAAGTTTGCTTCTCTAAGAGTACTCCTGGGCAATTAGTGGTCTGCAGAGCCTGTTCATAGATGTCCACAGAATGAAACCGCAGCCTGAGGATTGGAGAAATAGTCATGTGGGTAGTCCAAGCAAGGGGTCTGTTCTAAAGTGTCCTGCAGAATGAAATGGTAGGGGAACCTTGGGGGGTGAATCTAATTTAACATCTATTTAGTTCATGAATTTTACACTTACATGTATCTTAAGTAAGTTACTTGGTATTGGACTCTCCTTTGACAGAGATATAGGCATGAATCTTTCTGCAGCTTAAATATCTTCAGCCCTGCACTGGGACTTTGCTCACACTCTTATTGTGAGAGAGATTTTCCATTTCCTGCCATCGCTTGCTATCTATCTTTTGTGGTGTGCCTGGCTTCCTTACTGGTGGAGGATGTTGTGCTAGTTCTTACAGTCCTCTCTTGTGATATTTTGTTTATCAATGTGAACATTTTAAAAGTAGGGCTGTTAAATAAGAACATAAGAATGGCCATACTGGGTCAGACCAAAGGTCCATCCAGCCCAGTATCCTGTCTACCGACAGTGGCCAATGTCAGCTGCCCCAGAGGGAGTGAACCTAACAGGTAATGATCAAGTGATCTCTCTCCTGCCATCCATCTCCACCCTCTGACAAACAGAGCCTAGGGACACCATTCCGTACCCATCATGGCTAATAGCCATTAATGGACTTAACTTCCATGAATTTATCCAGTTCTCTTTTAAACCCTGTTATAGTCCTAGCCTTCACAACCTCCTCAGGCAAGGAGTTCCACAGGTTGACTGTGCGCTGTGTGAAGAACTTCCTTTTATTTGTTTTAAACCTGCTACCCATTAATTTCATTTGGTGGCCCCTAGTTCTTATATTATGGGAACAAGGAAATAACTTTTCCTTATTCACTTTCTCCACACCACTCATGATTTTATATACCTCTATCATATCCCCCCTTAGTCTCCTCTTTTCCAAGCTGAAAAGTTCTAGCCTCTTTAATCTCTCCTCATATAGGACCCATTCCAAACCCCTAATCATTTTAGTTGCCCTTTTCTGAACCTTTTCTAATGCCAGTATCTTTTTTGAGTTGAGGGGACCACATCTGTAAGCAGTATTCAAGATGTGGGCATATCCTGGATTTATATAAGGGCAATAAGATATTCTCCATCTTATTCTCTATCCCTTTTTTAATGATTCCTAACATCCTGCTTGCTTTTTTGACTGCTGCTGCACACTGCGTGAACTATCCACGATGACTCCAAGATTTTTCTCCTGATTAGTTGTAGCTAAATTAGCCCCCATCATATTGTATGTATAGTTGGGGTTATTTTTTCTAATGTGCATTACTTTACATTTATCCACATTAAATTTCATTTGCCATTTTGTTGCCCAATCACTTAGTTTTGTGAAATCTTTTTAAGTTCTTCACAGTCTGCTTTGGTCTTAACTATCTTGAGCAATTTAGTATCATCTGCAAACTTTGCCACCTCGCTGTTTACCCATTTCTCCAGATCATTTATGAATAAGTTGAATAGGATTGGTCCTAGGACTGACCTTTTCGGAACACCACTAGTTACCCCTGTCCATTCTGAAAATTTACTATTTATTGCTACCCTTTGTTCCCTGTCTTTTACCAGTTCTCAATCCATGAAAGGATCTACCCTCTTATCCCATGACAACTTAATTTACATAAGAGCCTTTGGTGAGGGACCTTGTCAAAGGCTTTCTGGAAATCTGAGTACACTATGTCCACTGGATCCCCCTTGTCCACATGTTTGTTGACCCCTTCAAAGAACTCTAATAGATTAGTAAGACTAAGACATGATTTCCCTTTACAGAAACCATGCTGACTTTTGCCCAACTATTTATGTTCTTCTATGTGTCTGACAATTTTATTCTTTATTATTGTTTCAACTAATTTGCCCGATACTGACGTTAGACTTACCGGGGGTCACCTCTAGAGCCCCTTTTAAATATTGGCATTTCATTAGCTATCTTCCAGTCATTGGGTACAGAAGCTGATTTAAAGGACAGGTTACAAACCATAGTTAATAGTTCCGCAATTTCACATTTGAGTTCTTTCAGAACTCTTGGTTGAATGCCATCTGGTCCTGGTGACATGTTAGTGTTAAGTTTCTCAATTAATTCCAAAACCTCCTCTAGTGACACTTCAATCTTGACAGTTCCTCAGATTTGTCACCTACAAAAGACGGCTCAGGTTGAGGAATCTCCCTAACATCCTCAGCCGCGAAGACTGAAGCAAAGAATTAATTTAGTTTCTCTGGGATGACTTTATAGTCTTTAAGTGCTCATTTTGTATCTCGATCGTCCAGGAGCCCCATTAGTTTTTTAGCAGGCTTCCTGCTTCTGGTAGACTTAAAAAACATTTTGTTATTACCTTTTGAGTTTTTGGCTAGCTGTTCTTCAAACTCCTTTTTGGCTTTTCTTATTACATTTTTACACTTAATTTGGCAGTGTTTATGCTCCTTTCTATTTACCTCACTAGGATTTGACTTCCACTTTTTAAAAGATGACTTTTTATCTCTCACTGCTTCTTTTACATGGTTGTTAAGCCACGGTGGCTCTTTTTTAGTTCCTTTACTGTGTTTTTGAATTTGGGGTATACATTTCAGTTGAGCCTATTTTGATGTCTTTGAAAAGTGGCCATGCAGCTTGCAGGGATTTCACTCTAGTCACTGTACCTTTTAATTTCTGTTTAACTAACCTCCTCATTTTTGCATAGTTCCCCTTTCTGAAATTAAATGCCACAGTGTTGGGCTGTTGAGGTGTTCTTCCCACCACAGGAATGTTAAATGTTATTATATTAGGGTCACTATTTCCAAGCGGTCCTGTTATAGTTACCTCTTGGACCAGATCCTGCGCTCCACTTAGGACTAAATCGAGAGTTGCCTCTCCCCTGGTGGGTTCCTGTACCAGCTGCTCCAAGAAGCAGTCATTTAAAGTATTGAGAAATTTTGTCTCTGCATTTCGCCCTGAGGTGACATGTACCCAGTCAATATGGGGATAATTGAAACCCCCCACTATTCCTGAGTTCTTTATTTTGATAGCCTCTTAATCTCCCTTAGCATTTCATAGTTACTGTCACTGTCCTGGTCAGGTGGTCAATAATAGATGTTATACTTATAAGAAGCACACGGGATCTTTATAGGGGAGAAGGCAGCATGCTGCATTTATTGAGAATACAACAGTTAGCATATGCTTTTCAATCACACACACACACACACACACACACACACACACACACACACACACACACACACACACAATGCACACAGTCCTGCCAACTGACGTTTATAGTTACCAGTCCAGAGTCTGGGTCAATCTAATGGCCAGCCAGAATGGTCGCAGGGGGGAGCAGGGCTCTGTCAGTCACGATTCGATGCTCCTGGAGTGTGGCAAGATGAACCCAAAGTCCCATGGCCAAGCACCCTGTTCTTATAGTCTTTTTTCTCTGTTGAAGTCTATGGATTTTGCTGTGTCAGTTTGTGACCGGTTACTTCTTAATTGGTGTTTCTTTTGATGTTAACATTCCAAAACACCTCTGAGAGGGTCATCCTGTCCTGGTTTCGATTTAATCAATTGTCTTGTCTTTAGGGGTGCCAGCCTCCACCTCAGGGTCCTCAATCTGCCCTGCCTTCATTATGGATGCATGTTGATGGTTCTCTGATGTCAAGTCTCTTCACTCCTTCTTCCTTGACCATCTGGCTATAACAATGACCTTCACACCTTATCTTTTCCTGATGCATGCATTCCTCATTCACACAAACAGTCTTTTACAGAGACCTTTGAGAATACAAACAGTGTCAGTTTATATTGAGCAAAAGACATTGTAAATTAAGCCTTCCTAAATCTTAAAATCAAAACAATTCACATTGGGGCCCAGGCCTTCAATGTTCCTCTAATCTCCTTAATATAGACACAATATAAGATCCTGTCTCTTACTTACTAAATCTTAAAACAAAGAAATGTATATTTAACTAGAGTGCCTAATTTATAATACATATAGGAAACCATAGTAGACATTATAACTTATCCTAAAACAAAAGGGTGACCATAATCAGTCATAAGGATTGTTCTGGTCTGTCCCTGCCTTAACATCAGTACAGACACTGGCAGTCTGTCAGAAGCATTTCTGCCAATGTCCCAGAGGGTCATTCCTTTCTGCTATTCAAAAAAGGTGGCTGGCAGGATGATCAAATCATACATTAATTCTTATAGTACAAATATAAAATCCTGCTCCTACATATATCCCTACTGTTATATTCTTATTAGAACATGGAATTACTATCCATAGAGATTCTATGGAACATGTGGATTCATTTAAAATTTTTATTTCATTTGATTCTACATTTTCTTTCACATATAGTGCCACTCCCCCTGCACGACCTGTTCTGTCCTTTCGATATATTTTGTACCCCGGAATGATTGTGTCCCATTGATTGGCCTCACTCCACCAGGTTTCTGTGATGCCTGTTATATCAATATCCTCCTTTAACAAGAGGCACTCTAGTTCACCCATCTTATGATTTAGGCTTCTAGCATTTGGGTACAAGCACTTTAAAAACTTGTCACTGTTTATTTGTCTGCCCTTTTCTGATGTCTCAGATTCTTTTTTATGTGAATGTTTCTCGTCTGATCTGGCCCATACTTTATCCTCTTCCATCTTCTCCTCCTGATTAAAACCTAGAGAATCTCTATCAATAGACTCTCCTCTAAGAGAAGTCTCTGTCCGATCCACGTGCACCTCTGCAGCAACCGGCTTTCCCCCATCTCTTAGTTTAAAAACTGCTCTGCAACCTTTTTAATGTTAAGTGCCAGTAGTCTGGATCCTTCCTGTATAGGCTCCCCCTATCCCAAAAGTTTCCCAGTTCCTAAGAAATCTAAACCCCTCCTCTCTACACCATCATCTCATCCACGCATTGAGACTCTGAAGCTCTGCCTGCCTACCTGGCCCTGCGCATGGAACTGGAAGCATTTCTGAGAATGCCACCATAGAGGTCTTGGATTTCAGTCTCTTTCCTAGCAGCCTAAATTTGGCCGCCAGGACGTCTCTTCTACCCTTCCCTATGTCATTGGTACCTACATGTACCACGACCACTGGCTCCTCCCCAGCACTATACATAAGTCTATCTAGATGCCTCGAGAGATCCACAACCTTCGCACCAGGCAGGCAAGTTACCAGACAGTTCTCCCAGTCATCACGAACCCAACTATCTATGTTTCTAATGATCCAATCTTCCATTACTAACACCTGCCTTTTCCTAATGACTGGAGTTCCCTCCCCCAGAGAGGTAACCTCCGTGCGAGAGGAGACCCCCAACATCATCTGGATTAACTTTAAAAAAAAATTGCTATTTAAAAAATTAATCACGATTAATCGCTGTTTTAATCACATTGTTAAACAATAGAATACCAATTGAAATTTATTCAATATTTTGGATATTTTTCTAAATTTTCAAATATATTGATTTCAATTACAACACAGAATACAAAATATACAGTACTCGCTTTATATTATTTTTATTACAAGTATTTGCTCTGTAAAAATTATAAACAAAAGAAATAGTATTTTTCAATTCACCTCATACAAGTATTATAGTGAAATCTCTTTATCGTGAAAGTGCAACTTACAAATGTAGATTTTTTTTGTTACATAACTGCACTCAAAAACAAAACAATGCAAAACTTTAGAGCCTACAAGTCCACTCAGTCCTACTTCTTGTTCAGCCAATCGCTAAGAGAAACAAGTTTGTTTACATTTTCGGGAGATAATGCTGCCCGCTTCTTATTTACAATGTCACCTGAACGTGAGAACAGACATTATCATGGCATTTTTGTAACCAGCATTGCAAGGTATTTACGTGCTAGATATGCTAAACATTCGTATGCCCTTTCATGCTTTGGCCACCATTCCAGAGGACACGCTTCCATGCTGATGACGCTTGTTAAAAAAACAATGTGTTAATTAAACTTGTGACTGAACTCCTTGGGGGAGAATTGTATGTCTCCTGTTCTATGTTTTACCTGCATTCTGCCATATATTTCATATTATAGCAGTCTCGGATGATGACCCAGCATGTTGTTCATTTTAAGAACACTTTCACTGCAGATTTGACAAAATGCAAAGAAGGTACCAATGTGAAATTTCGAAAGATAGCTATAGCACTCAACCCAAGGTTTAAGAATCTGAAGTGCCTTCCAAAATCTGAGAGGTATGAGGTGTGGAGCATGCTTTCACAAGTCTTAAAAGAGCAACACTCCGATACAGAACCCGAACCACCAAAAAAGAAAATCAACCTTCTGCTGGTGGCATCTGACTCAGGTGATGAAAATGAACCCATGTCAGTCTGCACTGCTTTGGATTGTTATTGAGCAGAACCCATCATCAGCATGGACACATGTCTTCTGGAATGGTGGTTGAAGCATGAAGGGACACGTGAATCGTTAGGGCATTTGGCAGGTAAATATTTTGCAACGCTGGTTACAACAGTGCCATGTGAATGCCTGTTCTCACTTTTAGGTGACATTGTAAACAAAAAGTGGCAGCATTATCTCCTGCAAATGTAAACACACTTGTTTGTCTGAGCGATTGGCTGAACAAGAAGTAAGCCTGAGTGGACTTGTAGGCTCTAAAGTTTTACATTGTGTTATTTTTGAATGCAGTTATTTTTTGTACATAATTTTACATTTGTAAGTTCAATGATCATGATAAAGAGATTGCACTACAGTACTTGTATGATGTGAATTGAAAAATACTATTTCTTTTATTTTTACAGTGCAAATATTTATAATAAAAAATAAATATAAAGTGAGCACTGTACACTTTGAATTCTGTGTTGGAATTGAAATTAATACATTTGAAAATGTAAAAAAAACCAAACATATTTATATAAATGCCATTCTATTATTGTTTAATTGTGCAATTAAACATGATTAATTTTTTTAATTGCTTGACAGCCCTATTTAAAAGCTATCTTAAAAGTCAGTTTGATGGTGAACATGTCACAGTTTGGATTGTATATCTGACATTAAATGAAAAAAGAAAGCCTTAAGGAGGCATATCTATAGGGCCAGGTTTTGGACTTCTTAGTAGGCTATCCAGACCTCACACTGGTGGTGCATAAAAGAGGCATTTATATGCGTAAGTGCTGATCTGAATGACCAGAGGAAAGTGACAATGTTTAAAACAATTAGCTATTTGTATAGTTGACTAGAACGCAGGGCTGGCCCCTGGCACTCAGAAGAGGGTGGCAGTCCGTGTCCCACGGCGGCAGTTCGGTGGCATCTCTGCCTCTCTTCCCGCCGCTGCGGCTTTTGGGCGGCAGCTCTGCTGCTCTTCCGGGTGCGGTGGCAATTTGGCGGCAGCTCCACCGCTATTGTGGCGGTGGCAATTCGGCGGCGACTGCTTGGGGCGGCAAAATTGGTAGAGCCACCCGGGCTAGAACATCTCTAGTTACATTGGATTGCATAAAAATATATAAAGGATATAAACCCTCCTGCTTCAGGAAGGGGCAATTGCCCAGGAACTCGGGTGATTTAAAAGGGCCCGGGGGGCCCCGGCACTTTTAAATAGTCAGGGTGGGCCTCAGGGCTCCTAGGTGTGTGTGGGGTGGTACTGGCGGGGACGATCCCTTTCTAGAGGGCCCATTGACTGTTCTGCCCTGGGGCCCCGAACTGCTGTCAGCGGGCCTGATTGAAAATCATCTTTACACCCAATTGAATGTTTCTTTCAGTAAGGGAGCTGCTGTTCCTCTCCATGATCCGCAGCTCTGGATGGCTGAGCTTTCGCAAATCAGATATTTAATATCCCTATCTCGGCATCTTCATTTGTGAAGTAGGAATGAGAGCAGCGGCTCACCAGTTGTGGACATGAACATTAATTAATGTGTGTAAAGCACTCTGAAGGTGTTAAGTGCTAAATTTTATTCTCAGTTTTGCCTAACAATATGTCTTTTTCCAGGTTGTGCATATGTCTTTGACAAATACAATGACAGTTTCATCTCAGATCTAAATACTTTGTATGATTATGAGTCTGTTTTGCATCATGGCCCTGATTCTTTCAAGATAAACAGCAGCATACCTGCCATTACAACAAACATTCCTGAATTCAATTAGATTATTGGGCAAAGGCTGGATTTGAGCAGGAATGACTTACAAAGGCTGAATCGCATGTACAACGGCTGTAAGTGCATTTTTTATTTTGAAATTCTGGCTTGTGCACTATATAACCTTTAGAAAGGTATGTGGGAGGAGCTGTAACGTTGTACCTTTGGGATAATCTAACAATGATAAAAAACCATGGCCCTCATCCTGCAATGTGCTCTGTGTGGGTAGGCTCCTCTTCCAGGCGTGGAGTCCCATTGGAATCAGTGGAGGAGTTCAGGGGTCTGCCAACACAGGCTTCATTGCAGGATCAGGGCCTATAATAATAGTTGTTAGTCCATTCCTGGGGGGCTGTCAGTGAGCGTAATACTTCATAATCCATGTGAGGAGGTATGGTCTAGTGATTAGAGTGCTAGCCTTGTAGTTAGGAGAAGCAGGTTCAATTCCCAACTCCACCACAGACTTCCTGTATGGCCTTAGGCAAGTTCCATAGTCTTTTTGTGCCTCAATTTCCCTATCTGTGAACTGGGGGTAATAGCACTTTCCTACCTCATAGTGATGGGTGAAGACCACTATATTAAAGATTTTTGAGGTGCTCAGACCCTGCTAGTGAGGTTCAAAAAAGTACGTTCGATAGGTGTAATGAAACAATTTTTTCTCTTAGCTAAACCAGTACAATTCCATTGACTTAAATGGAATTACTCCTGACTTACATCATAAGAGAGGAATCGGGTCCAATGGCCCTGTCATGAGAAGTTTGCACTCTTATTTAGGCAGATGTGGTCCATGGGATGAACTGTTCAAAGAACAGCACAGGAAGGTGTCATGAAATTAGTGGGTTTGAAGGACATATTTTGAAAGAGTGGGAGAGTGTTTGGTATCCGGGGGGTGGGAGGCTGTTCCAAGCATGGCTGGCAAGATGAAGGAAGATGGGAAATCAAGAGTGGAGAAGGAGATGAAGATTGCATTTAAGAGAGTGGAGATGGAGGAGCATAAAGATTGTGCAGCAGTATTAACGTGGATGTGTATGCCATATAGCCTGCTATATTGTTAAAAATGCTCCTACTGAAGGTAACTGCTCTGTGGGCACAGCATGCGAGTTGAACTGACAATTAAAGAGGTCCTGAAATCTTCCCAGCCTCATATATTCTGGACTCTCCTTGAAGATACATGTCCACCGTGATATGTGGCTTTCTAAGTCCAACAGCTTCCCGCCTCGCCTTCCTGGATCAGTGCTCCTTTGATTTTTGCATGGTGCAAAGTGGACAAGCTGATGCTGATGTATTGCAACCAATACCTCAATCAAATCAGGGAATTTGGACCATACCTCAGTGGGACGCTGTGCTGGTAGGATTTCCCAATACATTTTCTTAGGAGGCAATGATGAAAAAATTGTAACATGCTTTAAGGTGATGTGAAAATGAAGCTGATATATAGGTAAGCAGTAGAGCAGGGGTGGCCAAACTGTGGCTCCGGAGCCACATGCTGCTCTTCAGAAGTTAATATGCAGCTCCTTGTATAGGCACCGACTCCAGGGCTGGAGCTGCAGGCGCTGACTTTCCAATGTGCCGGGAGGTGCTCACGGCTCAACCCCTGGCTCTGCCACAGGCCCTGCCCCCACTCCACCCCTTCCCAGGCCCTCCCCTGAGCCTGCCGTGACCTCGGTCCTCTCCCTCCCCTCCAGAGCCTCCTGCACGCCACGAAACAGCTGATTGGGAGGTGCGGGGAGGGAGAGGGAGGCGCTGATTGGCAGGGCTTCTGGTGGGTGGGAGGTGCTGGAAGCGTGCGGGGGGGAGAGCTGATGGGGTAGAGGGGGCTGCTGATGTATTACTGTGGCTCTTTGGCAATGTACATGGGAAAATTCTGGCTCCTTCTCAGGCTCAGGTTGGCCACCCCTGCGGTAGAGCTAATGGGAAGATCCAGATTGTATGGTTCAGCGTTACATGAGACATTACACATGCTTGCAGGAGGGCAGGTAATGTTAATTGTAGAAGAATGTATAAACCAAAGCCCCCTTCTAGATGAACTGGTTGAAAATATTTCATAGTAATGCAGACAGAGAGTTAGATCCTTAATTATTGCAAAATGGAATCGCACCAGGTGAGGATCGGCTCACTCTCTGTATGCAGTGTTGTTGTAGCCGTGTTCGTCCCAGCGTATTAGAGACGCAAAGTGAGTGAAGTAATATCTTTAAATTGGCCCAACTTCTGTTGGTGAGAGAGGCAAGTTTTCGAGTTTACACAGAGCTCTTCTTCAGGTCTGCGGCCAGATTTTTAGAATAGTGAGTGTCCAATCAGAGCCATTGTAGCCTCTGAGGAGAGATTTTCAAAGGCACAAACGGCAGCGGGGTGCCTAACTCCCACTGATTTTTGCCTTTAAAATCTCCCTTAGTCACACATGTGCTCCATTATCCTGTTTGCACCCACAGTCACAGTAGTTGCACATATAAATTTTGCACACCATTTCCAAAAGCCTGGGTCATTTAATGAGCAGTAGTATAAAAGCTGTATTTCAGTGCATTCCAGTTTTAATATTAATTTGTAATTTAGGGAGCATTCTCTTCTGGTTAAAGGCATTTTTACTTTTGAAAAGGCCTCTCTAATTCATTTGGACACTGGAATTGAGTTGTATGTCATACATTGAAACTTGTGTAGCACTGTGATTTCTTTATTAGAATAACGTATTGTCTTCCTTATTAAAAGAATCTCATAGTATTACTCTGCCTTCCTGTATTTGCTCTTTAAATGGGGGATATTTTGTGCACTTACATACCAAGGCTGGAAATGCAAGGCAGTCAACATTTTTGGTGTCCCATAGCCTTTATCCAAAGAGGGAAGAGAAATGCCTACAATTTTTCTGCACGTTAAATGGGAAGTCCATGAGATAAGCTGGTTACCTGGGTTAAAAAGGATGACACAACTGGAAGTGTTAGGAAAATGTTAAAGCTGCGTCCTATCAAAAGAGAGACTGCCAGTGAATGAACATGTTTAATTACATCAAATGAGGATGTTTTCATGGAGATTTAATCTGCTTTAGCATAAATTACTGAAAGGCCCTCTGAAGGCCTGTGATTAGTGTGGGTAGTTTCAGACTTGTGTTCAAATGGAATCCTGGAATAACTGGCCCAATAATATAATTCTGGAAATGATTTCTCAGCACCAGGTGAGCTCCATCTCAGCGCCATCCCTCTGCACTAGCAGGAAGAGGGGCCAGATGGTCTTGCAGGGCTTTTCCATCTCTGTGGAAGATTTAAAAAACATGAAGATAGATTCTTTTCTCAGTGACACTGGTGCAAATTGAGATTGACTCCATTTAATTCAATTGAGTAACTCTGGATTTACAGCAGTGTAAATGAAAGCAGAATTTGGCCCAGTGTAGCTTCCTTTGAGTCAGAGAGATCATTAGTTCTTAGGTTACTTTGGGTACTGGCCATTGGATATTCAGAATTCAAATGAACCAATCACATGGGGATTGATGAGATCCCAACATGATTTCTGACTGTGATATATTTTTCTCATTTTTAGAAAAGCTTGTTACCCCCTTCAGCTGATGGAGAATATTACTGGAAAGTAGCCAATATTTCCTTGAATGTCAAAACCAAATTCTGCTATGCTTTGCAAGGCATAAAAAGAGATCCAGCCAGTTCTGGTGGTGGAATAATCATCGGTGATGTAAGCCTGACAGAGACAAATTGTGCCACCAGTTTCTGGCACATGAGTGACTTCCCTTCCCTCTTTAACAATACCTCAAAAAGGGATTTTATTTTGAGCCCACTGTTCTACAGCTGGGAAGGTTATGGCTCTGCACTGCAGCTTTACCCTCATGAAACAGCCCCCTCTCCTGATGTGACTTACATGGGGATTACTTTCCACAGGCGCAGCAGTCAGAACCATGGCATTCTAGAATGGCCAGCTGGAAACAGACGCTTACCATTCCAGATCAAGACTCTGACATCACTCACAGGATGTCTCTGAGCTGAAGCTTCACTACCAACCCTAACTAACTGGTGAACAGTAAGTCTGTGTCTATGAGGTGTAATATAGAAATAAGGGGAGCGCTCTAAAAATGAGGAAAGGTGAAGCAAAACCAAGACACTGAGCCAATTTCGGTTAGCTTTAATGTTTTTGCATAACAGGCAGAAATGACACACTTCTATGGGACAAGCCATCTATTACTGGAGATTTTTATCCTTCCACCGAATCTTCCATAGGCCAAGGCATAGGCTGGAAGTCTTTCCTTACACACTGTGAACTGGACCAGAGGAGTTTCCTTGAAAAGATGACATTTTCGTCTTTGCAGATTTTGAAGGTGCAGTATATCATATTATTGGGATACTCTGTTAGGATCCATGGGAACAGAGCCTGTACTAAGTGTGCTGTTACCATGGAGGGCTTAGAACATTTAGGGTGTGTCAAGGTTCCTTCCCCACTCTGAACTCTAGGGTACAGGTGTGGGGACCTGCATGAAAACCTCCTAAGCTTATTTTTACCAGCTTAGGTTAAAACTTCCCCAAGGTACAAACTATTTTACCTTTTGTCTCTGGACCTTATTGCTGCCACCACCAAGTGTCTAACAGATATATAACCGGGAAAGAGCCCGCTTGGAAACGTCTTTCCCCCCAAAATCTTCCCCAAACCCTACACCCCCTTTCCTGGGGAAGGCTTGATAAAAATCCTCACCAATTTGCATAGGTGAACACAGACCCAAAACCTTGGATCTTAAGAACAATGAAAAAGCAAGCAGGTTCTTAAAAGAAGAATTTTAATTGAAGAAAAAGTAAAAGAATCACCTCTGTAAAATCAGGATGGTAAATACCTTACAGGGTAATTAGATTCAAAACATAGAGAATCCCTCTAGGCAAAACCTTAAGTTACAAAAAGACACAAAAACAGGAATATACATTCCATTCAGCACAGCTTATTTTCTCAGCCATTTAAAGAAAACAGAATCTAATGCATATCTAGCTAGATTACTTACTAAGTTCTAAGACTCCATTCCTGTTCTGTTCCCTGCAAAAACATCACACAGACAGAGAGAGCCTTTGTTTCTCCCCGCCTCCAGCTTTGATAGTATCTTGTCTCCTCATTGGTCATTTTGGTCAGGTGCCAGCGAGGTTATCCTAGCTTCTTAACCCTTTACAGGTGAAAGGGTTTTTCCTCTGGCCAGGAGGGATTTAAAGGTGTTTACCCTTCCCTTTATATTTATGACAGGGTGGTTAACAAAATAGCTTGAATGCCAGCCAAAGCAGGAACAGGATTTTCAAGTGATTAGTGGTTTGCGGGGCCTTGATTTTTTTGGGTGCCTCTCTCATAACACTTTAAAGGAGACTGAGTTTCAGATCCTTTGGTAAGTCAGATTTTCAGAAAGTGCTCAGCAACCTCCCTCTGAGAATCAGACCACTTTACAACCCAAACACAAGAGGCATCCAAAATCGCATGTCATGTCTGAAAGTCTTTCCTCAGGTTATGCAAACGAGTGGGGTATTTATGGGCAATGAAAAAAACTGGCATACATGATATGGAAGCTTTTGGCCCTTTTGCACCTTA
Source organism: Chelonia mydas (assembly GCF_015237465.2). Lineage (NCBI taxonomy): Eukaryota > Metazoa > Chordata > Testudines > Cheloniidae > Chelonia > Chelonia mydas. The sequence continues at coordinate 14,737,273 of NC_057851.1, forward strand.
TTTTGGGCTGGGTTCTGCAGCCTATACTCATGCAGGCCCTGATTCTGCCATCTTGCTCACCTTGCTACAGGAGAAATCCAATTGAGCTGAATGGGACTTTTCGCATAAGAATGTGATTTGCAGAACTGGGTTCTGTGCTTGGTAGTATCTACTAATGGAAACCAGGTTATACACACAAAAAATAACCAGTGGGTATCCTCTCAAGACACATTCATCCCATTATTTGTTTTCTTTCTGATAATTGATCTAAGGTGGGCACCCAAATATTGTAAATGCTACTGTTTTCTATCCTTTGTGTATGCCCCACATTCCATAACTGCATGCTACTGAGCACAGACTCCAGTTCCTGAAGTATTTGCAGTGAATTTATTTTAAAATGAGTGGAATTTTACCCACATAAAACATAACATTGCTGAGCTAGAGAAAATAAATAAATTAATTAATTAACAAAAGAAAGTCAAAGTAAATATGAGCTGACATTAGGAAGAAGCAGAGATTTATTTCCCCTAAATATGAGTAATAACTATTAGCAATAATGCAGGGATTGGAAATCCCTTGTGCTCTGAAGTTTGGAGGAGTTACCAGGATACAATCACTGAACATATTGTATTGGAATGTGTATTTAGCCTTTGTGTTTTGAGAGCCCTGGAAAATGAAGTTCAAAAAGCAGGTAGGAGCAGTTCAGACCTCCCCCACAATGAGTTGCTAAACATGTTCTGGAAGGACCAACAACTCTTTTCACACAGGCCCCTAAAAAGGAATAACTTTTGATCATTACTGACCTGAGTCATATTCAAACTGCAGCCCTAGACTCAAAAGACTTATCTGCTGCTTACTTTTCCCCAGATCCTTCCGGTTCATCCCTTCAATTAGTTTTAATAACAGACATAAAATAGTTTAATCACTCAATGCAGCTCATGAATAGAAGCAGCTGGCACACTGTGGACATTTTGGCTTTGTGCGTTTCTGGAAAAATGAACATCTAATGAGTTATAAACCTTGGCTGTATTACAGATGGACAGTAGCTAACTGTAGAGCAATAAATCCAAGGGAATGAGAAAAGGGCTATCTGACTAATCCATTCATTAGCCATTTCTCTCAACCTCTTTTAGCTCTTTAGTTCTCTTCAGTCAAAGAGCAATATTCACTGCTGGAAGGAACAGCCATACTTCCTCTGACATGCTGGATTGCGCCACTCATGCCAGCAGTGAACCTGACCCTATCTGTAATGTGAAGCTGGCAATGATGGAAGGATTCAGTCTTATTGCAGTAGTTCAGGAATAAATCCTGAGAGGAATGTTGTTTAAGTTCACGCAGTGAGATAGGGCCAGTTCCAAAGGACACACCTGTGACAGTAGATAAAGTAGATTGAGGTGTTTGTTTTGGCCAAGAATTGGAACTATAAAGATTAAATAACTGACTTTCCCTAATAAATAACCAGGAAGAGTGTTGTTTGCATCATTTCAGACTGCAGTACTGTAGCCAAAATGTGAGTAATCCCATCTCTATCAATGGCAGTATGGGAATTTTGAAGTCAGTGACACAAGTCACATGAGAAAGGGGTGCAGAATCAGGCTCTTGGCTTGTAAACAGTGTCCCTCTTTTCACTTTCTTTGCTGTCAGGGATCATTAGTTCTTGCTTTGAGTGATATTCCAGTGCACTAGCTCACAACAACCTAGGAATCTCAGCTAGGGCATGGAATTAGATTGCCCATAAATGCACTTACTTGACTCAACAATCACCACCATAGAATATCTGCAGGCCCCAATGCAGTGTAGTCGTAGCCGCGTCGGTCCCAGGATATGAGCGGTACAAGGTGGGTGAGGTAATAGCTTTTATTGGACCAACTTCTGTGGGTGAAAGAAAGCTTGAAAGCTTGTCTCTCTCTCACCAACAGAAGTTCGTCCAATACAAGGTATTACCACACCCACCTTGTCTCTCCATGCCCCAACTAATTTCTAAGATTGATATGATGTCACTGCGAGATGGAGTGCTGGCATTTCACTCAGAGTGCATCTGTGTATCTTTTCAGGATAATTGGTGTTTTTAAGTTTAGCGGACCTGGCAGCGAGATGCTTTCAATTAATTCAATTCAATTCAATTAATTAATTCAATTAAATCAAAGACCCATGACTTTAGATTGCCTAATAGAAAATACAAAGGTAAGTTTTACATTCCCAGCGAGCGGAATGCTCCAGCTTTTACCTGGGTTATATGAGGCACTCAATAGTTGTTCCTCCTTTAACAACATCATTTGTGACCTTCACTTGCACCAGTCTTTATTGGGAGTAGCTTTATTAAAGCCAGAGGACTTACACTAGTTTGACACTAATGGAAGTGAGCTCAGAATCAGGGCCCTATTGAAAGGCCTAATCTTCACTAGGAGGGTTTTGCCTATTTAACCATACCAGTTAAACCGGTACAACCCTCTTAATACTCACACCAGGATAAGCACCCTTATACGGATATGACTGTATTGTTTATTTTGGTTCCCCAACCAGCGTAAGCTATACTAATATCAGCACTGTTATACTGATATAACTGTGTTTACATTAGAGCTTTTACTGGCATAACTATGCTGGCCAAAAATCACACCCCAACCAACACAGCTCGGCAAAACTTGCGAGTGTAAACCTGCCAATTAAGTTGACATTTAAGAAATTAACAGCTGTACTAGGAGGACTGGAGTTACTCTCCATTTAGAAGCCAGTTCAGAGTTTCATTTGTAGACATCAAATGTGCCACCTTCATGAAATGGCCATAGCCTGCATGTGGTTGCTCATATTGGCACCAACGAGCACACACACCCGTTTTAGGCATGTGTGTACTCTACTGCTAAGTGCCGAAGGGTTGATCCAGCTCCTCTGGAAGTCAGTATGAGTCTTCCCATTGACATCCATGTGAGTGAAATCGGGCCTTAAATGCTGATTAGAGCAACCCATTGAGACATTTGATTACCTTATGTATGGAACTAAACAAATTCATTCCGTAGTTCGCACTTGACTCAGCCTGTTGACAGCTTGCCTGGCACATAGAAGTATTGTATGTATTGCATTCATTTCTTGAAACATCTTTTCTTACAGATCTCATCCCTTGGATGAAATCTGAAGTCCCAGTGTATCCTTGAAATGCACTGACTCTAATCACGAGAGCTGTAAACAAAAAATCATCCACTATAGGCAATATAAACTGTTTAATTTAAACAACATAGACATGAGGAACTTCTCCAAGCAGAACTGTGCCTTCTTCCATGATTCAGTCCTCCCTCTGATCTCCACTGTGCATAATACTGGCGACTTCCTGGAATCCAAACTCCTCCTCTCCCTTCTATACATCTACCTATCCCCACCCATGCAATATTGCTCTTGCTCAATACTTCTGCTGAGATTCTCATCCATGGCTTCATTTCCCTTTATCTTGACTATTGCAGATTCCTCTTGGCTAGCTTCCTCTAACCCCAACTCTCCAAAACTTGGTAGATAAAGAATGCTGCTGCCCATCTACTCAAACATACAACCACACTACTCATTTGCTGACACAACTCACTGACAGCCCTCCTCCTGACCCTCATCCATTTCAGGACCCAGTTCAACATTGCTGAGATGGTTTGATTTCTGGGGGACTTCTGGTTTTGCTTTTGTGGAAAAGGCAATTATGAATTATAAGATTTCATTAGACTTTGCGGCCAAAGTTACACCTGTACATTGGCTTCAACGGGAGTTGAAATGGAAGGGTGTATTTGACTCTGTCTCTGCTTCCTGAGACATACTATTATTTGGGGATGCAGTCTGTATGAAAAATGCTATACAAAATAAATTGTATTAAGTTAAAACAATGAGGAGTCCTTGTGGCACCTTAGAGACTAACAAATGTATTTAGGCATAACCTTTCGTGGGTTAGAACCCACTTCATCAGATGCGTGGAGTGAAAAATACAGTAGGCAGGTACAAATATACAGCACATGAAAAGGTGGGAGTTGCCTTACCAAGTGGGGAGTCAGTGCTAACAAGGCCAATGCAATCAGGGTGGATGTGGCCTATTCCCAACAGTTGGCAAGAAGGGGTGAATATCAACAGAGGGAAAATTACTTTTTGTAGTGTATTAAGTTAGTATACCACCAAGTGGCCATATACACTACTTTCCTTTATAATCTAAAATGTTAACAGTGCATCTGTGTATCTTTTCAGGATAATTGGTGTTTTTAAGTTTAGGGGACCTGGCAGCGAGATGCTTTCAATTAATTCACATTGTATTGTAGGGTTTTTCCTGTTTTTAAAATAAATTTTCAGTGCTGAATGCATGCAAATCCTCTGTTATGTGTTCATTTTTAAAATTTGCCCATGATTGTCCTGTTGTCACACTGTATATGCTGAACCAAATTTGAAACATGTTTCTTTAAACCAAGAGTCCCATGGAAATCTTTTGCTAATAATGGATCCTATCCTGCTAAAGATATCTATTCCCTTCCAAACCATGCAGGCTGCACAAGTCCAGGAATGCAGGCTTTTAAGTAGGCCTGTCTACAGTTTAGGCGAAAATTCAGTCCATTGGGAAGGGCAAAACATTCCTTAAAAAAAAAATCCCTGTGTGTTGTGGTCTTGTGAAATCACCAGGTTGGGGAACTCATGAAAATAACCTCTCGATCCTTGGTCCATCTAGATTTCTTGTGAGGGCCATTACATTTGTAGGTGGACAGGTTTTCCTATTTAAAGAGCAACAACCTGGATTTTGAATTGGATTCACTCTCTTGCCCTGATCACTAACGGCTCCTGCTCACCTCTTTGGGAAGAACTGGGTGAGGTACCTTGTGATCTCTCAGAGGCCCCCCACTTTCTCAAGTACTCTCCAGTCACAGGGGGTGTGAAGCTTAGTCTTTGGCTCAGTGGGCTTATCTCTGGCTGGTAGGCACAGAGGTGTTATCGTGGGAGATCCAGATGTCTTCTTGCCTACAGTCCCTTTATAAATCTCCTTTGGCTGATTGCCAGACAGAGAGAACTCACCTCTCCTATGTGGTGATGTTGGGTGGAGTCTGTGATTTCACCGCCTTGCGGGGGGCTATCTATGATAGTCACTGAACCATAGACTTTGGATTTGGAAGCAGCTTTTATTCCTGGTGATCTTCAGAAGCTCATAGAGCTTCCAAAGGCTCAGAAGTCCTAGAGAAGCTATTTTGAGCTGGATGGGCCCTTTGTGGTTTGTTCATAAATAAAAACACTTCTGTGCTTTTTTTTTTTAGTGTTTATAGTTCCTTACATTGTCTAAATTACTTATGCATCCCCCGCTCCACCCACAGAAAATAAAAGAAAATATCTCAACCCTAGAAATAGTTTACCGAGTCCTTACCTTCTTCCTTCGGAAGGTGTCTAACCTGAAAGAGAGTAAAATACATGTATAACGTGTAATGTATGTACAGATAGAAGGAACATCATCTACATACCTATGTTTTGTTTACTGTGCTAATATCTCATTATGCACTGGTCTTAGGCAATTCATGCACAACGGATTTCGATTTCACTGTAAAAAGTGCACAGAGCAAGAAGTGGCCAGTGTGGCTTCTCCAGGGACCTGCTCCAAGATTTTGTTTGAAATATTTTTTATTGGTTTTCAGTAAAAAGGGAACTTTTAACCAAGTTTAAATAAATGTGTTTGCCAGGCCCTAAGACAAGTTTGCCAGACCCTTAAATTCCATAAGAAGTCAACACATAAAGAGAACCTTACGGAACCTGAGTCTCCGTTCACTTACCCCAATTCTATACCATCTAACACCACTGATTTAAACTGAGTTGTTTTTGGCTCAGTGTGAATGACAGGAGAATCAGAGAAACCTGAAGAAGAGCTCTGTGAAGCTTGGTCCCTTCCACCAACAGAAGTTAGTGCCATAAAAAATATTACCTCACCCACCTGCTCTCTCTTAGGAGAATCAGACACATTTATTTCAATTCACCCTCACTCGGAAATCAGACCTGGAAAAATTCAACTCGAAAGGTTGAAAGCTTCAGAAAGCTGTGAGAAAATGAAAAAGTGTTAGAATGTACACATTTAGGGAACCTTAACTATAGCTATCACTGATTCTTTGGCTATAATAGACACATTAATTGACAAGTACAGAGCAAAGAGTCTGCAAGAAGAAGAAAGAGGTAGCTTGGGAAGCCAGCCACTGTTGTATGAAATTTGAGCCAGGTGCTCATCATACATACATTTTGCACTGTTTGTGTGCAGACTGTCTGAAAACAAGGCTGTTGTTGTTATGTTACAGGTATATTATATCATCCGGTGGTAAAACCTATAGGGAGAGACAGACGGACCCTATAGGGGAGGGATAGCTCAGTGGTTTGAGCATTGGCCTGCTAAACCCAGGGTTGTGAGTTCAATCCTCGAGGGGGCCATTTGGGGAAAAACTGAGGATTGGTCCTGCTTTGAGCAGGGGGTTGGACTAGATGACCTCCTGAGGTCCCTTCCAACCCTGGCATTCTATGATTCTATGACCAGGAAATGCCACAAAGTTCACCTTGCAGAGTTTACAGTGCATGTTTCTTGAGCATAAAGCAAATGGAGCTAAATTGGATTTTTGCTAGAGTAACTGAGATTAGAATTGGCCCATAATGTTGACAGAGTGAACTGCAGTCAGCAACGGAGATAACTTCCTTAATCTCTGGGCCAAATTCAGACCTGGAAGCCGTACTTGAGATCGGGGTCTGGCCCTTCAGCTTTTGGAATGAAGACAGGAAGATATCAGGCTGCTCAGTTACGTGTTCTTGCAAATAGACTTAGGTGAACAATGATCTTGACACCATCTCATACCACTGAAAAAATCTTTACTATTTTAATAGTTCTCCTGGTGCAAAGGATGGGTTCAAAGTTTCTTTCCTGATGATAAGTGCAAAGTTCAAGGAACTGCTCTATAAAATGTGAGCGTTGTAAATTGTAAATACTCTGTTTTCTCTCTCTGCTGCAAGAATGGTTTCCACTTACTTTTCCTCATGCCTATGTCTCATATTATGCTTTGCCTATTGCAGTACATTCTCGGTAAGTCTAAGTCTTGTATTGCCAGATCCTCTCTTTCCGCACGTTATACATGTATTTTACTCTCTTTCAGGTTAGACACCTTCCGAAGGAAGAAGGTAAGGACTTGGTAAACTATTTCTAGGGTTGAGATATTTTCTTTTATTTTCTGTGGGTGGAGCGGGGGATGCATAATGTTTTCTTTTTAATTTGCTTTTCTTACAGCACGCGATGCTGATGCTGGTGAACTGAGGGAGGACATTCCAGCAATAAACTTAGGTGGGTTGCATTTCTAATTCCCATGCAGTCCTTTTGAGATGGTTGTAAGCAAAATGCTGGTGCAACCTTCTAATATTTAGAAGCTTTAAATTTTTTTTTAGTCTTTTTTTTTTTAAACTGGGTGACATGCTCAGGCAGGGCAGGCAGTCATATCAATGGACCTAAACAGACATAATGAAGGCAGGCTGGGACTGACCATCCTCCTGCACCACCAGTATTCCTGCATCTTAGCCCTGCCACAATCCTGCTGTCCAAACCTTGGGCTTCTCCTGCATGAAAACCAGAGGTTATACTGACCTGTGTGGTAATTCTGTGATGTTAATGAACAGCCACTAGGGCTGATAGCCTTTCTCTCCTGAAGACTCAGAGCTATTGGGCCAGATCTATAGCTGAGGGGAATTTACATTGAAGTGAATGATACTATTCCAATTAACGGTATGGCCCAGAGTGGGGTGCCAATTAGGAATGGCTTTAGAAGCCAGTTAGCACTCCCCCCACCCGCCATAACAGCTGGTTCTAGAGAGTCGGCAGTAATTTAGTGGTTTACTGTGTTTCTGTCTGAACTGTATAGAAATTACATGGAAAAACGCATAGCAAAATGAACCCACCTCATTTAATTTTCTATTTTTTGTAATCTGATTTTGATTATATATATATATATATATAAAATCTATTCTATTCTTATCATTGCAGCAGCTTACCGAAGGACATAGTGGATTCTCCATCATTTAAAGTCTTTATATCAGAACTGGATCTCTTTCTAAAAGAGATGCTCTAGCTCAGACACAAGTTCTGGGCTTGATGCAGGAATCAGGGGGTGAAATCCTATGGCCAGTGTTATGAAGGAGGTCAGATTTGATGATCGGAATAATTAGAATAGTTTCCTCTAAACTTAAAATCTATGAAGCTATGATTATAGTGAAGCAAAGACATTGGAGCATAGACAGCCCTAAGGCAGAGTAAACCTCTCGTAACATGTTTTTTAGAAACCTGTCAAATCAAGTAGCAGCATCTGCTGTTAATTTAGGGACAGATCCATTACTTCAGTGAGACTAGAAACAGGCCCTTCATAATTATCCATAAATGTCACTTGTGGACTTCAAACTTCCATGATTCTATAAACTCAGCATTTTTCAGGATATAAGATACAGTATTTGAGATTTCATTTAAATAATCTGTTCCTAAATTGCTTTTCAGCTGCTGGCCTGAACCTCTTTCAGGGGGATATCTTACTGCCAGTAAGTATTTTGTAAATGCATGGACGTAATTCGTACTCATCATATTTGCAGTACTACTATTATCCCTCTTCCCTATTCCAAGGGATGCACCACTGACTGTTAATCTTTCCCTCTTGTTTCAACAGAATGAGCGTAATGCACTGAGAAATGAGGCCTACAGATGGAAGTTCCCCATTCCCTATATTCTGGGTGATGACCTAGGTAAAGCAGACTATATTTTATTCTTCAAATTTTACGGCCAAATGCTGGTCTCATTGGAGTTAACATGATACCAGAATTTGACCCTAAGAGAAATGACATTATGACATTCAAAGCTTTTAAAAATACACTAATAAGCAGGCCCACCAATTACACTTAAGATCAAATTCCACAGCATCACAAAGATATAGCAAAAAATGTAATTTAAAGTGTTTGTCTCTGACTGCGATATAGCATAATTCAGTGGCTTTCAAATTGTGGGTCGCGACCCAGTACTGGGTTGCAGAATGTAAGGCTCTGGTCAGCACCGCTGACTGGGCACTTAAAAGTCCTGTCAGCCGTGCTGCCCAGCTAAGGGAGGCTAGTTCCTACCTGTTCTGATACCGGAAGCGGCCAGCAGCAGGTCCGGCTCTTAGGCAGGGGCCGATAGGGGGGCTCCACACGCTACTCCCACCCTAAGCACCGGCTCCACACTCCCATTGGCCAGTTCCTGGACAATGGGAGCTGGCGGGGGGGTCGGGGGGGGTCTGTGCCTGTGGGCGAGAGCTGCGCGGAGCTGCTTGCACGCCTCCGCTTAGGATCCAGACCTGCTGCTGGCTGCTTCCAGGGCGCAGTGCGGTCCGCGGTGCTAGGACAGACAAGAAGCCTGTCTTAGCATCCCGGCTGTGCTGCTGACTGGGAGCTGCCAGAGGTAACCCTCCGCCCCAACCCCGTGCCCCAATCCCCTGTCCCAGCCCTGAGCCCCTCCCCAAACCAAGAGCCCCTTCCTGCACCCCATACCTCTCATCCATGGCCCCACCCTAGATCCTGCACCCCGAACCCAGATCCCTGACCCCCTCACACCCTCACCCCTGCACCCCAACCCTCTGCCCTAGCCCTGAGCCCCTCCCACACCCCAGACCCCTCATCCCCAGCTCCGTTGGGTCATGGGCATCAAGAATTTTCTTCTACTGGGTCACCAGAAAAAAAGTTTGAAAACCACTGACATAATGTATGTACAGCATATAGCTTATCTCCACAGACAAGTGATCTACAATATATTAACGGTACTTTTTGAAATATATTTTCCAGATCTGAATGCCAAGGGAGTCATACTTGAAGTGTTTGAAATGTTCCGTCTTAAGTCTTGTGTGGATTTCAAGCCATATGAAGGAGAGCGCTCCTATATACGATTTCAAAAATCTAATGGGCAAGTATTATGATGACCTCCTAGATTCTTGTTTAATTTTCTTTGGGTAGATTTGCTGCACACCCTTAAACAGTCGCCACCTTCTTCCCCAGAGGTGTTTCCATTTCAGTGATGGGTGAAGTGATCCCTGTGTACACTCCTTACCTATTTTGCAGGGGTGTTGGGAGGCAGAATTTGGGCTTTGAAATCTTTGGAAGAAAAGATGCCATGAAAGCTCAAGTTATTGAAACACAGTTTTTATTTCCTGTGTATAAACTATCCCCAGATCACTGAGTACAAAGGAGGCAGCTAGAAAAAGATAAGAATCTTATCCAGTATATCACTTATGTATGTTTGTTTTATCTCAGGGTTTCTTAAAGGACTTTTCAGAGTCAAAAAGATTATTATATTTTCCCCTGTCCTCCACTCTGCCTTGGCTCATTTATCCTCCAGACTGAAGAGACTCTTTCTGGATGCCATCAGGGCCAATTCTGAGTCATCCAGAGAAGTCACCAGTGAATGACATAAAGTGTTCCCTTCCCTTAGATGCTGAACATGCTGCCTCTGCAACACTCTTAACTCCTGCTGGCCCAATCAATAGCTCAGATCTCAGCACATTACATACTCCCTCATAAGATGCCTAAGTGCCTTTCATCCTAAATCCCACTAGTGACAAATTCTTCTTTAGCACAAGAGGTGGAAGGTTCAGTCTTCACTGATGAGGGTGGTGTCTGTATGTGTATTCCAGTCTGGCCATGTGTTTCATGGCAAAATGGCACCCATAATGGGACCATAGGAGGAGAGATTAAAAAGATTCAGACTGTTCATTTTAGGAAGAAGACGACTAAGCGTTGTGTGTGTGGGGGTATGATAGAGGCCTATACAATCAGGAATGGTGTGGAGAAAGTGAATAGGAGAGCGTCATTTACACCTTTGTCATAACACAAGAACTAGGGGTCACTTGATGAAATTAATAGGCGGTAGCAATAAAACAAACATAAGGAAGTATTTCTTCACACAGCACACAGCCGACCTGTGGATCTCGTTGCCAAGGGATGTTGTGAAGGCCAAAAGCATAACTGGGTTAAAAAAAGAATTAGATAAGTTCATGGAGGATACATCCATCAGTGGGTAGTAGCCAAGGTGGTCAGTGACACAACCCTATTCTCAGGGTGTCCTTAAACTTTCAACTGCTAGAAGCACCTGGCATTGGCCACTATTGGAAGACAGGACACTGGGATAGATGGACCATTGGTCTGACCTAGTATGTCCGTTCTTATGTTTTTAACTCTCGTAGACCTAAGACATTGTAAATGAGCTTGTCTAACAGGCATAACTTGTCATATACTGGCCTCTTGTGATAATGTCTTCAGAGCCAGGGACTGCCTTTATTCTGTGTCCTGGTCAACACTGAGCACATTGTCAGCGCCGTAACAAATAATAAATAATAACATTGGTTATTTAGTTTATTTGAGCATAAGCTTTCATGAGCTACAGCTCACTTCATCGGATGCATTCAATGAATGCATCCACTAAATGCATCCAATGAAGTGAACTGTAGCTCACGAAAGCTTATGCTCAAATAAATTTTTTAGTCTCTAAGGTGCCATAAGTACTCCTTTTCTTTTTGCGAATACAGACTAACATGGCTGCTACTCTGAAACCTGTCATTGGTTATTTAAATATTTATGTGAACATTTTTTTCAACATCATTTTGGATAAAGTAAGTAAATTGAGTCCTTAAATACAGACCTCCAAACTCTTCTCAAGCGACAGCAACAAAAATGATTAAAGGTCTAGAAAACATTACCTGTGAGGAAAGATTGAGAAAATTGGGTTTGTTTAGTCTGGAGGAGAGAAGACTGCAGCGGGACTTGATAACAGTTTTCAAGTACATAAAAGGTTGTTACAAGGAGGAGGGTGAAAAATTGTTCTTCTTAACCTCTGAGGATAAGACAAGAAGCAATGGACTTAAATTGTAGAAAGGGTAGTTTAGGTTGGACATTATGAAAAACTTCCTAATTGTCACGGTAGTTAAGCACTGGAACAAATTACCCAGGCAGGTTATGGAATCTTCATCATTGGAGGTTTTTAAGAGCAGGTTAGACAAACACCTGTCAGGAATGGTCTAGTTATTACTTAGTCCTGCCTTGAGTGCAGGGGACTGGACTATATGACCTCTTGAGGTGCCTTCCAGTCCTACACTTCTATGGTTATATGACTGTGCACTCTCTCTCTTTCTCAGGTGCTGGTCCATGGTCGGTGATCGGCAGACTGGACAAAACCTTTCCATTGGGCAGTGGTGTGACCATAAAGCTATTGTAGAACACGAGCTTTTACATGCGATGGGATTTTATCATGAACAGTCGAGGACAGATCGGGATGATTACGTGAACATCTGGTGGGATGAAATTCTTGCAGGTCAGTTTTAAATATCAACACAGATTTTGGGAAGTACAGAGAGTATTTTATTTTTCTCACTAATACACTAAGATTTTAAAGCCTCTTGACATGGAATTTTAGAGCCAGATGAGAGTCAAGGGTGCAGCATTGGACATCTCTAAAAGCTGATACTCGTGCACGTTTAGATGTAGTAGATAGTCCGACATCATTTTATCTCAGCTCTGCTTTCCCCCCCTGCCCCGAGGGATAACACGAGATCAGAGAGGCAGCATTGCCTAGTGGATAGGGGACTGGCCTAGATGTCAGGAGCCTTGGGTTCTGCTCCTGGCTCTGCCAGTAACCTGCTGTGTGACCTTAAGCAAGTCATTACACCTCTGCTTTCCCTCTCCCTATTTCTCTGTATTCTCTTTTTGAATTAGAAGCTCTTTGGGGCCGGGGCAGTGTTTTACTATGGAGTTATACAGTACTTAGCACATTGTGGTCCTAGTGCTAGAGGTTAATGTGATATAAATAATAATAAGGAAAGGAGAACGCACACATAAAAGTAGAAGAATGGAAGAATTGAGGTTCAACAATAACCTGTCCCATGTGACCATGTAACAAATATCACCTCCATTGGCATCCTTATTGCTAGTCTCAGCACCAAGACCATGAGACACTCTTTTACTCTTAGAGGAGGTTCTTTTTGCTCAGTGTTGAGGTACATTGGTGGGACTGTATAGGGAAGCTTGCGGTGTTGTTGCCCATGGTATATGTGATAAACAGATGACTTCAATGTTCAGGGCTATCCACTCACCACCTTTCACAAGCACTAAATAAATGCAAGACAAACAGAAAGAAAATGTACCAAAATAATTCAGTTATCTAATTAACTGATGGTAAAAATACTCTCTTCTGTCCTCCAAACTGAATAGCTGTCATTTTGTACTAAACGGAAAACAGTAGTATATGCATGCTCTCTCAGCTCTGCCCCAACATGTGTCTGACCCGTGTGGTGGCAGAAAGGTCTCTAGAAGCGAGAGAGGAGTTGAACATCCATGCCAATTCCTTCCTTAACATCTGTGTTGGGACTGCCAACATGGCATTACTGGGATGGGCAACTCTTGATGGGGGCTTTACATACCATGTTTTTCATCATTAAACTGAACTAAGAACAACTCGCCTCACTTAGGTCATCAAACAGTCATCAGATGGCAATAATTTTCAGTCGTTATTAACTTGAGCTGGATTTAAATATAAAATACAATAATAATATAAAATATAGGGCCTACATGCCTCAGCTGAGTTTGGGGTTCCACTGTGCCAGGTGCTGAACAAATACATAGTAAGAAACAGTCTCTGATCCTTACAATAGACAAGACAGACCAGAGAGTATAATTATCCCCATTTTTCAGATGTGTTGAAAGGCTCCACAACCCATTACCAATAGTAGAATCATAGAAAGGCTGGGCTGGAAGGGACCTTGAGAAGTCCTTTAGTGCAGTCCCCTGTGCTGAGCCAGGACCAGGTCCTAGACCATCCCTGGCCGGTGTTTGTTCAACCTGTTCTTAAACACTGCCAATGATGGGAATTCCACAGCCTCCCTATTCCAAACTGAAATATCCTTATAGTTAGAAAGTTTTTCCTAATATCTAACCTAAATATTTCTTGGTGCAGATTAAGCCCATTGCTTCTTGTCCTACCATTAGTGAACATGGAGAACAACTGATCACCGTCCTTTTTATAACAGACTTTAACATATTTGAACCTTAGTCTTCTTTTCTCAAGAGTAAACATGCCCAGTTCTTTTACTCTTTCCTCATAGGTCAGGTTTTCTAAACCTTTTATCATTTTTGTTGCTGTTCTCTGGATTTTTCCAATTTATCCACATCTTTCCTAAAGTGTGGCACTCAGAATTGGACCCTACTCCACCTGTGGCCTCACCAGTGTCACATAGAGCAGGACAATTACTTCCCTTGTCTTACATATGACCCTTCTGTTAATAGACCCCAGAATGATATTAGCCTTTTTGGCAACTGCATTACACTGACTCACATTCATAGAATCATAGAAGATTAGGGTTGGAAGAGACCTCAGGAGGTCATCTAGTCCAACCCCCTGCCCAAAGCAATTTGTAATCCACTATAACCTCCAGATCCTTTTCAGCAGTACTGACATCTAGCCACCTTTTTGTGCATGTGCATAACAATATCCTAGTTATTTCTCATTTTGTAGTTTACATTTGAATTTTCCTTCCTAAGTGTAGTACTTTGCACTTGTCTTTATTGAATTTCATCTTGTTTCATTCAGACCAATTCTCCAATTTGTCAAGGTCATTTTGAATTCTAATCCTGTCCTTCAAAGTGTGTGCAACCCCTCCCATCTTGGTGTCAGCCACAAATTTTATAAGCATACTCTCCACTCCATTATCCAAGTCAGTAAAGAAAATATTGAACCGTACAGGACCCAGGACTGAATCCTGTGGGACCCCACTAGATATGCCCTCCCAGTCTGACAGCACACCAGGGATAGCTACACTTTGACTATGGTCTTCAATTGGTTGTGCACCCATTTTATGCTAATTTAATCTAGACCACATTTCCCTATTTTGTTTATGAGAATATCATGTGGGATTGTGTCAAAAACCTTACTAAAATCAAGAGATGTCATAGCTACTGCTTCCCCCCGATCCACTAGGCCAGTAACCCCATCAAAGAAGGAAATTAGGTTGGTTTGGCATGATTTATTTTTGAAAAATCCATTATGGCTATCCCTTATAACCCTATTCTTCTCCAGGTGCTTACAAATTTATTGATTAATAATTTGTTCCAGTATCTTTCCAGGTATCAAAGTTAGGCCGACTAGTCTATAATTTCCTGGGTCCTCTTTGTTCCCCTTTTTAAAGACAAATGCTGTGTTTGCCCTTCTCCAATCCTCTGGGACCTCATCCATCCTTCATGAGCTCTTGAAGGTAATTGCTAATGGTTCTGAGACGGCTTCAGCCAATTCCTTAAGTACCTTAGGGTGAGTGTCATGAGTCCCTGCTTACTTGAATACATCTGATTTATCTGATATTATTAACCTGTTCTTTCCCTAATTTGGCTTGCATTCCTTCCTTCTTGTTGTCACTATTAATTGTGTTGAGTATCTGATTGCCATTAACCTTTTTAGTGAAGACTGAAGCAAAATAGACATTAAACACATCAGCCTTCTTGATCCCTGGAGCCAGCCAGTCATCAGTTTTCTTTATTCTTTTCACATGATCAATAACACCCCTCTCTGCCTCCTCTCAGCCCAAATATGACACATGCAATAAAATGGTAATTGACTGGGAGCATTATAACATTCTCCTGCCTAATGCAAAAAAGGAAAAAATATAGCAAGTGCATGTTAGCGTAACTTTAGTGCAGGTACGATGTTCTGCAGGTGTCATTACAAGCTATAGATCCCACTTCCCGCTGGGATAAATCCTGCAGGCCTTACTGAGGGAAAACACCTCTTAAAGTTTCTTAGGGGAGTTGAGAGACTGCAACTCTAGCTGGGCACTGCACGGGGGATACAGTGGAAGGTTCCGCATGCCCTCCTCATATCTTGCATCTGCATAAAGACTGGATAATCTCTGGCTCTGAATCACTGGCAATATGTGTCAGTAAAGGTTGGATCTGTGCAACCTGCCAGCTGCTTCTTCTATTGGCAGCTAGTGCCATGCTTGTCTTAGAACGGATCTTCATCTAAAAGTTAGAACTGATCTTCTGCGTAGACTACCTGCCTCCAAGCTGTAAGAAGCTATAGTGCTACCCTGGGGGGAGTGACATCCTTTCTGATAATTAATCCAGTCAAAGTCTCAATTCAAATCTCTAAAAGGAAATAAACATAAACTTTCCGACAATCCTCAGCCTTGAATCCCAGACCATTGTGTTGAGCACGTAGCTGCTTACCCCAGTAAGCTACGCTGGGAAATAGTACGACTGAGGCTATTTAGTAATAAATGTTCATTCAGTGCAGCCAGATGCTATTTCTAATTAAGAAGAATAAGAAATTTCATAGCAGTGAGAAGCAGCCAAAACATTCACAGTATAGTTTGAAATGTTAATTTTTTCGCTCTCTTTCCCTCAAACTCTGCAAGCTTGAAACTGGTCCCTTTTGTGAATTATTTGCACTAAATAGAGACTATTTTCATTGAAAAGATAGGTCTTTCCTTTTTTTATAGCAACATTATTTTTAGGAAAATGATGGAAATGTTACGATTTCATGTGCTTCTGCAGCCAAATTAACGTTTTAGTGTCATAGGGATGTGAAAATGGATAAAATTGCAGCAAATGTTATAATATCTAGTGTGGCAAAACTGCATTTTCACTCAGCTCTAAATGGAAGATGTCGTTTGTCCCACAGGCCAGCGGGGGCTGGGAGCACTCTACAGACTAAGGGTGCATGTTGCATCCATCCCCCTCCTGGGAAGAAGTACCCCTGATTGTTCTACAGTGAACCGAATACCCAGGCAAACATTTGCATCAGTAATTAAAGACTCCAGAATGAGGCACGCTCATCATTCCTTAGGGCTTAATCCTGCGAGGTGCTGAGCACTCTGGCCCCAATTCTCGCAAAGCACTTAAGTTTGGGCTTAACTTTTAAGTGTGTGAATAGTCCCACTGAGGTCAATAGATTTACTCACATGAGTAAAATGGAGCAGTTACCTGCATGCTTTGCTGGATTGGAGCCAGAGAGTTTCACACTTTGCAGGATCAAGGCCATAGCTAGAAGAAGACTAGCTGTAATGTGAGGCATAAAGGAGGCAGAGAAGGGAAGCAAATGAGACAGAAACAAGGAGATGCCTGAGGACCTTCAGAAAAGGAAAAAACATTCAGAACCACTTTTTCAAAATGTGGCCTTATATATACGTGCACCATTTCTGAGCACTGTTACTAGTGCATGCCATCTCATGTGCACAAGTCCAGACTCTGCTCTCACTGAACTAGTTTACATAAGTGTGACTTAGGGAGAAGTTGTCTCTTACAATCTATTTACAGGTGCAAGCTGAGTGACCGTCAAGCACAAATATAGTTCATGCATGAAAATTCCATCATTTGCCTTCACAAGTGAAAGCTCTCAAAAGCTGCATCTGGCAGTTATTTAAATGTGCACAAGCAGAAGACACGTGAAATGAAAATTGGGATCTAAAATATGAGGACTTTGTTGTCAAAATTGCTTCATAAACCAATAATGTAAGATTCTAATTCTAACCATATGGTATTTGTCTTTGAATCCACCATATCCGCTCTGCATTAATATGTTGTAACTTTTGAGCTTTAGTATGTCCATCCAAGGGACATTTTTGCCTTAGGAAAGATTCTGACCATTTTAAGAATGAATCACTCATTTGTTCTTTCACCAGGCCAATCTCACAACTTTGTGAAGTACGATGACATGTTAATCTCCGACTTGAACACCCCCTACGATTATGACTCAGTAATGCATTACGAGCCGTTATCCTTTAACAAAAACGAGAGTGTCCCAACAATCACTGCGAAGATACCAGCATTTAATGACGTTATTGGGCAGCGCTTGGATTTCAGCGCCGTTGACTTAGAAAGACTCAATCGCATGTACAACTGCAGTAAGTCCACACTGAGCCATTGTCAAGTGCTCCATATTTTTGGACTTTAACAGGATTTCTTTGCTCCCCCTTCATTTTTATGTCTAAATAAATAAATAAAAAGACGAGAGAGCCAAATTGGGAGGAGCTATAGAAAACTTGTCCTCAGTTTACCTTACTGTGGGGGTGAGTGATGTGTGGAGCAGGTTATTTTCCCCATCCCAATCCCTTTCTAGGTCTCTGCTGGCCATCACTGCTTTTGAAGCAGTCCAGCAAGTGAATGAAAGACTTACACTCATCCAATTCTACGCCTCCTTCCATGTGTGCTTTATTCAGGGATCCCCCTCAATGAATTAACCTCTTCCTCCTTCAGATCCTTGCAGTTGTGACAACTCCAGGAAATCAGCCAATTGTCAGGCTGTGCATCAGTCAGGGATAGCTGATTTTATTTGCTGCCTTCAGGAACCAACAAGTTGTGTAATAGCTCCCCAAGGAATGGATTTTGACTACTCAGGGAGGGTAAAGGTTGCAGGATTGTATATGGGCCGTATGATGTGTTGCATAGAAATGTATCCCTCAGGAAAAGCGTACAGAAGGGAAAAATAATTTGAACAGCATTATCCCAGTCTTCCTTAAAACACATTTTATTTACTAGAGTCTTCTTTGGATTTAACCATATGCATGTTCTTTCAGCTTCAACTCACACCCTTTTGGACCAGTGTGCTTTTGAGTTTGCCAATATCTGTGGCATGGTTCAGGGCACCGGAGATGACGCAGACTGGATCCATAAGAAGAGCAGCCTCAAGGGACAAGAAGACCACACGCTCCTCGGACGCTGCAAAGGTAAAAGAAAAAATAAATACGGACCTGAGTAAAAGTTAGGGACCCCAAAGGTCACTTTGTTCATGCCTTAGCGAGGGTGACAGCTGTGTTTTAAAGACAGCTTCAGACAGATGGTAATATTGCAGCCAACACTTGGAAAAACTTGGCAGCTGATCAAACTGAAAGGTACTTGAAAGCCAGGAAAAGCATGACTATCTTGGAGGATCCTGTTCTAAGGAAGGCTTGTTTGTTATGACCCTGGCCATGCTAGCACCCTTTTCCCTTTTCCCAGCATCTTGGCAGTGTGCTTCCTTTTGATAATGAGGAACAAAGGTGCTGATATTACCAGTGCCAAATCAGAAGCTTTTTGCAACATACACTGCATTCTCTAGACCAGATCAGCAATATCAAAGAGGACAAAGAACACGTATTATGGTTTAACTAGAGGCATAATAAATATATGCTGGAATGTGACCTACCCTATCTACCTCTGTTTGATTAACAATGATTTTAGCACAACATAAGAGTGAAGAGTTGCACGCAAATCTCTGATAACTGTTACATTTGAAACATAAACGAAGTGTGAGGCATGTTGAGGCTGGCACAATCTCAGGTCAATATTTGGTTTCCTAAAGAATCAAGCAACAATGATTTTTAAGGTTCTTCTATTCATGTGTTGAATGACAATTTTACACAAAATCCCCAATTTTCTGTTTTTCAAACTAGTGGAATCACAAAAAAATGCAAAGTCAGTCCCTAGTATGAGCCAGTCACAGAGCCCGGCAGTGTCAGTCCAGGAAGAATTTGCTCACACATTAAAGTAAAGAAAAATTCTCAAAGGCTTGTTTGACAACTAAGGACCTGATTTTCCACTACGTAGTCAGGCAGAACTCCCTCAGACCTTGGGAAAATATGACTTCAGTGGGAATTTTGCCTAAGTAAGAAGTGCAGGTGTAATGACCCTAAGCATGAGCCGCTATCATTTGAGCTAAAGGAGCAATTCCATTTGCTGGCAGCTGTGGTATACTCTTATCCCCTTATGTGGACCAGCCACTAAAGTGAAGAAGACACGGAGACTCACACTCTCTCAGGAATGGTTACACAGGATCAGATACAATTTAAACTAGGAATGGGAAATGATACTTGGAAGCAATCTAAGAGTCATCAATAGAACAGCCTGCAGGCTTTCTTTGAATTCTTTCCCCTCCTGTGACAATCAATGTCCAGACACCCCCAGGAGAGAACAGGGGGGTCTGAATCCCAAGGGATAAGCATTTGAATCAGCGGGTTCTACACAATGTTACAGGGTAGAACTGTAGGTTAAGTAAGGTCTTTCATGAAAAGCATGTAATGTCCGAAACTTGATGGTCATTAGGAGGTCAGCGAGGAGTCCAGTGGCACCTTAAAGACTAACAGATTTATTTGGGCTTAAGCTTTCATGGGTAAAAAACCCACTTCTTCAGATGTGAGAGGGGTAGCCATGTTAGTCTGGATCTGTAAAAGCGGCAAAGAGTCCTGTGGCACCTTAGAGACTAACAGACGTATTGGAGCATAAGCTTTCGTGGGTGAATACCCACTTTGTTGGATGCGTCTGACGAAGTGGGTAGTCACCCACGAAAGCTTATGCTCCGATACGTCTGTTAGTCTATGAGGTGCCATAGGACTCTTTGCCACTTCTTCAGATGGTTATGAATGTATGCGTGGAGATATGTGTAGAACATTGTCCTAGTAACGAGGGTGCAGCTGCCGTGTTGCCTCCCACCAGGCAGGCAGGCAGGGCACCTCCCAGGCTAGCTGTTTACATGAAACTAACTCCAGGATGATGGTTGGTGGACTAAGGCAGCCTGGAGGGAGTTTCCCCACTCTCTGTAACCATGAATTCTCATAGCCTGAAAGGAAGAGGAAAAAACTGCAAACCCCCCCAGTTAAAAGGGAAGGAGTTTGAAGGGCAGGCTATGCAGAAACTCAGGGCCAGCATCTAAGCAAGGTGCTGTTCCTTAAAAACTGGATCCCCTCTAGGACAGAGGGCATGCAGGGAAACTGTTCAGCGGCAATAGGTAACTTGTGTTAGAGAAGCGGATTTCGCTAATATTGAAGTATAAAGTCTGAGGTTGCATCTCTATGGTTAAGTTCTGTGTAACTCGTTATGTGTTTTCTTTTCCTTGTGATTTCGTCTCTGAATCTGTGATTTTTCTATTAAATAAACTTTTTGTTTATTTTTACCCTGAGCAGTTATCTGTTGACTGGGTCAGGTTGCGCTCCTTCTGGGATGATGATCCCAACGGAAAAAGTCCAAGTGTCTGGTTGTTAAGAACTCAGGGGATGGATATGGGGAGGCTCGGGAGCAGAAGGGCTATTGGGGTCACCCTACAAGGAGTAACTAGGTGGGTGGAAGCCCTTTATGCTTGAAGGCTGGCTGCTGGTATCGGAGTGCTGAGCTATTGCAGCATAGCATTAGGGCACCCAAAGTTATAAGGCAGGCAGTGACAGAACCCCTTTCCTGTCTGTGTGATCCCCAAAATGTCACACCCCTATTTTTTATTTCACGGGTGTAACTAAAGGGACTTTGGCTGTGTGACAGTACAGTCTAGTGACTAGAGAAAGACTGGGGTCAAGCCCCTGGATACTATTCCTGGGTCTTCTGTGCAGCCTCTCTGTGCTTCAGTTTCCCTGTTGGTGACATG
This sequence comes from Chelonia mydas, assembly GCF_015237465.2. Classification (NCBI taxonomy): domain Eukaryota; kingdom Metazoa; phylum Chordata; order Testudines; family Cheloniidae; genus Chelonia; species Chelonia mydas. The sequence goes on from NC_057851.1 coordinate 14,758,640, forward strand.
GGGCTATGAGATAATACCTAAAAAGATGATAGCATTGTGAGGCTTAAGAAAAGCACCATGAACTGTACATGCAGCTGTTTCATCTGCACTGCACACACATTTAAGCAACCACAAGTCATATGCAGCAGGTAGAAAGATTAAGAAGAGGCAATAATTAATAATCAATTAATTTATTATTTATTAAATAACAATTAATTATTACTCAGTAATTATTAATTAATAAATAATTAATTAATATTTAATAATAAATAATTAATGCTCACTTTCTCTGTAGATGCTGGTTCTTTCATGTACTTCAGCACTAGCTCTGGCCAGGCAGAAGATATGGCTCTCCTAGAATCCCGGATCCTTTACCCAAAGAGAACTCAGCAGTGTCTCCAGTTCTTCTATAAGATCTCCGGAAGCCCCTTGGACAAGCTTGTCATCTGGGTTAGAAAGGACAATGGCACCGGGACTGTTAACATGCTGGTTAAAGTCAAAACCTTTCAAGGTATTTTTGAAAATATTAGACTACAAAAAATTGGGGTGGGTGAGGAATACCATAGTGTGTTCAGAAATGAGACAAACTGGTTCAGAAACACAAGAGTTTTCCTAAACCAATCAGGTCAGCATCTTGCTATCCAGGTAGGTATTCTGGTATCTGAGCACAACATACCTACTACGTGAATGGCTGTATGTAAGCCCTGGATGGTGAAATTCGGATGGTCCCAAACAATATAGGACACCATTTTAATGCTTTGGGTAAGAGCAAAGCAGGACTGTAAAAAATTTACATTTGCACCATGAGGGGTAATTAATCACTGTTCTCATGCAAATAGGAGCAATGATCCTCGGCATTGTTAATGCAAATAAGACCTTTCATTCCTGACAACTTGCACATGTATTTGCTTCTAGAGCATTTTCCATGCAGAAAATTCATTAACTCCTTATTGCTTGCCAGTAGAACATGGTTCCAATGATTCACTGAATTTAAGTGGTTTCAGAGTAGCAGCCGTGTTAGTCTGCATTCGCAAAAAGAAAAGGAGGACTTTTGGCACCTTAGAGACTAACCAATTTATTTGAGCATAAGCTTTTGTGAGCTACAGCTCACTTCATCGGATGCAGAGAGCTGTAGCTCATGAAAGCTCATGCTCAAATAAATTGGTTAGTCTCTAAGGTGCCACAAGTCCTCCTTTTCTTTTTGTGAATTTAAGTGGCACCATCTAAGACAAGTGCTTTGACATCAAACTTTAAACTTGTGTCTGAACAGAGAACACTTAGAGCATCCTGGGGTCAGCCTGGAATAATAGGGAAGGGCAAAGGGTTAGCTAACGAATGGTCTCCGTATGGACCACACAAAGTCAGAGACCTAGTAGTCCATATTCTGATAGTATGTCAGTCATACTAAATAACATCTGACTTCATGAGCAATCCTGCTGATTTCAATGCACCTGACACGTAGAAATCAATTGGACTTCTCAAGGAGTCTTGTGCTACTCAGTGTGAGTAAAGGTATCAGAATCTGGCTCTCCTACAACAGAAAGGGCAACATTCAGCCCTTGTGTCACTCTCACGACTGCCACGGAGTCACCTTGAGAAAGGATCTGACCCTGATGGTTTATTTTGAGATCACTTTAGACCAAGTTAAAAAAATGCAAACCCAAACATTGATGAGAGTTGCCACTTTTGTGGGTTTGCTCAACAGCACAAACTCAGCTATCGTGAAATGGTGCTGTTGTGGTGGCAAAACCCAGGGAGTTTGGGGGACCTAGGAATATCCTGCAGGTGGGATTTTCAGGATGAAGGATTGTACCTTGGCAAAATCAGGGTGATATTGGGACAGCTGGTGCCAGCCTCCCTGAGCCTCTTGTTTGTCTCATTGACCTCTTATCTCTTGTCTTTCAAAGTGTAAGCTCTTTGGGTTAGAGACTGCCATTTACTAAATATTTGTATGGCACCTAGCAGAATGGGCCCCTGGCCTAGCTGAGCTCTGGTGATACTGAAATATAAATGTATAATAGCAACAACCTGAGATCTCCACCCTGAAGAGTTATGGGGAAATCCACATGTCTTAGTATGCGGTTTAAATAAGTGGTTGGAAAACAATAAATGTGCTGCTAAAGACTTGTCCATGCTACAAAATTAAGTCGACTCAAGTCATTGTATAGATACCACTGTAATTCACGTCCACACTTCTTCTGTCAGTGGTGCGCGTCCTCACCAGGAGTGTCCACTGACTGAAGTGGGGCATTGTGGGACACTGTCAGCTGGAGTCTGGCAGCCCCGCCTGGGGATAATATCTGCCCCCTGCCCCCCACATCACCTTGGTGCTGATAGCCCAAGCTGTCAGCTGGATGCCAGGCTCACAGCTGGGCCCCCTCCCTCACTCCAGCACTGACAGCTGCCTTGGCACTGACAGCCCGAGCTGTTAGCCGGGGACCAGCTGAGCCACGTGCTTGGCTGACAGCTCAGGCTGTCACGCCAGGGTGTGGGAGGGGGCGATTGACAATTTGGGCTGTCAGTGGTAGGGCGGGAGTGGGGCCCTAACTGCATCGACATAAACACTGTGCCTCTTCTGGAGGTGGAGTCATGATGTTGGCATAGTGGGCCACTTACTTTGGAGGAAGCAGCATTCTAGTGTAGACACTGACATTATTAGGTCAACGTAAGACACCTTGTGCTGACCTAACTCTTTAATGTAGACCACGCCTAAGGTATATTGTTATTAATCATGTCCCTTTTTCTCATTTCTTCTGGTAGGAGATAGCGACCACAATTGGAAAATTGCCCATGTGACCCTCAATGTTCAAGAGAAGTTCAGATACGTCTTCCAAGGACTCAGTGGCAATCCCAGTAGCTCATCTGGTGGAATTTTTATTGATGATGTCACCCTAACTGAGACACCATGCCCCCATGCTGTGTGGCTCATTCGGAACTTCACCCATATTCTCCAGACTTCTGTTTCAGGCTCTGTGATGCGTAGTCCCCGGTTTTATAGCTCTGAGGGTTATGGTTACGGTATATCTTTGTATCCTCGTGGCACATCTAATTCCTACTTTCCAGATTACACCCGCATTTCTTTTCACTTGTGCAGTGGAGAGAATGATGATGCTCTGCAATGGCCTGCTGAGAACAGACAAGCTATTTTAACGGTGCTAGACCAGTACCCTGACATCAGGAACAGGATGTCCTCAAGCAGAACCTTCACAACAGACAAGAGCCAAGTTTTGCCAGGTAAGTAGCTTTTGCATGAAAATGACTGATACAGCATGCACAAGAGAAAGGGAGTGTGATTCAGTGGAGAGGACATGGGACTTGGAGTCAGGAGGCCTACTTTCAATTCCCAGCTGTTCTATTACTTGGTCAGGTGACCCTGGGCAAGTCCCTTCCCCTTTTTTGTGCCTCAGACTCCTTATCTGTAAAATGGGAATAGTGATACAAGCTCACCTGGGATAACAATGTGCTCTATAAGTGTTAGGTGTTTATTAATAATTATTATTTATTATTATAGGGGCGAATGAGCCCAGAGATATATGAGTTTGACTCTAAATATAAAGTTCTTCAAAGCTAAGTCAAGACTCAGAATTCTGCCTGTGTTCTTAGAATGGGCTCAGGGAGATCAGAATACTTCCAAGCTAGTGACAGGATCTGATGAGTGGTGTGTCAAAATGTGACATTGCAACACCACAAGAGCATCACCTTCCCGTGATGCACCTGACCAACTGAATGTGCAGATTTTGCGGTTTGGCAAACTTGAATACAGACAGCTTGGTTGCATTTAGATTGTCATCCAAAAACCGTCACACAAAGCATCCAAAGCATTTTATTTAACTAATAAAGTAGTTGGAAATCTGTGGGAGTTCTGAGTTACCATCATCCAGAGCACATCCAGTAATCCCACCCCCATCCATATCTCTGTCTCCATCAATTGCCTCTTGCCTTACACTTAGATTATAAACTCTTTGGGGAAGAGTAACAGCCGTGTTAGTCTGTATTCACAAAAAGAAAAGGAGTACTTGTGGCACCTTAGAGACTAACCAAGTTATTTGAGCATAAGCTTTCGTGAGCTACAGCTCAGCTTATGCTCAAATAAATTGGTTAGTCTCTAAGGTGCCACAAGTCCTCCTTTTCTTTGGGGAAGAGGCAGTCTTTCTGTTCTATGTTTGTACAACACCCAGCTGGTCCATGACTAGAACTCCTATGTGATATTGTAATAAAATTAACAATAAGAACAATAAAGAGTTTGATGGCAAAGTAAAACCGCAACAGCTGAGTCCCCATCTCTCCATACCTTTCTCAGTATGATCTTTTCTATATTAATGTTTTTAATTACAAAGATTTTTCACAGAACAATAATGATGGATCAAATCCAGAACCTCTAAACTCTCACACCTCTAAACCTCTAAACTTTCAAAATCTGAATCTGACTTTGTGGCATGACTTCACCACTAGTTTTTTAATGCAGAAAAAGTCCTTGTAATGCTTTAACATCTATTGCTGAATAACATTTGGTTCTAGGCTTTTTGCTGATTAAAAACAAGTCATGCATAATCCTATTATTTTGCAGATAAAAATGATACTTCAATGTGGGATAAACCATCTATTGTCGGAACATTCGACCCTTCATGCAACTGTAATAGAAGCTTAGACTGGGGGTGGAGTAATTTCATCTCTCACAAACATCTGAGACAGAGGAATTTCCTGAAAAATGATGACCTCATTATTTTTGCAGAATTTAAAGGTGCAGAATCTTTTCTTTCTCTTCATAGAATCATAGAATATCAGGGTTGGAAGAGACCTCAGGAGGTTATCTAGTCCAACCCCCTGCTCAAAGTAGGAGCAACCCCAACTAAATCAAACTGAACAGGCTCTTCCTTCAATGTCAGTTCAGATGGCTATTCCAATAATGATTGTCATCAATCTCTGAGCCCCTTCTATTTTGCAGGGCCAGATTTTTAATGGTGTTTAGGTACCTAAAGATGCAGGTAAGCACCTTGTGTGATTTTTCAAGAGCTCCTAGGTGTCTAACTCCCATTGATTTCAATAAGAGTTAGGCACCTAGGCATTTTTGAAAATCCCAGTGGGTGCTTATCTGCATCTTTAGGTGCCTAGATACCTTTAAAAATCTGGCCTGCTGTGTCTGTTTGGAAAAGGATGTCTGGAACTGAACACAGTATTCCAAGTAAGGATGTATAATTGATTGATGTAATGAGCTAGTATATTTTCAACAATCACCCCTGCTCCTAACTTCCGTCTTATGTCTTGATTGCTTATTTTTGGCTTGGGTGTCCATTTTTGGAAGGATATCTCTTTGATTGAATAACCTCTTGAACCTTGCCATTTAATCTTCTGCGGTAACATTTTCAGAACAGCTTAAGTGATTTAGGAGTCTAAATTTCATTTTTGAAAGTGACGGCATTTTAGATCCAAAGTCCCATTGACTTTCAATGGAAAGGAAATCAAAATCCTTAGAAGACAAAATCATTGACTTTCAATGGGACGTAGGCTCCTAGGCCCCGGATCCTCAAAGGTATTTAGGCACCTAATGCCTACCGATTCCTGTGGGAGTTGGGTGTCTAAATGCCTTTGAGGTTCTGGGCCCAAGAGTTCTAATTTTCTTGAAAATGAGATTTAGTCTACTATTTTGCTTGGACACTTGAAAATTTCATCCCCAATCTTCTCTTACATGCCTGCATGCTTCCTTTTCTGTTGAGGGGTATGCTTTCCTTCTGGGACACTCTGCGCAGGTTGCTTGAATAGCCTCCATCATGAGTCTAAAGATTTTAATTTCCATTCTTTTGTCTTGGGGGTCAGCTAACTTCTTTACCCATCTCCAGTGTATTACTAAGGGCTTGTCTACACTTGAACGCTACAGCAGCTGCATGTGCATCGCTGCAGTGTTTTAAGTGTAGACACACCCTAAGATGACACTAGCCTATCCGCCTCTGTTCTTGTCCATTCTCTTTCCAAGAAGCAATCATTTAATGTGTCGAGAAATTGCCACTCTAAACCTTGTTCCATCAGGACATTTGATCTGTTTATACCCAGCTAACTGAAAACACCATTGATTACTGTTTATTAGAATTATTTGCTTCTGTGACCTCCCTCAGCATTGTGCACTCCATTATAACCTTTCCCTCATCTGGAAGCTGTTAGAACAACCCTGTTAATATCTTTCTATTGTTATTACGTGGGACTTGTATCCATACAGATTTGATGTTTGTCCACCATGTTTCAGCAAAGCCCTTTATATTCTAATTCACCTATTTCTGCTTTAAGATCTTCCTTTAAATAGTGCCTCCAAACTTCATCAACTTTCTGTGCCAGCAGTCTGGTTACACTTTGGTTAATGTGGAGCCTGAAAATTCCCCAGTGCCTAATAAAATGAAACTCCTCCTGCTTATGCCATCTTGGCATCCATGTATTAAAACCTTGAAGTTTCCCCCTTTTAGCTAGCCCCATGTGAGGGCATTTCAGAGAAAGCTACCACAGAAGCCTTGCACTGAAGTCATTTGCCAAGTAATCTCTATTATTGGTGAAGTGATTCCTATATGTGTTAGTGGTGGGTTCAGACTGTAAAATGTGGATCTGGATTTCAAGCATCCCAGGCTGTAAGGTTTTAGTTTGGTCCATTCTATAACATATATATACAAATATACATATAGAAAGTATATGTATATATACATGGATATATATTATATGTATCAATGTATATAGCAGGGGCATGTTCTCCTCTTTTTATACATGCAGAGCTTCCTCCAATACAAGTGAGAGCTCCCTTTGTGGAGCAAGGAGAGATAATATGCCATTGCTGAGATCCTTTCGGATGAAAAGTGCAATGTATAATAATGTCAGTCGCTATTAACCACTGTCTCTCTTTTTTTCCTTTTCAAAAGATCTCACCTATCTCAAAAAGACTGAAGTCCCTATTAAACCTGCCCAATCCATCACCAAAGACCTTATTCTTGAAAGGCAAAGGAGATCAGCTCTGAACACTGGCTCCCTTGAAGACTGGCCATCCTACATGAGAGACCTGTGTGACCCAAATCCTTGCCAAAATGATGGAGTCTGTGTGAATGTGAAAGGGAAAGCAAGCTGCAGGTACCACAGGCCCCTTTCATGCCAGCCGCAGATTTCTCATGCACTAGCTGATGCATCTAATAGACATTCAGCTCATGAGAAGATAAGACTCTCCGTTCACTGCTACAGACATTAGTATCAAATCCTCCACATTGTCAGGCACAGTGATAGGAACACAGCACTCCTTTGCTCAGCTTTTGGGAATTCTCTTACTAGCAGTCCTCAGGGCAGCGCAGGGACTGATCCCTTTGTGGGTGCTCCCAGGGGACATAAATTACCCTAAAGGAAGTGGGGATGATGTGGGAGACTTGGCCTGAACCCCTCTACTGGGAACTGCCCCATGCAACCCAGCCATCTTGGGGGGGGAGGAGCCTCCTTGAGCTCCCTCTCCTTCTCAGCTCTGGGATGGGATGGTTCCCCATAGGACCCTGCTCAATGCTGTGTCTAGATGGAACATCCTCTCTCAAACCAAACAGTCCTCAATCCACAGCAGACAGGCCCCTTAGTTCTTTCAGGAGTTCTGAATGTAGATGGATGATCTTGCAATGTCCCTGCAGGGCAGGAAAATACACACCAAGCCTTTACATTTGTTGTCTTTTATTCCCAGGTGTCCCTCAGGCAACACCTTCTTCTATACAGGTGAGAGATGCCAGGCTGCACAGGTCCATGGGAATCTCCTTGGAATGATGGTTGGTGGAGCCGCCGGAACAATAGTATTAATTATCATAATTGTTTCCATGCTAACTAGAAGATAAATGCTTCAGCATAATTTTTTTCCTGGAGCTTGAGAGCGTTTGGTTTTTAATTAATACAGATGCAGGAATAAAATATGTAGAAACTCTCAAGATATGGATATAGAAATGTTCTACTAAAATCTCAGTGACAATGCGTTTGCTCTGCAGGGCATAGCATTTAAAGATCCTTTACCTTGAACTTCTGTTTAATAAAGGTTTATAACATGAGAACAACCTGGAGAATCTTTTCTGCATGTTCTTTTATCAGATTGTTGTTTCTTCTAAGACAAGCAGGAATGAGGAGATCCCATGTATTTGATCTACCCAGTGGAAAATAGCCAATGTTCAAACTCAGGTAAAGTAACTGGAAGAACTTTTTAAATGACTGAGATAAATTCCCTTGTGGAAAAAGCCCATAGAATTCAACAGGAACAGACCCAATGGGCTTCTTTAGAAATATAATGAACCTCTATAGCAATTACTCTAAAAACTTATTGGCCTAAATCCTCAGCTGATGTAGCTCCACTGATTTCTATGGAGCTATGCTGCTTGAGACCAGCTGAGAAGCTGGCAAACAGCATGTAATACAAAATAAGCTCCTTTCTATGAATCTTTGAACCATTCTATGGATTCTATATCAGGGATATAATTTTATATTAAATCCTAGTTATCATTTTATATTAAATTCTATAGGACCTTTCCATATGGAGTTATCAGATATTTCAGTGCTGGTCTGCTCTGTTGGCCCAATCCAATGCCCATTGAAGGCAAAGGGAAACTCTCAATGACTTCAGTGGGCATTGGATCAGGCCTTAACGAGCAAAACACAGCATTAAAACATCAACAGAATGGCAATAGGGATAGACTTGGCCTTTCAGCACTTAGTGCTAAATTCAAATGCACATGGAAATACACAACAAAGTCACTGTCTCATGGAACTCATGGAAGAGGGGTGGGAATGTTTTATAAAGGAGACTGTGGGTCCTGATATTGGGAGGTGCTGAGTGAATCTGGTGAATGCTGAGCACCCTTAGTTCCTATTGATGGTGGTAGGAAGTGTTCAGTAACAACTAGGATCATATATTATCAGGCAGGGTTCCAGTTATTTTCCACATCTGAGATTTTATTTCCCAAGTTTCATCCGAGAGCAATTTCATGTAGGCAGAATACAGAACTTTTGAAGACAATGGAAGCTCAGACAATAGCAATCGGAATGACACCACCTAATATTTATCAGACGCCCGACAGAGTAACTGTAGCTAAGGGGAAATGTGATGGGGTATACCTGACCCTTCGAGGCCCCCTGCTGGAGACCCCGGTGTGCTATCAGTTCCAGCCCCAGGAAAGGAGCGATGAAGGGGGGTCCTCCAGGCCTGCTTAGAGAGACTGCATAGAAGCAGCCAATCAGAGCCCAGCAGGCTCAGATAAAAGGAGCAGCAGGGGCTGGGCATGTCAGTTCCTGGCTGGAGCCAGTAGGGGAGGCTCTGCTCTGGCCAAAGGGAGTTTGATGGGCTGTATTTGCTACATCTGGGAGCAAGAGGACCTGAGACCTCTAGCCCTAGGGTAGTGGACAGAGGTGAAGAGGCCCAGGGAATGTAGCAGCAATCAAGTAAAGGAAGCAATACATGGCTGATGTGTATATAGGGTCCCAGGGTTGAGACCTAGACTATTGGGAGGACCTGGGTCCTCCCAGCAGTCAATGCTGGAGTGGTCTAAGCCCCAGAAAGGGAACGTGGCTAGTTTAAAAACCCAAGAAAAGGGGCTAGATTTAAAAGGGCCCAGAGACAGAGCTGAAGGCCCTGGTGAGGGTAGACCGACAGTTCCAGCGGTACTCTTTACTAAGACCGGAGAAGGAGATAAGTTTCCTTCAGAAGCTTGAGCAGAAGGCTGAACTTAGAGGAGCCCAAGAGTGGCCGAAGAGAGAAGGTGCCGTCAGAAAGGAGGGGCTGAGTCCAGTTTGAGCCAGGAATTGGAAGACTTTTGTTTGTGTTTGTTTTGGACTTGACTATCCCAGAAGGGGTTTATCTGTTGTTGACTGTGTGACTTAGCTGGGGAGGTGAGCCACTGAAGACCTGCCTAGTGAGGTTGACAACCTACAGGGGGCTCCACGAGAAAAAAGATTGCAGCACCACACCCAGCCAACAGGCGGTGCTTATGAGAGGTGAGTGTCCGCCATCACAAGCATGCACAACTATTGTGTGAGCAGCGGGTTGTAAGGGGTGGACCAGATTCTACTCTGTTATACTTGCTTTCAATCTGGAATATACTGCAGTATAAGAGAGAGCAGAAATTGGTCCTGTACATGGAGACTAGCTACTTAAAGAACCACATGTATACGATTAGGGCATTATCAGAAAGTGAATGGTGGGGAAGACAGCAAGCGTATGTAGAAGTTAAGAGATTAAATATAATCCCTGGTATGAAAAACAGAGATCATGGTTATAAAATGTAATCTCTGTTTATTTTCCCCATCTGTCTTGCTCTCTTGGTTTGGAATTAAATCAAAACAAATATTGTTTTAACAGACTTTTCACCATTGATTATCCAACTGGGCCTGAGATTACACTTTATGATAATATATAAATGCAATTACTATTTGTCAACTCCTCAGGTTAGATGATTGACTCCACCTAGCATAGAGGCAATAAATATTAAGAGCTACTTAAGAAATGACTTGTTATTTCTTTGAATAAAAGGCAAACCCTCGAAGACTGATAAAAATATATAGCATGGCATTGCTAGTAAATCTGTTAGAACTGAAGAGCTCTCTTTAGCCTGCAAATGATGAGAAGCTGTTGCTCTTTAAAACTGCCTGCAAGTATGATGTGAGGAGTTGCCCCTATTTCATTCAGGGCCTGAATCCATTTGAGGGCCCCTTGTGATGTTGCTCTAGGGATTCTCTTCCTCCGCAAAGATCTCTTTTCTCTTGTTATTCCCTCACTTTCTCCTACCTCCCTGATCAATACACTCAGGTGAAATTCACCCCATGCAGAGAGCCGGCATAAAGGCCTATGAAGTACCACTAGTGATGTTCCACCAAAGTAAGGTCACGAGTATGATGTCATTGGTACCTTGGCCTTATGCTGGGCTTCTACACAGGGAGGAATTTCACCCTCAGTCAGTAACAGGCTCTAAGTTTCCATATTGGAAAGCACTGTCATTGGCTGATCACACACGGAGAGCATGATGCTGCTGCTAGCTATGGGTGAGAGCCGCAGCCTTACAAAAATTAATTCTTTCAAGGATGTTATGTGTACCGTAACTTACAAAATTCCCAGTACGATGATGTGACCAAAAGGGCTAACCCCGTGATCATTGGATGTACAAACAGGGGAATCACTAGTAGGAATGGAGAGGTTATTTTACTTCTGTATTTGGCACTGGTGAGACTACTAGTGGAATACTGTGAGTTCTGTGGGCCACAATTCAAGAAGGATGTTGATTAAATTGGAGAGGGTTCAGAGAAGAACCATGAGAATGACTAAAGGGTTGGAAAGCCTGTCTCAGTTATAGACTCAAGAAGCTTAATCTATTTAGCTTATCAAAGAGAAAGTTAAAGGGTGACTTGACCACAGTCTGTAAGTACCTACAAGGGAAGAAAAAATTGACAATAGAGGGCTCTTCAAACTAGCAGACAAAGATCCAGTGGCTAGTAGTTGAAAGCTAGACAAATTAAGACAAGAAATAAGTGCAGATTTTTAATAGTGAGGGAAATTAACCACTGAAACAACCTACCAAGGGTTGTGGTGGATTCTCTATCACTGAACATTTTAAAATCAAGTTTGGATTTTTTTTAAAGTTATACTCTGGTTCAACCACAGCTATTGGACTTGAAACAGGAATTAATTCGGGGGAGCTGCGTTAAACAGGATGTAAGACTAGATGATCACAGTGGGCCCCTTCTGGCCTTAAAACTCTATGAATCTATGAAAAATGGACTTGTAACTTAGCACTGGCAGATAACAGTTACTTTGCTATGATGGGTTAAGTGGGAAACAGTAAACAGGGACTAGTGCACATCAAGTTGTCAATTTCATGCCATCAGCATTCCTGTCGGAACATCCTTTTTTAAAATGAAATTCACGTTGTAGGGCAGAAACTCTCCTGTGGACCATATGGAATTTTATGGCTCCCTCACTGTATGTACAGGAGGAATTTCAGATCTGTGACGTATTGGTTGACTTAGGGTGAGTTGACTAAACAAAAAATAACCTATGGTGCTGAGCAGCTAGGAATGGGTTCAATAGACAGAGGAAAAGAAATTAACATTGTAGACTAGGGGAAGGAATGTGTTTCGAGGGAGGGGGTGAGAACTGCTCTGCCAGTCCGGGGCTGAGGAGCAGTAACATGAGAATTTTGTTCTCAGTCCATATAAATTTAGTGCTGGCATGACAGAGCTGGAGGCCAAAGTCTTCTACTGAGCCAGAAACTGACTAAAGCGGGGGGGGGGGGGGGGGGTCACACTGGTTTTCCCCACAAAGTCCCTGATTGCAGGGACTACCTCTAGGAAAGAGACTGTAGTTCAGTCTCCAAATACTGATACCTAGTTGTTATATAGTTCTTTTAATCAGTAGATCTCAATGTGTGTTACAAAGGAAGGTCACCATCATTGCCCCCATTTTATAGATGGGGAAACTGAGGCACAGAGAGGGAAAGTGACTTGCCCAAGGTCACCCAGCAGAGCAGCGGCCCAGGTAGGAATAGAATCAGGTCTCCTAAGTTCCCGTACAGCATGATCAGCCCTGCTGAGTCTGCCAACAATCGCGCCCAGTCATTGTGGAGGCTTCTGTGATATTGCCATGTGTCCATTGGGAACTGCACGGAGACCATTACGCTGGTTGGAGTTGGAAGGAGGCAGTGCGGCAGGCTTGCTTGCTTGTTTTCTCTGGTAGGCAAAGTGTAATTTGACTGGTAACCATAGAAGGAAATGTGAGGCTCCCCTATGCTTTGCATTCTGTCCCATTTTCGTAAGAGGGGAGGTGAAATGTGTCAGGTCACACTCCAGGCCTGCATACCCTTTGGAATCACTCTGGCAATGCAGAGGTGCTCTAACTTATTCAGCACTGCACCACCCTCTTCCAGGCTTCTTATCTAGGGAGCAAGTGAGGGATATGTTGGGATGGGAACTTGGCCAGAGTGCACTGTGTTCCAGCAGTTCCTTGAGGGCCATTACAAGATGGAGTCAGTTAGAGCAGCCTGTGGAGGGTTTGATTTAAATTACAGATCAATAAGCCATCAGATGACTCAGCTCAATCAGTTTATTAATGCCAAATAGATCAGCACTATACAGAAAGGGGTAATACTTGACCCAATCTGGGAACAGGTTTGCAGCTTACATTTTCACTGTTCCAAAGGTATGAGCTCATTTTGGCTCATGTTTATACCAGATTTCACTGTCTTATTACAGACCTTTATTTTCCTTTCTCTTATCTAGTTCCCCAATGATTTCTAGTATCTCTAGTACAATTATTTGTATCCGTTCCTACAGAAACCAGGAACAGAGGTCATGCACAGTTTACTGTAAGCCTGGCATGCATTCAAAACACACTGGGAGTTTGGTTTATAGTTAGCATAAAGCCTTCTAGAAATTTGGATAACAAGCCCCAAGGATGCTTGTGACATACCAAGGTACAATCCAGCTTAATGAGCAGCTGTGTCACTCCTGCCCTGCAACCTTGGGTGCTTTACAATGCCTTGCTGAAGTAGCTCCCACCTGGGCTGCTCACAAACAGCCTTCCAGCATGCCAGCCACACCCAGAGTTCTGTGGGTAATGGCAACCTGCCAGCCACACACAGGTTACACTCTGGTTCTCACCAGCCTGGGTTATACTGCAGGGGTGACCCCAACACAAACCCAGTCCTAGATCCCCCCCTCCCAGAAATGTATGTCCTGCAATGCCCAGCTCTCTCCTGGACAGTACAAAATATTTTGAGTCCGTTATTCTTTAAAGGGAATAATATGCCATTTTATCTCAAATAATTATTGAGATGCTTCAATTTAAACACACTGGATTAGATAAAACAGTAAAACAAGTTTATTAACCACAAAGAGATTTTAAGTGAGTACAAGGAATGAGGCCTAAGTCAGAAATGATTACAAGAAAAAAAAGGACAAGACATTTACTAATACCTAACTTAAACTACAGTGGAGCTGATCCATTTATCTGATCAAACTGGGACCAGGGCCAGATCGGATCATCAAAAATGTGGATAATCAGGAGAATGGGTGGGGCTCAGGCTGTCAGTCTGAGCCCAGCTGTCTGGTTCGGTTAATAGGGAGAGCTGGATAATGAAGGCTCAGATAAACTAGGTTCTACTGTATATTAGAGTCAAGCAAAGGTTCTCCCCACATGCTCTGAGCAGTCTTACTAACCAAACCCTCTAGGTCAGGACCCCACCCCTAAAGTCCAATGAATGCTTCCTTTGTCACATCCTGGGCAGTGAATGCGATGGGCGTGATGGGGGGGAGAGGGATACCTGGGGTGCTTGTCCTGCTTTTTTATAGTTTCTTTCCCTCTCTTGGAAAGACATTTCCAGCTGGGCACTAGGAATCTATGTGGAAGGACATTTCCTGCTGGATTTTTCTCACCTGTTTGGCTTTTCTTTGTTTCCCTTCATGCTTGATGACTCTGTCTAGTGATTAAATGCCAATAAACAGAGCGCACATTCCTTTGTTTAGGACAGACCTGTTTGCCAGCCTCTGTTTGGACAGGGCTGTGGGGTTTGGAATGTGTGTTACTAACACCAGACATTGGCATGTTATAACTTCACATATAATGTTGCCACACACATTTTGCCAGGACAATACCAGCAAATTGCGTGTTTTCCAATGATACTTTACAAGGCATACTTTGTACAAAGATTATTATATAGTGTGTAGGGTGAGGATCCAGGGGTACATTCTGTCACAGTGCTCTAATTTATACTGGGGGCCAAATTATCCCCTGATATCCGAAGAGCTCATGGGGAGGACAAAAGTGGCATTCAGCCACCTTTGCCATCCCTCTTCAAGTCCTATATCAAGAGCAGCTCAGCCCCACTTGAGGATCAGGACCTGTGCAGTGAACTCTGCCTTTTGCTTCAGCTGCTGAACTGGGAGGCACTTGTTACCATCAACATTCAGAGCCCCAAAGTGAAATGTTTAGTGTGGAGCAATGTGCATGAACTAATAACCATTTGGCTAAGAGCCAGGGCATTTCATGACATTAACCTGCTTTATTCTGGTACCCTTATGTTAATGAATATATCCATGGACACTCCCTTGAGAAAGGGCCTGGAAACCTAATGAGGAGCCTATAACCAGGGTGATTTGGCCTCTGTTTTCATTCCTTTTAACTGTTTCTTCCACACTGATACAAGTCACGGTAAAGTCAAAAGTTTCCCCCTGTTGCTATCAATGGCTCTGCTGCAGTGGGGGAAGCATTTTTATAGGCAAGCTTTTTAACCAGTATGTCATGTAGACCTGCTCTGAGGCTTACGATGCCGGTGGTTGCCTGGAGACTTGTTTACGTGGGTGCTCCCACTGTTGCTAGCACCAATGCAGTGATAGCTGTGGTGGGAAATTTTTGCTGTGTAATCCAAATACAGAAACCCCCCCTGATAGTATGCAGTCCTGTTGGTTAGCCTGAGATGGAATTTTGGGTTTGATTTTTTTTTTATACTCTTACATCCTTACTAATATGTGTGAGCAAAGAACAAAGACACTGTGTGTTGCTTCTGGCCAAGCAGATGGGTTTGTTAGTATAATCAGAAAAGAGAAGGACTAGAGCTAAAGTGTTGCTGGGTAGAGTGGGAGTTTAATAGACGAGCGTATACCTGAAGGACGGTCCTGCCTCAACTCCTCTCCCACGATAAGGTCAAGCAACCAGTCGGGAGGGGTGAGGAGGATGTGGGGGAAGGCATAAGAAACACCAAAAGCCAAAGAAAGGCCAGTCCCTGACCAAAGCACAACCTCACTCGTTACCCCTCCCATGGATACAAAAGAGGTGGTACCAAAGGACCCAGACTCACGAGCCTCCAAAATGGAGCATGACCATAAATGGTCAAGGGTGGGACCAGGGGCATGCACTACAGGTACAGTTATGCCTGCTAAGAAGGAGGAGGTGGGAACGGGGACCCCGGTAAAGACTCTGTGGCATCAGAGCTATGGATAGGCTTGCTTGAAACTAACCCAGTAAACATCGCATTGCCTGCACTTCGCAGTTCCAGTCTTCTGATCTCTATCTGCGTGACAAGAACCAGGGGAGGGGCGAAGGGAAAGCCCCTAACAAGGATCTGAGCCCCTGAAGTTTAGGAAGGCTAAGGCAAAAATTAACACACAGGGAAGTGAGACAGAGAACTACTGCTTCAGACCAATAGTTCACCGAGTTGTGGGAAGACACTCTTCAGTAATGTTGCTAAATCTTGTTTAATTGACATGGTGATGGGAAAAATGAGTTCTTGCTGTTACACTATCAGCCTTGATAAAGCAGGTGTGATCTATGATAACTTTTAAAGCAGCTTGAAGGAGATAAGCTATGTAGAAAGTTCTACTGTGGCCAAAGTCTACGTGATTAGTCACTTTCTGATATCTCACATACAGCTGCTGATCAGACAGGATATTACACGTGGCTCAGAGAGATAGGATCCCAGCTGTAACCTGATTCAGCACCTACTTGGTCTTAGGTCATGTCTACACTACAAATCAAGGCTGACACAAGTTATATGGGAATATAGCTGCCACTTGGGCACATGCATACTTGGTGGCTTCTGTTGGAACCGCATACTCACCAGGTGTCAATTTAAAGCGTGGTGCACCACACGTAGGTATCTCAGTGGGCCACACACCAGCATCGGGTGTAATACCTTTTGGGACACTTTCACAGTGCTTTATGGGATAGTAATGACTCGCCCTGGCATCTCTGAGAGCTAGGAGTCAAGTTCCCAGTATGTAACTTTGTCCATCCCATAAAACCATCCATATCCCATAATTGTCATGCCATTTTTTAAAAACACCCATAAACCCACATGGTGCTTTTCAGTCTCTGTCACATCTGGCAGAAGCATGGCGTATGCAGAGGTATGCACTGTTCTCATGAATGTTGCAAACACAGGACACATGATTCTCCTGTATTTGCAGACCCTCAAGAAGAACCGCAACAACAGGGCCATGAGGATATCTTCGAGGACAGTTTGCTGAGGGGCATAGTGGAAAAACAACTCAAGGTTGTTAGTGGTGTTCTCGGAACAGTTGCAGCTGGTTGAGCGCTGCTTCTGGGCCTGAGAAGTGAGCACTGACTGGTAGGCTTGCATCGCAATGCGGGTTTGGGATGACGAGCAGTGGCTGCAGACGTTTCGGATGCGAAAGGCCCCATTCCTGGACCTGTGTGTTGAGCTTGCTCCAGCCCTCCAGCGCAGGGACACCAGAATGAGATCTGCATTGATGGGAGAAGTGAGTGGTGACTGCACTCTAGAAGCTTACAATGCCGGATTGTTTCTGGTTAGTGGGAAATCATTTTGGAGTTGGAAGGAAGAGCCATATTGGGGGCTGTTGTCTTGCAAATACAGGGCCATTAATTGTCTTCTGCTATGGAAAACTGTGACTCTTGGCAATGGGCAAGTAATAGTGGATGGATTTGCAGCAATGGAATTCTCATACAGCATTGCGGTGACAGCTGGCACACACCTTTTGGCACCAGCCCACCTTATCATGGAGTATATTAACAGAAAGGGAGAGACAAGGTAGGTGAGGTAATATCTTTTACTGGACCAACATCTGCTGGTGGAAGGTACAAGCTTTGGAACTACACAGAGCTCTTCTTCAGGTCTGGGGAAGGAAGCAGAGTGTCTCTTCTAAATGGAAGTAGAGACAGATTGTTAAGCAGAAAGGGTATTACATGTTGGAGGTGGTCAACTGAAACAAAGTGGGCAACTGGGGACAGATTGTTATGCATAAAGGGTTTGAAGTTGGTAAATATAGGTAGCAGGCAGTGTGATGTGTTAAATTGTTGTAATGAGCCAGAAAACCAGTGTCTCTGTGAAATCCAGGGGTTTGTTATGTTATGAATGTAAGTTCCCAGGCTCACCTTTGAAAGCTGCACAACACCTGTTCTCCCTCCTCTTCCTGCTCCTTGTTGTTCATCCAGGCATTTCTGTCTCAGGCGCCTCCGAGACACTCATGGTGGTCTGCATAGACAGCATGTGAGTCTTCCGTTTGGAGAGGCTTACACGCGAGTGCCAGAAGCTCCCTAGAAGTAGGGGGGCACCAGTACCTGGACCATGGCCCCGTCCCGTGGACCATGACTCCATCTCCTCCCCTGAGACCCCCCTCTGCCTCCGCTCCACCTGTTCCCCTGAGGTGGAGAGGAGCGAGCGGTGGGTGGAGGGTGCCTTGGGGGAAGATGCCGAGCAGGAGGGGGGCCTTGGGGTGGAGCACGGGCGGGGCTGGTATCCTCCTCACTTCTGGGGAGCTTCGCTTCCTGCACTCCAAAGAGAGGTCACACATACATAAATAGGTCGATGTGAGCTACCTTGCATCAACCTAACCTTGTAGTGCTTTGTAGACCAGGCCTTAGTTACAGCCTTTGCTGTTTTCTCACAGTAGCTATTTCTGCATCTACTGACTCACAGAAGCACAAGTCTGTTCCATCAATCCGTTCAGGGGCCAGATTTTCAAGTGCTCAGCACCCACCATTGGGACATGTGTTCAAAAGAGCTAAGCTCCCATTTCAAAACCTAAGCAATGTTCAGCACTTTTGATTGTCTTCCCTGTTCTCTACTTTCATTTTCCCACAAGGTGGCAGTAGAAAGCCACAGCTGAAATATTCAGGTCATGTGTCTGAGATCCTACGCTTGTTCCAGATGCTCCCTGAGATGCTCATCCATCTGGCTTTCACTGCCATATATTTCTGCACTGCAATATATAGTGAAGAGATATTAACAGGCTGAGACCCTAACCGCTGCCTCTTGCCTAGTTTTCTGTTTTTGTCAGAGTTGAGCTGAAATAGGGTGACCAGATGTCCTGATTTTATAGGGACAGTCCCAATATTTGGGGCTTTTTGTTATATAGGCGCCTATTACCCCTTCCACTCTTCCCCGATTTTTCGTACTTGCTATCTGGGCATCCTAACCTGAAACCACCAGAATCCCGCATCCAAACCCCTTTATTATGAAGCATTAGTATTGCCCTAGAGTGCCAGGATCCATTCCTTCTCCTGTGGTTCTGAATCCAGCTCAGATCCAAGACTCAGGAGGATCCGATTGTTCAGTTTATTTTGGAGGGGGAAGAATCTTTTGAGCTAGCTGTGCTGTTGGATCTGAACTGCAGCCCTGATTCAGGACCCACAACCTCATTTTAACCCTACTCCAGAGCTGAAAGCTTCCTTTACAGCCCATCTCGAGAGGAAGCTGCTCTGTGCAAACTCAGCTGCCCCTCCCCCAATCCGCCAGGCAAGCATTATGGTATCAGCCCAAACAATTCTGGGGCAGGGTGGTTCTTACGAGCCACGCGCTACACCTGCTGTTATGTACACTAGCATCAGTCATTAACCACCCACACTGGAAAGGATCCAACGTGATCTCAATTTAATATGCCTTTGTCAGAGGGTACAGGAGTGATACAAAGTCTCCAGTAAACAAAGGGTTAACTCTGGCTGCCGTCCCCTTGCTCAGGATCAGGCTGCTGTGGGAGGGAGAGGCAAAATGGCTGTGGGACAGCAGGGCTCCACACACAGGTCCTCCCAGTATGGATTAATCTCAGGCTTGGAAGGGGTTTCTTGGTTATATTTGTCTGGCTTAAGGTAGACCCTGCTGCAAACTGCTGAGTTATCTCATCAGCTTACATCACTCTGCGGAGCGGGATTTATAGCCTGTCTTCGTAGAGAGACCGATTCAAAGATCTCTGTGCGTTTCCCATCGCTACCTACTAGGATCCTATCTATGCAGCATGAGGAATAGGACTCAAGGCTTCCATCAAACCCCTAGAAAGGGCCCTGAATCAAAACCTTGTATCCAGACTCCCCTACACTGTATATTTCAGTATTGTGGACCAGGAACATTAGACACAGTGGTGGAGAATGAGGGTGTTACATGTAGTATTTTTGATAAGGAGCCTATGCCCCTCAGGTTATGTTTCATACTCACCTGCCTGAATGCCAGGAGACTGTTGAGTGAGAAGCCCACCGAAAAGGAAACAATGACACAGATGGGTGTCCTGGAGGAAACAATGGAAGAACAGTTTACTGGGCAATATCCCCCATCCAGCTCCATCCAGGCTGGTGTGGTCTGTGCTTTCCAAGGCTGAGTTTGGGATCAAAGGACCCTAAATCTACAAAATGCTGTCCTTGGGGAGGAGGAGAGGAAGGTGAGGTATCAGTAAATGAAAGATGATACCTCCCTTGAAACACGGGGAGCATGTTGTGAGCAGGAGAGGCTGGCTCTCCCAGCTCAGAGACGGGAATAAACTGGACCTCCCTGAGCTATGGATAGAGAGAGGGCTAAGCTTAGGAAAGGAAGTCTGTGTCTAAGTCTTTTCTTGTATTGACCCAATTTCCTAAATGCTTTGTACCTTTGAGGAATGAATAAATAATGCTTTGGTTTGATTATGCTGTTTCGGTGTCACTGCAAATGGATGTTGTTGCGGACTCCTGAAGGGAAACTCTTACAGGGGCCAAAACTGAGTTGGGCCTGGTTCATTAACAGGGTTGGGAACCAGAGAGGCTGCAGCCCAGAGATCCAGTCTGAGAGTGATTGGACAGTGTGGTTCCACCCAGAGAGAGATACAGGGAGCCAGGTCTGTCACCTATGGGGCACACTCAAGAGGGCCTAAAAGGGGTCTAAGGCACAGTTCACCTAGTAGCCCTGACAGCTGTCATCTTTAAATAACACCCATCTTTCCTTGAGTTACAAACATGGGACCAGTGCTTTCCTGACAATAGTTTACGTTTTATTTTATGATGCTGAACGTTCCAAGACAACACACGCCAGCCTCCTTTGAGCTGTATGCAAACAGATTTTATTAACAATTAACAGTGAAAGATATAGATGTGCACAGTAAGCATGCATGCTTTTGCGTTCTTTTACACTTTTGAGATATAAACTGTAAACAGTAACGCCTCGCTTAACACTGTAGTTATTATAAACCAGTATAAGTTTTAAACAATTTAATACTGTACACAGCAGTGATGATTGTGAAGCTTGGTTGAAGTGGTGAAGTCAGAGGGTGGGATGAACTTGCCCTCAACACGTTGTTAATGTAGCCTCACACTCTACAAGGCAGCACGAATGGAGGGAGGGGAGACAGCATGGCAGAGAGAGACAGAGACACACACCCTGTGTGTGAGAGAGAGACGCGCATTGCCCCTTTAAGTATGCTGACCCCAATCTAAGTACATTGCCTTTTTTAGTAGATTATCAAATTGAGACAGCAGCTGCCGCCAGCAAGCGCCCTCCGTCCTGAGCCCTGTAGAGTCGTGTCCCCTCCCCGCCCCCCAGGGGAGATACGGTACAGGAGATGGGGGTACAGGAGTGGGGGGAGAGGGGGCTACCCTGACATTAGCACCCCTCTTCATCCTCACTCTGCACAGAAAGCAGGAGGCTCCGGGGAGCAACTCCAAGGCAGAGGGCAGGAGCAGCACATGGCAGTGGGGGGCAGGGACAGCTGAACTGCCCGGCAATTAATAGCCTGCTGGGCGGGGAGCTGATAGGGGGGCTGCCAGTCCACCCTGGTTCCAAGCCCCACCAGCTAGCTCCAACCGGCTGCTCTTTCTGTAAGCAGTAGACAAAGCAGGCGGCTGCCAAATGACGTTAAAAGGGAGCATTGTGCAACTTTAAACGAGCATGTTCCCTAATTGATCAGCAACGTAACAACGAAACAATGTTAACCGGGACGACTTTAAGTGAGGAGTTACTGTATTAGGAAGAAAATCATAGTACAAAAATAAAGTGCTTTCATTTGTAAAGTACTATAGACGTTATCCTACAAATGGAAGACATTTTACAACCCTTCCTTTTTAGAAGTGATTGTTAATAACACTGAAAGAAGCTGTGTAGGAATTATCAGAATTTGCCCCAAAGAAAAATCTTTTAAGCAATGGAATGGGAAGTGGTTAAGGGAAATTCCCCTAGATTTTGAATACACTTTATTGTACGTTTTTGAATTCCGAATCCCCATCTAGGGAAAGAAGGCTGGATTATCCAGACAGATGTTAGATAATGTTGTTTAAATAACCCGTTAGCTTATGTCAATCCTTAAGAGACTGTGTGAATGTTAAACATGGGTTTTATTTTTCTTGACAAACTTATCTTTCTAAAATGCAGCTGTTGCATAAATGTATCTTCCTTGGGGCAATGTAACAAGCCTACTCTAAGCTGTGATGGCTAGCACATGACAGAGTCATGAAAAAATCATGGCACAACAGTTTTCATAGTTCACAGAAATGAAATGTGAATTTTACAGTGTATAAACTCCAGAATTGTTGAGCAATTACTAATTCTGCAGGTCAATTCTATGTAGGGAAATGTCAGCAATCACAGTTATAAGGCTTACATTTGTCATATGTGATGTAGCGCCTTTGGAGGATCTCAAAGCATTTTACAGATATAGGCTAAATCTGCACTTTAGGCATACGCAGGTAGCACTGAGGAACACAAAGGATACCCCTTTGAGTCACAATTCCCTCCTTTGCCACCCTTCGTGTGCTGGCTCTGCTACTGTGGCCAGCAAGTTGGAGCGGTAGAACCAAGGCTCTGAGCATTCGAGGCCACCTGCTCCAGAAAAGGAGGGAGAGTGTAATACTGCTTGTTCTTATGCATTTGGACCCAGACTGCAATCAGCCCATGTGCAGGCCAAAGGGAGTTCTCACAACCCCTTTCTCCTTTGCACAGCCATGTAGTGCAAATCAGAATTGTTCCCTCCACTCCACCTTCCCAAAGGTCCTGGACCATTAATCAGTGAAAAAGCATTTTGATCCCATGCTTAACCAGGCAGATGCAGCTGTTCTTGCACACTCAGATTGATGAGGGCATCGGGATCTGCTATAAAGTCCCATTCCCAGAGGACAGAAAACCCGTATTACACAATCCACCTTGCAGTGATGCTGCGGGGGAACTGGCGAGGGGCACATCTCGAGGTGGATGTGGTTATTGACAGCAGTTCAGTGTCAAAAATTTAGCACCACAGGGCAGGGTTGATGCTTTCACGAGGGCCACACCTTGGCACTGCTCTTGCATAGGGGAAGTGCTCAGCTGCCCGTTTGAGACAGCTTTAGGGAACTTAGGCAGGGCTGAGAATCTTGACTGCAGTCTTATCGCACATCCTTGTGCTGGGTGTTAGGATATAGATAGTCAGGCCTGTCTGTAAAGGCCTATACTCTAAGAATGTAGGTGTATTCTTATCACTTAGCTAGTTATAGAGGTATAAAAGAAAGAATCAAAATCACTGTCTGCCGGTGTAAGGGCCTTCTCTGACTGTGACAGTCTGAGGCCCTGTTCTTAGGCTAAGCAGCAGAGGCAGCCCTAAGCTGGGAAGCGACCGGTCACATCCTCACATTCCAAACCAGTCACATTGAAATCAGGTGCTATTGGGCTGCTAGGAATACAATACTGCCCTGATAATGCCTATCGCCTCCAGAGAAAGGGAAGGGCCTAGAAGATGTAAAAGGAAACTTAGTTTGATAGCATCCTGTCTGGCAAGAACTCACTTATCAATAGCTGGGATGTGAAATCCTCATTTCTGTATTGTTTTGTCTTTATAGTTCCCACTTTGCTGTCGTTTATTTGCATGGTCTCTGTCTGGTTCTGTGATTGTTTCTGTCTGCTGTATAATTAATTTTGCTGGGTGTAAACTAATTAAGGTGGTGGGATATAATTGGTTAAATAATCATGTTACAATATGCTAGAATTGGTTAGTTAAATTTCAGGAAAATGATTGGTTAAGGTATAGCTAAGCAGAACTCAAGTTTTACAATATAGTCTGCAGTCAGTCAGGAAGTGTGCGTGTGTGGTGGGGGAAATGGGAACAGGGAATGGGGGTGGGGAAATTGGAATCATGTTTTGCTAAGGGGGGGAATGGGAACAGGGACATAGGTAAGGCTCTGCGTTGGGAAGGGGGACACTAAGGAAGGAAACTGGAATCATGCTTGCTGGAAGTTCACCCCAATAAACATCAAATTGTTTGCACCTTTGGACTTCGGGTATTGTTGCTCTCTGTTCATGTGAGAAGGACCAGGGAAGTACGTGGGTGAAGGAAAAAGCCCCCTAACACTGGGGATGTGCTTGTTATGTATTCCCCATTAGGTCCCTTTTCAGCAAAGCACTTAAGCACGTATTTAAATCTGTCCCTGCTCAGCAAAGTCCTGAAACACTTTGATATCAATGAGACTGAAGAAAGCCCCTGAAATGAAGCACATGCTTTGTGCTTTAGCAGCATAGGGATGGACTCCTCTGAAGTAGGATCTTTGTCCTCATTCTGAGGCCGGAGTCATTCGGCAAGCACACCACAGTGCTCTCATTACTGCAGGATCCATTTCCTGTTAGCCATTGAAGCTACAACCCATTTACAATATCTCACACCTATCCTAAGCTCCGAGAATAAGGAGGTCATTTCAAAGAAGAACTTTCACACTGGAGGAGACTTTAAAGCAAAAATAAATTGCTGGTGGTATAAAGAATTTGCTTGACCAATACTTCTCTATTTCCCTTCTGCTACCATCCCACACCCTTGTAACAGTGACATCTCTCTCCCCACAACACAGGTTTCATCCTACAGTGCAGTCACAGGACCAAATTTGCCCCATGCACACGTGGGCCTAATTCCACTGAGGCCAAATGGAGTTGCACCCATTGATAATGGCGGTGAATCTGGCCCCTAATCCAGAACTGGCTGAATTTGTGAAATACCTTATGCCAAATTTTGCATGAAGAGTTCCTTTGATTGCAAACAATGTTGTCTTTGGCCATGAGTGTTCCTTTGATTGCAAACAATGTTGTCTTTGGCAACTCTCGTAATCCTGTGCTTAAGCCATCAAAATCTGCAGCCCTGGAAACAATTGTGAAGCTACAAATTCAGCACTGTAATAATAATTTACAAACCTTTCATCCTGCCTGGCAGTCAAAGTGTTTTACGGTAGTACTGAGCCTGCAAGCCCTCCGAGTTTGGGCCTACCATTGTTGTCAATGGAAGATCACTGAGCGCTTATATGATGGGACCTTATATACATTCACCACAGGAATGCAGCCACCTGTAGGGTGGAGTGCAGCAACCAACCATCTCTAATACATAACATACCAGTGAGAAAGGGGGAATTTTAGCTAAGGATATAAGGTAAGCCATCATGTTCTTACAAAAGTCCCATAGAGGGCCTTCAGTGTTAAACCAGAGCAAGAAACACTTAGGTTGTTAAGTCACATCTGACAGACCTCCCTGTAGTAATCATCAGGGTACTCCAGGTCTCAGAAGGTCAGCACTGAGCTAACCCATCTGGGGTTTGAACCTGTCATTCCAGGAAGTCTAGATAGCTCAAGCAAGAAATTTAAACTACTAAACCATCTGCCCCCTACAGGAGCAAGTAGGAGAGAGAGGGCTTGGATGTATATATGCATGCATTTGGCATCATTCAGAAAATTGGCAAAGCGAAACTATTAAGACCATTGAAGTTTAGTGTAGTCTCATGGCTCAATCCTGTACAGTGCCGAGCACTTCCTCGTTGATGCTGACCGCCTTCAACTATCACTGAGATTAGGGGGAGCCCATCATAGGATTGGACCCTATGTGGAATATTTTTAAATTTCTTTTAGCATTAGTGGTCTCTTTAACATTCCACATCATGAACTTTCCAAACATGTTAAATAGAAGGGATGCTTGTTAAAGAACACGCCAAGGCACAGTGCAGTCTGGGTGATGTCCACTTCTCTATGATTCATAGAGTATTTTTTCATTCTTTTGATGTATGGCTTGCAAAAAGACGCAGGTCCTTTCTCACATTCTTGGTTCAACATTTGCAACACATCAGTGAAGCAGAGAATATGTGTTGGAGGTGGGCTCACTAAACGAACCTGTTGTTTCTGTGGAAGAAATTTTGTATTTTCCTGAAAAGAAAAAAAACACATGTTTTGGAGCTGAAGACAAAATAGCCCTGAACTGGTTGATTCCGTCTGGACTGCGGCTACATCACGGACCACAAAAACAACATGACTTGTGATTTGTATCACATGCTAACACAGATAGATTACGTTGACTTGCATTAGATTAGATTGTTTGACAGTGACCCCTGACTTCCATTACAGAGTTCCAGATGCTGATGTAAATTCTGTTCTCCGTTATGCCTCTGCAAATCGACTGAGGCCTGGATTTTAAAGTCCGTGCCCAACGATAAACTCGTACATTCATATTCAGGTAGGTCTAGATGATCTAATTGTCCCGTCTGGCCTTAAAATATATGACTACTTAGGTGGCTAAAGAAGTGACTCGATTTTCAACGTGCTGAGCACCCAGCAGCTCCCATAGAAAGCAATCAGGCTAGTTATTGAGGGGCCTGAATACGAATGTGGGAGTATGACTTTAAACATCCATTTGGGAAAATCGCGGCCTGGCTTTTTAAAAATATCGGACAAATTCTGTTCGGTTGTCCTGATGCAATCTTTTTGGCTTCAGTAGGTTCTGGCACTAGATTTTGCCCCAATATGTGGTTAAAAAGACACTTTTAAAGCATAATTGTTTGCTATCTATTAAGATCCCTCATTTGCTACTTTCAGCCCAAACCTTTCCTCATCTCCTCTGAGCTATAGTTGGATTAAAAAGACCACAGCTATAGGGACCAATTTATTCTGAGTTTAATTTAGAATGATACCTCCCTAAGTATCAATTAATAAGTTAGCCTTAGTAAAACAGCTACCCTATGCCAACAGGTGCTGCTTTCAAGCAACAGCTCAGATCTTCTCACTCCCAGGTGGTGCAGTGTAACTCAGAACTATACTAATTGTGCCATGTCATGAGCATAAGAATGGCCATGCTGGGTCAGACCAATGGTCCATCTAGCCCCATATCCTGTCGATGATTTTGTATCATCTACAAACTTTGCCACCTCAGTGTTTACCCCTTTTTCCAGATCATTTATGAATATGTTGAACAGCACTGATTCCAGTACAGATCTTTGGGGGGCCCTGTTATTTACCTATCTCCACTGTGAAAACTAACGATTTATTCCTACTCTTTGTTTCCTGTCTTTTAATCAGTTACTGATCCATGAGAGGACCTTCCCTCTTATCCCATGACTGCTTACTTTGCTTAAGAGCCTTTGGTGAGGGACCTTGTCAAAGGGTTTCTCAAAGTCCAAGAACACTCTGTCCACTGGATCATCCATGTCCACATGTTTGTTGACCCGCAAAAGAATTGTAATAGATCGGTGAGGCATGATTCCCTTTACAAAAGTTGTGTTGACTTTTCCCCAACATATCGTATTCATCTATGTCTGATAATTCTGTTCTTAACTATAGTTTCAACCCATTTGCCTGGTACTGAAGTTAGGCTTACTGGCCTGTAATTGCCAGGATCACCTTTTTTAAAAATTCAATGTCACATTAGCTATCCACCATCATCTGTTGCAGAGGCTGATTTAAGCAATAGGTTACATACCACAATTAGTAGTTCTGCAATTTCAGATTAGAGTTCCTTCAGAACTCTTGGGTGAATACCATCTAGTCCTGGTGAATTATTACTGTTTAATTTATCAGTTTGTTCCTGTATTGACACTTGAATCTGGCACAGTTCCTCAGATTTGTCACCTAAAAAGAATGGTTTAGGTGTGGGAATCTCCCTCACATCCTCTGCAGTGAAGACCGATGCAAAGAATTCATTTAACTTGTCTGCAATGGCCTTGTCTTCCTTGAGTGCTCCTTTAGCACCTCGATTATCCAGTGGCTGTCTTGACCATTTGGCAGGCTGTTATCATGTACTTAAAAAAATTCTTGCGGTTAGTTTTCGTGTCTTTTGCTTGTTGCTCTCAAATTGTTTTTTGGTCTACCTAATTATATTTTTACACTTGACTTGCCGGAGTTTATGCTCCTTTCCAGTTTCTTCAGTAGGGTTTGACTTCCGACTTTTTTAAAGGATGTCTTTTTGTCTCTAACCACCTCTTTTACTCTCTTGTTTACCCATGGTGACATTTTTTGGTACTCTTACTGTTTGTTTTTTTATTTGGGGTAATACATTTAATTTAAGTCTCTGTTATGGTGTTTTTTAAAAGTTTCCATGCAGCTTGCAGGTATTTCACTCTTGCAACTGTTCCTTTTAATATCTGTTTAACTAACCTCCTCGTTTTTGTGTAATTCCCCTTTTTGAAGTAAGATACTACTGTGGTGGTTTTCTTTGGTATTTCCCTCCTATAAGGAGGTTAAATTTAATGACATTAGGGTTGCTATTACCCAACAGTTCAGCTACATTCACCTCTTGGATCAGATACTGTGAGTCATGTAGGACTAAATCAAGAATTGCCTCTCCCCTTGTGAGTTCCTGGAATAGCTGCTTGAAGAAGCAGTCATTAACGGTGTCTAGAAATTTTATCTCTGCATCCCTTCCTGAGGTAACACACACAGTGTGACATTATCTGATTACAATATGACCATATAGATCATTGTTGCAACCACCGTTATATATTTGCAGTAACTATTGTACAAAGTTTGTCAAGTAAGGTGTCTATGAAAAGGTTCTGATTTGCTGGTTATGATTATGTTATCTGTATGCACGCATCATTTTTGTATGTGAAGTTATAAGTATTGGCTCTATACTTGGATTTCAAATATTTGCCCCTGGGCTAACACCCATGAAGTAATTAGCCAGCACATCTTGGAGGAACTATTCAAATTGACAGGTTTCAGAGTAGCAGCCGTGTTAGTCTGTATTCGCAAAAAGAAAAGGAGTACTTGTGGCACCTTAGAGACTAACAAATTTATTTGAGCATGAGCTTTCGTGGGCTACAGCTCACTTCATCAGATGCAAAAACCTTTAACTGACAATGACCATGGAAGACGCCTCTCTACAGATAATGGAATTTCCTGCTGTGACTAGGCGAAATGCATGAACATGTGACTTGCCCATGTGACTCCGAACTCCATCTTGTTATTGTAATTTTCCACAGTAGAACAATGGGATGCCCTTCACAGGGCAAAAGCCATAAAAGGCCCTGGAAACACCTCCATTTTGTCTTCAATCCTGCTTCTGACCTCTAGAGGAATTTTGCTACAAACTGAAACTCTGAACAATGGACTGAATGACCCATCCAAGCTGTGGATGTATTCCAGAGGCTTGACGTAAGCCAGCAGTTTATTCCATCACTTTTATAAGCCTAAACCAAGAACTTTGCCATTACTGTATGTAACTGATTCCTTTAACCAATTTTAACTCTCATCTTTCTTTCTTTCTTTTTATGAATAAACCTTCAGATTTTAGATACTAAAGGATTGGCACAAACGTGATTTTCGGTACAATCTAAGTTATATATTGACCTGGGTGTGTGGCTGATCCTTTGGGATCAGAAGAACCTATTATTTGATGAGACTGGTTGAAAAGACCCACTCATCTCTGAATCCAGTGTTTCTGGTGGTGACATAAGAACTGTACTGCCTGAGGAAATTGCCTTTATGTTTTCTTGTTAGCCAGTGTGGTGAAACAGGAGTTTAATTTGGTGGCTGGTTTGGCATATCTTATAAAAGAATAGCCACCAGTTTTGGGTTGTGTTTGCCCTATTCCTCAGAAGTTTGTCCTGAATTTGGCTTTCTCAGTTATGATCCACTAAGGCACGGTTACACACAGACAAATGGGAATAGTTGAAATCCTCAATATTATTGGGTTTTCTGTTTTTGTAGCCTCTCTAATCTCCCTGAGCACTTCACAATCACTATCACCATCCTGGTTAGGTGGTTGGTAGTACATTCCTACTGCTATACTCTTATTATTCAAGCATGGAATTTCTATCCATAGAGATTCTATGGTACTGTTTGGTTCATTTAAAATTTTTACTATGTTTGACTCTGTTTTTTCACATATAGTGCCACTCCCCCAGCAGTGCAACCTACTCTGTCATTCCTAAATATTTTGTACCTTGGTATTACCATGTCCCATTGATTATCATCATTCCTCCAAGTTTCTGTGATGCCTGTTTCTATCAATATCCTCATTTAATACCAGGCACTCAAGTTTACTTCTCTTAGTATTTAGACTTCTTGCGTATGTAAACAAGCACTTATAAAATTAGCAGTAGTTAGCTGTCGGGCTTCATGTGATGTAATTGAATGAGACTATTTTTCATTTGACTGTTTCTCTTCAGTTTCTACCTGTATTTTATCAACTTCTATCCTCTCCTCTTATCTAGGATATAGAGCATCCCCTTTAATAAATCCTCCCCTAAGGGATGCGTCTGTCTGAACCATGTGCTTCTCTGCACCTGTCGGCTTTCCCTCAGGCCTTACTGTAAAAACTTCTCTATGACCTTTTTAATTTTACGTGCCAGCAATTGGTTTGAGTGGAGCCCATCATTCCTGTATGGGCTCCTCCTTTCCCAAAGGGTTCTCCAGTTCCTAATAAACCTAAAGTCCTTCTCCAAACAATTGGGACCCTGCAGTTCTGCCTGTCTAAGTGGCCTTATGCATAGAACTGGAAGCATTTCTGAGAATGTTTCCATGGAAGATCTGGACTTTAATCTCTTACCTAGCAGCCTAAATTTGCCCCCATTACCTTTCTCTTACTTTCCCTATGTCATTTGTACCTACCTGTTCCATAACCACTGGCTCCTCCCCAGCACTGCACATAAGTCTATCTATATGTGTTGAGAGGTCTGCAACCTTCACACCTGGCAGGCACTTCACCATGAGGTTCTCCCAGTCATCACATACCCAACTACCTATATTTCTAAAATCAAATCCCCCATTACTATTGCCTGTCTCTTCCTAATAACGGAGGTCCCCTCCCCGGGAGGGGTATCCTCGGTGTGAGAGGATACCATGGCATCATCTGGAAGGATGGTCCCAGCTACAGGATCAATTCTCTCTTCTGCAGCTCGATGTTCTCCTTCCATAAGAATTTCATTCTCCTTAACAGCATAGACACTGTCAGACTGGGGATGGGACTGTTCTACTGTCTCCCGCAAAGTCTCCTCTCTGTACTTCTCTGTTTCCTTAACTTCTCGAGTTCAGTCACTCTGGTTTCAAGAGCCCGTACTCGGTCTCTGAGGGCCACGAACTGCTTGAGATGACTGAGTTTTTTAGAAAAACCTAATCTAATGAATTTTTAAACAAACCTTAATAGGCCAGCTCTAGCTCCCAGTTATACTGCTGTAAATCTAGTCATTCCACTGCCTTCAGCTACTGGAAAATGGAACTACCATTTTAGAGAGAGAGACACTATTTGAAAAGGATTTGAAAGGACACAAAAATCCTGTCTGTTGTCCTTGTTATCACGTCGCCATTGTCACATACCTGTTTTGCCAAATAAGTTGTTTAGTGCTCCTGAGACTTGAGAGTTCATGGAGAAAACGGGGGCAGAATCACCCAGGGACATTGACTGTAAGATAGAAACTGGTTTTAGTTAAAAGTCAGGAACATTTTCTGCAGCTACATTTTAAAGAGATTGTGTGAACAGAATGCTGTTCAGTGGAGCACACAGGAGGCATATAAATGGGGTGTTGGGCAGGCTAGATAAAGGAGCTTTTTAAACCAGTGGTTCTCAACCAGGTGTACACATATCCCTGTGAGTTCATAGGGGTCTTCTAGGGGTTACAGCAATTCATCTAGATACTTGCCTAGCTTGACACCAGGCTACATAAAAAGTACTAGCGAAGTCAGTACAAACTAAAATTTTGTACAGACACTGACTTGTTTATACTGTTTTACATGTCATACACTGAAATGTAAGTACAATATTTATATTCCAATCAATTTATTTTACAATTATATGGTAAAATGAGAAAGTCAGCAATTTGTCAGTTACAGTGTGCTGTGACACTTTTGTATTTTTATGTTTGATTTTGTAAGCAAGTCGTTTTTAAGTGAGGTGAAGCTCGGGGGTACGCAAGACAAATCAGACTCCTGAAATGGGTACAGTAGTCTGGAAAAGTTGAGAACCACTGCTTTAAAGCAATCTATTGCAGAGGGAATAATGACGCTATTGAGGCATCCAGTAGCATTCAACCTATCAGCACAAATTAGAGCCTTCACTTCTCTTTGTGTGTGCTTTCTTGTGGCTTGTTCTGTTTGGACTGGATTGTGGTTTTAGATTGAATTTTTTTTGTGTGTGCTGTCACTCTATTATTTGTCTGGCATATTCTCCAGCCAGGAATATGTACATTTATGGTAATGATCGTGGACAAGAGAGAAGCAGACAGATTAAACTTAAAATAAAGTACAAGACACAGCCACAAACAGCCTCTGCTTAAATAGCGCATATGATATATGGGGTTAGACTACAGGACCTTTCACTCCAGACAGCACAGGGCTTCTGCCACTTGTGCTCAAGGGGAATTCCCATTAGCATGGCCAGTAACACTAAGGCTGACATCCTCTTTAGGTTTCAGAGTAGCAGCCGTGTTAGTCTGTATTCGCAAAAAGAAAAGGAGTACTTGTGGCACCTTAGAGACTAACCAATTTATTTGAACATAAGCTTTCGTGAGCTACAGCTCACTTCATCGGCTCCTCTTTAGGTCAGTCCTCAGCAGATGAGATTACCACAAGCATTTCAGCAAATCTGATTCCATCCACCAGAGGGCAGGTGGAACACAAACTATAAAACAATGATGTAGCTTACGAAAGCTTATGCTCAAATAAATTTGTTAGTCTCTAAGGTGCCACAAGTACTCCTTTTCTTTTTGCGAATACAGACTAACACGGCTGCTACTCTGAAACTTATAAAACAATTGGTACTTTACACAGGGGCAGGGAGAGAATGAGTTTATCTTGCTGGAGATGAAGGAAATTTCCTTTATGGAAAAGTCCCATAGAATTCTATAAGGCTGGAACCAACAGGGTTCTCCAGAAATAAAGAGGGGTTCAATAGAAATACTCTAAAAGCCTATTGAATTTAATGAGATCTCTGCAATAGATCCGTTTAAACTTTCTATAGCAGGGTACTCATTCCCTATTAAATGTGATAGTGTTTTTATAAGGTTCGTCAGACTGAATCACTATGGAAAAAAGGGTGCAATTTAATAGATTTGAAACACAAGTTCATACAGTGATCAAGGAAGAAGATGAACGTGAATTAATTATTTTTAAGAAGGATGATCACACAGGGCCCGATCTGCTCTGCTTACTATCTGCTTACTAGGCAAAACTCCCATTGAAAGAGGCCAAAATCTTGAAGGGTGCAACTTCCACTGATGTTGCTGGGCGTTTGTGTTGGCCCAATGGGGGCGTTACCTGAATAAGGAGTGAGTAAGGAGTGTATAATTTTAGTTAGGCTAGTCATTTCTGATTGGAGTGGCTCACTGGATGAGTTTCAGATCGAACACTATTATCCAGTCGTAACAACAACCCAACCAGAGGCTGCAGATTAGCAGGCCCCAGATGAACAATGACATATTTTCATGGAAATGTTCCCAGTCTGACAGGAGGCTGACAAACGCTGTTTGCAAAGAGTCTGTAGTGAAGGTGTGTTGGTGAAGTCCTCTGTCAACCCACGGAATAAGTCCAGCACAGGCAGGCACAGCGCAAGCTTTCCTGTACTGTCTGGACAAAGTGCCTTAACCCTTTATGTGGCGGTATCAGCTCTGGGACTGCAAGTGTATTTCATCCTGGGATTCTAACGTGTCCGCCAGTAAGGGTGCTAATCTATATCAACTGCAGCAGTGGCTTCACGACAGATATAAATCATTCTTCTGTGCATAAACTCCATAGTCTCTCATAGGCCCATATTTCTATGAATTTAACCGTTTAAAAACGTCAGGGCCACAGGAATGGCCATACTGGATCAGACCCATGGTCCATCTAGCCCAGTATCCAGATGGTACAAAGCGAAGTGGAGGAAACCCTGCAGTAGGAAATTATGGGATAAATCTGCCTCCAGAGAAAGTCCCTCCTGACCCCCAATAGTCAGGGCATGTCTACATTGCATCTGGGAGTGAGCCTCCCAGCCCAGGCACACAGATTCATGCTAGTGGAGTTCTCATAGTTCTGTAGACCTCACAGCTTGGGCTGGAGCAAAGGCTCTCAAGCTTGAAGGGGAGGAGATTGGAAGGGGTGGGCACGAGAACCTGAGCTCCAGCCTGAGCTGCACTGTCAAAGCAACATCTACACAGCTGTTTTTAGCATGCTAATGCGAGCCCCGCTAACACGTGCCCTTTGAAGCTGTCTTACGCCCAGAAGCACGTGGCTTTCTATCCCTTCCTGTTTGTAGTCAGTGGGCACTCCCCCCCAGAATCAGGCACCCCATTTGTTTCTATGGTCCTGTGTGTGTCAATAGTAGAGCTGGTTGAAATGTTTTGAATTTCAAAAAAATCAACCAAATTTCAAAGTTTCAAAGAAATTTTGAATATAATTTTTAAAAGTAAAAATATTGATTAAATTTTCATAACTCCATCTCCCACATTTTTGACCAACTATAGATCAAAATATTTTGAATTTTGGAAAAAGGGGGAGATTTAAAAAGATAATAATTAATTTCTCCCAGCTCTTTTCTTTTTTGAGTAGTTCTAGTAAATAAGTATGAATATAAAATATGATTAATGATTAACATTGATTAAAAATACATCTGAGGCACTGCAGAGTATTAATAAAGTAACTATGAAATCCATTCTTAGAGAGGATTAACCTTTGTTTGCTGCGTACTCCATCTTGCAAATGAATATCTGTTCAGCAAGGCTTCTAATACCTGTGGTTTGCAAACAAAGTAAATCAGTAAATCCATGCAGTCAATTCAAATAATAAGCATATCTTTGTATCAGGTGTAAGACATTATCTGAATTCTTACCTTCTTGTCCCGGAGAGTTCCAAACACCAGAATGAATAATCCCTATAAAAATATGATATTTAAATATAAACAATATATGCATTTGTCCACATTCAACCACACTAGAGCATTCCCCTACACCATTTGTCTGTCGTGACTATTTAAACCATAAGCTCTTTAGGGCAGGAACCGTTTCTTGCTATATGTTTGTAAAGAACCTAGCACAATGGGGTCCTGATCTTGTTTGAGGACTCTAGGCATTGCTGTAATATAGATAGCAATAATAGTTCAGCTCACAGAGGTGACACAAACCAACACAGACAAGGAATTTCCAGGTTATGGATGTCATTGTGTCTTTAAATCATCCCGTTGTTCCTGGGTACTGCATGAGAAGATGGCGACCAGTTAAATGCCCTGTTCTATAATGCAGTAGTGCTTATTCAGTGTTTCCACAATATTAACTGCCATTCTTTTCCAGGCTGTTACTGTGTGGTTAACATGTTGCTATCAAAAAGTAATATGCAAAGTGATTAGGGATGTACAATTTTGAAGACAGGGGGAAAAAAAGCATTTTTTTCTCTTTTTGTTTCAGAAAAGAAATGAAATTTTGTGAAAAATTGAAATATCTGCAGTAGTTACTTGCTTATCAAAACTAAACTTGATTGACTTCTTTAAGAATGAGAAATGTATTATGTATAATTTAGTTAGCCTATAAAAAGTACTGTTTGGTATACTGATGAAATAAAGCAGTATACAGTTTATTGTTTTGATTCAGATAATAAGAACAAATACATCTAGCATTAGGGATGAGCTGCAGCTGTACACTTAGGTACTTAGGTGCATTTTTTTGCCTAGAGAAACATTTTGTTCATGTAAAATACTTATTAGTTATTATTAGAAAATATTTTGAAGGCAAGAAGGGCAGCAGTAACATTATTTTAACATTACTCTGCAAATTATTTCACTGAAATGTTTCATATAACAGTTCCTTTTCAATTGTCCCCCCAAAATTGACAATTTTTCCATACCGGGCAAAAAAATGGACCCCCCCCCCCAATATCTTTTCCAAATGTTTCCTTTTCCCCCCAGACCTGCACCTTAGTGACACAATAATTCTGATAGTTATTTTCAATTTTATAAAGCATTTCACCCAGGAAACCTGAGTGGTTTACACATGTGAATTATTATTTGTTAACAGAGCTGGGTAGAGAAAGGTAATTCCATTTTATGGAGAATTTGATATTTCAGAATTTGTTGGATGTTTTTCTCATCTGCAAAGAAACCAAAAATTTCAACATTCTCAGTGAAAGGGAATATGGTCCCAGCTCTAGAGCCGTCTGCCTGATGTGATGCCATGGAGCTGTAGACCCTGAAAGCCGTGGGCAGAATGAAAAGCAGAGAGAGGACTAGAACCCAGGAGTCCGTACTCCCAGGTTACTTCATTAACTGTTAGAACTCATTCTGCAAGTAAAAATCTTAGCTCATGATTGGCAGAAAACAGGGTTGGTCCATTTCAGTTGTTTACTTCCCACTTATTATTATTATAAATTGATGAGCAATTATTAGTATTGCTCATCAATTTATTGTGTCTTTGATGCCTTAGACCTGGACTGCTGTCCTACAATCCCTAATTATTTGGAAGTGATAACCTGCTAAAATAACACTGGAGGAGACAGAATCTGATGGTATCTCAGGCTATGTAATAAATGGGAATACATCCTTCACCATAGTGAATCTTGATCCCATGCACAAAGTACAGCTGTTTGCGCAATTTGGGGAAAGAATTGCCTCACAACTTATTGGCAGAGACCTTGGGAGTAGGGGTGTCACCTGCATCTGTGACCAGTCAGTAAGAAACACAATCTATTTCCTGTAACTTCAGGAGCATGAGCATCTTTAGTCCTTCCTGTCTTCTTTTTCTATGAGTCTGTGTTAAGTGGTCATGAAAAATAAAGCAGTGCATACATGATACTCACTTGGAAAGCATTGAGGAGAGTAAATAGTATATGGAATACTATTGAGCTGTCTTTGCTAAGGGTTGCGAGTCCAAATCCCCAGGTAAGGCCTAATAGTGGCGTCAGAGTGGCAACATTTTTGATGGCTTGAATCAAGGAGCTCCTCTCCTGCTTGCTTGGCTTCTCTCCAATGGCAGGCCTTAGTATTTTGACTAGGATTACTACCGCAATGATTGAATTCACAGCCACAATGATCAGCGCGGGTACAACGAAGGCAAGGAGAGCTTTGCTTTTCTCCCAGTTGAGCCAGCAGGCATTTTTCCTTCTGTAAGCATCATGCGGCTGAGTGACAGCTATGGTGATGACTGATATAATAAGAGGGCACCCATATCCCAAAGAGAATGCTACAGCTTTCTGGATGGTCTTGCTAGTGTCATGTAAAATGAAGACCAGGCGATAGAAGATCATGAGGCCCAGGGCAAGCATCCAGAAAAAGACACTGAGGTAGAAGAAGTGGATGAAAAAGGTGGCAGCTATGCAGACATTCCCATTCACTAGCTTCTTTGTGTCTTGTAGGGAGGCAGAGACAATGAACCAGATGTCTGCAATCAGAAGAGACACAGCTATGTTCAATATACAGACGTGACGCATGTAGGAGGTTCTGTTTTTGGTCACATATTTCCATACCAGGGATTCAATTAATATGCAGATCATCAAGCTCGCTATGGAAATGCTCAGGCCGATGTAGGTAATGTAATCTAGGGTTCCAGGAAGGGTCTGCTTCCGTTCGGGCGACATCAGAATTGAGAACGAAGTCAAGTGACTGCAGATGCAAATGATATTGTCTCCTTCATCCTTCAGGTGACAACCGGTGTCATCCCATCCTCCTGCATTACCAGAGAGAGAGAAGTT
This sequence comes from Chelonia mydas, assembly GCF_015237465.2. Lineage (NCBI taxonomy): Eukaryota > Metazoa > Chordata > Testudines > Cheloniidae > Chelonia > Chelonia mydas. Next base: position 14,796,208 of record NC_057851.1, read on the forward strand.
CCAAAAGACACACTGGGGCTTTTCCAGGGAAGAATTGCTTTTGGCAAATGTCAGAGAGATCTGGAAGTCCGGAGGGAGCGTGCTGTTCATTGTTGTTGTCGTCATCACCAAGCTATTCACAACCTTACCTGTCTCGTTGGGCTTGGGCAGAATATCTTTGAGGGTTGAGAAAGCCACGGTGATGATGGTCGAGTTTGGTTTCAAGTTCTCAGTTTCATTTCTTCTAATTAGCACATTACCGCTGAGGTTTGCTGAACTGGGGAAAATAAAGTTCTTATTATAGTCCAACATACTATTTTCTGTGATAATGATACCTTGCAGCTGAAGGTTGGTGTTGGTGATAGAAGGAATGATATTATTAGCTGGCTGGAGGGACCGGGAAAATTTCTCCACTGATTTCAGTAACAGAGAACTCTTCTCTGTCTGCTGATTGTTCAGATCTTTCCAGGCAGGTATTGTGGAACTGTTGACAATAATGTCCACTGTAGAGAGGAAATTCTGTAATAAAGACAAACATCTGGTATTAATTAAGTTCTTTACGATCATTGCTACTATCAATAATAACATCTGAAATTTATCTTTCTAGCCTGGCCTCTCTCCTTTTGCCCAGTATCAAGCAATCCCTCAGACCTTTCCCCCAGGATGTCCCGTCTCCAGTCAGGGTCACTGAAAGCAGAGGTGCTCATCTTTCCTTCTAATACTGCTACACTTTTGCCTGGCTCCAGTCCTGGCTCCCAGGTTTGATCCTCTGTGTTATCTCTGACTCCAGTCTCCCTTCTGCTCAAACATCCAGTCCATTTAGCTGGTGTAAATCAGCAAGTCTCTTATTGAAACTTGCCATTTCTTCCAGCTAGATCTATTACTAAAAATCAGCCTTGTCCTCTCTAACTCCACTTCCTGACTATTCCTTGTTCATCTCTTGCAATTCATCTGTTTTATTGCCAATTCGTTTCCCTTGCCTGATCACAACCCCTCCACATTTATCTGCTTCATTTTTCCCGTACCTGCTCCTAACCTGTCATTCCTCAACACCCACCTCTGCCATTCACACATACTCTTCACCTCAGCTGCCTCCCCGGTTTCCATCATCTCGGTTTCACTCACGCCCCAGATAACTCATAACCTCTCTATAAACACCATAATTTATTAAAGAAACAATATCCCAAGTCCTTCCTTTATAAATCTAGGGGAACCATCTTGATTTGAGTAACTCTGTGACCATACCACCGTAACCTCTGTACTCCTCCTTTTCTCCACTATCCCTACTGTTTATCAGACTCACTTGTGTATCATGTCTAAAATGAAGACCAGAAGCTCTGCGGCAGAGACTGTCTTCTATGTTCTGTAAAGTTCCTAGCACACTTCTAGATGCTGTACAGATAATAATCTGTTGTTCCACACATGTCACCCTTTCATGAATCCTTTCATGTAAAAGCAAAGCTCCTGGTCCTCACCTTCAAGGCCTTTCATAATCTTGCCTTCATCTGTATCTTTGTTCTTATTTCCTCTTACCGTATCACTCCCTCAACTCCTCCCTAATCCACGTACTAACCAATCAGGGAGTATATTCCCATCTGATGCAAAGGCCAAAGAGCCAATCAGCTTCTATAAGGCTTAACTGTAACTTACTGTCATTGTGTGTGGCTCTGCATCTGTTGGGATGGTTGAAACCAAATCCAGAATGGTAATTACTGCCCCCAGGTTTGCAGATGAATTGTTTATTTCTTGTTGTTCCTTTATCGTAATATTATGAAGAGTCTCAAGATATGTGGCTAGCTGTTCTGCTGGCTGGGGACCAGACACCAAAGCCTAGAATGGAAATTAAACATGATGTTACATATATGCAATGCACCTTCAGTCAAGATACACAATGAGTCCATAGGGAAAGACGTGTAACTCCTGCACCGGTCTATTTGGACGAGGAACAGGGTGACTGCAGATGATTTCTAGAAGGGAAGACAAAGGATGCAGCAGCAGGACTGTTGTTGTATCCAATGGACAGTGCAGATTAGAAAGGGGGTTATGACAAAAGCAAAAATGGGAGTGGTCCTACCAACCGCTCAGCCAGACACCATGCTGTGGGAATTATTCCAAGCCAGGGACTAGCCGACAGCAAGGGACGGCTTGTGCTCTGGAGCTACCTGTGAAGCGATGCCATATGCGTGGGGTGTGTCTGCAAATAGAGGGCCACTATTATTGAGCAGTGTAAAGGCTATGGCAGGACAGAGTCATGGTCACCGTCCAGCCACTGAAATATGAACAGAGGGCAGGAACATGCTCAGGGGAGTCGCAAGCCAACAATGCTCACTGGCAGCACTACGGTGGAACCAGAGGCAAGAAGCAATTGTTGTGCTACTGTTGGACAGCTCTGGAGAGAGGCTTGACTTTGTCATAATTGCCCTCCTTACTTCCTGTGAAGGCTCTGTGTTGTGGTGACCCTCCCTCTGGCTGTGGAGTGCCATGAATGCTCCATTCAGAGTTAGTCATGGTAGGTGTACTATATACACTCACCTACGGCAGATAAAAGCCCTACTACCTCTAACAGTTAAGGGTTATTCACCTTTAAGGCAAGTGGTAGAAGCCTATGCTTATGGTCCCAAGGTTGGTTATGTGTGATATAGCACACACATTGTGATGATGAGCATGGGATAAAGCATGGGATTCAGGACAGCACTTAAACACATGCTTACCTCTAAGGATGTGCTTAAGTCTCATTGACTTCAATGGGACTTAAACACATGCATACTTTTAAGCACATACTTAAGTGCTGTCCTGAGTGAGGAATGCTAGTGAGAAAGCTGGACAGTAATGTCTGCACAGTAGGTAAGTATCATGCAGACTAAGCCAATGTTTTCAGGTTGGTGACCCCTTATTCAGCATCAAATATTTGCACTACCCCCTTATATTTACTATGGAAACAAGCACAAAAAGTGTATCTACAATAACAGCGCTCAGACTCTATAATTTATTTGTGTGTGTGTTTCGAGAGGTTGTCAGAGAACAGTGGACCCTGCAAGCTAAGGGTGTGTGGAGAGTGGGGGAGTGAGATTTTCTTTGCTTTAGACTGTAATAGAATTTTCAATGCCTCACAACCCTGTTCCTTCGGTTGGCTTGATAAGCACTGCAATTACTCTGCCGCACTCATAACTCCCTGTAGCCCATGGAACAGGGGGTTTATTACCTAGCTTTAAAAGAACTTTTAATTGAACAGTTGCATTTTTCCAGTATTGAATGTCTTTTTAAATGGGTAAAGCATTTTGAGCGATAGAAACAAGTTGAAAGCACCTTCTACTCTTTATTTAAAACTACTGAAAAAACATGAGAGGAACACGAAGTTGTTACCTCAGCACTACTGAGCAGTGTGTTTATTCGGTCAGATATACAGCTCTTTCTAGCAACTTCCCAGTTGGTGTTGTTACACACATAGATTATAGTCCCTCTGACAGGGATGCTCGTGCCATTCACATCTTTAGAGTCTGGGCATGGTTTTATTATCTGTGCTCCTTGCTGTCCCACACCAATGCTGTTTGAGCATGTAACTTTATTTTCTGTATTAAGAAAAAGAAATAAATGGATGACAGGGAATAGAATTCTCTAATTTCTCTGTATTTTCCTTATTACAGATAATTTTCCTTCTGGATATATATATATTTATATATATATGGATATACATACATATTTCCCTAGCATTCCTCACTGTAGTATTGTATCTGCATGCCTCACAAGCATTAATAAATGAAACCTTGCAACGCCTGAGAGGCAGAAAAGTTGTCTTATCTCCAGGATGGAAAAATCAGCATTGAGTAATTTACCCAAGGTAATTTACAAGACTCCTGTGGCAAAAATGAAAATAGAGCCAAGATCTTCAACCTAGACCTAGGACGTTAACCACAAGATCATCCTTCTTCCTAAAACAATCACACAATTTTCAAAGCACTGTGCAAGCAAGGACAAATTTATTAGCAGACATGGGCTCAGGTTTGAAATGTTTGTATCCACAGCTGACCTATCCCAACTTAAGAGGTGTTTGGATACAGCATTTTGGTTTGGGTTTATCCTTAATTATAACCCACCCTTAGATATAAGTTTTGGGAAGCTGTTTGCCTGCAAAAGCATGCAAAGATTTGCTGTTGTAGTGGATAAGAATAAATCACAAGGATGGGTGAATCTCTCCAACCTTTCTTCTGAAGCCTGAACAGAAGTTTTTCTGAGATTCAGCAAGGTTTGGTTTAGGACCCGATCCATTCATGTTATTAATTTATTTTATTTTCATTTTCATGTACCTCAGCACTTGTGGGTTCCAGGTGGGAGCAGAAATAGAAGAGCTAAAATTCAACAGTTCTCATAGATTTCAAGGCCAGAAGTGACAATCGTGATCATCTAGTCTGGCCTCCTGTAGAACACCGGCCACAGAACTTTCTCAAAATAATTTCTGGAGTATATCTTTTAGAAAAACATCTGATTTTGATCCAAAAATTGTCAGTGATGGAGGATCCACCAGGACCTTTGCTCAGTTCTTCCAGTTGGTAATTATTCTCATGGTTAAAAATTTACACCTTATTTCCAGTCTGAATTTGTCTAGCTGCACCTTCCCACCATTGGGTCATGTTATACTTTTCTCTGCTACATTATATTTGTACCCCATCTAGGTTCTGATAGACTGTAATCAAGTCACCCCTTAGCCTTCTCTTTGTTAAACTAAATAGATTGAGCTTCTGGAATCTGTCCAGAACTATAGGGCATGTGTTACAATCCCTCAATCATTCTTGTGGCTCTTCTCTGAACCCTCTCCAATTTATCAACATCCTTCCTGAATAGTGGACACCAGAACCGGACTCAGTATTCCAGCAGCTGTTGCACCAGTGCCAAATACAGAGGTAAAATAACCTCTCTATTCCTACTCATGAGTCCCCTGTTTATGCATTCAAGGATTGCATTAACCCTTTTGGCTACAGCATTTCACTGGGAGCTCATGTTCAGCTGATTATCCACTGTGACGCACACATCTTTTTCAGAGTCACTGCCTGCCATCATGCAAACTTGGCCTACATTCTTTGTTGCAAGATGACATTTAGCCATGTTAAAATGCACATTGTGTGCTTGTGCCCAGTTTACCAAGAGATCCAGATCACGAGTCTATAAGTGACCTGTCCTCTTCATTATTTACCACTCCCCAATTTTTGTGTCAGCTGCAAACTTTACTGGTGATGAAGTATTTCTAGCTCAAATGAAAGTAGGGAGTACCAAAAATCTTATGAAAAACACATCTTTTGAATTTCCAGCCCAATTTTGCAGACTCCTGAAAGTTTAGAAGGTTTGAATAATCATCCAAGCCCCCAATTTTTAAAATTTGTCTGGAGAGGAGAACATCTCTGAATATGTGTTTGTACAACATCTAGCTGATGAGGGTGTCTAAATGCTACCGGAACACAAACCATAAATAGTAATAAGGACTTGATTGTGAACCCCTTACTCGCACTGGTAAGCAGGTACTCTCACAAATAGTCTCATTGACTTTGATAGGATCACTTGTGTGAGTAACTATTCACCAGTGTGAGTCAGTGTTCACAGTCTTCCTCGAAAGCTGTTTAAATACGTGCTATATTAACAGAAGAAGAGGGGATTGAAATTTCTACTGTAATGCACAGGTTTAGTGGTAGGCAGTGCAGCTACAGCTGATCAAACAATGGAATTTCCATCCCAGGGGAAAGTCCATATGTCAACATTTGTTTACATTCCAAATGAGAATAAAAATTCAAAATATCAAAACTTTCTGTCAAACAAAAAATTGCATAAAAACTCGATTTGGAAATGTTGAAAGTTTAATTTCAGGTTAACATTAATCTGTGTCTGCCTGACCTGCTGCGAGTTGTAATTTTGGTATCTCAAGTCACCATTCTCCTGTATGGGCTGAGCTCCTAGGCCAGACTACATTTCCTACGTGTGTCCTTCTGGGTGAGCTGCTGTGGTGCATCATGGGAGTCCCATGACCATGATGCACCATGGGTGATGTAGTCTAGCTAGGGAGTCCAGCCTGTGGGGAATACTGGGGACATGAAGCACCAGAGCTATAATTCCTATGAGGCACCAAGGCAGCTCAGATGGCTGCAGAGATCAATGTCAAACTGAGCCAAAACAAAACACCTTGTTTTGGTTTTCAAAATTTCAGCAAAATTGACATTTTCTTATGACAACCATATTTTCTATCAAAAACCATTTAGATAGAAAATTACCAACCAGATTTAACCAAAGCACATGCTGCTGCATTTAAGCAACCTCATTGATACAATACATGTCCTTTGATTTGGCAAATAAGGATTATACATGCAATTGCTGTATATAATTACCAAGATTTCTTCTTACCTGATATAATACTTAGGTTCATAGGTAAACTTTTGACCTTATCTTGAATGCGGTTAACAAAGGTACAATATGCTGTGACATCTGACTGCAGGTTGCAGCTTTCTGTGTAATTGTATGTGTAGCACACTTGGTTTCCTTGTGTTTTTCTCACTACAAAGAAAGATTTTAGGTGTGTTAATGTAATCATGGGCAGCAGGTATTGAAGGCCAGTGGAGGCTAAGCCTCCCCTAACCCAGGCCGTGGCCCTACCCATGCTCCATCCCGAGACCCTGATCTCACCTCCCCCTCTCCCCTGAAGCTGGCGGGGGTTCAGTTCCAGCTGGTGGCCTGGAGCTCGGGGATCAGGCTGGTGGCCAAGGGCTGTGGTGGCCAGAGATGGCTCGGGCCAGCCCGGGGGTTTGGCCAGCTGGGGCTCCTCCGGCCCCATGTGGGGGTGGTGGCATGTGTATGGTCAGGGCTCTGGCAGGTGGGGCTTCGGGCAGAAAGGGCAGGGCCTGGGGTCTAGCCTCCCTGAAGGGGGGGCAGATACACCCACTTCCCGTGAATGCAATAGTTTGGTTCTGTAGCTAGAGTAGAACAGGAAGTGCTTGTGAAAACCTCCTTTCTCAGCCTCTTAAAGAACAGCTTTCTCAGCCCTTCTAGGGATTGTCTCGTACTGTTCGAGCTCATGATCTTCTGCTGCTTATGCTCATTCCTTGCTACCTTCTTATGCTGTCTCTTCTGTCTACAGACTGAGACATATAGTTTAAGCAGCCTTCTGGGCTTCCACTATGAGAGCAACTTTCCCCCAAAGTCCTTTATGGTGCAGCAACAGTGGCAGGGGTAGCCACTTTAGTGCACCTCTTTCATTTCTGCTGTCCCTGCTTCTGCTGAAGCCTTTCAGTTTAGGTTAGGATTTTTAACTCTTCATCTGGTGACTCTCAGGTTCTGCACTGTTCTCAGTTTATCTTTCAGTCATCCCAAGAGTCTTCAACAGTAACCTCTCCTGTGTTGTTCTCTGCATCCTACTCACAAGCCTAATGATCCCCCACCCACAGTCTCCTCCTGCTTTACACGCCCTCCCAGAAACCTCAGGCCAGCACATTGTATCCTTTAGTAGTCTTCTAGCCAAGGAAGGTTAGATGCAATTCCCCTCAGAGCCTAGCCACAGCGATGTTAAATTAATCTAAATGTCAGTCTCCAATAACTGATTAGCTGAATTGCTGAGGGTGTATGTAATTTCTGGGAATATTTTTAGTCAAATTAATTAAACCTTTGACTTTATTACATTTCTGTTCTTGCTTATTTTAGCTACAAGCAGAGTACAAATTCATGGCAATTGCTGACTGATGCAAAGAGAATGCTCTGTATCTGCATAATTAGATGGTTATTCCTCTCTCTTTTCTAATCTCATGATATTTGTTAATTTTTTGAGCCACTCGGGAACTTCGACTGTACACAATGTGCTAAATAATTGGTAGAATGTATAACTGCACTAAATTCAAAGACCTAGAACCACAGACATTTACACTGGAAAAGTCCTTTTGTCCATATGCTTGGTGAATATGGGATAATTCCTTACTTTGTATTCTTGAAAGTTTTGTCCCATTTGGTTTGGTTTGTGGAGTTTTCACCACTAGCTTTGAGAGGCTGTTCCATCGTCTAGTAGACATTACTAACAGGAAATGTTTCCTCTTACTCATCTTAAATATGCTTTTGCTTAGTTTCATGGCTATTACCCCTACACACTTGAGCCACCCTTAACAATGTCTCTCTCCTTGGAGTTTACGCATTTTAAATGTTTGGGAATGGCTATCATATCAACCATATCATAGCTATGCATCCAGTTACATGGACCCACATGAAAAATATGATCCTAAATTTTGAATGTAAAATAAAATAAATGGCTAGAAAATGTTGGTAAACTGATGAAACCTGATATGAAAGTCACTGGTAGAGAGTAAAGACAGAATCCCAGCGAGTACCTGTAGGACAGGGGTCAGCACGTCCCTGTGGCCCGCCGCTTCCCGCAGCTCCCCTTGGTCAGGAACGGTGAACCACGGCCACTGGGAGCTGTGGTGGGGGGGCAGGGCCTGTGGACAGTCTGTGTAAACAAAATGTCTCGTGGCCCACCAGCGGATTACCCTGATGAGCTGCATGCCAAAGGTTGCCGATTCCTGCTGTAGGACTTTAACATAACCACATTTTTGATCTGATCCTACACTCATGGAAGTAAATGGCAAAACTTCCATTAACTCCAATAGAATCAGGGTCAGACCTTTTAAGACTAAATTATGAGAGTGTGCGACCTGCACTATGGCATGAACAGAGAGATCTTGGGTTCAAAATGGTGACAATCCCAAATTAGACATGATGTAATGATTAAGGGGAACAAAACACAAGGATAAGAAGAGCCCAGATTACAGTAATGAGACTGCACATTTTAAAAAAATACTTATGATTATTTGCTCACTAATTGTGGGCATCATAGAAGAAATGAATCTTAAGGGGGGATGTCCACAATTATCCACACATTCAATACTATTTTCAGAGTAAAGTGTCAACTTCCTTACCACCCTTAAATTCCATTTGTCGGACTGTGAACGTAACATTATAGTTTTCCATTCCGTCTATGCAGCACTTTAGGACCTGAGAAACATTGCATCGGATAAATCCTTGAATGGGATCCCGTACAATATTCTGCTCCAGAGGCAGAGGAACAATCTCAACTGTTGTACTAGCAGAACTTGGCAAAAACTTCTGAAAGAACGTGCAAGTATAGGTGCCTGAAAGCAATGAAACAAAACTAGGCCTCAGTTGAAAGCCACGGAATGCAGACTGTGATGTGATGAATGGTAAAATAGCTGTATTACATTTTTATGAATATGGTATATGTCTCTGTGTGGTTGTTTATGGAGGCTTACTTGCTATGGAGATAGATCAAAAAGGATTGCTAAAGATACCGAGCAGGAAAGGTAAAATAACGACCCAGATCAGGAGCATCCCTGCAAGCACTCAAGCACAACAGCCAGTTTAGTAGATGCCTACTGGACTGTGCACTGCCCAAAACACAGCTGGAGAAGGAGCTGGTGGTGCTCACTTTATATGCAATAGCTGGAGTACTCACGAAGGATGTGAAAGACAGATTCTAATCCCCACTCTGCCTGCTTTGGAGGAGGAACTTGGACCCAGGTCTCCTACCTCTCAGTTGAGCGTCCTAACCTCTGGGGTTGGTTCTCTCCATCTCTCTTCTTGAAGCTGTTCCACTTTCTATGAAATACTTAAATACTAATTGTGCCGGAGACAGACCATGAGACTGACGATATAGCATGCTGGTTAAGGCATCCACCTGGGAGATGCCAAGTTCTAGCCCCTGTTCTATTGATTTCAATGGGAACCACTTGTGTGATCAAAGGTGTGCATGTGTTTAAGTGTCTTGCAGGATGGGGACTTAGGTGAAGTTCTAATTTTCAAATGATTGGTAATGTCACCTATCTTGTCATTCTGACCGAAACACACAGTGATGTGACTCCTTCACTTACCATTCCAGGCCTGAGTGGCAGCCTTCACTGTGAGCACGGACCTCGCATTGCTTGGGGATTCCAAGTTACAGAGGTATAGCCCAGAGTCTATAATTTGAGACTGGATTTGCCAGGTGACATTATTGCAATTGCTCACTTTGCTGGTGCATGTTAGAGAAAAATTGCGTCCCTGAGAAACTTGAGCTTTTGTGTTTGAAGATATTTCTACATTTGCTGAAAAATATAAGATAAATGACACATTATTGTTATTTGTCATTTGCATGTGGCCCAATAGGTAGGCAGGGTGCCATATGGAGAGAACAGAGACACAGTCCCTGCCCAAGGCACTTACACTCAGCTATGTGCAATCAGATTCTAACAGCATTCTGCAAAGGCTCCTTACCTACTAGTAAATACGTCACTTTGATGGCTTTACTTCTGAGGGCGCCATGCCCTGTGCTCACATCACACGTGTACGTTATCTCAGGTTCAGACTTGTTTGGGCACTGAGACTGATTGGCTTGGAGAGTGTACTCAGTACAGTTTGGAGTGAAACTGACGGTTCCTGTATTGAAATAAACAATCCCAGAGCTGTCAGTCTACCTCAACCACAAGTAAAGCCTGTAGATACAGGACTTGTCCTACCTATGCAAACCCTAGGTGTAGGCACAAGTTTTGACAGTGAGACATTTTAAACTCACCCACCCTGAAGTCCACATTCAGCCTTTACTTGGGCAAAACTCACAGTGGCCTCGTAAGGACTTCAGGATTGGGCCAAAGTGCCCATATGGAGGTGGCTCTTAATACTTGCCAGTTACCTAAGACACCCATTGGCCCAGTTCTACAATCCTTACTCATCCTGAGCAGCACATACTCCCACGAGTAATCCCATGAGTCCAATAGCACCGTTTGGGTGAGTGAGGACAAGTCACTGTGAATAACGGTTTCAGATTCAGGCCTGAGAGAAGTATTTGGAGTCAGATAATCTCAGTATTGGGAGATTCAAGGTGTTTTTTACAGTAAGCAGTGGAAAGTACAAAGAGATACTGCAAATATTAAACTCATCTATTTATCTTAGGGGAAACTAACATTTTTAAGGGCCACCCTGTAACTGTATTTTGGATGTCAAGAGAGGAGGGTTAGACATAATGGGGCAAATTTACCAAAACTGCCTGTCTAAATCACATCCACAGAATCTGAGTGCGCATCTATTGTGCAGGCAAAACTCCTGGTCGAAATCCTGACCCCACAGAAGTCAAAGGCAAAAGTCCCATTGACTTCAGTGGGCCAGGATTTCACTCTGTATGTCTGAGTAATTCACAAGCGCATAAATCCCTGGGTCCAAGTGCAACTCTTTGAGGAGGTCAACAAGCATGTGGACAAGGGGATCCAGTGGATATAGTGTATTTAGATTTTCAGAAAGCCTTCGACAAGGTCCCTCACCAAAGGCTATTAAGCAAAGTAAGCAGTCATGAGATAAGACTAAGGGAGGAGATGATAGATGTCTATAAAATCATGACTGGTGTGGAGAAAGTAAATAAGGAAGTGTTATTTACTCCTTCTCATAACACAAGAACTAGGGGTCACCAAATGAAATTAATAGGCAGCAGGTTTAAAACAAACAAAAGGAAGTATTTTTTCATACAATACATAGTCAACCTGTGGAACTCCTTGCCAGAGGATGTTTTGAAGGCCAAGACTATAACAGGGTTCAAAAAAGAACTAGTTTAGTTCATGGAGGATAGGTCCATCAGTGGCTATTAGGCAGGATGGACAGGGATGGTGTCCCTAGTCTCTGTTTGCCAGAAGCTGGGAATGGGCGACAGGGAATGGATCACTTGACGATTACCTGTTCTGTTCATTCCCTCTGGGGCACCTGGCATTAGCCACTGTCAGAAGACAGGATACTGGGTCAGATGGACCTTTGGTCTGACCCAGTATGGACGTTCTTATGTACCTTTGTGCATTTACAGTTACTTTGTTTGCAGTCATACTTCATATTAAAGTTCCATTTCTATACAGTTAATAAAAGGCTAGTAAATGATTAATAGGTGTTTTAATAAATGGTTACTCCTTTGCTATAGGTTGTTATAGAGTCCAAAAGGGCAACTGGTTGCTTAAGACTTACAACCATTTATAACACCATCTACTGATGTGCTTATAAAAATCTATACCATGTTCTGCTGGTGTCCGTAGCATGCTTATGCTATACACGTCTATTCATTATTTATAAATCCATTCGAAATGGAACTTTAATATCAAGCATGATTCATTTTGCACAGGACAGTTCACACTTGCATGTGGGGTTTTGGCCCCAATCTTTAGCTGTGCTGCAGCTGTTTTGTGCCACACCGTTTGCTTGCCAAAGCTGAGTACATGGCCCATGGAAGGTACTCTCAGTATAAGGGTGACCCTGAAGTTGTGGACAACCAATAAAGGGACTTCTACACCTCATACCTTGCTGTCAACAAAGCAGGAAAAGGGGGAGATGCACTTTCTGAAAGATGACTAGATATCAGCATGCTGCACTGATCCTGGGATAGGTTTCCAGCCCTCTGTGGCAGTTATGGGGTGGCAGAAGTTAGAGCAGCCCTCACGTGGCTCTAACAGTGCACAGCAATGGCTACAGTGGCACTAAGACAATGCAAGTGGGAACTTCATCTTGGCTTGGCACAGCACCCGCTCACTTGTGGTCTAAGCATCTGGGGAGTCCCCGAGGATATGGCCCTTTTGTGCATGAAACAGCTGCATGTGCCTCTTTTTAGCTGCAAATTAGGAGGAGAAATTTAGGAAAAAACTGGCCCATAGTATGGGAGACTGAATATTTTCTGTCTTACCCAAAATATTTGTTGCTCTATTTGGTCTCCAGTTAGTAGTAAAGGATCGTATATTTCCATCAACGCAGCAGCTCAGCGTTACTTTGGTACCATCACATACAACTTCAGTGTCCCCTGATTGCACAACGTTTATTGGAGCTACTGTTATATTTTGTGTTTCTTTAAATGACAATGTGTAGTCCTCACTGCTGCTCATGAAAACACAAGTATAAGGACCTGTAAAGGAAATACAATATTACTGCTGAGAACTCATTCTGCCTTAATCCCCTAAAGCAATGAAAAATAGATTCAGCTATTCACCCACTAGACCTAACCTCCCAGTCCAGTCCATGTTACCTGGCTCCTTAATACTGAGCTCTAATATATCACCTCTTTTCAAAGGGCTCTCCAAACATTAACAATTTAATTTGCTATGGAACTCTAAGATGTTACTTTTTATTATAGTATAATAAATGCACTATGCTGGCATCACCATTCAGAAGCTAATTCATTAAAGAAAGTCATAGGAAAATGATGGGGGAAAGGTGCATTTGCCCTTCTGTTTTAAATAAATAGAATCATTGCATTCTTCTTTGTTCCTTTGCCTATTGCAAACAATACACTTCCATATACAGATTTTGCAAGAGGGACACAATCGTACCAGTATCATGCTGTGTAACTCTGGTAATTTCCAGAACTGACTTTGTAATTTCTTCTATAGTTATTGTACGTATTGAATGCCGGATGCTATTCAAGATTTCATGTCCAGAATGATACCAGGTCACGTTCCCTGTATCCACCCATGTCTTACAATTCATTATTACTGTATCCCCCTGGAAAATGTCCTCAGGGGACACAGAGAAGTTGGTTTGACCTGGAAAGGCAAAGAGAAACCTGTAGTAGTATTTATTTTATTACTTCAGCTGACATTTACCTAGTGCCTCCCATCTCAAAGCATTTCACAAGTTATACACATTCGGTGTCAATGATATGCAGCCACCTCTGGGGTGCAGGGCATCAGCTATGCAGATGACTGGTGCATAACACGCTGCCCAACAGCAGAGTGGCAATTCTAGCCAAGAGCACTAGAGCAAACCTCGGCTCTCATTACAGGAGCTGTGAGATTTGCAATGTGCAAAGAGTGGACAGGTGCTTGGGGCCTGAGATGTTCAGCAGCCTCAATTCCGATGGGCCTTGGTTTGTAACGTCTTGCCTCATTGACCCCTTGCAATGAACAATACAATGTTCAATTTATCTCTCTGGGAGAGGCTAGCTTGGGCTTCATTGCTGTGGTGACAGGGTTCTTGTTGTCAATAGGAGATGCGGTGCACCACAGTGTAGGACAACTGGCTCGTTCATTTCCTCCATGGGAGCTGGGCTGTTTTGAAAGTCTGGTCTCAAGTGTTCAGTAGTGTTAGGCAGCTCTACAAATGGTTGTTACCGTTATTGTTTGTATTACAAACGATTGTTCACAAACTTTAAAGCAAATTCATAGCATGCATAATAGAGCTTAAATCTTACCTGTTATTTCTAATGAATTAGGGATTAACATATATGATGCATCTAGTGAGTGTTGAATGTTTCTGCTGGAATTTTTGATTTGGGAGACTGTTACTGGGGCAGCTTTGATCTCATAGTCCACAATAACACTTCCAGCCCTAAACAGAGCCAAAAATTTAAAAAAGAGTTTTGATTCAAGAATGTACTAATACCTGGCACTTAGGTAATGTTTCCTATACTCAGCTCTGTGACCAACCCATTAACTAATGAATCTCCACAACCTCTCTGTGAGAAGTTTACAAGTTTATTTACCTTCTGCCTCCCATTGGGTGAAATTCACTCCTGTGCAGAGGGCCAGCACAAGTTGTATGGATGAATTTGGCCCTATTTTGAGAGCTAAAAGTGCTGCACAGACATCCGCACAGGGATGAATTTCACCCACAATGCTTCATATTCACACTCATTTAGGGGAATTCCATTTGTTTGTGTTTTAGTGGGCCTGTCATACTATTATCCCAATGCTGTGTATGGATTCCAACCACAGTAACTGTGGGCCATCTCATTCCTATGCCTCGTTTTGTGTCTCCTGAAAGGGGGAAAAACAACAAGAAGAAAGAAGGGCTCACATCTTCTGAAAAAGAAAAACAACCCAAAGGCGGTTTCCTTACCTGAAACTGGTGACTCTTGCTGATACGAAGCCAGGCAAAGATTTGTAGCTAGCTGTAAACTGAAAAGGAAGAAATATATTGTGCCATGTGAACCCTCTGGACATTTTTGCTGGAAGTCATTTGTTGGTAACTGAAGAGCGGGCTTGATTTCAGCAAATAGGAACGCGGAATGTAAGCTCTGATACAGTGGGCCCGAGGCTCTTTTCACTTACACTCTGTGATGGAGATTAGCATGAGGACAAATAATCTGACATTTTTAGTCCCCGTTATCCTAAAACATCCCTATAACCACTTTACTGTAGATCTGCATAAATGAAGTCGATAGGAATTTTGCCATAGATTCCCAATGGGAGCAGGAACTGGCCTTCTCTATCTGCCTTATGTGTTTATGCGGCCTGCATTACTGTCATATCAGACTCTTTAATGTATTTATCCTCAGAGCAACCCCATGAGGTAGCAAGTGCTATTATCTCCATTGGACAGATAGGAAACTGAGGCACAGATAAGCTAAAGGCCAGACCTTTAAAGGTATTTAGGCTCCTCACGGTGCAGATAGGTGCCTAGTGGTCTTTCCAAAAGCACTGATGTCAATGGGAATTGGACACCTAAGTGCTTCTGAAAATCACACCAGGTGCCTAGCTGCATTTTTAGGAGCCTAAATACCTTTAAAAAATCAGGTGCTAAGTGACTTGCCCAAGGTCACACAGGCAGTCTGTGGAAGAGCAGGGACTTGAAGCCCGGTTCAGGATAGCGCCCTAATCACTGGGCCATGCTTCCTGGCCCTATACGAATAATTTGACATTCTATTAAATGCCATCACTTGGCACCAGCAACACTATACCAAGCTTTTCAGGAGGAGAAGGGAAGAGCAACTTCTCCAACTGAAACTGTAGGCCACCATTGTAGGGAGGCTGAAGGTACCTGCCCAGACTGGAATTTGACCCAAATTAATAGTTCTACTCTTGTGAAAAGTTTCATTAGACCTTTCATTCCCTGGGACCTCCATTTGATCTCTCTTCTGGAAGGTGGCACCCGTAGCAGTGCAGTGTCTCCTCGCACCATGCCGGGGCACTGGCTCAGTGCTGACTTCGGATATTTCTACACGGCAATCCGAGACATGACTGCAGCTTTGGTAGGCACGCCTGCTAGCTTTACCAGAAGCACTGTCTCTCTAAGCTGTGGGGAGGGGGAGGGGCGGGGGGTGCTCAACCCCCCCGCTCTGCCCCAGTCCCTGCACTCCACCCCTTCCCACAAGCCCCCACCTGGCCCCACCTCTTCCCAGCCCCGCTTTGCCCCATTCCGTCCCCTCCCCTGAGCGCGCCCCACTCTCACGCCTCCTTCTCCCCCCAGCGCCTCCTGCACGCCACTGAATAGCTGACAGCAGCGGGCGAGAGGCACTGGGGGGGGGGAGTGCTGATCAGCAGGGCCGCTGGTGGGTGGGAGGCGCTGGAGGGAGGAGCTGATCGGGGGACTGCTGGTGTGTGCTGAGCACCCACTGTTTTTTTCCATGGGTGCTCCAGCCCCAGAGCACCCACAGAGTCGGTGCCTATGAGCTTTACCCATGCTACCATGCCTAAAACTAGCAGCAAAGAGGTGGAGACATGGGCTTCCCCGATGAGAGACCATTAACTGACTTCTATAAGCCACTAAACAACATTCAGTCCCTGCACCAAATAAAACTCTGGATCCAAACACACCCAAACCATTGGGCTGTTTGAATTGCAAATGCGGATTTGGAGCTGAATGTTTCAAACGGCCTTTGTCTTCATAAGGGGTTGGAAGAAAGCCCTGGCTCTGAACTCTTTCAAACTTTGTGTTATTCTGGATTGGGACATTGGGACTTGGCCCTCGTCTCTGCCACTGGACCAAGCTAGGAATCATCCAAACCAGCAGAATACATCAAATGTGAAAGGCACTGTCATCCATTACCAGTCACCATACATATGTCAAGGGCAGATAGAGTGGCTTAGCTGATAGAACACTGGACTAGGTTTCAGGAGACCTAATTTCTATTCCTAGCTCTGCTTCTGTGTGACTTTGGCCAAGACGCCTCATCTCTCTATGCTTCAGTTTCCCTATCTGTAAAATGGTCATAATGACGCTGACCTCCTTTGTGAAGTGCTCTGAGATCTACAGATGAAAAGGGCTGGATAAGAGCTAGGTTTCACTATTATTATGTCTGACCAAAGCCAGAGTATGTTCCCTGATTGCTGGTCTTTTGTACATCTTACAGATTTGTTGTGAACTCCCTTAGCATCAACCAGTGCAGCAGCGTCTTCCTTCTTTCCCACCTACCTACGAAAGATATTCCCATCTCTCATCCCACAAGCAACCCGCGCTCATTTGGACATGAACAGCCCACAGATTGTATAGACAATGGTTCTGCAAATTAGATTGTTTTTAAAAGCCAAAGACGTACTGCATTTTCCAAGTCTTTTTCGTATGTCTTATACAGTTCAGAAGAGGAATTCTTGAGAGCATCCTGGAAACCTACACCAAGTCTGACTGATAATTTTAATGTGATGGTAGCAATGCCTGCAGCAAGAAAACAAAACTACTTTGAACAAGAAAATATTCACAATCAAATTCTTTCAAAGTGAGGTCTGCCCCAAACAGAACTCTGGATCCAGACACACCTGAACCTTTGGGATGTTTGAAATTCAGACCTATGGCTTGTCTACATGGGATGTTTCTGCATAGCAAGCTTGGGTGTGAAGCTACCGCACATTAGCTTGCTGTATAGCAATGTCTTGTGTGGACACTGCTACAGTGCACTGAGATGCACTTTGGCTACTACTACGTGTAAAGCATAGTAAGTCAAAGTGTCCTCCAGGGTTTGTAGTGTGCTGTAGCAGTATACACATGAGAAGTAGGGCAAGCTGGCACACTGTAGATTTACACCTTGGCTTGCAGTACAGTAATGTCCCACACAGACAAGCCCTTAGATATAGCTCCATATATCTCAAATAGCTCCTGTTTTCATAAGGGATTGAACCACACCCTGGATCTGAACATTTCCAAACTTTGGGGTTATTCTGGATCTGGAGATGAGATTGGCTTACAAATCATGAAATTAAAAAAGATTCATAAATTCATAGATATTAAGGTCAGAAGGGACCATTATGATCATCTAGTCTGACCTCCTGCACAACGCAGGCCACAGAATCTTACCCACCCACTCCTGCGAAAAACCTCTCACCTATGTCTGAGCTATTGAAGTCCTCAAGGCATGGTTTAAAGACTTCAAGGAGCAGAGAATCCTCCAGCAAGTGACCCGTGCCCATGCTACAGAGGAAGGCGAAAAACCTCCAGGGTCTCTTCCAATCTGCCCTGGAGGAAAATTCCTTCCCGACCCCAAATGTGGCGATCAGGTGAACCCTGTGCATATGGCAAGATTCACCAGCCAGATACCAAAGAAAGAATTTTCTGTAGTAACTCAGATCCCACCCCATCTAACATCCCATCACAGGCCATTGGGCCTATTTACCATGAATATTTAAAGATCAGTTAATTGCCAAAATCATGTTATCCCATCATACCATCTCCTCCATAAACTTATTGAGTTTAATCTTAAAGCCAGATAGGTCTTTTGCCCCCACTGCTTCCCTTGGAAGGCTATTCCAGAACTTCACTCCTCTGATGGTTAGAAATGTTTGTCTAATTTCAAGTCTAAACTTTCTGATGGCCAGTTTATATCTGTTTGTTCTTGTGTCCACATTGGTACTGAGCTTAAATAATTCCTCTCTCTCTCCGGTATTTATCCCTCTGATATATTTATAGATAAACATTGGGTTCTTCTTGTTTGCCTTCTGGGTTTTTTGAGCATTTAGGGCACACTCTGGTCTCATTTTCAAGCTTTCCTCTGTAACCACAAGGACTACAAATTTACTTTATGTAATGAAAGCTGACATTACCACATAATCACCTGCTGCAAGAAGCTGGAACTATAAGAAAAACACTAAATAGCCTAAAAAGAATGAAGAGTCCTTGTGCACCTTAGAGACTAGCAAATTTATTTGGGCATAAGCTTTCGTGGGATATAACCCACTTCATGCCCAAATAAATGTGTTAGTATAAGGTGCCACAAGAAGTCCTTGTTTTTTTTACTGATACAGACTAACATGGCTACCCCTCTAAAATCTGTCACTAAAGAGCCTGAGATTCATGATAAAATCATGAGTGTTGGCAAGATTGCACCATGATCTGAATGGGGCCGCTTGGATCAAGATGGAGCTTTGCATGCTGGGAGATGTAATTCGCAGGAAACACTTTCCTATTAAAAATAACAGCTACAGTAGGCCCCAAAGTATTGTGCTTGGTCCATGAGTCACATTTTAGCCAGCCCCACTGATGTGTAAAGATCACTCTCTCTCCTGATTAAATTTCATACCATATGCTACTAAGCGCAACTTACCTGCAGGCTGAAGCTGACAATAGGGTCCTTGAGAAGGCAACTCTGTGATACAGTCACAGATCTCCTCTTGTGTTGGGATGGTACCAGGACAGATTGACTTGGCAGTGCACACTGCAGCTGGCCATCCGTACCCACTTTCACAAGAACAATGGGTCTTATTATTACTGATGAGACTGCATACTAGTATAAAATAGAAAGTCTGTGGTAATGATGCATTATTCATAATATTTTTCACAATATTTTCCCCTTAAGTATATTTACCCTACTGTATGTGTATGCAAAAGTTTATACAATATGCTGTGCATCTTAGATGTTCACTAGCAAGATAGAAGCCTGAGTATCTGATGCCCTGAGAATCCTGTTATATGAATCATGAACAGCTAAATAAGAGGTGGTGACACTCTCATTAGGGGCTAAGTTTGATTCATTACTCTAAGGGCTTGTCTATACTACCCACTGGATTGGCGGGCAGCGATCGATCCAGCAGGGGTCGATTTATCGCATCTAGTCTAGACATGATAAATTGACCGCCGAGCGCTCTCCTGTCGACTCCAGTACTCCACCGGAGTGAGAGGCGCAGGCGGAGTCGACGGGAGAGCGTTAGCTCTCGACTCACTGCAGTGAAGACACCACGGTGAGTTGATCTAAGAACATCGACTTCAGCTACGTTATTCACGTGGCTGAATTTGCATAACTTAGATCGCTCCTCCCCTCTAGTGTAGACCAGGCCTAAGAGTTTTCTTTTAAATATAGAGCATGGACTGAAAATTACCCTGTTCCAATCTCTTGGGTTTGTTGTGTTTAGTCTTGGATCAGTGTGTTGAAATAGCCCTGCTGATCTATGATAGCAAGGATAGTTTTGCAGTCAGAGATTTCATAAACTACTGGGCTAAAAGCAAACACCGCATAGCATCAAACCTGGTTTCAATAACGTGTTGTAGTGTTTGTTTCGAGTGAGATACTGAACCATAAAATGACCCCATTCTGATTGCTATCTTGAACTTTAGAATGCAATGTCATTTCAAAGGGCACTATCAGAAAAATGCTGTCGACACATATACTTCATATCATCTGAAATCTTAAGTCCTAGTTTTCAAACAGCATAAACCCATTTTCTTACTGTTTATGAGACACTGGCTGCTAAATCAAAGTTAACTTTCAATGACATAGCATGAAGTATTGACAAAATGTTTTGAATAAACTAGCTCACAGACAAGAAACACTTGGCAAGATGAACACACGTGTTTAGAACCAGTACGCACATCCTTCCACTGCTCCTGGATCAGCGATTTAAATAAAAAAAAAAAACAGGTCCTGAACTCTTGTAAATACGTGTGGTGTTTATATATTGTTTCATATTTTAACTATTCAGAATACTATATAGCTGCAATTTTGTATAACAACAAGTGGGAAAATAAAGGTTCTTCAATTCTTTGCCCTTTAATAATGTCCTTTGGAATTACATCGGAAAGAAAATTATCCCATGAAGTGTGTGTCCACATGCTAGGGACAAAGCATAGCCTCTTAGAGTGATTTACATTCCAAATGTCATTAGAGGAAAGTAAACACTTTGAAAATCAGCGCTGCAGCTTCCTGAAACATAAAAGTAAATCAGACTGCTATTATTATTGTGGGAATAAAGCCATAGCAGAACATTTTAGCAGAGGGTTTCTCAGGCTCCCTCCCTTCCTTCGGCACAGAGAAGCATTCAGGCCTCTCCTAATATCAGTGTTTTGTAAGAAGGAGAGGTGTGGAATGCAAAGACCAGAAAGTGCTGTTATCTATGAATTTTTCTGTCTTGCTGGGTCCTTCCCACTCAGTAGGTAACAGAGACAGCTCTGGATTTGTAAGCCAGGCTCTGTCCCCCTCTAGTGGCACCTAGCCCTGCAAGAGATTGATGAGTCTGCTACAGCCTTAGCTAGTTAAGAGCCATATGGCTTTTAGTTCATGCAGTAGAGGCTCATATGCTAAGCTTCAACGGTCTCAGGTTTAATCCTGCCCTCTGACAAGTGGAGTCTGTCGGCGTTACATGTTCACTGATCGCTATGTGAAAATGTGAAGGCAATCGAATTATTGACAAGCCACTGCATCGTGCAGGACATCAAAAGAGCGACCTACTCACCTGTAGTAATATTGAGGCTTGAAATGTTCATTGCTGCATCTGAGGTGTTTATTATGACTGGAAAACTAAGATTCTTGAAATAATCTTTGAGGGATTCCAAGAGAGATGAATCTGTAGAAATGATCTCAATGTCAACCTTGTAGTCCACAGGAGAAAAGCCAAGTGCAGCTACTGAAAAGAAAAAGGATGGATGTGTTAGGGTTTATGATAAAAACTGAAGACTTCCAGACTAGCACCTCGGCTGTCTATTCAACAAGAGCTAATGAGAGGTTTCACTGAGCCAAGAGCCAGGGTGGCAGCTGGGCTTCAGGCGAGGAGCTACATGAAGAGCTCTCAGTCCCCCCACACTACCTCTCTTCAGTTGGTGGACGTGCTCCTGATGTGGACACGCCCACCGACATGAGGAGGGGAATGTGGATATCAATTAATTGGTGTGGTGGCTGAAAGTCAACCGAACATAGGTCGACTTAGGGCTGTAGCGTAGACATGCCCTTAGTGTGCAGTGGAGATACACACCAAGTGACCAAGGATAGAAAAGGGAGATGGCATAAGCCATTCCTCAGGGGAGGAGCTACATAGTAAAATGTGTTCAGACACTTTCATCTTTGATTGGCCACAGGTTTGCACCACAGTGATTCACATGCTTGATCATTGCCACTCGCTATGTCTAGGAATGACCCAAGAGAACTGTTCCCCTGCTATCTAAAGGAAACCTGCTCTAATGCCAGTGTTAACATACCCCGTCGCTTCTGCCTGTGCAGGTCTGTTGGGATGTTCTCTTCTGTTCCATATTTGCTGCGAGGCTGAAAAAAGAAGGCAGTTGTATGAGCTTTATTTTATTTTATTTATTATATCTGAGCTGGTGAAAACTGAGAGGACAATTGAACTCTGCCAGTTTGCACCAGTTGGTCCATCATCTTTTGTACATGCTTACACAGGTCAAAAGCAGCCAGTGATTTCATGCTAATGCACTTACATCTCCTTATTTTCTTCTTGTTATTACTGATTACTTGTACACTCCCCATAAGTGTGTCCCAGGGTGAAATTCACTCCTCTGCAGAGGCCCAGCACAAGGCCTCTAAGATGCTTGAGTCCAAAGACTTTATACATACATACTTTATAGAATGGATACATGGAAATTATCCCTGTCTCAAAGAGTTCACAATCTAATTTTAAACGTGACATGACCAATGACAGTATCACACAATCGGGGGGATGGGGCAAGGAGTGACAAGGGTTACAGTAATAAGATCATGCTGTTACTCACTATGTGATTATATTGAAGGTTCCATTCATTTTACTCTCATGATAATTTAACCCATTTTTTGTAGGTAATCATTGTAGGTAGATCATTTTTGGTCATCATGATTTCTGATAGCAAAGTAATACTGTGTATTAAAAGGTCAATGTGAGTAGGCTTGCTCCTGCTCTCATTAAAATTGATGGCAAAACTCATTGGCCTCACTACAAGGAGGACTGGGCTCATAATTATATGTGCACTATCAATGGAAATGTTTATTAAAGGGATATTGCAACTATGAGCAACCATGCAAGAGTTGTTGTTTTGTAACCTGAGAGCCTCCAGACTGTCAGACAATGAAAGACAACCAACACACAGAATCCCATCTCGTTTTGATTACAGATCAGCTCAAACCAGCTCCTGTCCATCACCCGGAAGCTTTGTGAAAGCAGAACACTAGGGAAGGCTGTACCCACACTCTAGGGACAAAATTGGGTGAAAGATGTCAACTTAGGGTTACAGAACTTCAGAATAAGCCTCCCCACTTATTTTTCTAAGGTTCTTCTATGGTTCTGGTATCTGAGCACCTCACAGTCTTTAATGGCTTTCTCCTTACAACAGCCCATGAGGTACCAGCATTTTACCAGTGGGGAGTTGAGGCACAGAGACGCTAAGTGACTTAAACAAGGTCACACTGGAAGCCTCCGGTAGAGTAGGCAATTGAATACAGGGTCGCCAAAGTCCCAGGCTAGTGTCCTAACCACTGCACCATCCTACCTCTTGCCACTTTGACATTTGGCCATGAGAGTTTGAAACGCATACAGTCATTTGTCTAAGCTGCTAGGGGAGCATGTGGATCGAGCAAGAAGACGCTGCCTATGAGGTCCTCCCACCCGAGTCTCCCTTGGGCTATGGATTCAGAAGATGGGTTAGGACTGACCCTGCTGTAGGACCTTTGAGGCCTGGTCTACACTACAGAGTTAGGGCAATGTAAGGTAGCCTACGCTGACCTAATAATGTCAGTGTCTACACTACAAGGTCCCTCCTGCCATCGTAACTTGCCTGCTATGTCGACTGAGGGCTGATCTACACTACACAGTTAGGTCAACATAAGGCAGTTTATGTCGACCTAATTATTTCAGTGTCTACATTACAGCCTTGCTCCTGCCCATGTAATTACCCTCCTACACTGACATAATAACTCCACCTCCATGAGGCGTAAGCCTTATGTTGGTGTAGTTAGGGTGATGCAGTGTCTGTTAGAGACTGTGTCCCTTACATTGGCTGTTGGCTGTCTTGTCAATTTCACGGTGGGAGCCCCACTGGTTTCTCCACCAGCCCCCAACCCCCCGCCAGCTGGGTAACCTTGTCAATTTCATGGCTCACCAAGCTGTGAAATTGCTGATGCTGCCCTGCTCCCCAGGGAGAAGGCGGGGTGGGAGGAGCCAGAGCAACTGGACCATGCTTTCTGGGGGTGAGAAGCCCGGGGTGGCTTTCCCCACTCCCAGCAGGGAATGGGGAGTGGAAGGGAGGCAGCCCACTGGGAGCCTGTGGGGCTGCAGGGCTCCTGGCAGGGAGCTGCCAACAGAGCTGAGAGACCCACCTCTCAGCTCCACACACTGCCCCTCTTAGGTCAGCGGAAGCGCCCCTGGTGAGGATGCGCACCACTGACCCAAGGAGGGCAGTGTGGACATGCACCACGGCAGTAATTTTACTGCTGTGGCTTTAAGTCAACCTAATATAGGTCAACTTACATTTCTAGTGTAGACGTACCCTTAATAACTCCACCTCCGTAAGAGGCATAGCGGCACAGGAGCTAGCAAACAGAGCTGTAAACAGGGGAGTTTCAGTGGGAATTTGTAAGGGGAGTTTGTCTTGTGGTGCTTGTTTGGGGTTTGAGTTTGCTGTGGGTGGTGGTGTTTTGGTGTGGTTTGTGTTTCCCAGATTA
The DNA here is from genome assembly GCF_015237465.2 of Chelonia mydas. Taxonomy (NCBI): domain Eukaryota; kingdom Metazoa; phylum Chordata; order Testudines; family Cheloniidae; genus Chelonia; species Chelonia mydas. The sequence goes on from NC_057851.1 coordinate 14,820,779, forward strand.
ACAGGATTTAGGTGGGAAGGCTATGACAGATACAGAGGCAGAAGTGGGAGTGACTCATGTAATGGAAGACACAATGAAGATGACTGGATGTGGAAGCTGCAGTATGTACATGATCCTGGAGGGGGTACCTGGTAAGAGTTTTGTCTGCATGAAATGCTGTCTGATAGAGCTGATGGAGGAAAAGATCCGAGGTTTGGAAATGCAGGTGCAAAGTCTGGTTGAGTTTAGAAAGGGGTTTGAGCAGATTATGGAGCACAGACATGAGGTTTCGGAAGGGAAAAGCTCAGACTTGCAGATGGAAGCAGGACTGAGGAATTCTGAGGGGAGACTGGGTGAGGAAAGTGGTCAGTGGAAGCATGTGACTAAAAGAACCACGCAGAGGAAAAGACGGGCTAGTGAAGGAGAAATAGAGCTTAAGAATAGGTTTGCAGAGTTGGAAAATGAAGAAGGGGCTCAGCAAGTAGTCACTGAAGGTGGAAGGGCAAGAAAAATGAGAAGAGCGGCTAGTCCTATAGGAAAAGGGGAAGAGTCAATGGAGACTACACCAAATATGAACTCCAGAAGGATACAGGATGGGTTGAGAGGATTACAAGGGAGAATAGGAATGGAAAGAACTTGCAGCCAGAGGGAACAGGGGATAGACTAGAGAATAGCACCGTCACCAGGAAAAGGCAGGTCTATATGATCGGGGACTCTTTTTTGAGAAGAATAGATAGGCCTGTAACCAGAGCTGATCCAGAGAATAGAAGGGTGTGCTGTTTTCCAGGTGCTAAGATACGGGATGTAGATCTGAGGTTGAAAAGGATCCTAAAGGGAGCAGGAAAGAATCCCCTAATTATCCTTCATGTCGGAACAAATGATACAGCTAGATTCTCGCTGGAAAGTATTAAGGGAGACTATGCTAGGCTGGGGAAGACGCTTAAGGAAATCGAGGCTCAGGTGATCTTTAGTGGGATTCTGCCTGTTCCTAGAGAAGGGCAACAAAGGTATGACAAAATTATGACTATCAACAGACGGCTTAGGCTTAGTGGTGCTATAAGGAGGGCTTTGGGATGTATGGCCACTGGGAGGCATTCATGGACAGAGGACAGTTCTCTCGGGATGGACTTCATCTGAGTAGGGAAGGAAGTAGACTTCTAAGATGGAGGCTGGCACAACTGATTAAGAGAGATTTAAACTAGGAATTTGGGGGAGATGGTTGGGAGATGTCCAGGTAATCTCCACGCCGGATTTTAGCATTGTGAGGGAAGAAAACGAAGTAAGAAAGGATACAGCCGTGGGTAGGAGAATGTATACAAGGAGGAAGGGCAGTGTGGATTTCAGTCTAATAGGTTATACTGGCTGTAGAATGACCATGCCTAATAGGGTACAGAATGTGAGGGAGGCCAAACAGCAAAAATTAAGATGTTTGTACACCAGTGCGAGGAGCCTAGGTAACAAAATGGAGGAACTAGAGCTACTGGTGCAGGAGGTGAAACCAGATATTATAGGGATAACAGAAACATGGTGGAATAGTAGTCATGACTGGACTACAGGTATTGAAGAGTATGTGCTGTTTAGGAAAGACCGAAATAAAGGTAGAGGTGATGGAGTAGCATTGTATATCAATGATGAGGTAGAATGTAAAGAAATAAGAAGCGAAGGAATGGATAAGACAGAGTCCGTCTGGGTAAAAATTACATTGGGGAAGAAAACTATTAGAGCCTCCCCTGGGATAGTGCTTGGGGTGTGCTATAGACCGTCGGGATCTAATTTGGATATGGATAGAGCCCTCTTTAATGTTTTTAATGAAGTAAATACTAATGGAAACTGCGTGATCATGGGAGACTTTAACTTCCCAGATGGAGGACAAGTGCTAGTAATAAAAATAGGGCTCAGATTTTCCTAGATGCCATAGCTGATGGATTCCTTCATCAAGTAGTTGCTGAACCGACTAGAGGGGATGCCATTTTAGATTTGGTTTTGGTGAGTAGTGAAGACCTCATAGAAGAAATGGTTGTAGGGGACAATCTTGGTTCGAGCGATCATGAGCTAATTCAGTTCAAACTGAACGGAAGGATTAACAAAAATAAATCTGCAACTAGGGGTTTTGATTTCAAAAGGGCTGACTTTCAAAAATTAAGGAAATTCATTAGGGAAGTGGATTGGACTGAAGAATTTATGGATCTAAAGGCAGAGGAGGCCTGGGATTACTTTAAATCAAAGCTGCAGAAGCTATCGGAAGCCTGCATCCCAAGAAAGGGGAAAAAATTCATAGGCAGGAGTTGTAGACCAAGCTGGATGAGCAAGCATCTCAGAGAGGTGATTAAGAGAAAGCATACAGGGAGTGTAAGATGGGAGGGATCAGCAAGGAAAGCTACCTTATTGAGGTCAGAACATGGAGGGATAAAGTGAGACAGGCTAAAAGTCAAGTAGAGTTGGACCTTGCAAAGGGAATTAAAACCAATAGTAAAAGGTTCTATAGCCATATAAATAAGAAGAAAACAAAGAAAGAAGAAGTGGGACCGCTAAACACTGAGGATGGAGTGGAGGTCAAGGATAATCTAGGCATGGCCCAATATCTAAACGTATACTTTGCCTCAGTCTTTAATAAGGCTAAAGAGGATCTTAGGGATAATGGTAGCATGACAAATGGGAATGAGGATATGGAGGTAGATATTACCATATCTGAGGTAGAAGCGAAACTCGAACAGCTTAATGGGACTAAATCGGGGGGCCCAGATAATCTTCGTCCAAGAATATTAAAGGAATTGGCACATGAAATTGCAAGCCCATTAGCAAGAATTTTTAATGAATCTGTAAACTCAGGGGTTGTACCGTATAACTGGAGAATTGCTAACATAGTTCCTATTTTTAAGAAAGGGAAAAAAAGTGATCCGGGTAATTATAGGCCTGTTAGTTTGACATCTATAGTATGCAAGGTCTTAGAAAAAATTTTTGAAGGAGAAAGTAGTTAAGGACATTGAGGTCAATGGTAAATGGGACAAAATACAACATGGTTTTACAAAAGGTAGATCGTGCCAGACCAACCTGATCTCCTTCTTTGAGAAAGTAACAGATTTTTTAGACAAAGGAAACGCAGTGGATCTAATTTACCTAGACTTCAGTAAGGCATTTGATACTGTGCCACATAGGGAATTATTAGTTAAATTGGAAAAGATGGGGATCAATATGAAAATTGAAAGGTGGATAAGGAATTGGTTAAAAGGGAGACTACAGCGGGTCCTACTGAAAGGTGAACTGTCAGGCTGGAGGGAGGTTACCAGTGGAGTTCCTCAGGGATCAGTTTTGGGACCAATCTTATTTAATCTTTTTATTACTGACCTCGGCACAAAAAATGGGAGTGTGCTAATAAAGTTTGCGGATGATACAAAGCTGGGAGGTATTGCCAATTTAGAGAAGGACCGGGAAATCATACAGGAAGATTTGGATGACCTTGTAAACTGGAGTAATAGTAATAGGATGAAATTTAATAGTGAGAAGTGTAACGTTATACATTTAGGGATTAATAACAAGAATTTTAGTTATAAGCTGGGGACGCATCAATGAGTAGTAACAGAGGAGGAGAAGGACCTTGGAGTATTGGTTGATCATAGGATGACTATGAGCCACCAATGTGATCTGGCCGTGAAAAAAGCTAATGCGGTCTTGGGATGCATCAGGCGAGGTATTTCCAGTAGAGATAAGGAGGTGTTAGTACTGTTATACAAGGCACTGGTGAGACCTCACCTGGAATACTGTGTGCAGTTCTGGTCTCCTATGTTTAAGAAGGATGAATTCAAACTGGAACAGGTACAGAGAAGGGCTACTAGGATGATCCGAGGAATGGAAAACCTGTCTTATGAAAGGAGACTCAAGGAGCTTGGCTTGTTTAGCCTAACTAAAAGAAGGTTGAGGGGAGATATGATTGCTCTCTATAAATATCTCAGAGGGATAAATACTAGGGAGGGAGAGGAATTATTTAAGATCAGTACCAATGTGGACACAAGAACAAATGGATATAAACTGGTCATTGGGAAGTTTAGAGAAATTAGACAAAGGTTTCTAACCATCAGAGGAGTGAAGTTCTGGAATAGCCTTCCAAGGGAAGCAGTGGGGGCAAAAGACCTATCTGGCTTTAAGATTAAACTCAATAAGTTTATGGAGGAGATGATATGATGGGATAACATGATTTTGGTGATTAATTGATCTTTAACTATTCATGGTAAATAGGCCCAATGGCCTGTGACGGGATGTTAGATGGGGTCGGATCTGAGTTACTACAGAAAATTCTTTCCTGGGTATCTGGCTGTTGAATCTTGCCCATATGCTCAGGGTTTAGCTGATTGTCATATTTGGGGTCGGGAAGGAATTTTCCTCCAGGGCAGATTGGAAGAGGCCCTGGAGGTTTTTCACCTTCCTCTGTAGCATGGGCCACGGGTCACTTGCTGGAGGATTCTCTGCTCCTTGAAGTCTTTAAACCATGATTTGAGGACTTCAGTAGCTCAGACATAGGTGAGAGGTTTTTCGCAGGAGTGGGTGGGTGAGATTCTGTGGCCTGCGTTATGCAGGAGGTCAGACTAGATGATTATAATGGTCCCTTCTGACCTTAGTATCTATGAATCTATGTTGACATAGCTAGGTCGATGCAGTGGCAGAGTAGACACTGTGTTGCTTGCGTCGACTTAAGTGGTCTCCAGGAGGCAACCCACAATGACCCACTATGACTGCTCTGGTTGCTATTTTCAACTCCTCTGCCCAGCAGCTAGGTACACAGGAACAAGCTCCTCCCCCCTTACAGGACTGCTAATTTTTTAATTTTCATTTCCTGTTTGGTCAGTGTGGAGAGCTCACCTCTGAGCATGCCAGGCCCATGCTCCAAATGCACTCCAGCCTACAGTACACAGGAGGTGGTGGATCGCCCGGGTCTGTGGGGAGAAGAGCCTGAGCAGACACAGCTCAGATCTAGCTGTAGGAATGTGGACATTTACAAGCAGATCTCTTGGGTCGTAGGGGGAGAAGGGCTACTAGGGCTACTCGCAGCAGTGCCGAGTGAAAGCCAAGGAGCTGCGTCAGGCCAGAGGAGACCAGCACTGAGCACCCAGAGGCCGCAATTCAGCAGCATGCAGCATCTCCAGTGCGAGCCCCCTCCCGCCACCCGCTCATGCTGCTGGGGGACAGAGACTCATCTGGCTCTGGCAAGGGAGTGGGGCCAAGTGGATGGAGCCGGGGCTGGGAGTCTGGACTCCTGTGTTCTCTCCCTGGGAGGGGAGTGGGATGTAGGGGCTTGGCGAGGGGGGGGTATATCATTCAGAGATCATAGAAAGAGGTGCATTTGCAAGGTTACATTACTTCACTCACAGCATGGTTCAGACCAGGGTGCCAAAAACACAGTGGCAGGCACAACACAGGAAAGCAGCATACATCGCTGAGGGGTCATTATTAAAACAGTCTTTCAAAGCCTTCCTGAGCCGTATAGCTCCCTGCTGAGTTCTTCTTATAGCCCTGGTATCTGTCTGCTCAAAATCAGCAGACAGCTGATCCACTTCCACCCTTCATGCGGCAGAAACTTCTCTCCCTTTGTTTCACAGATATTATGAAGCATGCAGCAAGCAACTATAACCATGAGAATATCTTTTTTCACTGAGGTCTAACCTAGTGAGTAGACAGCTCCAGCGCCCCTTCAAACGGCCAAAGGCACATCAACCATCATTCTGCACCTGCTGAGCTGATTGTTGAAGTGCTTCTTGCGGCTGTGTAGGTGTCTGGTGTCCAGCTTCATGAGCCACGGGAGTAAGGGATAGGCTGGTTCTCTCCGGATCACTATGGGCATTTCAACATTTCCAGTGGTGATTTTTGTGGTCCAGAAAGAAAATCTCTGCTTGCAGATTTCTGAACAGGACTGTGTTTTTAAAGATACGCGCATCACGCACCTTCCCGGCCCATTCCATGTTGATGCTGGTAAAAACATCCCCAGTGAGCCACCAGTGCTTGCAACACCATAGAAAAGTATTCCTTTCTGTTTATGTATTCTGTGGCAAGGTGGTCTGGTGCCAAGATAGGGCTATGCATGTCCTCTAACGCCCCACTGCAGTTAAGTAACCCCATTGCAGCAAAACCATCCAGTATCTCCTGCACATTGCCCAGAGTCAGAGTCCTTCTTAGAATCATAGAATCATAGAATGATTGCAGAAGGCAATCTTAGCAGAAGGCAATCAATGGTCCTGCAGACTTGGATCATAGCAACCCCCAAGGTGGACTTCCCAACTCCAAATTGATTCACAACTCAACGGTAGCAGTCTGGTGTTGCCAGCTTCCACATAGCGATCACCACTCGCTTCTCCACTATCAATGCAACTCTTATTTTGGTGTCGCTGCACTGAAGGACTAAGGAGAGCTCCTCACAAAGTTGCTGGAAAGTGGCCTAGTGCCTACAAAAGTTCTGCAGCCACTGCTCATCAGCCCATACCTGGATAATGATGCGATCCCACCAGTCAGTGCTTGTTTCTCAGGACCAGAAACAGCACTCCACCCTGTTCATCTGCTCTGCGACTACCAACAGCAACCAGGAATTGTTTGTTTCCATGACTTCCAGCTACTTGAAAGGAAATTGCCATATTCCAAGCAGCAGCTCCTCTGGTTGCTCTGGAAATACTGCAGGATCAGGTGTGTTGTGTTCACCACGCTCACCACAATGGTGCAGAGCTGTGCAGGATCCATGCTTGTCTAGAGATGGCAGATACATGGCTATGCTAGGCTTTTGAAAACAGGCATGAAATATTATGGGATGTAGAGAAAACTGCATCATGGGACGTTCACGCCATGTTCCCAGTCACCCCTGAGAGAATGTTTTGCCCCCATGAGCATTGCAAGCCCTTCCCATAACACTCGGTACTAGATTCTGGCAAGTTGCACCGTGGGATAGCTACCCATGATGTACTTCTCTCTGCATTGATACATAGTGAGGACACACTCTGCTGACACAAGAAGTATAGAGTGGACATAGGGTATGTCTACACTATGAAATTAGGTCGATTTTATAGAAGTCAATTTTTAGAAACTGATTTTATACAGTCGATTGTGTATGTCCACACTAAGTGCATTAAGTCGGAGGAGTGCATCCTCACTACCGTGGGTAGCATCGACTTACAGAGCAGTCCACTGTGGGTAGCTATCCCACAGTTCCTGCAGTCTCCGCTGCCCATTGGAATTCTGGGTTAAACTCCCAATGCCTGATGGGGCAAAAACATTGTCGTAGGTGGTTTTGGGTACATGTCATCAGGCCCCCCTCCCTCCCTCCGTGAAAGCAATGGCAGACAATTGTTTTGTGCCTTTTTTCCTGGGTTACCTGTGCAGACACCATACCACGGCAAGCATGGAGCCTGCTCAGCTCACCGTCCCTGTACATCTCCTGCATGCTGCAGATGCGGTACTGCATTGCTACACAGCAGCAGCTCCTTGCCTTCACGACGGACGGTGCAGGAGGACTGATAGCCATCGTACATCTCCTGGGTGCTCCTGGCAGACCTTGGTGAGGTCGATCAGGGGGCCTGGACAGACATGGCATTCTCCTCTTAGAGCACCAATGGGAGCCAGAGACTCCAGGTCATTCTCTTGGAGATTTAGTCCTGCCTGGAATATCATGTGAGCTGGAGGCTTCTGCCTCAGGCTGCTCTCCCAGCCAGCAGCATCGCGCGGTCGCACCTACTCCAACCTATCCCTTGCTCCCATGGCTCATGAAGCCTGGACACTAGTAAGGAGCAGTTCAACTATAGGCTGAGCAAGTGCAGAATGGTGGTAGAATGTGCCTTTGGACGTTTAAAAGCTCGCTGGCGCTGTTTGCTGACTAGGTCAGACCTCAGCGCAACCAACATTCCCATTGTTATTGCTGCTTGCTGGGTGCTCCATAATATCTGTGAGAGTAAGGGGGAGACATTTATGGCGGGGTGGGAGATTGAGACAAATTGCCTGGCATCCAATTTTGAGCAGCCAGACACCAGGGTGATTAGAAGAGCACAGCAAGGCATGCTGCGCATCAGAGAGGCTTTGAAAACCAGTTTCATGATTGACCAGGCTTCGGTGTGACAGTTGTGTGTTTGTCCTTGATGCAAACCAGACTCCTTTGTTGATTTTAATTCCCTGTAAGCCAACCACCCTCCCCTCTTTGAAATAAAGTAACTATTGTTTTGAAACCATGCATTCTTTATTAATTAAAAAAAATGAGATAACGGACAAGGTAGCCTGCATGGGGTGGGGGAGGAGAGAAGGACAAGGCCATATTGCTTATTGTAGCCACACTAAAAATAAAACTGTTTGAATGACAGACTTCTGTTGATTGGGCTATCCTCTGGAGTGGAGTGGCTGGGTGCCTGGAGCCTCCCCCTCCATGTTCTTGAACATCTGGGTGAGGAGGCTATGGAACATGGGGAGGAGGGTAGGTGGTTATGCAGTGGGGGTCTGTGCTCTTGTTGGCTTTCCTGCAGCTCCAATGGACGCTTCATCATGTCTGTTTGCTCCCCCAACGGACACTTCATCATGTCCGTTTGCTCCCCCATTAGACTCAACATCGCGTCCTGCCTCCACTCTTCGTGCTCACTTAATTCTTTCCTGGCCTCTGCAACTGAATGCCTCCATGCATTAAGCTGTGTCCTATCAGTGCAGGAGGACTGCATGAGCTCGGAAAACATGTCATCGCAAGTGCATTTTTTTCACCTTCTAATCTGCGATAACCTAAGGGACGGTGATGATAGGGGGAGTGTAGAAACATTTTATGCTCTACGATTCTGGGGGGACTTCATGGTCACCTGTGCTGCTGAGTTCGCCATGCTGACCAAACAGGAAATGAAATTCAAAAGTTCCCGGGCCTTTTCTTTTGTAGCTGGCTGATGCATCAGAGTTCAAAGTGCTGTCCAGTGCAGTCACAATGGAGCACTCTGGGAAAGCTCCTGGGGCCAATACTGTCGATTTGCGTCCGCACTACCCCAAATTCAACCCAGCAAGGTCGATTTTAGAGCTACTCCCCTCGTCGGGGAGGAGTACAGAAGTCGATTTTAAGAGCCCTTTAGGTCGATGGAATGGGGTTGGTTGTGTGGATGCAGTCATTTTTAAATTGACCTAACACAGCTAAATTCAACCTAACCCCGTAGTGTAGACCAGGCCCTAACTACTGTGGTGGCTGTATGTTGACTTAAGTTGACATAATTTTGTAGTGTAGACATTCCCTGAAACAGGAATGCCAGCCAAGGTCTGAGGAGCCCAGTGGGGGACAGGGAGAGGGAACTGGAGCTGAGGATATGGGCACTTAGCTGAATTTTTTTAAAACCTTGGGGTCTAGTTTCCCCCACCGAATAGCAGGAGTGCAGGGTTTTATCAGCTCTCTCTGGATCCCCCTCAGGGGAAGGACTGGTAGCATCCCAGTCAATTGAAAACTCTTTGCTTCAGTTTAGGTAGAAGATCAGCCACCTATTTCTCAGGCCATCACTAGCATGCTTTAGACAGGGGCATGATGGCACAAGGGACACAGAGTAGCCGAGTTCATGCAGGGGTCTGCCAAGTAGAGTACAGCATGTGTTATTTTTATATCAACCCTAGAATGCACTGGCACCGTTCCTAGTGATGGGCAAAAAAACACAAGTGGCAACACAGAGGCAGGAAGTTTGCATCTTTGCCAGTTTGTGGAACTTAATTCAAACCTTTATTTACAGTGCTGGTGAATAGCTTGGCACACCTTAAGACACCTCATCACACAAAGGAACCATATGGTGTGTGATTAGAGCTGCTTCCTCCTCAGATTACATCAGTCCTGATTGTAAAGATTCCCAATGCATATTTTGCTGCACAAATAGGGATGCAAGCCTTTCTCCTGGCCAAATTTCAGCTTGAACAGTTACATGATGCTTACAAGTATCAGAGAGGTAGCCATGTTAGTCTGGATCTGTAAAAGTGACAGAGTCTTGTGGCACCTTATAGACTAACAGATGTATTAGAGCATAAGCTTTCATGGGTGAATACCCACTTCGTCGGATGCATGTAGTGGAAATTTCCAGAGGCAGGTATAAATATGCAAGCAAGAATCAGGCTAGGGATAATGAGGTTAGTTCAATCAGGGAGGATGAGGCCCTCTTCTAGCAGTTGAGGTGTGAACACCAAGGGAGGAGAAACTGCTTTTGAGCTTTTGATGCTTACCTAAGTCCACTTCCTCCCTTAGTTTGAAGCTGTAGAAAGAAGTCTTAAGTTCCTCTCCTAAATGATTGTGGTTTTGCTGTTCATTGTTAAACAACTGCCACGTTGCACCAAGAAGTGGCTGCAATTCAGGAACTGGTGAAGTTGGCTTGTTTGCAAAGCATTTTGGGACCCTTCTGGATTGCAGATGCTATATAAATATTAGGTGTGGTGTATTGAAAAGTGGGTAAAAATTGCAAGCTGTCACATTAAATCCTAAAGGGTTGCCTGGTCCTACTTGCCCCTAAGGAAAGTGTGTGATCTATGTCCTCTGCAGAAAGCCAGCCTAGAGCAAGGTGCGGTGAGTTGGGCCTCTCTGCTTTAGGAAGCAGGTGGCTTTGTCTCTCTCTGTTTTGAGGTTCTTGTCTTAGGGTTCTGGATTCTAAAAAGTAAAGCAGTGTTACTTCACAACCTTCCTGAAAGAGCACTTTATGGTTTTTATCTATCTTTTTTGTGTGTATGCTGTGAACATAACCTAGGATATCAGATATTTTTGTTCAATATACGCTCTCCGCCCAAAGCACTGTGGTTAAGGAACAGCTTGCAAAAACAAAACAAAAAGAGATACTTTCTCACTCTTAGTCATCAGCTGTAGGAAGTGATGTGCTGGTGGAACCAGAGAGCTGATGCTTTTAGCTAATGATCTTGGACAACCTATTAACTCAGTAAAGCCGCTAGAACAGAAGGGGGGGGGCGGGAAATCACTCCTCATCACACTAAGCTAATCAGGTTTAGTGTGGGGAAATATGTAGGGGTCAGGGGGAGAAAATCAATGCCCCAACCCAGTCCACCAACAGCTGTCTATGATAACCCCTCTATGCAGAGATTCCCAAACACTAGTTCCAGCCATTGGCTCCTCCTCTGTCTTGTTCCTCTAGGTTCCTCTCTGCTCCATTGTATTCAGTACTGGTGCAAAGTCCATCTCAATGGTGCAAAGGGGGTGGAGAGGTCGGTCTCTCTCTCTCTCCTTAAAACTGCTCCAGTGAAGAACAAACCCTCTCTCTAGGCACTCTTTCTCCGAAACACAGTGGGAATGGCAGGTTCCCATTGCACATAGGTGATCTGGAAGTTACAGGCCGACACAAGGGGCTTCTGTGCCCTGTGTGTGGTGCTGAATCAGATGAGGGTCTGCACAAGAATGTGTGCTGCGGGGTGTGTGTGTGTGTGGGCGTCTATTGGCCGAGAACCCTACAGTGGGGTCACAACTGGCCACAACTACTTCTCCCTGTGGGCTATCTTCATCTTATTATTTATTTCTAGTGCAACTGTATGTTGAGGCCCCACTGGAGATCAGGATCCCATTGTTCCAGGCCCTGTAGATACACAGACAGAGCAAAAGGCAGCATCTGCCTTAAAGAGCTTATAGTCTAAAGAAAGGAAGTATTATGTGGTCTAATCATTAGCATACTGGATTGGCAGACATGGGTTATAGTCCTTCTCCCTACCCTGACCAGTTGTGGGACCTGGGGCAAGTCATTTCACTTCGCTGTTTCTCCTCCGACCCTTTGTCTTGTCTATTTAGACTGTAAGCCCTTCGGGGAAGGGGCTGCCTGCTACCATGTGTATGTCCAACACCTAGCACACTGGGGGCCTGTAGGTGCTGCCATAATAAATATTATCCCTATTCGCCAGGTGGGAAATGAGACACAGTAAAAAGACATTTTGCACAGGAAGACGATGGAAGAGGTGAAAATTGAACCCAGATCTGAGTCCCAGCTCTGTTTTAAACAGGAGACACCATTATCATAGCAGCTGATGCTTTTGTCCAGAGATTGCCCCAGCGCCTGCTCTCAGGGTACCAGGAACCAGATTTTTGTCCACACAACTATTGACATAATTCCCACCCAAGCATAGCTCACGGGGCGAGCATTTAAACCAAGCTATCTAAGCCACTGATAGCCTAACATGGTAAGAAGGTAGGAAATATGACATCTTTCTCAGTTTACACTGAATGTGTTGAGTTAGGGCTTCACTTACTGGTCGCAGTGGGTTATTTCTGCAGTCAGTGGAGCAGGCCATTTAGCTGTCTATGCATTTATAAAGGATGGCTACATTGCAAAATCTAGCAGCTCCTCAAGTTGTTCTCATTTGACCCAATGGACAGGGCACTATAGGAGACCTATGTTCAGATCCTGGGTCTCCTGGCTGACCTTGGGCAAGTCTTTATGGGGATAATGACACTGATCTCCTTTGAGGCAGATGGAAGGAAAAGTGCTATATAAGAGTTAGGCGTTATTATAAACCAACTGAAAACCACCGTAAAAGTTACTTACTGAGTGATGGATGAATGGATCAAAATTAAGTTCAAAATTAACTTCCATCGAAGCGTGGGTAGATGTGGTGACAATTAGAAGTAGGAAGCAGAAGACTTTAATGCCCAGGGACAGCATTTCACCCAATACTTTATTGCAGAACCTGAATGAAAAATACAGCAAAAGGTTAGGAATTTTTCTATCTCCTACCACATAACTTTGTCCTTCAACTCCCTTTCCCAGGGTATCCTAGCCCTAAAAGTCTCCCCAGCCTTTTTTGTGCTTGTAGTATTTCTCCCTAAAATGTGCCCAGCTCTGAGAGCTCTGCTTCCTGCCAAGGGAGAGAAAGTCAATCCTTTCATTGTTGTTATGCATACTGGGGAGCACCTAGAGGTGCTGTTCAGGGATTGGCAGGTGCTGTACACAATGGATAAAGGAAAAAATGGTCCCTGCCCCAAAGAGTCCCAGAGACAAGACGGAGCGTCTGGTTTTTACCAGCAAAGTGCTATGAGTGCCATTCTCATGATCAGCATAGCAGTTACTAGCTTGTTGAGACAGTGTGGTCTTATGGCTAGAGAAGTTGAGTGGGACTCAGGACTGCTGGGTTCTATTTCTGACTCTGCTGTGCACCCTTGTCTGAGTCACCTCACCTCTTGTTTTGCTTCTGTTTCATTTGCCACTCTTTGGATATGTCTATACTACCCGCCGGATTGATGGGCAGCTATCGGTCCAGTGGGGGTCGATTTATCATGTCTAGTCTAGACGCGATAAATCGACCGCCGAGTGCTCTCCCATCGACTCCTGTACTCCACCATCACGAGAGGTGCAGCCAGAGTCGACCAGAGAGAGGCAGCAGTCAACTCACCGCAGTGAAGACACCGCGGTGAGTAGGTGTAAATACGTCGACTTCAGCTACTTTATTCACATAGCTGAAGTTGCGTAACTTAGATCGATTTCCCCCCACCCCCGAGTTTAGACCAGGCCAAGTTTTGTTTATTTAGACTGCAAGTTCTTCAGGACAGAGACTGTTTCTTACTCTGTGTGTGTGTGTGTATGTGTTTGTACAGCACCTCGCACAATGGAGCCTCTAAGCATTACTGTAATAACAACAGTAATGTTCAGGAACAGTGAGGAGTTTCAAAAAGGTCTCAGCTTCAAGCTAGAGTTTATATTCACCCTTATGTAAAGGATGAACGTAAGGCCAATGCACCACTTTCAATGCGGTATGTGTCCGGATCTTCTTCCTAGACAAGGAGGAAATGAGCCAGCTTTCCTAGAGAAGCCATTTGTAAAATAGAGAAGGACGGCATTGTGAGGGGCAGGAACAAAACTCACTCCCAGTATAAAGGGACAGGATGTGAATGAAGATACAACAATTAAAACCCAGCAATTTTTCAGATTTCTAACACCAAGTTTGTTGAGTTCATTTAATCAAAAAATTGGAAAAACGTCAAGGAATTTTTTTTGTACAAACGTTTGTTTCCTTCTAAAGGCTCTTTTCATGGGGGTGGGGGGAAAGCTTTTCTATGAAAAAAATGAGCAGCTTATTTTCTTGCTTACACCAGTTTACATCTATACGAACTCCACTGACTTCAATGGCCTTACTCCTGCTCTACGCTGGAGTAAGCAAGAGGAGAATCAGTGTAATCGTAATGAGTTTGGAGCTATTGGGCCAAATTCTGCTCTTTTGTTGTTGTTGTTTACTGTTTGCATTACTGTTGTACCTATGAAGCCCAGTCAGGGACCAGAGACCCATTGTGCAAAGTCCTGTACAAACACAGAAAAAAAGACAGTCCCTGTTCCAAGGGACCTACTATCTAAGTATAAGAAAAGAGACAACAAATACACCTCTACCCCGATATAATGTGACCTGATATAACACGAATCCGGATATAATGTGGTAAAGCAGCGCTCCGAAGGCACTTGTTTGATAATTTAATAAGTGGGCAATGGACATTGGCATCATGGGCCAATTGGCAGCAGGAGCTGACATTTCCATAGCAAATGAGAGATGGTAGGTAGGTTAAGGATAAGCTGTGAGGGGGGGCCCTGAAAGCGAAGTCAAGTAGCTTATGTCGGACCCAACAGAAAAGGCCAACCAGCAGAAGGATGCAAAGAGAGGGGAGACACGGTCAAAGTGTCAGGCTACAAAAATGATCCTTGTAGCAGCCTTCTGAGTGGATGTGAGGGGGCAAGATTGCATTTGTCAAGGCCAGAGGGAAGGATGTGGCACTAATTGCAGTGTCAGATGACGAGAGCCTGGAGGACAGTTTGAGCTGTGTGGATGTATAGAAAAGGCTGTATCTTGGTGGTGTTCTGCAGAAAGAAGATTTAGACGTAGCCTGGTATCATGACAGAGATCTGAGCTGAAGATGTGGCCAGGTGATGGGCCTGAATGACAGGCAGGATGGTGGTGCTGTCCATAGGGCTTGAGAAAGGAGGATGAGGGAGGGTTTGGGGAGAAAGATTACAAGCTCTGTTTTAGCCATGTTGAGCTTGAACTGACATCCAGGAGGAGAAGTCAGCGAGACAGGCTGAGGCTTTAGTTTAGACAGAAGGAGGCAGGCCTGCAGTACAGAGGTAGATCTGTGAGTTGTCAGCACAGAGAGGGCAGTTCAATTTGTGTGTGTGGATGACATTGCTCAGGGATAAGCTGTAGATGGAGAAGAGAAGGGACCAAGGGCAGAGCCCTGAGGAATCCCTACAGAAAGCTGGAGGTGGGGATAAGGAGGATCCTCTGAAGCATTTGATGAAGGAGTGATTAGAGAGGTAAGCAGAGAACCAGGAGAGGACTGAGCCACAAAAGCCAGAGAACAAGATTTCAAGAATAAGACCATGGCTGGCTGTGTTGAAGTGGCTGACAGGTCAAGGAGGATGAGGGTGGAGAACGAGTTCTGAGATTTAGCTAGGAAGAGGTCATTACAGCCTTTGGTGAGAGTGGTTTCAGTGGAGTGCTAGGATTAACAGCTGCGTTAGAGAGGGTCTAAGATGGAACTGGAGGAGAACTCCAGACAGTGATTGTACGTAGTGCAGTCCATGAGCTTAGAGATAGAAGGGAGATGGGGAAGTGGTTGGCGAGGCAAATGGGGGCCAAGGGAGGTTAAGATGGGAGGACTACAGCATGTTTGTATGGGGAGGGGAAAGCCAGGGGAGAACGAGAGGTTCGGAAAAGAGTAAGGGAGCGGATGCGAGTGGGCATGGGGGAGACCAGGAGACAGGATGGGGTCACAGGGGCACATGGACAGATTACATTAGGAGAGCAGCCAAGAAACTTCTGTGTCTGTGACAGGGAAGAAGGAGGAGAGAGTTGTAGGAGGCGAAGGGGGAAGGCGGGCAAGTGAGGGGAGGGGGAGTTTGTGTCCTGTTTTGCCCATTTTCTCTTGGAACAAATTGGCGAGATCCTGTGTGGAGAGAAAGTGGAGGCAGGAAGAGCAGAGGGTTTGAGGAGTGAGTCAAAGGTGGTAAAAAGGCAGCTGGGATTGCAGGTATGAGATCTGATTAAGGAGGAGAAGTGGACTTGTTTAGCTAGGAAGATAGCAGAACTGAAGGAGGAGAGAATGAATCTGTAGTGTAGGAAGTCAGGCTGGTCATGGGATTTCTGCTTGAGATGCTCCTCGGTGTGAGGGCAGGAGCAGAGGAAATGGATGCTGGAGGAGAGCCAGTCACATTGATGTAAATCCAGAGTAACTCCACTGGAACCGCTCATAATGGGGTTACTTTGGTAAAACAGAGGTGGGGCCAGTGATGCTCAACTATATGGACCCACTTGCCATTCTGTCCTATGGATGGCGAGGAGCTACTCTCCCGAGTGGATCCTTCTCCCCAGACCCCATGGAAATCCTTAATGCACAGCCCAGTGCCTCATGCTGTGCACCAATACCAGGATTTAAAGCAGCATCCCTCACACCAAGCCGGAACCGCCGTTCAATGCTGATTCCAGGGGAAGAGTGCCCCCTGCTGACTAACGCACCCCACTACATGAAATGTTAGGAAGGTGTTTGGACTCTCCCATCCCGCTGTCAGGCCCACCACACCCTGTGGCTGCAGGCCAGACAAATCCACATGGAAACATCTGCACTCTTTATAGTACTTTATGAAAGACACTCTGTAGTCTGCATGCAGATTCTATGAGTCCATACTCCCAAACTCTTTGAAGTCTATGAAGTATGGGGGAAATGTACGCTGTTAACTGTAGGCACATTCATAAATCCTCAAAACATAGAAGAGAAGAATATTTATTATTATTACTACTAATAATACTTAATGATTTGTATTGTTGTGGCACGCAGTGGTCAGGGCTCCATGTGATATATAAACATATAACAAAGAGACATCCCATGCTCTGAAGAGCTTACAGTCGAAACAAACCACAGGTGGATAAAGCAAACAGATGGTGAGAGGAAACAATGAACCAATACTGATCATCATGAAAAATAGCGGTCGCTCTGAGCATAGATAGTGCCTTGTGAAATTTTGCATTCCCCATTGCTCCATTCACAATCTTGTGTGCAACTGCAAACACTCTAGGTCAGATTCTTTCCCCAAATACATCATCAGGGCAGCCACACAACTAAGAGCAAGTGTCCCATTAGCTGTATCTTTAGTAGGGGCCTTTAGTAGCTTGCCAAAGGAGACATGCGTTAATTGTGTTGCATCTGAAGAAGTGGGTTTTTTACCCACGAAAGCTTATGCCCAAATAAATCTGTTAGTCTTTAAGGTGCAACCAGACTCCTTGATGTTTTTGTGGAAACAGACTAACACAGCTACCCCTCTGCTACTAATTGTGTTATTACTCAAACATAAATATTTATTTATGTATTAGGTAAACAGTGAGGTGTACATTTTAATTATACAGTATATCTAAACAGGTTTCTAAATTTATCTTTTAATTAAACAAATTGTTTCAGTGCAGGATGGTACAAAGAGCTTTCATATGCTTTCTTGCTTGCATATGAAAGTGTAGTAAGAAAGATTATTTTCCTGCTTAACAAGCGCATTGTTTTGATATTCTCTATTATAATGTTTCCTTCCAATACATTACATTTTATAGCATGCCATTAATAACCATAGATCTAAAATTCCCGGGATTACACCAAATCTGAAATTAAGCAAAAATTAAGGCAATGGTATACAAGCAAGTTAATAGTGCTATTGGTTATCACAGCAAAAGTTGCCTGTCACATCATATCTTTTGTGCTGGGATAGCATGAAATGAAACTTAGCACAAAAGTATTATTTCTGCAAAACATGAAGCTTCTTTCTCAAGCAGCCTGTTGGGTCTGTGGTAATGCCTCTGTAGGTTTGTGTTTCAAGGTAGCTTTTAAGTGATCTCAGCAGTGATGGTGTTGTATATGTACATTATAAAAAAACAGTGGATAGAGGTAATAAAACTTCTCTGAGCCACTGTGTCAGCATGACACATATAGTGAAAGAGACTAATGCCCTTGGAGACTGAGAGCATGATGGGAGAACATAGTAAACTTCAGTAATTTCTTTCTTTCTTCTTTCCCCTACCCCAGACATTCCCTGACCCCCAGAGTTGTTTAGATCTAACTGTGCTTAGTCTTGCCCCAAAGGCAATTAAAACAAGGTCTAAACAATCTCTAACCCCTTTAATTTTGGGTTCCCTAGTCCTTCCTACTTCCTCTCACAAACTTTCTTTCTGTGTTTCTCGCATTGTGAAGGCAGGCAACTAAAGTCCTAACAGAGTTGGGCAGAAAGTGATTTCCTGAACAAAATTTCTGCAAAACCAAAAAGTTGCGTCTGTCAGAATTTCCAGCAAAACATGGCAGCTGTTCACTGCAAAACCGGGAACTAGAAACATGAGCTCCTTTTTGATTTTCAGCAACCAACACTGATAATCCAACAACATATCCAACATTTTCAAGAAAAGCCAGACAGTTTCCACCCATTAGAACAAACCCCCAATTTTAGGTTGAAAAAATTTTTGGTGGGAAATATTCAACCAGCCCTCACTCCAAGGTTGATGCAGATGCCTTGGCTGGAAAGGTGTCTGTACTCTTTCATCCGCACCATCTGTAAGCTGCAACAGCTCATAAAGCAAGAAAGACCCAACGTTGCTGCCAGCTCTGTCTCCTGCACTACAGCATAGAGGTTTGCTGTCAAGTCACTGGCTGAAAACAAATTTGGCTTGAGGATACAAAATAACCATAGAAATCATACACCAGGGAACCAACCTGAGCTGGGAGAGGATAGTCTGACTTTCCATGAGCTGAGAGCCGCTCTTCTTCATTCCCAACTTCGGAGAGTTTGTCAGAAGCGTCGCTGAGTCTTTAAAGTGCCTCTTACAAACCCAGCCTAATGATTCTTTCAGATGAAAAGGCTGTAAATGAAACCCAGGTGTGTAATCTGCTTTACCTGTCCGGTTTTCCCTGGGGAAAGCTCCCTGAATCCAACTCACGCTTCCACTAGCTGTCTGCCTGCTCCCAGTGCAGGATGTTCAATGAACTGGCCGGGTTGTCGTTACTGCATGGAGCATGGCTGGGGTTTGTGGCTGGGACTCCTTTCGAAGCAACCTGAGTGGCACTGTTATAGTAGACAACACACCAGGCATTTTAAGGCGTTGTTTCCTGGTACCTCTTACCAAGTAACTATTATTTTTTTCCCTACACGTGACCCAAGTCTCCAGCCCCTTTTCTGCACATTGCTCCAGCAAGTGGCCTAACTTGTTCTGCCAGCATTACTCATACTGTTTGTTTGGATTAAACAGTGTCATGAAAGTGGTAACTAATCTGACAAACATGAGGGCTGGCCAGCTGCCCTTGGGTGCTCTTCTTTACGAAATTGCAATGGAATGATATTTACCACCTTGGATTTAATCGCCAAGGGGAAAGAATATGAAAGTTACTCTGATATGCCAGCAGGCCGGTTGCTTTTCAGAGATTCACAGAGTTCGAGCAGCCCCATATGTAACAGGAATATTTACAGGTACATGATACATAACAGCATAATTGCAGGCTGCGATGCACTACTGTCAGCAAAGCCTATGTTTAACAATGGCCTAACCCCAGCCTTCCCAGGGGCTCATGCTTTTAGGGAACAGGTTGCCAGGTGCTTACAAAGCTCTGCCTAATGTATACACAAAATGCAACTTTGTAACTGGACTCCAAGTTCATTTCATAAGCACCTGTGAAAAAAACTGCACCATTAAATCCAATGTCAAAGCATCGGGTACGTACTCAACAGGAGATGCCAGGGCTGGTGGCCAGTCACGCCTCCTAATCAGACTGCTAAGTGGTTTTTTCCTCGCCTCATTCATAATTTACAGTCACACCGCCGGAGGCTGTTATCATGCCAGATTTTACAACTTCAGACAGATCTGGCTGGGTCACTATTTGGATGGGGGAAGCCAACAGAAATTTCATGCGCTGCAGGAAGGGTTGTTAACGAGTCAGTAGGTGATAACCTGGTCTCTGAGTCAGCTGGTATTATTTGTAAGCATTTCTGCAACAGTCACCGGGCCAAAGATTATAACTGGTCGTGCTGGGTGCTGCACAAACACAGATAACGTGACAGTCTCAGCCTTAGAGAGCGTAAACTGAAAAAGTGCAAGCACAGAGGAAAGGCTTGCACATACCAGCAAGGGAGCATGGAGTGGTTTAGCCCAGCTTTGTTAGTTTCACGGTGTGCTAGTGTTGGGAATTAATAGTGAACGGAATGCTCAGCGTGGCATTTGGGAACACAGCGCTGCCGACAGCCCCTACCTTCACCACTGTGCAAACCTGGGGCAGTTTCACTGTCGGGAGCAATAGTAACCTGCCCTCCATGCTCTGTGAGCCCAGTCAGAAGGGTCAGGTGGGCAAATTGCAGCATGGCCGCTGTGACTGCAGGGTTGCCAGGGGCGGAGGAGGTTAAGGGACTGGTCTAGAAGGGCAGCCAAAGTGGTTGCTCGGAGAGCTGTAAGGTTGGGAATGGCTTTCCCCATGAACATTTGGGTACCATACATGGGCGAGAGGCCCCATTGCTTGCCTCCAAGGGTGGTGCGTAACGGAGGCCGAGAGAGGCTAAGCCTCCACAAACCTCATATTGCCGGGAGGGGGGGCAGTGGAGGATTTGGGGCCCCTGGAAAAATCTCCTGCTTCCAGCCGTGGCCCCAGGGCTGCAGTGGGGTCACAGAGCTTTTCTGGTCTCGGGGCTGCAGCACTGGAGCAGGGGGAAGGAGTGAGCAAGGGGCGGGGCCTCGGCGGGAAGAGGCGGAGTGAGGGCAGAACAGGGATAGGAACAGAAGCAGGGCCGTGGGGGAAGGGGCAGAATGGGGGAGGGACTCCGGGCTCGGCACTCCACTTTCTGAGGGGGAAGCAAAGGGAAGCCACAAAGGCAGTCATGCAACCCTCCCCAGCAGCGTGTTTTGGGTGCCCAGGGCAGCCAGCAGAGAGGTCAATCTCTGTGAGGGAGGGGGCGGGAGTGGGGAAGAGCCGGCTGGTGGCTCCTACCCTGTGCTGGGCTCAGCTGCTAGTTGCAGCTGGGCTGGGAAGGATGGGACTTCCTCTTCCCCTGCACGGCATCCAGGGCCGGGTCAGACCCACCCCCAGATTTCTACCCCAGCTGCAGGAAGCTCTTCAAAGTCCCCCACCACCATCGTCCCCGCATGCTTCCTGCACCCATTGTTCCTCAGCTGCAGGGGGAGGGATCCCCGTACAGGGAGCTGCTCCTACATCTGCTCAATCCCCATGCATCCAATCATAGAATCATAGAATATCAGGGTTGGAAGGGACCTCAGGAAGTCATTCTGGTCCAACCCCCGCTCAGAGCAGGACCCAATTAAATCCCCAATTAAATCATGCCAGCCAGGGCTTTGTCAAGCCTGACCTTAAAAACTTCTAAGGAAGGAGATTCCACCACCTCCCTAGGTAACGCATTCCAGTGTTTCACCACCCTCCTAGTGAAAAAGTTTTTCCTAATATCCAATCTAAACCTCCCCCACTGCAACTTGAGACCATTACTCCTTGTTCTGTCATCTGCTACCACTGAGAACAGTCTAGAGCCATCCTCTTTGGAACCCCCTTTCAGGTAGTTGAAAGCAGCTATCAAATCCCCCCTCATTCTTCTCTTCCATAGACTAAACAATCCCAGTTCCCTCAGCCTCTCCTCATAACTCATGTGTTCCAGTCCCCTAATCATTTTTGTTGCCCTCCGCTGGACTCTTTCCAATTTTTCCACATCCTTCTTGTAGTGTGGGGCCCAAAACTGGACACAGTACTCCAGATGAGGCCTCACCAGTGTCGAATAGAGGGGAACGATCACGTCCCTCGATCTGCTGGCAATGCCCCTACTTATACATCCCAAAATGCCATTGGCCTTCTTGGCAACAAGGGCACACTGTTGACTCATATCCAGCTTCTCGTCCACTGTAACCCCTAGGTCCTTTTCTGCAGAACTGTTGCCGAGCCATTCGGTCACTAGTCTGTAGCGGTGCATTGGATTCTTCCGTCCTAAGTGCAGGATCTGCACTTGTCCTTGTTGAACCTCATCAGATTTCTTTTGGCCCAATCCTCCAATTTGTCTAGGTCCCTCTGTATCCTATCCCTACCCTCCAGCATATATACCTCTCCTCCCAGTTTAGTGTCATCTGCAAACTTGCTGAGGGTGCAATCCACACCATCCCCCAGATCATTTATGAAGATATTGAACAAAACCGGCCCCAGGACCGACCCTTGGGGCACTCCGCTTGATACTGGCTGCACACTAGACATGGAGCCATTGATCACTACCCGTTGAGCCCGACAATCTAGCCAGCTTTCTATCCACCTTATAGTCCATTCATCCCCAGCCCATATTTCTTTAACTTGCTGGCAAGAATACTGTGGGAGACAGTGTCAAAAGCTTTGCTAAAGTCAAGGAACAACACGTCCACTTCTTTCCCTTCATCCACAGAGCCAGTTATCTCATCATAGAAGGCAATTAGATTAATCAGGCATGACTTGCCCTTGGTGAATCCATGCTGACTGTTCCTGATCACTTTCCTCATACTCAGCCCCTCCCATCGTGCCTCACCTCCCCCTGCACTGAGACACCCCCTCCAATAAGCCCCACTCCCCCTACACCTGGACCACCCTGACAAGCCACCCACACCCAGATGCCCACCCCACTGAGCCCCAACCAGCTGAACCTGGATCCCCACTCCACTGAGCCCCACTCCCCCAGCATCTGGTATCCCCACTGAGCTCCCCCCCAGACCCCATCCTGCTAAGCTCTATCCCCTCACACACACACGTGGTGTATCTGCCACAGAGGTGCATGGCCCTGGGGTGTTTCTCGGGCAGGCCTGGTCCTTGCACTGTGTCAGGGTTGGGTGCAGCATCACCACTGAGTCTGTGTCCCGGGGCGGGAGGAGCTGCACAGTGATCTCCCACCTCTGTGCAGCCAGTGGCCTGTGCTCCCTAATGCCATGCTGGAGCCTCCACATTTATTTGACTAATAAATTTTGCAAAATTTTGCAGAATTTTAAAATATTGTGAGCAGAATTTTTATTTTTTTTTGGTGCAGAATGCCCTCAGGAGTATCCATGCAATCCTTGCACCCAGAAGAATGCAAAAACTATGATTGTGATGGGCCCTTACATGGAGGTTGTATGGCGAGCGACTGTTTCATGCACCTCTCCAAGTACACCCCACATCCCCACAGTGGATCATCATAATCTGATAAAGTGAGGGTATAGCCCACTGACTCACCCTACTCCTTCTTCCTCACTGAGAACACTTCAATCTCCCTGGACACTCAAAAACAGACTCCAACAAGAAACTGCAGAACTGGACACCATCAAATTAGGCCTGAATAAAGACTGGGAGTGGATGGGTCACTAAAAAAAGTAATTTTCCCTCTGCTGATACTCACACCTTCTTGTCAACTGTTGGAAATGGGCCACCTTGATCGCATTCGCCTTGTTAGCACTACAAAAGTAATTTTCCCTCCCTTGGCATTCACCCCTTCTTGTCAATTGTTGAAAATAGGCCACTTCCACCTTAACTGAATTGGCTCGTTATCACTGACCCCCCACTTGGTAAGGCAACTCTCATCTTTTCATGGGCTAGAATATATATTCTGCTTACTGTTTTTTTCACTCCATGCATCTGATGAAGTGGGTTTTAGCCCACGAAAGCTTATGCCCAAATAAATTCCTTAGTTTCTAACATGCCACAAGGACTCCTCGTTGTTTTTAGTGTTGTCTGAGTAGTGCTGGAACATTATGAGCTCATTCCTACAAGCGCCGAGTGCCCTCATCTCCCATCAGCCTCAATAGGGATTGCCAGCATTCTGCGCCTACGCCAGCAGTCTCAGCTATGCGAACGGTGGCCAATGTTCTGATTTCAATGAGGCTGTCCATTCATTATTGGAGATGCCCATCACCACGTATCTGGGCCCCTCTCGGCTACCATGCTTCTTGCCCCTGGCAGTTCTTGAGCTATTTTCCCTCTCAGACACCTATGGGGAAAAGTCTATGGTGCCAGCACCTGAGGGGAAAGAAAAGCAGGGAGAAAGGAATTAGGAGAAGCTGGAGACGTAAGGCCAGATTTTTAAAGGCATGGCGGTACCTAAACATGCAGATAGGCACCTACAAGGTTTTTCAACAATGCCTCTGTACCTAACTCTCCAAGAAATTGAAAAATTAAAATAATCACACTAGGCGCCTAAATGCCTTTAAAATCTGGCCCTTACTACACAAAGGGTTGTGAGTGCGGGGGGAGGGGGTCAAAAAATTTTAGCTGAAGCTGAAGCTTTTCTCTTGCCTAAAAATGCAGGTTTGGGTTGACTGCAACATTTCATGCACAGGTGCCAGATTGGGGAAATTGGCTTAGTTAAAAATCAACACACCAAAAGTTTTCGAAATATCAGAATGACCCAGTTTGATGTTTCTAAAATGAAATGTTTTGATTTTCCAGGCTAGCGTCATAAGGGGACGTAGGCACCCTCCACAAAAGCAATGAGGTGAAAAGAGTGGATCCCCTCTTATGGTCAATAACACTGCAGTTAGGACACTCAGGGGATGTGGGAGATCCCGGTTCAAGTCTCTGCCCTAGAGTGTGGGTTTAACCCTTTGTCTCCCACATCCCAGCTGAATGCCCTAACCACCGGGCTCTTGGGTACAAGGAGCACATGGGCATCACTTTCTCCTTAATTTCCTTTCTTTTTCTTTTTTTTTTAAGCTAAAAATGCCTGAAATTGACATTACATGTTTCATTTTGGAACGAATGAACCCTTACTTTTGTGCTGAAATGAATTTTGTTCCTACTTTCTGAGTCACTGAAAAATTTAAAAAAGAAGGCCTTGTGGCACCTTAGAGACTAACAAATTTATTTGAGCATAAGCTTTCGTGAGCTACAGCTCACTTCATGCTGAAATAAATTTGTTAGTGTCTAAGGTGCCACAAGTCCTCCTTTTCTTTTTGCGGATACAGACTAACACGGCTGCTACTCTGAAACCTGAAAAATTTTAAAAAATGTTAGTTTGGGGTTGACCCAAAACTTTTTTTTTTTTAAATAAAGTTTGGACTTGCCCGTGAACTGAAACATCGGTTAGTCGCTCAGCGCTTGCTGTAACTGGCCATTGGATATAGAGATCGGATTTACAGCTGGTGTCATTCTGCATAGCCCATTTGGTGTCAGTGGAGGTACACTAGGATCTGGCCCAAGGTCTTTAAATCTACCAGCATCAACTTTGCATTTGTTCTAAGAGACCAGATTTCCGGAGCCGAAAGCCATAATTTAAGTGCTAACTTTCTTTAGTTGTCCACAGTTCTTTCCTGTCTGCCAATATGGAGTGGCTTTGCCTCCATGCTATTATTCATTGCCCAAAACATGATTTTTGACAGGGGTAGAATATGACTGGTGAGCAGATGTTTGTTTCAAACAGAAAACACACAATGACCGTAAGAAACACACGCCCATGTACAACAATAATTCATGGGAGAATTTGCTGCAAGGGTAGGTGGGGGAAATTGCACTGACTTTAGATAACGCATCTCAGTGAGACTAACATAATATAAACAAATATTAATCAAGGATTCCAGACTCAACCACTTGATGATAAGGATTCAGGGGGTAAAAAACAGGCTGTGACTCACTTTTCTGCTCTGACTTTTTGCAAATGAGCACACGGGATCTGATTATGACTCTAAAAGAAAAGGAGTACTTGTGGCACCTTAGAGACTAACCAATTATTCCAGTTTTATGCCACTGTAATGACAGTTGCCTGCACAGCCCTGTAGTGCAATGCTGTGGCGAAAAGGGCTAATGCGATCCTTGGATGTACAGAAAGGGGACAGTCAAGTAGAATCATAGAATATTAGGATTGGAAGGGACCTCAGGAGGTCATCTAGTCCAACCCCCTGCTCAAAGCAGGACCGATCCCCAACTAAATCATCCCAGCCAGGGCTTTGTCAAGCCTGACCTTAAAAACCTCTAAGGATGGAGATTCCACCACCTCCCTAGGTAACCCAAGTAGGGAAGTGATCTTTGCCTCTGAACATATCATGGATAAGCCGCTAGTGTGTCCAGCTCTGGTGTCCACAATTCAAGAAGGATGTGGAAATACTAAAGAAAGTTCAAAGGAGGGCCACAATAATGACCCGGGGGCTGGAAAACAAGGCTTATCATGTGAGGCTTAAGGAGTTTAAGCCATTCAGCTCATCAACGAGAAGCCTGAGATGTGACTTGATCACTGTATGTAGGTCCTTACACATAGAAAAGAGATCTGATAGCAGGGCCACGGTGGGGTGGCAGAGGAGGAGAGCGTCTCAACCTTGTTGACAAAGGCGTAACAAGATCCAGTGGCTGGAAGCTGAAGTTAAATAAATTCAACCTTGAAATAAGACAGTTTCTTAGCAGTGGGAGCAATTAAACATTTGAACAAGGAGGAACTGAAGTCATCATCATTTGGAGGTGTTAAGATGAGATTAGATATCATTTACTTTAATGCAGTTTCTGGAAGAAATTCAACAGCCTATGTGTGTGGGCTAGGATAGGAGGGGGTTTGGGCTGGATTTGTTTTCACCTCCATCTAAAGCACCAGAGCTGCCCCAGTTGGAGTTGTGACACTGGTCAGGGTGGGCCAGTGCTCTGTGGTGGTACAGAGAATTCTCTTTCTAGATGCTTGGCTGGTGCATCTTGCTCACGTGCTCAGGGTCTGACAGATTGCCAGCAGTCTGAACGAATTTCCACCCAGGTCAGATTGGCAGGGACCTTAGGGTTTTTTTCACCTTTCTCTGCAGCATGGAGCATAGTTCTTCTGCTGGGATCATCTGGGCATAGCTCACCTAAACAATTCCCAGGCCTTGCAGGGATTATTGACACTGACAACACCTCAGTCTCTCCCTGTGGCACAGAATAGTTTTGTCTCTGGAGGTCTGAAATGCTTTAGTCTATTGAAAGTCATTGGACTTAATAGGCATGTACCTGTGTAAAATGTAATGGCCTGTGAAGTCAGATTACACGACGTAAGGCTGCTTCTGGCCTTAAACTCTGTGGAACTATAAATTATTTAGTTATTTAGTTAATTATGCAAGTGGAACAGCAGCAATTTAGACAACGGACTTAGTTTGAGAAGTTATGCTGTCATAAACCTAGTGGTGAATCAGGCCCCAATGTTTTAGGAATATGCATGGTGAGTATTAAACAAGACCATGATGACCATGCATGGTGCTGTGCAGACCCAGTATTCATAGTGCTACTTAGCAGGGACAGGCAGTTGAATTTGCCTAATTCTCAACTCAGCATGTACGCTGTGGCTTAGAAAGTTTCTCTTCGACT
This sequence comes from Chelonia mydas, assembly GCF_015237465.2. Classification (NCBI taxonomy): domain Eukaryota; kingdom Metazoa; phylum Chordata; order Testudines; family Cheloniidae; genus Chelonia; species Chelonia mydas. The sequence goes on from NC_057851.1 coordinate 14,847,996, forward strand.
TGCATATGGAGCTGGGTAGGAAATGATTTTAGAGATTTTTGCAAAAATTTCCCATTCCAGATCAGGCAAAAAAGTCAAATTCATAAAAATGTTAGTGAGCTGATAACGAAAAAAAAAGCAGTCAGATTGGGGCCATTAAACCATTTCATTTTGCTGTCAAAACATTTTGTTTTGATAATTTTTTTAACTATAAATTAGTTTCCTTAAATTTCTAAACTAAAAAAGTAGTTTTGACCCAAAACCCAACACTTTTTCATTTAGAAAATGTCAAAATTTTCCATCTAGGCAATTTTGAAGCTTTTTTCTCAATTTCTCCAAAGAGGAAATTCATCAGAGTTGACCTTTTCCCACAGACCATTTTGATTTTGACAAATTGGCACTTCTGGATGAAAAAACATTAAGTTGAAAACTTCCCAGTCAGCTCTACTTGCGAGTTATTGGGCTTATTTTCCATTGAAGGAAACTGTGAAAAAAAGAGCAGGGAGGGGAAAAAAACAAACAAAAATAGGATGAGAAATGGCAGGCATTATTCTATCCTATTTAGGTTCTTACACCTTGCCCCTCACCATGGTATCTGAACACAACTTGTTCGGGAGCGCTCTAGAAGAGCACGTCATCCTTCTTTGGCACAGGCTCTTCTCTGCTGGCTATTGTGATTGGAGAGATGTAACTTTCTCTTCCCCTCCTTGTAACATTCTGGGGTTTCTAGAGGTGTTGGCTGGCCCGGCATCTCCCAGTCCTTGTGCTCAGGAAATGTAAAGACCGGGAGCATCATGGCCCACGTGCATGAGCACAAAGAAGTTTGAGAACCTCTCATTCTCTCTCCCCTCATGTGCACACTGAGGGCCCTAATCTAATAACATCCACTGAAGTCAAACTTCCATTGACTTCAATGTGTGTTGGCTCATGTCCCTGTAGTGAGCCAGGCACAAGCTACTCCTACACACTGGAGTCCTAGAAAGCCCAATGACTGGATGCTTCCTGCTTGTTGAGCCTTTTTAACCATCTGTTTATTTTCCTGTTATCCCCATGGGAGGTGCTGAAATGATACAAATGCAGCTGGCTCTGGCTAGCTTTGTAGGAAGTAGCTGAATTGGCTTGATTTTTACATAACCTACTCTGAAGGGTGGAGGAGTTTCCTGCACAAAAGAGCAGCCTGTTACTCCTAGCAACCAGAATTTAAAGTCCAAAACATTGGTCCAGTGCCTTCCACATACTCAAGTTCTGCCTGAAATAGTACAGAGTAGCTTGGATATGGTGAATACGGTCACAGCATTTCCAACGGGTTAAGCCAAGGCTGTTGTATTCTCATGATCTTTTTATGCTATCAAAGCTGTTGGTTCCGTCTTAGTCATTGGCCTTTGGTACATGGTTAGCTAGTGATTCACGGCTGTGTTACTGTAGTTTTATGCCCACGTAACACCACTGAGAATAAGCCTGGTTCTGGAACATAAGGCATGTCTACACAATATGGCAGTGAGGGCTACTGTGGTGGGATTTCTAAAGTGCACTCACATATTGGGCACTAGTTGGGCTGTGTAGACCCTGCTGGTGTGCACTAAACGTTCACTAGTGCTCTTTAATGTAGTACTGTTTGAAAAGGAGTGACATTAAGGAGTGCTAGGGAACATTTAGTGCACACCAACAGGGTTTCGGTGGAGCAATTAGTGCCCAGTATGTTAGTGCGTGTTAAAAATCACATTCCTGTAGTGAAAAGAAAAGGAGTACTTGTGGCACCTTAGAGACTAACCAATTTATTTGAGCATGAGCTTTCGTGAGCTTTCACGAAAGCTCATGCTCAAATAAATTGGTTAGTCTCTAAGGTGCCACAATTCCTTTTCTTTTTGCGAATACAGACTAACACGGCTGTTACTCTGATTCCTGTAGTGCACATTACTGCACCATGTAGACAAGCCCCGAGGCTCCCGTGGAGTAAAAGTGCAGGAGTTTAAAAGGCAACATCTTTGTGTGAAGACCACCATCGTGGCCATCACACCATTGACCCAGACACCTCCAGAGCTAAAAGCATGAGCTGCTTCAGCTGTACCTGGGGCTAGACCAATTCATGACCTCTGTGGATTGGGGATCTCTAACACACACTCACCAGTGGGCTACATTTGCTCTTTGTAAAGGGTTTGAGTCAGCAGAGTCCTTGGAATCTGAACGGAGTAAGCCAATGACATTACTCTGTTGTAAAACTGGAATAACATAGTAGTGACCGAACTGCTCATTTCATTTATGTGGGGCTAGATCTTCTGCTGGTGTAAAGGGATATCACTCCAGTCAGGCTGCCTGCTGCTAAGACTGGTGCAACTCCACCTGTGTTAGTGATATTGGGAGCCCTAGCACAGACATCTGGCTGTAGGCACTACTTAAAGCCTGGTGGCAATTAGACCGGCTATGAGCAGGATTAGAGATCAGGGTGCTTAAAACAGTTCTGGGAGCCAGTAGTCCATCAGTACTAGGGGTCCTAGCATTGCCCATCACTTTGACCATCTCAACCCTCTCTTTGCATCCCTCCACTGGCTCCCCCTCCTCCAGCACATCAAACATAAGCTGCTTGTCTTCATTTTAAGGCCCCTCATGACTAGGCTTCTACCAAATTCACAGCTGTAAAAAATGGACTGTGAAATCTGGTCTCCCCTGTGAAATCTGGTGGTTTGGGGGCTTTTGCCCTATAAACTATGAGGTAAAGTATACAAAAGTACTAGGGCTGTCAGGCAATTAAAAAACTTCATCATGATTAATCGCAGTTTTAATCGCACTGTTAAACTATATTCAAATACCATTTATTTAAATATTTTGGGGTTTTCTATATTTTCAAATATAGGATCAGAGCTGGGGGCTCCCAGCGCCCATCGGGGCGAGGGCCTCCAGCCACTCTCGGGATTTAGGGTGTGGGGCTCCAGCCCCTCCTGCCACCCAGGAAGCTGAGGACTGCTCCAGACCCTCTGCCACCTCCAGAGCTGGGGCTCCTCCCCACCTCCCTGCTGCCAATACCTCCTGCCCCACCATTCGTTTTGATTTCAGTTAATCGCAGGTGTTAAAGGCAATTAATTGACAGCCCTGAAAAGTACACAGCGTTTCTCAAACTCAACTCAGAAGGGGGTCAGAAGCCTCAACTCAAAAGGGGGTCATGGTATTGCCACCCTTACTTCTGCACTGCCTTCAGAGCTGCATGGCCAGAAAGTGGCAGCAGCAGGCCGGGCACCCATCTCTAAAGACGCAAGGGTGGCATAGTGGGGGGGGGTCATCACTTTTTGGGGGACGGCTGTCACAGCCTGAAATATTTTCAAAGGGGATCCCAGCAAAAAAAAAAGTTTGAGAACCCCTGATTTAGCAGACTCCCTTATCCAGGGCGACTTACAAATGTAACCGCAGTAGTAACATGCTGTATGCATACAGTATGATCACATCTGTGCAATTTGCTATTTATGCCATGACGAACTCACGAAAAATGTGTGATTGCTCTGTCATTTAAGTAGATCCCAACTCACGACCTATCCCCACCCTAGTTACCATCTCTTATTCTCTACTGAGAGGTCGCTCCCGCCTCTGATCGGCAGGACCGGCTCTAGGCACCAGCAAAGCAAGCTTGGGGTAGCACAATTCCAGGGGCGGCATTCCGGCCATTTTTTTTTTTGATTGGGCAGTTTGAGGTGGCAATCTTTTTCCTTGGGCCGGCAAAAAACCTAGAGCCAGCCCTGTCCCTATCCACTTGTAGAATTTTCAGCCAAACACCATTGTGCTTTCTCCCAGGCTGCCCTTCACGCGCCGCATAAACATCTGCAAAGCTAGTGCATTATCCTCCTCCGAAAGCCTCCTTAAAACTCTCCTTTGCTGGGATTCCTCTAAAAACTTGACACCAGTCAGGCTGCTGCTGTGTTGAGACCCAGCCTCTCATGCTGACCAAGAGTGTCCAATTGTTTCCTTGTCCCCTATGGGTCACCAGCTGTTGTCTCTTGTCTTATACTTAGATTGTAATGTCCTTGGATCAGGGACCATCGTCTTCTTCAGTGTTAGTACAGCACATAGCACAATGGGACTGGGGCTCCTAAGTGCTACAGTAATCATGATAATTAAGGCTACGTTTTAGTCATGGGTATTTTTAGTAAAAGTCACGGACAGGTCACGGGCAGTAAACAAAAATTCATGGCCCATGACCTGTCCGTGACTTGTACTATATACCCCTGATTAAATCTTGAGGACGAGGATGGCCCAGGGATGCCACCGGTGCTCAGGAGGGGCAGCCCAGGGATGCTGCAGAGACTGGGGGGGCAGCCCAGGACCTCTGCTGGTGTGGTAGGGGCAGGCAGTGGCGCGCAGCCCAGGACCCCCGCCGGTGCTGGGAGGTGGGGCATTGGCAGGTCTGGCAGGCTCCCTACCTGTCTCTGCGCCTCCCCGGAAGTGGTGACATCCCACTCCCTCAGCTGCTAGGCAGAGGCGTGACCAGGCAGCTCTGCGCACTGCCTCCGCCAAGAGCGCCGGCTCCACAGCTCCCGTTGGCCACAGTTCCCAGGCAGAGCTGCCTGGCCACGCCTCCGCCTAGGAGCTGAGGGGGGGGGATGTCGCCACTTCCAGGGAGCCCCCCAAGGTACGTGCCACCCAGAGCCCACCTCACCCCGTCCCGTGCCCCAACCCACTGCTCTCTCTCACACCCAAACTCCTGCTGCTGCTGCTGGGTGGGGGTGGGGGGGACGACAGAATGGTGGCCCAAGACTGCCCCAGTAGCAGCCGGTGCACTGGCCCAGGGGCTGCCTGAGCTGCTCAGGCAACCCCCGGACCAGGTGCACAGGCCACTGCAGAAGTCACGGAGGTCACGGAAAGTCACAGATTCCATGATTTCCGTGACCTCTGTGACAAACTTGGAGCCTTAATGATAATTAATAATAGCTAACACAAGTGGAGCTCAGCCAGTGTCACCAAGAGTGGGACATCGTTGATACATTTCCCTAATCATGATTCTTTCCTGTATTACAGATGCATGTGAAGGCTCCACGCTGAGATCAGGACCATGGCGTGTTAGGCGCTGTAAAAACACACAGTAAGAGACAGTCCCTTCCCCAAAGAGCTAAGACAGGACGGATGGGAAAGAAAGCATTATTGGCCCCATTTCACAGAAGGGGAACTGAGGCGCACAGGGATTCCTGACTTGCCCAAGGTCACCCAGGAAGGTTGTGGGAGAGCCAGGAATGGAATCCAAATCTCTGGCATCATAGTCCAATGGCTTAACCCCAAGACCCTCCTTCGCCCCGGAAGGACATGTACGCCAATTTCAGAAGCAAGAGAGAGCTGTATGAAGAGCCTGTAATAAAGCATGTAGGGAAGCTTTGTGAAATATTATTATTGTATTTAGTGCCATAGGAATGAGATAAAGCAGGAACTCCAGTAAAGCCTTTCCTTTCTATTTTAACAATGGGAGGAAGCCCTGCTTTATACGAGGAATTTCTCAGGGTACTAAATTGGACACTAGAATTCCACTCTATTAAACTTCTCTGGCAGGTATTTTAAGATAAGTGCTTTGCAGTAACATTTAAATGAGGATCAATGGAGCTCAGACATTGCTGGGCTTCAGCAAACCCAACGTGCCACAAGATCTTCTCCGGTCTTGAAGCTCTGGATATGTTCGAGTGGTTAAGCAGAATTGTCCTTCCCTGAACAGAGAAGTTTTAGCACCAGGGGCAGACTGGGAAATAAGATCTGTTCCTGGCACCTGTCTTGCACCCCTACCACCTTCCATAGCCCTCTTATAAGATGATTGACAGGTCTGGCAACGTCATCTGCAACTAGAAAAATTAAGCAAAACCATCCAGCTAGCCAGAGGTTCTGTGGAGAAGGTACTTATACAGCCCTCCCCAGCAAAGGAACAGAGCACCTCCCAAACAGGAATTCATTCATCTTCCCACCACCAGCTATGTGTGTCAGGAAGGAAACTTTATTGTGGTAAAGAAAGGGGAGCTGAGGCAAAGAAAGGGAAAATGACATGCCCAAGGGCACCCAGGAAATCTGTGGCAGAGGCAAAAATGGAACCTGGCTCTCCTGAGTCACAGCTCAGGGCTTTCATCACCAGCCCATCCACTGACTGGTCTGGTGCAGCTGCACTAGTGGCAGAAGGGAGGACAGGAGGCCCTTTTACCCCATCTGCCTCCATCATGCAGTACGTTGCTGTCATAAATATAAAGGGAAGGGTAAACCCCTTTAAAATCCCTCCTGGCCAGAGGAAAACTCCTCTCACCTGTAAAGGGTTAAGAAGCTAAAGGTAACCTCGCTGGCACCTGACCAAAATGACCAATGAGGAGACAAGATACTTTCAAAAGCTGGGAGGAGGGAGAGAAACAAAGGGTCTCTGTCTGTCTATATGCTGCTTTTGTCGGGGATAGACCAGGAATGGAGTCTTAGAACTTTTAGTAAGTAATCTAGCTAGGTGTGCGTTAGATTATGATTTCTTTAAACGGCTGAGAAAAGAATTGTGCTGAATAGAATGACTATCCCTGTCTGTGTGTCTTTTTTGTAACTTAAGGTTTTGCCTAGAGGGATTCTCTATGTTTTGAATCTAATTACCCTGTAAGGTATCTACCATCCTGATTTTACAGAGGGGATTTCTTTACTGCTATTTACTCCTATTTCTATTAAAAGTCTTCTTGTAAGAAAACTGAATGCTTTTTCATTGTTCTTAAGATCCAAGTGTCTGGGTCTGTAGTCACCTAGGCAAATTGGTGAGGCTTTTTACCAAACCTTGTCCAGGAAGTGGGGTGCAAGGTTTTGGGAAGTATTTTGGGGGGAAAGACGTTTCCAAACAGCTCTTCCCCAGTAACCAGTATTTGTTTGGTGGTGGTAGCGGCCAATCCAAGGACAAAGGGTGGAATATTTTGTATCTTGGGGAAGTTTTTGACCTAAGCTGGTAAAGATAAGCTTAGGAGGTTTTCATGCAGGTCCCCACATCTGTACCCTAGCATTCAGAGTGGGGGAGGAACCTTGACAGTTGCCAATTTGGGTGCAGCACGCAGGGATGTGGAGCTAGTTGGTGCTGCTGGCAGTGGTTACCAGCTCAGAGGGGCGTACTAGCTCAGGGGCAAGGCAATGGCCCTTGTTCTCTCCTGCACATCAGCTGGCAGCTGCAAGCATGCAGTGGTGGGGACCGCACTTTTTGAAAGGTATAGCAAGACTTGCTTCTTCCCCCGCTTCCTCAGGGACCCGGAGAGTGCATCCCTCTAGTGCCATGGCTGGGACATGACTTAGCACAAAGGTGTTTGCAAAAAGAGCAGGCGTCTTCCTGAGGTTCTTCCCCTCCCTCCCCCCAGCAGTTCCAGTTACTGCCCGGTGAGACAGGAAAGAGGCAAAGAATAAGCAGCACAGAGCTGTTGTGTCAGAGCTGGTGTTCGTCACCTCTGCGGGGAGCTAGGTTAGCAGAAGGGAAGACACAGGGTCTTGTGGTGAAGCACTAGATGGGGGTTCAGGGCACCTATCTTCAATTCTCAGCTCCACCACAGCCTCCCTGCAGGACCGTGGGCAGGCGACCTACTCTTTCGGTGTCCCTCAGTTCCCCATCTGAGGTACTGGGACGTCCCCACCTCACAGGATGTGCCGGGAGGATAATCCCTCAACGTTTGGACGCCCACAAACTGTGATGCTGCAGGGGCCATATAAGCACCGGACTGACAGGAACTCAATGCGCTACAGCTTCAGTGCCACACAGAGCCGAACGGGAGAATGCTGAGAACTGCCAGCTCCAGGTGACCTTTGAGCTCCACCTAACAGGAACGTTAATTAATATACTAAAGTGAAACAGGGAAATAACAAGCTGAGCCTGGGAGTGGAAGAAACCACTTCTCCTTATTCAACAGCAGCCCAGCATGACTCTGGGATCTAGCCCTCCAGCTGGTAAGATGGTGGCTGTGACGGGCCGGGAAAAGGCTTCGAGGAGGAATTAGTTACAGACGTTGGCGGGTCAGCTGTAGCTCAAACAGAAGCGATGGGTTTGATGCAGAGATAACCGGGTGAGGTTCTATGGCCTGTGCTATACAGAAGGTCACACCAGATGATCATAATGGGCCCTTATATCTATGTGCTGAGGTCTCCTAAGGCCAAGGAATTACCTTCATCATAGAATCATAGAATACCAGGGTTGGAAGGGACCTCAGGAGGTCATCTAGTCCAATCCCCTGCTCAAAGCAGGACCGATCCCCAATTAAATCATCCCAGCCAGGGCTTTGTCAAGCCTGACCTTAAAAACTTCTAAGGAAGGAGATTCCACCACCTCCCTAGGTAACGCATTCCAGTGTTTCACCACCCTCCTAGTGAAAAAGTTTTTCCTAATATCCAACCTAAATCTCCCCCACTGCAACTTGAGACCATTACTCCTTGTTCTGTCATCTGCTACCACTGAGAACAGTCTAGAGCCATCCTCTTTGGAACCCCCTTTCCGGTAGTTGAAAGCAGCTATCAAATCCCCCCTCATTCTTCTCTTCTGTAGACTAAACATCCCCAGTTCCCTCAGCCTCTCCTCATAACTCATGTGTTCCAGTCCCCTAATCATTTTTGTTGCCCTCCGCTGGACTCTTTCCAATTTTTCCACATCCTTCTTGTAGTGTGGGGCCCAAAACTGGACACAGTACTCCATGATGAGGCCTCACCAGTGTCAAATAGAGGGGAACGATCACGTCCCTCGATCTGCTGGCAATGGCCCTACTTATACAGCCCAAAATGCCATTAGTCTTCTTGGCAACAAGGGCACACTGTTGACTCATATCCAGCTTCTCGTCCACTGTAACCCCTAGGTCCTTTTCTGCAGAACTGCTGCCGAGCCATTCGGTCCCTAGTCTGTAGCAGTGCATTGGATTCTTCCGTCCTAAGTGCAGGACTCTGCACTTGTCCTTGTTGAACCTCATCATAGATTCATAGATGTTTAGGTCAGAAGGGACCATTATGATCATCTAGTCTGACCTTCTGCGCAACGCAGGCCACAGAATTTCACCCACCACTCCTGCAAAAAACCTCACACCTATATCTGTGCTATTGAAGTCCTCAAATCGTAGTTTAAAGACTTCAAGGAGCAGAGAATCCTCCAGCCAGTGACCCGTGCCCCATGCTACAGAGGAAGGCAAAAAACCTCCAGGGCCTCTTCCAATCTGCCCTGGAGGAAAATTCCTTCCCGACCCCAAATATGGCGATCAGCTAAACCCTGAGCATATGGGCAAGATTCATCAGCCAGATACTACAGAAAATTCTTTCCTGGGTAACTCGGATCCCACCCAATCTAATATCCCATCACAGGCCATTGGGCCTATTTACCATGAATATTTAATTACCAAAACCATGTTATCCCATCATACCACCTCCTCCATAAACTTATCGAGTTTAATCTTAAAGCCAGATAGATCTTTTGCCCCCACTGCTTCCCTTGGAAGGCTATTCCAAAACTTCACTCCTCTGATGGTTAGAAACTTTTGTCTAATTTCTAGTCTAAATTTCCTGATGGCCAGTTTATACCCATTTGTTCTTGTGTCCACATTGGTACTGAGCTTAAATAATTCCTCTCCCTCTCCGGTATTTATCCCTCTGATATATTTATAGAGAGCAATCATATCTCCCCTCAACCTTCTTTTAGTTAGGCTAAACAAGCCAAGCTCCTCGAGTCTCCTTTCACAAGACAAGTTTTTCATTCCTCGGATCATCCTAGTAGCCATTCTCTGTACCTGTTCCAGTTTGAATTTATCCTTCTTAAACATGGGAGACCAGAACTGTACACAGTATTCCAGGTGAGGTCTCACCAGTGCCTTGTATAACGGCACTAAAACCTCCTTATCCCTACTGGAAATACCTCTCCTGATGCATCCCAAGACCGCATTAGCTTTTTTCACGGCCAGATCACATTGGCAGCTCATAGTCATCCTATGATCAACCAATACTCCAAGGTCCTTTTCCTCCTCCGTTACGTCTAATTGATGCGTCCCTAGCTTATAACTAAAATTCTTGTTATTAATCCCTAAATGCATGACCCTACACTTCTCACTATTAAATTTCATCCTATTACTATTACTCCAGTTTACAAGGTCATCCAGATCCCCCTGTAGGATATCCCTGTCCTTCTCTAAATTGGCAATACCTCCCAGCTTTGTATCATCCGCAAACTTTATTAGCACACTCCCATTTTTTGTGCCGAGGTCAGTAATAAAAAGATTAAATAAGATTGGTCCCAAAACCAATCCTTGAGGAACTCCACTGGTAACCTCCCTCCAGCCTGACAGTTCACCTTTCAGTAGGACCCGTTGTAGACTCCCTTTTAACCAATTCCTTATCCACCTTTCAATTTTCCTATTGATCCCCATCTTATCCAATTTAACTAATAATTCCCCATGTGGCACCGTATCAAACGCCTTACTAAAATCTAGGTAAATTAGATCCACTGCGTTTCCTTTGTCTAAAAAATCTGTTACTTTCTCAAAGAAGGAGATCAGGTTGGTCTGGCATGATCTACCTTTTGTAAAACCATGTTGTATTTTGTCCCATTTACCATTGACTTCAATGTCCTTAACTACCTTCTCCTTCAAAATTTTTTCCAAGACCTTGCATACTACAGATATCAAACTAACAGGCCTATAATTACCCGGATCACTTTTTTTCCCTTTCTTAAAAATAGGAACTACGTTAGCAATTCTCTAATCATACGGTACAACCCCTGAGTTTATAGATTCATTAAAAATTCTTGCTAATGGGCTTGCAATTTCATGTGCCAATTCCTTTAATATTCTTGCATGAAGATTATCTGGGCCCCCCGATTTAGTCCCATTAAGATGTTTGAGTTTCGCTTCTACCTCAAATATGGTAATGTCTATCTCCATATCCTCATTCCCATTTGTCATGCTACCATTATCCCTAAGATCCTCTTAAGTCTTATTAAAGACTGAGGCAAAGTATTTGTTTAGATATTGGGCCATGCCTAGATTATCCTTGACCTCCACTCCATCCTCAGTGTTTAGCGGTCCCACTTCTTCTTTCTTTGTTTTCTTCTTATTTATATGACTATAGAACCTTTTACTATTGGTTTTAATTCCCTTTGCAAGGTCCAACTCTACTTGACTTTTAGCCTGTCTCACTTTATCCCTACATGTTCTGACCTCAATACGGTAGCTTTCCTTGCTGATCCCTCCCTTCTTCCACTCCCTGTATGCTTTCTGCTTTTTCTTAATCACCTTTCTGAGATGCTTGCTCATCCAGCTTGGTCTACAACTCCTGCCTATGAATTTTTTCCCCTTTCTTGGGATGCAGGCTTTCGATAGCTTCTGCAGCTTTGATTTAAAATAATCCCAGGCCTCCTCTACCTTTAGATCTATAAATTCTTCAGTCCAATCCACTTCCCTAACTAATTTCCTTAATTTTTGAAAGTCAGCCCTTTTGAAATCAAAAACCCTAGTTGCAGATTTATTTTTGTTAATCCTTCCATTCAGTTTGAACTGAATTAGCTCATGATCACTTGAGCCAAGACTATCCCCTACAACCATTTCTTCTATGAGGTCCTCACTACTCACCAAAACCAAATCTAAAACCTCAGATTTCTTTTGGCCCAATCCTCCAATTTGTCGAGGTCCCTCTGTATCCTATCCCTACCCTCCAGCATATCTACCTCTCCTCCCAGTTTAGTGTCATCTGCAAACTTGCTGAGGGTGCCATCCACACCATCCTCCAGATCATTTATGAAGATATTGAACAAAACCGGCCCTAGGACTGACCCTTGGGGCACTCCACTTGATACTGGCTGCCAACTAGACAGGGAGCCATTGATCACTACCTGTTGAGCCCGACAATCTAGCCAGCTTTCTATCCACCTTATAGTCCATTTTAATTATGCACTGCAAAGAGAAATATAGTTCCAGATACTGGTGTGGCTTTGACTGAAATGATTCACATCCATGTTCCCTCATTACAATCCTGCCTTACTCACAGCACGCCAGAGATGTCATCCACAGGCAGAGATGCTGGGGCCGCTTTTCTTGCTCTAGGTGAATGGGTTAAAGAGTGCAGAGACTCTAGTAAAGCTTCAGGCTTTTTAACAATCAGAGGAAGCTCTGCCTTGATTGAGGAATTTCCCACGCCTCTAGTTCAGACATTAGAAAACTGATCTTTTCAGCTAGGAAGAGATAAAACAATAAGCAAATGTAAGGGGACCAGGGTAAACATATTTAGTTACAGCTCAGCCATTTCAAGAAGGGGGTTTTTATTTGTTATCAAAATCACAGGAGCCAAACTCAGGGGATAAGATCTGGGGAAGTTTGATAACAACAAATGCCAGATTCACAGTAAGTTGTACTCCTAGGATCAGGTCCTCTGCTAAATCAGCTTTGCTCCATCCACTTCAATGGAGCTTCATTGTTTTGCACCAGCTGATGATCTGGCCCTAATTTCTTCATTTCACTTTTCATTCAAGGGCTTGGTACAAAACATGGCAAGATAATGGAAGTGAACAAAATGTTGAAAAAGTTTCTTGGTAAGCAGGAAATCTGTGGATTGAAAAATGCACCTTCTAGGGTATAATAGCAACAGATAAATCGTGAGAAAAAGAAACTCTAGCCTTCCACAAATTAATACTGATCTCCTTTATAGTTCTCACCCACTGCTTTCCATAGTTACAGACTTGTTTTTCCTGATAAAACAATGATAAAAACAGAATTCATAATAATATTTTTCATTTATATAGCACCTTTCTTCCCAAAATTGAAACGCTCTTTACAAACATACCTGAACATTATTGTCTCGCTGATGGGGAAACTGAAGCACAGAGGTGAAGTGACATGCCCAGGGTCACATAGCAGCCCAGTAGCAGAACCAGGAATAAAATCCATGTCTTTTGACTCCCAGTCCCCTGGGCTAACCACTAGATAATGCTGCCGCATAAATGTAATAGCGCTTGGAGGGTTTCATCTTTGCTAAATCAATGCTTACATGAGACTCCAGTGTTGGAGTCAGGATCATCAGATCCTTCCATAAGGTGCATGTCAAAGGAAGGTGATCTACCCTGAAAGCATCTGTGCTTTCCCACTGACTCACAACTTGACACTGATGACAAGCCAACACAGGATGATGGCTGCTTTTCCAGGATACATATTAACGGCAGATAAAAGAGTTACTAAAAACCCAGAGAGAGTAGAAAAAGTGAAGGAAAATAAAGATAACTGTGAAACCCAAAGGACGTCCCATGCTAAGGTCTCCTGTGCTGCACTTTGTATCCAAGGTCCTGCGTATCCAAGGTCCTTTAAAACCCTGCTTGGTCTAATGTGAAAGTGGCAGAGCCAGACTGCAAGAGATCATGCTTAAAATAAATGATTATGGCATAATCTGAATGGAATATGTCACATTTATCTACACTGCAAACCCCAGCCGAAGGAGAGATTTAGCAAGGGGAACGTTATTTTGTCATCACCAGGATGAACAACCAAGTTCTTTTTATAGTTCTTGCAATTTCTCAGAGGTTGATAAGTAACTGTAGGAACATGTTTAATTTTGTTTTCTACATAAAACCGGTGCCTCCTTAATACAGCACCTCCTATCATCTCTAATGCACTGAATTTTATCTAGCTTAGTCATAGTTGCAGTTAAAACCTACCCAAAAGGACATAGCAGAAGGTTACTTCGTTTAGTCCCCACTGCCACAAACTGAAAATATCATGCTGGGAGCTGTCATCTTATCACCTTAAAATGAAACATTTCTTTTGACAATTATGCTAGTGTAAATCTGCACAGGGTCCCATGGACTCTGACTGAGTTATTCTAGGTTTGCACCATGAGCTTAGAGTCAGGCCCTGAAAACTTTCCTGATTCAAATGATTTCACGGCATGAGGGGGAATGACTGTTGTTACAGTCAACATGCTTAGTCCTTACCTGAAGGAAAGCAAGTGCCTGGCTTCTCTGAGCAATCTTTCTCCTGCAATGGGTAGGAAACTTCCTGGCCAAGTGTGAGCTTCAGTCTCAATCTCTGTCCTTTGTTTTCCCAAAGAATCCTCTATAGCTCAGTGACATCAGGAAGACACACCTGTTTTTTAACCATTTGGGAAAAACAGTAGAACAGCCTGAGAGCAATTTTCAGAGACACAGACAGAGTGAGAAAAAGCCTTTAGATTTAAGTAAACAAACCAAACTAACATCCAACAAAGATCCCAACTTCCACTTTCTGTTGCCAATAAGGATCTATCCTATCATTCGCATTTCAGGGTGGAACGCCAGTAAATACCACATGGAACTGAATGGCTCTCTGCCATATGGGCAGGGCCAGTTTCCCCCACAGTCTCAGTTCTCACAGTGTCTAGAGAGCAGAGGTGTGTTGCTTTCTCCTGCTGCTGTTGATCTGAAACACTAAGCTAGCATTTGGCTAGGAGAGAGGGAGAAAGCCCAGGGAAATGTAAGAGTGAAAACCTTTTCCATGGGATTTCCTGTGCTTGGGGGAAAGTGAGGTGGTGTGTGGGGCAGGAGGGGGAGTTGCCTATGGAAGTGATGGAGAGTTTAATTTCAACACAAGGCAAACCCTATTTTACCTGTTGCTTCATTTTTTGACAGTTTGTGGCACTGAAAGTTTTTGGAAAATGTAGGGGACAATTTCCTGGTGCAAGTGCTGGAGGAACCAACTAGGGGCAGAGCTCTTCTTGACCTGCTGCTCACAAACCGGGAAGAATTAGTAGGGGAAGCAAAAGTGGATGGGAACCTGGGAGGCGGTGACCATGAGATGGTCGAGTTCAGGATCCTGACACAAGGAGGAAAGGAAAGCAGCAGAATACGGACCCTGGACTTCAGAAAAGCAGACTTTGACTCCCTCAGGGAACTGATGGGCAAGATCCCCTGGGAGAATAACATGAGGGGGAAAGGAGTCCAGGAGAGCTGGCTTTATTTTAAAGAATCCTTATTGAGGTTACAGGGACAAACCATCCCGATGTGTAGAAAGAATAGTAAATATGGCAGGCGACCAGCTTGGCTTAACAGTGAAATCCTTGCTCATCTTAAACACAAAAAAGAAGCTTACAAGAAGTGGAAGATTGGACAAATGACCAGGGAGGACTACAAAAATACTGCTCAGGCATACAGGAGTGAAATCAGGAAGGCCAAATCACACTTGGAGTTGCAGGTAGCAAGAGATGTTAAGAGTAACAAGAAGGGTTTCTTCAGGTATGTTGGCAACAAGAAGAAAGTCAAGGAAAGTGTGGGCCCCTTATTGAATGAGGGAGGCAACCTAGTGACAGAGGATGTGGAAAAAGCTGATGTACTCAATACTTTTTTTGCCTCTGTCTTCACGAACAAGGTCAGCTCCCAGACTACTGCACTGGGCAGCATAGCATGGGGAGGAGGTGACCAGCCCTCTGTGGAGAAAGAAGTGGTTCGGGACTATTTAGAAAAGCTGGACGTGCACAAGTCCATGGGGCCGGATGCGTTGCATCCGAGAGTGCTAAAGGAGTTGGCAGATGTGATTGCGGAGCCATTGGCCATTATCTTTGAAAACTCATGGTGATCTGGGGAAGTCCCGGACGACTGGAAAAAGGCTAATGTAGTGCCCATCTTTAAAAAAGGGAAGAAGGAGGATCCCGGGAACTACAGGCCAGTCAGTTCCTCAGTTCCCAGAAAAATCATGGAGCAGGTCCTCAAGGAATCAATTCTGAAGCACTTAGAGGAGAGGAAAGTGATCAGGAACAGTCAGCATGGATTCACCAAGGGCAAGTCTTGCCTGACTAATCTAATTGCCTTCTATGACGAGATAACTGGTTCTGTGGATGAAGGGAAAGCAGTGGACTTGTTGTTCCTTGACTTTAGCAAAGCTTTTGACACTGTCTCCCACAGTATTCTTGTCAGCAAGTTAAAGAAGTATGGGCTGGATGAATGGACTATAAAGTGGGTAGAAAGCTGGCTAGATTGTCGGGCTCAACGGGTAGTAATTAATGGCTCCAAGTCTAGTTGGCAGCCAGTATCAAGCGGAGTGCCCCAAGGGTCGGTCCTGGGGCCGGTTTTGTTCAATATCTTCATAAATGATCTGGAGGATGGTGTGGATTGCACCCTCAGCAAGTTTGCAGATGACACTAAACTGGAGGAGAGGTAGATACGCTGGACGTAGGGATAGGATACAGAGGGACCTAGACAAATTGGAGGATTGGGCCAAAAGAAATCTGATGAGGTTCAACAAGGACAAGTCCAGAGTCCTGCACTTAGAACAGAAAAATCCAATGCACCGCTACAGACTGGGGACCGAATGGCTCGGCAGCAGTTCTGTAGAAAAGGACCTAGGGGTTACAGTGGATGAGAAGCTAGATATGAGTCAACAGTGTGCCCTTGTTGCCAAGAAGGATGATTTAATTGGGGATTGGTCCTGCTTTGAGCAGGGGGTTGGACTAGATGACCTCCTGAGGTCCCTTCCACCCCTGATATTCTATGATTCTATGAAATAGAAAAGGCGACTGGCTTAAGAGCCGAAGTCCCATTGTCAGATGTGACCTGGACTTTTTTGGGGGCGGGGGGCTCGATCCACAAAAGAGACTTACACTCAGTGTTGCAACATCAAATGTTCGGGCACCCTGCTGCCTCTTGGAATGCCCAGCTCCCGGGTTGGGCACCCCCTAGAATGCCTGGGAAGAGATAGACACCTATGAGCAGGAGAGGGTGAGTGGCGTAATCCCTACCCCTCTACTGAGATCAGTGCCAGGTATCAGTCAGGGGCAGATGCTTCCCTCCACTCAGATTTCACAGCTGGTAACCCCTGCCTGGAGGCAAGCACCTAAGTCAGGTCAGCTCTTTAGCCACTAGTGGTGCCCTGCTTATATCCAAAATCCCAGTGGCTGAACACTCACCCAGGATGTGGTAGACCTGGGTTCAAATCCCTATTCTATCTGATATGCACTAGGGACTTGAACCAAGCTCGCCTGCTTCCTAAGTGAGTGCCCTAACCACCCGGCTGTAAACTATTTGGGACTGGGGAGGTGAGAGAAGCTCTCAAACTTTCCTGTTGAAGTTGTTCTACTCTCTTACCAGGTCAAGAGGAACTGACCACAGAACTACAAATTAATGGTAGCTTAGGTACAAGTGATCATAACTTGATCACATTTATAATTTGCAAGCAGAGTAAAGTCCAAACCAGCTATATGGATACACGTGGTGCTTGAATAGGGCCAACTGCACAAAGCTGAAAACAATTATAAGCCAAATCAGCTGGGAGGAAGAATATAATCACAAAATGTGAATGATAATTGGGAATCATTTAAGAACACTTTATTAGATTCTCCAAAAGCCACATTCAAGGACGAAGGCTGTACTGGCTTAAAAATAAATAACCTGGTTTAGAGGGGAAGTGAAGGCAGCTATAAAAAAATAAAAACATAATATATAACAAATGAAAGAAAGGGGAAATTGATAGTGATGAATATAAATCAGCAGCTCAGCGTTGCAGAAAATTGATAAGTGAAGCAAAGGGACACAATTTATGGCCAGAAGAGTCAAGGACAATAGGAAGCAGTTTTTTGAATGAGCTCTCCCCTGAAATCTAGTGATGAGCAAGGAGGGAAGACTTTAGGACCAGACTGTATTTACATGAACACACCTACTCTGCCTAGGTATCCAGTAAACACAGCTGTGTTGCCAAAGTGACCCATTTTGGCAGGTATTGGGTTACAAATCCCTTTAGTTCTCAACACCAGGAGGAGGAAAAGAGGCAACAGGCCAATTCCTCAGCAGTTTTACAGCCTGAACCTGTGGTGATTGAGCAGTTGGAAGCACAGCAGCTGATGGTGAGGGCTGCCACACCATGGCAAGTTGCTTGGATGGAGGACAGCCTCCTCCGACGTCACTGATCTCCTCTTAGACTCACTAAGGACCTGTCTGCAGAAGTCGTATCTGGGAGGAAGGGAACTCAGGAGAACACGCCGACTGCTCACAGAAGTCCTGTATCGAGCTATAACAAAGACAACATCCGAGAAGCCAGGAGAAGGAACACCAGCCAGGATCCAGCACCTCACCGGTGAAACCACCCTGAGGCGATGAGAGCAATCCTCGGCAGGCCCCCATCTTACTGTGAAATCCCGTCCGAGAGACTATTCTCATACTTCAAGGTATGTTTGACTGTGTAGCTCAGAACGATGAGCTGTGTCCAGGGCTTCATCCTCTACCCCCAGGTTGACTACCCAGTGGGACCTGGAACAAGACTTTATGTCACAGGAAGTAATGACCAGACTTACAAAGACAAAAAACACAGCCCCAGAAAAAGACGGCATTCGCTATAACTTCCTGAAAAAATGAGACCCGGGTTGCCTGGTGTTAACTGCCATTTTCAACAAATGCAAACAGTTCCGCTGTACTCCTAATTCCTGGAAGAAGTCTATGATAGTGCTTGTTTACAAGAAAGGTGAGGGGAACAACCCCAGCAACTGGAAACCCATCTCTCTCTGTTCCACCATGTACAAACTGAATGCCAGCTGCCTCACAGCTAGGATCACAGACTGGTTGGTGAACGGAGGAGCCATCAGCTCCATCGAGGAGGGCTTCATGTCATGCAAAGGCTGTTATGAACACAACTTTGTCCTTCAGATTGTCATCCACACGACCAGGAGGGCATGGAGGCAGTATGCAGTAAGACTCGACCTGGCTAATGCTTTTGGATCAATGCCCCCGCCAGCACATTTTTGCCATGCTGCAAGAGTACAGGATGTCTGGAAACTTCCTCCTACTGGTCGGGGAACTGTATGAAGGCTGCACCACCGCCATCCGCTCCATGGAAGGAGAGACATCTGAAATTCCTAGGCTTGAAGCAAGGCTGTCCCCTCAGCCCCATCATTTTCAACTTAGCCATGGAGCTGCTCATTTGAGCTATCTCCAGTGGTCTAGGCGATTTTGACCTGTACAGCAATAGAGTGAATATCCTGGCCTATGCAGATGATCTGGACCTGATCGCAGACAACCCTGAGAATCTCCAACAAATGCTCGATATCACCAGCCAGGCTGCCAACTGGACGGGACTCTGCTTCAATGCCAGGAAGTGCGCATCCCTGCATATCGATGGCAGTAGAAGTGACTCAGTCCAGATGGTGCTGTTTCAGATCCAGGATGGTCCCATAATTTTCCTTGAGTATGGACAAGCATACCAACATCTCAGCATGCCGACAGGTTTCCGCATCCAGCAGACACCTGAGGATACCATTGAGGAGATCCTATGAGATGTGGCCAGGATCAACTCCTCCGTACTGGCACCATGGCAGAAGATCAATGCCTTGAATACCTTCCTGATCCCCTGTATCTCACTCGTCCTGAGGGGATCTGCCATGGTGAAGGTACCTCTGAACAAGGCAGACACCACCATCAGGCAGCTAGTGAAGAAGTGGATGTTTCTTCCCCTGACAGCCAGCAATGAACTGATTTATATCTCACACAGGCAGGGCAGCACCAACGTCCCTCGTATGGGTGATCTGTGCGACGTTGCAGTGATCACTCACGCCTTATGCTTTCTGATGCTCTCAAACGCCATGGTGAGGAACATCATGGAGAGTGCTATGCATGATGTAATCAGGAAGTGAATCGACAGGACCACTCCAACCAAGATGTCGCCACCTACCTGAGCGGCTCCCTTAGCCTGTCTGGATTGAGGGGGGTCACCGTCAACTGAACTAAACTTGGCAAGCAGAGGATTTGGATGCCAGATCCCAGTGGAGGAGAAAGACGGTAGAGGAGAGCTGGCTGTATTTTAAAGAATTCTTATTGAGATTGCAGGAACAAACCATCCCGATGTGTAGAAAGAATAGTAAATATGGCAGGCGACCAGCTTGGCTTAACAGTGAAATCCTTGCTCATCTTAAACACAAAAAAGAAGCTTACAAGAAGTGGAAGATAGGACAAATGACCAGGGAGGAGTATAAAAATATTGCTCAGGCATGCACGAGTGAAATCAGGAAGGCCAAATCACACTTGGAGTTGCAGGTAACAAGGGATGTTAAGAGTAACAAGAAGGGTTTCTTCAGGTATGTTAGCAACAAGAAGAAGATCAAGGAAAGTGTGGGCCCCTTACTGAATGAGGGAAGCAATCTAGTGACAGAGGATGTGGAAAAAGCTAATGCACTCAATGCTTTTTTTGCCTCTGTCTTCAAGAACAAGGTCAGCTCCCAGACTACTGCACTGGGCAGCACAGCAAGGGGCGGAGGTGACCAGCCCTCTGTGGAGAAAGAAGTGGTTCAGGACTATTTAGAAAAGGTGGACGAGCATAAGTCCATGGGGCCAGATGCGTTGTATCCGAGAGTGCTAAAGGAGTTGACTGATGTGATTGCAGAGCCATTGGCCATTATCTTTGAAAACTCATGGTGATCTGGGGAAGTCCCGGACGACTGGAAAAAGGCTAATGTAGTGCCCATCTTTAAAAAAGGGAAGAAGGAGGATCCGGGGAACTACAGGCCAGTCAACCTCACCTCAGTCCCTGGAAAAATCATGGAGCGGGTCCTCAAGGAATTAATTTTGAAGCACTTCAAGGAGAGTAAAGTGATCAGGAACAGTTATCATGGATTCACCAAGAGCAAGTCATGCCTGACCAACCTAATTGCCTTCTGTGATGAGATAACTGGCTCTGTGGATGAGGGGAAAGCAGTGGAGGTGTTATTCCTTGACTTTAGCAAAGCTTTTGATATGGTCTCCCACAGTATTCTTGCCAAAAGAATCACCATTGACAAAGTTTGCAGATGACACAAAAAGTGTGGGGTGATGATTGATAATGAAGAGGAAATGTCACTGTTTCAGAGTGATCTGTATTGCTTGCTAAACTTGCCACAAGCAAACAATATACATTTTAATATGGCTAAATGTATACATCTAGGAATAAAGAACGTAGTTTTTACATACAGGATGGGGAACTCTAACTTGGGAAGCAGTGACTCTGAAAAAGATTTGGGAGATGTGGTGGACAATGAGCTGAACATGAGCTCCCAGTGTGACGCTGTGGCCAAAAGAGCTAATGCGATCCTTGGATGCATAAACAGGAAATCTCATGTAGAGAGGTTATTTTACCTTTATATTTGGCACTGGTGTGACCACTGCTGGAATACTATGTCCAGTTCTGGTGCCCAGAATTAAAGAAAGACATTGATAAATTGCAGAGGGTTCAGAGAAGAGCCATGAGAATGATTAAAGGATTAGAAAACATGCCTTAAAGTGACAGACTCCAGGAGCTAAATCTATTTAGCTTAACAAAGAGAAGGTTAGGGGGTGACTTGGTTACAGTTGATAAGTATCTACATGGGGAACAAATCATTAATAATGGGCTTTTCAGTCTAGAAGAGAAAGGTCTAACACCATCCAATGGCTGGAAGTTGAAGCTAGACAAATTCAGACAGGAAATAAGTTGTACATTTTTAATAGTGAGAATAATTAACCATTGGAACAATTTACCAAGGGTTGTGGTGGATTCTCCATCACTCACAACTTTTAGATCAAGACTGGATGTTTTAAAGATCTGCTCTGGGAATTATTCTGGGGCAGTTCTGTGGCCTGTGTTATAAAGGAGATCAGACTAGATGATCACAATGGTATCTTGTGGCCTTGGAATCTATGAATCTATGAATTGTGTATGAAATACTCAAATATTCATTGGGGCAGAGAGAGTATTAGAGTGACTCTATAGGCTGGTGGTTAAGGCACTCATCTGGGCAACCCCCCCTCTAGTCCCTGCTCCAATGAATATGAGGTACAAGGAGGACCACCTAGTTTGGGAATTGTGCTGGGGCTTAGGTAAGTTAAAGGCCAACTAGTTCAGTGTTATCAGGACCTAGGTACTTTTGTGCATTCCCCTGGGCAGAAATTTAGGGGACTTTACCTGTGGAAATGTGGGCACCTACAGGATTATGCAGCAGGTGAGGGCCTTTTTGAGGATCTAAATTTTGGACTCAAGCAACTAAAGTGGCAGTATGGGACCTAAATCCCATTTTTGGATCTAGCCCTTAGGATTCTAAGTCCCATTGGCTTTCAATGATTTAAGCACATTTGAAAATGTTGCCCATGGCAAAGGATGCCAAAAAACTTTGCAAATATTTACAGGAGTACTTTAATCACTGAAATGCAGCCACATCTTTGGATGCAACACAGCTGTTTAACAGCACCCAGCAACACTCCAAGTTTCAAAAATGAAGTTTAACGCTAGGGCTAAGCAGCTGGACTCTGCAGGAACTGCAAAGGCCCAAATACCTTGCTATTTGACTGAACGTGAATAATCCCAGATATCTCAGTATCTGTGCTCAGGTGCTTCAAGAATTGGAATAACAGCTAGCCAAAGACTCAAAAAAGTAAGAGCAAAAAAATTGCTAAGTACATCAGAAATGGGAAGCCTGCTAAAAAACCTGTGGAGCCACTGCACGATTGAGATGCTAAAGGAGCACTCAAGGGGGATAAGGACATTGTGGAGAAGATATTTTTTGCATCAGTCTTCACTGCAGAGGATGTGAGAGAGATTCCCACACCTGAGCCATTCTTTTTAAGTGGCAAATCTGAGGAACTGTCCCAGATTGTGGAGGTTTTGGAACAAATTGATAAATTAAACAGTAATAATTTACCAGGACCAGATGGTATTCACCCAAGAGTTCTGAAGGAACTCAAATGTGAAATTGCAGAACTACTAACTGTGGTATGTGACCTATCACTTAAATCAGCTTCTACAGCAGATGACTGGAAGATAGCTAATGTAACAGCAAATATTTAAAAAGTCTCCACAATAGGGAAAAAGCTAATGTAATCAATGCTTTTTTTGCCTTCACGAACAAGGTTTGCCTTCAATGTCTTCACGAACAAGGTCAGCTCCCAGACTACTGCACTGGGCAGCACAGCATGGGGAGGAGGTGACCAGCCCTCTGTGGAGAAAGAAGTGGTTCGGGACTATTTAGAAAAGCTGGACATGCACAAGTCCATGGGGCCGGATGCGTTGCATCTGAGCGTTCTAAAGGAGTTGGCGGATGTGATTGCAGAGCCATTGGACATTATCTTTGAAAACTCATGGCGATCCGGGGAAGTCCCGGACGACTGGAAAAAGGCTAATGTAGTGCTCATCTTTAAAAAAGGGAAGAAGGAGGATCCTGGGAACTACAGGCCAGTCAGCCTCACCTCAGTCCCCGGAAAAATCATGGAGCAGGTCCTCAAGGAATCAATTCTGAAGCACTTAGAGGAGAGGAAAGTGATCAGGAACAGTCAGCATGGATTCACCAAGGGCAAGTCATGCCTGACTAATCTAATTGCCTTCTATGATGAGATAACTGGTTCTGTGGATGAAGGGAAAGCAGTGGACGTGTTGTTCCTTGACTTTAGCAAAGCTTTTGACACTGTCTCCCACAGTATTCTTGCCAGCAAGTTAAAGAAGTATGGGCTGAATGAATGGACTATAAGGTGGATAGAAAGCTGGCTAGATTGTCGGGCTCAACGGGTAGTGATCAATGGCTCCAAGTCTAGTTGGCAGCCAGTATCAAGCGGAGTGCCCCAAGGGTCGGTCCTGGGGCCGGTTTTGTTCAATATCTTCATAAATGATCTGGAGGATGGTGTGGATTGCACCCTCAGCAAGTTTGCAGATGACACTAAACTGGGAGGAGAGGTAGATATGCTGAAGGGTAGGGATAGGATACAGAGGGACCTAGACAAATTGGAGGATTGGGCCAAAAGAAATCTGATGAGGTTCAACAAGGACAAGTGCAGAGTCCTGCACTTAGGAAGGAAGAATCCAATGCACCGCTACAGACTGGGGACCGAATGGCTCGGCAGCAGTTCTGCAAAAAAGGACCTAGGGGTTACAGTGGACGAGAAGCTGGATATGAGTCAGCAGTGTGCCCTTGTTGCCAAGAAGACCAATGGCATTTTGGCATGTATAAGTAGGGGCATTGCCAGCAGATCGAGGGACGTGATCGTTCCCCTCTATTCGACCCTGGTGAGGCCTCATCTGGAGTACTGTGTCCAGTTTTGGCCCCACGCTACAAGAAGGACGTGGAAAAATTGGAAAGAGTCCAGCGGAGGGCAACAAAAATGATTAGGGGACTGGAACACATGAGTTATGAGGAGAGGCTGAGGGAACTGGGGATGTTTAGTCTGCGGAAGAGAAGAATGAGGGGGGATTTGATGGCTGTTTTCAACTACCTGAAAGGGGGTTCCAAAGACGATGGCTCTAGACTGTTCTCAGTGGTAGCAGATGACAGAACAAGGAGTAATGGTCTCAAGTTGCAGTGGGGGAGATTTAGGTTGGATATTAGGAAAAACTTTTTCACTAGGAGGGTGGTGAAACACTGGAATGCGTTACCTAGGGAAGTGGTGGAATCTCCTTCTTTAGAGGTTTTTAAGGTCAGGCTTGAGAAAGCCCTGGCTGGGATGATTTAATTGGGGATCGGTCCTGCTTTGAGCAGGGGGTTGGACTAGATGACCTCCTGACGTCCCTTCCAACCCTGATATTCTATGATTCTATGGTTGCCAACTTTCTAATTGCGCAAAACCAAACACCCCTGCCCTACCCCCTGGCCCGCACCTTCCTCAAGGTCGGCCCCTGCCCTGCCTCCTCTCCGAGGCCCCCCACCCTCACTCACTTTCACTGGGCTGGGGCAGGGGTTGGGGTGCAGGAGAGGGGTGAGGGCTTCGGCTGGGGGTGGGGCTCTTGGGTGGGGATGAGGGTTTTGGGATGCAGGAGAGGCTCCAGGCTGGGGCAGACAATTGGGGTGTGGGGTTGGGGGTATGGGCTCTGGGGTGGAGCCAGGAATGAGGGGTTTGGGATGCAGGAGGGGTCTCAGGGCTGGGGCAGGGTGTTGGCATGTGGGTGGGGTCCGGGCTCTGGGAGGGGGTTTGGGTACAGGAAGGGACTCTGGGCAGGACGGGGTGTGAGGTGCGGGGTCATGGTGATGCTTACCATGGCTCCTAGGAGGGACCAACAGGTCCCTGTGGAGCCTAGGCACATGGGCAGCCAGGGAGGCTCCATGCGCTGCCCTTGCACCTGCAGGTGTCCCCCCTGCAGCTCCCATTGATCGCAGTGCCTGGCCAATGGGAGCTGTGGAGCTGGCACTTGGGCAGGGGCAGCACAAGTAGCCTCCTTGGCCGCCAATGTGCCTAGGGGTCACAGGGACCTGGCAGCCGCTTCTGGGAGCCACGTGGAACCAGGGCAGTTAGGGAGCCTGCCTTAGCCCCGGGACCCTGCTGTGCTGCCGACCGGACTTTTAATGGCCCTGTGAGCAGTGCCAACCAGATCCACCAGCGTCCCTTTTCAACTAGGTGTTCCGGTTGAAAACCAGACGCCTGGCAACCCTACTCCACAGGTGATCCTGGCAATTGCAAGCCAATAAGCCTAACTTCAATACCAGGCAAATTGGTTGAAACTACAGTAAAGAACAGAATTATCAGACATATAGATGAACACAATTTGTTGGGGAAGAGTCAACATGTTTTTTGTAAAGGGAAATCATGCCTCACCAATCTATTAGAATTCTTTGAAGGGGTCAACAAGCATGTGGACAAGGGTGATCAAGTGGATACAGTGTACTTAGATTTTCAGGAAGCCTTTGACAAGGTCCCTCATCAAAGGCTCTTAAGCAAAGTAAGCAGTCATGGGATAAAAGGGAAGGTCCTCTCATGGGTTGGTAACTGGTTAAAATATAGGAAACAAAGAGTAGGGATAAATGATCAGTTTTCAGAATAGAGAGGAGTCTATAAAGGGACCAGTACTGTTCAACATATTCATAAGTGATCTGGAAAAAGGGGTAAGTACTGCGATGGCAAAATTTTCAGATGGTACAAAACTATTCAGCATAGTTAAGCCCAAAGCTGACTGCAAAGAATCGCAAAAGGATCTCACAAAACTGGGTGACTGAGCAACTGGGCAACAAAATGGCAGATGAAATTCAATGTTGATAAGTGCAAAGCAATGCATATTGGAAAACATAATCCCAACTATACATATAAAATGATGGTAGGCCCACATCTTGAATACTGCATGCAGATCTGGTTGCCCCCATCTCAAAAAAGATATGTTGGAACTGGAAAAGGTACATAAAAGGGCAGCAGAAATTATTAGGTGTATGGAACGGCTTCTGTATGAGGAGAGATTAATAAGACTGGGACTCCTCAGCTTGGAAAAGAGATGACTAAGGGGGGATATGATTGAGTGGTCTATAAAATCATGACTGGTGTGGAGAAAGGAAATAAGGAAGTATTATTTACTCTTTCTCATAACACAAGAACTAGGGACCCAATGAAATTAATAGGCAGCAGGTTTAAAACAAACAAAAGGAAGTATTTCTTCTCACAACGCACAGTCAACCTGTGGAACTCTTTGCCAGAGGATGTTGTGAAGGCCAAGACTATAAAAGGGTTAGGGTTCAAAAAAGAACTAGATAAATACATGGAGGATAGGTCCATCAATGGCTTTTAGCCAGGATGGGCAGGGATGGTGTCCCTAGCCTCTGTTTGTCAGAAGCTGGGAATGGGCGACAGGGGTTGGATCACTGGATGTACCTGTTCTGTTCATTCCCTCTGGGGCACCTGGCATTGGCCACTGTCGGAAGACAGGACACTGGGCTAGATGGACCATTGGTCTGACCCTGTATGGCCGTTCTTATGTTCTTACATGCAGGGCTGGATTAACCTTTTGTGGGCCTGGCACCAAACATATTTGTGGGCCCCCATGGAGGCAGTGTAGCATGGTGCGGGGAGTTCAGTCCCCAGAGCGAGGGGTCAGCCAGAGGCAATGGGGCATGGCATGGCAGGAGCGGCCCTGCTCCGCCCAATGCGAGGACACTATTTACAAACCGTCAGTTGCCAGATGCACAGTGGTCCGCCCGGCCCTGTGCTGTCAGCATGTCCCTTCCCCTCGGGGTTGGGCCTATTCCACACCACACAGCTCCCAACACCCAACAACTCCCTATGGCCAGCGCCCCCGCCCCGGACCCACTATGCCCAGCGCCCCTCCCAGACCCACCCACAAATGCACAGCGCCCTGCACAACACCACGCCTGCCCACAGCCCCACCACAACTGCCCAGCACCCCCCACAGAACCCCCACTCCCTAGTGCCCCAACACACACAGATCTTCCCTGCCCCCTCACAGCCCCGCAGCACCCCCCAGACTCTCCACAGACCCACTCCCCAAGCCCTACCTCCCAGCCACACTCACCGGCCCTGCTGGGAGGTGACTGCGCCTGCCAGACTGAGCTGGCAATGCAGCCAGGGCTGGTCCCAGGGCCGGGAATCATTCCGGTTCCTCGGAAGTGGCGCAATCAGCCAGGCCAGGGTCCCTCAAGACACACTTGCCTGGAGGGGCCCATCCAAGCCTGTCCCCCCACACACATACACACCTAGCTGAGACTGGCCGGGCTTCTGCACCAATCCCAGGCAGCTCAGCTCCGGGGAGACAGGTGGGGCGGCACAGGCCGTGGGAAGCAGAGACTGCCCGGAGCCGGAGGGGCACTGGGGTCCAGCCAGCAGGCAGAGAGGAGCGGGGGGGTTGGGCCGAGGAGGCAGCAGGCAGGCAGGCCAAGAGGAGCAACTGGTGGGCTGGGGGAGCCAGCAGGATCTCGGGGCACAGTGCAAGCGGAGCAGGCCGGGGCCCCTTCTGAGCATGGGCCCGGCTCCATGGAGCCACTGGAGCCATTGTAAACCCGGGACTGCTTACATGTCGTGTTAACTATGTACACCACAGGTACACACTACGGAAGAGAGATAGGGCTTGTCTACACGAAGACTGAGTGAACTGCAAGCGGCGATGTGAATCTGCACCGCACTAGCTTGATGCACACTAACTGGCCACGTGAACCGTGCATTAAAGGTTCTGCTATGTGCTTGGATGTTCCGCGGGGGGCATGGATGAGTGTTCACATTGCACTCCCCGTCAGTACCAGCCCCGGCCAGGGAAGCTAATGATCTAACCAGCGGAGCAAATTCGGTGATAAATCCTGGTCACGTGCCACCTGAGGCACATTGCACATACACTAAGAAGAAGAAATGTGTGGCAAGCTAGTGTGCTGTAGATTCACACTGTAGCTTGCCATGCACTAAGTAATGATGTAGACAGACAGGCCCTTAGCTACACATCTGTGTATCCATTTACATTCCAGAGTGTAGAACTGCTGAAGGTAACAAGTCCTGCTCCTGTTGGAGTCATTTACTTCCTTAAGAGCAGGATGCACTTTGAATGCCCTCCCCAGGCAGCATTGCAAAGGGTCAGATAAGGCTCAGCTCAATAACTAGCTTGGATATCTCAATAAGTTTAATAAAAATATGATCTGTCTTCAGCAGGCCTGTCAGCACCAGCATCTACCAGGACCCAAACCAACCCATTGGTATGCAGCGATACTGGTTTTACTCCCTTCATGGGAAC
The DNA here is from genome assembly GCF_015237465.2 of Chelonia mydas. NCBI lineage: Eukaryota > Metazoa > Chordata > Testudines > Cheloniidae > Chelonia > Chelonia mydas. Next base: position 14,876,315 of record NC_057851.1, read on the forward strand.
AACAGCTTTGTTACTGAAGCAAGTCCCATCAGGTTCCACACCATTTCCTGTGGGTAGCAGAGTAGCAATAAGTTAAACCACAAAAGCTTGCACTGAAAGAAGTATCTCGGAGGGAATTATTCAAATCTCTTGAGCATGCCAAATTGACTGTATTGTTATGATTTATAAAATCGGGGGGGGGGGGGGGTGCTTTAGACCCCAGTAACAATAATCCCTTTTATTGGAGTACCTCCATACCTTGCAAAGTCAATTAAGTACCATGATCCTCATTTTACATATGGGGAAACTGAGGCACAGAGCGGTGACGTAAGGTGCTCAAGGTACCACAGCGGGCCTCAATGAGAGCTAAGAATAGAACCTTTGCCTGTGGAGGATAGGTCAACACCTCCATTCACTTAACAACCTGTCTCCTTGAGGTTTCAGGAGAGATTGGACACAAGGGAGGGAGAAGGTTTGGCAGCTAGTAATGGAACAGGCACTCAAGCAGAGGCTCCTTTGTGAGAACAGTAGTATCGTGCAAATCTCATTGGGCAGGAAATAGCACAACAGCCTCTCACACGGTATTCTGACACTTTTGGCCCCAGCCACCACCAGGAAGGGCAAAGAGAAGCAAAAATGAAAAGTAAATATCATTTCAATATTTAACACCTGCAGCTTAATTGGCAAGACTGGACTAAGTTATAGAGTAAAGTCAGAGGTGACCTACAGAGGAAAAAACATATCGGGCTGGTATTCTTTCTTCTTTATTATGCTGTATGTAAAATGCTGGAAATGTAGAGGATCAGGCCTAATCCTGCAAACACATACAGATGCGCTTAACTTTATGCACAGGAGTAATTCCACGGAAATCTATGGGACTGCTCACGGGAGTACAGTTAAGCATATGCATAAGGGTTTGCAGGATCAGGGCCATTGGTGTTAAAGTCAGTAGGGCAGATCCTCAATTGATGTAAATGATCATAGCTCCATGGATTCTAATTGAGCTACGACTGCTTGCACCAGCTGAGGCTCTGCCCCAGTGAGTCCCAGTGCAGGTGCAGCACTCCACGGGCAGGCTACCCCTCGTAGGATTACAGTCTGTGTGCTTTCGAAGGTTATCTTTCTTCCTTGTTTGTTACGATAGAAATTCTGATCTTGCCTTCCCTGGAAGACTCTACAGATGACTGGCAATCTGGCAGGATTATAGAAAATCCACTTATAGTACAGATAGAGGTGGAAAGGTCCCACTGCACATCCACAAAGCCCTCCAAGAAAAAAGGGAATGAATGACTTGACAATCCTGATATCATACCACATTAGTGTATCCTGAAATATATAGTCTATGGGCTGTATCACTGTGAGGTCAGTTATTATTGAACCAGAGCATGTGGCAATTTTACTAGTGCAAGACCGGGCTTTCTTGCTTCATAATTAGCAAAAAAAAAATTTTTTAAATCATCAATAAGGTGCCATGTACAATGAAATAAAAATCACTGCTGACAGCTTGGGGTGAGGGGAATTGTGCTGAACAGGATCAGTTGACATGGGGAATGAGTGCTAAAAACATTGCTGGATCTACCTGAAAAGAGGTTTCGGGACTCTCGAAACACGAGGCTTGATTCTTCTCTCATTGGCACCAATTTCACACCAGTGTAATTCCATGGGAGTCCACGGACTCACTCCTCGTTTACACACTAGTGCAAGTGAGAGCAGAATCAGGTCCATTGACTTCACTTATGCTCAGGATGGGAGTGGGTGGAGTTAAGGGAGTGGCCACTCCCCTTTGACCCCAGTGACTGGTATGAACACCCATCAGAGCCTGCATCCCCCCCAGCAGAGAGGAGGGCTGCACGAGGACAGGAGCTGCATAGCTCTAGCTTTCTGTTAAATACCTGGCACTGCCCAGAGGTGCCATGAGTCACCTTCAAATGGAACTGATCTAGATTTAGCTTCACCCAAGCCACCTTCTTCTAGGGGGCCAGACTGTGCCAATTAGGGTATGTCTACACTGCCATTAGACCCCCAGGGCTGGCCTGTGCCCGCTGACTCAGGTTTACAGGGCTTGGGCTAAGGACTCTGTGATGTGGGAGAGTCCCAGAGCTCAGGCTGCAGCCTGAGTCTGAACATCTACACCACAATTAAACAGCCCCGGAGCCTGAGCCCTGCGAGCCCAAGTCGGCTGGCACACGCCAGCAGCGGGTGTCAGACTGCAGCACAGACATTACCCTTGGAGTGGTTGGTGGAGAGTCTGGGAGGTGTGAGAGGCTGAGATTCCTTGTGCCCTTCGGACACACATGGGTCAATCGAGAACCAGCTCAGAACAAATGGTGTTTCCTCCTTTCTCCCACTGCCCCTGAAATGTGTCTATTTCCTCTACATGTTATTTACCAACTGCCCTTCCTGATAGGGGAACTGCTGAGGTATATTTCTTTATGAAACCATTATTTTTATTACTGACCTTTGTCTGAAACAGGCTCTTCACCGAATTTTCCCGCCCCTTCCCACTTCTTCATCATGAGTGCATGCTGTTTTGTTGTAGTAGGTTTGCTCCTGTCCTGGATAATGGTGCTAGGGGCAGAGGTGCCGACTCAGATGGAGAGGAGAGGTTAGGAATGCAGCACTGAGTTGTTTGGTTTGCAAAAATCCTAGCCAACTTGGCAAAGCCTCGTTCATTTCCCGTTGAGATGAAGCACGTAATCTTTCACAGTCTGTTTACAAGCCAGCTCCTTCACCTGGGGCACTTACTGGAAGGAATTTATCACCTTGATCTCTACATAATTAAAAGAATTTGTGCCCGACTCCCGCTTTAGATTCCAGACACTCTCAACAATCTCCAACAATTCCCCCAGCTGCCTCCCCCTCTCTCCCCAGACTGGAGGGGTGTTAACAGGCCACTTTACCTTGAGTGGTCCCTTGAAATGAGTTAACTACTTATGCTAAACAATCTGTCCCACCTTGTATTTAGCGGTGACACCGTGAGGGCAGATCTACTCTTCCAAGGCTGCAGCTGAGCCACTGTAGCGCTTCAGGGCAGGTCTACAGGACGGGGTGAAGTCGACCTAAGTTACGCAACTCTAGCTATGTGAATAACGTAGCTGGAGTCGACGTACCTTAAGTTGACTTAATGCAGTGCCTACACCGCACTAGGTCGACCAGAGAGTTTCTCCCGTCAACTTACCTTATGCTTCTCGTTCCGGTGGAGTACCGAGTTGATGGGAGAGCGATCGGCAGTCAATTTAGTAGGTCTTCACTAGACCTGCTAAATCAACCCCTGGTGGATCGATCGCCATGTGTCGATCCCCCGGTAAGTGGAGGGAAGCCCTTAGTGAAGACACTACTCTGCCGACCGGAGAGCTTCTCCCATCAGCGTAGTTAATACCGTACTGAGAGAGGTGGTAGCTGTGTTGAGGTAAGAAGCCCTCCCAACGACATAGAGCCGTCTACCCCAGGGCTTAGGTTGATATAACTGCATCGCTCAGGGGTATGGATTTTTCACCCCCCCGAGTGACATAGTTCTACGGATGTAAGCTTATAGTGTAGATGTGGCCTGCGTATGTTCCCCAGACCTGAAGAAGAGCTCTGTGTAAGCTCGAAAGCTTGTCTCACTCACCAGCAGAAGTTACCTCACCCACCTTGTCTCTCTAATATCCCGGGACCAACACAGCTACAACAACTTGCATACTCCCTGGTAATGGCACTTCGTACTCGGCAGTTTGATTTAGCAGTGTCTGGGACTCAGCCACTGGGATTCCCAGCATCAGCACTTCCCACTGACTTTGCTGGGCACTTACAGAGCTCAGCACCTGACAGGATTGGGTCCTTTGCATTATCACCAACCCCAAGGGCTAGATTCACAAAAGGACTCAGGCACCTGACTGCCACTTTGGGGGCTTAAATCCCAGAATCACAACCCCTGTCCTCAGCTGGCCCTTGCTTGGCCCTTAAATTTTTACTGTAAAAGTTCCCTAGGTGCCTATATTCCTGCCTCTGAGCTTGCACACTGCAGCCCCAGGCCGGGCATCTGGATGCCAAAGCCCCAGAGCAATGCACAAACTGGGGGAAGGGAGAAGCTTCTCTGCTCAATTTGCCTGCAGGGCCTGATCCAGTACACATGCTAGGCTTTTTACACTGGAAAAAAGAGAAAGATTAAAAAAAAAAAAAGTGAAAACCCCACTTTTAAAAATGTTTTTCAGTGAGAAGAAGCTGTAAAACAGTAAGAACTGGTGTGTAAATAGGGTTTTTCCTGCTTTCATTTTTTTAAACCTTTCTCCCCAATTTCCCCAGTGTAAAAATTGGGGCAAGAGTTTAAAAAAAGGAGAAAAAAGTGTGTATGTGTGTGTGGGGGGGGGGGGGGGGGGGGGGGGGGGGGGGGGGGAAGGGGAAGGAGGCAGGACCCTAACCAAATCCAAAAGCTGAAAAAAGAAAAAAGAGACTTTTTTTGGTTTCCAAAAACTGAATCAAAACACTGTTTTAAGTTGCAATGAATCAAATAAATGTGTTTTGTTTCAAAATGTTGATTCAAAAAGAAAAAAATCATTTTTAATTTTTCCGTTTGAAATCAACAGTTTTCCTCCAGAAAACTGTATGATGCTGGCAGACCAAGTGTCAGCCCTTGCCAAGGCTGTAAGTGTCAGCTGAGCACTGACAAATTCATAGCTGGAAACCAGGCCAGCTCACCTGTATGTTAGCATTGTTCAAGAAAGGTATTAGACTTATACGAATGTGTTCAGTGTTTATGACTCTGTGGACTGCTTGTCAATTGCTGCACGCATCAGTTTCACTTGTAATGTTTGTATCCCCTGCTATAAAGTGATATGTACATTGTGCTTTATAACTGCAAAAATACTTGCTCTGAAACTGTCAACCTGTCAGGAGGATTAGTCCACCACCCATCAAGAAGAACTATCAAAACTAAATGGACCTTTGATACAAAGACTTGGTTAATGGCCCTCTCACGCCCATAAAGGTGCTACGTGCAAGAAAGCTTATCTCCTTCAACTTGAATTCTGAAAGAAGGAAATAAAAATAGCTGACATTTCATCTCTTTGGACTGTCACAGGGCTGGAGCTAGGAAACAGAGATCCCCGAGTCAACCTGGGTTAGCCCTAAGAGACATTCAGTGCTGACAGATTGCTACAACTCTGGCACCATTTAGAGCCATAGATTGTAACTCATTTGTGTACATATGTTTGCCTGCTTTAACCTGTAAATAACTCACTCACTTCTTTTTCCAAGTTAATTTTATTAATTTACTATAGAATTGGCTGCAAGTGTTGTCTTTGATGTGAGATCTGAGGTACAAATTGACCTGAGATAAGTGACTGTCTCTTGGGTCTGGAAGCAACCTAAGTCTTTTGTGATCTTTGGTGTATAGCAACCAGCTATCACTAAATTCAGCTTGCCTGGGTGGCAAGGTAGACCAGAGTGCCCAAGGGGACTGTCTGTGATTCCATGGCAAAACTGTTATTGTGCTTGAAGAATTCACACTTGTTACTAGTTTGATGAAATCTAATTACAGAACATACAATCCATTTCAGGTTGCTGCCCTGCCTTTTTGACAGTCTTCCCTGAAGTTGGCATTCATGGCTGTGGCCACTCCAGCCAGCGTGAGAAACTGATTGTGACAAAACCACATTTTCCAACCAGAAAGTTTCTTGTGTGAAAAATTTTATACCAGGTCTACAACACTGGGACAAAATCCAAGCCCACTGAAATTAATGGCAAAACTCCATTTGACTTCAGTGGGCTAGGATTTGATGTCAGGTGTAGCAGAGATGGCATTCCAGTGAGTGACCCTTGTGCACTTCTCAGTCCTGTCCATGTATGCCTGGGCACTCAGCATCTGCATTTAGTTTCCTAAAGCATCTGCACTCTTCCAAGGGAACAAAAGGGAGTTAGCAGAGAAACGATTGTTGGGAAAGAAAAAGGGAACTGCTCTGGGATTCAGTATAACTAAGGCTACAATTTTGTCATGGAGGTCATGGAAGTCACGGAATCCGTGACTTCCAAAGACCTCCGTGACTTCAGCCCGCCGCAGCTGGGAGCTGTAGGGTCCCGCCAACCCTGCAGCTCCCAGCCACCACGGGGGGATCTAGCAGCGCCCTGGCTGATGCAGGCAGCGGGGGACTCCTAGCCACCATGGGCGGCAGGTGGTGGGACCCCGCAGCTCCCGCCATGTCATCCTGTTCAGAAACCGTTCATCCATCTAAGCAAAACAATTTGCCATTTTGAAACAACAAATTCTGTTTCCTGTTTGAAACGTTGATTGAAAAGGTGAGGTTTTGTTGTGATTCATCCAAGTGGAATTTTGTTGTTGCTGCTGAAATTCCATGGAAAATCTCTGTTTTGACAAAACCGCATTTTCCAACGGGACCATCTTCCAGTGAAAACATTTTGACCAGCTCCGCTGCTGCCATCTGAAATGTGTGTGTGGCAGGGGCGACACTGAGCAACATGATCAGACTCTGTCTGCAGCAGCGAGTAGAGATCAGGTTGTATTGAAACAACGAGGAGTCCGGTGGCACCTTAAAGACTAACAGAGTTATTTGGGCATAAGTTTTCATGGGTTAAAAAACCCACTTCTTCAGATGCCTGGAGATGCAGATGTACTCAATGCTTTTTTTGCCTCTGTCTTCACAAAGAAGGTCAGCTCCCAGACTACTGCACTGCGCTGCACAGCATGGGGAGGAGGTGACCAGCTCTCTGTAGAGAAAGAAGTGGTTCAGGACTATTTAGAAAAGCTGGATGAGCACAAGTCCATGGGGCCGGATGCGCTACATCCGAGAGTGCTAAAGGAGTTGGCGGATGTGATTGCAGAGCCATTGGCCATTATCTTTGAAAACTCATGGCGATCCGGGGAAGTCCCGGACGACTGGAAAAAGGCTAATGTAGTGCCCATCTTTAAAAAAGGGAAGAAGGAGGTCCTGGGAACTACAGGCCAGTCAGGCTCACCTCAGTCCCTGGAAAAATCATGGAGCAGGTCCTCAAGGAATCAATTCTGAAGCACTTAGAGGAGAGGAAAGTGATCAGGAACAGTCAGCATGGATTCACCAAGGGCAAGTCATGCCTGACTAATCTAATTGCCTTCTATGATGAGATAACTGGCTCTGTGGATGAGGGGAAAGCGGTGGACGTGTTGTTCCTTGACTTTAGCAAAGCTTTTGAGACTGTCTCCCACAGTATTCTTGCCAGCAAGTTAAAGAAGTATGGGCTGAATGAATGGACTATAAGGTGGATAGAAAGTTGGCTAGATTGTCGGGCTCAACGGGTACTGATCAATGGCTCCATGTTCTAGTTGGCAGCCGGTATCAAGCGGAGTGCCCCAAGGGTCGGTCCTGGGGCCAGTTTTGTTCAATATCTTCATAAATGATCTGGAGGATGGTGTGGATTGCACCCTCAGGAAGTTTGCAGATGACACTAAACTGGGAGGAGAGGTAGATATGCTGGAGGGTAGGGATAGGATACAGAGGGACCTAGACAAATTAGAGGATTTGGCCAAAAGAAATCTGATGAGGTTCAACAAGGACAAGTGCAGAGTCCTGCACTTAGGATGGAAGAACCCCATGCACCGCTACAGACTAGGGACCGAATGACTCGTCAGCAGTTCTGCAGAAAAGACCTAGGGGTTACAGTGGATGAGAACCTGGATATGAGTCAACAGTGTGCCCTTGTTACCAAGAAGGCCAATGGCATTTTGTGATGTACATGTAGGGGCACTGCCAGCAGATCGAGGGGCATGATCGTTCCCCTCTATTCGACATTGGTGAGGCCTCATCTGGAGTACTGTGTCCAGTTTTGGCCCCACACTACAAGAAGGATGTGGAAAAATTGGAAAGAGTCCAGCGGAGGGCAACAAAAATGATTACGGGACTGGAACACATGAGTTATGAGGAGAGGCTGAGGGAACTAGGGATGTTTAGTCTGCGGAAGAGAAGAATGAGGGGAGATTTGATAGCTGCTTTCAACTACCTGAGAGGTGGTTCCAAAGACGATGGCTCTAGACTGTTCTCAGTGGTAGCTGATGACAGAACAAGGAGCAATGGTCTCAAGTTGCAGTGGGGGAGGTTTAGGTTGGATATTAGGAAAAAACTTTTTCACTAGGAGGGTGGTGAAACACTGGAATGCGTTACCTAGGGAGCTGGTGGAATCTCCGTCCTTAGAAGTTTTCAAGGTCAGGCTTGACAAAGCCCTGGCTGGGATGATTTAGTTGGGGACTGGTCCTGCTTTGAGCAGGGGGTTGGACTAGATGACCTCCTGACGTCCCTTCCAACCCTGATATTCTATGATTCTATGATCTCCATGCATCTGAAGAAGTGGGTTTTTTACCCACGAAAGCTTATGCCCAAATAAATCTGTTAGTCTTTAAGGTGCCACCGGACTCCTCATTGTTTTTGTGGATACAGACTAACACAGCAACCCCTCTGATGCTTGACACCAGGCTGTACTGGAATCAAAGCAAGCCAGGCAAATTTTCCTTTGCTCTCCTTGAACTGTTTCTGTTGTTTTCTTAACATGGCACTGCTGGAGGCAGTATCTGGGGGCGCTGCTGGAGGGGGGAGACGCCAGGGGCTCGGGGCACCCGGGGCCAGTGGCACCGGCTGCCAGGGGCCATGGACCATGGCTGCTGTGGCCAACCAGCCGCCTGGGGACCGCTGTCGGGGCTAGCAGACCACGGCTGCTCCAGCCGTCCCGGGATTGCTGTCCGGGGCCGCTCCAGCAGCAGCTGGTGTGGCTGTCCCCGGGGCCCCCTGAGCAGCTGACCCAGGACGCAGCTGCTTGGGTGGCCCTAGGCTCAACCACACTGGCCTCTGCAGAAGTCAGAGATTGCGGAAGGTCATGGAATCTGTGAGTTCCTCGATCTCCATGACAGACACGGGACCCTAATCATAATTAAATACAGTGCCAGCCATTCTGAAGTGGGCAGAACTCTGAATGTTCTTACGCTGCAAAACTTGAACGGAATAGGAAACTAATTCAAGTGGACAGCAGTTTTCGTCAGTATTCAAGAATAGAGCTGCTCAGAAAATGGGGTTTGTGGAAAATCTCAATGAAAACAAATGTTCAACAGAAAATTTTAACTGTTTGTCAAAAATCCAAAAACTCAAAAAACAACATTTTTGGCTGAAAACTAAAAAATGTTGACAGAAAAAATTTCCATTTTCCAACACAAAAAAATCAAAAAATTTTGAGGAAGGCAGAATCATAGACTTTAAGGCCAGAAGGGACCATCATGATCATCTAGTCTGACCTCCTGCACATTGCAGGCCACAGAACCTCACCCACCCACTCCTGTAATAGATGCGTAACCTCTGGGTGAGTTACTGAAGTCCTCAAATCATGATTTAAAGACGTCAAGTTACAGAGAATCTACAGAGAATCTCGGTCCCTAGTCTGCTACAGACTGGGGCCTAGTGGCTAGGCAGCAGTTCTTCAGAAAGGGACCTAGGGGTTACAGTGGACGAGAAGCTGGATATGATTCAACAGTGTCCCCTTGTTGCCAAGAAGGCTAACAGCATTTTGGGCTGTATAAGTAGGAGCATTGCCAGCAGATCGAGGGACGTGATCATTCCCCTCTTATTGGCATTGGTGAAGCCTCATGTGGAGTACTGTGTCCAGTTTTGGGGCCCACACTACAAGGAGGAAGTGGAAAAATTATAAAGAGTCCAGCGGAGGGCAACAAAAATGATTAGGGAGCTGGAGCACGTGACTTATGAGGAGAGGCTGAGGGAACTGGGATTATTTAGTCTACAGAAGACAAGAATGAGGGGCGATTTGATAGGTGCTTTCAACTACCTTAAAGGGGGTTCCAAAGATGAGGGATCTAGACTGTTCTAAGTGGTAGCAGATGACAGAACAAGGAGTAATGGTCTCAAGTTGCAGTGGGGGAGGTTTAGGTTGGATATTAGGAAAAAACTTTTTCACTAGGAGGGTGGTGAAGCACTGAAATGGTTTACCTAGGGGGGTGATGGAATCTCCTTCCTTAGAGGTTTTTAAGGTGAGGCTTGACAAAGCCCTGGCTGGGATAATTTAGTTGGGGATTGGTCCTGCTCTGAGCAGGAGGTTGGACTAGATGACCTCCTGAGGTCCCTTCCAACCCTGATATTCTATGATTCTATTATTCTAATCCACCATTTACACTAGTTTAAACCTGCTAGTGATCCATGGCCCATGCTGCAGAGGAAGGTGAAAAACCCCCAGGGTCTCTGCCAATCTTACCTGGCAGAAAATTCCTTCCCCAACCCCAAATATGGCGATCAGTTAGATCCTGAGCATGTGGGCAAGACCCAGTAGCCAGACACCTGGGAAAGAATTCTCGGCAGTAACTCAGAACCCTCCCCATCTAGTGTTCCATCACTGGTTGTTGGAGATATCTGCTACTGTTGTTTCATCAAAAATCCAATCTTCTCTTAAAAATAATTTCAACAATTTTTTTTTTAATCCGGCTTTATTTAGTTACCCAGGATAGGCAGGGATGGTGTCCCTAACCTCTGTTTACCAGAAGCTGAGAAAGGGTGACAGGGGATGGATCACTTGATGATTCCCTGTTCTGTTCATTCCTGCTGAAACACCCAGCATTGGCCACTGTCGGAAGACGGGACACTGGGCTAGATGGACCTTTGGTCTGACCTGGTCTGGCCGTTCTTAGGTTCTTATGTAATGAGTTGCCAAGGAGGAAATTTGCTCTGGTTTGCAAGTGCCCCACAGGTTTAAGCAGGCATCAGACTCCAGACACTATTGTACTGCAGATACCATGAAGATTGCAAACACCACTTTGGCAAACAGGAAGCTCATACAATTATTTTAATTCAGTTTTGCATACAGCTGCTGATCTACCAGTTAAAGGACAACTAATCCTACTAAATCCTCTGCTTGGTTGCTTTCATTACTGTGTATATCTTTTGCTTCCCTCTTCCTTCTGTGTTTAGAGAATACTGTCATTTTTGTTATGTAACCAAACTGATTTCCTTGAATTGGAAACAAATCTTCATTGTAGATACATGGCTGGAATTAACTTGGTTGGAATGAGCTACAGGGTCAGTCATGGAGATTGTAGCACTCATTAAAACCCAGTGAAGTCTTCTTTTATTATTAAAAGGAAGTATTTGTATCGTAATAAGCATCTGATTTGCTCTGTTCTGTAGAAAAAAGTTCATTCCTATGTGACCAGGTGCCACTCTGTACCATTGGCATATGTGGCATCATTTTAAGGTCAGGTTTATACCACAAAGTTGTGCTGGCATAGATACATTGGCTAACAGTGTGGAAAAAAAGCACACCCCTGACATTGCTATGCCGGCAAAACACCCCCTAGAGATACCTGGAAACAAAATTAATCAGATTGTTTTGAATTGATTGAAACTTTTGTTCAACCCAAAACAAAATTTGTGTTTGGTTTTTCATTTTGAGGAGGAAAAATGGTCACTTTGGGTTGACCTGAAATAATTTTTGGGGGATTTTTTTTGGTTGGCCACCAAACTGAAAAAAAAACAAGAAAAAAAACCCCACCATTTGCCCAATTCTAAGTGCGAGCTCTTATTCAAACGAACAAACTCCAAGGGACTATGTGCGAGGGCTCGTTGGCATGAGCTGCACAATCTTGTCTGTATTATTTGTACAACACTACCACTGCACATGGGGGACACACAGCTGAATCGATCAGACAGGCCCCTGCCTCGGAGACCTTGCAGTAAAAATGATACGGCGGAGATAGGGGGGTAGGCTCCAGAGGGGGTAGCTCTTACATAAACTGAAGATACAACTAGGCCACCTCTACGCTACGGGCGCTACAGAGGCACAGCCATGCTGCTATAGCACCAAAGCATAAAAATTTCCTATGGCAATGGAAGGGGTTTATACACACACCCACACACACCCACACAGAGTGAATGAAGAAAAAAGCTAAACTCCATCTGTGCAGAGATCCCCCTGGCAGCAGAATCAGCTGTGGAAGAGGGTGGGGGATTTTCACAGGCCACCCAGGGGTGGGGGTGGGCAACCCTGTTGCAGCTGGTAATCTAGTTCTCCAAGAGCTCACTGCATGGCAGCACACAGTGGGCAGCGGGTAATGGGAATGCGTGAGCTGCAGGAGGGGCAAGGGCAGGGCCACAAATCCCATCGCAGAAATCTTCAGGTTCTCCTATGTAGGAGTATGCAGAGGCATCGGCCACCATGAGACCGCACCATGGAGCAGCTTCCCAGCCATTCTGTGACTTTGGGGGAAGGGATTCTGCCTCGTTTCAGCAATGCCCAGCTTGGACAGTACAGGGTGTGTCTGGCCCTGGATGTTTGTTGGAAGAAAATCTGGTATTTAATTTTTGATGAGGAGCCAAAATATGTCCAATATCTAGCACATTGGCCTTCTTCTGACCTAAGGAAGCCAAAACATCCCTTAAAGGAAATTCCCTCTGCCAAGTGGGACTGCAGCCACCTCACGGGTTTCCTTTGATTGTCCCCATCCATGAAGCTTTCAGCCAATTTGGCTCTTTCATCTGATGCTCCTTTAACATATTCATATATATATGCAAATCAGCATAACGAGCATCAGAAACAAGCTAGCTATCGTACAGAACACAGAATAAGTAATACAGAGTCATCATCAGTGTATTCAGGCTACATTTCCAGTAGCAAAGGTAACAAGCGACTCACACACTAATCACTACAAAAGTTTTTTTTCTTCTGCGGATAATAGCTGATCTTAATTAGCCTCTTACAGTTTGTATGGCAACTTCCACCTTCTCTGTATGTATGTATGTATATATATATCTATATCTGTATATCTATATCTATATCTTCTTACTATATGTTCCATTCTATGCATCCGATGAGGTGGGCTATAGCCCACGAAAGCTTATGCTCTAATAAAATGTGTTAGTCTCCAAGATGCCACAAGTACTCCTTGTTCTTTTAGCAAGGAAATAGTGGCCATTTCCTGCAATGTGGATTTCTAAAGCCATTTCCGCTGCACTGGATTAAATGGTGCGGGTTGACTGGGGGGAGTCACTTCACTGCTCTGTGCCGCAGTGTCCCCATCTGTACAATGGGGATAATGATACTGAGCTTGTAAGGTCTGAGGCCTTTTGCTGCAGTCATATTAGGAGAGCAGCAGCCATGAGCCAAGAAGCAGAAAGTCCCATCCTCAGATTCCTTCTAAATTATATCAAAACAATGTAATACCGGGCTGTTAAGAAGACACCCCACCTAATAGTCCCCACCCTCACCAGATAAGCAAGGAATCTCTTAAGATGTTTAAAGAAAACTTTGTTTGATGGCATGCCGTCTGGCACGGAATCACTTATCAACAGTTGTGCTTGTAAAATCTCTACTTTTATTGTTTTGCCTTTATTGTGCCTGCTTCTCTATTGTTTATTTGTATGGTCTCTGTCTGGTTCTTTGATCATTAGTTATGCAAATCAACTAAGATGGTGGGGTATGATTGGTTGAAGAATTATTTTGCAATATGTTAGGATTGGTCAAAGAATGCTTTTGTAATATTTTAGTAAAATGATTGGTTAAGATATAGCTAAGCAGAACTCAAATTTCACTATCTACACTGGGGTCCAAAATGGAGACCCAATGGGGGAAAAAGAAGAATAATAAGAAGAAAAGACCTGAAGGAAGAAGAACTCAACCCTCAAGACACAGCCTAAAATCAGAACTGCTAAGAATCCTCTGCATGACCGTGATGTGCAGCAACCAGAACCCAGAAGAGACCAACCTTCCCTGGCCAACAGGGAAAGTTCGCCTGTGTGATCAGGATTGATGAGCTTAGCACTGTATGCTCAGTGTGTGTATTTTGCTTTGTAATTATTAATAAATAAAGGATAAGGATATTACTGTGTAAGGCTCTTTCACTGGTAAAAAGATCCTGCAAACCTATAGAAGAGTACACCCTGAGCCCACGGAAGAGTAAGGGTGGGTAGTTAAATGAACCAGATTACACCCTGAGCCCTAGGAGTTGGGTATGGGTGGCCCTGAGCCCTAGGAACTGGGAAAGGGTGGGGGTGTCTAAATCAACCAAGTTACGCCTTGAGCCCTAGAAACTGGATAAAGGTGGGTGCCCTGGAGTGTGTGAGTAACAACCTTTGTAAAGTGCTTTGAGGTCTGGTGATACTAAGCACTGGATAAGAGCTAGAGTTTTTATTATTACTCCTTGGGGGAGTCAGCATGATAACCTGTCACGTGACCTGGGTAGAGGCTGAGCAAGCCATGACTCTGGACAAGTGCCACACAGAAGGAGTGTTGTAAAGGGCACACGAGCTGGTGCAGTGCTCTCCTTCTAGCTCCAGCTAGCGAGGATGTCAGACATTGCCAGCGGCTGTGTACCACACTAGATGTGCTAGAAAAACAGGAAACAATTGTCACACTCATTTGCAGGAAAAGTTTGTCTCCTTCCCCCCCCTGCCCCCAATCGAAACGTTATGAAATTTGATTTTTTTTCCCCCAGCAGCTCTAGCATCCATGAGTTCACCTTTTCTCCCTTTTCTGTAGCCATAAAGGAACTGAGCAGGATACTTTCAGCTGCTGCTAATTGCCTCCTTTCACCGTTTGCAGTGCACAGAGGCCTCCGCTCCATTGTTTCCTTCTTTTGGAAAGCTTTATTCTTGCACGTGAATATGGGTCACAAAATGGGCACATTTGTTATGAGAGTGCTCTGTGTCTGTACAGTTGTCAAGAGTTAATAGATAAAGTGCCAGCAAATGCCACTCAAGAATATGTAACATAGTGCCTGGGTTTTGTAGGACCCATAAAACTTGTCATGCACTGCAAATGGCTTCCTGTATGCAGCTCTCTACATCAGTTCCCAGTGATGGTTTGGATGATGTTTTTCAGTGGGAAAATACTCTTATTCTGCAGAGCCACACTTGCTGCTAAGAGTTTGTGATTAGTCAAAAAACCACTTGCTGAGCAATGTTGAATAGCAAACATTAGAAAAACCCATGTTTATGGGCAATTCATGAATGGACTAAAAGAACAAATAAGTTCTCTGCAACAAATACTTTCAGAGATTCAGAAGCCTGTGATCTGGCCTCTTACATTGTTACACAGATAAAACTACACAGGATCATTTCAGGGGACAAGACAAGCTGTCACGTTTATTAAAATAACACAAGTTGATTTAAGACTAATATCTAGTATCTATACACACACACACACACAATGTTCTGCAGCTGCTAGATAGTTACCAGTCCGGACCGTAGCTTGAGTTTGTGGCTTGATTTCACAGCTTGGGATCATAGCTCATGGTGGCTAACTGGCCAGGAAAGCCAGGCACGAGGAAGGGCTGGGTCTCTGTCGGGCACGCACCAATGCCCCTTGATGCTGGAAGCAGAACATTACCCAAAGTCTTCCATCTCACCCATCTTTTTTATAGGTTTTTAGTTTGAATCCAAAGTCTATAGGTTTTGCTGTGTCACGCTGCCTCTGGGTTCGGTGTGATTGATCACCCGTCAATTGCAGACATGACGTTCAGCCTGGAACCTGACTTTGATCTTCCTTCCATTGTACTTTTGTTGTTCTTTTCTTTTTAGGGTGGACCCTTCTTACTTGGTTAGGGCTGTTGTCTGCATCTTCAGCCGTTGGTGTTTGAACTTTATTTCATCAGGACAGGCTGGCGCTGTCCATTAATGTTAATTCCATTATCCATACATACCTCATTCACACATCTAAACTAAACTACTCAGGTTATGGCAGGGTTTTGCAAAAATGAAGGTTGCAGCAAGCTTTTACAAAATGGAGTGAACATTTCAAAATGGAGTTTGGGACAAGTTAAAATGGAGTTTGAGTTACAATATGGACAAGCATAAGGAATGAGAAACAGGGAGCAGAAGTTACAATATTGAAGCAGTGTGAATTTCAGTGATTTAGGCAGCAATTGGATTGAAAGTGAACCTTACAAGGGCAGCTGCTTGAACAGCTGTGGTTCTTAACAAGCAGCTTAACTGTCAATTAGTCAGTTATTGGGGTACCTGGTTTTATGAATGAATGAAGTTTCATAAGTTATATTAATAAAATGAACAATTGCAAATCAGTTCTACAACATGGCACAGGCCCTAGAATTTCCATCAGATATTCCATCACTGAGCCCAAAAATTTGTGATTGAGCAAGAGCATTTCTTGCAGCAAGACATTCAGTCCTGATTAAAGAATCCACCTAAACATTTACCACATCCCTTGGAAGCCTGCTCCAATGGTTGGTGACCCTCACTATTAATCATTTGCATCTTATTTCCAGTTGGAACTTTGCGGATTTCAATATGGCCAGCTCCAGCACCAATACAATAGTCATGTGGTTCCTATTTTGTCTCCTATTTCATGTTTACACCTGTTCATGATGTTTAATATTGTTAGAGTAACACTTGCATATGGGTAAGACTTCAACAGAGCTACACCTAGGATGAATTTGAGCCACGGAGGGTCTGTCTACACTGTAATTAGACACCCATGGCTGGCTCTTGCCAGCTGATTCGGGCTTACGGGGCTCAGGCTAAGAGGTTGTTTAATTACAGTGAAGGTGTTCCCTCTTGGGACTCACAGGGTCCTAGAGTCCCCGGTCCAATCCGAGCCTGAACATCTCCACTGCAATTAAACAGCCCCTTAGCCTGAGCTCCACGAGCCTGAGTCAGCTGGCACAGGCCAGCTGTGCATTTTTAATTGCAAGGTAGACAGATCCCCAAGTCCCCCTTTCTTGGGCATATCTGAAATTGGCTTTAGAACCACCTGCTGGAAAGGTGTGCATTCTTGGAATTACGTTGCACCATTGTGAGGGGAAAACAGGAGTAGTAGTCTTCCAAGCTTCACCCACAAACCAGATTCCACCCGCTTGAGACGTCAGAGTTAGACACCATTCACACTAGATGCTGAAGATCTTTCAATGATCCTCCTCCCCCTCTTTTTTGATACTCGTTTTGATCAGCAGAGAAATTGTTATAATCACTAGTGGGCATCTGAGTTAACAACCTCCCTGAGATGAAAAGGGGTAGTTCTCTGCTCTCACAGATTCTTTATACATTTACTGATGACTGTCTGCAAACTCAGGGCTTGTCTACACATGAACACTCAGGAAAATTAATCCAAATGATCTAAAGGTGTGAATTAAAAGTGGGTTTGTTATACCGCATTAAAGCCTTCATTTGATTTCACTTAATGCACTTTAATTCTGAATGAGAGTGTCCACACAGGGGCTTAATCCAGTTTAACTAACCCACTTTAAATTCACACTTTAAACTTTATACCTTTTGGTAATTTGAATTAACTTTCTTGAGTGTCCCCATATAGCCGAGCCCTTAATCAGACATCACTGCATCAATAGCACTGGCTTAATGTTTTGAAGGTTTTCTTGGCATTAAGACTAGAGAATTACTTTAAATAATAAAAAAAAATGCTTAGATTCTGGAGCAGAAAAAGCAGGTCAAGCTATGCCACACTCTGCTGTCAACTGAAGCTGTCTCATAACCCTGTTTATTCAGATGTAGAATACCACAGGACCTGTTTAAGCAACTGCTATGTTGACGTGCACAGACGAGATCTAAACAACTGGCACTGCCCGTAAAATAAGCAGGCAACTCTACTTACTGGCACTCGGAAATACATCCAGGAAGCTGGCAATGTTTACAGCACCGAAAAATGAATCATTATGTTCTTATGGCTCCAGCCTCTTTTGACAAGTGGAACAGTCATATGGGCTGTTTCCAATTATTTTAGCACAAGTAAAAAGCCTGATTTTTGCTCGGCAATGAATTTCAGGTCTTTGGTTGGAATTGCTATTCGGCATTCATGTGCTCTTGCACACTGGCTATTTGAAAGGTGGTTCTGCTCTGATTTTGTGGCTTTGCAGTATTGGCACTGTGGCCTTTCATGTGTATTGCCTCCTACCGGCTTCCGAAAAACATCTGCTCAGTTCACAAGTTCCAAGAAGTTTTTTTTTGTCTAATTGCCAGCCCTGTAAACACTGTCTGGAATTCTGAAATGACCTGAGTCGTGCTGGACTCTCAATAAAACACTGAACGTATCTAAAAGCAAATGTGAGCAGAGTGAGCCTGTCAATTACAGTTTCATAAATATTCCGAGTTAAATGATGGATCAAGAGGGACAGAGAAAAATCACTAAATATTTAAGTGTACGTTTTCCAAAAAATGGTGGGTAATAGGCACCTAATTTGCACATGTCATTGCTGCAATTACAGTAAGGGTGTGTGCAAGTGGCCTGATTACACATCTACCCTGCTTAATGACACGTGCAGACACAAATTTCACGTGCAACGGTCATAACTGGGTGTACAAAGGAGTCTGATTGTCCTAATTATGCAGGTTCCAGTGCTCTGTCTAGTTACGTTTCAAAACAAAGGGACTTCCACTACTCCATTTGGGATACTATTCCCATGTTTAACATGGTGTCCCCAAGCCTTGGTTTGTTGCACCAATGTCTAGGTGGTGGGAATAAGGGTGTGTGCCTTTTGTGGGGGTTGCTCCAGATGCTATGGCCGCTCCTTCGTCACCTGAGACCCAGGAGCAGGATGGGACCAGGTGACTCTTGGCCCACGAAGCGAGACAAAGGCTGGAGGAGGAGCAACAGGCAGAGCAGGGGCCAGGCAGCTGGAAGCCGGTAAGTCTTGGCTGGCTTGGGGCGCAGCGGGAGGACCAGAGCCCTGGCTCTCGTCTCCCCTCCCCACAAGAGAGACTTGGCTGAAAGTCATTGATTTCTGTGCTAACAAGTTCTGTTCTACGCTGTGTTTCTGTCGACTAATAAACCTTCTGCTTTACCAGCTGGCTGAGAGTCATGTCTGACTGCGGAGTTGGGGTGTGGGACCCTCTGGCTTCCACAGGAGCTCCGCCCTGGCGGACTCGCTGTGGGACGCGCACGGTGTGGAAAGGGGTGCTGAATGCTCTGAGGTCAGACCCAGGAAGGTCGAAGCTCTGTAAGCTTCTTGCCCTGGAGACAGTCTGCTCGCAAAGAGGAGGCTCCCCCAGAGCGAGCTGAGCAGCACTCATTGGTGGTCCACAAAGAGCTGGCTGTCCACATGGTGCTGGCTCCTCTTTGCTTTCAATTGCAACATCCACCACAAACAGCTAAAATTAAATGTTTTGCATATTCCTCTTCCACATAGTGTCATTTTTCTATGGGGCTACAAAGGAAGGCAGGCCACATGATTGCAAAGGGGAGGCACGGTGGGGCTCATGCAGTGGTGAAACCACCAGTTCCTCGCTCTGCCATGGACTTGGTGTGCGACCTCAGGCAAGTCACTTAGGGTTGGTCTACTCTGCCATTAGACACCTGTGGCTGGCTTGTGCCAGCTGACTTGGAATAATAGGCCTCGGGCTAAGAGGCTGTTTAACTGGGGTGTAGATGTTTGGGCATGGGCTGCAGCCCGAGCTCTGGGACTCTCCCACTTTGCAGGGTCCTAGAACCCAGACTCCAGCCTGAACCCAAACATCTGCACCTAATCTGTCTGTGCCTCAGGTTCCCAGTCTGTGAAATGGGGTAATAGTACTTCCCTTCTTCCGCCCTTGGTCTGTCTTGTCTATTCAGATTCTTGGCTCTTTGGGGAAAAGACTTTTTCTCACTAGGAAAATGTCCAGTTATAGCACAATTATGATTCATCAGGTTTATTACAGTAGTGCCTAGGTGCAAGGAATTTGTGTAGCCTGTAATTGAATGAGTACAGCTTCCCCCTATTGGTCGTTGCCCACCAGAGGCTGCCCATGCTGGCTATATAAGAACTCAGCAAGTACCAGTCAGTATCTGCTCAATGCAACAGCTGCCTGGCTCCTTACCGCTAGCTGCTATGTTGTGCTCTCGGAATAAAGCCCGATGTAGCTTCAGCTGAACCTGAGTCTGTAGTGAGGGTTATGTGGCTCAAAGGCACAAGGGGCCATCTGAGGTCAGGACCCCATTGTGCCAGGCACTGCACGAACATAGAATAAGAGACAGACCCTGACCCAAATTACTTACAATCTATACAGACAAGACAGACATAAAGTGGGGGGAAGCAGAGAGACCAGTGTTGGCAGCGAATGGCCACCTGAGTTGTGCAATTTTTTTTTTCTTTTTTTGCTTTTGTCTGGCTATATAACTTCTTTCAGTGTGGTTATGTTAGGAGGGGATTAGCTAGCTGGAAAGACAAAAGCAGGGAGAGGGCTGGAGACCATGGGGGAGCGGAGTGGAGGTGTTTGCACAAAACAGCCAGTGAGCACCAGGGAGAGGAGGTTCACAGATTCATAGATACCACGACCAGAAGCAACCTCAGTGATCTAATCTGACCTCCTGGATAACACAGGCCATAGAACCTCCCGAGATTAATTTTCCAGAGCAGATCTGTTAGAAAAACATCCAGTCTTGATTTAAAAATTGTCAGTGATGGAGAATCCACCACCTCCCTTGGGAAATTGTTCCAATAGTTAAAAATTTACACCTTACTTCCAGTCTGAATTTGTCTAGCTTCAACTTCCAGCCATTGGCTTGTGACAGCTTCCTCCGTTCAGCATGCAGAGTGCAGAAAGGAGACCCACTCTCTCACTCAAGGAGCTGTGGGCACTACTATAATGCCGTAGTAAGCAGTGATCATAATAAATAGGCCATTGCTCTGCTATGGTGTAATCTGCACTATGGAACATTTTGAGAATGACCTGGTCTAATAGCTCTCACTGGTGCAAATGTCTCTAATGCAGACAGGACTTGAATGTCTTCTGTGTTGTATCTATTTGGGGAGAGATCCTTGACTCCCCTCTGTCTGCTAGGGGCTGCCAAAAAGGTGGCATGGACAACTGTTAAGAAAATCCCTGCATGGTTCTGAGACCATTTAGTTGTGTAGAGAATATCAGGGGTGTGACTGAAGTGCATTCTGGGACATCCCAGCTACTGGAGTGGCCCCTTGGGGGCTGTTGCACCTGGGTGCAACTTTGAACAACCCTGAGGTCACTCTAAATTGCACTGAGGGCTTAAACGGCCCCAGGATTGGAGTGAGGGAGTGTAAAGGAGGCAAAGGTGGGCCTTTCCTCCTTCTCATGTTCTGTGCTAAACACACCCAAGCCAGACCCCAAAATCTGGCCACCCGTGTTTATGTTTTCATTAGAATCTCTCTCCCCAATCTGAGCACCTGTTTTCCCATAATCTCTCTCTCTCTCTCTCCCTTCCCCCTCTGTCTACTCTCTGCTGTTTTCCCACAACTTTGCCATTGTATTATTCCACCTCTTGCTCCCTTTTTCCACAACTGTGCATGAGCAGAATGTAAATTCCATAACTTCCAAGTTGATCATTGGACAATGTGATACTTTAGTGCCTTCAAAATTAAGGGGGCATCTTTATATATGTTTTAACCAAGCTGATGCCCATGTTTGATCCATGTCCTATAGGCAGGAGGGGACACCTAGTGGTACAAATGTACTATGCTAGAAAACGATAAACATGGATCCCCATTTGCAGCTATTGGCTAGTAGAGCATTCTGAGTTCCATCTATTTTCACACTCACTGCAGTCGAGTCTACAACGCAAGTCAGTACGTATTACAGTTCAGAGAGAAGCTAAAATCCCCGGGCAAGTCTGCAAAAGAGAACTTGTTGAAGGCACAACACGACAGGAGAAGAACTAGAACAAGGGTGCCTACGTAACCCACACACCTCCTGGGGTGTTCTGTCCCATCTAGTGGCAACGAGACCTCTTAGAGAGATTAATGAGTTTGCTCTACAGGGTTAGCTAACAGCCAGTTGGCTTTCAGCTCATACTGTAGTTGCTCATGGACTAAGCTCCGGAGGTCCCAGGTTCGATCCTGCCTGCTGACAACAGGGGTCTGTCGGTGTTACACCTGTATCTGAGAATTCCAACAGGGGGACCAAGAACTTCTCCTACTACCTCTCTAGAGTGCTGCATGGTTACAAAAAATTGGATCGGCAGCCAATCTGCATCCACAAGAATCAATTTCTATCCAAACCCTAATCCGCACTCCATCTCTTATCTGTATCCGCATCCATGCCATACCAGCACACTATCTCACTGTGCCTCTCTGCGTCTATCTGTGTGCGTGTGTACAGTATAAGAAAGCTATATGGCTTAATAAATGCACACGCTATTATTATCTTATTATACAACAGGCATCAGAACAAACAGCCTTTTACACACAAAATAATAAAATAAATGTCTCAAGTCAATGCTTAAAAAAAATCACAAAAATCATAAAATAAAGAAGTCTGTTACCTAGTTGGCTTGTGACTTATAAAGTCACCACACTTAATGCTCAGCAATCCCAGGTTTTTGCACCAGACCTTTGGCTTAGGGTTGGTTTTCCCCGTAGCAAGTCGTGTGTTGAATAAATGAGCAGTGTGTTTCCATCCAGATTCCTGCCCTTATCACTCGGGGTTTGCAGTCTTATCCCAACAGCTGGGATGTCTGGGGCTGAGAAGGGAGCCTTTGCCTCCTTGTCCTGTAACTATCAGTCTCCCTGCTCAGGTTTGCAATATTCCAGTGAGTTAAAGGCCCAATGAGGTCTCAATCAAACAAGCCGTGAGCTGCATGTGGTGCAATGTGTTACCGATGATGTTGAGGGGAGAAAAGGCCTTGAGTACTAATGCCATGGTGTCCCTTGCCTCTGTTTGCCAGAAGCTGGGAGTGGGCGACAGGGGATGGATCACTGGATGATGACCTGTTTTGTTCATTCCCTCTGGGACACCTGGCATTGGCCACTATTGGAAGACGGGATACTGGGCTAGATGGACCTTGGTCTGACCCAGTATGGATGTTCTTCCTCTAGCAGGCTCCGCAGGTTTTTTAATTGATCACAGAGCCCCCCAGCCTAGGTTAGGGGATTATCTGTATTGCCCAGTATGTTGCTGATAAGGAGGTAACTGAAGCCAATGATACTTTAAATTGTCCAGCTAGTGCAAGGGACAGTGAGTCTGTTCTCCCTGTGGAAGCATACAAGGGGAATACTATTGCAGGGTGACAGTGCCAAGCAGGTCATCCTCCTAGGAAGGCTTTTGGGGGGAAGGGGAACGAGTAGCAACACGTGCTCTGTGACTCCAGCTCAATTTCCCCACCTGGGCACAGGACTGGGGTGCAGGAGAGGGGTGCACATGCTTTCCAGCTGCCCAGACAGGACTTGCCAGGACTGAGCTTCAGCACTCTTTCAATACAAATTAAGCACTTCAGGGCTACACGGAGATCCCTCTCCAGGGCATTTCATTTCCCTTAGGCAGACGCTGTGCAGTTGCTCCATTAAAAGGTTTCTAGGTTGATTGTTCCCGCTTGCAGAGCTGTGTCAAGATACAGTGAGCGTCACATAAGGAGAGGTTTGTACTTCCTCCTTCTCTGGAAGTAGGATCTCAAAGGCAGGGAAGCAGCTGTCTGCAACTATGGCTTCCTGACTGCGGAAGCCACTGCCTCCCTCTCCAACTGTCCTGATATGGCAATAATGGAGTCGGGAGAGATTTCCTAAATTACTTGGCTGCTTAAACTGTGGTGATCGGAGCATGAGGAATTTTGCTGCCTGTGTTGATCTATCTCTTCCCCTTTCTCTGTATATGTTCAGGGCAGGGGGAGGGGAGAAAAGAGGGAATATTTAGTCTCTTTTTGTATAGGGAGGAGGTGGACTCTGCTGTGTGTGTTGGTCTGTGCCACACTTCTCTCTCTTTGGGGGAGGGAAGCTTTGTGTCTCTTTGAAGTACATGCAGGAATCTCATATCTGCAAACAATCCGCGATCTGCAAACATGGGGAACAATACAACCACATCCACGGATGTGGGATAGCCACGGATGTAAAGTGGATATCCACAGATTTGCAGGGCTCCACCCATCTCTGAATCCAAGCTGTTGGCCCAGTTGCACAGGCCCTTTGAAATAGTGAGATGGGTCGGAACAGTAGATTACAAAGTTCGCCAGCCCAGGAAGAGGAAAGACCAGGGGAGCTTGAACTAGGGGCACTGGGGGTGAGGAATCACCCGCTGGCTTGAAGTGGTTTCCATCATATACAGGGTTTACAGTTTGGTTCAATGGCTCTCAGCACCCCCATGGTACAAATTGTTCCAGCACCACGAGGAAAGCCACCCAAATATATCATGTCACCTGCCTGAAGGCATGGAAAGAATGGGAGGGATGTCTCTGTGTTCCCTCCTGAGCCCAAACTCAGCCCCTGATGGTTCCCCAATTGGGGACCATATTAGTTGGGGAAGGCTTACAACCCAAACAGGGGCAGCAGTCACACAAACTCATTAGCAATATCGCCTCTGTGTTTTCAGCGACACCAGGCCAGACACACCTAGTGTTCTATCATATAGACACTGAACCCATCCAGAAAGTGCCAGGCCACCTATGACTGTTACCCAGAAAAATGTGGGAGACTGTGCAACAAAAGCTACAGAACTGGGAAGAAGTGACCCAGGGGAAAACATAGTCTGGGGTGGCTCAATAACTGCACCTGATGCTTTGATAAACCCCAAGCAGCCCTGGGTCAGGTTCTGGCGGAGTTGATGGGCCTATGTTCCCCAACCTTTTCTGCCCTCCAAGCTTCTCTGTAGTGACAGAACCTCTCGGGGAGCAATTGAAGCATGCAGGGATGATTGAGGCTGGAGCCAGGGCCCCCTCTAGCCTGACAAAAACCATAAGGCCATAACCTGACCACTAGGCCAGCTTGTCATCGGATCTTCCTGCTACAGTCATAGACACAAGACTTACCAATGGGTGTGGTAAACAAAATAACACAAGCATGTACGGACAAAATCAGCACAAAATGAGTTACACCTGGCAAGGGACATAAAAGGCACAGTAGAAGCAGTTCTATAAATGCATTAGGAGCAAGAGAAAGAAGTAGGAAAGTGTAGGTTCACCACTTAGCAGGGAAGGGGAGCTAATAAGAGGTGACATCAAGAAGGCTGCCCCAGACTTCACTAAACAGGTTAATTATGTTGGATCATATTAAAGAAGTTCTGTATTAAAATCGCAAATGAGTTTGATTCCCCATAGTTTAAATTCCAGGGTATTATTAATTAAGAGGTCTCTTGGTTTTGGGTACTGTTTCTCTCCCTCTATGTGTGAAACTTGCAAGCTGCTAATTGCGTTAGTACATTCTAAGACAGAGTCTGTTCTCAAAGCAATTCTTTGTAATAACAACTACTCACACAGAGAGAGACTCAAAACAATACTCTGTAACAACAGAAACAGCACCCAGAGACTCCCCGCCCTTTTGTTGTATTCATCTTGCTTTGTTAACAATTGTGATTAAAATAGAGCTAGAGAATGTATGTGGATGGATGCTTGGTGTGGATAATAACTGAATGATCAGGGAGGTGCCAGCCTAAGAATACAGTGTCCATCGGCTGAAGAAGGCGTCAAGTGGAAATAACCAGAGGACCCCCGGAGGGCAGACTGGAATCCACCCAACAGCCTCAAGAATGGGAGAACTGAAGAACAAGATAACATCTAGCAGCACGAAACCGTCAGGAATGTGCTATCTGCTGACTGAAAGAAGCAATGTTAGAAACACTGAGTCTTAAAATGGCTCTGAGTAATCAGACTGTCACTTTGATATAGGTACATGAAAACTCTGTAAGCAAAAAAAGAAATATGTAAAAATTGATATGGATAATGTTATAGAAGTTAAACTATGGAAGGAATGTGCATTTGCCCCAGAACATGTGTAGGGTATATTGTAGAAGGGGCAAAAGAAATGCAAACATACCATGCTACTTAATTAAAATGTTATTAGGGCTCCAAAGGGAGCCATAATAGGTTGGGTTTTCTTTTTCAGATTGCTGTGTGTTTTGGAAGCAGAAGTTAAAAGTAATCAAAACTCTGGTGAACATTGATTGTGTCCCTTTAAGATAGAGTCTCTGAGCTGCTGATGGCTTTAAATCCAAAAGCAGGAAGCGTCTGTGAAAATGCAAATTATCTAAACGATAAAGGAAGGAAAGAACTAGCAGCACAAAGGAGCTGCAGATAAAGCAAACAAATTGTCTAAATAAAAGGCATGGGATAACAAGATAATTTTAATAAATTTAATGATAATAAGTACCCCTGTAACAACATATAGTGTGTACGATTTTTGGAAAAACCCTTTAAGGTTGTATGGTAATAATGCTTCTCAGCTATTACCTGTAAATAAACTTAAAGCTTAACACAGCAGGAAAAACATTATAAACTTGGTCTGCTGTATAAGAAGGAAAACTGAGGTACCCCACCTCAGGGATTTAATGACTAAAGAGTGGGATAATTTCCCCATAACCCTTAAAAGATAAAAGCCATTGAAACCTGGCCTGCCTATAGAACAAAAACAGGAAAATGTGGGGGCAATTCCTGTTTTGCCTGCAATCAGCAAGGGTATTTGTAAAAGAAATATTTTAAGCAATAATCTGCCACCCCAAAAGGGGTAGAAACATGTTCTTTTTGTCTTTCAGAATATCAGGAAAAGCTGATGCCAGCTGAAGAGCAACCCAATACCATGAATCTACTGTCACAATAGAAATTGTGTTTTGTGTTCTATGTTTTGTCTTGTGTTTTGTCTTGTTGCTAGCACAGTTGTGTGTTTAAAAAAAAATACTAAAGACCTGCAGGTAATTAAAAATAAATTAAGCTCTCTGTCCCAGCTACAGGACAGCCTGATACAAAAACAAGTACATGCCAATGTAGACTTGGTCCAGATTGGTCTGGGTAACCTAAAAGCCCGATGGAATCTTTGGAAATGGCTTAATACTACCACATGGCTTATGCATAAAAAAAAAAATTAGAAATAGGAAACTACACAGCCATAGCTATGGGATGCACTGAAATGCAGTTACTTGCCCTAGCTACTTTGGAACACGAAATGTTCTGGGTCATATTGGGAAATATTAAGGGTTTGATGCATTTGTTAAAACAAAGAAAGAGATCACTGTTTGACACTTATCAATATGAATGGATGCAATACGTCTCCAGTATGGTAAAATCAGACTTGTTAATGGGAGAAATTGTTGTCAAAATTGCACACCAACAGTCCCTGGAGGCAAAGGTATTGAAGGTTAGACCACTCCCCATATTACACCTGGACCTTGAGCCAGTGGGCTGGGGAGAAAGGGAAGCTATTGGACACTAGAGGTTGTACCGAATGGACTCCTCAAAAGTGGGTGTGCCTCACCTTGCCTATTGCCCCAGAACCTTGTAGTAAAGATACGTCACTAGGATCATGCATGTGGGATGAATTGGAATCACAAACTCAAATTGCCTCACAGTACCTTCTCTTGAATAGGCTACATAGAAAGTGACACTGATGATTATAAATCTTAGTGTCAAAAGGGGGATTATGTTGGATCATATTAAAGAAGTTCTGTATTAAAATCGCAAATGAGTTTGATTCCCCATAGTTTAAATTCCAGGGTATTACTGATTAAGAGGTCTCTTGGTTTTGGGTACTGTTTCTCTCCCTCTATGTGTGAAACTTGCAAGCTGCTAATTGCGTTAGTACATTCTAAGACAGAGTCTGTTCTCAAAGCAATTCTTCGTAATAACAACTACTCACACAGAGAGAGACTCAAAACAATACTCTGTAACAACAGAAACAGCACCCAGAGACTCCCCGCCCTTTTGTTGTATTCATCTTGCTTTGTTAACAATTGTGATTAAAATAAAGCTAGAGAATGCATGTGGATGGATGCTTGGTGTGGATAATAACTGAATGATCAGGGAGGTGCCAGCCTAAGAATACAGTGTCCATCGGCTGAAGAAGGCGTCAAGTGGAAATAATCAGAGGACCCCTGGGGGGCAGACTGGAATCCACCCAACAGCCTCAAGAATGGGAGAACTGAAGAACAAGATAACATCTAGCAGCACGGAGCCGTCAGGAATGTGTTATCTGCTGATTGATTCAGCAACAGCATGATGAAGCAATTCCCATAGACTGGCATAGGAAGAAATTCCTATAAAAATGGACTCTAGAAAGTGAGAACTTTGGGGTCTGATTCTGCAAACCAACTTCCAGGAGCATCAGATGAGCATCTGACAAGGCCCTGCTCCCTCCTCACGTCCAGGCCACCTGGCCAGTGGCTTGGCATGAGCAACTCTAAGGCTGGTAACTATGATAACAACCTTGCAGAACCTCTGTGTGTGTGTGTGTGCGCGCGCGTGTATGAATGAATGTGTGAATAAATATGAGATTGAATGGAATGTTATAGCTATAACTAACTGCTTACTATGATTCTTTCTGTATTCACAATAAATGTGGTATTTTGCCTTTTTCCCTTTAATAAGATCCTGCTGGTTTTGTTATTGGTATAACAATAGCATCCCGATGCTTAGCACAATTCATATAACAACAAGGGGGAGAGAATACAAGCCAGAACAGGGAAAGAATACATTAAAGAATATTTAGATAATTTACATGGATTCACACTGGCAGGGCTTGATGAAATTCACTGTAACGTACTTAAGAAACTAGCTGAAGCCACCTTGAAATCATTAGCAATTATCTTTGAGAACTCATGGAGGACTGGTGAGGTTCCACAGGACTACAGATGGGCAAACATAGTACCTGTCTTTAAATGGGAACAAAGAGGAAACACGGAATTATAGACCAGTTAACCTAACCTCAATACAGTACCTGGAAAGATACGGTAACAAATTATGAATCAATCAATTTGTTAGCACCTGAGGGTAATAAGTAATAGCCAA
This sequence comes from Chelonia mydas, assembly GCF_015237465.2. Lineage (NCBI taxonomy): Eukaryota > Metazoa > Chordata > Testudines > Cheloniidae > Chelonia > Chelonia mydas. The sequence continues at coordinate 14,904,914 of NC_057851.1, forward strand.
CATGGATCTGTCAAGAACAAATAATGCCAAACCAAACTTATTTTCTTCTTTGACAGGGTTACTGGCCTAGTGGATGGGGGGTGGGGGGAGGTGGGGAAATCTGTAGACATGATATAGCTATATCTTAGTAAGGCATGTCCCTAATGACATTCTCATAAGCAAATCGGGGAAATGTGATCTAGCTAAAATTACTATAAGGAGGTGCATAATTGGTTGAAAGACCATACTCAAGTCTAGTTATCAATAGTTCACTGCCAAAATGGGAGGATCTCTCTAATGGGATCCTTCAGGCATCCATCCTGGGTCCAGTACTATTCAATATTTTCATTAATGACTTGGATAATGGAGTGGAGAGTATGCTTATAAAATTTGTGGATGACACCAAGCTAGGAGGAGTTTGCAAGCACTCTGGAGGACAGGATTAGAATTCAAAACAACCTTGACAAATTAGAAAATTGGTCTGAATTCACAAGATAAAATTCAATAAAGACATAAAAAATAGTATACTTTGGAAGGAAAAATCAAATGCACTGTAACAGCATGGCACCCACTTCTCACAAGTGCCCCCTTCTGGTCAGATGTGTCTGCAATCTTTCAGTTTATAGTTGCCCTATCCATGGTTTCTCAGGATTCAGCCCTGCAGGCTAGACACACACACTGTCTGTATGAAAAACAGAACAAACCCCTTCCAGGGCATACAGTCTTTAACTTGTCCTGGCCCAGGTCTGGGGCAACACCTGCAGGACGTCCTCCCTGGTGACACTGTCGTCTTGCAGCGCTGTCTGGGCTCGGTCCTTACTCAGTCCCAGCAGCCTTCTTTGCTCCCCCATTCCCTGCCTACACTGAGCTGTCCATGTTCGGGCTGTTCTTTCAGCTAGCCAGTAACCCAGTACTCTCTTCTCCAACTCCAGGCATCAACTGACTAGTGCTCTGTTCTGCAGCTCCTTTTATATGGCCCTGCTGGGATGACCCCTGAAGCCTCTCTTATTGGCTGCTTCCCTGCAATTGCTCTAGGCCACTTGGAGGATTTCTCTTCTGCTCCTTTCTGGGACAGGGTGTGGTAGGACCCTTAAGCCTCCAGCAGGGGTCCCTGGGCCTAATCCACTCCGTCACATGCACAAATACAAAATGAGGTATAACTGGCTAGTACTGCTGAAAAAGATGAGGGTGATAATGGATCACAACTTCAATATGAGTCAACGATGTGATGCAGTTGAAAAATAGGCCAATATCATTCAGGGGTGTCATAACAGGAGTGTTACTCGTATGACACGGGAAGTAATTGTCCCACTCTACTTGTCACTGGTGAGGCCTCAGCTGGAGTACTGTGTCCATTTCTGTGCACCACACTTTAGGAAAGATGTGGACCAATTGGAGAGAGTCCAGAGGAGAGCAACAAAAATGATAAAATATTTAGAAAACCTGACCTATGAGGCAAGGTTAAAAAAACACTGGGCATGTTTAGTCTTGAGGAAATAAGGGAAGTGTTCCAATATGTGAAGGGCTGTTATAAAGAGGACTGTGATTAATTGTTCTCCGTGTCCACAAAAGTTAGGACAAAAAATAATTAGCTTAATCTGCAGGAAATTCTCAATCATCTGAAGTCTATGAATCAAGATTGGGGGCTTTCTAAAAAATCAATCAGGATGTGATACTGGCAGACCAGGCACCAGCTTGTGCCAAGGTCCCCATGTCTCAGCTGAACACTGACAAATGCGTAGCTGGAATCTGTGTGGCTTGTTTGTGGATTAATGTTAATAAAATCAGTATTAGAATGGTAAGAAATGTGCAGGGTTTGGACTCTACTGAATGCCTCTGAGTTGCTGTGTGCGTGAATCTTACTTGTAATATCTGTATTCTGTATTGCAATGTAATATTTGAGTGGTTTGATTGTGAGCCTCTAGGACTGTATGAATCGCCATACAGGAGAGAGACATAATTAGTGTGAAGAGCTGCTCTTCTACAGAAATTGTGATGCCCCTTCCGACAGAGGGGAACAAAGGATACCAGACAGGCTCTCGTTGGATCATCTTACAACTGGAAACATTCTTCATCTGGGTTGAGAAACCATCAACAAAAGGACTTTTATTGTTCTGATCTCCTCCATGTGAAGATGAGTCATGAAAGTGGACTCCTTCCATCAGCTGAGTTTGCAGCTCAGAGCACATGGCAGGAACGGGATAAGAAAACCCAAGCCAAAGGAACTAAGCATCTCTATGCTGCTCGGACGTTTCGGGGGCAAGGTGTTTCTAGGCTGAAGCAACCACAGTTGCTTAGCCAGGGTTATGGGCTTACTGCAGAAATCAGGGGCTGAAATTCTATGACTCCAGTTGTACAGATCAGGTGTTATGCAGGTTAGGTGTTCTATAACTTGTGTTATACAGGTGTTGTGCAGGTCAGACAAGATGATCATGGTGGTCTTCTCTGGGCTTAACACTATTATTTGAATTTGCTGTAAAGGTGGCAAAAATGCATGGATAATACTGGGATGGAAAACTCATGCACAGAGAATTCACAATGCAAGGATTAATACAGAAGATATGTCCTTAATCAGGCATGTTCCTTGCAGGATCCTTGCACGTCTTGCACTATTTGTATTTTTAGCAAGATGGCAACAGGGATGAGCTAAATGTCGGAGAGACGACGACATGCCATAGAGTTCGGCTGGACTGATCAGAGCACAAAAAAGAAATGGAAAGAGGAAAAGGAAAGCCAAAAGGTGCCTAGACAAGTCCACCTGTCCCAGACAGGTAAATGCCACTCATGGGATAGAATCTGGCTCCTGTGCAAGTGATGTGGTGCTTTATTGCCAACACTGTATATTTTTCTCAAGGGATGGCCATCTGGCCCCAGCTGCTGGAGGGTCCCATACGTATCCTGGGGAATTTTAGCTCATTCTCCCACGTACTCTAAGCACAGCTGCCAGGTTAGATGCAGCACCATCTCCTACTCCCGCCACCAGTTGGGGCAGAGACTTTTGTCCATAAATGGACGTTCATGGTTTTATGCTAATTAACCATCATTAAATAATTTGCAGGGAAGGTCACATGTGGAGCAGCAGAGAACTGGGAAGCTCTGAGGCACGTCTACACAACTAACTTAATTCGACCTATGTTAGATTGACTTACAGTGCCTGTGGTTCATGTCCACACTCCCCTCCTTCTCTCAGTGGTGCGTGTCCGCACCTAGAGCACTTTCACCAACTTAAGAGGGGCAGTGGAGGGCGGCTGATATGGAGAATTTCCTGCAGATTAAGCTAGTTATGGAGAACAATTAATCACAGAGCCATATCTAAGCAATTCTCAGAAGGTGTGGACCCAATCAAACAGCATGCGTATAAAGGGATCCCCTCAGTCTCCACCAGCTGGATCTGCTGAGGGCCATGTTCAGAGACATTTAATGTTGAAAAGGGTACCATTGGCTTGCACCAGCACGAAAGCAATGAGTTCCCCTCTCTTTAACCAATGCTCATTCATATAAAACAACACAAGGCCAGAGATGCAGCCGCAGCATTTGTCACTGCCTGATTGGAGGAAGCCATTTCCATTGCTGAACCTTTGGAAATAATTTTGGTTGATGTGAGTCTCAACCAAAATGTCAGATCCAGTGTGGAGTGGTACTGAAATCAGAACCAGGATCCAGATCCAAATGTTACAGTTGGCCACTGTAGTAGTTACCACTGCAGTCAGAAGCCACTAGAATCATTCACCTTTGTAATCCTGACCCAGGTGAGGTGACTGGAGCCGGGGAATAAAAATCACTGCTTACCTCATCTTCATGACAGCCATTACTTCTGTAATTGTAATAACCTGGGTCAAAGCCCTGGATCAGAACAAATCCAGATCTTAATGCTGTGTCTCTGGCCCAACTCCGCTTAACATGAACACATAAGGATCACACAGGAGAATATAAGAACATTATTCTATCTGTGTGCATAACACTGTACAAACAACAAGGGAATCTGAATGTTAAAATAACCATTTAGTGAGACAATGACTGAGGATGTGCAGAGGGCAGAAGTTCCATTTTATAAAGGATTTCAGGGAATTTGGCTTGGTTTACAAATAGACACGAAAAACTGAAAATGTCTAAATTTTCCACAAAGAAAAACTCCCCTAAAAATAGAGTTGAGTAATTCCAAACATTTTATTTCAATGTCAACTTTGTATTTTTATAGTTATATTTGAATACAGAACACCAAACCAACTGCAAACTGAAAAAGTGTTTCAAAACAAAAAACAAAACAATTAGTTCCAAAAATGTCAAAACAGGTAGTTTGACATTATTGGAACCTTTTCCCCAGGGTTTCTTCCAAAACAAAAATCCATCAAAATCAGCCCTATTTTGCATTTCAGTTTCGATGGACCGACATCTTCTGATGCAATATGGTTTCAGTGGAATTTCTCCAATCAGCTGTACAGACAAGCTCATCATTTTCAGAGGGAGTTTAATATTCTGAAGAAAGCTAAACGCACAGGAACTGCTGTCTGTTTAGTGCCATTTTTCACGTGCAGTTGCCTTCCAATGGAAGTGCCATGATTCTCACTTATATCTGAATTGGAGAATATTCAGCAGGGAACAAATCTGGGCTAAGAGCACAGCTGTATTACTAGGAGTCAATCTGTTTATTTTTTTGCTCCGTTACAGTACCTCACTATGGCAACTTTTAAAGTGAAATCATTCTGGAACCCAGCAAATATTTGCATATGTGTTTATTTCAACTGTTACTTACAAACAAATGCTAAAATTCAGATGAATAAGCTCTGGACTGGCCTTTTGTTCCGTCCCTTGTTTTCTTTCTCATGCATTTGCTGTTCCGGTTTCAGCCTCCAGAGGGCAATGATTCTTCAAAAAGATGGTACAAAAAGACACAGCAGTGAAGCTGAAGCCAGATCTGTTGTTTACCAAACAGGGAGTGGCTGGTGGGGGGGGGGAACAGGGAAGGGAATTCTCTGCAATTGTTCATTTTCTGTGATTATTCCTATGACTAAATATTTGACCAGCTGTCCTGGTCACACGATACCTGAGGCTAGTGAAATGGAGTAAGGATGAATCCCATCCAATAATATGGAGAGAATATGAAATATTCCATCCTGATGATTTCGACATAGATCTACCCCATCTCCCTAGATAGCACCTTTTTAAAAAAATGATAAAAGCGTCGTGTTCTAAAATCAGAAAGTAAACTTTCCATGCAATCTCCTCAGCAGCTGATTTGCAAGCAAGAATTTGCGTACGTGATACCGTTGAGCCCAGCATGTTCCTTACACTCAGATTACTCTTTTTTTATTTAAACACACACAAGCCATTCCTTCGCAAGCTGCTTTAGGGGGAAAGGGGCCTCGTTCTCCATCGCCCTGCACCTTGCGTCTTCAATTACACCAGTGCAAAGTGGACAGAACAGGCTACCAGATCAGTATGCGTGGGCATAAATGTCCACCCCGACTACATAGCCACAGAAAATCAGGCCTAAGGGTTCTCGTAATTAAGGCCAAGACTTTTAATGGCTTTGGGTGCCTCCATTTTGGATGCGCAGGTTTAAAAGACCTGCTTTCCAGACCATGCTGTGCACCTGCCCACTGAAAATCAGGCTCCTTACTCAGATTGGGCACCCAAAAATTGAGGCATGCAAAAGCTCTGGTTACTTTGGAAAATTTTGGCTGGACATCATCCTCCTTTCTACCAAATTCCTTGGTGCTGTAAGGCCCTGCAGAACCAGCCTCCTCAATAGACTGGAATCTGATCACACCACTGGTGCATTGTGTTCAGTGTGTGCCTACTTTAATGCCACCTTTCGTGTTTGTAAAAGCCTCCCAATTAATGTTCCTCAAGCAGCTTTCTTCTCTTCTGTCCAAAACCTCTTCAAGCTCTGCCCATTCCACAAAACACCTGAGCCACAAGTTAATACCCTGCTCTGTTCTGCACCTTGAAGGCCTGATTCCAGGAGATGATGGGCACCCTCATTTCCTGTGGAAATCAACAGGAGCTCAGCATCTTCCAGGATCAGGCCCTTAGATGGATTGTTCAAGTGTGTTTAACATATTGTCCAGTCCGATGCACACCGATGCCCTCTGTTAATAAGAGCAACCACTGTGAAAGAGATGGAAGATGTCTGCATAAAGGCCCGGGTGATTCTGGGCGCGCTTTGCAGAAGAAGCAATGTTTGAGGCAGGATTTGAAGAGAAGGTAGGGATAGCTCAGTGGTTTGAGCATTGGCCTGCTAAACCCAGGGTTGTGAGTTCAATCCTTGAAGGGGCCATTTGGGACCTGGGGCAAAAATTGGGGATTGGTCCTGCTTTGAGCAGGGGGTTGGACTAGATGACCTCCTGAGGTCCCTTCCAACCCTGATATTCTATGATAATCTTGCATGCTGGGCTAAGGAGGGAGCACCCTCCATAGGAGAAGGCATTGAGATGGGAGTGAGACCAGGAGACGTGAGGCAGGCTTTCTTTGGGGAATGAGGGAAGTGGTAGGAGTGGAAGAGGGAGATGGGAGAAGAAAGACATCACTTTATAAATGGGGGAAATTAACACTTACATATAGATACAGTGTTGAAGGGATGGGATCTGAGATCTTCAGCACTGAAAGCACAAACCGGCAGCACTTGAACCAAAGGAGTAACTCTGTCATTAAGTGTAAACGGTAGGTCCTACACCACGGGGTGCTGCATTCCACTAGAGGGCGATATAATCACATGAACTAAGCCAGCGTGCTACAAAAACATTCCCTCCTGCCACTGAACTCTTGTCAGCTAATTAAATCATTAATTTGGAGTTTTTATTGGACCCCATTGTGTGCACCCTGAGATTTTCGGTTGAATGATTGCCCTGATTCTGCCAAGACACTACTGTCCGCTATAGAGCTCTGGAACGTTCCTCTAAAGCACCAGAGACAAGCTGCTGGACTATTCGACGCACTGCTCTGATCCAGTACAGCGATTCCTGCGTGACTAATTCTTCTGAAATTGATGGGCTACTATTACAACCGGCTAACTATGATTCCAGTGATGACAGTTGGCAAAACTGAGCCCATTCGTGATTAACAGATATCCTCACCGCTTTTAACTCATGCTAGCCCTCGCTACAGAACTGTAGCTATGCCAGCATAGCCAAGTCGTGTGATGCAGCCTGCAGCAGTGGAAGGGGTTGTGCCATCGCTGTTGGAACTCACCTCCTTGAGTAACGGTAATTAGATCGACGGAAGCACTGACCTAGCTGCGCCTACACTGGTGGATAGGTTGGCATAGTTACAGTGCTCAGGGGGGCGAGGTGTGGGTTTTTCACACCTCTGAGCACTGTAGCTGCGTCCATTTTCCATGTGGACCAGGCCTAAGAGAAAGGGAGTGGGGCCGCCTTCATCACCACCAGCAGAATTGTTTACTAATTGCCTACACTAAAAAGTAGCCACGTGAAAAATCCGCAGTCCTGAGCAAAGTGGTGAAGCCGACCTAACCCCCGGTGTAGACAATGGTAGGTCAATGGAAGAACTCTTCTGTCGACCTAGCTGCTGTCTCTCAGGGAGGTGGATTACCTACGCGGAGGGGAGAACGCCTCCTGTTAGCGTAGGTGGCGTCTACATTGAAGTGCTATAGCAGCGCAGCTGTCATGCTGCAGCTGGGCCGCTGTAACATTCCAAGTGTAGACAAGCCCTTAGTTCCAACTACAGAAGCATCAGTCACACTTGTGCAAACCCTCTGAAGGCAACGCAGCTGTGCAGGTGGAATGGAGGGCCCAGTTCAGCCCGAGAAACCTGCAAACCAAACCAGTGATCATGCACAAGACGGAAAGAACCCAGCTTGACAAATTCCAGACTGAGGCTATGTCTACACACAGAAGTTGTACTACTTTTAACTATGCTGCAGCACATTCTCCATAGTGTGGAATGAGGGTATACTGGTATAAATGATCTTCTGGAAGGGGAATAAGAGACCTTGATACCACTATAATATCCGCACTAGGGCTCGTATCAGTATAACTATAGTGGTAAAAAAAAAAATCACATCCTTAACTGATGTAGCCCTACCAGTCCAAAATCGGTGTGTAGGCCAGGCCTGAGTTTGGAGGTTTGGCAGAAGAAAGAAACTCATCTTTCTACTTTTAATGTGAGTGTATTTGAAATTGAAATCATCAAAACACAGGAAACCAGGAGTCCATATGGAATTTTTATAGAGTTGCTTTTCAGAGCAGACCTGTAGTTTAAAGGGTTTTACACTGAAAAAGGAAAACAAAAATATCAGGCATTATAGAGATGCAACAAGGTCGTTTTCAGAGCAACCTTGCCTTTGGGGATTTTCTAAACACCGAGTGATCAGTGTTTTTTGTTTGTTTTCAACCTTAATGTTGCATTAATACTAGATTTGGGCATTTGATTTCCCTGCTTTTTTTTGTTTGTTTGTGTTTTTAACAGAAGAAGAGGAAAAAAAGAGGTTTTAGAAAGAAGAGCAAAGCGTGTCAGTTCCTTAATCTGGAGCTATTCAGCTTGATTCCCTCAGAATCCAGTCGTCCTTAACCAAAAGTCTGAAAACATAATATTCTGCTTAACCTGCTCTAACTCCTTACAGTGGTTTAAACTACTTAATATCCAGATCCAATTCAAATCAATTCAAAAGCTAAAGCACTGCACGTTAAAAATTGCTCTAGCTTTGAACTGATCTAAAAAATTAAGTAAGTTTCAACTGGTGGAATTTAAACAATGTTGACTCTACATCTAAAGAAATTACTTTTTTCCAAATAGGATTGAATTATAAATCTCAAAGAGATTTACAATTATGACATTGGAAGGAAATTGGTATAGCAGCTTTAAAATTATTAACGTTTACATACAGAAAATCCATCCTTACATGAGAGCATCTTTTACATATTCGTCCTGGATACGCATTTTTTTTAATTACAAAATTTCTAATGCCTATGTAGCAAAGTTGTCTTGAATTTCACGTCTCAAGGAGCTCTACAAAATACAGTTGATCTGAGTGCAAAATTTCTGATAGCAACATATAGTAGGAATATATGGATTTTTTGGTGCTCACATATCACCAGGCCATTAAACATGTTTTGTTTTGCTCTGAGTTTACATTCACACGCACATGCACTGAGCTGAGATCAAACATGCAAAAATTTCAACCCCAAAGAGATTTGTTTTTTAAAAGATCTGAGCATCTGAGAAAAGGGTTTAGAATGGAAGCTGGAAATCTGTCTAACTATTGCATACACTACTCACACCAAGTGCAATATCTCTCAGGATTCAGTGGCCTGGCAATCTGGAAAATGCAATTGTAATGCGAGTTAAGGGGGCTGTGCGAGACAGCATAAGGGGACATAGAAAGCAGCACATATTGGAATTAGAGCTGGTCAGGAACTCACTGAATCTGAACTTTCATCAAATCAGAGGCAAGGATCAGTCAGAAACCTGTCTGGTTTCCTGGCAGGCTGTTGGGGACCCCAGGTTCTGTGGCTTAGGGGCAGCTCCACTTTGCTAGGGCTTTCAGACTCCTTGCCATGTAGCTGAGAGCCAGGAGGCCTTGGGAACCCGGCTCTAGCCTGCCCTAGGGAGCATATTTTGTTTTCGAATCACCATGCATCTATGTTTCTAAAATGATTTTTTTTTTTAATTTCTAGTATGTTGATAATTTTGAAAAATGTGGTTTCAGCCCAAATCAGAACAAAACCAGATTCTGGAATGTTGCAATTTCCCACAAACTGGAAATCCCATGTCTCGGCCAGCTCTGCTTGGAAACTGGACACATGATGAAGGAAAAACATAGAAGATGCACAACAAGGCACAGCATGCTGCATTCTTGATGTACCTGATCTTTCCTTGATCTGGAAGGACCTTTTCTAGGGTAGGAGGCTAGCTTAGTCTGTGCCCTGGTCTACACTATGGGGTTAGGTCAAATTTAGCTGCATTAGGTCAATTTTAAAATGGATGTGTCCACACAACCAACCCCGTTCCGTCGACTTAAAGGGCTCTTAAAATCGACTTCTGTACTCCTCCCCGGCGAGGGGAGTAGCGCTAAAATTGACCTTGCTGCGTCAAATTTGGGGTAGTGCGGATGCAAATCGATGGTATTGGCCTCCAGGAGCTATCCCAGAGTGCTCCAAAGTGACCGCTCTGGACAGCGCTTTGAACTCCGATGCACTAGCCAGGTACACAGGAAAAGCCCTGGGAACTTTTGAATTTCATTTCCTGTTTGGTCAGCGTGGTGAGCTCAGCAGCACAGGTGACCATGCAGTCCCCCCAGAATCGCAAATGAGCTCCAGCATGGACCGAATGGGAGACACTGGATCTGATCGCTGTATGGGGAGAAGCATCTGTGCAGGCAGAACTCCGATCAAAAAGAAGAAATACAAATATATTTGCCAAAATCTCACAGGGCATGTTGGAGAGAGACTACAACAGGGACACACAGCAGTGCCGCGTGAAAGTTAAGGAGCTCGGGCAAGCCTACCAAAAGACAAAGGAGGCAAATGGGCGCTCCAAGTCAGACACCCATACATGCCACTTCTATGATCAGCTGCATGGCATTCTAGGGGGGGACCCTACCACTACCCCACCACTGTCTGTGGACACCTGCAAGGGGGGGGGGAGTCTCACGCAACAGGGAGGAGGATTTTGTGGATGAGGAAGGAGGAGGAGGAGGAGGAGAATGCGCAACAGGCAAGCACTGAATCCGTTCTCCCTGGCAGCTAGGACCTTTTCATCACCCTGGACCAATACCCTCTGAAGGCAGGATCCCCGACCCTGAAGCCGGAGAAGGCAGCTCTGGGGAGTGCACATTTGTAATTAGAGTACAGGCTTTAAAAGCAATAGTGTTTAATGTTTGATTTACTCCATTCATGCTGGGCTGTTTGCGCTTGGCTAAAAGGGATCATCCCGGAGAATAGCCACACGGCGGGGGGAAGGGTGAAGGGATCATCCCAGAGAATAGCCAAGTGGTGCGGTGAGGGGAGGGGTGTGCTGCACAAAAACCGCACACCCAAAAACCGCAGCCTCTCCCTTTAAACCAACCCATTGCTTGCTATGGGAAAGAATGGCACTGCAGTTTGAAACCCTTACCACATGTTATGCATAAGAAGCCAAACCCGCGTACCCTGTGCCTTACCATGGCTGCCTGGAAACCGAATTCTGTTGCCCAGCCGTGTGTGATGTGTCACCATACCAGCAGGCACTCAATATACAAGGCAAAATGCAACCTTGAACCTAAAGCACACATGCTGTGAATTGCTTGATTCACTGTGAAAGAGTCTCCCTTTTGTTCTCAGAAATGTATCATCTTAAATTTTACTCTTCCTTTTTATCTCCCCCCCCAGGTGGAAATGTCTCTATGCTCCCCCTATCATCTCCATCCCTGAGGTTATCGCAGATTAGAAGGCGAAAAAAACGCACTCGCAATGACATGTTTTCCTAGCTCATGCAGTCCTCCCGCACTGATAGGGCACAGCTTAAAGCATGGAGGCATTCAGTGTTAGAGGCCAGCAAAGCATTAAGTGAGTGCGAAGAGTGGAGACAGGAGTGCAAAGAGTGGAGGCAGGAGGCAATGCTAAGGCTAACAGGGGAGCAAATGGACATGATGGAACGTCTGGTGGCGCTCCAGGAAAGGCAACAGGAGCACAGACCCCCGCTGCATCCATTGTATAACTGCCTGACCTCCTCCCCATGTTCCATATCCTCCTCACCCAGACGCCCAAGAACACGGGGGCGGGGGTGGAGCTCCAGGCACCCAGCTACTGCACTCCAGAGAATGGCCCAAGCAACAGAAGGCTGGCATTCGATACGTTTTGAAACTGTAGTGTGGCCTTGTCTGTGCTCTTCTAATCGCCCTGGTGTCTGGCTGCTCAAAATCAGACGCCAGGCGATTTGCCTCAACCTCCCACCCCGCCATAAACATCTCCCCCTTACTCTCACAGATATTATGGAGCACCCAGCAAGCAGCAATAACAATGGGAATGTTGGTTGTGCTGAGGTCTGACCTAGTCAGCAAACAGCACCAGCATGCTTTTAAACGTCGAAAGGCACATTCTACCACCATTCTGCACTTGCTCAGCCTATAGTTGAACTGCTCCTTACTACTGTCCAGGCTGCCTGTGTATGGCTTCATGAGCCATGGGAGCAAGGGGTAGGCTGGGTCCCCAAGGATAACTATTGGCATTTCAACATCCCCAATGGTAATTTTGTGGACTGGGAAGTAAGTCCCTTCTTGCAGCTGCTTGAACAGCCCAGAGTTCCTAAATATGTGAGCGTCATGCACCTTTCCCGGCCATCCCACGTTGACGTTGGTGAAACATCTCTTGTGATCTACCAGTGCTTGCAGCACCATTGAGAAGTACCTCTTGTGGTTTATGTACTGGTCGGCAAGGTGGTCTGGTGCCAAGATGGGGATACGTGTTCCGTCTATCGCCCCACCACAGTTAGGGAACCCCATTGCAGCAAAGCCATCCACTATGACCTGCACATTTCCCAGAGTCACTACCCTTGATAACAGAATGTCAATGATTGCATTGGCTACTTGGATCACACCAGTCCCCACAGTAGACTTGCCCACTTCAAATTGATTTCCGACTGACTGGTAGCAGTCAGGCATTGAAAGCTTCCACAGGGCTATCGCCACTCGCTTCTGAACTGTGAGGGCATCTCTCATCTTGGTATTCCTGCGCTTCAGGGTGGGGGAAAGCAACTTTCCAGGAAAGTGGCCTTATGCATGCAAAAGTTTCGCAGCCACTGTGAATCATCCCATACCTGCAACACTATGCAACACTATCATCCCATACCTGCAACTAAGTCTATGCTTGTTTGCCTGGCCCAGAATCTGCATTCCACTGTATCAACCAACCCCACTGCTGCCATGATGTCCCAATTTCCACAACCTGTGCTTTCAGGAATGTCTGTGTCCGTGTCCCCATCGAAATCCAACTTGTGCTGACGTCTCTTAACCCAGTTCTGCATATACTCCATGATAATGCACAAGGTGTTTACAATGCTCACAACAGCAGCGGTGACGGTGAGCTGACCAGGCTCCATGCTTGCCATGGTATGGCATCTGCAAGAGAGCAGAGTTGCAGCGGAAGCGGTGGATGATGATGGTTAGCAGACCTACTGCACTGTCTGGTGACAGCAGCACCCAGGACACAACAGCCACGTTGACAGTGAGCTGAGCTGAGCGGGCTCCATGGTTGCCGTGGTATGGCGTCTGCACGGAAAAAAGGCACAACGTGATTGTCTGCCGTTGGTTTCATGGAGGGAGGGGCAACTGATGACACGTACCCAAAACCACCCGCGACAATGTTTTTGCCCCATCAGGCATTGGGAGCTCAACCCAGAATTCCAATGGATGGCAGAGACTGCAGGAACTGTGGGAAAGCTACCCACAGTGCACCGCTCTGTAAGTCGATGCTAGCCACGGTAGTGAGGACGCACTCCACTGACTTAATGCGCTTAGTGTGGACATACGCAATCGACTGTATAAAATCGATTTCTAAAAATCGACTTCTATAAAATCCACCTAATTTCGTAGTGTAGGCATACCCTCCGTGGCCTATTCAGTCTTCGGCCTCTCCATTGAAATTGCCAACAAGCATGCTAAAGGCTGTAAAACAACACACCGCTAGTAAGGAACATCTGTCATCGGTGCACAGTAAGAAACAAAATGTTCATGCCAGAATTTGTCACTGTCTAGAGAACAGGACTTTATTTACACTGACGAAATAGCACTGGAGGGCATTAGAATAGCAGCTTGTCATCTAATTGGCTATGGAAACTGATTAAAGATCAAACTTTTCATAAAAACTAATTAACCAAATTTAATGCTGGTCAAAGGGGCTGAAAATGGAAAATTATGTCCTCTCTTTATCCAGAGAACAGGCATGACATAGAGAACAGCAATGCAAGCTTCTCCACTCTGTCTAGGGTTGCCAACCCTCCAGGGATAGGCACCGACTCCATGGGGGGAGGGATAGCTCAGTGGTTTGAGCACTGTCCTGCTAAACCCAGGGTTATGAGCTCAGTCCTTGAGGGGGGCCATTTAGGGATCTGGGGCAAATAAGGGTTGGTACTTGGTCCTGCTGTGAAGGCAGGGGACTGGACTCAACTCGATGACCTTTCAAGGTCTCTTCCAGCTCTATGAGATAGGGGCTGGAGCACTCATGGGGAAAACATGGTGGGTGCTGAGCACCCACTGGCAGCCCCCCTATCGGCTTCCCGCCCCCCGCAGCGATTTCGGCAGACCCCGCAGATCAGCGCCTCTGGCCCACCACAATCAGCTGTTTCACGGCGTGCAAGGAGGCTGGGAGGGGGGAGGAGCAAGGACTCAGCACGCTGGGGGGAGGGGGCAGAACTGGGCGGGCAGGATGGGAGGGGGTGGGGCCTGGGGCAGAGCACTCCCTGGCAATTTGAATAGTCGGCGTCTGTGCCTCCAGGATTGTCCTAGAGACACCAGGAATGAAAGGTGAATCTTTAACTAAAGATTATGTCCTGTGATGAAACCTCCAGGAATAAGTCTGCCTCCACAATGTTCTTCAGACCTGATCTTCAGGAACCCCATTCAGGACTGTGCCTTGAGATGATCTTCATCTCCTCATAGAAATCTGTACAAGCATAAGATAGGTTTAATGAGTGCTGGATTCATTCCACACCGTGCCAGAGGACTCAGCCTTATCTATCTTCAGGCTTTATATTGACACCCATCACCATGGTACCGGAGCACCTTCCATGTTAATAGACCATCATCATGAACTCCCTAATAGGTTTCATAACATCTTCAGATCTTCTCCCTTCCCGGATTGGGGAAGGATTTTTGTTGTTTTTGCTCATTACATTCTTCATTGCAAAAAGTTTATAAGGCTGAAAACATGCTCCACAAAAAAGTTCATGGCTAAAACAGCAAGTCCAGCTTTCACCAGCTTCATAAGACTCTGCGCATTAGCTCACTGAAGAAAGTAACTCGTGTCTAAAAGGGAGTCATAGTCCTCATTTGTTATTGCGGGTGGTGCTATAGTTCACAGTGAGGAAAGTCTCTGCACAAATCATCAGGATCAAAGGGGACGTTCAAAATGTCACCTAGCATTGCTAGTTCATCACCGGATGGCGTAGAAGTATCCTCGAGACATTTCCAGCTCACTACTGCTAATGATTTTCAAAACACAAATGTGCCAAGTGCCTGACTCATGTCAGACTGAAACCATTTACTGACGACAGGGCTCGTCTGTAATACAGTAAAGCTTCAGAGAATATTTTCCTAATTGCCTGCATGAAACTGATCAAAAGTTCCTTCAGATCTTATTGAACCCAAACTGTGGGCTTTCTGTTCACAAGCTGAGCTCTGAAAGCGGATGTCAAGCTATGTAAATTGGGTTGCAATAATCACGTCTATGTCTTAATTATCTGGTGCTTGCTGTAGGTAATAAAGTCTCAGAGCAATTCCAGAACTTTGGGATCAATTTTAATTTAAACCAAGGCTGCCAATGTCTTCTTTAGTGTGGTTTGACTAGGACTAGTGTTAAGCTATATAGGATTTTGATAGTGGTGACAAATGACTTTAGACCAGAAAGCGTTTTGAAATCTACAACACCTAGAAGGCTGGTAATACTGGCTCTAGTACATATTTCTTTTCATTTTCAGAAGAATATCGAAATTGCTTCTTTAAGTATAAAGCAGTTGCCTGAAATCTCAGGATTAGTGAGTTAAAATCCTGGGATTTCAAGAGGGAAAGTTACCCGGGATCCTGGCTTAACACATTTGCTGGGGAATGACATGAATGAGTCACACCTATCGAACACACTGCCAGTTAGCACTGTGTTCAGTTTATCTTGTTGGTCATAGAAACTCCAAGCTCATTTTTTTTCTCTCAGCTGCACATCTCCCAGCAGAGAACACATGCCAGCCACTGCTACAAAAACGGCCATAGTAGCAACACCAAACACCTCTTAGTAGCACTGGAGAGCAAATTCACAGCATGACAGAAATACTAGTGCATATGTAGCATTGCTTGAAAACTCACTGCAAACATTCAATGCAAGCTTCTCCTCATCATCGTAACTGTAGTGCTGGGAGAGCAATACAGCGGTGCACAGACAATCTAGGAAGTTTTTGGAAACTGTAGGGGACAATTTCCTGGTGCAAATGCTGGAGGAACCAACTAGGGGCAGAGCTCTTCTTGACCTGCTGCTCACAAACCGGGAAGAATTAGTAGGGGAAGCAAAAGTGGATGGGAACCTGGGAGGCAGCGACCATGAGATGGTCAAGTTCAGGATCCTGTCACAAGGAAGAAAGGAGAGCAGCAGAATACGGACCCTGGACTTCAGAAAAGCAGACTTTGACTCCCTCAGGGAACTGATGGGCAGGATCCCCTGGGAGAACAACATGAGTGGGAAAGGAGTCCAGGAGAGCTGGCTGTACTTTAAAGAATACTTATTGAGGTTACAGGAACAAACCAGAATAGTAAATATGGCAGGCGACCAGCTTGGCTTAACAGTGAAATCCTTGCTGATCTTAAACACAAAAAAGAAGCTTACAAGAAATGGAAGATTGGATAAATGACCAGGGACGAGTATAAAAATATTGCTCGGGCATGCAGGAGTGAAATCAGGAAGGCCAAATCAGACCTGGAGTTGCAGCTAGCAAGAGATCTAAAGAGTAACAAGAAGGGTTTCTTCAGGTATGTTAGCAACAAGAAGATGATCAAGGAAAGTGTGGGCCCCTTACTGAATGAGGGAGGCAACCTAGTGACAGTGGATGTGGAAAAAGCTAATGTACTCAATGCTTTTTTTGCCTCTGTCTTCACAAAGGAGGTCAGCTCCCAGACTACTGCACTGGGCAGCACAGCATCGGGAGGAAGTGACCAGCCCTACGTGAAGAAAAATGTGGTTTGGGACTATTTAGAAAAGCTGGACTAGCACAAGTCCATGGGGCCAGATGCACTGCATCCGAGGGTGCTGAAGGAGTTGGTGGATGTGATTGCAGAACCATTGGCCATTATCTTTGAAAACTCATGGCAATCAGGGGAAGTCCCAGATAACTGGAAAAAGGCTAATTTAGTGCCCATCTTTAAAAATGGGAAGGAGGAGGATCCGGGGAACTACAGGCCAGTCAGCCTCACCTCAGTCCCTGGAAAAATCATGGAGCAGGTCCTCAAGGAATCAATTCTGAAGCACTTAGAGGAGAGGAAAGTGATCAGGAACAGTCAGCATGAATTCACCAAGGGCAAGTCATGCCTGACTAACCTAATTGCCTTCTATGACGAGCTAACTGGCTCTGTGGATGAGGGGAAAGCAGTGGACGTGTTATTCCTTGACTTTAGCAAAGCTTTTGACACGGTCTCCCACAGTATTCTTGCCAGCAAGTTAAAGAAGTATGAGCTGGATGAATGGACTATAAGGTGGAGAGAAAGCTGGCTAGATCATCGGGCTCAACGGGTAGTGATCAATAGTTCCATGTCTAGTTGGCAGCCAGTATCAAGCGGGGTGCCCCAAGGGTCAGTCCTGGGGCTGGTTTTGTTCAATATCTTCATTAATGACCTGGAAGATGGCGTGGATTGCACCCTCAGCAAGTTTGCAGATGACACTAAACTGGGAGGAGTAGTAGATATGTTGGAGGGTAGGGATAGGATACAGAGGGACCTAGGCAAATTAGAGGATTGGGCCAAAAGAAATCTGATGAGGTTCAACAAGGACAAGTGCAGAGTCCTGCACTTAGGATGGAAGAATCGCATGCACTGCTACAGACTAGAGACTGAGTGGCTAGGCAGAAGTTCTGTGCAAGTGAGCAGCTCTCCAAAATGCACTTAATCATGTCTGCTCTAGGGATTTCAATTAGTGGAGTATTTTTTGTTTTGTTAATTTTTTCTCAAAGTCCTCTGAAGGGGTTACGGTGGATGAGAAGCTGGATATTAGTCAACAGTGTGCCCTTGTTGCCAAGAAGGCTAACGGCATTTTGGGCTGTATAAGTAGGAGCATTGCCAGGAGATGTGATAGTTCCCCTCTGTTCGACATTGGTGAGGCCTCATCTGGAGTACTGTGTCCAGTTTTGGGTCCCACACCACAAGAAGGATGTGGAAAAATTGGAAAGAGTCCAGCGGAGGGCAACAAAAATGATTAGGGGGCTGGAGTACATGATTTATGAGGATAGGCTGAGGGGACTGGGATTAGTTAGTCAGCAGAAGAGAAGAATGAGGGGGGATTTGATAGCTGCTTTCAACTACCTGAAAGAGGGTTCCAAAGAGGATGGATCTAGACTGTTTACAGTGGTAGCAGATGACAGAACAAGGAGTAATGGTCTCAAGTTGCAGTGGGGGAGGTTTAGGTTAGATATTAGGAAAAACTTTTTAACTAGCAGGGTGGTGAAGCAATGGACTGGGTTACCTAGGGAGGTGATGGAATCTCCTTCCTTAGAGGTTTTTAAGGTCAGGCTTGACAAAGCCCTGGCTGGGATGATTTAGGTATGGATTGGTCCTGCTTTGAGCAGGGGATTGGACTAGATGACCTTCCAACCCTGATATTCTATGATTCTAACTCATGATTTTCACCATGGGTGAAATGCATCATTTAAGTCCCACTTTTATGGTTGTCTGTCATTTCCAGCAATGACATCATGGCATCTGGTGTGCTCCCCTGTGATCTGATCTGCAAGGAATAAGGTCGTGAACAGTGGGGCTGGATAAACTTGTCACTGGGCCCTAGGCAAACATACTGTTCTGAGCCCCTCTACTGACTTGTTAAATTAGATGCTGCTGTGGTATAGATTTATAATACACCCGCCCGGCACAGCTGCACTAGTGATCTATCAACCCAAGTAGTCCAGCTCCCGCTGTATGGATGTTGCTTAGTTAACCCTCTCTTATCCAGGTCAGTGACGGGCTCTTGCTGCATGGACACTGCCCATTAACCTCCTCTCCTGCCACCTCCTCCATGCAAGCACTCACGGCAGCTCTCCATACTTGTAGCAGGTCTTGAGGCTGTCTCTGAGTGGAGTCCTGTGGGCAGAATGGAGGGGACAGGGGCTGCTGGAAGTGGGGCAAGGCGGGCAGACCCCCGGGGCACAGCCCTGCTGCTGGAGCCAGCCTCACAGCAGCAGTGAGGAAGAGGAGGGTTAGCCAGTGCATTAGGCCCAGTCACCCCTCTGTAATGATAGGCACTGACTTTGGGCACCAGGTACAACCCTACTCACTCAAATTTGCCCTGGCCACCCACATCCTAGTCATAACCACAGACACCAGGGATTGGGGGGAGCCAAAGGGCCATTTCCCTTCACACACACACACACACTTTTTAAACAGGGGGAGCCAGGCCACCCACCTTTGAGAACCTGAACTCAGCTGAGGCATGACAAGGGGGCAAGGGCAGGGGTCCCAGACCCATCCCCATGGCCCCTGACCAGAGCTGGGTGGCATAAGAGCAGAGCATCTTCCCTGCTGGCACAGCAGAAAGGCAGCCAGGCCAAATTTGAGTGAGTGGAGTTGTGACCGGGGCCACCGGGACTGTAAAGTGTGGGGACCAACTGGCATTGCCAACCCTGTGCCACTCAGATGGGAGCCCCCTATGAATCTGGGCCCTAGGAACATACCTAGTTTGCCTCTATGTTTATCTAGCCCCAGCAAACAGATGCCCCAGGATTTATGCTGGCTTGCTGCCAGGGCTGGATTTCACCCCATATGCTTTAGAGTGTTATGCAAGATGTGAGGATTGTACAAAGGTTTCATGTACTTTGGCTGAACGACATAATTGCTGATCGAGGGAGCTGCCCCTCCCATAATTAGAAGGTGCTTTGTCAGCAATAAACGCTTTAACATTAGTCATCTGTAAACCAGCCTCCACCAATTCATCCACCAAAGAAATGCTCATTTATTTTGGGTGACTCATCAGGGTGAGGGGGTGAGAGAACCCTGGATTTGTGCAAGAAATGGCCCACCTTGATTATCATACACATTGTGAAGAGAGTGGTCACTTTGAATGGGCTATTACCAGCAGGAGAGTGAGTTTGTGTGTGGGGGGGCGGAGGGTGAGAAAACCTGGATTTGTGCAGGAAATGGCCCACCTTGATTATCATACACATTGTGAAGAGAGTGGTCACTTTGAATGGGCTATTACCAGCAGGAGAGTGAGTTTGTGTGTGTGTGTAGGGGGGGGGGGGGGGGGGGGGGGGCAGAGGGTGAGAAAACCTGGATTTGTGCTGGAAATGGCCCAACTTGATGATCACTTTAGATAAGCTATTACCAGCAGGAGAGTGGGGTGGGAGGAGGTATTGTTTCATGGTCTCTGTGTATATAATGTCTTCTGCAGTTTCCACAGTATGCATCCGATGAAGTGAGCTGTAGCTCACGAAAGCTCATGCTCAAATAAATTGGTTAGTCTCTAAGGTGCCACAAGTCCTCCTTTTCTTTTTGCGAATACAGACTAACACGGCTGTTACTCTGAAACCTGTCATCAGCCAGGTTCTCCCTGAGAAGCAAACAATCTCTCCTTTATGGTGCAACGGCCATGGAAAAATCTCACTGCCGAAGGAAAGAGACTTGCAGTTACCTTTATTACTTGGCATCTATTAGCTCCTGCACCCCCACTACCCTCGCCCCGCACCTCCAGTCCGAACCCTATTGATTTTGGTGAAAGTCTGAACACTGGAAGAGTCTGATTTCAACCAAATACACTGTGTGTGGATGGGGGTGGGGTGGGGGGAGAGAGGCCCAGCTGGAGTTGGGGGGTGAGGGCTTAGCATGCTTGAGGGAGTGAGGAGCTCAGCTGTAGAGTGCCTATCTGCAGTGGGATGAGAGGCCTAGCTGAGAGGGCTTGCTGGAACTGGGGGGATGAGAAGTAGTCTGGCTGAGGAGGAGCTGGCTGGGGAGTGAAGGAGTCAGCTGGGGAGTGGGGGAAAGATAGATTGGAGGTGGGCGGTAGGCCAGAGTTGGGGGGTCGAGGGCCCACCTGGGGTGACCTGTCTGGAGGGGCTTCCAAGTGCCTGATTTGCACTAAAATTGGGCCCACACAGTGCCTATCCGGTGCTGAGGGTGTAAAACGGACAAAACTACACAGGGTCGTTTCAGGGGACAAGACAAGATGTCACCTTTATTATTGTAACACAATTTGATTTAAGACCAATAACTAATACCTATGTATACACACACACACACACACACGTACACGTTTTGCAGCTGCTAGATAGTTACCAGTCCTGAATGTAGCTTGAGTTCGTGGCTTGGGTTCGTAGTTTGTGGCAGCTAACTGGCCAGGCACAAGGAAGAACTGGGTCTCTGTTGGGCATGCACCGATGCCCTTCCATGTTGGCAGCACAATGTTACCCTCCGAAATCTTCCATCTCATCCATCCTTTTCGTAGGCTTTAGTTTGAATCCAGAGTCGATAGGTCTTGCTGTGTCATGCTGCCTCTGGGTTCGGTGTGATTGATCACCCGTCAATTGCAGACATGACTTTCATCCTGGGACCTGGCTTTGATGTTTCTTCAACTGTACTTTTGTTCTTTTCTTTTTAGGGTGGACTCTTCTTGCTTTGTCAGGGCTGTTGTCTGCAACTTCAGCTGTTGATGTTTATACTTTATTTCCTCAGGACAGGCTGGGGCTGGAGGTTGATTCCATCATCCATACATACCTCATTCACACATCTAAACTACACTAATAAGATTACGGTAGGGCTTAGCAAAAATGAAGTGAGCATATTAAAATGGAGTTTGGGAGAAGTTAAAATGGAGTTTCGGTTACAACATGGACAAGTATAATGAATGACAAACAGTGAGCAAAAGTCACAATGTTGAAGCAGTGCAAGTTTCAGTGATTTAAGCTGCAATTGGATTGAAAGTGAAACTCAATTAGCCAGTTATTGGGGTACCTAGTTTTATGAATGAATGTCGTTTCATTCATAAAACTTTACTTATGAAGTTATATTAATAAAGTGAACAATTAAAAACAATTTCATTGATCAGTTCTACACAGGCCCAGGAAGCTGCCTGGTGCTTTAACCCAAATCCCTAACCTTGTATCCAATGACTCTGCTCCCCTGCCCCAGCCATCTGGGGGGCACTGCCTCAGCCTGAATCCCAAGGGACCAGATGGATTGGATGCAGAGAAATGCCGTGGAGTTGAGCATAAGGCCTAGCTTCGCTCGGCCAGCTAGCAGTCTGTGGAGTGTATCAGCGTGAAGTTTGATAGCCCTAGAGGACAGGTATCTCCCTGCCCCCGACCCTTGTTGTTATTATTGGCCAAGAACTGCTGCTTCTCTCCTGGACTGGTTCCTCCAAACAAGGCAGACACACACTGACCAGGAAGAGTGCAGAAATTTGCACAGCCTCTGCCCATGCTAGACCTATGCTGTGGCTAAGTAGAGGACTTGAATTCCCAGAGCCATCAGGGTCTGTGACTCCTCCTCCTGAGGGGACAGGCCTTTTGTTGTTCCGGCTGGCTTCATCTACCATCACAGGATTTACACAAACCAGCACGTCACCAGCACTACATTAATTTAATTTAAAAGAGAGAGCGGAACAGAGCACAGAGAGAATTATTCGGGGGACACTGCCATCATCCATGACTGCACTTACTTCCAACACACCAGGCCAAGGTTTTCAAAAGCAACGAGTGATTTTGAGTGCCTCCATCATGGCCTGGCCTGCCTGAGATTCCTTAATTGGGTCTTGTTTTTCAGAGAGCTGGTGAGATGTGAATCTCAAAAACAGAGACACTTAAAAATCACAAGTCACATTCGAAGTTGTAGACCTATGTGTTTCTTTTATTTCACACTAGGGCTGATTAGCCATAGGTTCTCATCCCCAGTGTGCAGATCTTCTGTCTGGCAAATAAACACTCAGCACAGCATGACAGCAGCTGGGGTTTTCTGTGTATCTCTTAATGGCACTCCTCTAGGTTCCATGCAGCTTCCTCTCCTCCGTTTTCTTTACAGACAGTTTCCTGGAACTGCACTGGTAATCACACTCCCATGCAGTTGTCTCATTCAGTGACAGGTATATTACTCCCAGAAGCAATGATTAACTAAGTGGTCTTCAGAAATTCTAAAGTCCTTGTTTTGCTTTTACTTTCAAGATTACTACCTCAGTTCACGGCCTGGTTAACCCTCTTGGGAGCTTCCTGAAAGGAAGTGTTTTCCTATCCAAATAATTTAATAAAAACCAGATGTCCAGGTCCACAGCCGGTGTAAATCTGTAGCACAGAAGTCAGTGAAGCTGTGTCAGTGAACACTCTCTGAGGATCTGGGTCAGATACCGGATTGCTGCATGTACCATAGATACTTATGTTTCAGTTTACAAATCTGGCATCCTGTGCCAGTCCAGGGCCTCTGGAGTGGGTCTCAGATGCATCAGAGCAGGTGATCAGAAATTCTGATCAGGCCAAATTCCACATAGCCATGCACATAGGGTCTCAGCAGCATAAAAACACTTGAGCTGCTGGCATTATTTATCCCATGTCATAAGTGAGCACAGCCCTTTAAAGACCAGTGTAGGAAGACAAGGGCCCCCATGTCCTGAGGAATGTAAAGGCTGAGATGCACAAGACCAGATGTTATAGTGAGAGCAGAAAGCATAGATCAGCAATGGGAGGTTGTGAGAAATAAGTAGGATGAGAAGAGAGGAGGGAGGTTATCCAGGAAAGAGGCTGATTCAAACCTAGGCCATTGCTTGGGCTGGTTGTAAAAAAAAAAAAATCATTTATTCAAAACCCTAATTTTTCATCAAAATAGTTTTTCAATAAATGAAAATTTTTGCAAAAATTGTCTCTGTGGAAAATGTTGATTACTTTTCAAAAAACACATGCCCTGAAATGGTAAATAGCTCGATCTAGTCACGCAGCTGAAATGCCTCAAGGGAGTTGTAGTTCAGTTGTCCCATGTCCCCATTCTCCTCTATGGGCTGGGCTCCACAGCTGGACTACATCTCCCCTCTTCCAAAGGGCAGACCCTGGGGCATCATGGGAGATGTAGTCTGACCAAGGGTCCAGCCCTAAAGAGGGAAATGGGAGCATGAGGCAAACGACAACTCCTGCAAGGCACCAGAGTAGTATTTCCAAATCGAATTATTTCAGTTTTCAGATCAAATTTTTCATTTTTCAAATTTCCACTGAAAATCAAAATTTTCCTTGGGGGGTGGGGGGGGGGAAAAAAACAACCAAACACTATTTTTGACCAGTTCTAGATATTCCTACACTTGGGGATACACTGCATGAAGGGGCCCCATTGTGCTAGGTGCTGTACATAAACATAGTGAGAAAGAGCCCCTTTCCTGAAGAGCTTACAAATCAACACACACACAACACACAAAGGTGGAGAAAGGCAGTATACTCCCCATTTTACGGATGGGCAACTGAGGCATGGAGCAGTTAAGGGCCAGATTTTCAGAAGAACTCAGGGGCAGATTTTCAAGTGCTCAGGACCCACATATGGGGCCAGATTTTCAAAGTATATGAGTTCCGATTTAGGGACCTAAATAAGAGCCATACCTGAAAACATGCTTAGCAGCCAGCAGCTCCCATCTGTCACACACAGTGTCTGGTGGGGAGCTCGGCTCTTGAGCATAAGATACTTGCCCAAAGTCTCATACTGGGAGTCTGTAGCAGAACCAGGAGAGGAGCTCGGGACTCTTGACCTCCAAGTCAGTACCGTAACCACAAGACCACTCTCCCATTCAACTACAGTCAACTAATGCTTCATAGGCTGGGTAAGGCCTTTATGCTTTACAAAGGGGGGTGGGGGGCAGTGATGCTGAGATAGAGCACTAGACTGAGATTAAGGAGATCAGGGTTCTATTCCCAGCTCAGCCTCTGGCCAGCTGTATGACATTGGGTAAGTCACTTCACTTCTCTGTGTCTCAGTTCTCCCATCTGTAGAATGGGAATAACGACAGCAGTCTCCTTTGTAAAGCACTTTGAGCTCTAGCGATGATGAGAGCTAGGTATTATTATTATTGTTGTTAATAAAAAGGAACGAGAAGACTAGGTCATAGAAAGTTCCTACCTACACATGAAAATACCTTGAAAGGATGGCAACCTTGATCCTACTAAAGAGGTACAAGCGCCATGGAATCCAATCTGTCAGGTTAATATCCTGTCCAGGAACCTCCTGGTTTCCCCACTGAGGTGTGAGAGGTTCTGACGAAAGCCATGGTGTGGAGAAGCTGATTTGGAAAATAAAACGCATTGTAATTAGTTCCTTTCATATACAATTAAAATGAGGTTAATCAAATACATGTTGGAAACAGAGCAGATGACTGAAGTTGACATTTCAGCCACGATGCCTTCTCAGGGTCATATGGAAAACAGGAGGAACCAGGTGCCCATGCTCAAATTTTTAAAGATATTTAGGCATTGTTGCACTCAGCACAGAAAGGCCTAAAGTCTAGATCCTCAAAGGTATGTCACTGCCTAACTCCCATTAGGGATCAGTGACTAAGGCCTGGTCTACACGAGAAAATTAGGTCAGTTTAACTACGCTGGTCAGGGATGTGAAAAATCCACACCCTTGAGCAGCGTTGTTAACCCAACCTAAGTCCCCATGTAGACAGTGCTAGCTTGATGGAAGAATTCTTCCATTGACCTATCTACCACTTCTCAGGGAGGCGGATTACCTCCCGTTGGTGTAGGTAGTGTCTGCAATGAAAAGCTACAGCAGTGCAGCTGTGCCACTGTAGTGTTTTAAGTGTAGACAAGCCCTTAGAAAGCTAAGTCTCATTTTCAAAGTGACTTAGGCACTTGGGCCTAAAATCTGGCCCTAACATCCTAGCCAACCTCAACCAGGAGTGCAAAATGAAGTCACCACAAACTATTTCTTCATTGTGCATATAGTTTCCAAATGCTGCACTGAAAAATATTGACTTCTTCCTACCATCTACAAAAGACCGGGAATCCATACAGTCCCAGAGCTGGAGCGTTACAGCCACCCTCAGCGTGGCCCATCGGATGGGGCACAGGGAGTTAAAGGAGAGGGATTCTTTTCCTAGGGCTCCCACTGATGCTGGGGCAAGTTGCTGCACCTCTCAGTTTCCCCACCTGTTCAGACGGGAATGGTGAGACACATCCTCCTTTATATAGCACCATGAGGTCTATGACTGTAAGATGAATGTGTCAATCTCAATGAATGACTACCTCGAAATATTTGTACTACTCAGAAAACTCCCTCTCTCAGCACTGGCCACTCTTGTGATAACTGGTGTTTTCCTTCTTGCCCTAGCTTCTGAAGTCATGTGATCTCATGAGAATTGCAGCTTCCAGTTAAATAAAAATACTTTCTAGCCCTTGGGGGTTACAGAGAAAAGCTTGGAAACACGCCATGCTCAGAAGGTCAAATACAAGGACCCAACTTTCTTTTTTTTAAAAAACTGCATGTTTTTTAACTGATCTTATGATTTAGGATGGGGACGAGCTCTTGATTTTGGGGTCAGCAATCCTGCAGTCTGACAAGTACATGGCTGTGATGTTAATCCCCTGAACCTATGCTGCAGAGCAGGTGAGATTTTTACGCTTCCTTGACCGCAGCTGATGTTCCCCTTTGAAATGTTGGCGAGGCAAAAGGTGAAACTAGTGGGAATGGTCTGAAGTTGCTGCGATACAAATGCAACAATCTGGCAAACCCTTGTTCATTTGATCTGTCTGCGTCCCTCCCGGGGAATGTCCAGGGACTGTGTGCATAGAAGTGGGAGTTAGAGATTCATCTCATATTTTCCACCACAGGGGCTGTGCTATCATCATAAAAAATGGAATAGTATATTTTATGCTGAGTCATATAATGCCGGGGCAGGGAGCATCCAGGTTCACAGGGCTGGGGTATTGCTTTGCTATAGAACCATCTTCCACCGAGAAATTCTGCTCCCTGCCACCAGATATGAAAGGCGTTACCCACGCAGCTGTCTGGGGAGCAAATGACCAATATCTTAGCAGGGCAGGCACTGTGGGCATTAAAGTAATTGAGTTCAGTGTTCACTGCTAGACAGAGCATGATGTGTTTTCTGGGGAAAGGCCAGTGAAGGGCCCTGTGCCAAATCTTTAATTATAATGGTGCAGGAGGGAGAGAGAGCAACTGCACATCCATTGCTCTGAGTAAAGCTTGCTGCGCAAATTAAGCAGGGCTGTCAGATGCTGGCTTGGCTCAGTGCACGGGTTGACTGCCTGTTAGTGGAATGATTGATGAAAGAACTAAACAAGCCTGCAGAGAATCCAGCTCCTACAGGGAGGCATCTGAGGAGAACCGCTCGGCTCCTCCAGAAACAGCTTAGCATTGGCACCTGACTCTGCAGATCTTTGCCTTCACTATTAAACAAACTGAGCTCCTGTGCAATTATAAATCCTCAGGAAATGGCCTGCATCAGCCAGTGTTATTGCTTAATTAGAGAAGCCGATTGCTTTGCGTTACACAGGGAACATATATCACATAGCAATATTCCTTACATGGTTAATGGCCATTTAGTTGCCTGGTAAATGCTGTTAATGTCAGGATAGTTCCATGACAATTACATTGGGAAATTCTGCTTAAAAATTGAATAGTGGGAGACAGCCCATTGATTTCAATGGGGGAGTTCCAGGTAAAAATCCTTAGCACAATAAGATCCCAGGTAGCAGGCTTATTGCTGACTTTTACATTGGAATGTAACTATGGGACCAAACCAAGCCATATTCCAGAATCCCGTAACTGCCTACTGCAGGATTTCTTGCACCGTCCTCTAAAGCATCTGGTACTAGTCATTGATGCAGAGAGAATATTAGACTATATGGGGGTATGATCCAATATGGTAATACCTGTGTGTCAAACCTCCCCCCAACTTTTGGGCAGTTCAGATCAGGGCTGAACTTTGCATCTGGCTCTTGTCTCTATCCTGAGCTGACCCTAGATCCCAGACATGCACAGGACTAGACACTACATTCTGGATCCTAATGCTGCGGCTCAAGCTTCTCTTCAGAACACAGTTACATGGAGATCTGCCCCAAAGAAATCACTTTCATTTTGCAAACTTGCCTAAGCTACATCTGAAATTGTACTGAGGAAGAGAGAAGGAGAGGGCGGGGGTCATCCCTACCTTCCAAATTTGCCTAGTGTTGAAGTCATCTATCATGTGGTTGCAAGATTCCTGCATGCTCACACCTAGCTCCCCACCCTCAAAGTATTATTTGTGTGTTTGCAGCTATACCCCAAAAGGGAGCAAATGCCACTTTGGAACAAACAAACAAACCATAAACAAACACTTTGATCCATTAGTAGCACCATGTTAAGTAGAGAGAGCCAATGATTATATTACTGTACAATGTTGCTCTAAACAAAAGCTCACTGTTGTAATGATTATTGTATTGCCGGTGACAGTTACATGGCCAGAATTTGTAAGCCTCTTAGAACTTCTTAAAGACCTCATTTTTAAAAAAATCACCTTTAGATTTGGGGAAAAGTGAACTAAAATAGAGGCAAATCAGCAAAACGTTTTGCTTCTTGCAAAACAGGTAATAAAAGTGGTCTTGCAAAACTGTTGCCTGGATATGATATTCGCAGAGTCCTAATGGGAATGAATGACACTGGGAGCTAAATGGTATTTATGAAGGAAAATCCTATTGAATTGTGGAGGTAAATGCGTGGTTACGCAGGTGATGTCGGAGAGAGGGCTTGGGATTCTTTAACCATGGGATGTTGTTCCAAGAAGGATAGCTAGGAAGAGATGGGATCCACCTAACGAAGAGAGGGAAGAGCATCTTTGCAGGTAGGCTTGCTAACCTAGTGAGGAGGGCTTTAAACTAGGTTTGCTGGGGGATGGTGACCTAAGCCCGGAGGTAAGTGGGGAAGTGGGATACCAGGAGGAAACGCAAGGAGGAAGGTGCTACAGGTGAGCCTCCCGACTTGGGCAATCGGCTAGTTATCTGAGGTGCCTGGATATAAACATAAGAAGCCTGGGAAACAAGCAGGAAGAATTGGAAGTCCTGGCACAGTCAAGGAACTATGATGTGATTGGAATAACAGAGACTTGGGAATAACGGTGGGGTAACTCACATGACTGGAGCACTGTTATGGATGGGTATAAACTGTTCAGGAAGGACACGCGGGGGAGAAAAAGTGGAGGAGTTGCACCGTATGTAAGAGAGCAGTATGGTTGCTCAGAGCTCTCGTATGAAACTGGAGAAAAGCCCGTTAAGAGTCTTTCGGTTAAGTTTAGAGGCTAGAGAAACAAGGGCGATGTCATGGTGGGCGCCTGCTATTGACCACCAGACCAGGATGATGAGGTAGACGAGGCTTTCTTCGGACAACTAACAGAAGTTTCCAGATCACAGGCCCTGGTTCTCATGGGCGACTTCAATCACCCTGACATCTGCTGGGAGAGCAATATAGCAGTGCACAGACAATCCAGGAAGTTTTTGGAGTGTGTTGGGGACAAGTTCCTGGTGCAAGTGCTGGAGGAACCAACTAGGGGCTGTGCTCCTCTGGACCTGCTGCTCACAAACAGGGAAGAATTGGTAGGGGAAGTAGAAGTGGGTGGCAACCTGGGCAGCAGTGATCATGAGACGGTCGAATTCAGGATCCTGACAAAAGGAAGCAAGGAGAGCAGCGGAATACAGACCCTGGACTTCAGAAAAGCAGACTTTGACTCCCTCAGGGAACGGATGGGCAGGATCCTCTGGGAGACTAATATGAGGGGGAAAGGAGTCGAGGAGAGCTGGCTGTATTTTAAAGAAGCCTTATTCAGGGTGCAGGAACAAACCATCCAAATGTGTAGAAAGAATAGCAAATATGGCAGGCAACCAGCTTGATTTAACAGAGAAATCTTAGGTGAGCTTAAACACAAAAAGGAAGCTTACAAGGAGTGGAAACTTGGACGGATGACAAGAAAGAAGTATAAAAATATTGCTCGAGCATGAAGGGGTGTAATCAGGAAGGACAAAGCACAATTGGAGTTGCAGCTAGCAAGGGATGTGAAGGGTAACAAGAAGCATTTCTACAGGTATGTTAGCAACAAGAAAAAGGTCAGGGAAAGTGAGAGACCCTTACTGAATGGGGGAGGCAACCTAGTGACAGATGATGTGGAAAAAGCTGAAGTACTCAATGCTTTATTTTGCCTTGGTCTTCACAGAAAAGGTCAGCTCCCAGACTGCTGAACAGGGCAGCACAGTACGGGGAGGAGTTGAGCAGCCCTCAGTGATGAAAGAACAAGTTAAGGACTGTTTAGAAAAGCTGGACAAGCACAAGTTCATGGGGCCGAATCTAATGCATTTGAGGATGCTCAGAGAGTTGGCTGTTGTGATTGCAGAGCCATTGGCCATTATCTTTGAAAACTCGTGACGATCAGGGTTGGTTCCAGATGATGGGCATTGAATTAGCCTTTTTCCAATCTTTAAAAAAGGGAAGAAGGAGAATCCGGGGAACAACAGACTGGTCAGTCTCACCTCAGTCTCTGGAAAAAAAGTCATGGAACAGGTCCTCAAGGAATCCATTTTGAAGCATTTGGAGGAGAGGAAGGTGATCAGGAATAGTCAACATGAATTCACCAAGGGCAAATCATGCCTGACTAACCTGATTGCCTTCTATGACAAGATAACTGGCTCTGTGGATATGGGGTAAGCGGTGGACGTGATATACCTTGACCTTAGCAAAGCTTTGGATACAGTCTCCCACAATATTCTTGCCAGCAAGTTAAAGAAGTATGGGCTGGATGAATGGACGATAAGGTGGATAGAAAGCTGGCTAGAATGTCAGCCTTAACCGTGTGGCAAATTGCCGGCACTACTATGATGGGTTTCATGCTTTCTCTTCTTGGGTGGGGGTTCAGGGCACCGTTTCTTGCCCCTGAACTGGGGTATTAACTGCCCCACTAGTGTCCTAGAGGAGGGGAGTGGAGAGGGAGGGACCCGGGCCCGCCCTCCACTCCGGGTCCCAGCCCAGGGGCCCTAGGGATAGCGGTAAACCACTAGAACTAGCGGTTCCTTCCCCTGGGCTACTTCCCTCTCCTGCCCTTCAGCTTGTGGGGCTTCCTGCCCTCCCTCTGCACAAACCAGTTGTCCCTTTACCTAGGGTCTTGGTCTTCTTAGCCCACCACAGCACTTCTCCAAATGCTCCTCTGCTTCCCTCCAAACTGCTCTCTGCTCCAACACCAATCCACTCTGCTTCAACTCCTCCAAACTGCTCTCTGCTCCAGCGCCAATCCACTCTGCTTCAACTCCTGCACTTGTCTGATTGAAGCAGGGGGGTTTTATCATGTGACTGGCTTCAGGTGCTTTAATTAATTTATAGCAAACTTTCTTCCCTCTACAGGGACTAAGGCTCCCTTCTAACAGTCTCCTGCTGCCTCTGGCCATGCTGTATCACAACAGGTAGTGATCAACAGCTCAATGTCTAGTTGGCAGCGGTATCAAGGTCTGTCCTGGGGCTGGTTTTGTTCAACATCTTCATTAATGATCTGGATGATGGGATGGATTGCAGATGACACTAAGCTGTGGGGAGAGGTAGATATACTAGAGGGTAGGGATAGGGTCCAGAGTGACCTAGATAAATTGGAGTATTGGGCCAAAAGAAATCTGATGAGGTTCAACAAGGACAGGTGCAGAGTTCTGCACTTAGGACGGAAGAATCCCATGCACTGCTACAGGCTGGGGACCGACTTGCTAAATGGCAGAAAAGGACCTGGGGATTACAGTGGACGAGAAGCTAGATATGAGTCAACAGTATGCCCTTGTTGCCAAGAAGGGTAACGGCATATTGGGCTGCATTAGTAGGAGCATTACTAGCAGATCGAAGGAAGTGATTATTCCCCTCTACTCGACACCGTTGAGGTCATATCTGGAGTATTGCATCCAGTTTTGGGCCCCCCACTACAGAAAGGAAGGATGTGTACAAATTGGAGAGAGTCCAGCAGAGGGCAACAAAATGATTAGGGGGCTGGGGTTCGTGACTTATGAGGAGAGGCTGAGGGAACTGTGGTTATTTACTCTGCAGAAGAGAAGAGTGAGGGGAGATTTGATAGCAGCCTTCAACCTGAAAGGGGGGGGGGGGGGGTCCAAAGGAGATGGAGCTAGGTTCTTCTCAATGGTGGCAGATGACAGAACAAGGAGTAATGGTCTCAAGTTGCAGTGGTGGAGGTTTAGGTTGGATATTAGGAAACACTATTTCACTAGGAGGGTGGTGAAGCACTGGAATGGGTTACCTAGGGAGGTGGTGGAATCTCCATCCTTAGAGATTTTTAAGGCCTGGTTTGACAAAGCCCTGGCTGGGATGATTTAGTTGGGGATTGGTCCTGCTTTGAGCAGGGGGTTGGACTAGATGACCTCCTGAGGTCTCTTCCAATCCTAATCTTCTGTGATTCAATGGGAGTTGTGGGTGGAAACCAGGCCTTTCTAAAGGAAACTGACACAACCAAGATCAACTGCCCCTTCTGAAAAGGAGTCTCAACCACTCTGTGCCTCTGTTTCCCCACCTGCAAGCTAGGGATAACAAAACTTGCCTCCTTGCAGGGGTATCAGGATTTGCAAAATGGCTCAGCATTGGCTTAACTCTTCTCCCATTGATACCCATGGAAGTTCTCACACGAGAAATCCAAAGTATTCTTATTGCTCTTACCTTTCTACATTGGCTGGGATCAATCGAAGCACCCAGGCACCTCTTTCTTATCCTCAGTCGTATCACTGTCTGGGAACAAATCAATCATAGCCGTGAGTTGCCTGTGCTTGGTGATCTGCAGATGGTTCAGAGTTCAGGGCAGTTCAGATACCTACTTGGAAGTTTATTATTAGTAAAAACTGGGCTGGACACCTCTGGAGCACACACCCTTCAGTGGGATTTCCCGCACTCCTTGCTCCTGGCTCAGCCTTTCTGCTGCTGCTTCAGTCCCTACAAGAACCCAACAAGTGCAAGACCATGGCAAATAATGGGGATAGAGCAAGACTGGGGTTGATCAGGGTCTCTGCTCCAGGCACTGCCCTCCTAGCCTCACTTAACATGTTAGATGCACCTATTCCTCTTCTCTGTGGCAAACCATTTCTAGTTCACTCATACTGAACCTCCCAAGGTCTGAGGGCTTTACAGACTCACAGAGCTGTGGATTTTAAGGCCAGACGGGAACATTCAAACAGTGGTTCTGAGGGTTTTATTGACTTCAGTGGGAGTTGGAGGGACTCACATTTAAATCAATCAGTAGGCGCATCAATATATTTGAGGATCTGGACCCCGGTTCTTTATAATACAATCCCAAATGAGAGAATTGATTTGGTTCTTTGCTTGGTCATCAGATACAGCAGACGAACTAATTAATTGGTTTTTTGTTTTTTTTAAATAATTCTCTCTGCACAACTGTTCTCTTCAGACTTGAAAAGAAAAATAGAAGTTTTCAAGGTTGGCCTATTTTAAAAGGAAATAATGTTGACATGATCTCTCATATCTACAGCTTTGTTTTTCACCCCATCTTTATCTCAGTCTTGTTTGGCACTTGTCATTTTGCACCCATCTTTAGCTACCTGAACCTACCTGCTTATCAGGTTGTTAGATATTTCAACAACTAAGGCTTGGACCCTGCAGACAACTGCACCTGGGAGGTGCTGGGCCCCACCTGCCTGGAGCAGCTTGTAGGATCAGGGCCGTCAATTGATCCTGTAATTATTTGTTTCTGCAAAACTGCAGATGCCAAAGGGGATGTCAGGTTTTGAAAAGCGTCCCTTAATGTTCTGGGTCTGTGCTGTGCTGCGGGCTTAGTGTTTTTCATTTTAAATAATTGAATTTAGAAGAACAAAAAAAAAAAAAAAACACAGTTAGGAAGGAGTGAGGGAGTTGTTTGTTTGGGGTGGGTTGTTTTTTTTCTTGAGAAGCCCTTCAGCAAACAATGAATTGCTGACAAGTGTGGCCTGAAAACATTTTTAACCACAGTACATGACAACTGTTCCAGCAAATCTGCTGCATTAAGGAGGATCCAATTTTAGTTGTGCTGCCCATTGCAGAGTAAATTTTTGTGTAACCCTTCTGCCCATCAGAGTTGGCAGCAACAAGGGCCGGGTTCAATATCTAGGGGATCCATTCCAATAACAAAATGCAAACCGGCTCGAGCCCCCACCCAGTGACCTGGGACAAATATATACCACCCCCGCTGGGCGCCTCCAAGAGGCAATACTTCCCCTCTCGCAAGCACATAGTCTGAGTGTAGCAAAAAGCCTTTTAATAACAGAGAGAAACAATGTGGCATTATGTTGGGGAAACACCACCAACAGGATTCATAACACAACCCATGAGCAAAAAAAAACCACCCCAAGCAAATTGGGGCATGCCCCTTTCCCTCGGGTTCTTGAGTCCCAGCACCCAAACGTCTCTTGAGTCCAGCAATCCACAAATCACCCAAAGTCCAAAAAGTCCAGCCCCAGAGTTCAAAAGTTCATCTGCATAGTGTTACTCCCCAGTCTGGCTAAAATGTGCCTGTGTGTGGGGGAAAGGGGTAAGGGGCACCTTACGTGTCCTGAAGCTGACTGCCCCACAGGGCTCTGCTCTGCTACGCTGTCTCACGAACGGCTCTGCTCCACCACGACCGGCTCTGCTCTGCACAGCTCGCCGTCTCACGAACACACCGCTGTCTCACGGATGGCTCCACTCCACCACGACCGGCTCCACTCCGCACAGCTCGCCGTCTCACGAACAGCTCTGCTCAGCTCGCCGTCTCACGAACACGCCGCTGTCTCACGAACGGCTCTGCTCCACCACGACCGGCTCTGCTCTGCACAGCTCGCTGTCTCACGAACAGCTCCGCTCTGCACAGCTTGCCGTCTCACGAACAGCTCTGCTCAGCTCGCCATCTCACGAACACACCGCTGTCTCACGGACTGCTCCGCTCCACCACGACCGGCTCTGCTCGGCACAGCTCGCTGTCTCACAAACAGCTCTGCTCAGCTCGCTGTCTCACGAACGGCTCCGCTCTGCACAGCTCGCCGTCTCACGAACAGCACCCCTGCACGCTAGATCTTCCGGCTCCCCACTACTTGACACAGTGCTCAGTGATTTCAGCTCTTAGTGATTTCAGCGCTCAGTGATTTCAGCTCATAGTAGTGGGGGCCATAGTGCTGGTGCACCATAAGGCCAACGTGAATGCAGCACAGTACCTGTAGCAAGACTCTTAATAGACCCAAAATTAGCTCTGACATTCCACAGTGGAGAGAGACAGAGGTGCAATTGGTGCTTCAGGCCCTCACAAAGGGGCCCACACCACCAGGTACTAATACCTGTCTCAAGTCTCTCTCAATTCACACAGTTTTGGAACCCATGACCCTTGCCTAGTGAGTGCTACTTAGTTGATGGTGAGTCCCTCCATCATAGCAAAAGGCCAAGTACAGTTCCAAGCACAGTTCCCATAATCAGGGTAATAACAATTTATTCTTCCTGCCCCAATAACAGAGACACTGGGGATCCCACAGCAGCTGAAGTGACCATTTGGGCAGCTATGGCCTCAGTCTAGGCGGGGTGGGTGTGCCTATGCAAATGAGATCGGCCCCTGAAGTTTTTTTTCCACAACTTGCCACACCTCACCACCAGATGTCAGGGTGGAGCTCATCCTGACACTGCTTACATTTGCAAGGCAGGAAGAGGAAAAAGAGAGCAAGACAGAGCATGCTTTTCAAGTATCCCAAATAGTACTGAGCTTAGGGTGAGATCCATAAAGATACCCAAGGTGCCTAAGGGTATGTCTACACAGTAATTAAACACCTGCAGCTGGCCCGTGCCAGCTGACTCAGGGTCCCAGGGCTCAGGCTACAGGGCTATTTTATTGTGGTGTAGATGTTTGGGCTCAGCCTGGAGCCTGGGCTCTAGGACCATGCGCGGTGGGAGGGTCCCACAGTTTGGGCTGCCCAAATGTCTACACTGCAATTAAACAGCCCCTTAGCCTGAGTCAGCTGGCACAGGCCAACCATAGGTGTCTAACGGCAGTGGAGACATACTGTAAGTCTTAAATGTAGGCACCTAGGTCCTGTTTTTGGCTCCACGGTGATCCAAAATCTCCTACTGAACCCTGTAGGTCCCTAAACTCCCTCAGTGCCTAAGTTTCAGCCTCTGAGCATGAGCACTGATGCCTCCCTATCAGTGTCCCGATGCCTAGCCCCGGAGTGAATCACAAACCGGGGGAAGACAGGCATTTGGCTGCCTGCCTTATGTGCGGGGCCCAATCCAGTAGGTAGCTTCAGGCCACCCATACCAGATCAGGTCCCATTCAGTTTCTGGCTGGAGACCGAGCCCACCTTACAACTGTTAGCCCAGTGGTCAGAGCACTCCCCTGAGACGTGGGAGACCCAGTCTCAATTCCCCCCTCTCTGCCACAGGGGAAAGAAAGGGTTTGAACAGGGGTCTCCTAACTCTCAGGAGAGTCCTTTAATCACCAAGCTATGATCCTGTTGAAGCTATTCCATTATGGTTAAACCATTAAATAGTCGTTAAGCTAGAAAGCAAGAGCAAGAGAGTGGGAATGACTGTAGTCCTGTAGTTAAGGGAGTAAGGGCACCTCCCTGGGAGGTGGGAGACCCAGAGCTCTGTCCTCTGCTCCAATCACTCTTTCATTATGCATCCACAATGAAATGGCTTAAACCAGGGGTTCTCAGACTGGAGGTCGGAAACCCTCAGGGGGGTTGCGAGATTATTACAGGGCAGGATTGTGAGCTGTCAGCCTCCACCCCAAAACCCGCTTTGCCTCCAGCATTTATAATTGTGTTAAATATATTAAAAAGTGTTTTTAATGTATAAAGGGGGTTGCACTCAGAGGCTTGCTGTGTGAAAGGGGTCACCAGTACAAAAGTCCGAGAACCCCTGGCTTAAACTGACAGAGTGGGGAACTGAACCTGCATTTCCCCATCTGAGTGCTCTAACCACTGGGCTAACGATCATCAGTCAGGCTCCTTCCCTCCTCCCTCCCCAATATTGTGTGGTGTGAGGCAGGCACCTAACACATTCCCTTCAGCACTGGCGCTGACTTTCTCATTCCCCAGGGCTGCTTGACCTGCTTCACCCAAGCCCCCGCCCCCACTCCGCCTCTTCCCGCCCCGTTCCACCCCCTCCCCCAAGCACATCCTGCCCTCGCTCCTCCCCCTTCCCCCCAGTGCCTCCCACATGCCGCTAAACATCTGATCCGTGGTGGGAGAGAGGTGCTGGAGGGGAGGGGCAGGAGCTGATCGGTGGGTGATAAGCATCCCCTGTTTTTTTTTTTTATTTCATTGGTGCTCCGGGGCCCTCAAGAAATGCCTAAGCCCCATGGAGTCAGGCAGCAGGTGCCGATTCTTGGGTTGCCTATCTCAGAGAGGGGCAGGGCTTAGCACACACCCCTCTCATTGGTATTTTCCACTGGCTCGATTAAGAGGCTCCCTTTTGTGAATCCCATTTGAAGGCGCCTACCTCTCCTCGTGCATTATCTAGGGAATCTAGGCACCTAAATCGCCTTTAGGGATTGCAGTGTTGTTCCTGTGATTTTCTAGGTATCTCAGCATTACAATGTCTTAGTCCCCCTGCGGATCCCACCCTAAGCTTCCAGGGGGCTGAGTAGCATCATGTATACAGCCATAATTCTCCTCATTAGCACATCTTTTCACTTGCTTAACGATAGCAAAAATGAATAATTAGCATACTCATAATGGCATTCTAGGCTGAAAACAATCTGTGTTCGAGAATGGATGTGGAGCGGTAAACCATCAGCCTTAAAGATTAAATAAAGGAGATAAACCCATTAGGTCATAATTCCTCAGGCTGCAATGTAGAATTTTTCCCTTGTCTGGTCCAAACCTGATATCCTGGGTGTGTCTGTTGTCGGCATGCAGAATTAGATGAGTCATAGCCGCACAGCTGTAGAGGTGCAGGTCTTGAAACAGGGGAAGGAAAAAATGGATAGTGACAATCCTACTTCAGTCCAATCCAAAGTGGGGAATCTTTTGTTCCCCACATATTTTTGGTCACCAGACCCACCTTTCATCTCTGGAGATAGGGTTTAAACTCCACTTTAGAGCACACGTAAGATGAGTTTTGGTGGGCCCCACCCTATCTGTGTAGGTGCTTGCATGGGCCTTGTCATTGTAGTATAGTAATCCTTGGTGGACATTAGTCCACACTAAGGCTGGCTGGAAAATAAAGGTTACTTACCTGTAACTGGAGGTGCTGTGCTGTGTTCTAAGGTCACTGGGTCTCCTGGCATTGGCCACTGTCAGAAGACAGGATACTGGGCTAGATGGACCTTTGGTCTGACCCAATATGGCTGTTCTTATGTTCTAAGGTCCAGCAACATTATGGTTGGTTGAACTGAGTTTCAACAGATCTGCAAACCAGCACTGTCTCAGCCAGTTGGGAGCAATCAGGACAACTTGAGCTCTGTCTTGGCGGCTCTTCTGTAGAACTTGTGGTATCAATGAAATGGGAGGGAAGGCATACCCCAAGGGATCCTTCCATGACACCAGTAGGGCATCTGCCACCCAGCCAATGTCCAGGGCTTCTCTGAAACAGTACAGAGGAAGTTTCCTGTTTGCCCACGAACAGAAAAGTCCCAGGCCAGCATTCCCCATTGTGATTTGTGGGGAAATGTCTGTTCAGGCAGTCCACTAGGGAGTTTTGCACCCCTGGTAAATATGCTATTGCTAAGTGTAGCGGAGCAGTTATCCGGCTCCTGTGAAAGGCCAGGCTGATTGGGGAAGCAGCCACAGTTGGATCCACGCCCCAGTCAGGCCACAGCTGGTCCTATAAAAGGGCTGTGAGCCAGGAGCTGAGTCAGTCTCTCTCCAGCCTTGGAGGGAGAAGGGCCTAGCTGCCTGGGAGAAAAGGGTACCTGAAGCAAAGCAGGGCAGGGGGAAAGGCAAGAGGAGCTGGGGAGCTCCAGCCTGGCAACGCTGAGGGCCTTGTAAGGCCTAAGAAGGTACTGGGGCTACAGAGGTGTAGCCCGGGGATAGGCAAAGACAGCAGGTCCTAACCCCTTGCCAGTGATGAGTGGTTTACAGACTGTAGTCTGCCCCAGTGAGCGGGGGCTAGATGATGACTGGCAGTAGCTACTGAGGCAAGGTGGGGATAGATGGTTGGGGGTTCCACTGGGAGGGGAGACTCAGACTGTGGGTTACTGCTGGGGGTAGAACCCCAAGGCAAAGGGCACCGGGGTCCAGGAGGGACACGGGGGCCAGCGGCAGGTGAGCCACTGGCCTGCAGAGGGCACTTCATATGCTGGAAAAGAGCTAATTCCCAGACGACCAGCAGGAGGTGCCGCGGCGGTGAGTCGGCGCTTTGCTACATTAAGAAATATAAGAAACAAAAGAATTGCCATACTGGATCAGACCAGTGGTCCCTTTTGCTCAGTATCCTGTCATCTGACGGTGGCTGGTGCAGGTTGCTTCAGGGGCAATGAACAGAACTGGGCAATTACCAAGTGATCCATGCTCTGTTGTCCAGTCTCAGCATCTGGCAGTCAAAAATCGTCTCCAGCTGAGGTTCAGGAGACATCAAGTCTGTGGGGATGGGAACCTCCAACTGTTTCTTTGCCAGAATGTCTGCCATTTTGTTGCCCAATCACTAGTTTTGTGGGATCCTTTTGTAACTCTTCACAGAATTAACTATGAGTAATTTTGCATAATCTGCAAACTTTGCCACATCACTGTTCACCCCGTTTTTCCAGATCATTTATGAATATGTTGAACAGCACAGGTCCCAGTACAGATCTTTGGGGGACCCCACTATTTACCTCTCTGTGTTATGAAAACTGACCATTTGTTCTTATCCTTGTTTCCGATCTTTAACCACTTACCGATCCATGATAGGACCTTCCCTCTTATCGCATGACTCCTTACTTTGCATAAGAGTCTTTGGTGTGGTACCTTGTCAAAGGCTTTCTGAAAGTCCAGGTACACTATATCCACTGGATCAGCCTTGTCCACATGTTTGTAGACCTCAAAGAATTCCAATAGATTCATGAGGCATTATTTCCCTTTATAAAAGCAATGTTGACTCTTCCCCAACAAATTGTGTTCATCTATGTGACTGATAATTCTGTTCTTTAATATAGTTTCAGCCAATTTGACTGGTACTGAAGTTAGGCTTACTGGCCTGTAATTGCCAGTATCACCTCTAAAGCCTTCCTTAAAAATCAGTGTTACATTAGTTATCCTCCAGTCATCTGGTACAGAGGGTGGTAGGGTTATGCTATGCTGATGCACCAATTCCAGATGGTGACTGCCTGTATGCACAGAGGAAGAGATCTCACTCCCCCTTGCTTGCTTATGTAAAATACTGTTGTCATCTTGTCCAACATTATTTGGACATGTCTGAATCGGATGAGTGGGAGTAAGGCATTGCAGACAATGGACTGCCCAGAATTCTAGTAAACTGATATGCATTCTGCACTCCTGTAGGGTCCAGATGCCTTGTGCCATATGATTACCCATGTGAGCACCCCAACCCAAGAGAGAGGCATTGGTAACGATGGTTGTCTTGGGTATTAGTGTGAGGAAAAGGATCCCCATCTGAACCTTCACCAGTTTTGTCCACCAGATGAGAATCTAAAACTTTAGGCGGAATTGTCACTTTGCTGTTTATGTTGCCCATCTCTGGTGAGTGCACAGAAAGAAGTCAGGCTTGTAGGCAGTGAAATGAAGCCTGCTAGACTTCGTCAGGTGTGTGCATGAAGCCACATGGCTGAGGAGGGAAAGGCAAGTTCTGATTGACATTCTGGCTCAGAGCTCATGGCCTGAAAACTCCTCAGAAGGAGATATGTGCTTGCTGTGGTCAAGACCAACATTGCGCCTATGAAGTTTTTGAACCTTGTGGGGGTCAAGGTGGATTTTTCATGATTGATGTAGATGCCAAGAGAAGGGAAAAGGCTGAGCAGAACACTGGTTGCCTACTGGACTTCCTTGTAGGAATTGCCCATCTGAAGCCAGGTGTCAAGGTCAGGGAAGACTGTAAATCCCTCTCTTCTCATCCAAGCTGCCACTACTGAAAAACCTTTGTAAAGACCCTGGGTGCTATGGCTGGATCAAAGGGGACGACTCTGAATTTGTAATCGTCTTAATTGAAGAGGAACCTCTTGTGGTCTGTGAGGATATCTATGTGAAAGTATGCATCTTTCATGTTTAGAGCTGCGAACTAGGTGCCCTCCTCTCACGAGGGAAATTATTGATGCCAAGGATATCATCATGTGGAATTTGAATGAACCTGTTCAGCTGTCTCATATTGAGAATTGGCTTCCATCCCTCATTCTTCTTGGGGATCAAGAAGTAAGGGGAACAAAAGCCCTTCCCTTGACGTTGAGGTGGAACCCTTTCTACAGCTCCCTGAGAAGGGAGTTCACGTCTTATTGTAGAATCTCCTTGTGAGAGTGATCCCTGAAAAGTAACCGGGAAGGGGGTTTGTGGGTAGGAGTTACCGGAAATTTGATCAGATAGCCACCATGAATAATCTCTAGTATCATAAGTTGACTTTAGTTAGGGCTCTCAAGTTTTTGGCAAATTGGGTAAGGCAGCCTCCGAATATCAGAGGAGGGGAATGAAGTGGCTTCAACAAAGGGAAGCAGGCCTCGACAGTCCCATCAAAAGAAGCCCTTTGCTTGGGGCCTAGAGTACAGTGTGGCAGTGGATGTTGCAGAGACTGGCTTCCTGGGTCTATAACCCTCTGTCTCTTGTATTGTGGCTCCTGAGGATGTTGGTAAGTAAGAAGGCTGAGGAGGTGGTCTTGCCCTATATACCCCTGCCTATGGTGTTTTCTCTTAGGCCAGGGGTATAAATGCCCAACTAGCAAAGTGTTGTCCTTGAGGCTTTGAGGGAGTGGAGAGACTCATCCATCTATTTGTGGAATGGGTTGATAGTATCAAAGGGCAGATCTTGGATGGAGCTTTGCACCTCTGTCTGGAAATCTGAGTGTTGCAACTATGAGTCTCTCCTCATAACAACGGCAACAGCCATCCCCCTAGATACAGTATGTGCTGTGTCCACCACAGCTTGGAGGGAAGTTTCAGCCACCAATCTGCCCTCATCCACTAAAGTCTGAAAAAGGCCGTATGCTGGACTTTAAATACCATAAACCGTATAATTAGTAAAATCATATTTGGCCAAGAGGGCCTGATCATTTGAGATCCTGAACTGGAGGGAGGTAGAAGAGAAGACTTTTCTCACTAGAAGGTTGAGTCACTGGTGTACCTTATCCAAGGGAGTAGCCTTTGGATGCTCTCGCTTGGACCACTCTGTAGCCACCTGAGCCACCAAAGTGTTAGGTGGTGGGTAAGAGAACAAAAAGCTCTGTCCCCCTTGGGCAGAATGAAGTACTGCTTCTCGTTCCTTTTGGGAGGGGAGCACAAGCAGCAAACCATCTTTGCTAGATCCAGGATGGCCCTTTTGATGGGGAGGGTCACTCAAATGGAACCAGCACGCTGAAGAATGTCTAGTAAACTGTGCTGAGGTTCCTTGACTTCCTTAAGCTGAAGCTCTGCAGCCTTCCTGTGCATGAGCTCTTGACATTGACTAAAGCTGTCTGGCAGACACAGAAGATGGAGTAACCGCCTCATCTGGTAAAGACGGTGAGATTGCTCCCAGAACTGTTGGGACTGACAAATTTGGCTCACCTTCCCCTTCTGAATAAATATTCCAAAAGGGCCAGTTGCGAGGGTGATGGCAAATAGGATTCCTCTACTGATCCAGGGTGTCGAAAGTAAGGCTCCCTCAGCCCCCTGTTTTACCAGCAGGCTGGATCAACTGGTGAAGGAGGACACCATTGCATAGGGTACCACCTGTCTCTCGGCCAACTGTATCTGGTGACAGGCTACACCCGCAGTCTTCTGAAGCTCCTTTCCCCTCTGCCGGATGCCACAGAGAGTCCTTAGGGGCTTCGGACTCATCCAAAGGGCCATTTCCTTGATCTCCAGCAAAATTGATGGTATCAATGGTTGTGCCTCAAGGCTGGCAGGTGGAATGGGAAAACAAATGCATCATCAGGTTAGTCTCTTCCTGTGGTGTAACAACATCTTGGAATAGCAAGAGTCCCAACAGGTGAGGTGAATGTGGATAGGGAAGGGTAAAGATATTGTCCAGCAAGATGCAACTCTCAGATCACCCTGGGTTGCAAGGAGAGTCCACTGGCAGACCCATCAGAACCAGATTCTCTTGGTCATCATGGTGGCTGGCTCCCTCCGGGTTTGTATCGCTACCAGTACTGCATCGGTTTAGAAAAATATTTGAATTTGTTTTTGTTGCACATCGGAATACAACAGAACTTTCAGAATTTTTCACCAAAGGGGGGGGGAAGAGCTCCCCGAATCTAGCCAATAGAGCAGTGGAGAGGGCGCTCACCTGGGAAGTTCTTGCTGTGCCTGATTCAGAATCTGGCTCTCCTACATTGCAGGACAGGGCCCTAACCACCAGGCTATAGAATCAGTCAGGATCGTTTTCTCACTCTCTCCTGTTGGAGCTGTTCCACTGGGCATAAGTAATTAAATAGTCACTGGTCTACAGCAAGAATCAGGGATTTGAACCT
Organism: Chelonia mydas; assembly: GCF_015237465.2. Taxonomy (NCBI): domain Eukaryota; kingdom Metazoa; phylum Chordata; order Testudines; family Cheloniidae; genus Chelonia; species Chelonia mydas. Next base: position 14,948,310 of record NC_057851.1, read on the forward strand.
GGGGTCTGTCTGTACTGTAAGTGAGAGGTGGGACTGAAGCTCATGTAGACCTACCCGAGCTGGAGCAGCAGGTGCTTCAGGGTGGGCTGTACAATCCCACCTGGAACACTGGGTAATTACTCAAGGGGCTAGCCTGTGCTGAAGCATGTGCTGCTGCAATTTACCTACTCCACTATCTGAATTAAAGCTAGCTGTGGTGTGACTACTCAAATTGCCCTCACACTCGATAAATGACTGCAGATACCCTGTGTCTCTGAAATCTTACATGACTGCCCTGACCCCTGGGCTATTGGCTGTTCTAAAGCTGGTCTCTCTCTATACATACATACATACATACACACATACATACACACACACACACACACACTATATATATATATATCCTGGAGCAGACTTTTTTTTTTTTTTTTTTTTTGACGGATCAGTATTTTCTGACAGACAAACGATTCATGGATAAATTCACAACCAGCTCTAGTCTGCATCACAAAGCCTGGGAAGACTGGCTTAGGGCAAGTCAAGAATTGTGCAAGACAACCCTTAAACAGACATAATGGGAGCTTGTGGTTCAGGAGCGAGGACCATCAGCAGTTCTGCAGGAAGTTGCATCCACCAATGAAATTAGTGCCTCAGGAGCAGTGAATTCACACAACATGGCAAAGGATATAAACGAGACAAGTGAAGTGGGGAGGAACAACAGAGACAGGGAAGGGACAGTCACTGGCTAACTAATGAGCCTGAACCCCTTATTCCTTAACATAATTTCATAATTTGACATTCTCCACCATGACTGTAAAATCAGTCCAGTGTGGGCCAACCCACATGGGACCTTCAGCACTAAAGGAGTGAGGCCCAGATCCTCAAAGATATTTAGACGCTTTAGACCCTGTCAGGGTTCCTTCCCCACTCTGAACTCTAGGGTACAGATGTGGGGACCCGCATAAAAGACCCCCTAAGTTTATTCTTACCAGCTTAGGTTAAAACTTCCCTAAGGTACAAACTTTGCCTTGTCCTTGAACAGTATGCTGCTACCACCAAGCATTTTAAACAAAGAACAGGGAAAGAGCCCACTTGGAGACGTCTTCCCCCAAAATATCGCCCCAAGCCCTAAACCCCCTTTCCTGGGGAAGGCTTGATAATAATTCTCACCAATTTGTACAAGTGAACACAGACCCAAACCCTTGGATCTTAAGAACAATGAAAAAGCAATCAGGTTCTTAAAAGAAGAATTTTAACTAAAGAAAAGGTAAAAGAATCACCTCTGTAAAATCAGGATGGAAAATACTTTACAGGGTATTCAGATTCAAAACACAAAGGATCCCCCTCTGGGCAAAACCTTAAAGTTACAGAAAACAGGAGTAAACCTCTCTCTTAACATAGTTATAATTCACATAAAACAAAAGATAAACTAATCCACCTTGCCTGGCTTACCTACACTGGTTGCAATATTGGAGACTTGGATTAGGATGGGTTGGAGAAGATGGATTTCTGTCTGGCCTCTCTCAGTCCCAAGAGAGAACACACACATAAACAAAGAGCACAAAAAAAAGCCTTCCCCCACTCCCACCCCCCAAAGATTTGAAAGTATCTTGTTCCCTTATTGGTCCTTTGGGTCAGGTGCCAGCCAGGTTAGCTGAGCTTCTTAACCTTTTACAGGTAACAGGAGGTTGCCTCTGGCCAGGAGGGATTTTATAGCACTGTATTCAGAAAGGTGGTTACCCTTCCCCATATATTTATGACAGACCGCTAACTCCCACAATGGGACTTTCCTAAATACCTTTACAGATCTGGGCCTCATTCCTAGCTGGAAGCAGTAGATGACTCATTAACCTATTGTGTGGATCAGCCACTAGAAGGGGACAAAGGCCTGCATTGTCCTAGTGTGGGTCAAAGTGATCCATGATTTCCCTACATCATTGACCCCAACAGCATGAGGAGAAGCCCATACTGTCTAACATTTGCTTCACTTTTTCCTGAGAAATACTTCTCTTCCCAATTCTCAGATCCTTCCTCCACTACTGGAGCAATCTTCCCTCAGGGGAGTGGGTCACTCAGGGTATGTCCACACTGCAGCTGGAAGGTGTGATTCCCAGAGTGGGTAGACAGCCTCATACTAGTTCAGCTCAAGCGAACATCCTAAAAATAGCAGTGTGGCTGTCTCGGCACTAGAAAGGGCTCTGTTTAAACCAATCTAGAGGAATGTCCCCATACCCGCATCTGTCATCGGGGTTTTTTGTTGGCCCCTTAAAAAACAAACAAACAACTAGGATGTGTGGGTGTGTAGGTATTTATTAAACCACTGTCAGTTCTAAACAAGGTAAACCAGAGGTAAACCAAATGAATAAGAACACAGGTAAAGGCAAGGACCCCCACAACAGGTGATATAAGGTAAGTAAAGGACCGGCAGTATGCTGACTGTGACTGAGGGGGAGTTCCCTCTCCGAGGACGGGACCCAGATAAGAGGATGGAGGATCAATGGATCACTGCCATGTCTTGCAGCTCCGAGGACCCTCACGACAACGGGACAGCTCCAGACTCTGTCCAGGTAGGTGGAACCCACAGGTAAGGAGTGGACCCCAGGATCAGGCAATGACAGCTCTGCCCCAGTGATGACTCGGCTTGTACTCCCCCCTGCGATGTCATGGACGCGTGGTTGTCCTCAGTGAAAGAGTGAGAGCTGGTGACACACACTCTGCATGGCAAGTGAGAATCACCCTCCTGCAACCCGATGAAAGAGCGCGGTGCTCAGCGCACTCCTCTGAGGCAATCTAGAGAGCTGAGGTGTCTGCTGCGCTTTCCAACACTTGCAGCAGCAGCACCTCCAGACTCGGCCACTCAGAAGGGCAGCCCCTTCCCTCGGCTGTGCAGGCCCTTATATGCCCTGGTGTTACTGGGCAGATCATAGGTCACATGGCTTGCTTAGTTTCCCGCCTTTTGGTAGAAAGGGCGGGAAACTACACCTGGGGAGAGGGAAGAAGGGCAACCAAGATGGATCCCCAATTGTTGTTTGGGCATTTCAAGATGGCGCACCTAAGATGTTAAACACAAAAATTTTTTCCCCTACAGCTCAAGCTAGCTGTCTGAGTCCACGTCTGCCTGAGCCCCGGGGTCCCAGCTCAGGCACTGAGCCTGAGCTGCTGCCCATGCTGCAATGCCCACATGGGTGTTTTTAGTGCACTCGCTCCCGCTGAGCTAGCACAAGTCTGCCTGTGCAGGGAATGGCACTTCCAGATGCAGGGTAGAGTACACATACCCCAGAGCCCAGAAGCCAAATAAAGAGCCAGAGGGGATAGACGCCATTTGAGGAGGAGCAGCAGCAACAGCTGTAGGCCGAGGGAAACCCAAGAAGAATGGCATAAGACATATGTTTGCCTGCAGCCAGGAACTAGCTGTCTGTATGCAGCTGTGAACTCCTCACCGTTCCTGGCCTGTCTGGATAGCTGAGTTTCTTTACTCTAGGAACATGAAACAAGCGCTAAAATTCTTGTAATGATCTTGTAACTTACTGACAAATACCAGCCTGGATGAAAACCAGGTTACACACTTAGGGCTCAGTCCTGCAAGGTGCTAAGCATCCTGCATACCACACACATCAATGTCACTAAAGCAAGGAAGGCAAAGGAGGACAGAATAAGAGACATGAAGATAACATGAAGGGAGGACGCTCAAGTCCAGATCATCTATGCTAGTTGGTGCCTAAATCCCATTGGTTACAGTGGGAATGAGGACCCAGATCCTTAAAGGTATTTAGGCTCCTAACTTCCATTGAAGTCCATGGGAGTTAGACACCTAAATAGCTTTGTGAATACCACCCTAGGTGCCTAAATGATCTGGGTGGGCTTAAGTACCTTGTAAAATTAAGCCCTTAATGTGGAATGGTTACATGACTGAAAGTCATTAATATCTACCCAATAATAGTAATTGAAACTAATTACTATTCTTTGCATTACAGTAGCACGTAGGTACCCCAGTTGAGATCAGTGCCCTAAAGTGCAGTGCATTGTACAAACACAGTAAGAGACCCTTCCCTGAAGAGTTTATGATATAAACAGACAAGGAGCAGAAGAAAGGAAGTATAGTTATCCCCATTTTACAGATGGGCAACTGAGGCAGAGAGAGATCAAGTGATTTTCCCAATTTCCCACAGGTAGGTTGTGGCAGACCGGGGAATTGAACATTGATCTGCTGACTGCCAGTCCAGTGCCTTAAACATAAGACCATCTTCCTCTGAATTACTGGTGGATTAATACCCGTTGTTAGCCACAGGGTCTTGATAAAATTATCAAGTCAATGGCTCTCCAAATGTCCACAAATACCCTGTAGAGAAGCTATTGTTTCTCTCTCCTTTTTGCTTAACTGATAATGCCTTGTATGGAAACAAGTGCCCTTGTTAAGAATTCATCACCTCGCTGCAGTTTCCCTGCTCGAAATCATAATCCTGTTTGTAACAACACAATTAGTTGCTGTGGAGATTATGATGATGTCATAGAGAACTATGACTTTGGGTGGGGAATAAACAGATTTTCTCACCACCCGCCCCCTCCCCAACATCCTCTTTGTTATGCAAGTCTCCTCATTAATGAAGAATGAGGAAGGCCCCTCTGGATTATACAGCAGTAAGAGTATCTTAAAACCACAGTTTCCCATGGAACGTCAGCAGCTGTTTTATGGATTGCGAAACTAACAGGTTTTTACATTGGCCTCTGAGTTCATAGGACACTAGTGAACATTAGACTACTTCCAAAAGCTACAGAACATGAGCTTGTCCAATAAAAGGTGTGTTTTCAGCTCTTTTATGCTTTAATACAGGAAGACTATTAGGACAGTGAACGATCCACACATCATTACAGAAGAAGCAAGCACACACTATTCACCACAACCATCTTGAAATCAGAGACTGGGCCCCAAGCCCTAAATCAGCAATCACTGTGCTTTGGTGCCACTCAGACCCAGCCTGGAGCTTGTTTCTCTAGCGCATGTCTAACTGGAGATTTAAAATTGGAACAAGGTTATCACAGGGCAAGTGCCACTTAATTCAAGAGCATTCAGAGTCCCGGGGAATGAGGAGGAGGCGGCATCAGAGATGTTATGGTTTCAAGGAGAAAGTGGAAGAGTCTGCTGTTCAGCAGGGATGCTACTTGTTTCCAAGGCAGCTTGTGCCTTCAACTCTCTGTGACCCAGCCTCAGGCAGTTGTACCAGGCCAGAACTCCCACATACTGCCACATTCCTTTCAGTCCCATTCACTCTATTCTTTCTACCAGGCCAAGGATTTCATTATCCCCATTCAACCTGTTTGCCATATCTCCAGTGACGGCACAAAGGTGGTCTGTTTTCAATCATTAATGCTCTTTGTTATGTAAGAGAAGGAAAAAGAAGTGACTTTACAAAATAGAACCAAAGTAACTCTGTTAGGGCTTGCTTAGGAGGGACAACTGACCCTGCCTGGTGGCAGTGCACTCTAGTGGGTAAAGAACTGGACTGAGTTAGGAGACCTGGATTCTGTTCTATTCTATTCCCAGCTCAGTCACTGACCTGGTAGGTGACCTTGAGGAACTCACTTGACCTCTCTGTGCCTCTGTTCCTCTTCCCCTGTGTGTGTCTGTCTTATTTCAGGAGTGACGTCTTCAGGGTAAAATGTGCCTCTCGCTGTGTGTTTGTGCAGCGCCTGGCACAGAACTCTGAAGGCACGCTATTAAAGTACACTTGTCTCCATAAGAGTTCAATCACTCCTGGTAATGTGTCTCTTTAAGTCCATACATGCAGATTTAGGTTCAGACAGCTTGACCATATTCTTCACGTGCACAGAAAGTGCTTCCTTTACCTCTTGTCAAAATGACTACTTGTTTGGCCTCTCTCTTCTTGCTCAGCCTTCCTGGTTCAGAATCATACTTCCTCTTTCCTGCTTAATTAGCATGTCCACAGTCTCTCTCACTTATCAAACAGTCTGGTCTGCTCCCGTGGAGCTGAGTTTCATTTCCCTTGTAAAATCGTTGACAGTTAGTCAAGCAAGGACATGTTATAGAGTGCTTCCAATTTTGCCACCACGGAGGGCAAGGATGGGGTACCAAAACCCCTTGACTGTGACAGAAGAAATTTTAGAAACCCAGGGCCTGATTTTCCGAGGTGCTGAGCATCCACAGTGTCAAGTGAAGTCAGATGGAGCTACAGGGGCTCAGCCATTCTGGACATCAGACCCCAGGTATTAAGAATGCTCCCTTTTAAAGAAGAACTGCAAAGCAAGCATGAGTTAAATCCAGGTTTTTCCACTATCAGCTAAAAGTCCCATGTATCAGAGAGCATTCAGAATAAAAATAAGTTAACTACCCCTTTTTAAAAATCCCCTCAGGATTTCTGTTGGTATGGCTCAGTTCACTGTGACATTACAAGTAGCATGGGGTTCAGTGGGAGATTAGACATTTTGGATGTCACACAAAGTACCAAGTTCACAAAGGGTTAAATCATTTACAAAAATTAAAGCTTATTTCTGTGTTGAATAGCCCCAACCACTTGGCCAGCGAGAACACGGAGTACAGAAAGCCAAGCTCCAGTTTTGCTATGCACCTTGCCTTTAAAACAGTGAAACATTAATCCGTTGGCTGAACACTGGCTTTATTGCCAATGTCTGAATGAAAGGGCAGCAATCAAGGCCCCGAGGAGCTGTTTATTATGAAACTAAACTGGTTACAAAGAACTCTAACGCTATTAAACACACACGAATCACCTCACTTCTCAGGCTAAACTGCTCCAAGCCAAACTTGGCTCAATAGGGCCCATGGTCCTAAAATCTCAGACATTTCAAATGTTATTTTCCTTCAGATAGAGATTGGGATTAAAGGTTGTTTTATTATATCATCCAGCCTAACCCCTTGAATCAGGTCTACCTCCTGCACCTATTATACCCCCTTATGTACCATCACCGTGGTAAGTAGCTCCAAGTACGTCGACTTCGGCTACGTTATTCACGTAGCTGAAGTTGCGTAACTTAGATCGACGACCCCTTCCCCCCCCCCGGCCAGTGTAGACCAGGACTAAGGCTATGTCTACACGAGCAAACCTACAGCAGCACAGCTCTACCGATGCAGCTGTGCTGCTGTAAAAAAGTGCTTGTGTAGCCACTCTACGCCGACTGGAGAGAGCTCTCCCGTTGGCCTAATAAACGAGCATTGGTAGCTACGTCAGCAGTAGAAGCTCTCACACCGACATAGCACTGTGCCCATAAGCACTTATGCCAGTAAAATGTATGTTGATCGGGGGGTGTTTTTTGCCACCCCCGAGCTAGATAAGTTTTGCCGACGTAAGTGACCGCGTAGACATGGCCTTGCACTCTTCCCCTACGCTCATGCTCCCCAGTCACTTTTTTGAACGTCTCAGTTAGTGATGCCTCATCAGTCATTTGGGTGTGGCCAAAGATCAGTGAAAAGAAGGCAACAACGGAGCTGGGTGAATGATTGTTTTTCCATTTTGCCTCCAGCTCCCAGGAAAAAAACAAACAAACAAACGTGGTTCCAGTTGAACTGAATCCTAAACATTGCACAAAGTTTTGGCAATTGAAATAAAAAATCTGTTCCATTTGACTGGAAATGGATTTTTTTCCAGTTATTTTTAAATGGCTGGATTCACAAATGATGACAGCAGCAGCAGGAGCCACCCACCTTATGACTTTCAGTCCAGGGGTTAGGGCACTCACCTGAGATGTGGGAGATCCAAGTTCAAGTCTTTGCTCCAAGGACTAATTATTTATAAAAAAGTGGAACAGCTCCAATAGGAGAGAGAGAGAATGGGAAGTAGGCACCTAAATACCTTTGAAGATCTGGGCCCCAGTGGGATGTGCCTGGACACCTAACTCCCATTGCATCACTTACCTGCATCTTTAGGCAAGTAGATACCTTTAAAAATCTGGCAGCTAAATCACTTAGATGCTTTTGAAACTTTTACCCAATGATTATTAGAGCCTGGAGTGACTGAGGGCAAGTCTACACTAAAAAATCAAGTCCATTTAAGTTACCTGGACATACAGCCACTGCAGTAAAATAAAATTGATTTTTCATGGCCGCACTAAGCTCCTTCCGTCGGTGGTGCGCGTTCTCACCAGGGGGCTTCCACCAATTTAAACAGACAGTGTGGAGCATTGGTCACTGACAGCCCGGAGCTGCTGACAACTCCCAGCTGTCAGCCCCATTGGTGGGGCTCCGGGCTGTCAGCCGCCAGGGCTGACAGCCAGAACAGTCAACACAGTGTCTACACCAGGGGTCAGCAACCTACGGCACGCAAGCCGATTTTTAATGGCACGCTGCTGCCTGCTGGGTCCCAACCACTGGCCCCACTCAGCCAGCTGCCGAACCCAGGCTGGGACCCCAGCAGGCAGCAGCGTGCCATTAAAAATCCTGCCCGCCCTGACCAGCTCTTCTCTGCCCCCCCCGCGGGGGGCAGGGTGAAGATGCTTGGTCCTGCCAGCTGCTGCAGGGCAGGCAACGTCCCCCTCTCCCCTGCCATGCTGGGTTCCTGCCCCTCCTCCTTTCCCTCCCTGCTGCTGATCAGCTGATGGCCCTTGCAAGGGAGGGGGAGAAGCGGAGCCGCATCTGGGGAGGAGGCAGAGAAGAGGTGGGGACAGGGCCTTGGGGGACAGGGGTGGAATCAGGGCATATCCTCTCCAGCCCACTGCTGTGAGCCGCTCTGGGCAGGGAGCACCCCCACGTCTCTAGCCCAAACCCACAGCCCCCTGCCCTGACCCCTGCACCTCCCTCACACAAACCCAGCCCTCTGCCCTGACCCCTGCACCTCCCCTCTCCAGCACCCCCCACCCCATGCCTGACTCCTGCACCCCCCACATGCCCCCAGTCCTCTGCCCTGACTCCTACACCCTCCTCACACCCCCAGCCCTGACTCCTGTACCCCCACACATACCCAGCCTCCCCCACCCTATGCCCTGACTCCTGCACCCCCCCACATGCCCCCAGTCCTTTGCCCTGACTCCTACACCTTCCTCACACCCCCAGCCCTGACTCCTGTACCCCCCACACATACCCAACACCCTCACACCCCATGCCCTGACTCTTGCACCCCCCCCACATTCCCACCCCCATCCTGAGCACCAAACAGGAGCTCTGCACCCCACAGTCCCACCTGCACCCCTTGCTCCAAATGGGAGCTGCCCAGGTAACCACTCCACACCCAAACCTCCTGCCCCAACCCTGAACCCCCTCCCTCATTCTAGCTCCTGGCCAGACCCTACACCCCAACCCCCAGCCTTCTCCTTCACCCCCAGCCCTGTGCTCAGTGCACTCCCACCCTCAGCTCAGTGCAGAGAGACAAAGAGAGCTAGAACCAGGGAGAAGGTAGGTACCCACTCTATGTGGGCAGGGCCGGGATCCCAGACTGGCAGCGGGTTGAGTGTCAGCAGGCTGAGCCGCTCAGCCCACTGCTGGTCTGGGGTCCCGGCCGCCAGCCCTGCTCAGCCTGCTGCTGGTCTGGGGTTCTGGCTGCTGGCCCCTTGCCAACCGGGGTCCTGGCCGCAGGCCCCGCTCAGTCTGCTGCCGGCCTAGGTGAACGGAACCCCAGGCAGGCAGCGGGCTAGCAGCATAAGATCAGCATTTTAATTTAATTTTAAATGAAGCGTCTTAAACATTTTGAAAACCACCTTTACTTTACATACGGCAATAGTTTAGTTATATAATATATAGACTTATAGAGACCTTCTAAAAAACATTAAACTGTATTACTGGCATGCGAAACCTTAAACTAAAGTGAATAAATGAAGACTCGGCACACCACTTCTGAAAGGTTGCCGACCCCTGGTCTGCACTGGCACCGTGTGTCGGCCTAAGTACATCGACCTAGGTGCTATGCCTCTCGCAGAGTGGGAGTTATTAGGTTAGTGTAGTGGGCAACTTACAGCGGCAGGAGCAACATTGTATTGAAGACGCTCACAGAATTGAGTTGACGTAAGCTGCCTTACATTGACCTAACCCTGTAGCACAGACCAGGCCTAAAGCAGAGAAGAAAATAAAAAGGGCAATAGACAAATTGTAAACAGATTTCATGTGTGCACGCGTGCAAATTCCCTCTTAAGAAGGTGAATGGAAAGCCTGGTACTCCTGGTTCTGTAACTACGAGAGAGGTTGTCACCACTAACCAGCTCTTACATCACTAAACGGTTAGACTTCTGTTGTTTGTGTTTTACCTTCCCATTTGGTAGCAGTAACCCTGGAAACTCCCTCATTATGCCATCAACAGTAGCAATGATCAACAAGCAAATGGAAAACCTGAGCAAAGCACCAATTCAAATGGGATTAATTTAAACATTCTCAGTAATCTGCCCAGAATGAGTTTCCCTCAGAGCTGGTTAGCTTCACAATAATTCAAGCCTTCCCTACCCTAACTTGCCATGGCCCTTCCACACCCTAGCAGCACAGTGTCTTTCAAAACCTTGCAGGTGATACACCTGTTCTTCTTCGGCTGCCACAGGGTGGCTCATACAAAGGCAGAGGAGCTAGAAAGAGACACAAGAAAATGGCACGTGCCCAAGGAGCTAAAACCGGCCTTGAGACAGTTCTCAACTTTGTTGATAGATAGTTCTAAATGATGCACTTATCACAGTGGCTAAAATAGGCACATCCTTTACCCCGGCTGTGAACAGTGTTTGATACTAGCCCAATGGCATCTATTGCACTGCACAGATTAAGCTGAACCACAACTGAATGTAACTGGTTCCAGTACTCAGCTGATGTGGCCTGTTGGCCCGCATTAGGATGTTATCTGGGGAACCCCATTGTTCTCTATGAGCTCATGGTCCAGACTCTTCTGCAGCCGCTTGACGAGAGATGGTCTTGCGACATCAGAGGCCCATCTCCCAGTGGATTATTCACACAAATACTGTCCATATCTAAAAAGAAAAGGAGTACTTGTGGCACCTTAGAGACTAACCAATTTGAGCATAAGCTTTCGTGAGCTACAGCTCACTTCATCAGATGCATACTGTGGAAAATAGAGAAGATGTTTTTATACACACAGACCATGAAAAAAATGGGTGTTTATCACTACAAAAGGTTCTCTCTCCCCCAACCCCGCTCTCCTGCTGGTAATAGCTTATCTAAAGTGATCACTCTCCTTACGATGTGTATGATAATCAAGGTGGGCCATTTCCATGCTTATCTAAAGTGATCACCCACCTTGATTATCATACACATTGTAAGGAGAGCGATCATTTTAGATAAGCATGGAAATGGCCCACCTTGATTATCATACACATCGTAAGGAGAGTGATCACTTTAGATAAGCTATTACCAGCAGGAGAGCGGGGTGGGGGGAGAGAAAAACCTTTTGTAGTGATAAACACCCATTTTTTCATGGTCTGTGTGTATAAAAACATCTTCTGTATTTTCCACAGTATGCATCCGATGAAGTAAGCTGTAGCTCACGAAAGCTTATGCTCAGATAAATTGGTTAGTCTCTAAGGTGCCACAAGTACTCCTTTTCTTTTTGTGAATACAGACTAACACGGCTGTTACTCTGAAACCTGTCCATATCTAGTTCTCCCTACACTCTGCACTGTATCCCAAGACTGTGTCATAGTTAATTCACCAGTCGGATGATATAAAATTATCTGGAGGGTAACGTTTTCAAAAGCACCTAAGTGACTTACAAGGAGACTTTGGCTGTTTGCTCGTTTTAAAAAAATGCGGCTCAGGCTTTGAAGTCACTTAGGCATTTTTAGAAATTTTACTGGAGATCAAATCCCAGCAAAACTAACACCCCACTGATTGGCTGAGGCAGATGTGGTAAGAGCAACAGTACACAAGACATCATTTTCAGTGGGACGCTGTTGCAGAAGGTTCGTGTGATACAAAAGGCCACTTGGGCAACGTCCTTAACCGAGGCTTGAAACTAGGAGAGCAGTTTTAACTAACAACCAGTGAGGTTATCACCAGTTTAGAATCTCAACTGCAGCCTCCTAACCTGTTGAGCTGACAACTCTGATTAGTGTGATGCAACAACCCTGCCACAATGTCACACAAGCATGTAGTGTGGGCTGGCAGGAAGGCTGTACATTGTCTAGCTGCTACAGAATGCAAAACCTTATTATGGGAGGTGGGCAGAGGGTGATCCTGCTCACAGGCTGTTTGCTCTCTTACCTGGAGCAACCAGCTCAGATTTTTTTAAGATTGTAATTCTTAGTGTCTTGTTTATTGGACTAAGTGGAAAGACGAATACTTGAGACCCTCTGATGGAAGGCTCTATAAATGTGTTAGTCTCTAAGGTGCCACAAGGACTCCTCGTTGTTTTTGCTGATACAGACTAACACGGCTGCCACTCTGAAACCTGCCACAGAAGCAAAGAGCTTCCCATAAATGCTTCTGGCAGTCCAAGTAAATACAATGGAGCTTGAGCTAGTGAGAAAGTGAAGGCATAGATCATAACCATCACCGAAACTGTAGAATCAATCTCTATGACAGTTATCTGGGGAAAGGGCCTAAGGAACCTGGAAGACCTAATGGAAGTTGATGGGAGGAAGGCAATAGGATGACTAACCTGAAAGCAAAGCTGTTGTAGGGGCTGCCTGAAACCTAAAAAGGCTGGATTAGGAGGGTAATTTCCTACATGAAGCAAGTGGTTCAAACATCCAGAACTGAAAATAGGGGGTGGGAGGAGGCATGCTAGAGAAGAACAAAGTGACTATGAGCGTAGCTTGTAAAGGGGGATTTGTTTTAGAGCACTAGATGATGCAGGGAATTGGATGTAAAAGCTGTACATCTCTAGGAAGCTGGCTTAAACCTACTCCCATTTGATGGCAACCAAAGTTGCACCAGCTGATAGTTCTTTGCGGTCAGCCTGATTGACTCATTAAGCCTCAGTCGGTACACAAACCTTCACAAAATACCACCACCACCACCGGCAGAGCAATGCAGGGAAGTTTGTACTCGCTGCATGCACTGGACCCGGTCTATGGCTAGACAGAGGGCTTCAGTCTCCAAGACTATCAATCCAGCACTAGAATTCACCTTCTTCCCCCTTTCCTGCCCCATAAGTTCCCCCTAAGAGATTCCTCATCAAGCTGGTAGCCACAGCTACAGAATTACATCACTTAGATTGCAAACAGGGCATTCTTTCAACGGGTTTGTTAGCTTCTCTAAGGCAGTGCCCCCTATCTCTGCGGGGGTGGTGTTCAGTACTAGCTCAGGTGTATCAATTACAAATTACACACCTATCAAAAGTACACGCAAGACTGACAAGCTGTTGCCTGGGCTGTTACTTTAAATAACAGGAAAAACTGTGGCAGATTGTGCAGGCACAAAAGGAATAACTACACTGTATGGGCCTTGTGCATTCTCAAACGCAACAGAGGCTGGACAAGATCGAAGGGTGAAAGGGAAGGAACAATTCAAAACAAACACACCTCTGTTCAGGCAAAAATAGCCCTGTTCAATTTGTACAGATGCAGATCAACAGGGAGGGGTAAGCCACAAAGCTCTCCTTGTCAGCAGCAGTTTTCAGACAGCTGTTTTGCTATTTCAGTTTTGTCTACGCTTCACTGGTTTAACCACAGCTTCAACCACACAGGGCAGTGAAATTTCAAAGTGAAACATCAAGCAGATTTCTTTCCCATCTCCTTTGATGTCTAAATATCTGCACTTGACTTACAGGCCCCACAATAATCAGCTGTACCCATAAAATGAGACAGAGTTCCAGCCAGGCAGTGTCATTTATATGGATTTTTGGGGCTTCACTTTGTGCCTCCAGGCCATGAATGAATCAGTCCTCCCAATTGCTTGAGACTGTCTCTACAGACAAAGAGCTGGAGATGTTTTAGTCTGAAGCTTCCACATGCATTATGGGGTGGTAATATCAGTGTGATAAATTGAACGTTGACTACCACAAGCACACGCTGGCCACTGACCCATCTCCCCACAACTTAGCATTCCAAGTCTCTGAGCAGCTCTAAGCTGCTACTTTTAAAAGACTGCCTTAAAAAAGGTTTCTTCTTTGTTCCATTTCCCCAGGAGAGAGCCTCTACTGGTTGAGCTGGGAAATATCCAGTCCTGCACTTCGGACAGGCTTATGCTCATCAGGTTAGGAAAAATAGGGAGGTTTATACCACTGGCAAGGAAAGATTCCCAGTTTTCCAGTATTCATCTTACTGTGGGAAAGTCCTCAGATAGTCTGCTTTCAAAGTACTCCACGTATATACTGAGCACCTAATTTAGGTGATAATTATAGCTCCATTTTACTTTAATATCTACTAAGCCTATCTCTTCCAACTGAACCCTGGGCTCTCCTAGTACACCCCTACCTACCCTGGGGTCCATACACTAGAGTTCCTTAACATGGCTTGATTCAGCCTTTGAAAAAATGTAGCCACCTACTAGCCAGAAACCAACATGAAAGATCTCCCACAATTGAGGGGTAACTCAGTGAGAAGTCTCCTCCCGCCAACATGCTGGGAACAAAAAAGGATGCAACATTTTACCAAGATGAGAGGTGTTCACCTCTGCCTTTGTTGTTTACTACATGTGCTGCACGAGACTCAGCCTTCTAGTGGTGGCAAGTTATGTTCAGTCTCAGGTAAACAGAGGTGCAGCAGCCTAACCTGGTGGTACAGATCACCATGGCTAGATTCTTGTTCAAGAGGAAAGTGTGGCACAAGGCACCATGCCTCACCTCTGTGGCATATATCCACATATATCCATATATCCACATATCCAAAACCATCAACACAAATGAAGAGAAAGTATGAGCTTTCTTGGGTATGAATTTAATGTAACAATTTCACTTAAGACAATCACCCATTATGCCTAGACCACGTATGCAGAACTTCAAACCAGACTACATCTTAGAACTAGTTCAAATGCCCCACATCAAAACTAGGGCTTACTGAAACAGATTCCAATCATCTTATTTATAGCAGTGATTTGGAGACATCCAGCCCACAGAGCGAAGCATCACAGAAGTTAACACAGAAGCATGTCAAGTAACAAACATCTAGTATTTATTAATAAATTAGTACACTGGAAGGCAATTTTTCTGTATCAGAACCTCCCCTCCCCTCAACCTCACCCCATCTCAAGGTAGCAAATGCCATCCTTGTATTATAGTTCTTCAAGCTGAACATATTACAGACTGTTCATTATGGGAGCATAACAGTTGCAAATATAATCAGACCATTCTGGTTTTTGCTTTTTTTTTTTTTTTTTTTTTTTAATAAAAAGTGAAGTGTGATTTAAGAGACCACTAAGACCAGGTAAGGTCTTCGGAACCTTACCTATTAGCCAACACCTGTATAAAAAAAACCCCAAACAAACAAGAGAGAACTGTAAAAGCATAGCTCAGGAAGTTTTATGATCACAAGGAGAGTGTCACCGCCAGGGCTCTCCCTCACCTTCCACAGTTCAGCACCAGTGCTGACTGAGATGATTTATACAGGGCCTGCTTATCTCTTAAGTTGCAAGGCAAGATACTTCTTGTTGCGTGTGGTACATTCAGCTGCAGGCCAAGTGACTTTGTTATAGTCTTGAAGGCTGGAGGAATTAAGCCATTTATTTTCTTTAAAACATTTCTGCTTTAGCTTAAAGGAGCACAAGTAATCAAGCATTTTATGCATTGTCCAGGTGAAAACCATACAATAAATAACTGTGCTAGTAAAATCTCCGCAAGGAAAATGAACCATACAATAGTACATTTAAAAAAAGTCAGCTCAAGAAAAAAAATAAAAGCGAGTTGCATTAGAGAGTAACAGACGAAACTCAATTCTCATGTTTTCCTATTTTCCACCAAGGAGAAGAGGGGACAAGGGGAAAGAAAGGTTTGTGAAGAGGAAA
Source organism: Chelonia mydas (assembly GCF_015237465.2). Taxonomy (NCBI): domain Eukaryota; kingdom Metazoa; phylum Chordata; order Testudines; family Cheloniidae; genus Chelonia; species Chelonia mydas. The sequence continues at coordinate 14,964,121 of NC_057851.1, forward strand.
GCTACTTTGGAATAAGACAGATATGACAAAAACTAAAATGAGTTAAGAACTATTCCAGATTCAATGTGTAAGTTACACCGGATTTGTGGTCTTTCGTTAATGACATTTTTTAAAGTGCATAAAATGACTGACTGGAATGAAAACAGAAAAATAATTCAGAAGGGGACAGAGGGAACAAAGATTTTAATTCTGAAAGTTAAGCATGAAAGGGGCAATGTTTGCAAACTGCCCCTTCCACAAACGAGAGAGAGACCTTGAAGAAAATACTGGCCATGTATTCTACAAAAAAACAGCCTGCATATTGTCACTCATCTTTAACGAGTGCCAAGCTAGTACTAGCAAGATTCAGAGTGCGTGGTGGCCATTGTCTACAATAGATCGGGAAGATGACTATAGACAGAGTCCAGCAGTGTTTGGCTGGCTTCCTGGCTCTTGACTCCAGCAATTTCAAATAGCCTGTCCAGCTTATCCTCTGCCTGTGGAATCTCTTCAATCACATGGAGCTCCTCAGGAGTTAGGATGTGAAGCATATCGTCAAAGATGGGTTGCAGGTCACAAGGGTCCAACCGCACCTGACGCAACACTGTGTCTTTCTTTTCTGTGAAGGGAAGAAGGGACCGATGGTTAAGGCACCATTTGCTGGAAGAGCATTCTCCCAGACAGGAGACAACAAACAAATAAATTCACACCTTGGAGACCTCACTCCCCATTCCCTGCCTCTAGGAGGCAGGTCACAACTTGCGAAGAACATGAAAAATGTGGGTGGGTGTTAGTCACAGAAACTAGAGATGGAGAAAGCCTATTGAGTCACCCAATCCAAACCTCTGCCACAGCAGCATGGTTCCCCAGAGCATATTTGCTAATGCTGAATTACAAATATTGAAAATCACAGGGAAAAAAGAGAGGCCAAAAGCCAGGGAGTGCTACATTCTGTTGGCTTCAGTCGTTTTAATGGGTCAGATTACTTTGTGTCCTCACGTGTAGATGATTGGGTTAGGTTCCAATGAGTCATGCTTCAAATTAAAGTTACCTTAAAGGAAGTTGGTTTAAAAAAAGAAAATGTACGACCTGGAATTCATGCAACAAGGAAGAGGCTCAAGCAAGGTGGTCTCCCTTCCTTGGGATCTCTCAGACATCAGGTCTCCTAATACTGACTAGGAAAGAGGCAAGTGTCGTGGGAATAAAAAAAAAAAAAAAAATCCAAGGAAAATCACCATGTTGAAACCTAGTCTGTTTCAAAGACAGCAAATTTAAAATAAATTCAGGTATGACCCTGCCAATTCTTGTGGTTTTATAGCCACGTTTTCCTATTTACAAATCTCTCCCCCCCATGTGTTAAAAACCTTTACAAAGGGAAGGAAATTCATTGACTGAATACCCAGGGAATACAGTAAAAATCAACTGTAAAGTTGGACCCGGTGAAACACCAAATAGCGTCAATGGGCATTTTCCTTTAATGGGAATTCGATCAGTAGCCATGAAGACACTAAAAAGCCATCTGCAATCTGAGAGATCTTAGATGTTATGTATAGCAATAGTAGACAAAATTTGACAGAAGAGTGATTTTTAGGTTGAGGGTCCCTTTAAAGCACTTTGTCCTTTCTACTCAGGTCTTTATACCATGTCTACAACAAAGGTATCTGGTACCTGAATCCCCATATCAAATGCCTATACTGTCAACTCATAATAGTCTCTCCAATTGATATTCAAATTGTATTTATTCTAGTGACAACATACTCCCAATAACTCACTAATTTCTTCTCCACATATCCTGGCTTCCTAGTTTTACTGGATGCAGCAAAGAAGCAGTAACCCTTCCTATGGTCACACATTAGCACTTTCCACCTTTTATATTGTTCTGAAAACACATTTAAACACGCAGACTAGCATGCTGACTTGGGTACCTTTGGTAATAAAAGAGCCTGTTCGGCTAAGTGGAGAGGAGCTGCTGGAAGTCGAATCACAGCGCAGAAGGGGTTCAGATTCATCGACAAAGAAGCCCTTGTTCTTCTCGCAAGGAGACTGTTCCACGGGGAGGATGGTGGCATCAGGAAGTTTCAGATTTGGACTGGCAACGGGACCGAGTGGGCCAGGGCTCACTGGAAGGGCCAGTTTGTCAGGTTCTAGCTGTGAAGACAAAAGTTGATTATGATTTGTTACGCAAAACCTAAAGCAAAGTTCATATTCAGAACCATTTGCATCTCAACTTACCAAACAGGGACAGAGGCCAGGATATTAATATTGTAACTTTATAGGTAGACTCTAGCCCCTTCTCAGTGGAATTTAGAGTAAACACATAATAGCTCTACTTTTTAACAGGGTTCACAATATTCTGATTGACTTCTCCACAAGGAAAACTGAAAGTGCCTAATGTAAATGGCCTGTTCTAAAAGGAATTTCTCTCTCTACATCCTACTGTCCCAGTAAATAAGGAACAAAGCAGAGAGTTCAAAATGATGGGGTCTAAATTAGCTGTTACCATTTAAGTAAGAGCTCTTGGAGTCACTGTGGATAGTTCTCTGAAAACATCCACTCAATGTGCAGCGGCAGTCAAAAAAGCTAACAATGTTTGGAACCATTAGGAAAGGGATAGATAAGACAGACAATATCATACTACTACTATATAAATCCATGATACCCCTACACCTTAAATACTGCATCCAGTTCTAGTCACCCCATCTCCAGAAAGATATATTAGAATTGGAAAGGAACAGAGAAGGGCAACAAAAATGAGTAGGGATATGGAACAGCTTCTGTATGAGGAGAGATAAAAAGACTGGGATTTTTCAGCTTGGAAAAGAGAGGACTAACGGGGGATATGATAGAGGTCTATAAAATGGTGTGGAAAAAACGAGTAAGGAAGTGTTATTTACTACTTCACATAACACAAGAACCAGGGGTCACCCAATGAAATTAATAAGCAGCAGATATAAAACAAACAAAAGGAAGTACTTCTTCACACAATGCACAGTTAACGTGGAACTCATCGTTAGGGGATGCTGTGAAGGCCAAAACTATAATGAGGTTAAAAAAAAAATTAGATAAGTTCATGGACGATAGGTCCATCAATGGCTATTAGCCAAGAGGGTCAGAGATGCAACCCCACGTCCTAAGTGTCCCTAGCCTCTGTTTGCCAGAAGCTAGGAATGGGCGACAGGAGATGGATCACTTGATGATTGCCTGTTCTGTTCATTCGCCCTGGGGCACCTGACATTAGCCACTGTCAGAAGACAGGATACTGGGCTAGACGAACCACTGGTCTGACCCAGTATTGCTGTTCTTATGTGGTGGAAAACCGCTACCAGTATTTGGTGTACTTACATGTGTGTCCAAGAGCGTGTCCAAGTCCAAGTACTTGCGTTAAAAGCAATTAAAAATATACTGGCCATTTAGTATCCCATATACATATTCAAAGGTGAGTCACTATAGCTTATCTTCATGTTCTTTTCATTTCTTTGCATGGTTAACGGAAAGAGAGAGAAAAGCCCAAGATGGCTTGCTGAAACCAAGAGTCAGGATTCCACAGCTCCGAAGTAAAACATACAGGCCCCAGTTTCTCACTATGGCTAAGCTGTGCTGATGTACTGGAGAGCAGCAGCTGCAGGAAGCAGGTTGTAGCTCCCCCATTCAGGGCCAACCAGCTCTGGTCAGAGGCTCCATGTACCACAATAGTAGGTTCAGGAATAGCTGAGCTCAATTCTGCCACGCTCCCTCATACCCCAACCCACCGGGTCTTCTTATGGGAGGTTTGGAAGGGACTTGTGTAGGAGCTGGTGCTATTGCCAGCACAAATTCCCACTAACCGGGGGGAATTATTCACTGGAAACCACTGGACACTTAGTGTTGCATAGCAGAATGGAGACCCACAGCTATACCTCTATGACCACAGAGCGCTCAATGGGGTTGCACAAGTGTAACTTAATGGAACACCCTGAACAGTTCTGTTGCTGACGCACCAGATGAGAATCTAGCTCCCGCTCCTAGAGCTGAAGATATTTTCATTAAATGAAGTGCAATTTTCAGCTACTTTTCAGAGTTAATCACATTTCAAATTAGTCATTTATTTGGCCAAACTGTGTCTCCTCCCCAAAAATACATACACCTGCTCTAAAAGTTACACTGTATTTAACTCCACTATGGGCTTACTCACAGATCTTAAAGCCAGAAGGGACCATTAAATGATCAACCGTCTGACCTCCTCTGGAGCACAGGCCATTAGAATTCCACCCAGTTCTCTCTCTTATTGAGCACAATAACTTGTGTTTGGCTAAGGCGTATCTTCCAGAAAGACATCCAGCCTTGGTCCGAAGACATCAACCCATGGAGAAGCCACCACTTCCATGGGTAGGTCATTCCAATGGTTAATCAACCTGAGTGTGCTTATTTCTAATTTGAATGTCTACTTCCAGTCATCAGTTCTTGTTATGCCATTCTCTGCTAGATTAAAGAGGCCTTGAGTAACCAGTATTTTCTCCCTGTAAAGATGCTTATGCACTAATCAAATCACTTCTCAATCTTTTTCATAAGCTAAATATATTGAGCTCCTGACATCACACTGGAAAGCATTTTAACCAGTCCTCAAATAATTTGTGTAGCTCTTTTTTTGCATGCTCTCCAATTTATCAACATCCTCTTTAGATGTGGACACCAGAACTGTATGTAGCATTTCTGGACTCCCATTTTCCTTCATCTAAACCTATAGGTATTGAGAGAGAGATTTAGGCAACAGCACTGTTGAGAACCAGAATATCCCAGGAAGGACTAGGACTGTTCATACTCAGTTCTTTCGGTCTCAAGTCCCATATCTTTACTCATTTCACTTGGTAGCAGAAAGTCCAATTTCCAGATGGAGCCAGTTTTATTTAACTTGCGCACACGGATAGAGAATAGGGAGCATAATACCACATGCAAAGCAATTTATATTCCATGGACTAGCTAGATACACAAGCAATGAAGCCCATTTAACTATTCCACTAGATAAATAATAAAGGCTCAAGGCATAGATTTAGAATCATATTAAGGCAACTTCTTAGCATTGGTAGCCCAATAGCATTTCATAGCCACACCCAAACCCCACTCTCTAGTATACAAAGGAAGTATGGAACAATGTTCGCATGCTGTCAGATTGTTTAACACAGCCCAGCTCTGCTAGGCATTTTAGGTGCTGTATTAAAAGTAAGAAGCTTGCTCCACTCAGCCCTCTGCATATGCTGGAGACGGTAAAATGTTTCTGGTATTAGCTCTGCAGCCTGACCCCCTAAGACATATGACAACTGCAGTCACTCCCTCACATTCATACAAATGTCTTATGCATCTAACAAAGAGGTATTTGTACACACTGTGCGGTTCTCAGGAACTCTGCACTGATCTTTAGTACCGTGATTCACATGAATGTAATTCTACATTCTGCGTGTGTAAAGCATTTACCTCCTACATATGTCCATTGAGCCGCCCACCTCACTTCCATCAATTCATGAAATTAACTTTCAATCCTGTTCCACTGTAATAAAAGGACTTCTTTCAGCAGGAGACAGAGGATTGTTCTACTTCAACATGTTTTGCAATATATTTACAGTGGTGATTGATTTTAAAAAAAACCAAACACACAATTTTGTACTCTCCATTAAAATGCCCTGCATGATTCTGCACGATTTGTTCACAAGATTTAGACTACTGTTCTTAACTGAGAAAAAGAACGCCAGTAGAGAATTGGTGTAGTAAACCTGGATGCTTCCAACACAGCATCCTACAGGAGATAGGGATTTTACCTTTAAAAATAATTTGACAGTGGGGCTAATTCTTCCAAAACATGCAATTTGCCTGCTCAATACCCAGGTGCAAGCCTATTTTTATCCACAAGAGAGGTCTGAAGAACAAGGTGCATGAAGAGACAAGACTGAAAGGATCAGAGATGTTGAAAACTTAATGCCTCCTAACACTACTGTAACTAAACACCAAATAAATCACAAACAGCTGCTAAAGCATTCATGAAAGGGTGGTTTTCTAGAATGTAAAAATCCTCAGAGCCTGATGTGTTCTGAACACACTGTTGTTTACTTAATAAGCGAAGTACACAGGATTCTGGGATGTGTAGTTAATGTTTAAACAATGAGGGAAAGAAAGCAGAGTAAAACACTGCTTTGGAGAACTATTAATAGACTGAGTAACTTACATGAACCTGCTTGCAAGATTTATTTTTAAAGCACTAGTCTAGAAAGGTGCTGTCCACTTCCTGACCTAAGCTGGGTTCATGGTGTTGCATCCAGCTAAGCACTGCCCCATGGGTTGCTATGTTTCAGAAGCTGGAAAAACAATTCCTGTATACAGTTTATCCAGCACCATGGGCTCCTTGGAGAGTGAACACACTCCTAGAACCTGTGTCCAGCTGATCATAAATAGTCTCCTGGGTAAGGTTTCAGAGTAGCAGCCGTGTTAGTCTGTATTCGCAAAAAGAAAAGGAGTACTTGTGGCACCTTAGAGACTAACCAATTTATTTGAGCATAACCTTTCGTGAGCTACAGGTCACTTCATCGGATGCATAAAGTGGAAAGTACAGTGAGGAGATTTTATATACACACAGACCATGAAAAAATATACATTGTAAGGAGAGTGATCACTTAAGATGAGCTATTACCAGCAGGAGAGTAGGGTGGGGGAAGAGAAAACACTGGTCTGGGATTCTGGAGATCTAGATTCTATTCCCAGCCTTCCTGCGCAACCCTGGCCAAGACAGCTTCTATGCCTGGGCTACCCCATTTGTGGAAAAAAGGAGGACAATACAACCTACTCACAATTGGTTAGAGTTTATGGATGCTTAGACAGAAGGTACTATGGAACTCCTCCGTTTTCTCATTCCCTTTTACCATTCTACAGGGGAGCCTCACATTAGTTATTGTAGTAAGAGTCTAATGACGGTAGAAGCAAATATCTGTAAAGTGCAGAGGAGGCAAACAAGAGCTCTCTCACTGCACTGGGAATCACCATGTCTAATCAGAGAAGCATTCACTACCACTGACCCGCAGTTACCTCACTAAGCAGTTACACATTTGGTTTTCACACTGAAACCAATTAATGGCTTTGACGAATCAGTTACCCTCTGCAACGAAACAGGATTAAATCGCACCAATTTTTCTAAGTTACTGCAGCTAGTTTTTTGCAATGCAAAACTTCTATCTTCCACTTTTCTGCTATTCCAGGCTCTTTAACTTCCAGGCTCCAAGGACTTGAGTGACTGCACCTCCCGCTATGTCTGTTCAGTCCCTAAACATTGTCGCAATGGGAACTGGCACCAAGGCAAAACAGATAGCTTCAAGCTTGCTGCCCCAGACGCGATGGATTAGTTCCTAGCTGGGAACAGAGAGGCAACAATTTTTAAAAAGCCCTAGAAGGTACTTAAAATGGCCTGCTGAAATACACAGGACTTATTTCTTAAAGACAGCTGTGAGGGCCTTCTGAAACGACCTTCAGCCAACAACCATCTGCTGACAGCATCCCTACAGCCTGTATTTTTACAGCTGGTTCTTTATTTTGGCTGAAAATGTTTGCATTGGCTTTATTACACTGTAGTACTGGATCGTCTTCACAATAATTTATCAACCAGCTGAACTGATCTTTATGTATTAACATCCGTGAATAATATGAATGTACTTATGCTCATTCATTTATAGCCCCTTCTAGAGCACTCATCATGGTACCTGGGCAACTCAGCCAGCAGCATCTGAAGTTCAGTGATCTTAAATATAGGGGGAAGACCGACCTATGCTTGAACCACCTCGAAGGTGAACTGTAAAACCAGAGGAGGAACACTGAGGCCTGTACCTGAACATCCTTGCCCTCTCCTCCCACCTACCTCCATCTTGCAACATTCAGATGAAACTGTCAATTCTTTCCCATTCGTGAGGACTGCCAGCTCTTGCTGGTTTATGAATGGTATCCCAGAATTTATCATATTGTTGGATCATATTAAAGAAGTTCTGTATTAAAATCACAAATGAGTTTGATTCCTCATAGTTTAAATTCCAGGGTATTACTAATTAAGAGGTCTCTTGGCTTTGGGTACTGTTTCTTTCCCTCAGTGAAACTTGCAAGCTGCTAATTGCGTTAGTACATTCTAAGACAGAGTCTGTTCTCAAAGCAATTCTTTGTAACAACTACTCCTCACACAGAGAGAGACTCAAAGCAATACTCTGTAACAACAGAAACAGCACCCAGAGACCCCCCGCCCTTTTGTTGCATTCATCTCGCTTTGTTAACAATTGTGATTAAAATAGAGATAGAGGATGTATGTGGATGGATGCTTGGTGTGGATAATAACTGAATGATCAGGGAGGTGCCAGCCTAAGAATCCAGTGTCCATCGGCTGAAGAAGGTGTCAAGTGGAAATAACCAGAGGACTCCCGGAGGGCACACTGGAATCCACCCAACAGCCTCAAGAATGGGAGAACCGAAGAACAAGATAACATCTGGTAGCACGGAGCCATCAGGAATGTGCCATCTGCTGATTGATTCAGCCACAGCATGATGAAGCAATTCCCATAGTCTGGCATAGGAAGAAATTCCTATAAAAATGGACTCTAGAAAGTGAGAACTTTGGGGTCTGATTCTGCAAACCAACTTCCAGGAGCATCAGATGAGCATCTGACAAGGCCCTGCTCCCTCCTCGTGTCCAGGCCACCTGGCCAGTAGCTGGGGATGAGCAACTCTAAGGCTGGTAACTATGATAACCTTGCAGAACGTGTGTGTGTGAATAAATATGAAATTGAATGGAACGTTATAGCTATAACTAACTGCTTACTATGATTCTTTCTGTATTCACAATAAATGTGGCATTTTGCCTTTTCCCCTTTAATAAGAGCCTGCTGGTTTTTATTTTACTGGTATAACAATATTGGCACCTCACCAGTGTCTCCAGAGTTACGGAAGACTTAGATTTGCTAGGTGGGGAATTTAGCAAATGGTGCTGGACTTCTACTCATTTTAACTTTGCATCACTCCTTTGGATTATTCCTTAAATTTAGCAATAGCTTTTAGAAGCACATGGTGGGACAGACAAATTCACCCAACAAGTGCAAGAAAAGCTACTACTTCAGGGCTCTTAACTCTAGCTAGAAAGATTATCTGATCCACCTCATGCAATGAACCTTTCAGTTTTCTGTGCATGTCAGCAAACTGCCACGGTCTCTTACATCAAGGGTAATTCTATGACAGCCAGGCCCATATGACTCACTGAATCCCTTAACTTATAGAAATGGAGGGCTCTGGAAGTTAAGAAAAACACTGGGCTCAACTAAATTCAATTCACATTTGTACAAAGCTGCAATTCATACTGGGATGTCTGAGGACTCAAGTGAACTCAAACGTGCATTTGCAGCCCCCTCATGGAAGGGAGCAGTCAAGGAACACGTTTCGACACAATAGCTGTTTGGATTTTTGCCCCTAAAAGACACGTGTTGCACTCCCTGCATTCCCTCGGCGGGAGTCTTGTTGTGGGTGCTTCGTTAAGGAACACATCAAGATTCTCTCTGCTGTCTCTTCACCTTACAGAGACCTTCAGACAGCACAATGGGTTTAAAATTTATATGCAGCTCATGAACAAGCGCTAACAGATGAATCTGGCTCACTGGAATCAGAACAGCACTTGCATTGTTTTTGTTATTAAACTACAATGAGAGAAATTAAATGTTGGGACCTGATGATTAAAAAGAAGCCTGATGGTAAGTTTTAATTAAACAGTGCATTATACTGGCTAATTGCCTAATGCCAATGAAGAAACAGCTACCTGTAGTTTGGTTAAGAGAAAGTTTTCTTGCCTAACACACACAACTAACGAGACTGTAATTTTCCTGGCCAATTTAGCAGCTGGCTCTAGCCAACGGAGAAAATTTTAGAGACTGAGACTTTGCGGTCATTGGGTCAGGTGACAGTGCAAGATTTCACTGCATAAGAGAAGAGGGATTTACATTTAGGATGGGGTTGCTGTTTTCCTGCTTCCTTGCGGAGGAATAGCTCAGTGGTTTGAGCATTGGCCTGCTAAAAACCCAGGGTTGTCAGTTCAATCTTTGAGGGGGCCATTTAGGGATCTGGGGCAAACATTGGGGATTGGTCCTGCAGCGGTTTGGACTAGATGACCTCCTGAGGTCCCTTCCAACCCTGATATTCTATTCTATGTATGATTCCCTCACCACTAAGATTCCACAGCCCTGGAGGAGGGGATGACCTGAATGAAACTGATGAGAGCTGAGTCAGTTCCAAGCTGTGAGGGAGGACATACTCTGCACACACAGTACAGCAGAGGAGACATGCCTCAGCAGGCGCTCACTGCAAGCAGGCATGATCTTACCAGAAGGAACAGAAGGCACAGCAGGTGGGAGGAACAGGACACTGTGCAGTGCAGGCCAGATTGCAATTAATAATCTCTCAACGCACTTAACTCCCATTAAACCTAATAAGCCCTCCATGCACACGAGGAAGATACGCCCCAATAAATGGTGTACATGTTCAACTGGCACCAGATTTGGTCTACTTTACAACCAGCCCTCTAAATAAAGTTTCCAGATTATCTGCACCAGCGGAGGAAGATAGGTGGGGTCACAATGTCCACAGCTTAGCAGTTTTGATCACTGTTTGGGGCGCAGGGGGTGGGAGTGTACATTGGATTAAGTTCCCGTACAGAATTTCAAAGGAGGAAGACATTTATATTGCAATTCTCTTTCCAACCCTCTTCAGAGCTCCAAGCTCATTTTTATCAACAGAGGAACTTCACACCACTCCTCCAAGCTACAGTGTTATATATTCATTAAGAGGAGGGATTTTAATTCTGAAAGGTCTTTTTCATTCAAAGTCAGTTAACTGATACCATTAACTGGACAGCCAGCCAAAAGGGAGACTTCTGCTGTGTTTACTAAAGACAAACAATTGGCTTCTCCCTCTTACCACTCTTCCATAATTTTCCTGGTTTGAAATAAAAGACTGGCCATTATGAAAAAAATTAAAAGTGCCAGGAAGAGTCATACAAAATCTTCACACCCCTCTCCTGCACATAAGAGCCAGAGAGATGACAGAGACTGTGCACGATGCCAAACACCCTCGCTCTTAGTTCTCCAGCTCAACACCCTCATCCCTCAAAAAGAGCCATTTAAAAATCCACGTTTTCCCCACCTCTGATTTCTGAGTGCGTTCAGTCTGTGTGGCTACTGTTGAAATGTTAAGCTCTTTGGGGCAAGGGCTTTATTTGTGCCCTGTACAATGCCAAGTACATTGTTAACACCAATAACGAAGTTTATTGGGCTATGTCTTCCTGAAGTGTGCATGCAGGACTCAGTTTTAATGATATTAAGTTTAACAGGGCGCCAGCCATGATTAACCGTGTTTGTTCCAATACTTTGTCACTAGTGTAGACTAGATACACCATGGTTCTAACACCGAATTAGGGATCATCATTATAGTACCGGTCAAAATCTTGGGGTTTGTCTACATTGAAAATATAATCAAAATCAGGGCTGCTGGTTACAATACGTCTTGTATCCTGATAGCCTTGAACTTTCCAAAGATTTTGTAAGAAGACTACATGGGCACTACAGGTGTTAACCACAGTAACCAGTGTAGATCCAGAGCCGGATTAGTTCGAGATCTAGGCTCTAAGTAGGTTTCCCTAACATGTTTAGAAAACAGCACTGTCACACCCACACTGCATGTTCTCCCTCAGTTCACACTAAGTCCTTCAAGGTCTTGTACTCCCACCCCTACTAATTCACTGGAAGGTATTCCAGTGTTCAGATAGATCACAAAAACAGATTCCCCAGACCTCAACTGATATTCAGCCACAATCAAACACACACACACACACACCCCTGATCTAGTTTGATGCACGTTTTCCCTAAAGACCTGCCTTAACCCAATTTAGGTCTCTTTACACTCCACTTTGGTACAATGGGTGGTTAAATAAATCCCATTCCTGAAATTCGGAGGAAAAATATGTTTTCATGTACCCTTCTCATTTAATTGGCTGCCTTTGCATTTTAGATACTCACTATACAGACTGACATCTGCGCAGTGTTTAATTCCTTCCCATCTTGAACCTTGCAAGCGAGGAATTTAGCTGTAACCCCCTTATAGAAGTGCCCAGTTCTCTGTTTTGCTAAAAGGGGAAATAAAGTAAATAATTCATGAACCAGGAGTCTGACGCAGCAAAAGATTTAGGCTACATTTGAAAAGAGCTGCTTAAAAAGATCCAGACCAAAGGGTTTTGAGCTCTGATAACAGGAAGTAACAGAACGATTGACCCTTGGAACAGCTATTAGGCCATTTGCAATACCGCTTTATATGGAACTTTCACATCCTCTTTTCCTTCACCATCCCCCAGATGGGGAAAGCTGCAGAGAGACTGAACGTCACATAGTGTGTCAAGTGCCGAGTCAGCAATAGAATCTAGAGCCCTAATGCTACGAAGATTCAGGAATTTGTTTAGATTGATACACTGAATTCCCCTGCACTAACCACCCCCTTTAAAACAACTGCACCTGGGAGAACAAGTAGCATGGGCCTCAGCTGACATGAGTAACACAAATATTGCTGTTTACTGCCCTTAAGTCAGGGCTCTAAAATACTTCAGCTGTATCCAGTAAAGTCACAAAAAGGTAAGTGAGGGATAAGAGTAATAAAAGTAGCAAAAACCCTAGTGCATAAGAGCACCTATAGTGTTCGGGCACTGTTATTTTAGTAAACTGGACATGCTATGCAACACTGCTAGTTACAGTTAGCTGCATTCTGCAGCTGGTGTGAATACGTTTAGGGTCACGTTGCAAGACAAACTATACTGGCCTATTATCATCTGTAAGCTGCTAAGCAGATCACTGCAATTGACCTTATGCCCAAACAGAACCAAGTACAGCTTAAGGTAGGGACACAAATGTTGAGCTTCTACAACCATCCCAAGAATGGAGATTTGCAAGTTATTAGTAACCACAAAGCAAAGTCCTTTGGGCAGAATGCTACTGGGATTCTGGGAAGAGCTAATACTCTACAAAGTGTTTGGATGCAATTAGGCAACAGAACCCATCGGGGAAAATTAATGGCTGTTTTTCATACAACAGGACAAGCCTGGAAAGGAGACATTTTGCAGAATGTGCTCTTTTTCTTGCAAACACTGTTCAAACTCGGTGCTTGCTTTTCCAGCTCATCATGGAGGCCAGAGCTCATTCGGATCTGTACATGTTAACACCTCAAAGTTCTTCCCAGAGCTGTTCTGCTCTTTGCTCATGTTCACAACAGTCACTGATCCAGAAGACAAAGCGAGCCAGAGGGCTAATCTAGTTTTAACCTAAATTCACTAAGTGTGACGTAAGACTGGCATAACCTTACACAGTAACAACCCAGCAAGCATTCAGCAGAGAAATTCTCTTGCTATATGCCATGCTGCTCTCTACAGATGAATGGATTTAAATTAAGTCTATGTGTATGCATTAGTAGTAGTAAATATCTATATGATGGTAGTGCCCAAAGACTCCAATCAAGAGTGGGGCCCCTGTTGTGCAGGACAAAGCCCAGAACGAATCCTTGCCTTGAAGGTAAAACAGATAGAGGGGAGGGGAGGGCAGACAGACAAGTAAGCGAATGAGGGCTGGGGAGGATGGTCCAGTGATCGGAGTGCTAGCCTGGCATTCTGGAAACCAGACTTCAATTTGCAGCTCCTGGGTAACCTTGGACAAAAAGTCTCTTAATTCCTCTGCACCCCATTTACGAAATGGAGAGAAGAACTTTCCTCACCTCACCAGTATATTCGGAGGATAACTTCATAAAAGACTGACATGCTCAGTTACGACAGTGATGGAGGCCATGCAAGTCCCCGAGGTTTATCATGCTTTATTACATGGGTTTGTAGTGTGGATTTTTAAGTTGAGGATACGAGCAGGAAAAGGAAAGAAGGGGAAGAGGAACAGTCACAGCTAGTCACCCATCGTCCTGCCACAGTCTGTGAGCTGGGTTTTGTAGGCACTGTGGCAAAGGAGTCTTATGGATGCGCTGGAAGAAGGTTGGACAAATGAGAGCAACAGAGTTCAGCTTTCCGGTTAATTCTCAAGTCTCTAGCATACCCTGCTGCGTCCTAGGTACGGAAACATGCTAGGACTAACACCACCGATTTGAGAGCAGAGCATGGCGAGAACCAGCTAAGGGATGGAACGAGAGCCTCTGCAGTAGGGCCACCCATAGCTAGATATTCTGCGGCAGTAAGCCGTTATTCATCTGAAGGGTGACTCCACAAGAAGCCAGTTTGATGGTGGGTACTCATCCAGTGGGAACTGGATTAACTGGCAACCTTTTTGGAAGCCTTGAAACCATGCCTTTAAGGAACAGCTAGTTACAGGTGCAAAGAAATGAATGGTTTCTCAGACCTGAAAAGCTTGTATGAGAAGTTTCAAAGTAGCAGCCGTGTTAGTCTGTATTCGCAAAAAGAAGAGTACTACTTGTGGCACCTTAGAGACAAACACGAAAGCTTATGCTCAAATAAATTTGTTAGTCTCTAAGGTGCCACAAGTCCTCCTTTTCTCTTTGTATGAGAAGGTTACTGCTTCGGAACTGTTCATTGCCAGGCATTGTGCTATGTACACAGCTAGCTCTGCTTCTTAAAATGAACGGAGAATTCTTGAGGAACAAGCTAGCTTCATCCCAGTGACGCCTCCCTTAGCTTTCCCAGTAGCTAAGTCCTATAGGCCACCATCAGCCGCAGCACAGGCGTCTCACATCATCACTGCATCTCAATCCTGCTCTGCAGGGGACACCTCTAGGGGAGAAAACAATCCAGACTCCTCCCTAGTTTGTTGTGTCTACTTACATCAAACCTTTAAGGGATGGGTTGCAATGGGCACATTCTCTAGCTTAGGTAAGGTTCATGTACATGTCCCGAATCCAGAAGAACACTTTCCCCTCACCTGTCTGCTGTGCCTCTCCAGTTATCTCCCCAAGGCTCTCTTCTCCCCACACATCTTTTCTTACTTCCATCTTGACATAAATTCCAGAAACTCATTTAGAGAATACTTTGGGGTAAGCATGTTCAGGCATAGCAGTAACTTGCAGAAATGTACCAGGCTCCAATCTCAAATCCATACCCTTAGGGCCCTTTTAGCATTCGTTTAACTAGCCCCGTATATTCATCAGATGGATTGCTGTGTGGAACATTTACCAGTAGACACACAATATCTGTACAAAAAAAGAAGTTGGCCCAATAAGACTACCTCACCCATCCGGTCTCTCTAATATCCTGGGACCAACACAGCTACAATTACACTGCAACCTCCAAAACAAACAAACAAAAAAAAAACCAAAACCAACCGCACACCAAAGGAATTCCGGTGCCATGAGCCTGATACAAGAGCTCCAGCAAAGGGGTTAATTTTAAGTGTCACTCAAAAGACAGACCATGACTTGCCACAGAGCAGCGGGGAAAAAGGGCTTGGTCTCACAGCACGCCAGTGAGTGAACTGGAATGGTAACTCAGAAGCCACATGGTACTAGTAACAGGGCCATATCCAGTCTCCAAGCTAGAGGATGCAGCTGTTTCACAGGCGAAACACACTGCTGGGGATGCCCAAAGCTGCGAGCCACTGTGTTACCTCTCTGTCTAGGCAAGAGAGAGTTTTACTGGCAATCAGATTGTGTGTCAGCTTCCTGCCGCACCAGCCTGTTTTCCCCGCCAGAAAACTCAAGGCTCTCCCTGCCCAAACATTGCCTGCAAGTAACAATCAGTGAACTCTAGCTCCCAACTCCTTAGGAGATATTTCTCTGCTGTGTACAGGTCCTACCATGGTGCATTCACAGAAGATATTAAAATTCGCTGCTCTGTTAAAGAGTCAATACATCACAGCTTACTAATTTCAGTGGATACAGGCTTCCCTTCAAACATGGCCCTAAGCTGGTTAACAGTAAGTAAAACAAGTTCATTAAAAAAAGAAGAGAGATTAAATGATACCAAACAAAAGAGATAAAATGTAGAGATGATTACAAGCAAATAAAAGTGAAAACAAGTCTTTCAGAAAGGAGGAAGTTAAACAGAAATTAAAAGGTACAGCACAAAAAGTGAAATCTCTGCAAGCTGCATGGAAACTTTTTAAAGACACCATAATAGAGGCTCAACCTAAATGTATACCCCAAATTAAAAAACATAGTAAGAGAACCAAAAAAGTGCCACCGTGGCTAAACAAAGTTTAAAAAAAGCAGCAGTGAGAGGCAAAAAAGGCATCCTTTAAAGGGTGGAAGTTAAATCCTAGTGAGAAAAATAGAAAGAAGCATAAACTCTGGCAAATGAACTGTAAAAATATAATTAGGAAGGCCAAAAAAGAACTTGAAGAACAGTTAGCCAAAGAATCAAAAAGTAATAGTAAATTTTTTTTTAAGTACAGCAGAAGCAGGAAGCCTGCTAAACCAGTGGGGCCCACTGTATGATCGAGATGCTAAAGGAGTACTCAAGGACGGTAAAGCCATTGCAGAGAAACTAAATTAATTCTTTGCATCAGTCTTCATGGCTGAGGATGTGAGGGAGATTCCCAAACCTGAGCCATTCTTTTTAGGTGACAAATCTGAGGAACTGTTCCAGAATGAGGTGTCATTAGAGGTGGTTTTGGAACAAACTGATTAACTAAACAGTAATAAATCACGAGGACCAGATGGTCTTCACCCAAGAGTTCTGAAGGAACTCTAACGCAAAATTGCAGAACTACTAAATGTAGTCTTCAGAGTAGCAGCCGTGTTAGTCTGTATTCGCAAAAAGAAAAGGAGTACTTGTGGCACCTTAGAGACTAACAAATTTATTTGAGCATGAGCTTTCGTGAGCTACAGCTCACTTCATCAGATGTAGTCTGTAACCTATCATTTTAATCAGCTTCTCTACCAGATGATTGGAGGATAGCTAATGTGACACCAATTTTTAAAAAGGGCTCCAGAGCTGATCCCGGCAATTACAGGCTGGTCAGCCTGACTTCAGTACCAGGCAAATCGGTTGAAACTATAGTAAAGAAAAAAATTGTCAGACACATACAAGAACACAATTTGTTGGGGAAGAGTCAACATGGTTTTTGTAAAGAGAAATCATGCCTAACCAATCTACTAGAATTCTTTGAGGGCGTCAGCAAGCATGTGGACAAGTGGCTACAGTGTACTTAGATTTTCAGAAAGCCTCGACAAGGTCCCTCACCAAAGGCTCTTAAAGTAAGCTGTCATGGATTGAGAGGAAAGGTCCTCTCATGGATTGGTCACTGGTTAAAAGATAGGAAACAAAGGGTCGGAATAAATGGTCAGTTTTCAGAATGCAGAGTGGTAAATAGTGGTGTCCCCCAGGGGTCTGTACTCAGACCAGTCCTATTCAGTATATTCACATATGATCTGGAAAAAGAGGTAAACAGTGAGGTAGCAAAATTTGCAGATGATACAAAACTACTGCACATTGGAAAAAAAATCTTAACTATACATACAAAAAGATGGGGTCTAAATTAGCTGTTACCACTCAAGAAAGAGAACTTGGAGTCATTGTGGATAATTCTCTGAAAACAACCACTCAATGTGCAGCGGCAGTCAAAAAAGCTAACAGAATGTTGGGAATCATTAAGACAGGGATAGATAAGACAGAAAATATCATATTGCCTCTGTATAAATCCATGTTACACCCACATCTTGAATACTGCGTGCACATGTGGTTGCCCCATCTCAAAAAAAGATATATTGGAATTGGAAAAGATTCAGAAAAAGGCAACAAAATTAGGGGTATAGAACGGCTGCCATATAAGGAGAGATTAATAAAACTGGACTTTTCCGCTTGGAAAAGACACTACTAAGGGGAGGACATGACTGAGGTCTATAAAATCATGACTGGTGTGGAGAAAGTAAATAAGGAAGTATTATTTACTCCTTCTCATAACACAAGAGCTAGGGGTCACCCGATGAAATTTAATAGGTGGTAGAATTAAAACAAACAAAAGGAATATTTCTTCACACAATGCACAGTCAACCTGTGGAACTACTTGCCAGAGGATGTTGTGAAGGCCAAGACTGTAACAGGGTTAAAAAAAGAACTAGATTAGTTCATGGAGGATAGGTCCATCAATGGCCATTAGCCAGGATGGACAGGGATGGTGACCTAGCCTCTGTTTGCCAAAAGTTGGGATTGGGTGATAGGGGATGGATCACTTGATGATTACCTATTCTGTTCCTTCCCTCTGGGGCACTTGGCATTGGCCACTGTTGAAAGACAGGATACTGGGCTAGATGGACCTTTTGTCTGACCCAGTATGGCCTTTCTTATGTTCTTATGACAAAGTCTAAAACTTATTCTAGCACAATGGTTCTCAAACTTTTGTACTGGTGACCCCTTTCACATAGCAAGCCTCTGAGTGTGCCCCCCCCCCCCATAAATTAAAAACACTTTATGTATTTAATACCATTATAAATGCTGGAGGCAAAGTGGGGTTTGGAGTGGAGGTTTACAGCTCGTGACCCCCTGAGGGGTCCCAACCCCAGTTTGAGAACCCCTAGTAAGATAGAGTCTTTGTTCGTAACAGTTTCTTTCATCTAGTCTCCTTTCCAGCCTTCTACCAGTCAGGATGCAACACAGAGATGAAATAGACAGTTTTCTTTGTCTCCTCAAGTGAAGGATAAAGATGGAGTTTCTCTGTTCCTTATATTCCTCAAATGCATTTCTTTGTCTTACATGTCAGGAAGGCTTCCGGGGGACTTAGTCTCCTGTCTCTCTCTGGGGTGCAGGAGCCCTGTTAATTTTCTGTCTCTGAAGGTCATGAACATGATAACACCCAGTGGTTTAGTTCAATGGCTTTGTTCACTGCTAGTATGTAAACCGAGGCAAACCCACATTCCTTTGTGTAGGGGAGACCTTCTTACCACGTCTACCTAGGCTAGGCTGTCTTGTCTTCATCATGTTATACTAACATCCTACAGAGGAACTTCATATATAAGGCTAACACATGCACTTTACAATGATTCTAATGTTACGGGCTTTCTTATGACACCTCACACGGTATATTTTGTGCAAAATATCATTGCAGTAGTATGTAGGCTGTGAATAGAGGGGTGCCTATATATCAAAACATTATTCAAGCTAAACTCTCCAAGCAGCAACTCTGAAAGATATTCTTTTTTTAAAAGTGCTGTGTTCTCTGTTTCCAACATCATATGGCATCTGGAGGCTAGCAATCTACCCTCAAACCTCTAATGATCACTTTCTAGCAGTGGCATTGGTTTGCTTTCCTGAAAAGTAGTGAAGTTAGGTCACTAATCTCTTCAGCAAGCTGCACTAGGCTTGCCTACAGGAGTTCACTCAGTGGAGCTCTAATGGTTCATTTAAAAAAAATAAATAAATAAATTCAGCTGGTGCAGCCCCTTTGTGGACACTTATTTCAGTTTATCTTAAACAGACTGCTCATCAGCTTCTTCTAACAGCCCCCTGTTGTGACTTTATGGTAGAGCAATGGCTCTCAACCTTTCCAGACTACTGTACCCCTTTCAGGAGTCCGATTTGTCTTGTGTACCCCAAGTTTCACCTCACTTTACGACGACCTGCTTACAACATCAGACATAAAAGTGCTTTTTATGTAGCCTATTGTAAAACTAGGCAAGTATCTAGATGAGTTGATGTACCCCCTGGAAGACCCCTGCGTACTTACAGGGATATGTGTACCCCTGGTTGAGAACCACTGGTTTAAAAAGACACCTTTATCTAGCCTGCCCCACATCCCATTTATATGCCTCCTGTGTGCTCCACTGAACAGCATTCTATTCACACAATCTCTTTTCAAAGGTAGCTGCAGAAAACATTCCTGGCTTTTAACTAAAACCAGTTTCCATCTTACAGTCAGCGTCCCTGGGTGAGTCTTCTCCCCCCTTGTTCTCCATGAGCTCTCCATTCTCAGGAACATTAAAGAACTTATTTGGCAAAGCAGGTATGTGACAATGGCTACGTCCTAACAAGTACAGACAGGATTTTTGTGTCCTTTCAAATCCTTTTCAAATAGTGTCTTTCTATCTACATACGGTAGCTGGTTGAAAAATTGGCAAACATCTAGATGAGTTGATGTATCCCCGGAAGATCTCTAGGTGTCCCCCCCAGGGGTACTCATACCCTTGGTTGAGAACCACTGCGGTAGAGGACTTGTGGCGAGTTTCATGTCCGGAGAGAAAGTGACAAATAATTATCTTGTAAGACCACTGTGGTTTGGCTTGACTGGTTTGCATGTGCTAAATAAATAGTGTTCGAATCACACTGAATAAGTATGAGAGAAAGATCAGGGCAAATATTGTGAGCAACTCTTGAGATATCAAATTCCCTAGTTTGAGGTTACCAGTGTGATCTCTGCTTGGAAGCCTCCGCTCCATCCATCACTGCATCCATGTTACCCTGACATCCATGCTCCTACAATTCAGATCACAAATCCCACCAGTTCCTATTTCCTATCAGCAAATAAGTATTTCCCAGGATTCTGCAAGATTTACTCCTTTACTATTTTTAGTAAATCCCCAAGTTCTAAAAACTCCAGCCACTTGCCCAAAATGAGTCAGAAAAAAAAAAAAGTGTCTACAATATCCAATTGGATAAACATCCCACCGTGCAAAAGCCCAGAGTCAGACACTGAACTAGTACCATACTCCAGAGATGGACACAATCTGGTTACAAAGAGCTCAGGAGCAGCAATTCTCACTTGTGTTTAACCAGTGCCCCTTCCCTGTAACGTTAGTTTCGGAGAACAAGCCCTTAGTCTGTCATGTTCTTACAGGAAAGAGGTCGCTTTGGCAATTTTTTGAAAGACGGTATTAAGGCCTAGTCTACACTAGGAGGGTTTGCTATCAGTTCCTTAAACAAAATAAACAATACCAGGAAAAGCACTTTTCTGTCAGTATAACCGGTGTCTATGCTAGAGCTTTTACCAGTATACAGATATCATAGAATATCAGAGTTGGAAGGGACTTCTGGAGGTCATCTAGTCCAACCCCTGCTCAAAGAAGGACCAATCCCCAACTAAATCATCCCAGACAGGGCTTTGTCAACCCTGACCTTAAAAACTTCTAAGGAAGGGGATTCCACCACCTCCCTAGGTAACGCATTCCAGTGTTTCACCACCCTCCTAGTGAAAAAGTTTTTCCTAATAGCCAACCTAAACCTCCCCCACTGCAACTTGAGACCATTACTCCTTGTCCTGTCATCTGCTATCACTGAGAATAGTCTAGATCCATCCTCTTTGGATCCACCTTTCAGGTAGTTAAAAGCAGCTATCAAATCCCCCCTCATTCTTCTCTTCTGTAGAAGAAACAATCCCAGTTCCCTCAGCCTCTCCTCGTAAGTCATGTGTTCCAGTCCCCGAATCATTTTTGTTGCCCTTCGCAGGACTCTCTCCAATTTTTCACATCCTTCTTGTAGTGTGGGGCCCAAAACTGGACACAGTACTCCAGATGAGGCCTCACCAGTGTCGAATAGAGGGGAACGATCACGTCCTTCGAGCTGCTGGAAATGCCCCTACTTATACACCCCAAAATGCCATTCGCCTTCTTGGCAACAAGGGCACACTGTTGACTCATATCCAGCTTCTCGTCCACTGTCACCCCTAGGTCCTTTTCTGCAGAACTGCTGCCTAGCCATTCGGTCCCTAGTCTGTAGCGGTGCATTGGATTCTTCCATCCTAAGTGCAGGACTCTGCACTTGTCCTTGTTCAACCTCATCAGATTTCTTTTGGCCCAATCCTCCAATTTGTCTAGGTCCCTCTGTATCCTATCCCTACCCTCCAGCGTATCTACCTCTCCTCCCAGTTTAGTGTCATCCGCAAACTTGCTGAGGGTGCAATCCACACCATCCTCCAGATCATTTATGAAGATATTGAACAAAACCGGCCCCAGGACCGACGCTTGGGGCACTCCGCTAGATATCGGCTGCCAACTAGACATGGAGCCATTGATCACTACCCGTTGAGCCCGAAAATCTAGCCAACTTTCTACCCACCTTGTAGTGCATCCATCCAGCCCATACTTCTTTAACTTGCTGACAAGAATACTGTGGGAGACCGTGTCAAAAGCTTTGCTAAAGTCAAGGAATAACACGTCCACTGCTTTCCCTTCATCCACAGAACCAGTTATCTCATCATAGAAGGCAATTAGATTAGTCAGGCATGACTTGCCCTTGGTGAATCCATGCTGACTGTTCCTGATCACTTTCCTCTCCTCTAAGTGCTTCAGAATTGATTCCTTGAGGACCTGCTCCATGATTTTTCCGGGGACTGAGGTGAGGCTGACTGGCCTGTAGTTTCCAGGATCCTCCTCCTTCCCTTTTTTAAAGATGGGCACTACATTAGCCTTTTTCCAGTCGTCCGGGACTTCCCCCGATCGCCATGAGTTTTCAAAGATAATGGCCAATGGCTCTGCAATCACATCCGCCAATTCCTTTAGCACTCTTGGATGCAATGCATCCGGCCCCATTGACTTGTGCATGTCCAGCTTTTCTAAATAGTCCCGAACCACTTCTTCCTTCACAGAGGGCTGGCCACCTCCTCCCCATGCTCAAAAGAGTCATATCCTTAACCAGTATTACCGTATCAGCAAAGGTTTCAAGTGTAGACCTGGCCTAAGGCTACCGAAGAGTCCCCAATGATACAGACCTGCTAAGTTTCCTTCACTGGAAAACTCATGGATTAGTTTTTAAAAGATGACTTGCAATGTTTAAAATGGCATTTGTACTCCTTTTTGCTTTTTTAGGAGACATATACAGGTGCCCAAGTTAGTGTTGTTCTGTGTGTGTGTGGTTGAGAATTCTCTTTTAAAGCTTTGCAATATAAGGAATGTCCAGTCTGGTCTTGCTGGAGGTCTCAGATAATGTATACTGTAAGCTTCCATTTTTAAAAGGGAAAGAGCTCACTTGGACCACTTAACAGAAGCCATCCTCTCCATAACGGGCATTAGCAGGCACTAGAGTTCACCCAAAGGTCCATCTAAAGTTGCTTCTTGCGAACTAAAAATTTCTCCCCCTTAATTGCTTGGCTCTCTTGTGACATTATAATTTTACTAGTTTTCTGGTTGGAGTCTTCCTCTGGTAGACAAGATCTGTATTTCTACTGTAAACACTTGAAAAAATGTTCTTGTTTTCTTTCCATGTTATAAAGCAGCAGCAGAAAGCACAAGCCTATTTCACCTTTAGAAAGGAACCTTGGAGGTTTTCTCTCGCCTAGGATTTTAAAAGGTGGGTTAGAACATTTTAGTTGCCACATTCCAAACACCTTAAAAACCTAGTTGAGACAAAGCTTTTAGGCGGCTTTTTAAAATATCCTTCCTATGAAAGATTTTGCAGTGCTCCTAAGCAATAAATGTCTCAATTTCTTGACCTCAAAGTGAGACAGCCCTATACAGTGCAAGCACGTGCTCTCTGCATTGCAGTGGATTTTGCAGAAATCCATTTCCCCACCAGGGTCTAGTTTTTAGAATTAAACACATGCTTAAGTGCCTTGCTGAACTGGGCCATTGTTGCTCACTAAACCCAACAGAGAGGAGGGTCTCTCACACAGAAAAACCTTACACATATGGTTGTAACTATAGGCAGTAGGGATTACCACTGATCTAAACCTGTAGTGTAGAAGGTTTGTTTTTGCTTGTTCTCAGAGACATTAATGCATCTATTCCCTGCTTGTTTTTAGAAGTCCTCTTATAGGAAATGAGATGGTCAAACCTGATATGGACATATCTTTTGTGTAAGCAAGTATCAAGTAGTTATTCAAGACATTTACCTCTCAACGTAATGCCTTGCCAGGCTATAAAAACATAATCCCTGAGAATTCTTTCGAACAGTGAAGATAAGAATTTAGGGCAGGAGAAAAATGATGTACAGTACCCAATGGTTTTAATTAAATTACTGACTGTGATGCCTCAACAAGTCCTCCAACACTGATTACCTCTGTTCTTGGGCAATCTTAATTTTTCTAATCGGATACTGATGACAAATCCAAACCAAATTTCATTTTATCTGATGTCCTAATCCAGGATTTATCAGGGATATTCAATGTCAAAATGCAACCAGATAAAAAACAGCGTTTACTACATACTCAAGGAGACTAGGAAAGTCAGTTTGATATGCTACACATGCAACAGGAATTTCTTGCATGCATACCACAGAGAAAAAAAATATACATCTAAGTATGTCAGGTGTTGATTTTACATATAATTATGTCTTATGCTTTTCATCTAGGGTTTTAAATCTTGGATGCAAGATGTCTTGGAGAACAGCATGCAGACCAGACAGTTATATACTTTGGCCTATTAGGATTAAATTAGAACAGAAGCTGTTGCACTGGACAGGGCAAGACAAAGCTATCCATTATTTAAACATGGAACACAAAGCTGTACTCCATGCACAAATGACTCTCATAGGGTCACAGCTAGGAAGCTCTATACACCCAAGTATCTCTCTTGAAAATTAATTTAAAGTCCAAGCACAAAGTCATTACTACAAAGTGTAAAAGACCCACTAATACGATACATGGTTTCAAGATCAAGCACTCAAACATCAGGGAGCACCCAGTTTTGAGGCTGCTCCAGCCACTGTAGCTCTTAATGCATACCCTAAAGGTATGCATGCTGTTTGCAGTTTACCTTTAATGTGAAATGTGAGATCTGGTACCTCCATATGCAAAATCCTGGAATAGTTTCAAGAGCTATTTAACCATGAGGCAATCTGAATGACATACAAAATAGTAATAGCAGGCAGCACCACAGGAAAGAGAAATGCTGACTGTGAAAGTTTAAGGTGACCTTCCCCTCACCCCCAAGCGCCCCCCTAACAAGGGTTCAGGTATGAGTTCATAAAGACATGTACCGTTCCTCATGAGCAAAGCTGCATGAAAATTCTACTCCAGCAAAGCTCAACTGTGCAGGGCAGAAACCTGAACATAAGCCCCTGTGTAGTTTAGGGCCCCCCACAGAAAGGCTGCTCTGACAGAAGCTGCCCTAGGGGATATCAACCTTCAGTTAACCTGGAGCCTAAACAAGTTCACACTGAAGTTATGAGCAAGACGTCCATGGCAGCTGATCAGAACCCTGAGGCTGCACTGTATACAAGTTCTAGAGCCCACAAGATGCTCTGAAATAACCTGTAAGCTTGGTGTCATTCATTTCTTTGGGACTTGTTTTCATGTACAGTGCTATAGTGAAGCCACTAGTACGCTGATGTAAAGTATCAGGGGGTAGCCATGTTATTCTGCATCCACAAAAACAACAAGGAGTCTGGTGACACCATAAAGACTAACAGATTTATTTGGGCATAAGCTTTCATGGGTAAAAAACCACTTCTTCAGATGGAGAGCTTCTCCCATTGGTATAGTTAAATCCACCTCCCTAAGAGGCAGTAGCTATGTCGGTGGGAAAAGCTCTCCAGTCTACACTGGGGGTTAGGTCTGTATAACTGCATTGCACAGGGTCGTGTATTTGTCACATCCCTGAGCGATGTACTTATACTGACATAGGTCTGTCGTATAGATCTGGCCTTGGAAGGATAGACTAGTGCAGGGGCGGGCAAACTTTTTGGCCTGAGGGCCGCATCGGGTTTCGGAAATTGTATGGAGGGCCCGTTAGGGGAGGCTGTGCCTCCCCAAACAGCCAGGCATGGCCCAGCCCCCACCCTTTATTCCCCCCCACCACCCCCGGGATTCCTGCCCCATCCAACCCCCTGTTCCCTGATGGCCGCCCCCCACCAGGACCCCTGCCCCATCCACCCCCCCTACTCTCTGTTCCCTGACTGCTCCCCGCTGCCCCATCCAACCCCTCCTCTCATTCCTGACTCGCTCTCGCAGACCCCTGCCCACCCAACCACCCCTTCTCCCTGACTATCCCCGGTACCGCTGCCCCTGACTGCCCCCCGCCGCCCCATCCAACCCCCCTTCTTCCTGACTAACCCTCCCGGGACCCCTGCCCCCATTCAACCCCGTTCCCCAACCCCTATCCACACCCCTACCCCGTTACCGCGCTGCCTGGAGCGCTGGTGGCTGGCGGCGATACAGCTGCGCCACCCGGCTGGAGCCAGCCACGCCACTGTGCAGCACAGAGCACCGGGTCAGGCCGGGCTCTGCAGCTGTGCTGCCCCAGGAGCTTGCAGTCCTGCTGCCCAGAGCATTGTGCCGGTGGTGCAGTGAGCTGAGGCTGCAGGGGAGCGGCCGGGGGCGAGCCTCCCGGGACAGGAACTCAGGGGCTGAGCAGGAGGGTCCCGTGGGCCGAATGTGGCCCGGGGGCCATAGTTTGCCCACCTGTGGACTAGTGCATATTTCTGTGACGAAGGGTGTAATGGAACAAAATAAAACAAGCTGCCTCTGCAACCAACATACACTTTACCTGGGTTGTGTCTTCCATCAGGCCTCTGATCTTCTCCACAACATCATTACGTCTGTGCTGACGAAGAGCGCTGATGAGCTGAGCAAGACTGGCTTCCGGGCCTCGGATGGTCCAGTGCTGTAAGGCAGCATAGGCCCTTTCATGGTCTGCAGAGTACCCATTGGAGAAAGCCGCCATCTCACGGTCAGTTGCATTGCTCAGGAATTGGTAGATATCTTTCCACTGGCTTCCAACCTGGGCTGCTACGAGCTTCAGGATGTCAATGCCTGGCAGACAGAAGAGGTGGAGATGAAGCACAGCAGTTTCTAGCCTTGCAACCTCTTGTCGGCTAAATATCCAACTATTTATGTTTTGTACTAGCAGAAGGGTGGGTCTCGTCCATCTAAGAACTACATTTAACACCTCTTTAGGTCTTGTATTAGCAATAAAGGATGCTTATAATACTGGGTGGCATGCTACTTCCCAGGGTTTTGCTTTAACAATGCACCTTTAACATTTGTTATGTAAGTGTAAAACCACAAATACTCGGATGCAGACATCTAAAATTAGCTACTGTGTTTGAGCAGTTGCTGATATTAACAAGCTTCCTCATTGGTGGTTGCATTATATTAGGATACCTGGCCAACTAGCCCTTCACTTGCTGGTTTGATTTGGGGCAGGAGATGTTACACATTTCAGAATGGATTCTGGTGAGAGGGGCACTTGTTATCCAGCCCTCTGTGCTGCAATCTTAATTAATTCATCCAGTAGGGATGAAATCCAGTTACGTGTTGCATTCAGCATTGCTACTGCCTATGGGTTGCTCTGGTGTGAAGAGATCCTTAGTAAAGAAGAGTGACTGAAGTTTTCTACAGCCCTGCACAAAAGCACTGAAGCTGTGACACATTATGGAACCACTGACTTGGGTGTGTTATGGGAAAAAGATGTGTCACCTGAACTTTTATTCATAAGTAACAGTCACTTTCCCAAATATTAACGCCCCATAACAGCGAGAGACTGTGCTAGCTACAACCATATGTAAACTTCTGCTCCACTGTGGAGACACTTTAAAGACCTGTGAAATACTTGAGGTTTAGGAGGCAAAAAGCACAACTCTGTTGTTACATGAAAAACTTTACACAAAGTGATCCAAGTTTTCTATTAAAGAGAGTCTCTCTCTCCCCTCCCCTCCTCCACCCACCATGTCTCTCAAACCACTGAGCACAAGAGACTGTTACAAAACTACCAACACAATATCCTGTCACTGTGAAACTTCAGAAAGGATATAATTAAAAGCCAAGTTCATCCATGTGGGGAGAAGGAATCAGCAAGCACAAACCTTCAGATACAAAACTACAAGACGTTGTTTTGGAGCAAGGAAAGCTGAGTTTTTTGGTTTTTTTTTTTTTTTTTGTAAGGCAAGTAAACTTAGCAAAATCCACCTCAAGCAGCCACACAAGGGATCCACACAACTGGTTTTCATACAAGCAGTTCTCAAGTCTTCACAGAGTGGGCCACATCTTAGGTTTCCTCATCAACTGCTGCCCTTTCAT
Organism: Chelonia mydas; assembly: GCF_015237465.2. Classification (NCBI taxonomy): domain Eukaryota; kingdom Metazoa; phylum Chordata; order Testudines; family Cheloniidae; genus Chelonia; species Chelonia mydas. Next base: position 14,992,005 of record NC_057851.1, read on the forward strand.
TTCATGATCACACAGACCACTTCCCCACACATCTGCAGTCACATAACTGTCTTTGTGGCAACTACAGCAATAGCTTGCAGAGAAATGCCGAGAATGTCTGGGAGATCTTTCCCAGTAGGATCAGATTTAACAGCCTTGGTAATGCAATTTTTAGACTAAGCAAAAACCCTAGTCACTGCGTTTCTACACTCAGGACTGAAAATTCAAGCCACAAATTATGTAGTCCAATTATGTTAGCAACACTCAAGTCACTATTTGTTTTTTTTAAAATGGTGGTGCTATGCAATTTCAGTTGCCAGACTGTATGTGGCAGTTACAGGAATTGAGAAGCCAGATCAATCAAGTTAACAACTCCAATATAACTAACTTTTCCAGTTAAGTGGAAGATCTGGTACCTCCTAATTTGGAATTAATAAATATATGATCACTAACATATTTACAACATGAAAACAAAACCTTAACCATTAGTTGGCTTTATCTTTCCCGTCCTGCCCAGGTAACACATCTCCATGGAATAACTTTACACAGCGAACTCCAGGGGCATCCAACCCATCTATAGCTGGAGATAAGTCTTCCTTAATGCTTTCGGTTAAAAACAAAACAAAAAAAACAGAGAGATATCAGGTTCAGAGGGAAAAAATACAGTCTGCTTTGGAGGTTTAAGCAGAGGAAAAGCTCTTAGAGGTCACTGAAAGCAACCATCAGTGAGAACAATTGGTGCCAAGTATTGTGAATTCTTGTACTTTAGCCATGCCACTCAAGATCCCAAAGCTCCAGGATATGGCGAAAGTCACTTAGACATGTTTTAATCCTACTTTAATCTACTGTTCTCATAAATAGGGCTAAGATTTTGTCATGGTTATTTTGAGTAAAAGTCACGGACCAGTCACGGGCAAAAAATAAAAATTCACAGAAGCTGTGACCGGTCTGTGACTTTTGCTGCTGCAGCTCCACGGCTTCCCCTGCCACAGTGGTGGCTGGGAGCTGTGGGGTTCCCCCTCTGCCTACGGCGGCCGAGAGCTGCAGGGTGACCATATTTCCCAAAGAGAAAACGGGACCCCAGCCACTCGCCCGAGGTGTCCCCCTCCCCCTGTGCGAGGCTGTCGCCTGTCGCTGGAACCTTGAGAAGGGCCCCCTCAGGAGTCTCTAACCTGTCCTGGAATCTTGCTGGGGGCCCTCTGTCACGGCCTGCTGGCTGCCAGCTCAGGAGTCCTGCAGTCCCTGGGGCTGAAGCAGAGAATGTCATGGAGGTCTCTGGAAGTCCCAGATTCCGTGACTTCCATGATCACTGTGACAAACGTAGCCTTATTCATAAATAAGGAAAAGCCCACACAACATTCAGCTAAAATCTTTTCAAAACTTTTGGGGCACAATATTTTCAACCCTGCTAAAAACAAATGTAAGAGCCATTGTTATGAAAAGACACCATTAGCCTGAGAGGTGTTCCACCGCTACCGACAGGAAAGGATCAGCTAGGACTCAGGAGAGCTGGGTTCAAGTTCCTGCTCTGACACGGACTTCCTGGATGATCCTGGACAAGTCACTTGGGAACCGAGGCCCAGTTCCCATCTGCAAAGTGGGAATAGCAGCTTTTGCCTACACCACACGAGGTGATGAGAGAGGAAACTAACTAGAAGATAAGGTGCTCAGATACTACGGTAATGAGTCCATAAGAATTAAGACTCAGACTGTTCTAGCTGTATCAGCTGTAGACAAGTACTCCGAGTTCCACAGAATGAGGAATAAGTGCCCCAACTGCAACCAATATTAAACTTGGTGGAAGCTTTGCTAACAGCCTGCTGCTGTAAAAGAGTCATCCACACAAGTAATGAAACATAATTGACATTTTATTGTCCTGGAGCATTAGCTATAGGGGTTCACATGTTAACGCAGTACTCTCTTCTGGGCTACCTGTGCCTATCCAGATATATCAACTTCAAACCTCATTTTCTCACACGAGGAGATGTGGGGCAGATCTCAGCTGGTGCCAGTTTACACAAAGATATGCTATCTAGCTATTGTGTTCTTGAACAAGACTTTGTTACACAGAACATTTTGTATATTCATACTGATGTTCACAAGTTTAGTAAGCTTAATCACACAATTTGCTAGTGCTACATTAGTAGTTCTATAAGCTATGCATGTTTATATCCTCTGGAGAGGTCATTAACCTCTCAGATTAGGATAAAACACCCTGTGCAGGGTTTAATGATGTATAAAGCCTTTAGGAACAATTGTTCCACTGAAGAGTGAGTTGTGGAATATCAGCCTTATGCTATACCCAAAGGCTTAGACATTGTGATTAAAAGTAAGTTTTGAAATCTTAGATCCCCCACATGCACTATATTGTGTGAACAAACACGGAAAAGACAGACAGAAAGTACGAATTTGGCTTCAGTCAGCCAGAAGACCATTATGCCCACTGTTCTGAAAAATAATATTAAAACTATTACATAAGTTACTGGTGCATGCTGCCAAGTTGAGAAATATTATTTGAACCATTTAGTGCAACTTAATTCACTTGTTATTTAAAAAAAAGGTTGTTAATGCTCATAGTAAGCCTAATCGTACCATCTTCATATATCCAGAAAAACGTACAAAGTTAGCACTAAGAATAGAGGGTTATAGCTTCCTGTTTTAATAAGAACATGCAGTAAACAGTGATATTATTAGAACTCATTCAAACGTTCGCTCAGGTTTTAGATAGTAAAGAGTTTCATACAGTGTTATTGAAAGTAGAATTCTAGTTTCTAACCCTGCATGCACCGTTTGCCTAAGAATTAGTTGCTACACTAGCATGTCCATCTAGGTAGGACCATCAGGACCACCATTCATCAGGTCCTTTCACTACCTTACAATCACTGTCCCAGTTTTCAAACTGGGGTAACATTAGATTTAGTACTCTACCTAGATGCCAGGCACCTGCAGCACCCACTGAATGCAACAGGGTGGAGGGTGCTAAGCACTTTCAAGGTTTTTAGAACTTTGACCCACACTATTTAGCACTGAAGCAATTAGGCTGGCCACAGGTTTTAACTCTTACCTAAGGCTAAACCAGCTTTGTGTTTGCCAATAGTTTATTTAGGATTTCGTCACTTCCATCCCACTCCTTCTCCCAAGCCAGACCCAATGCCTCTGACCTTCTCCCTTGCTGCTATCTTCTTCACAATGAGGAGAAAGGAAGAGGCAACTGAGCCCTGCTGCTAGTACTGGCTTTTTATTCTGTGGCAGATACCAGGGCATGTCACCCCAATCAGTCCATCTTTTATAGGCCCTATTAGTTTAGTTTCACACTCATAGGAAGAGATTGGAACTAAAGCTGCTTGACCCTTATTGTGAAACCCAAGGCCATGCAAAATATCCCACTAGTCTCGGGTTCAGACCTGGAAACTAAGCTTGAAGTTTCAGAGTAACAGCCGTGTTAGTCTGTATTCGCAAAAAGAAAAGGAGTACTTGTGGCACCTTAGAGACTAACCCATTTATTTGAGCATAAGCTTTCGTGAGCTACAGCTCACTTCATTGGATGCATGCTGTGGAAAGTGTAGAAGATCTTTTATACTCACAAAGCATGAAAAAATACCTCCCCCCACCCCACTCTCCTGCTGGCAATAGCTTATCTAAAGTGACCACTCTCCTTACAATGTGTATGATAATCAAGGTGGGCCATTTCCAGCACAAATCCAGGGTTTAACAAGAATGTCGGGGGGGGGGGGGGGGGGGGGGGGCGCGCGGTGGCGGTTAGGAAAAAACAAGGGGAAATAGGTTACCTTGCATAATGACTTAGCCACTCCCAGCCTCTATTCAAGCCTAAGTTAATTGTATCCAATTTGCAAATGAATTCCAATTCAACAGTTTCTCGCTGGAGTCTGGATTTGAAGTTTTTTTGTTGAAGAATTGCAACTTTCATGTCTGTAATTGCGTGACCAGACAGACTGAAGTGTTCTCCGACTCGTTTATGAATGTTATAATTCTTGACATCTGATTTGTGTCCATTTATTCTTTTACGTAGAGAGAAAAGGAGTACTTGTGGCACCTTAGAGACTAACCAGTTTATTTGAGCATGAGCTTTCGTGACCTACAGCTCACTTCATCGGATGCATAGCTACGATGAAGTGAGCTGTAGCTCACGAAAGCTCATGCTCAAATAAACTGGTTAGTCTCTAAGGTGCCACAAGTACTCCTTTTCTTTTTACGAATACAGACTAACACGGCTGTTACTCTGAAACCTGTCTTTACGTAGAGACTGTCCAGTTTGACCAATGTACATGGCAGAGGAGCATTGCTGGCACATGATGGCATATATCACATTGGTGGATGTGCAGGTGAACGAGCCTCTGATAGTGTGGCTGATGTTATTAGGCCCTGTGATGGTGTCCCCTGAATAGATATGTGGGCACAGTTGGCAACGGGCTTTGTTGCAAGGATAGACAGGGCCTAATAACATCAGCCATACTATCAGAAAAGTACTCCTTTTCTTTAAGCTTGAAGTGTTATCTCTAAACATTTTCAGATCCACGACCTTTTGCAGCCTCTGGAGAAGCGCACAGGTTATTTTTCTAAGGAGTCAAAGGGATTTACAACTGGATCTTCCACCAAAAATGGAGCTGAGTTTTGCAATGAAAAATGCCAGATAATCACAAGGTATTTCAGAGTTGGGATTTGGGATGACCTGAACCCCACAAAATGGGGCTTTTCAAGCAAAGCAGTTAAATTAGTATGTCATTGTTGTGACTGAATTGGAGCTGATCCAATAAAAGATATTACCTCACCCACCTTCTCTCTCTATTATCTTGAGACCAACACAGCGACAACAACATTGCAAACATATTTAATTAAAAGACACTATAGAATGATGCAGAGTTGAAAAGAGATTCTTGCAGTGCTCATCCAAGGAGAGTTGTGAGAGTCATGGCACAACTTCAAGTTATTCTCCAGCAATCCAGTGCCTAGTTTTGGTGATTCTACATTCCGTCTAGAGCAGGTCTCCCCCTCGGGTAGCTTTCCCTGTAAGCACTGTCTCACAGGTTTGACTTGTCTTTCCTTTGTTTGTTTACCTTTGAATAGTGAACTGGAAGTTTTTCCAGCTGCTCCAGACATCTTTGCAAGTCTTAGCTTAATCTGGAGTGCTCAGTGTTCTCCTTAACTTAAACTTCTACTTTGTTTCAATGCAGCAGTTACTCACTCCATTGCTGAAACATACTTAATTGGTCATCAAGCAAGTCTGCAAAATGCCTTCGTGTTTTAATGACTCAATCTATTCTTGAACAAATCTTATCCATCTCCCATAAGTCTGGTTTTTACAGGGTGGAAGTTAACAGTGCCCTTTGTTGATTGTTCATGCTCAAGGCCAGCTTCTCTCCCCATTTTAACTGAACTAAGGATCAGTGTTGCTAAACATTCAGGGTTTGTCTACGCTTACAGTGCTGCAGCAGTGCAGCGATACCACTGTCGTGTTTAGTGTACACCAGTGGTTCTCAACCTATTTATCATTTGTTGGCCAAATATGTGGCCCAAAATGTGTTACCTGGGTTGCAGTTTGAGAACCACAGCGCCCACCCCCCAAGACCTCTATGCCCAGCATCCCCTGCCCAGAGACCCCTCCACAGAGTGGGGCCCCGGGTGCGGGGCCACTCAAGGGTGTGGATATTCCACACACCCCGAGTGACACAGGCTATGTCTATGCTGCACACCTTTCAGTGACACAGCCGTGCAGCTAAAAGGTGCTCAGTGTAGCCATTCTTTGTCGGCAGGAGAGCGCTCTCCTGCTGATAAAATTAATCTTTCCCCAACGAGAGGCGGTAGGTAGCCTGGTTGGCAAGAGAGCGTCCCTTGCTGACAAAGCACTGTCCACAGTGGTGCTTTTTGTGGGTAAAACTTTTGTCGGTCAAGGGTGTGTTTTTTTCCCCCCAAACCCTTGAACAACAAAAGTTTTACCAACGAAAGTACACTGTAGACAAAGCCACAGTTATACAGACATAAGTCTGTAGCGTAGACCAGGGCTCAGGCACTTTCATTTTGGAAAGAGCTGCAGTAATATGAGATCATTTGTCTATTGTCTTTACATACACGCACCCATTCATGTCCATTGTAGGAAGTATGAAATGTTTACTTCTACATAGCTAAGCATTGCACTCGGTATTGTAAGAACGCCTTACAAGAGTTACATGAAGTCAGCAAACAATCTACGCAAAGCAGAGCTTTGTTTTTCCATTTCTGCGGAGACAGGATTTTGGTGTTTGTACTGTAATGTTCTTTTCACACTGTTCAGGGCTGAGCTGTACCTGTGACCCAAGTCTCTCCATGGGCACTTCTTTCAACAGACAGGCCTACATCTGCCCTTCCCTGAGAATAAAGTCCATTATTCAGCCCACTTTTGACTGGGCTGCCAGGTTACAGCACCTGGTTTTCCCCAATAGGCACTCTATTACTTCACCTACACCTTTCCTCCCTACCACCCCCAAATATCCCATGGACTCGCATGAAACACAGTCGCAAGCCTGAGCGCTTATTTAAAACACAGTGTTTAACTTTGACAGCACATCAAGAACTTACATTCACACCAAGCCAGAATGTGTCAAATCCAAGCCACTTCCCAGGGCATCACAGACAGCATGTGTGTTTTAACAGGAGAACTGAAAATCCCAAACATTTTTACGCTCCAAGAATAGAAAACAAAACAAACCACTGAGGTGGAATTTTCACATTTGAACTCATTTGGCTTTTGAGCTAACATCTCTCCACTCCCCTCCCTAACCCGAAGTTTCAGTTCTCAAAGGACAAACCAGGGGGGGGAGTTACAGGTAAACAAAATCCTTAGTCGAAATGCTGGGGTGGGAGTACAGGTGAAAGGATTTTGGAGCCAGATAGTGCCGATGGCTGTGTGCCGACAGCAGATTTTACTGTGGAAGAAAGTTTTGCTATTAAACCCTCTCATAGATTAAAGATGTGCTGACTGAGAACAATATTAATTCACCAAGCCACTGAAGGAATGTCTCTTCTCAACCAAAAAAGCCTTGCAGGATGTGAAAAGGACTCATTTAAGATACTGAACAATTCCCATGTGCAAGATGGGAAGTAATAACTCGCCTTATGACCAGTCAAGGAAGGTGTACGGTCAATCATTGTGGGGTTAGCATTCATTGTACCCCAGGACACACGAGAGTGCAAGAATCAGTGGGGCTTTAATTGCATTTCATTATACAGCAGCCACTGTTCACCATCCCTGACCCTCCCCACCACCACCACCACCACATTATCCACCACTGTCAGTGAATACTTAAGAATTATGCAAAAAGAAAAAGGAGTACTTGTGGAACTTTAGAGACTAACCAATTTATCTGGGCATGCATCTGATGAAATGGGTTTTAGCCCAAGAAAGCTTATGCCCAAATAAATTTGTTAGTCTCTAAGGGGCCACAAGTACTCCTCGTTCTTTTTGCAAATACAGACTAACAAGGCTACCATTAAGAATTATGCTTGCTCTACACCTTTCTTGAAAAGAACCCTGTGTAGTCCACATCAGTTAGTATATAGGAGTGACTTATCTAGTCATCCAGCTGGTTTTCTTTGGTGCAGAAGAAAGTGCATATCCACCCAGACAGTACGAGCACCTTATGGAATTTTTACCACTTACACAGAATTAATCTTCAAAGTAATTCTGGGGTATGGACTGATAACTCAGGAGCTCAAACGTGCCAATAGCAAATGTGGTATGAACCTACACATGGGGAACACAGAGGGACACTGCCAGGCCTGGCATTAAACTCCCCCTGTCACACCAACTAGTCACCGTAAGACCAGTTGTCGGGATGAAGGGGAAAAAGCTTGGGCTAACTCAGCAGTAGCTATCAAATGGACAAACACCCCCTCCCCCCCCCCCCCGGGAACAATCCCACCTCTACAAGAGAAATTAAACTCCTCTCTCCACCTGCCTGTCACCTCCTGCCCGGTTTCAATTTGTGTGGGAGGCAAGGTTTCTCTCAGATCTGCCAGACCCCAGGCATAACATCTCCCTCTCTAGCCCACGGCTATTATCTTACCGTGATGTAGCAAATCAAAGTAAGGCACATTCTCTCTCAAGGAGCTAGCTGAGTTTGTGGCTACCGGCTGGCATGGCTAACACTTTAGAGGATGCCTCCAACGGGTGGGACTGAGTTTTTTTAAATAAAGATGTGAGCTCACACTAAGCACGCAATACATGGATGCTGACCATGTTAAGTCATCCCATTGTCAGCCAAAACTTGGGGCTGTTTCTTTTGAAGTGTTCCTTCTGAAACCAGATGGTTAGAAGAATCTTCCAGTGCTCAGTGGCAAAGGGATCTGCACGTACTGCTGTACAGACAGATGGGTTGCACAGCAGGACCTGCTAAGTAACTAAGAACCAGTTCTGAGACATGCCAATATAACAGTGCTTGAGAACAAGGATTCCATGTCTTCCTGATTATGTTTAATCTTACTCCAAAGAAAACTGCCAACTTTTTTCTTCTGTTTGCACTTTCCAAGTCTGAATCCCAGAGGAAATCTAAGAGAAGCAACTCCTGTATGTTCCCTTCAGCATTTAGAGGCTATGCAATTCAAGCAATGAACATGGCAAATGAAAGCTTAAGAGTATGGACGTGGTATTCAGTAAATTTACATTTAAGAAAAGATCCCTCCTCACCTTTAAATACAGCCCATCCACATCCAATTTAACTAGATACTGTGTTCCTGAATTCGGGATTGCCCTAAAATATACATAAACACCACCATTAAGGAACCAGTTTGGAAGGAGGTTACATATCCAACTATTTAGTCCACTAAGGAAGGAAAGGAGACTGCCATTTTGTAAACTACAGCTATACTTTCAAAGGGCAATTCCATCTATGGTTATAATACTATTCAACCATTCATGTAAAGGTGGATTTAGCGTAGAGTCTGTATGGAAAGTTAGCAAATAATGCAAAAATGCATGCCCTAATGCGACAGAGACAACAGAAGAGTTTTAAGGTCAACAGTGCAGCTGCACTGATACTTGCCTGTTTCTGTGTTTGCAAGTTCTATCTCACTATTCCTCCTTCAGCAAGCTAGCAGGCTGCTAGAAACCTTAATGTAACTTGGGCCACAGGGTAGAAGATGCGAGACTTTTAGGGAAAGAGGACCCTTTGCTTTCCTCGTTTCAACATTAAATGTAGTCCACTATTTCAAACTCACCTTTTCAAAGTCAACCCTGTTGATGTAGGATGCTTACTGGTAAAATGTGTAAAAGAGTATTCACACAAAAACACCCCCCCCCTATGGCACTGAACTGACTTCTTCCCTGCCCTGAAGAGACTGCAATTTTAACAGCCCTGGGGACGAAAGCATAATAAAAGCAGAGCAATTGACCACTGTATCTGGCACACATCTGGTAAGATCTGAGGGCTCTGGGTTTAGACTATAGTGTAGGGTTAATTAAGGAAATGAGTCCAGGCAACAGAGTAAGGGACAACTGCTAGCAAGAGGTGTAAGTTTATCCAGGAGACAGGAGGCTGTATTGCTTGCCATATAACTGCTGAGATGCCAGACACCTATGGTATGTCTACCCTGCTGATGGGAGTGTGCCTCCCAGCCCAGGTAGACACATGCCTAAACTACCATGCTAGAAATAGCAGTGTGGATGTTACAGTATAGGTTAGCCAGCCAAGTATGGACATGGGGGAGAAATGACAGGTGGAAGGGTTTGGCAGACATGTACTTGGGCAGCTAGCCTGTGCAGCGACATACACACTGCTATCTTTAGCACGCTAGCTCACACCAAGCTAGTGTGTCTGTCTACCACCCCGGCTGGGGGAAGACGCTCTCAACGGCTGTACAGACACATCCCTAGTGTCAGCTGAAGACTGAGGAACGTTCTCTTGATACACAGCATTTACAGCTGAAGGAGGTGCCTCTATAAATAGGCAGAGTCCAATTTCTTAAAATGGAAACAAGAATACAGTTCCTGCATCGCTAGCGCAAGATTGAAAGTACTTTCAATCACTACAAGCCAGGCAATACTGTCCAAGCAGGAAATGAAAAATTTTACAGGACAAGTCAAGGGACACTTCAGCTAAAGCAGAAGTAGGAGAACCAGAATGAAGAGAACCTGGGATTTCATAGAGCTATGATTTCATTACTCATCTAGTTTAAAGAAAGGCAGACCAAGCTTAGCAGACCAGAGAGACATCTGCAGATCATTAAGTTGCAGTTGCCAGAGTAGCAAGTACTTTCAAAGCAGCTCTCCATTTCTCTCGTCTATTTTGGCAGGTAGACGGACATTAATCCCTGTTCTCAGACATTGCCTGCCAGAGAGACATTGAGATTTACATGTATCCACAAAGGGCTGTTCCTTCACAGACATAACTTCAAGTGCTATATTTTGCCATGTGTGTCTATGCCTTTTAGTGAGGTGCTCCAGACTGTTTGTCAGCAGCTCTCTGAAGAGAATAACCTTGCTCTTGTACACGAGACCATCAGGTCACTTGAAAAAATCCAGATACTCCCCGATACAGTTTGTGATTCATTGGGTCCCTTTAATAGCACCCCACCAACAAACAAACAAAAAGCCTAACTGTAACTGCAAGAAAAGATTACGGCTATAAGTATGTGCCAAATCCCACTTATTCACATGAGTAGCCAAAGAAGTCAGTATGACTGAGTCAACAGCCAGAATTGAGCCTTGTAATTCTATTAATTCAGATGACCAACCTGACGGGTAAGCTCAATGACAAGTGTCACTTGAAGCCAAAGCATTAGTATGAATGACTAATGTTTACAGCTAAGATGCTAACTATTCATAGTACTGTTTCCAATGGCAACCTATTTAGTCCTCTTAATATACTGTTACCTGAATTTTAAATTTGTATCTGGACTAATCTCCTCCAGGCAGGGCCTGTACCTTTGTCATCCTGATAAGGCACCACATAAGCCTGTGGGGATGTATACAGCAAAATCCATTGCTGGAATGAGTTTATGCACTTGCTGCCTCTCTGTTAAGCCCGGGTCCAAGTCTAAGGGATAGGAATCATTTCCCTCTTCACAGAATACTTTTAGACTCAGGAAGAAGAGTGTATTTTGAAGAGACAGAAAAAGCAATTTTATTTTGATGGCAAAAAAGGCATAATATGCCCTGATTTTACCTAGTTCAGAATATTTGACTTTTAAAAGCCAATGACAAATCTACAATGGTATAAGAATCCCCGTGCAAAGTGCACTTTTAATTAGGCACGTTGACATGCACTGGCAATAGTAGTTATATTTGTCAACACTTTGAAGAGTGATACAGAAGGGAAAGTTTAAAGTACAGGTGTGATTGACTAGGCAACTATGGAGAAATGGCACTTACTCAGATCTGATCCCTTTCCAGCCTGCTTACATGGGCAACAGATTGTACGCCAAAGCACTGTCAAGCCAGTACAGTGATGAACTTTCCAATCCCCTCCCTCCACTGGCCTCCCCTCCGCACTGGGCCAGGATTAGGGTTGCGATGCCGGGGTGGACTGAGCATACATATAATTGTGGGTTGCAAAAAAAAAAAAAAAAAAAAAAAAAAACACCACACACCACAAAAAACCAACACCCCACACCATACACAAAATACAGTTGGAGCGTCACCTTAGTAAAAAGTTTGGGAAACACTGATCTAATGATCTGAGCACAGAACTGGGATCCAGGAATAGCACAGTTCTTTCTAGGCCTCGCTCTGATACTAACCATCTGCCTGGCCTTGGGCAAACAAAACCATCTGCCTGCCTCCAAGTATCTGTAAAATGGAGAATACTTTACTCTGAAAGGACTGTAAGGATAAAGACTTTAAAGAACACTTCATTGTCTAAGTGCTGGAAAAAGCATCCTGCAGTAATTGGATTAAAGGATTTAAAAAAAAAAAAAAAAAAAAAAAGACAGCTGCTTATAAAGCTACTGATTCTTATACAACTCTTTTCTTACCATTTTAATGAAGCCCCTGAGTTGGAGTGCTGCAGATCTAATTTATCCTTATTTATAGAACCTACTATGGCAGTTTCTCCATAGCACCAAAGTCTCAATACTCCTGTGAGGTGGGGAAGCGCTATAATTAAAGAAACTGAGGCATGATTAAGCAGTTGGCCCAAGATCAGATAGAAAACAGAACCCTGGGCTCCTATGTCTGTCTTGTTCCATAATCAGAAGGCAATCTTTCTTCCCTTGTGCAGAGAACTGGATTTAACTTTGTATAACTGGTTTTAAGATCTGCAGCTAAAGACTGTGCATACAGTACCTAGACTCTCTTGGTGCAGTCTAGATATTGATTTTGATTTTTTCCCCCACAATATTCCTTTAATCTTTGCAAGTACATCAATCTGCATCATCCACCACTCTAAAAACAGCTTGCAAAGCCCTCAACAAAAATAGAGAAGTGATGCATATCTTGCGTGGTCCAGATCTTGCAAATGTCAAGTTCTGCACTGAATTTTACAAAGCAAAACTGTAGCTTTGTATAACACACAACATAGCCACACAAGACTTGGACCACCACAATGCTCAACACAATTCAGACTATTCAAACAATCTTATTGTCTGGGACAACCTAGGTTTATAAATTAGTGAAAAGCAATGGTTACCCAGACAGACTTTAACCTTAGCTAACCTTGAGGTGCAGTGACCTACTGTCACACCCATCCTGAGGCTGAAAATGACAACAAAAACTTGCTGCCTCACTCTTCTGCCATTCAGTGCTGTTTACAAGAAATGGAAGACCCATACCTCTAGCCTGAGGTGCCAGGGAAGGCATTTATCATTGCCACTTGGGCCGCACCCTCATGCACTCCTCCCAAAATGCTGTCTGTGCTTCCCTACAAGATTCAGTATGGGATGCACCTGTTACTCTTGAAATACCAAATAAAATAAGGAGACACAGGAGGCTACTTTTCAGCCTCTGGTGTTTTAATGGCAGATCAGCAGCTGACCATTGAGGGACAGACATAATCACAAGTTAGTTTTAGAAAAACCTTATACTGGATCCAAAAAAATCTAGTCAGACATCCAAATCTGATACGTGGAAAGGATTGGTTATGTGAACTTGGAAAAATTATTTTTCAGTCCTGGTCCAGCTGAGACTTGATAATCTATAGTGTCATCATTAACCTTCTCTTTTACCAGGCCCTTAGTAGAATAACTGATGCTTCTTCCCAGGCACAGCAGAAGATCAAAAGTGATGGGGCATTTAACACGTGCAAAATTTATGAACAGAGTGATGGTGTTGCAAATAAAGAATATATCTGCTCCCTTCCCCTCTATCAGCCATTTAGCAGTCTGATTTCAAGTAACATGACGGTGGCCGTATTTAACTGGACCTGAAGGGAAGAGGGGCTGAGTGAGCTAGAGACCCCCTCTTCCCTCCCAGCATGCTTGGCCCCTCCCCAGCTCATTCCACCATGTTTCTGTGATGCCTGTTATATCAATATCTTCATTTAATACTAGGCACTCAAGTTCACTCATCTTAGTATTTAGACTTCTAGTATCGGAATAGAAGCATACAAGTGGAGCCCTGCAAATCCACGGATCGGATGCAGATACAAATTTTGAAACTGTGCAGGGCTCTAAATATAGGATCTCAAAGGCAGGGCAGCAGCTGTCTGCAGCTCATAGCCTAGGAGGCTACTTCGCTGCCTTCGAGATCCTATATTCCTTCTCCCCCCATATACAGAGAAAGGGGAGGTGATAGATCAAGACAGGCAGCAAAATCCCTCATGCTCCTATCGCCATGGTTTAGGCAGCCAAATAATTTAGGAAACCTCTCCAGACTTCAATGCCATACCAGCTGAGTTGGAGAAGGAGGCAGCAGCTTCTGCAAAGCAAGTCAGGAAGCCATACTCAGAAGCGGTCAAAGGATGGGCGACACAGAAGACATTTCCTCTACCTCCATTTCTGGAGAAACAGAAAAGCGAGTGGAGAAAATGGAAGGGAAGCAGACAGAGTAGGAAGAAGCTGGAGGGAAATGTGAAACCTAAGGAAGAATATTTAGTGAGGATCAGGAATGTAGGTGAAGATTTGGCTTGCTGTTGATGGACACAGTAGGGTAGAAACTTATGACTGACTCACTAAATGTGATGGTTGCAGATCAATGGCATCTGCAACCAACATTTTTAACATGGAAGAAGCCTTGAGGAGTTCTGCAGGTAATTAATGGAGAAAGCAAGGGACACTATTCCCTGTATAACCTGCGGTTAATTTCTCAGTTGCTATTACTCACCATGCCCATTGCAGTAGTAGATCCACTTCTCTCTGTTCTGGGTTGGAGTAACGGATTTTTTCAGAGCAGCCTTTTCCACAATGGCACTGGGATCTTGCCGAGGACCTTTCTTCAGAGTTCGTGAGCTTTTCCGAACACTGCACACAACTATAACCACGAGAACTAGCAGCAGAAACAGGACGATCATCCACGGTAAGTGTTCATTGATATCAAAATGCTTGTGGGCGTTCTGGCGTGGTGGTCCTCTCTTGGGGGGCACGAAGGGGATGCTCGATTTTTCACCGCTCGTCATCTCCAATGCTGGCTGCAATTTCAGAACTGACTGGCTGTGTTTGTGGTAATAATTTTGCTGGTGATTGGTAGCCCTGGAGTTTGAGATGGTCACGTTGACACCATCCGTCTCATTATCTGAGGTTTCATTGTAAATGTCTGCTGGATCAACTGTGCCGTTGTACACATTTGGTCTACGAGAGGCAGCAAAGCTGGAAACTGAAGCGTTGACACCTGTGAACAAGAGAGAAATTGAGGACGGGGGGAGTTGGTTTATTTTTTTAACTCTTAAGCCACACAAAGACCCCACATTTGGAATAGTCATAGTATGCTTCCTGTTAAGTTCCAAAAACAGAGACTTTGATGGGCTTCTACTTGTCTAGGACATCGAGGTTCAGTTTTAACTACATAAGAAATAAGAACACCACAAAGTTTGTGTCTTACACACCAGTCTGCTCACCTTATCTCTAATTACTTTGGCTTACTTGTTAGACACTGGATTTGTGGCAACTCCTCATTGAAGACTGCTGGGTGATTAGAGGGATGTTGTCAATTTACATTCAGCCTGAATTTTAGACTTTTCAAAAAAGGAAACCATGCAGCTTTTACAGAGCTTAAGGTCAACAGGAAAGCTTCTAACCCACAAACGCATTCTCCCATAACGTTTGTAACTCAAATATTGCAGTAGTTAAAATTAAACTGAAACCGACTGAACTGATTTTGGTAAGAGAAATGCAGAACATAAAACAACGTAAGTAGGCTCCTGAAATGGATAATTTTCTTGCAGCTAGTTGTTCTTAGGAGAGGCTTGAGGTTCCTTGTCCAAAAAGGAGGACTTTTAAATTGAAGGCGTTCCTTTAAGGTGTATTTTCTTTACCCATCTCGGAGTTATTTTTATTTCATGAATAGATTTATGCATTAGTGACAGCCCTCAAGTTTTAGTCAATCTTATGAATTAAAAGCCTTGTAAAAGAAGAGCAAAGAATAGCATAGCATAGCAGGGACTGTAGCCTAGTCGAGTACTCACAAGGCTAGTATTCTTGAGACTGTTTCTATTCCCAGTCCTGTCAGTGACTGGCTGTAACTTTTTGTAGCCATTTAACCTCTGCCTCAGTTTGGCTGTAAACTGCATATGAATCTTGTCCACATTTGAGAGCTACAAATTAAAACCTTAGTAACTATTAAGGATTCAAGCGGAGAGAAAATTTAAACATAATGGAGGAGGTTTGAGGGTGACTAGAAATTTGGGGTGCCTCAATATGAAAATGCCCAATTTCAGACCTGTTAATGAGGCCTAATTTTCAGGCAACACTGAGCATCTACCCTCTAAATATCAGGTCCCTTTAAGGCACCTCAAATTGAGCACTCCAACCACTGACACCCCAAAAATAATCACTTCTGAAAAGTCTCAGCTAAATGCACTAGGAGTTTAGGTTTTTTGTATATTGCTCAGCTTTAGTCTGCTAAGTTATTGAGGAATTATTTTGTATATAGTCAAAATGAAAACTATTTGATAGAGATTGGGAGCATTTTGTATTTTTGATCATGTTAAAGCAAGTAGAGTTAGATATAAAATATACATTTTCCCCACCAGCAATGGCTTGTGGAAACCTAAATATAAAAAAATAAGATTTAATATGAGGAGGTTTCAGTCCAGACTTAATAGAAATGCCCAAACAGCTCATCTTAAGGTAGGTCATCATGGTACATATAAAAATACTACTGGAAAGGAGATTGTAACTACCTAGAAACCGTTTCAAGCTTGATCTCTCCTGCAGAAACCACTGTTGGAACAAGGTCCTCCCTGTTCTAGCATGTTGGCTTAGCACAGATGGGAGTGAACTACTTTCTAAGTGTGTTCCCAAACTGCGTTACAGCCTTAGAGAGCAGCAGTGCCATTTGAGCCCATCAATGGTGCAAGAGCAAGTGCCCTTTTAACAGCATCAAGGAGCCTAGAGTTCTGCAATTTGGTCCCAACTGAAGAGCTGGATTCTTGCTTCACTGCAGCAACATAGCTGTAATTTAAAATTCTAAAACCTGTTATCTTTTTAGTGGGAAAAAATCTACCTTCAGGAAGATAAGTGGTAGACGGAACTTCATAGTTTACATCATCCTCTTCTGGGCTCAGTGAAGACATAACTGTGTTAGGAAGAGATGATGAGAACCCACAGATGTGATCGCTTTCCTTAGTTCCTGTCTTTATTACCACCATATTCTTCCCCAAGCAGTTAGTGTATGTTTTGCATCTCATCACACTGGAAGGCACATCAGAAAAGGTACCCCGAGGACATGGTTTACATCTAACATCTTCAGTCTCCGTTCCTTTCTTTCGCACACCCCAGCCAACAGGGCAGACTGAATAAAGGACGCAGGTATCATTAAACTGAAAGGTTCCAGATGGGCAAGTGCACTCGCGGTCAGTCAAGGCAGTGCAGTGCGTTTTCTCAACCATTGGCAGTTCGCAAGGTTTTTGACAGACATGGCATCTCTCTATACCATTCTCATGTTTAGTAAAGGTCCCATCTGCACAAGGGCTACACTCTCTTAAGGTTGTCTTTGTACAGTGCTTAGACACATAGGTTCCTGCTGGACATTTGTCACAGATCAGCTCTTTGTTAGTGGCACGGTCTAGGTGGTGATATTTGCCAGAGGAGAGGCTTATGGCATTCTGTTCAGAAGTCAGCTTTGACTGAGCACCAGTGGTGCCAAGAAACACAAGTACCTGAAAGAGAGAAATATGCAAGATATCAATAAATAAAAAGTAACAGTGAGCCCTATATCAGATCTTTCCCTTCACCAATCAGTATTTGGTTAACATTGGAGAGTCATCCAAGGTAACTTCCTGCTTCTTGTACAGTACTGAGAACAGCCCAGATGTCACCAACAACGTAGGGTAGACCGGAGAGGTGGGGGGCCAGGATAAAGTTCTAGTATTCGGGGGAGAAGTGGCCAGTGTGGCTAGGGATTTAGCAGAAGGGGATGCAGAGGAGAGAATGGATTTTGGAGATGTATAGGATTTACCCGGTGTCTGGATACAACAAGGAATGGACTATACAGTCATTTTGATGCTTATAGCACCTTACATTAGTCTGTCTGAACAGCACAGTGTAAGCACTACTTCCTGTCCTTGAAGGGATTACAACCTAAATAAGACTAGATGGCCTGCAACTTGTTTTTAAACACCCTCAATTTCAAAAATATGCACGTAAGACTCAGGACAGGGGAATCCACAGTAGTTTTATATTTTAAGGTAAGAGTTTCAACTAAGGCTTGGTCTACACTTCCGTTAGGTCGCAGACACAGCTAGCTCGACAGAAGAGAGATTCCATCAACACAGCAAAATTGGGGTGGGGGTGTCGTTCCTACACGGACAGAAAAATTCTTCTGTCAGCATGCACTGTGTCTACGCTCTACAGGATGATGTCGACATAGCTCTGCTGACAGAGACATGCAGGTGTAGTCTGTGAAGTATAGATATAACTTTAGTTTCAAACAACCTGAACGCCTCTACTGGGGGACCATAGCAGACGCTGAGGAAATTGTGCTACAATATAGGTGAGCCGCAAACATAGGGATGGAGACGTTTACAAACTGATCAGCAGTTGGGCCAGAGATGTACGTTCATTCATATGCAAGACAGGCAGAACTCCACACTAAAGTGTTTTATAACTGGACGTTATTAGGTTTTTCACACTATAGAATAAGACTCATGCTAGGTAAGGTTTTGTTTACATATGCCATCATATTAGTGTTTTAGCCCCATAATCTACTATATTAGAGGCATTTCATTAAGATATTGACTTTCAGACTGTCTCAAATGCACTGTTAAGATGCAATTTTTATTTGTTTTGGGTTTTTTTGTTTGTTTTTTTTAAAGGGAGGAGGAATGTTATGTCTTATTTCGTTATTCACATCCTGTGTCTTGTGGTAATCCAGTTCTACTGTATATGGGACATAGGTTCAATTCCTCATCCCAGTTCTTTGGGCTGACATCCAAGTTTTTAAAGCACTGACCTGCTATGCAGCAAACTAGGATTTGATTCTGGCTAAACTGGGATTGTGAATCATTCTTCAATAGCTATTTTCACGTTGTGTCCAGGATTTCCTCCTCTACCCACCCCTATTTCGCTACCCCAGTTTTCACTCTTCAAGTGCAGGCGAGTGTACCAAGTCTCCTATAGATTTCACATAAAAGCTTCCAATGGAATAAAAAAATCCAATTAGAACTGAAAGAATGTCAGTGGGCTCCACCTAAACCAAAGTGGATCCAGTCTGCTGGCACTTAACATTAAAAAGGTTGCAGAGCAGTTTTTAAACTAAGAGATGGGGGAAAGCCGATTGTTGCAGAGGCGCACGTGGATCGGACAGAGACTCCTCTTAGAGGAGAGTCAATTGATAGAGATTCTCTAGGTTTTAGTCAGGAGGAAGGGATGAAAGACGACAAAGTATGGGGCACATCAGACGAGAAAACATTCACAAACAATGTGACACATCAGAAAAGGGCAGACAAAAACAGTGACAAGTTTTTAAACTGCTTGTACACAAATGCTAGAAGTCTAAACAATAAGATGGGTGAACTAGAGTGCCTCGTGTTAAAGGAGGATATTGATATAATAGGCATTACAGAAACCTGGTGGAGTGAGGACAATCAATGGGACACAATCATTCTGGGGTACAAAATATATCGGAAGGACAGAACAGGTCGTGCGGGGGGGAAGAGTGGCACTATATGTGAAAGAAAATGTAGAATAAAATTAAATAAAAATCTTAAAATGAATCAACATGTTCCATAGAATCTCTATGGATAGTAATTCCATGCTCTAATAAGAACAACACAGTAGGGATCTATTATCCACCACCTGACCAGGACAGTGATAGTGATGATTAAATGCTAAGGGAGATTAAAGAGGCTATCAAAATAAAAAGAAAAGGAGTACTTGTGGCACCTT
Source organism: Chelonia mydas (assembly GCF_015237465.2). NCBI lineage: Eukaryota > Metazoa > Chordata > Testudines > Cheloniidae > Chelonia > Chelonia mydas. The sequence goes on from NC_057851.1 coordinate 15,011,451, forward strand.
AAAGACTAACAAATTTATTTGACCATAAGCTTTCGTGAGCTACAGCTCACTTCATCGGATGCATTCTGATGCAAAGACATTAGTGGTGTAGAGAAAGTGAATAAGGAAAAATTATTTACTTGTTCCCATAATATAAGAACTAGGGGCCACCAAATGAAATTAACAGGTAGCAGTTTAAACCAAATGAAAGGAAGTTCTTCACTCAGCGCACAGTCAACCTGTGGAACTCCTTGCCTGAGGAGGTAAGGCTAGGCTAGGACTATAACAAAGTTTAAAAGAGAACTGGATAAATTCATGGAGGTTAAGTCCATTAATGGCTATTAGCCAGGATGGGTAAGGAATGGTGTCCCTAGCCTCTGTTTGTCAGAGGGTGGAGATGGATGGCAGGAGAGAGATCACTAGATCATTACCTGTTAGGTTCACTCCCTCTGGGGCATCTGGCATCGGCCACTGACAGTAGACAGGATACCGGGCTGGATGGACCTTTGGTCTGACCCAGTACGGCCGTTCTTATGTTATGTTCTTATGGGGAAGGCTGTTGCAACACCACAGCCCATCATCCAATATGTGCAGAGTTCCAGAGGACAACTTTCAAATAGTTACAAAATGGAGAAGTTTGATAAATAAACCTGAGTCAAAATTACTTTAGAATAGTGGTTTTCAACCTTTTTCAAATTGCTGACCCCTAAAAAATTTCAAATGGAGGTGTGGACCTCTTTGCAATAGTTTGCAGGCCTCCACGGGTCCACAGACCACAGGCTGAAAGTCATTGTTTTATGGTAACCACCACCTTTTGTGGACCTTTAGACAGTCTGCAGACCTCCAGGGGTTTGTGGACCACAGATTAAAAACCCCCTCCAGGGGTCTGCATCAGAAATCAACTTTGGGAGTTCAGTTATTACACTAGTGAAGATTTAATTAAATACTGAAAGGACTACTGGGATTGAGACCAATAAAACCTATGTATTTTAATCTAACAGCTGGGGAAATACGTCACTTTGCTGTACTATATTGTTACTTGCTCTGCTACCTATTCCAGGATATCAGCCAATGAGAATACTTAAAAACCCAACAAACATGACTCTGCAAAAAGGATACCAATGGAACAGCAAATTAGACTGCATCATTTTTGGTGCAGTCTCCAACTTCCTGGAAACGTATGCTCAGTCTAAAACATTTACATTTCCCCAGCTCAATAATTTATGGCCAAGGATTTGCACAAAACACATAATATTTTATAAAAGGAGCAATTACTTGTGTTCAGAAGTTGACAAGGATGCTTCAGCTGACATGCCAATTATTGTACATCAAATAATGGTTCTGTAAGTAAATAAAGCATTGCATAAAAGGTTTCTCCCTCTCCCCAGTACAGAAATAAAAAAAGTCTCTTGCTACAGATAGGGAAACTCCATACTTGGGCCAACCTAGCTACGTAGCTCAGGAGTGTGAAAAACCTCACACCCCAAAAGATGTACTTAAGCCAACCTAAGCCCTGGTATAAATACCACTCGGTCAACAGAAGAATTCCTCTGTTGATCTAACTACTACCTCTTGAGGGGGTGAATTAACGACCAAGACGGAAAAAACCCTCCCTTGCTGTACAAGTGTCTACGCTGCAGCACTACACTGGCACAGTTGCAGACAAGCCCTAAGGGTATGTCTACACTATGGAGACTATAAATGCAGCCTACAAAGGGTTTTATCTGTTGGCGAAGGAACACCTCCTCCGCACAGCTCAACTGGTCCAACCAATATTGATCTGCCTTTGGTTTGCTGCCCCTCTGGCTCCAGCAGGAAGAAAAAGGGTTGCTTAGCTCTTTCAGATTATGTATTTACTAATAGGGTTTGAAACCTAGCTCATCCAGGGAAGAGTTTGGGGGCAGACAAGTGATGCCAGGGAGCCAGACTTCTTCCCTGGAGAGAGAGAGAAGCAGAGGGGCTGCAGTTTTGCCAGGGGGGAGAGGGGCTGAAGATTTCAGAGTGCTGCAAGACATGCTGTTACTTTAAGAGAGGGACCAGAGAGCATAGGTCCCAGCTGCAGGTGGTGTCAAAGGATTTCTACATCTCACACAACTCTGCTGCGCAGGAGGAGAGGGCAGAATTGGGGGGGTGGGGAGGGAAGGTGGCACATGGAGAGGCTCAGTGGATTTCCTGGAGGTGGTGAAGATACATAGCTGTCAACTAAAATGACAGGGGTTTTGAGAGCATGATGGAGGTAAAATATAAAAGTCCTTTACACCCTGAAGAGTAGGAACAGAGATGAAAGAAATGTTTCAAAATACTGGTTTATAAATGGTCTTGAAAGGTAACACTCAACAAAACCAGAGATAGAAGAGACTGAATACAGGGGTTTTAAAGGGATAAAAACCTAGTTAAGAGTTTCTCAGACTCTCTCAACCCAGAGCCATGTTAGCAATTCACCAGGACTCCAGGGAACCAATTCTCATTGAACTGTAGCAGAATACATGTGCATTCCACTGATCACATGAGGGGGAACCAGTGGATTGGAGAAGGCTGCTCAAATCAAGGTAGAACATGGAATTCTGTGATTTATAGTTTACTTGGACTGCACATCCACACCTGTATTAGAACATGAGGCAGCTGCAGGCCACTGCTGGCCCACACCTCTGATTTCATGAGCATACAAATAAATGACCTAGGTTTCTAAAAGGGATATGCAACCCTACTTAAAATGTATTTCACGTAACCCCTCACAATTAACTACAGAGCTACATACAGGGGGACATGTTCCATTTTCTAACCCATTCTGATCACTAAATTTCTACCATTTTCTCCTACCTGTGGTAATTTTCTATAAAGGACTCAAATAATTTAACTCCAGTAGGAGTTACACTGGGGCAGCAACAGGGCAGAATTTGGCTCAGAGCCATTTTGTAACTGCTTTTGGTTTTAACTATACAGGATTTCATCACATCAGCAGACAGTGAGAGCCCACCTGATCCCATTAACACCCAACCGCATCATAGGTGTGGGGCTAGCAAACCACCACAGGTTAAAATCAGCAGGACCAATAACCTTTGTGTGACCCTTAAAGGCACATTACAATCCAATCGCAATGCCTCTCAATCAGGAGAATTCACATGTGTGTGGGCATCAAAGAGATGTTAAAAGAGCTAGACCTAAGAGATCAAGGAAGGGGCTGTGCATATGTTTGTGTCTGTCTTCAAGGAGAGACTGCTGAATTGGAATTAATTTGCCAACCGGATAGAATTAACTTAGGCTTCAATAGAGACTGGGAGTGGATGGGTCATTTCACCAAGTAAAACTATTTCCCCTTGTCAACTGCTGGAAATGGCCCACCTTGATTATCACTACAAAAGGTTTTCTCCCCCCCGCCCCGCCCTCCTGCTAGTAATAGCTCACCTTAAGCGATCACTCTTATTACAGTGTGTATGGTAACACCCATTGTTTCATGTTCTTCATATAAATCTCCCCACTGTATTTTCCACTGAATGCATCCGATGAAGTGAGCTGTAGCTCACGTAAGCTTATGCTCAAATAAATTGGTTAGTCTCTAAGGTGCCACAAGTACTCCTTTTCTTTTTGTGAATACAGACTAACACGGCTGCTACTCTGAAACCAGTCTATATCCTGTAGCTCTATTAATCTTAAAATCAAAGATGTATATATACTGCATGAATCTAATGAATATTACCTATATTGTCTTCAGCTTATCTATCCCTGTTATGAATGATCAGCAACTGCCTTTTGCAATCAGTGCAGCTGGATTATCTTTGTATGCACAGGAAATAGAATGTTAACTTCAAAGGGTGGGTCCTTGTGGACTCAACAATGAGGAATCCGGACACATGCTGTGCTCAAAACAGTATAAAAGAAAAATCTTGGGCTTGATCTTGCCATCTCTGGTCTGCTGAACTTTAACAGGGAAAGTTTGAGCCCTTGGATGGAGAGCTCCAAGTAATTACTTGGATGCTCTGAAAGATCCATGGAAAATTCGACATCTAAGTTGTCATTTGGACTCAGACTCCAACCTTTTGGATGAACCAGAGAGACTTATTACAAACTGGAAGATTTAACATCACTGTTATTATCCTGATCTACAAATTCTGAAATCAACTGTGATGTATAGGATTCATTTTAACCTCTTAACTGTTTTCCTGTTAAAGGTCTGGCTACCAGCATGGTTTTTGGATAAGATCTGAAGTATATTTTGATCTGGGAAGCGTGTCTGGTTCTTTGGAGCTGGAAGAACCAAATATATGTGATTCTTGGTTTTAATAATCATTATCACAGAAGTCTGATTTGTCTGGGCAGTACATAAGAGACTAGAGGGCCTGAAGGGGGGCTGTCTGTGGCTTCATAATAACTAGTACAGTGTTTTGGAAGCACACATTTGTTACTGGCTTGGTGAAATCTTACGATAGAATGTACCACAAGTTTGGGGGTACATGCTCTATATTTTGGCAGTCTGACAAGAGATTGGCTCTTAGCTGTGTTCCATACCAGGCAGCATGACAGAATGTCTCCAATCTCCCCCTGTTTAATTGCCACTGCAAAGAATGGGGGGTGGGGGGAGATCACAAATGGCAGGTTTGCAGAACTGACCCTAAAGATTATAAGTATCCATGTCAGGAGGGATGCCAATAGCACAATCATGTTCCAAGTAGATGTGTTTAAAAAAGAAAAAAAAAAAAAAAAACAATCAAATGCTTCTCATAGTTTTTCCCCAGTGTTAGTGGCACTTTAGGTTTGCCAGACTTTCAGCTCAGTCTCAGGACAGCAGGTTTATAAAATCTCTATCACTAACATTTGTATTGCTTTAGTTAAGGCTACAATTCCCGTTTTAAGGAGGGACCCTGTCAATGTTTATCTGAAGATGCTGTTCCTCCTACAGTAACATTAGCAAGTCTCTTTGGTTTTACTTTGTGCATTTGACAGCGCTTTTGCATATAGTCAGTTTCACACTCTCCGTGCTGTACAGTGAGCTTCTCCCTTGTTGGAAGTACCTTAGAAACAGGGGAGACGAAAAAACCCCTAGAAGTTTTTTGGGGGTTTTTTTAGAAGTAGGTTCTCAAGACCAAGTTCAGCAGGAGAGATCAGAAATTGGATTTTTAAAAGTCAATTTCCAGAAACTTTGAATTATCGTAGAATCAGAGTTAGAAGGGATCACAAGGTCCTCTAGTTTAACAGTGTCCCTTTAATATACTGTAACCAATCACCATTTGCTGACAGATTAAAAAAGGGACAAGAGTTTGAGTCAACTTGAATTGAATCTCTTTCGTTGTTGTCAGACTGCACAGATGCCAAATACAAATTTTGGTTATCAGCAATGAATATGCTCAAGTTGATTCGATGTTTTTAATCTGCAGTGCTTGAAGGGGGGAGCTGAGCCCAACCTGGCTCCTGCTACACAGGGTCATAGCAGATTTGGCCCAGCCGTTCCACCCTCAAATTGAAATGCCACCCCATGTGCTGGGGTCAGGTTCAAGCACCTGGAGCCAAGCCCAACCAGCCCCACTGCAGGGTGAGTGCGGTGAGGGCTCTCTCTCTGCAACCCCTGCCCCAATCCTCAGGGCAAGACCCATCCCACTTTGGCCAGTGGAAGGAAACATTGGGAGATATGGCACAATAAGTCCAGGACAAGTGGAGTACCACACTTCACCCAAGGTCATGCCTACACAAGGAAAATGCTGTGCTAACATACAATGTTCAATTGACCTCATCCAGGCTAAGGGACAATACAAGCCCTGGGTTACCTAAAGCTTTATTTTGTGTTTCAACATTAAAAGGTAACTTTTGTATTCTTATTTCAACCTAGAGCCACCTCAAAAACCAGGTGAGATCAACCAGTGTGAGCACAAACAAGAGACTAATAGGACACTTACATATTGTGAAACAAATTGCATCTAAAGTAGGGATGTTGATTAATTGCAGTTACTCAAGCGATTAACTCAAAAAAACCAATCACAATTCATTGCAGTTTTAATTGCACTGTTAATTTCAATTGGTAGTCTATTGTTTAAGTATTTTTGGATGCTTTTCTACATTTTCAAATATATTGATTTCAATTACAACACAGAATAAAAGCATACACTACTCACTTTATATTATTACTTTTATCATCTTTACAGTGCAAATATTGGTAAACAAAAGAAACAGTATTTTCAATTCACCTCCTACAAGTACTGTAGTGCAATCTCTTTATTGTGAAAGTGCAACTTACAAATGTAGAAATTTGTGTTACATAACTGCACTCAAAAACAAAACAATGCAAAACTTTAGAGCCTACAAGTCCACTCAGTCCTACTTCTCGTTCAGCCAATGGCTCAGGCAAACACGTTTGTTTACATTTACAGGAGATAATGCTGCCCGCTTGTTGTTCACAATGTCACCAGATAGTGAGAACAGTTTCTCTCATGGCACTGTTATAGCCGAAATTGCAAAGTATTTATGTGCCAGATATGCTAAACATTTGTATGCCCCTTCATGCATCTGTCACCATTCCAAAGGACATGCTTCCATGCTGATGACACTTGTTTAAAAAAAAAAAAAAAAAAAAAAAAAAAAACCTTGCAATGCCGGCTACAACAGTGCCATGAGAACAACTGTTCTCACTTCCAGGTGACATTGTGAACAAGAAGCAGGCAGCATTATCTCCTGCAAATGTAAACAAACCTGTTTGCCTGAGCGATTGGCTGAACAAGAAATAGGACTGAGTGGACTTCTAAGCTCTAAAGTTTTACACTGTTTTGTTTTTGAGTGCAGTTATGTTTTGTACATACTTCTACATTTGTAAGTTCAACTTTCATGATAAAGCGATGGCACTACAGTACTTGTAATGGGGGACCTGAAAAATACTATCTCCTGTTTTTTACAATGCAAATATTTGTAATAAATATAAAGTGAGCACTGTACACTTTCTATTCTGTGTTATAACTGAAATCAATATATTTGAAAATATAGAAAACATCCAAAATATTTAAATAAATTGTATATTATTAATCATGTACTTAATTTCTTTAATTGCATGCTTAATCGCAATTAATTTTTTTAATTGCTTGACAACCCTAATCTAAAGCCACTAACGTCTGGACCCTGTCAACTAGATCAGAACAGACTATTAAAGTGGCCAAAAACTTTATTAAGGCAAAGTTAAGGTTACTCAGTGACAGCGCAAGTCCTTTCAGAATGTCGAATTCAGACAAACTCAAACTTCTGAAAACCATGAAATACAGAGTTAAGGTAAACACCCCTACATCCTTAACGCTAGGTCCCTGGAGCTCGGAAGAGCCACTGGGAATTATCTGTATCTACTTCAGCTGCATTCACTGTGTTAAGTGTAGTTGTTTTGAATGGTAGAGGAATTAGTTGGGGCAGCTTGGAACAGCTGTGACTGTGACATGAGGTGATCTCATAGTGAGGTGGGATTCGAGACTAGCCTGTGGATTTAATAATGGGTAGGGGAAAGTATAGGGTTAGATGGTGTCCCATGTGCAAGCCGTGTGAAGGTGTCGTAAAAGGGTATGAAGTGGTTGTTAAATTTTACAAGCACAGTATTCTGACGGAGGAGTAGGCTCAGTGTTTGAATGTAGGGCATGTGCAGGTGGCACCTGTCCATTAGTGACAAGGCAGAGTATGCATGTGTGTTATGGGCATATGGGACAGTGCTCAAAGAGGGCAGAGTTAGGGGTGCGCAGGCCTACACCTTAACTCCCTATTTCCTGGTTTTCATCCCTTTCCAGTGGGCCACATGGTTGCTCTGAGATTCCTCTCCGGTCCTCCCCCTCCTGTACATTTTGTCGTAATTGAATGGGGACAAGTCAGGCTCTGAAATGTCTGCAACACGTAGGGATGGTGAGAGGCAAGTTTTTCCCCAAAAGGTTCCAGTTCATTCTCAGATTTCTGCCCAAGGCAGGTTTCAGCCTTCAAAGTTGCAGGCTCAGAGGTGTTAAGTGGCCCATTCATCTCAATGGGATGTTCTCAGCTGAAAAAATACCTGATGGAGATGAACACAGCCTGAAACAGCTCTGAGACATGTGAACTGCTCTGTTCATGACAGTGAGTGTTCCCTTCCCCTCTTCCCACAGCTGAAGAGTTTCTGATGTGTGCACAGTATATCAGCTCTTCACCCCAATGTCAGCAGTGTGTTCTTGGTGCATGCATCAAACCTGCCTCCTCCAAGTTCCCCACTCAGAAGGGCACAACTTCCCCAGATCCTGCTTCATATGGAGGGGCTCAGACCCAGAAAGGCAAGTACCCCCCTACTGAGAACCTGGTTCACATGAGGGAGGCTAGGGATCGGGCTCAGACCCCCCCAGATGGGCAGGGCCCCACAGGTCATGGCAGACACACAGGACAGGTAGCAGGCTCGGACACCACTGGAGCAGCAGGGACCCCAGAACCAAGCTCACAGAGGAAGATAGGGAGTGAGGCTCAGACCCTGGAAAAACAAGCCATCCCCCCACAGAATATGACTCACAAGAGGCAGGGAAGGGGGTCACACCCCATAGATGGGCAGGACTCTCCCAGATACTGCTGTACACACAGGGGCAGGGAGCAGGGCTCAGACACCCCCAGAAAGGCAAGGCCCCCCACAAATCAGCTCATATTAGGACAGTAAGAGGGGCTCAGACCTCCCAGATCCTGGCACGCGCGCACACAGATTCAGATAGACACCAGCTGGGCTTGAGCTATCCAGCTGGTGTATACGTCCGAGGGCTAAGAATCCTGTTAACTCCTCTGCCTGCGCAGGCTCAGTGTAAGCTTTAGAAGGGACAACAGGCTCATGAGCATGTAAAGGGGGGGAAAAAAAAGCTGGTTATTTTTAGAGGCTGTTTCTTTGGAACCCCTGGGTCAAGTAGCCCCAAACTTGGATCACTAACAAAACCCTGTACTCCATGAGACCACTCACATTGTCTTGAAATTTGGAAATCGTCTAGATTTTAGGGAACTTAGAAGAGCCAAGCTTCAAACGGAAAGCTGGTCTTCATGTTAACTAGAGCAGAGTAATTGCTCTGCTGTAACAGTGGACTTGATTAACTTTAAGATGGGAAAGGGACCACTCCTGGAGTTATACCCTATCCCTAGTAGGGCCAGCTAGTTCATTTTTTCAGTGTATGAGTGCTCTTCTCATGGCACGTTCAGTCTGGTCCAGTGGATAAAACGCTAGATTGGGACTCTGGACTTGGAGTCCAGGGTCTCTTCTTGGCTCTGCCATCCCTTGCCCAAAGTGATACCTCACCTCTGTGTCCCCCCCCCACTCTTATCTTGCCTACAGCCTGGTCTACACTGGACAGTGCTAGGTCAACAGAGTTCTCCTGGCAACTTAGCTACCTCCTCTGGGGGAGGCAGAGCACCTACCGTGACAGCAGAACCCCTCCCAGCAGTGTAGGTAGTGTCTTCACTGAAGTGCTAACGCAGCACCCCTGCAGCATTTTAAGTGTAAACAAGCCCTAATCTTTAGTGTGGGGACTGTCCCCTATGCTACAGAACAGTGGGGGCCAGGTCTCAAGTGAGGTCTCTGTGTACTACCGTAATACAAATAATTGGGATAGGTTAGTAACAATTATTTTCAGCTTGAAGCCTTTGTATAGACAATTACACTTCTAGGGGAAGAAGGAAGCAGCCCCTCTGTACAGCATTTTTTAATCAACATGAGCTCCATTTGAATGGAAATGTGTCATTTATTGTGCATTTAACCTGGAACCTAGGAGCATTTCTATAAATTAAAATAGAGCTAGTAAGTCTGAGCAGGGAAAGCATACAGCTGGGATTCTGATATCTTGAGCACTTGTACCAATTTGCCAGACTGAAAACTCTGCTGTATCAGACACTGCCTAGTCTCCCATTCACCTGTGCCTGCACTAACTAGCGTGGAGATAAGAACTCTGAATAGCCCAGGCGCACAGCCAGTTAGAGGTGGGTAGGTGTGCACCAGAGGGAGTGCAGGCCACCACTCACAAAAGCTTGAGGTAATGGTTTGGAAGCCAGGGCTGTATACAGAGCGTCCAGAAGTTATTCAGTTTTGTTCTCTACCCCGACCGCCAGCACACAAAACAAACAATGCTTGTGTCACTTGGCTTGTGAAAGATTCAAGAGGACAATGCGACAGCCAGGAACTACAAAAGGACATTAGTTAAAAATTAAGGCAGTGTTGATAACAGATTCCTCATTCCCATGACTTCGCTTAGTAATGTCAAAAATCAGATTGAAGTAGCTGACTAAGCTAATACTTCTCATATTAACAGTTGCAGGAGCATAGGTGGCGGGTGGAGCCCCATGCAGGGAGGCTAGCCCCAGCTCCGCCCCGCCCCCATGACAGGAGCCCCATATCCCTGCCTCCCTCATGACTGGAGCCCTGAGCCACCCCCACCACACCTGCCTGGAGGAGCCCCAGGCCAAAGCCCCAAGCACCCCGCACACACCCCCCCCTGCCTGGAGGAGCATCTCTGTTTTATATGCCCCATGCAGGTCTCAGCTGGTGGTATGGAACATGCTACTCAGCTTCCTGGGCTCATCAGTAATCTCCATGGAGTCCAGAGGAAGCTGAATAGCACATACTGTCTCCTTGGCCGCCCCGAAACCTGCATGGGGCATAATAAAATAAAAAACTTCCCCCCAAACCCTGCAACGGGGGGGAGGGGGAGGTCTGGCAGTAGCACCAGAACCTCCCCTGGCCTATTATACTCACTGCCCATGTGCAGGAGCATAGGAATAATGAACTGAAACTTGAAGCATAATCCAATTCATTACTCAAATACCAAAGAGTGGATTGCATGAGAAAAAATGAGGGGAAAAAAAAAATCTTGTGCAAGACACATCTAGTCAGTATATCAGATTTCAAGTTGTTGCATCAGCACTGTTCTTAGTGCCCAATATGCTCACTGAAGTTGTCATAAGCAGTGGAGAAAAGCACTCTGCATCCAGCGTGAATAAGAGTTGGTACCCCAATTCTTTCCACCACAAAAAGAGCTGGTTTACCTTTGGAAGAGCAGTTCTCATTTAGTCATAACGCAGCGTGCCAGCACATCTCTCTTGTCAAAAGGTGCACTTCCACGAGTTTCCAGTCCTTTCAGATATTTTAAGGGTTTAAACATCAAGGCAGTACAAAGACACTTTGGAATGCTGGAAGGGAGCTTTAACTAGGACAAATTGGGAAAGGGGGAAATTCAGGCTGGCTATCCCGCTGTTTCCGTCAGCTCTGGCCACGCTACCCCTTATTTGATTCCCTTCGCTAGCTCCTGTTTCTTTCCACATCAAAGTCAAACTTGTCCCTCTCACCTTCATTCCACTGCACAATTCTGCCCTTCTCTACCTAGTCCCCCACTCCCATGCCCTTTGCTCAGCCCAGTTCTTACCTGGTTTTCTCTCCCACTGTGGAGTGTTGCACAGACTCCTATGTAGGCTCTCTACTGCTGCTCTCTTGCCCAGATTCCGAAAAAGCACAGGCAACGTCATAAAGCTCGTCAGTCAGAAACCCTAAGAGCGCGCAGTAAAACTGAAAGGGACATGTCCATTACTCATCTGAGCTACCAGAGCTTCCTGATGCTTGTTGTTAACCTCAATATTCCTTCCTCTTCACCTCCATGCTCTGCTTGTTACCCCAAGTGTTTTCTTTGTCTCAAATTAAGGCCCAGTTCTGCCACTGTGGGTACTTATGGCAGTAAGCACTAAACTCAACAGTAAGTGTTTACAAGACTGGGCCTTAAGCTCTCCAGGGCGGAGATACTGTATCTATTGCGATACTCATTCCTCCTACAACTTTGTCATGATTTCCTCCATACTCATTCCTCCTACAACTTTGTCATGATTTGTCCAATTTAGAACCTGATTGACTCCTTGCCCAAATGAATCTGCTAATGGTGCCAATGGAAATTTTGGCAGGACAAGTGGCTTGGGACCCTTAGATTGTATGACCTCCTCAGGACCTTGCTGTGTCACCTTATTTCTGTAATGTCTCTCACACACACTCAAGGTTACTAAGGGAAAATCAAGGCACTGGTAAACACAGGAAAGCACACGGGGAAAAAAAAAGCTGAGTGTGGTGCACATGACAGTAAGTTGGTAGAAACAAGAGCTGACGCGTAGGCAAGGACAGAGTTATAGTTAGCAGTGAACTTTGATGCTACAGCTGTTAGTCTGTGGAATTGCCTCTGGAGGGAAATGGCAAAATCTCACCACCTGGCACACATAATTGAACTGGACATCACTAGTAACTGTATAATGGGGAAAATCCTGTACAAGCAGAGTGAACTAGACAATCCACTAAGTAAAGTGAGTTTTCACTTGTTAAAAGGAGTACTTGTGGTACCTTAGAGACCAACAAATTTATTTGAGCATAAGCTTTCGTGAGCTACAGCTCACTTATGCTCAAATAAATTTGTTAGTCTTAGTTAGTCAGTCTTAGTTAGTACCACAAGTACTCCTTTTCTTTTTGCAGATACAGACTAACACGGCACGGCTGCTACTCTGAAACCTTTCACTTGTTAAATAAGCCATATGAGTAGTTTCATTTATGCAAGGATGATCTGCTATAATTCATTTTCACTTATGCTACTAAATTTTGTTTAAATCAAGCCTAAGTTCTGTCACCTGTATTAAAGTGTATTAAACACCAAATACATGTTTTCCCTTCAGTCATGTAGGACCATTCGTTTGGACACTTCCTCTTCCCAGCTGCTGGTGGTTTTAGCTTCCCTAACTATGCCTGCTTTCCTTTACATTATGGGTCTGAAAAGAGCCACCTGTGCAGAGGACAGGATACCTGCTATCCTGGAGAGTAAAATCTCCAGGTCTGTTTCCATTCTCTCCTCCACCCCCAAGAGACAGAGAAGCAAGGCAACTAAGATAGCCTGGGTCTTAAACAGAGAGACTACAAAAGAAAATATGCTGTAAGTTATTTATTTTAACTCGAGTTTAATGATGCAGAGGTTCTTAAGGAAAGCAAATGAGTTCTCATTTGCAGAAGTGTTGAAGATATTCTAATTGGGTTTGGTTTTTTAAGAGATATATGAATTTTGCTCTAACCTACCAATAGTCTTTTTAGGTCTGCACAGAATAATGAAATTTAAGGAATATGCAACCAAATTGTTCCATACTAATAAGATGAAACAGTAGCAAGGCCTCATTCAGTCCCCACCTGAAGAGACAATGTGTGACAAGGAAAAGCTGTGATGGTTAGTTACTACCCTAGTACACATGGGAGAAAGGAGACAAGTGTTAAATGGGTACAGGGGACTACACATTTCTGTAGCACTTTCTGAACAGCAGGCACTGATCCTGTCCCATCATAAATGGCAACGCTCTCGGACCTCAGTAGGAACAGGCTCCCAAGGCCACTAATCAACAACAAGCAGCACCCTCAAATCCCCCTGCAACAAGTAGGAGAATTCAAGCAAAAGACTGAAAACTGATGAAGTAAAGGTAGATTAGGCTCCTTTAAAACGCATTGCTTTCAGCAATCTGAAAGAGTCACTGCCTGCTGCATGTTAAATGACACTGTTAGGAATGACCCAAGGTAAACAATTATGAACACAAGAAGGTTACATAAGGTAATTATTGACTGATCAGATAGCCAGCTGTAGCTTCAGAACCACTAGCCAAGTTGCACTGTTTGCACCAACGGTAAAAACTATGAACAGGCCTTTTATTTTTATAAGTGATTTTTTTCTGAATAGAAGCCTCCAAGAAGGTGATACAGATCATTAACCATTTAGTCTGTCAGATCAATTAAGTTATCAAGTATGATCAAGTGATAGCCAGGAACACACTGTCAGTAAGTTTCATAGCCTGGGGAATGTAGTTCGTTCTCTGTAGTTTGTTGCTGTTTACTACAGGGTGATTTGCTCAACCATTTGTTATGATTGAGAATGAGGCCCTGATGACAACCATATTTTGGCAATTTATGAACCTAACCTGACCTATTTTCTGAAAATCTTTAACATGGTGTAAAAATTAGTGTTCTTTTATCTGAAGGAGTAATTCATTCGGTTTTCCATTTAACACCTTTATGGTCTTAGATAACTTTTCTTTACCCAGGGATTCTCGTAGAGCCAGCAGTGACTTGCCAAGACCCAACCTGATCCAGAAAACAAACATTCCTTAGCTATACAGTTCACTTGAGTACATTATTTACCATCCACCTGGATTAATTCTGACATACCAATTTACTGGTGTCTCCTGGGAAAGGAAATGGGGCAGTCTGTGTGTTAAAGCCTTACCTGCATACGTAAACATTCAAATGAACTCTGAACTGTTCTGTAGCCTGAGCACAATGTTAATTTAAGACAGCCAACAGCATTTAGATGTGGTGAGCTTTCACTTCTCTCTCTACAAGGACTGCAGCAAAAACTCACATTTCCCTGGTAAGGTGCTGAATACACAGTGCCATAGCAACAGCAACGCTCAGAACGAGGGAGCTCTCACTGTACCAACCTCAGAAGAGTTCTTAAGTCTAGACAGCAAAATTGCTTCCTTATGAATCCAGATTAAAATCAGAAATTCAGATCTCTCACTTGGGTTTATAATACACGCTATCACAAGTCACCTCCTAAAGTCTCGTACAGGGGCCTTGTACTGATCAACCCTGCAAGAACCAAGCACAAGATGCAGCCCTGTTAAATGTCTTCAAGATGAGGCTGGCAAATACAGAGGAGGATGCTTGGAATGGTGGGGGATTAATTCATCTGACTTCTATTAAATTTCCCATAATCTCAGTTGTGTGTTATTTCTGATGCAATTAGTTTTACCGTAACTGCCACATTTGTGGGTTAAGGAGTGACATCTATCAGAGATGGCAGAGCCCTAGACAACTGGACAATCTATTTTCCTGCCAATGCAGGATTGTCCCCTATGCTACCTAGTCTAATATTTTAGAAGTTCAGTTGTTAAAGTCTAGAGTCTTGTGGCTTCCACCCTCTCCCTTGGGGAGATGAGTCTACAGCCTAATACCTCTCTCGCTGCCAGGAAGGATTTCCCTAATAGTCTGCCTAGAGGAACCCCCTCTCTATTCCACCCTTTTGATCCTAGTGACACCACCCTGGGCAGATTTGGGAGGAGGCAGGCACAGAAAAAAAAACAGCGCAAAGCTGTGCAGAGATCCCAGCAGCAACACATCCACCCTCCCCCCCCCCACCCAATCATCAGTACAGACTTTTCCCCACCCCAAAGGCAACACATCCACCCCCACACCACACCCATTGCCGGGGCACCCCCTGCTGGGCAGTGGGAGACGCCAGCTAGGATCCTGCCCCCGGGAGATGCACAGAGGAGGCAGAGAGTCCAGGGGATGCAAGAGGAAGCTGCACCTCAATCCTCTTGGCTGGGGCCGAGGGATTGCTAAAGCCCTCCCCTGGCTCTGGGCACCTGCCCGCGGGGGAGAGGCGGGCAGATGGAGAGGGAAGCGGGGGGGGGAAAGGGTGCCCGCTCGGGGTGGGGTGTTTCCCAGGGTCTCGCCGCAGCGCCGGCGGCAGCATCGCACCATGACTCACTGCAGCGACAACAAACGGCTGCGCGGGCCGGGCGAGCACCGCGCAGAGCCGAGCCGCAGCAGCCGGGCCAGCCCGGACAAAGGGGCCCGCGGCCCGGCCCCCATCGCCCCAGCCGGCCCCCCGCCTCTCGGGCAGCTGGCGCCCCGTCCTCCGCGAGCGATGCACAGCCCGCCCCCGAGCCTGCATGAGCAGCCCCACGGTGCGCTGGCCCCCAACCCGCAACGCACAGCCCGTGTGCACTAACCCCGCACCCAGCCCGGGCCCATCGACCCCAGCCCCCTGAAAAGCCACCCTCCGTGTCCTAGCGCCCCATTAGCACCCACCCCACCCATCAAAACCCTCGCCCTTCCCCATGTGCCCCTTACTCCCCCATCCATCCCCCCACGTGCCCTGCCATGTGCCTAGCCCCCCCATCCACCCCCATCCTCTGTAGCCCCCCCATGTGCCTATCCCCCCAATCCATGCCATGTGCCGTAGCCCGCCCCATCCATCCATCCCCCTCATGTGCCGTAGCCCCCCCTCCCCATGTGCCTAGCCCCCCAATCCATGCCATGTGCCGTAGCCCGCCCCATCCATCCATCCCCATCCCCCCCATGTGCCTAGCCCCTCTAATACCCCCCTATGGGCTTAGCCCCCCCCAATCCATGCCATGTGCCGTAGCCCGCCCCATCCATCCATCCCCCCCATGTGCCGTAGCCCCCCAATCCATGCCATGTGCCGTAGCCCGCCCCATCCATCCATCCCCCTCATGTGCCGTAGCCCCCCCTCCCCATGTGCCTAGCCCCCCAATCCATGCCATGTGCCGTAGCCCGCCCCATCCATCCCCCCCATGTGCCTAGCCCCCCCATACCCCCCTATGGGCTTAGCCCCCCCCCAATCCATGCCATGTGCCGTAGCCCGCCCCATCCATCCATCTCCATCCCCCCCATGTGCCTAGCCCCCCCAATACCCCCTATGGGCTTAGCCCCCCCAATCCATGCCATGTGCCGTAGCCCACCCCATCCATCCATCCATCCATCCCCATCCTCCCATGTGCCGTAGCCCGCCCCATCCCCATGAGCCCTGCCCCCGCGGCACTCACAATGAGAAGGCTGGAGATGGCTGCGGCTCTCCGGCCGGCCTGGGGGAAGGCGGCGGCGGCGGCGCGGCGGGCCGCAGAACCCCCCATGGCTGGCGGCGGCGGCGCGGCGGGGTGCGGGGATGTCACAGCGCCATGGAGCCGGGGCCGGCCGGCAGCGGGAGCAGAGAGGGGCGCGCCTCGCCCGGCGCCGCAGCGTGCACGGCGGAGGAGCAGCCCATCTAGGCGCGGCGTCCTGGGCTGGCCTGGGGCGCTCAGCGCGCGGCGGGGACCCCCGGCTGCGCGGCGCTCCGGCCCTCCGGCCCCAGCCGCGCGGGCTGCAGGCAGCGCGGGAGCAGGGCGAGGAGCCCGCTTCCCATCGCTACCGCGGGGCTGTGCCAGCCTCACCGGCCGGCTTCAAACTAGCAGCGCGCGGCAGGGCGGAGCGAGGAGGAGCCGCGCGAGGGCGAGGCGGGGCACACACACACGTGAGGCGGAAAGGGGCGGGGCCTCCCTTTGTTGCGTCACTCGGGGAGGGCACCCCGCGCCCCCCCCCAGCGTTCTGTCTTGGGGGTGGCACTTCGACCCTCCCCCGCCCAGGGAGCCAAGCCTACTGCAGTCAATGGGAATCTGGAGAGTCCACTTCCCTGGAGCAGGGATCCCACAGGGGCAGTGGGCTGCAAACAAGATCTTTTGAGCTGGAAGAGCAGACACTCGCTGTGCCACACCTAATACTGGAGCCAAGAGTGGGGAGCAGCTGGGGAGAGCGAGCAAGATGGGGGCCTGGGCAGAGAGGGCCCAGTGGAGGGAGTCATCTCCAGACACGAGGGCCTTGAAGGCCAAACTGGAGAGGGGGCAGAGGGAAATGTGAACTGAAGAGAGGGGCTGATGTTGGGGAGTCGGGTCCTGCCACGAGAGCCTGAGGGCTTGCGGCCATCCCAACAGCAGGGGTCCTGCCCGTGGTACCACCACAGCGCTGCCACGTCCTGGGAGGGAAGCCTGGGACATGTGAGGAATAGACTTTTCTTGAGTTCAGGGGCTGGTGCAGAAAGAGTACCCCGGAGTAGGGACACCCCTAGCCTTTCTCTCCTAAGTGACCACAACAAGACTAGGGGTTAAGCCTCCCAGGAATGCTAGGCCCTTTCTTGAGTTCAGGGGCTGGTGTAGAAAGAGTACCCCGGAGTAGGGACACCCCTAGCCTTTCTCTCCTAAGTGACCACAACAAGACTAGGGGTTAAGCCTCCCAGGAATGCTAGGCCCAGCCTTATCAGAGTTCTGAGGACTCTGCCACACAGGAGAGTGGAAGAGAAGTCCTCAAGGTCAGGCAGGCATTCAGGTAAAGGGAGTTAGAGTGAGGACTCAGAGCCTTTTGCTCTCCGATTGCTCCGGCATAGTACAGAAGCCAGGAAAGTTCTCTACAATAGCGGGATCATGCTATTCTGATGCAGAGGAAAGATAAGAAGAGCCACAGGAGGCCAATGTAGCTACACAAGGAACTTTTAGCTATCTATAAACCAAGAGGGATACATACAGGAAATGGAAGGAGGGGCATGTTACCAAGGAAGTATACGTGGGAATAGCACAAGTGTGTAGGGAAAAAAATAAGGAAAGCCAAGGTAAAGAATGAGTTACAGTTAGCAAGGAATGTTAGAGACAAGAAGAAGGGGTGCTTCAACTATGTCAGACAAAAAAGAAAGATCAGGGATTGTGTGGGTCCACTGCTCTTTAGAGAAGGTGAGCTGGTAACAGAGGATGATAAGAAGGTGGAGCTGCTCAGTGCCTACTTTGCTTGTTTTCTCACAAAAAATATATGAGCAGATGACTAGCAAAGTTATCATAGACAACGAAGAGGAAGGGATGCAGATCAGGATAAGTAAAGAACACATCAGAGATCTTCTGACCAATTTGAATGAATTCAAGGCAGCAGGGCCAGATGCTATTCACCCCAGGGTACTGAAGGAAGTAGGTGAAGAAATCTTGGAGCCACTGGCAATAATATTTGTAAACTCATGGATGACATGGAGAGGTCCCAGAAGACTGGAGAAGGGTGAATGTAGTGCCCATCTTTAAAAAGGGGTAAAAGGAGGAGTTGAGGAATTATAGACCAGGCAGCCTGACTGATACCTGGGAAAGCTACTAGAGCATTCAATTTGCAGATACCTGGAGGATGAAGAGGTAATCACTAGCAGTCAGCATAGATTACTAAGAATAAATCATACCAAACCAGCTTAATTTCCTTCTTTGATAACGTAACTGGATTTATGGATGGGGGACGTGGTAGACATAATATACCTAGACTTCAGCAAGGTTTTTGACACCGTGGCACATGACATTTGGTAAGTAAGCTGGAGACATGTGGGCTCAGTATTTCACAGAGCAGGTGTTCTTGCAATCTGAATTTACTGGCCTTTTCCCACAATGGAAAGCTGTTTGTCTGCATAGGAGCTACTCCATCATCCGTACATGAAGAAACTGGCAGTTCCTGCTGTTTTCCACAATGCTCTGCTAATTTCAGACCTTAGGATCTCTTACATGGCATCCCTAACCTGGGAGATTCCCATAGTAGAAATGCACCAGGGAGGTAGCCACTTTCATGGGTACATAAGGACTGTCATGAGAAAGGAAGGGCTGACATGTAGCCTTGGAAGAGCCCCTGCTGCTGCTCTATGCTGTCACAAAGATGAAACAGCAGTCTCCACCCCAGCAGCTGTTGCACATGTTGCCAAAGGGGTGGAGCGGTGGTCTTGGTGGAACATGAAAGGCAAATCCCCACTGCTGGCTATGTGGCCGCTGGCTCTGACCCAATATCTGAGATAGCCCTTCCTTATGTGACTTGTCAGTTCCCCAGTCCCTCAGCTTCCCAGCAGAGGAGCCCACAGGGTCCCAGGAGCCACTCTTTGTCCAGGCTCAGGCCTGCAATGCTGGAGTTTCCCACTGAGGGCTAGTCCAGGGCTCAGCGGCCTGCTGGGCCCTTTAGAGGCTGGTGCTTCCGGTCTGATTGCTGGTTCCCCTGGTTGGGCTCTCCCTTGAGTCAAGTGGCCTCCTTAGTCTCAGGCAGTTGCTTGTGTGAGGCAGTCAGCATCATCTCTGCTGCTAAATAATTCTCCGTCAGCTGGACTGCATCGGCGAGGAACTCTGGCCAGTATTTGAGCACCCAGTCCCTACCCCAACCAGAAGTATGTGCACAAGGTGCTCCACCACGATGAGCTCAGTCCTCATAACTCCAGTCTGAGTCTCCAGCTTTAATCACTTCCAGCACAGGTCTCTTAATTTCTGGGTGACCACGTGGGGCCAGGGCCCTGGGGGTATTTCTCCCCATAGAACCTTGGTCAGAAGGGCTCCACCATGATGCTGAGGTAGTCAAGTATGACTGCTTTCACCTGCGCATAGTCTTGGGCAAACACTGCATCCATCCCCCAGTATAAGGTCTGCACTGGCCCCTTCAAGTGTCATACCAACATGGTGGCCCACTGGTCGGGTGACCACGAGGCTACCATTGCCACTTGCTCAACCATAAAGAAAGCCTCTGGGTTGTCCTCAGGACCCACTTTAGTAACTTTCACTGGCACTGATGGGGTGCCCGGGCCTACAGCCCCTGGAGGGGAAGTCCCAGGGAGCATCAGGATTAGGCCTTCTCTTCCCTCATGGAGGGACCTTCAGGCAGTTCCTTCCTCAGCCCTTTCCTCAGGAACTGAGGGTTGAAGGTTTGTTCTGTCCCCTGGTCTGCCCACATGTGAGCTGTTCTGCTCCCTTTTAACTCCTCCAGCCTGTGCATGTCTTGCAGGTGTGGCAGGGTGGGGCTGGCTGAGCTGAGAGCATCTGTTTAGCCCTGTGTTGTCCGGTGTAAGATCTGCATATCCCATCACAAGTGGATATATTTCAACATATCAGTAGCTGGATGTTTCTGATCTACTCAGTCAGCTGTGGTTTGGTAAATTAAATCATCTCTCTAATTTTTAGGCTTTGTAGTCAACATTCTCCCAATGAGATGAATGAGTTCACACCTCTTCTGGGACGACCAGATTTTCAGAGATGCTGAGCACCCATAGCTGCCATTCCGCTTAGATTCTGCACAGAGCTGTGGTAGTTCCTATGGGAGATTCACATGGGAACCTTAAATAACCTCAGGAATTAGCAGATTTCAGTGGTAACTGCTCACAGTTCTCTCTTTGGCACTGATCTGCCAGTCACAAACGGTACCTAATGCTGCTGCTCAAAATTCATGAGAAAACAAACTAAAACCACAAATTCAGATAACCTTCTGGGCCACGTTCTTCAACGGAAGAAAGCCAGTGTTCTCCCTGGCCGCTACAGTCAGCGCACAAGGAGCCAACTGGAAAGAAGCTGAAATGAAAGAAGATTTGAAATGTCTCATTGAAACTCATAGGAAAAACCTTGATCTCATACATTGTTTAAAAACGCTACAAGATGCAAGCCCCAGACAGGTTACAAAAAGTAGGTAACACCCCACCTCATGCCATGCAGTGCAGATTTTGTAACCACCCGAGAAGCCAGGACAGGCCTCAGACACTAGAAGAAGCTTAAGTTTCTAGAGTATCTATTTACCTTAGACACTATTAATCGTTCCAGCAGCACAGCAAGTGCACGCCCCTTAGACATACCTGGAGCACCCAGCAGAAGATGAATGGTTAAGATGAATGGTGAAGAAACCTGGGTTCAAATACTGTCTTATGTCACAACCAAGATGGGTCTGATGATCTCCACTACTAAAACCCTTTGGCTCTGGACTTATTTGACTTGAATAAAGGCAAAGCTGTTTTAGAACCCGCACGCAGAAATGAAGAGAGTAGCAACAGGTGGCAATATTAGGTGCACAAGGATGAATTTGATCGAGTGCCTGTGGTGACAGTCTGCAAGAAAACGATCAGATAAAATAAGAGAAGGAACTGAGCACTCCTGTAGCTTCTGCTCCACCCCTTGGCAATAAAAAAAGAGGGATAAGTTTGAAAACAGACCTGTCAAATCCTTTTTAGTTGAGTGGCAAGCTGTACAGAGGGCTTCCATTCTCTCTCCCAGCAGCAGCACAGTAATGCATATAGTCCAAAGTGGAAGTTTACCTCTGTCTGAAAGCAATGGCTGCCTAAAAGCTGCTTTCACGGTCAATTCAGCAGAAGTAGAACTAGCCCAGCAAGAGGCGACCCATGCCCCATCCACAGTGGGTCTCAAGTTGAGTACAGGAGCTCAGTCAAGTTCTGCTATCAACTCCAGCCATGCACAAGTGGAGCTGCACAAGTGTAATTCGGGACAGAATCTGGCCTGTTGGGTTTAAAGATAGCTGACAGATAACGGACTAGATTCACCCTGCTTTAGCTGGGCTGCTACTGTCAACCAGGATGCAGGGCCAGGTAGTGACTTAGAATGGTTCCTCCCTGTCAGCCTCAGAGGGAAACCACTCCGCCTCGCTACGCCACCTAGCAGCACTTAGCCAAAAGACAGGGATAAGTGCCAGCAAAGAGACCAGGGCCCTGACCCTGTGGGGCGGGACAGGGAAATTGGCAGTCTATAGCCCAGCTCTCTGGCTGGAGCAGACAGCAAACACAGTCAGGCTCAAGCCCTCTGGGTGGGGCAGAGCAGGAGAGTCTATAACCCATCTTGCTGGCTCGGGCAGACAGCAAACACAGACAGGCCATCCAGCCTAAGGTGGGTAGGCTGCCATCTCAGGGGTGGGTTTGGCAGCAGGGCCCACCCTATTCCACTGGATCCCAGCCCAGGGTCCTATCAGTGGCAAGTGGTCCCACCACTGGGTCAGTGGGTCCGACTGAAACATGCTGACTCTGGTTTCAGCAACACAACCGGACGAATGGCTGGTTTCTGTGGGCTATTTCCTACCCCTACCTGAAAGATGGCCAAGTTATAAGCCTGTCAAAAACTGCAGTTTGCACATGCTCAGAGATGTGTTAGAGTTTGGCAGCTGAATTCTCCAAAGATTCTATCTCCCCTGGGCACGGGCTGAGCAGGACTGAGCCTGCAGTTGCTGCTCTGGGCAGCTCTGGCACTAGGCACAGGAACTGAGAGTAGAGAAATTGTCTCTCTCGTGCTCCCAATGCTCCTCCTGTTGGAGCCTAAGCCTAGTCTGACTGGAATGCAGAGGGGACAAGAACTGGACCTGGAGGAGGAGGCATGCAGCAGAGGGAATAGATTGGGACAAGGATCTGGTGGGGTGGCACCTCAGGCAGGGAAAGAAACAGGGAGAAGGAGGTGTTATCTGACCTGGTATCTGACTCTGCTGTTGCCTCAGTTTCCCCCTCTTGGGGTTCCCTACAATTATTCCTGACTCTTGTTCAAGTCAAATGACACCCCTTCTTGGGGTCTGGTTTTTTCAAACAGTTCAAATGTCACCTTAAACCAAAACAAGTATTCCTACCCGCTGTCCCCCCAGCTGTTTCAGCCTCTTGTTAGGCTAAACGGTTCTCTCCTAAAACCCAAGGCCTGCTGTTTTAGCATTTCCTCAAGCCTCTTCCTCTGAAATCTTCCACTTCTGTTCCTCACTGCAGGCAGCTCCAGCCAGGGTGGATAACTAGGCAGAGGTGGAGCAGAACCCAGGTGGTCAGCCCACCTTGTGACATGAGTAGACTGGGACTAGTGTGCAAGGAGATTGACAAAGAGCTGGGAGGGGAGATGGGGAAAAACTACACTGAGATCAGATGAGGAGTCAGGGGAGTGGAGAGACTGGGACAGGCAAGGAAACTGGGAGGAAGGGAGACTGGGGCTGACCAGGAAAAGAGACTGGGATGAGGAGCCAAGAAAGGGAGATATGGTAATGATATGGGAGATGTAATGGTTTTACAGCTTGCACCCAGTTATTATGTCCATTGAACACACTAACATAATCCTGGTCATTCCTGGTAGGGAGAGTTAAAGATATAATTGTGAGTGGCATGTTCAGAAATGTATCCAGATCCAGTATTTGCCACTGAGGGGAAGGAGAGTGGACCCGAATCAGCTCTGATAATTATGTTGTGTAATCCAGTACAGGCCACCTTAGAACACAAGGGATGTGCTCCATTGGGAGTACAAACCCCTTGCCATATGGTAACTGTGAAGGTGAAGACACAAATAGCGATGCAGTGAAGGCAGAAATGTTCAATAGCTATTTCTGTGCTGTATTTGAAAGGAAGCAGGAGGAGGGGAGGCAGCATCTGCTAAAAATCAAACGTTTTCAAATCAATAAGCCTGGATAACTTACCCCCAGGAGTCCCAAAGGAACTAGCTGAGGAGCGCGCTGAACCACTAATGTTAATTTTTAACAAATCACGGGGAAATGGGCACATGCCAAAGGACTGGAGGACTGCCAACTTAATGCCAATATTTTAAAAGGGTAAAAGGGGTGATTCAGGTAATTACAGAGTGGTTAGCCTGACATCGATCTTGGGGAAAATAATGGAACAGTTAATGCAGGACTCTATCAACAAGAAATTTGAGTCTAAAAATAAAATTAATACCATTAACATAGTTTTATGAAAGATAGGTCTTGTCAAACAAACTTGTCTATTTTTGATAAGGTTATAGATCTGGGTGGTAAGGATAACTGTGTTGATATAATATACTTGGATTTCTCAAAGGCATTTGACTTAGTGCCACATGATATTTTGATTAAAAACTTGTTTTAGATGGAATTAACAGGCACTATTAGATGGATTAAAAGTGGCTTACAGCTAGATGTCAAAATGTAGTTATTGATGGTGTGACAAAGTTCCTGCTCTACCTTGGTGAGTCTTGCGCTTATTGGTGAATTTGCTCGCCTTGGAGCTTCACGACAGCCCTCAGCTTGGCCGTTTTTCTGAATCCACAGTCCAGGTCGACTCCTCCTGTGTCTGGCTAGGAGTTGGGAGGATTTGGGGGGGAACCCGGGCCCGCCCTCTACTCCGGGTTCCAGCCCAGGGCCCTGTGGAATGCAGCTGTCTAGAGTGCCTCCTGGAACAGCTGTGCGACAGCTACAACTCCCTGGGCTACTTCCCCATGGCCTCCTCCCAACACCTTCTTTATCCTCACCATAGGACCTTCCTCCTGGTGTCTGATAATGCTTGTACACCTCAGTCCTCCAAAAGTCCATGTTCTCACTCTCAGCTCCTAGTGCCTCTTGCTCCCAGCTCCTCACACGCAAACCACAAACTGAAGTGAGCTCCTTTTAAAAACCCAGTGCCCTGATTAGCCTGCCTTAATTGATTCTAGCAGCTTCTTGATTGGCTACAGGTGTTCTAATCAGCCTGTCTGTCTTAATTGTCTCCAGAAGGTTCCTGATTGTTCTGGATTTTTTCTTACTTTTGATCCTGCCTTAGTTCCCCCCCCGACCGGGCCAGGCGCTTTTTTGTTTTGGTTTGGTTTTTTGCCGTTTTTTTTTGCTGCCGTTTGAGTGCTGGTCGGCTGCCAGCTTGCCGCCAGCACCCCCCCCATGCCTGCTCTCGGGCGCAGCTATTTGCCTTAGCTGAAACCCCCGGAGGAGGGGGGGAAGATTGCCGACCCGCTACCCGGAGGGGGGAGTGGAAGCCCCCAGACCCAGCCATTTTGCTGTCAGCTCTTCTTATCTCTGCAACATTCTCGGCCTGCCGGAAGCCTTGGTACACAGCCAACACAGCTGGAGAAGAAGATTTTTTTCAGAGGAAATCACCCAGGGAAGCTACAAATCATCGTGGAGGGGGCCGTAAGACTGAGTAATTTTTTGAATTATACTCTCGTGGGGGGGAGTTTGACTGTGGTTTAATTGCGTTTGTGGCGGCACAGGTGGTGTGGCACGGAGCTGCCCCCCAATCCATCGGTGCCCCCCCCAACACTACTACAACTGTCACGGCCCCCCCGCCGTTCGTCCCTGCTGGCAACCTGCCATCTGCCTTCGGATCCAGCTGTTTGCTTTGAACTTTGCCTTTCGGACCGGACATAACAGCCGACCAAACGACACTCTTTGGACAAACGTGCGTGGGTCCACACCCCACCCCCCGACTGTTTATCCCACAGCTTGCCCCTATCACCGGACCCCGTTTTTTGTTTTTCCCCCCTTCCAGTCCAACCCATTTGGCATCCTCCCCCCGCCTGCAGCCCAGCAGGGAGGAGCGGTTAATCTGCTTCCCCCTCCCCCCTCCTCCTTCCGGTGTCTCCCCATCTCTCCCTGCTCACAATGGTGGGGAATGAGAGGGGCGAGGCCCCTCTAACAATATTAGCTGTCCCTCCCCCACCTCCCCCCCTGCCCAACCCCCAAGGCCCCCCCACCACCACTATTGTTAGAACACTTGCCACCGCCCCTGCTGGGGCACCGGCAGCAGGAGGCACCGGGGCGATTACTGCCGCTGCTGCGTCCACCGCCCCCCCTAGATTCTAGGAACCCCCCCCCAGCCGGCCGGAAAGGCCAGGGCGGGAAGAAAGGAAAGGACCCCGCTAAAACACCTAGGCCCTCCATGGCAGGGGCTGCCCCCACAGCTGTGGCCTCGTCATCGACCGTGGCGTCCCTCGCTGCGTTTCCCTCCACCAGCTCTGTGAATGTCCTTCCCCCGGCGCCCAGGACGTATGCCCGGGTGGTGGCAGGCTCCCCCCTGCCTGCCGCCTCGTCATCTCGCCCACCCACTGCCTCTGCTACCATCACCAGCGGCCGGGGCCCCTTCCTCACCTTGACCAGGAGGCACGGTGTCCGTTGCCTCCTGGTGCCCGCCTCGCCCCACGTGGAGACATACATGCAGGCGTTGGCGAAGGTGGTAGGACCCACGGCTATTGTGGCGGCCTCCAAGATGTATGGGAAGGTCGTTTTTTTCTTAGCTTCAGAGGCTGCTGCCCAGGAGGCGGTGGAGAGGGGCCTGGCGGTGGGGGGGGGGGTGTTTGTCCCCCTAGAGCCTCTAGAAGACCTGGGCGTTCGCCTCGTCCTACCTCCGTTCCTCCCTTTTTACCCAATGCTGCCCTGTTACCCGCTCTCTCCACCCTGGGGAAACTTGTCTCTGTCATCAGCCCTCTCCCGTTGGGCTGCAAGGACCCCACCCTCCGTCACGTCCTTTCGTTCCGCCGGCAAGTGCAGCTTCTACCGCCAGCGGGGGTGCGTGACGGGGAGACACTCGAGGGGTCCTTCCTAGTCCCCTACCAGGGAGCCCACTATCGGGTCTTTTACTCCACTGGAGAGGCCCGGTGCTACCTCTGCCGCTCAGCGGGGCATGTCCGCAGAGACCGCCCTTTGGCCCAGGGGGGAGGGGCACCCGAGACCCCCGAGACCCGGCAGGACATTGGCCCCGTCGTTGCCGACGCCCCTGGCCGCCCGGCACCTGAAACCAACCCTCCTCCTACTCGACCCATCGCTGCTCCCGTCCGGGCCCAAGAGACACCTTCCCTACAACGCCCGGGCGAGCATGGGAGTCCCACCCTTGCTATTACCAATCCGGCAGAGCCTATGGAGGACGGTGTGGCAAAGATATTACCGGGTATAGGAGAGGGCCCGCCCCAAGGAGAACCCCTCGCCCCTCATGCTGCCTCACCGCTACCCCCCCGAACCCCTGAACCATCGCCTCCGGCCCCCGACACGACCCCTGCTAACCAACCCCCAGACGACATTATGGAGGGCAGGACCCTAGTCCAGGGGAAGTGAGGCAAGCGGAAGGCTCGAGCTCCGCTGCATCTATCCGATGCGGAAGCCTCCCAGAAGACCAGGAAGGGAGGCACTGATATTGAGCCTTCCGCTACGGCCACGAGTGAGATCTATCCGCTGGTGTCGGGAGGGGAAGACAGACTGGCATTGGAGGGCAGAATCCCCCCTCCACGGGAGACCCTCCCCTCCGAGACCCCTGAGGACGCCCCTTCTGCCCGGATACCACCCGAACCCCCCGCGAACCCTGAAGCGACCGTTGAGGCGGGCCCTAGAGGAGAGGCCCCCGGGGTAGCAGGAGTTGGCCTCTCCTCCGTGTATGCGGAGATTGAGGCCCTAGATTTGACCCCGGTCACCCAGGGAGAGGATGATCTACTGCCGGCTGGCCTCGATCTGGGCAACCTCACCCCAGCCCCCCTTTCCCCATGCTCCCTCCCCCTAATTGCCTTCCCGGGCGAGCACCCTGCAGAAGGTGGTCCACCACCTGATGCCATGGCCTCCAAGACCACCACGGAGCCAGCGCCTAGCATTACTGGGAGCCCCCTCCCTTACCTCTTAACCCTCGACTCTGCTCAGGAGGCACCTTCCTTTAGCTGCTCGCCTCCTGAAGCCCAGAGCCTTACCTCTGCCCCTGCCCCCACCCCTGTCTCTGCCCAATTTACCTCCTGCAATGCTATTGTCGCCCCTGGGGTTATTTTTTTCCCGCCTTTTGCAGATTCCCCCCAGGGAGCAGTCTTTGCACTTTCTAGTCGCGACCCATTAGGAGTTGCAATTTTTCCCCCGCCAGCCCCTTCCACCCCAAGGGGTGAAATGGATTTAATAACCCCAGCCTGTCAGACGCCCCGTCGGTGGTCTGCACCCTGCCTACCCGCCTTAGCGGACCACGAGGCTGTATTAAGAGGCCCACCAGGGAATACCCCGGAAATCGTAACCCCACCCCCCCATGAGCTGCGGCATGCACTACGGAAGTTCTTAGAACACACCCGTGGCGCCCACAATAGGGTACAGCTGGCTCTTCAGCTATGCGGGGACTTTGATCAAATTCTTCAGGCCACAAGGGCCCTTATAAAGGAGGGCAGAGGGCAAGGAAAGCGCGGTGCTGCGGCCTACGAGCAGGCCCGCAGCTTCCGAAAAGATCTACTCATCCACGGGATGGGTCACGGGTTGCTGCACAACCCGCCGGGGGCCACAAACACCCCCACCAATGAGAAACCCCCCACCCCCCCCCAGCCCTCCGCATGACGCCTCTTATTATTGCAACCTTGAACACCAGGGGCTGTAGGATGGCTCTCCGCAGGTCCCAGGTACTCTCTTACCTTCGGGAAGGGGGGTACTCTGTAGCTTTCCTGCAGGAGACCCATACGGACCCGACCGTCGAGGACAGGTGGCGGCTGGAGTGGGGGGACGGGGTATACTTTAGCCGCTTCACGACTTGGCAAGCTGGAGTGGCGACCCTGTTCTCCCCCAGCCTACGGCCCGAGGTGCTAGGGGTCACTGAGGCCGTGCCGGGCCACCTGCTGCACCTTCAAGTCCGTATGGAGGGGCTCGTGGTCAACTTTGTTAACAACTATGCCCCACAAACGAGCCCAAAGCGGCCACAATTCTATCAGCGGGTGTCCGACTTTCTCGGCACCCTAGATTCGCATGAGTGCCTGGTCCTGGGAGGGGACTTTAACACCACCCTCGAGGAACAGGACCGCTCAGGGGCCGAGCCGAGCCCAGCCGCCGCGAACATTATCCGAGGAATAGTCGAGCATCACTCCCTAGTGGACGTCTGGCGTGACCATCACCCAGATGACACTTCCACGTTCACTTTTGTCCGGGTGGAGGCCCATCGGTCACACCACTCTCGGTTGGACCGTATTTACTTATCCCGTTTCCATCTTTCACAGGCCCACTCCTCCACCATTCGGCCGGCCCCATTCTCCGACCATCATTTAGCCACCATAACGGTCTGCCTCCGTGCAGAGAGACCAGGGCCGGCCTATTGGCACTTTAACAACAGCCTGTTGGAGGACGAGAGCTTCGTGACGTCCTTCTGGGAGTTTTGGCTGGCCTGGCGAGAGCAGTGGCGTGCCTTTCCCTCGGCGCGGTGATGGTGGGACCTGGGGAAGGTGCACGCCAGGCTTTTCTGCCGCGACTACACCCGGGGTACCAGCCGACGGAGAAATGCTGCGATAGAGCAGTTGGAACGGGAGGTCTTAGAGCTGGAGAGGCATCTGGCCGCCAGCCCCGAGGACCCTCTCCTCTGCGGAGCATGCCGGGAGAAGCGGGAGGAGCTCCGGGCCCTCGAGGACCATCGGGTCCGGGGCTCCTTTGTTCGATCCCGCATCCGCCTCCTTCGGGAGATGGATCACGGCTCCCGCTTCTTCTATACCCTGGAGAAAATAAGGGGGGCCAAGAAACACGTCACCTACCTCCTGGCAGAAGATGGCACCCCCCCTCACAGAACCGGTGGAGATGTGCGGGAGGGCCCGAGCCTTCTACACAAGTCTTTTCTCCCCAGATCGGACCGACCCTGGCGCTTGCAGAGTGCTCTGGGAGGAGCTCCCTACGGTCAGCGCGAGCGACCGAGACCGGCTAGAGTTGCCTCTCACTCTGGCTGAGTTCTCGGAAGGCCTCCGTCATATGCCCACTAATAAGTCTCCAGGCATGGACGGGCTGACCGTGGAGTTCTACCACGTGTTTTGGGACGTCCTCGGCCCAGACCTAGTCACTGTCTGGGCCGAGTCTCTGCAGAGCGGGGTCCTCCCTCTTTCGTGCAGGCGAGCGGTGCTCGCCTTACTGCCGAAGAAGGGGGACCTCCGCGATTTACGAAATTGGCGTCCCGTCTCGCTCCTCAGCACGGACTACAAAATCGTAGCGAAAGCAATCTCGCTGCGGCTAGGGTCTGTGCTGGCGGACGTGATCCGCCCAGACCAGACCTACACCATCCCAGACCACAGTATCTTTGATAACCTATTTCTGGTTCGGGACCTTTTGGAACTCGGGTGTAGAGATGGTCTGTCGTTCGCCCTCCTGTCCCTAGATCAGGAGAAGGCATTCGATAGGGTGGACCACGGGTACCTCCTGAACACTATGCAAGCGTTTGGCTTCGGACCCCAGTTTGTGGGTTTTCTCCGGGTGCTGTACGCCTCCGCAGAGTGTCTGGTTAAGCTCAACTGGACCCTGACCGAACCGGTCAGCTTCGGGCAAGGAGTACGGCAGGGGTGCCCCCTCTCGGGCCAGCTGTATGCTCTGGCGATCGAGCTGTTCCTCTGCCTCCTCCGTAGGAGGTTGACAGGGTTGGTGCTGCGGGAGCCGGAGCTGCGACTGGTCCTGTCGGTGTACACCGATGACGTGCTCCTCGTGGTCCAGGACTTGGGCGACTTCGCGCGGGTGGAGGCTTGCCAGGCCATCTATTCAGCAGCCTCCTCTGCCTGGGTCAACTGGGTCAAGAGCTCTGGCTTTGCAGTAGGAGACTGGCGGCAGGCGAGCTCCCTCCCACCCGCGCTTCAGACCATCCGGTGGAGCGCGGGTCCGCTGCTCTACCTCGGCATTTACCTTTCTGCCATGCATCCCTCTCCGCCGGAGAACTGGGAAAATTTAGAGGGCAGGGTGATAGAGCGGCTCCGGAAATGGACGGGACTGCTCCGATGTCTCTCCCTCCGTGGGAGAGCGCTGGTGCTTAATCAACTAGTCCTGTCCAAGCTCTGGTACCGGCTGAACACCCTGGTCCTGGCCCCAGGTTTCCTGACCAACCTCTGCACATCGATTCTGGGGTTCTTTTGGTCAGGAATGCACTGGGCCCCTGTAAGGGTTCTTCATCTACCCCTGAAGGAAGGAGGACAGGGCCTGAAGTGTCTGCACACTCAGGTCTGCGTCTTCCGCCTCCAGGCCCTACAGAGGCTCCTTTATAGTGCAGGCAGTTCGGCATGGAGCATACTGGCGTGCGCCATCCTGCGCCGCATCCGAGGGCTCCGATATGACCGGCAGCTCTTTTCTCTCTGTCCGGGAGGTCTTCCGCGAGACATCTCCGGGCTGCTGGTCTTCTACCAGGACCTCCTCCGGACTTGGAAATGGTTTTTAATGACCAGTCCATGGCAGTCACCAAGGGGGCAGATCTCCTCGCGGAGCCCTTGCTACACAACCCCCAGCTTGTGTGCAGGTGGCGGAGTCCTGCTCGGTGCGCCAGAGCTTGATCCTGGCAGAAGTCATGAGAGTCGGAGACCTCCTGGACTACGACTGGGGAGACTGGGTGGATCCCCTGACGCTCGCTCGGCGCATGGGGCTCTCCAGACCTCATACCCCCGGGGCGTACTTCGGGTCGTGAAGGCTGCTTTGCCACCCACTGCTAGAGCTTACCTCGATCGGGTCCTGCTCCAGGGCACGCCCCGCCCACCCTCTACCCCAGGCCCGCCGGACCTTTTAATTGGACCCCTGCCCCGTAGACCCAATCGACCCCCTCACCCCTTTACAGCGAGCCGGCTGCATGAACTGCAGCTGGTATGCTTCCAAACCGCGCCAAGGAAACATCTATACACGCTCGTGCTCTACACCCTTCACGCCCTCACCCTAGTGTCCCGCCCCGACACAAAGTGGCGAGACCTTCTGCCACCTTTGGAGGGTGAGCAGCCCCGGTGGGCCAGCCTATATTCCACCTTGATTTCGAGGCCCGTTGGGGACATCAGTTGACGGCTCCTTCATGGAGCTGTGAGCACAGGCACATACTTGGCGCAGTTCAACCCCATCCCAGATACCTGTCCCTTTTGCAGTGTGAGGGAAACCCTGGCGCACGTATATTTGGAGTGCGCCAGGCTGCAGCCCCTGTTCCGGCTCCTCACAAATCTTTTATTACGTTTTTGGTTGCATTTTTCCCCTCACCTTTTTATTTATGCACTCCCCATCCGTGGCCTCACAAAGTCGCGGGATCTCCTAGTTAACCTCCTCCTGGCCCTGGCTAAAACGGCCATCTATAAAACCAGAGAGAGGAGGTTGGCTGATGGAGTTTCCTGTGACTGTGGGGCCGTTTTCCGATCCTCGGTCCGTTCACGTATCCGGGCGGAGTTCCTCTGGGCGGCGTCCACCGACTCCCTTGATGCTTTTGAGGAGCAGTGGGCACTGTCCGAGGCTCTCTGCTCCGTGTCCCCGTCTGGCTCCCTTTGTTTTGACCCTTTGATTGGGGGAGAGAGTAAGGGACCCCAGCCCCAGCCATTGCTGCTGCGGACACCACCACCTTAGAGGGGTCCTTTCACATGTGGGTGCACGTGCCTCCCCCGGGTTGTCCACCCCACAGCCTGCTCCTTTTGTTGGGTGCTTTCAGAGGAGGGAATTGTTGGTGACGCTCGGGCATGGCGCCAGGTAACTCGAGGGGGTTGCAGACCTTGAGAGTCAATGAAGCCCCCTCACTCTGGACCACCAGGTAACTTGGAAGGGTGGAAGACCACGAGAGTCGAGGAAGCCCCCCACTCTGGGCCCAGGCAAGCTTGAACACTTCCCTCCCCTGAAGCTAATGAGAAAACAATTGTGATTGGTTGCTGTGTTACACATTGCATATGCTTTGTTTTGTTTTGTAAGTGTGTTATGCAAATAAAAAAAAAATTACTCTCCTATAGCCATCTGGCCCGACCCTGTCACAATGGGGAGATATCAATGGCCATTTCTAGTGAGGTCTCTCCTTGGTCCAATGCTGTTTAATACTTTTAATCAGGGTTCTAGAGGATACGAAATCTTTACTGGTAAAGTTTGCAGAAGACTAAGATTGGAGGAGGACAGTTACTGTTATGGAGTGATCTGAATCACCTGGATTAATGGGCATGACC
This sequence comes from Chelonia mydas, assembly GCF_015237465.2. Taxonomy (NCBI): domain Eukaryota; kingdom Metazoa; phylum Chordata; order Testudines; family Cheloniidae; genus Chelonia; species Chelonia mydas. Next base: position 15,044,355 of record NC_057851.1, read on the forward strand.
CAACAAAATGCATTTTAACACAGCCAAATGCGTCTGGGAACCAAGAACACAGGTTATATCTAGAGAATGGGAAATTCTGTCTTGGAAAAGCAGCGATTCAGGAGTTACACTAGATAACCATCTCAACCAGAGGTCTCAGTGCAATGCAAGTTGTCTGTCCAGCCCAGCAGAGCAATGCTGGGTCAAAAAGGGCTAATGTGATCCTTGGATGTACAAAAAGGGGAATATCAATTAGAAATGGGGAAATGACCATGCCTCTGTACACAGCATAGGTAAGACCACTATTAGAGCAGTGCATCCAGTGCTGGTGTCCACACTTTAAGAAGGTAGTAGAATTACTGAAGAGAGTTAAAAGGAGGTCCACAAAAGTGGTTCAGGGGCTGGAAAACAAATCTTACGATGTGAGGCTTCAGGAACTCAATTTATTCAGGTTTCAGAGTAGTAGCCGTGTTAGTCTGTATCTGCAAAAAGAAAAGGAGTATTTGTGGCATCTTAGAGACTAACCAATTTATTTGAGCAATTTATTGTTATTAAATTTATTAATTTTGTTAGTCTCTAAGGTGCCACAAGTACTCCTTTTCAATTTATTCAGTTCCTCAAAGAGATGGCTGAACGGTAACTCGATCGCTACATGTAGGTTCTGACACATGGAAAAAAAGATCTGATAGTGGGGGGACTTTCAACCTTGCTAACAAAGGCATAACAAGATCCAGGGGCTGGAAATTGAAGTTAGATAAAGTCAGCATTGAAATAAGATGCAGTTTCCTAGCAGGAAGAGTGATTAAACATTGAAATAGCTTACCAGGGAGGTGATGGACTCGCCATTGCTTGGAGTCCTAAAAAGGAGATTAGATAGCTAAAAGACATGCTTTAATCCAGCTTCTGGGAACAATTCTATGGCCTGTCTATACTAGAGATCAGACTAGATGATCATAGTGATGCGTTCTGGCTTTAGTCTGTGAAAAACAAATCCCCATTATTAATGTAGTCAGCCCAGCTCTTTGTTAAGCACATCCCCTCTACGACTCTTTCTTAGACTATAGATTCTCTGTGGGGATGGGCTGTGTCTCCCTAGGTGTGTGCACAGCACCCACATATTAGATTAAGTATGATTTAGAGCTGATTGGGAATTTTCCAATGAAGCAAGTTTTAGTCGGAAAATGCCAAATTATCAAAATGGAAATGTTTGATGGAAGCGTCTCGGTTTCGACAAACTGTCAGACACCAGGAGAGCTCAGACTCAGTGGCTCTGGGGCAGCCTGACCATACGGTCTGCCACAGAATTGAGAACCCCAATGCTTGCAGGGTCTGTGTCTCTAGGACAGCCCCACTATGTGTGGACTGCCTCAGAGATGGGGACATGCCTGAGCCTACCAGGTCGCTGGCTCTGGGACAGCCCTACCATCCCTCCCAGTTCTGCAGCAAGGAGCTTGAAAGCCATGGCTCTAGCCTGAGCTCAGCAGCTCAAGCTGGGGCCCTGAGGGTTTCCAGGCTCCCTGCAGTGGAGCTGGGATCCCTAGCTTGCAAGCTGCAAGGTTCCCAGCTCAGCCATGGCTCCCAGTGCTTCCAGGCTCCCGGCTCTCCTTCAGTCTGGCTGACAAGGAGTGCGGAGCCAGATATTAGCCTGGCGCTTTGGAGTTTGCGCTCCCAGAGTCAATTTGGTTTTAGAAATTGTCTAAACAAAGTGTTTTGATTCATTTGAAAGATTTTTTTCCCCCACATTTTCCTTCTGTGGGAAATTTCAAAAAATGATCATTTTGGTTCCAAAACACAACTCAATTCTTTTTCTGAATTTTTGGAACAAAAATTCTGATATTCAACCAGCTCTAGTCAGAGCCTGTGGACACTACTATCACGTTAATATTACATAATCAGGTTGAGGTTCCGTGGGCATGTGAGGGCAGTACTTGACCCACTCTTTACCTCCTTATTCTCTTGGCCCAACTGCAGTAAAAGTCCTAGCAGACCATTACATTGCATCACAATGCTAATCTCAGCCATAAGAACGGCATTACTCAAACTGTCAAGGTGTTTATTGACGGGATGGATTGATTAATGACATGGTGCAAGGCACATGTTATTTGTGCCTCCCGTCCATCCATGTCACAGTGCAGCAGCAGAATGTTTATGACCTATCTATGGGATAACATGCTGATCTCAGCAGAGGATACAATTGCTACCTCCCCTCTCTGGCACTAAATGGCACAACACTGTGCCCTCTCTCACACAAACTCCTCCCCATGGGTGAGATTTAGCAATCCAGGCATGAAGTTCTTGGTCCAGCACACCCACGACTAGTTGGTTCATCTGCTGTTCTTGGAATGCTGTGCCAAAAATGAAAAAACTGGGGTTAGATTCATAATAGTAATAAAGATTAACAGAATCCAAGCAAGATGCCCCCAGTTGCTGTTACGGAGAAGAAAAATACAACCTTACCTACAGCTTGTATCTGTGAGATTGACAGTGATCAGGCAGGACATGGAGTGTGGAAGAGTGAGAAGACATCTGTCTAGTGGCTTGGGCACTAGCCCTAATTTGGCAGACCTGGGTTCATGTCTCAGTTCTGCAAGAGACTTCTTGTATGACCTTGGGCAAGTTGTTTAGGGCCAGATTTTTTAAAAGGTATTTAGGTACCAAAAAATACAGATAGGTGCTTAGTGGGATTTTCAAAAGCACCTAAGCAGATTAGCTGCTTAAGGGCTTGACTACAAAAGGGCACTCAGGAAAATTAATCTGGATTAATTTTCAATGTGATTTAGGGTATGTCTACAGTACGAAAATCGGTCGATATTATAGAAGTTGATTTTTAGAAATCGATTTTATTCAGTCGATAGCATATGTCCACACTTAGCACATTAAGTCAGCGGCGTGCGTCCTCACTACCATGGTTAGCATCGACTTACAGAGCGGTGCACTGTGGGTAACTATCCCACAGTTCCCGCAGTCTCCGCCGCCCATTGGAATTCTGGGTTAAGCTCCCAATGCCTGATGGGGCAAAAACATTGTCGCAGGTGGTTTTGGGTACATGTCGTCAGTCGCCCCTCCTGCCGTGAAAGCAATGGCAGACAATCATTTCGTGCCTTTTTTCCGTGCAGATGCTATACCAGGGCAAGCATGCAGCCCGCTCAGCTTAGCCGCCGCTGTTGTGTCCTGGGTGCTGCTGGCAGCAGATGGTGCAGTAGGTCTGCTAGCCATCGTCATCCACCGATTCGGCTGCAAGTCTGCTCTACTGCAGCTCAGGGGATCCTTTCTGGTCCTCCTGGGTGCTGCTAACTGTCATCATCCACCGCTTCCGCTGCAACTCTGCTCTGCTGCTATTGTCTCAGTAGCGAATTTCTCCATGTTGTCTGTCATGGGCTCACGGGTACATGTGTTCTTCCTTGGGAAATGTGCGCGGTGCTAACAGTCGTCCTCCACCATTTCCGCTGCAACTCTGCTCTCCTGAATCCACCTTGCAGGTCCTCTCGTCATTCTCTACAAATATCTATTCTCGTGGCATCCGTCTTTAGCCACCGCTTCCAATGCAACTCTGCTCTCCTGCTCACGCCATACCACGGCAAGCATGGAGCCCGCTCAGATCACCGCAGCAGTTATGAGCATTGAAAACCCCTCACGCATTATCCTGCAGTATGTGCAGAACCAGAACCTGCAAAAGCAGGCGAGGAGGTGACGGCAGCGCAGCGACAAGAGTGATGAGGACATGGATACAGACTTCTCTCAAACCACGGGCCCCGGCAATTTGGACATCCTGGTGGCAATGGGGCAGGCTCATGCCGTGGAACGCCAATTCTGGGCCTGGGAAACAAGCACAGAATGATGGGACTGCATAGTGTTGCAGGTCTGGGATGATTCACAGTGGCTGCGAAACTTTTGTATGCGTAAGGGAACTTTCATGGAGCTTTGTGACTTGCTTTCCCCTGCCTTGAAGTGCAAGAATACCAAGATGAGGGCAGCCCTCACAGTTGAGAAACGAGTGGCGATAGCCCTGTGGAAGCTTCCAATGCCAGACAGCTACCGATCAGTTGGCAATCAATCTGGAGTGGGCAAATCTACTGTGGGGGCTGCTGTGATGCAAGTAGCCAACGCAATCACTGAGCTGCTGCTATCAAGGGTAGTGACTCTGGGAAATGTGCAGGTCATAATGGATGGCTTTGCTGCAATGGGATTCCCTAACTATGGTGGGGCGATAGACGGAACGCATATCCCTATCTTGGGACTGGACCACCTTGGCAGCCAGTATATAAACCACAAGGGGTACCATTCAATGGTGCTGCAAGCACTGGTGGCTCACAAGGGATGTTTCATCGACATCAGTGTGGGATGGCTGGGAAAGGTACATGATGCTTGCATCTTCAGGAACTCTGGTCTGTTTGAATAGCTGCAGGAAGGGACTTACTTCCCAGACCGGAAAATAACTGTTGGGGATGTTGAAATGCCTATAGTTATCCTTGGGGACCCAGCCTACCCCTTAATGCCGTGGCTCATGAAGCCATACGCAGGCACCCTGGAAAGTAATAAGGAGCTGTTCAACTATAGGGTGAGCAAGTGCAGAATGGTGGTAGAATGTGCATATGGACGTTTAAAAGCATGCTGGCGCAGTTTACTGACTCGGTTAGACCTCAACTAAATCAATATTCCCATTGTTATTGCTGCTTGCTGTGTGCTCCACAAAATCTGTGAGAGTAAGGGGGAGACATTTATAGCGGGGTGGGAAGTTGAGGCAAATCGCCTGGCCACTGATTATGCGCAGCCAGACACCAGGGCAGTTGGAAGAGCACAGGAGGGTGCGCTGCACGTCAGAGAAGCTTTGAAAACCAGTTTCTTGGCTGGCCAGGCTATGGTGTGACAGTTCTGTTTGTTTCTCCTTGAAGAAAACCTGCCCCCTTGGTTCACTCTACTTCCCTGTAAGCCAGCCACCCTCCGCACTTCGATCACCGCTTGCAGAGGCAATAGAATATCAGAGTTGGAAGGGACCCCAAGAGGACATCTAGTCCAACCCTCTGCTCAAAGCAGGACCAAGCCCCAATTTTTGCCCCAGATCCCTACATGGCTCCCTCAAGGATTGAACTCACAACCAAGTCATTGTTGTTTCAAAATCATGCATTCTTTATTAATTCATCACACAAATAGGGGGATAACTGCCAAGGTAGCCCGGGAGAGGTGGGGGAGGAGGGAAGCACCAGGTGGGGTGGTGGATGAGGGGAGGAAGGAACGACAAGGCCACACTGTACTTCAAAACTTATTGAATGCCAGCCTTCTGTTGCTTGGGCAGTCCTCTGGGGTGGAGTGTTTGGGTGCCCGGACCACTCCCTGCCCACATTCTTGGGCATCTGGGTGAGGAGATTATGAAACTTGGGGAGGAGGGCGGGTGGTTACACAGGGGCTGCAGTGGCGGTCTGTGCTCCTGGAGCTCCACCAGACACCGGAGTATATCAGTTTGATCCCCCAGTAGCCTCAGTATTGCATCTTGCCTTCTCTCATTGCGCTGCCACCACCTCTCATCTTGCTCATCCCTCCTGTCCTCGCATTCATTTTCTGCTTTCCTGGACTCTGACATTGTTGGCCTCCACACATTCTGCTGAGCTCTTTCAGTGCGGGAGGGCTGCATGAGCTCAAAGAACATTTCATCGTGAGTGCATTTTTTTCCGCGAGTGCATTTTTTTCCACCTTCTTATCTGCGCTAGCCTCTGCGATGGAGATGATAGGGGGAGTGTTGAAACATTTGCAGCTGCGAGAGTTAAAAAAAGGGAGAGTAGTATTTTAAAAGACACATTTTAGAGAACAATGGGTAGACTCTTTCATGGTGAACCAAGCTGTTAACATTACATAGCATTCGTGCTTTCGGTACAAGGTCGCATTTTGCCTCTTATATTGAGGGCCTGCCGGTTTGGTGTGAGAGATCACACATGCAGGGCTGGGCAACAGAATTCGGCTTGCAGGCAGCCATGGTAAGCCGCAGTCTTTCAGCTTCTTCAACCTTCATAACATGTGGGAATGGTTTCAAACAGCAGCGCTGTCCTTTCCCATACCAAGCACCCGTTGGGTTGGCCATTTAAAAGGAGGGGCTGTACTGGCTGCAAATGCATCCCAAGTCTTCAGGGAAAATTAATCATTAAACATGCTTGCTTTTAAACCATGTATTATATTTACAAAGGTACACTCACCAGAGGTGCCTTTTCTGGTTTCATGGTCCGGGAGCCTGCCTTGGGAGGGTTGGGAGGTGTATTGGCTCCAGGGTGATAAACAGTTCCTGGCTGTCAGGGAGAATGGTTTCTCCGCTTGCCTGCTGTGCGGTATCCTCCTCCTCCTCCACATCTTCCTCATCCCCAAAATCCTCATGCCTGTTGCGTGAGACTCCCCACTTGCAGGTGTCCACGGACAGGGGTGGGGTAGTAGTAGGGGAGCTGCATGCAATTCTAGGGAGCGCATCATAGAAGCGGCATGTCTGGGGCTCTGACCCGGAGCAGCCGTTTGCCTCTTTGGTTTTTTGGTAGGCTTGCCTGAGCTCCTTAATTTTCACATGGCACTGCTGCAGGTCCCTGTTGTAGCCTTGTCCATCATGCCCTTGGAGATTTTGGCAAATATATTGGCATTTTGTCTTTTGGAACGGAGTTCTGATAGCATGGATTCGTCTCCCCATACAGCGATCAGAGCCAGTACCTCCCGTTCAGTCCATGCTGGAGCTCTTTTGCGATTCTGGGACTGCATGGTCACCTGTGCTGATGAGCACGCCATGCTGGCCAAACAGGGAATGAAATTCAAAAGTTCCCGGGGCTTTTCCTGTGTACCTGGCTAGTGTATCTGAGTTGAAAGTGCTGTCCAGAGTGGTCACAATGGAGCACTCTGGGATAGCTCCTGGAGGCCAATACCATTGAATTGCATCCACACTACCCCAAATTTGACCCAGCGGTGTCGATTTCAGTCTGGGAAAAAAGTCCCGGCTTGCAGCTTCCTGAACAGCCCAGTATTCCAAAAGATGCGTGTGTCATGCACCTTTCCGGGCCAGCCTGCGTGAATGACAATAAAACGCCCACAGTGATCCACCTGGAGAACCATAGAGAAGCGCCTGGAGAACCATAGAGAAATACCCCTTCCGATTAATGTACACGGAGGCTAGGTGGGCTGGTGCCAGAATTGGAATATGTGTCCCATCTATTGCCCCTCTGCAGTTAGGGAAACCCATTTGTGCAAAGCCAGCCACAATGTCATGCACGTAACCCAGAGTCACAGTTCTTCTGAGCAGGATGCGATTAATGGCCCTGCAAACTTGCATCAACACGATTCCAACAGTCGACTTCCCCACTCCAAACTGGTTAGCGACCTATCAGTAGCTGTCTGGAGTTGCCAGCTTCTAGATTGCAATAGCCACCCACTTCTCCACTGGCAGGGCAGCTCTCAATCTCGTGTCCTTGCGCCGCAGGATGGGGGCGAGCTCATCCCACAGTCCCATGAAAGTGGCTTTTCTCATCCGAAAGTTCTGCCAGCCACTGCTGGTCATCCCAGACTTGCAGGACGATGTGATCCCACCACTCAGTGCTTGTTTCCCAATCCCAAAAGCGGCATTCCACGGTGGTGAGCATGTCCATGAATGCCACAAGCAATCTCGTGTCACAGGTGTTATGCGAGTCGATATCATCGTCGGACTCCTCACTGTCAGTTTGTAGCTTAAGGAGTAACTCGACTGCCAAACGTGACGTGCTGGCGAGACCCATCAGCATACTCCTCAGCACTTCGGGCTCCATGCCCGCAGACCGAAAGGGAAGACAGAGCGCGCAGTACAAAAAACACTGAAAGATGGCACCAAATGTGGACGGAAGCACAGGGATTGCTGGGATGCGAAGCGATGCATCACGGGGCGTTGAGACAGGACCCAGAATTCCCCGCACTCCCCGCCCCCTTCCCACAAGCCACTGCGCCAGAATGGGAAGAGGGGCTCTGCGGGGTAGCTGCCCATAATGCACTGCTCCCAATGCCGCTGCCAGTGCTGCAAATGTGGCCACGCCAGTGCACTTGCAGCTGACAGCGTGGACACACGGCAGCGCTTTCCCTGCGGCGCTCTCCGAGGGCGGGTTTGACTCCCAGCGCTCTACATCTGCAAGTGTAGCTATGCCCTAAGCTAAACTGAATTAAGTCTACTTTAATGCTGAACAAGGTTATGTCTACATTTAAAAAGCTACAGTGGCACAGTTGCTGCTGTCGTGCTTCAGTGTAGCTAATCACGACAGCAACAAGAGGGATCATTTCATTGCCATAGTTAATCCATTCCCCCCCCACCCCCGAGAGGCGGTAGCTAGGTCGAAAGAAGGCTTCTTCCATCAATCTAACGCTGTCTATGCCAGGGGTGAGGTCGGTTTCACAAAGTAACTCAGGGGTGTGGATTTTTCACACCAGAGTGATGTCGCTGGGTCAGCCTAATTTTGTAGGCCAGCCCAAAGAGCATCCAGAACGGGGTTTAATTAAATGTCATAGAATCATAGAATATCAGGGTTGGAAGGGACCTCAGGAGGTCATCTAGTCCACCCCTTGCTCAAAGCAGGACCAATCCCCAACTAAATCATCCCAGCCAGGGCTTTGTCAAGCCTGACCTTAAAAATATCTAAGGAAGGAGATTCCACCACCTCCCCAGGTAACACATTCCAGTGTTTCACCACCCTCCTAGTGAAAAAGTTTTTCCTAATATCCAACCTAAACCTCCCCCACTGCAACTTGAGACCATTACTCCTTGTTCTGTCATCAGCTACCACTGAGAACAGTGGTAACTAATCCACTTGAAGTTCGCACCTTTGGTTAATTTGGATTAATGTTCTTGAATGTCCTTGTGGAGACAAGCCCTAAATCCCACTGAAATCAATAGGAGTTAGGACCTGAAACTGCAGATGCATTTTTGAGAATCCCAGTATGCGCCTGTCTGCATCTTTAGGCAATGAGGGCTTGTCTACACTGCGAAGTTGTCGACAAAACTTGTCTTTCACGGGTACTTAAAAAAGCCCCGCTATGAAAGACAAAAGCTTTGCCGACGCAAGCGCCAGTGTGAACGTGGCTTTGTCGGCAGGAGCACTCTCCTGCTGACAAAGCTAATGCCGCTCGCAGGGCTGGAAGTATTTTGTTGGCAAAAGTGCCAACAAAGTACCGAAAAAGAGCGTTTACACATGCTGACCTTTAGCGACAAGGCTGTGTCGACACTGCCTTGTCGCGAAAAGCGTCGTGGTGTAGACAAGCCCTACGTACCTTTTAAAATTTGGCACTTAGGGCAGGTCTACATTTAAAATGCTGCAGCAGTGTACCTGTAGTGCTTCAGTGGAAACACTGCCTGTACTGATGGGAGAGCTTCTCCCATTGGCATCCGTCCCCCGCCTCCCTGAGAAGTGATAGCTGTGTTGATGGAAGAATTCTCCCTTCAACCTCGCACTGGCTACACCGGGGCTAGGTTGCTTTAACTGCATCACTCAGGGGTGTGGTTTTCACCCCCAAGTGACATAGTTATACCAACCTAATTTCCTAGTGTAGACCTGGTCTCAATCTCTCTGTGCCTCAGTTCCCCTTCTGTAAAAAAGAATGGCAGTCCTTACCTTGCAGGGATGTTGTGAAGAGAAATACATGAAAGAGTCTGAGGTGCTCAGTTACTATGGTAATGGGCGCCATAAAAGTACCTAAGCTAGATAGTCCTGTAATGGAGTCTCAAGTTGACGACTTCCTTACCAGTAGATGCCAGGAAAAGTGGACTGTGACCTAAACTCCTCCTGTATATCCTTGGCCAACAAATGCTTTTGAAAACAGACTTCCTATTTTGCAGCAAGACCATTACTATGTATATTATGGTAGCACCGAAATGCCCCAGCTGAGGCTGGGAGGCCATTGTACAAAGAACTGTATGTAGTCAGAGACAATCCCTGCCCCGAAGAGTTTACACTCTAAACAGACAAGACAGAATGATACTTCCCTTCTCCCCATTTTATAGGTGAGGAGGTAAGGTGCAGAGAGGTCAACTGACTTGTCTGAGGTCACCCAGGGAATCTGTGGCAGAGTTTGGAATTGCGCAGATCTCCGGAGTCCCACTCCAGTAACTTAACTACACAGCCACCCTTCCTTCTCATAGAATATCAGGGTTGGAAGGGACCTCAGGAGGTCATCTAGTCCAACCCCTGCTCAAAGCAGGACCAATCCCCAACTAAATCATCCCTTCTCAAGACCTTAGAGCCTTATTCACAGAGCCATATTGCACAACTTCCCTGGGACGCTTTCACTCCTGGAGCTCAAGCCAAAAACCTTGGCTTTTCCAGACAAGGGCTCTCATTCTTCCCCAGCTGAAAACAATAGCCACACACAGGCTCCCAGTCATGTTTCTTCTTAAGGACACTTCAGCCCAGGGTATTTATTGTGCGACTGACATTCAGCAAGCGAGCTCACTGCTTCCCAGCCTCAGGGGGACCAGCAGCTCAGCTCATCTCTTCCAGGCAGAGCGGAGCCTGTCAGCACCACAGATACAGAGCAGTCAGAGCTAACCCACGAGATCCTTCCCCACCAAGGGTGACAACCACATGGGATAAGTGACTGAAGACAAGACGGGGTGTCTGGCTTCAGCATTGTTTCTGCTGAGAAAGCAGGATGATGAACCAAAAAAAATGCCCAAGCACAGTGGTTCTCCGGCTCTTCCAGTCTGCCAACCCTTTCATAGAGCATGGGCCACATCCCCTCTCAATCCCCTATGCTTTGGCTTCAAGATTTCTTGCCTTTCCCCAGACTCAACGTTTTTCTCTGTCCCAGGATTTCTCACCCAGGTTCTTTGCCCCCCCCCCCCCCCGATATTTGTCACCCTCTCAAATAGCCCTTTTCAGGGGTCACCATGCCAGGCTATTGCTGTAGTCTGTCTCTGCTCCCCCTGCCTCTCTACACCTCTCTGTAGCAAGGCTGGCTGTGACCCTGGTGACACTGGCCAGCCCGATGTGCAGTACTGGGAGAAAGGCAGATCAGTTAAATGGTGCTTGAGCAGTTCTCCTGATGCAGCCAACAGGGTAATCCATGATAGGGTGGCTAACAATGTGGGAAAATAGAATATGTCCATGGAGAATCCCAGAATGCTCAGCTTTTCCTTGTATGGGGAGATGTGTGGGCAAAGTACTTATTCTGCACCTTGCCTGATAGGCATAGTTGAGCCTACACAACAGGATATACTTGGATATGGTGACATACTGGTTACAGGAGAGACGGGTCCATGCTGCAGAATTCAGATCTGGATTTAAACAAACTCAAAGGTTGGCAGGGTCCAGCTACAGGTGTTGGTTTTATCTATTTACAGAGATATATCTGGTCATGAAATTCAGATCTGGGCTCTGTGTTTACAACCCCACTCCCACCTAAAGTTCAGGAATGTTTGGATCTTGGATTCTGGTTGTGGCCTGATCTTGAAGCCCTTAGTCATATGGGTCTAGGCTCACTGACATCAAGGGATCTATTCACATCAGTGTCATGATTATATATATGGACTCAGCCTCTCTTAAACAGGAGGCTTTTAGTAAAGAAAACAACTACACAGAGACAAAAGTATATCCACACAGTTTGAGTTCTAGCTGTGTCTGTGTTTTCCAGGGACCATCCCCTGTCTAGACTGCATATAGCACACAATAAGGATTGAGTAATATGCTGCAACGAAACATCATTACAGTGAGTAAGGGCTGCACGATCAGGCTCCTAGTTTTTAAAGAAGCATGAAAGTTCCTGGTTGTTCCTCTGTGCAAATTGTATTTCTTGTTATGGTGAACATTTGAGTGAAGGCATTCTGCAACCAACATAGCTTCCCCATAAGATGGCTCCATGGGGCACAACGACACCTAGCCTGATTTATGAGCTCTGTGATTTTGTTGATCTAGATCAGGGGTTCTCAAACTGGGGGTCGGGACCCGTCAGGGGGTCATGAGGTTATTACATGGGGGTCATGAGCTGTCAGCCTCCACCCGAAACCCCGCTTTGCCTCCAGCATTTATAATAGTGTTAAATATAAAAAAAAGTGTTTTTAATTAATAGGGGGGAGGGTTGCACTCAGAGGCTTGCTGTGTGACAGGGGTCACCAGTACAAAAGTTTGAGAACCGCTGATCTAGATGATTCCACACATTTGCTTCTCGGCACCACAAAGATGTGGTCACTGTCTCAGCTCAGGGGACAAAAGACAGCAGGATTAAAATCCAAAAAATTCTGAGCAGCCCATTTTATTAGACTAATATCAACACACAAATAGTATTGGCAAGCTCTCCTTCATGGCACAGAACCACTGAGCCAAATGGAGCAATGGAGACACTCATTTACCCTGGTATTGGTTAGAAGCAACTCCATTGAAACAGTGCTCTGAGACTGCCTGGGGTAACTCCATGAGGCCCCAGTGTGGAAAGACCTCCAGTGACTTCAGTGGGAGTTGGATTGTGCCCTGACGACTGACTCCATAGTGTCTGGACGCTGATTCAGGCTACATAATTAATTTTTAATTATAATTTTAATTATGAGGGCTGAATTTTAATGGAGAAATTGTATAATTTCCCTTTACATCCTCTCCCCAAGTCAGATCATTATCAGATTCCTGTAATGAGTCTGGAATAAAACAAAACCCCACACAGATTTCTTTCTGATTGGGACATTCGGAAGAACAGTGCCATGGGGAAAAAGGGGAGTTACCAGGACAAAATCTTTGAAATCAGAAATGCAAAGCTGCCAGCAAGCTCTGACAGCCAGGAGAGGATACAATGGATTTCATAATGCTTTATGGCAATTAAAAATAATTATTTATTCATTTACCGACATGGCATTTCAGAGCATGCAATAACTTGGGCTCATAAATTAAACATGCACATTGTTTTAATATATTATCTGCATCTTATACCAGGATAATAGGATATTTAACTGCCTGTCATAGAATCATGTATCCATTCTGCAGGCATCATACAAAGGCAACTGTGACATCAGTGGCCCAGGCCAGTATTAAAAGGTGCATTTAAATCCCACGCAAACGGGAGAAAGTGTGATTAATGGAGAAGCTTTAGAGACTTGAGACAGTCATAAATAAGGCAGGTTGTTTTTCATGGTAAATATGGGGAGAGACATGGCAAAAAAAGAAAAATGCAAGCAATAATTGTAGGGGTTTAAAAAAAAATAAGAGAGAAAAATGATGTCATGAAATCCATTAATTATTTTCTGTTAGTAGAGGGGTAAGTAATTGGCACTGGTAGTTTATAGACACATACAAAGATGGCAAAACACCAAAGAGGAGCCAGATGTGTACACATTCAATGCAATGACTTGCTCAGCAGTATGGAAAACTGGGTGACTTTCAGAGAGGAAGGCTGGTGCAGTGGTGAACCAGAGATCAGGGTTCAATTTTCTGCTCTGCAACAGACTTTCTGGGTAACCTTGGGCTTGAGCACTTAAAGGGCTTCACTGCATTGTTAGCTTGAGGTATAACACGAGCTTTGTCCCTACCCCATCTCCCATCCACACACACCAATCTCTAGTTTGTGTTAAGTGATGCTCTAAACCAGTGGTTTTCAAACTGCAGGTCGCAACCCAGTACTGGGTCGCGGAATATAAGGCACTGGGTTGCGGCGGCTCTGGTCAGCATCGCCGACCGGGCTGTTAAAAGTCCCGTTGGCGGTGCTGCTCGGCTAAGGCAGGTTAGTCCCTACCTGTTCTGACACTGCGCTGTGCCCCAGAAATGGCCAGGAGCAGGTCCCACTCCTAGGTGGGTGGGCCACAGGGCTCTGTGCACTGCCTGAGCACCAGCTCCACACTCCATTGGCTGGTTCCCAGCCAATGGGAGCTGGGGGGGGCAGTGCCTGTGGGTGAGAGCTGTCAAGGACCAAAGAGATGCACTGTCAAGGACCAAAGAGATGCATGCCCCTAGTTTTGGTTTTCTAATGATCTAATGGCATGAAAGGACTGTAAAGGAAGCAAATCTGCTCACTGGGGTATATTCCTGGCAGAGGGGCTTCTGCAAATGAAAAAGAGCTCGTATAGCTAGCTGGCATAGAAGTCATGTCAGAGGCATGGTCAAGGGCGGGGTCATGGCTGAAATGCCACTGCATTCTGGCTATTCCTGGCTGCTGCAGTGGACCCTAGAGGCTGTTACACCTAAGCATAAGTAAGAGCAACCAAGAGGCTACTGTAATTTATGCCAGGATCTGGGAAGGCCCTGAGGAAATCCCAGGCTATGCAGAGCACTACGGTGGTTTAAAAAAAATATAGGTGGGCCAGAACATAGACTCAGGACTGCGGTGTTTGCCATGGAAATGATGACTAACAAAGACACCGTCTTAGTCATGAGGCTGTGTTCAAACCGGACAGTTCTGTTTCTTCTGGAGTTCAAGAAAGGTCTTGAGAGACTGAGCTTATTTGAAGGAGGACTTGTGGCACCTTAGAGACTAACCAATTTATTTGAGCATAAGCTTTTGTGAGTGAGCTGTAGCTCACGAAAGCTTATGCCCAAATAAATTGGTTAGTCTCTAAGGTGCCACAAGTCCTCCTTTTCTTTTTGCGGATACTTACTAACACGGCTGCTACTCTGAAACCTGTGCCTATTTGCTGAATCAAGCCTTCTAATGCCATTCTGAATGTGGGTGGGACAGAGGGAGGAAGAAATGATGATGTCAAGTATAGACAGTGGAGATTAGCATACTTAGTGGCTGTCTGATGTGCCATGATGCAAGAGTGGCTGGGCAAGTAACAGGTGCAGAGTTGTTCAATGTCACAGGTGTGCTGTGCAATACTCTCCCTCCCTCTCCTTCGATAGTCAATGGATTTCACAATAAGCAGGCTTGGCATTTAGGAGTTGCATTTGTTTGTTTTAGTTATCATTGCAACCAGATGCAGGGCCAGATACACCCCTAGAGTAACTAGTGATGTCAATAATGTTACCCCCAGGATGGGTTTTGCCTGAAGTCTTCAAAAAGAAGATTGACCATTTGTGCAATTTAAGAAAGTTCATGAGACATTAAAAAGAACTATTTAATTACTGCTATTATGTTGCCCTAGAGATCAGGCAGCTGATTCTCCTCTGCCTCAAATCTTGTGTAGTCATTTGAACCCAGAACAAGTCTGTTATTGATTGGTATGTGCACTAGACTAAATTAGGAATATATTGTACCTCTGAGTATAGTAATCAGTCATATCAGTACTCAGTTTATGAACCATGGTGCCAACTGAAACCAAAGCAAGAAAGATGGGATTGTCTAAAGTGCTCATCATTGACCTAACATTAAGCCAATAGTGCACACATTTGAAAAAATCCCACTTCCCCCACCAAAAAAGTACACCATGGACCAGATCCTCAGCTACCTCAACTCCCACTGTAGTCAGTGGATATTGAGGGCTTTCAGAACCTTACAGGCTGCTCAGCAACTAGCAGGACTGGGTCTTTTCATCACAGATCTCACCTAGCACCAAAATCAACAGGTTAAAAAAAGCCAATACCTAACTCCCAGAGAATAGCTCCATGTTGAATGAATGGGGAATATCACAAGGTTTCTCTATTCACTGCTAGGACTTTCTCTTGTAGCTGCATCTGGGGAATAGCTCCACTTGCTCTGAAGCCCTCCTCCAGCTGTCATTTGCACTGTAGCATTTTCTCATCATGACTCAGGATGCTCCCTTTTCACAGCTGGGCTCTCTGGACAGGTCACTGTAGTTTTCCTGTTCTACGGTATCAAGGTCTCACCAGACTAGCTGTCCGTGTTGCATTCCCAGCAGTCCTCCAATTCAAGGTTATGCCATTTCCCAACTAGTTGGTAGGGGAACCAGCGCCTGCCCACTACTTTGGGTTCCAGCCTAGGGACTCTACAACCAGCAGCTAAGATCTGTACAGTGCCAAAAACCTGCTACTGGTTCCCTGGGTTCCTTCCTACGAGGCCTCTATCAAGCTTCCTTCTCCATGGTATGTCCTTCCCTCAGAGCCAGGATCCCACGGTTTCTACTCTCTCCCTTGGTTTTCCCCTTTTCCCTCTCCAAGGGTGACCACAGGAACCCACACTAACACCCCTTTCCTCTGCAAACATCCTGGCTTTATACCGGCCTTGCCTGCTCCTGGGCTCCACCCTCAATCAGCACTTGTCTATCAACCCTAATTCCCTCAGGTGTGGGAATTATCCCATTACTTAGCTCAAGCCACTTTAACACTCTCTAGCTAGTGTGAACACCCCATTTTTTATTTGTGTAACACTTACAAAGAATCACCAAAGAAAAATAAAGCAAAACTATGCAACAAAACAAAGCAAACAGAAGGTATAACACAGCAGCCTTCAGGAGGGAGAAGTGTTCAGGCTAGCCTGGGCCCAGAGCGGGGGGGCTTCCTCGACACTCATGGTCTTCCACCTTCCTGAGTTACCTGGTGGCCTAGAGCAGGGGGGCTTCCTTGACACTTGTGGTCTTCCACCCCCTCGAGTTACCTAGTGCCACGCCCAGTGTCACCGATTATTCCTCTCCTGAGAGTGCCCGACAAGATGGGCACGGCTGCGGGGTGGGCGGTTTGGGGGTGGGGGTGGTGTACACCCACGTGTTATAGGACCCCTCCTAGGTGACAGTGATGATGGTATCCACAGCAGCAATGGCTGGGGCTGGGGCCTCTCGCTCTTCCCCTCAATCAAAGGGTCAGACGGAGGGAACCGGACGGGGTCACCGAGCAGAGAACCTCGGACAGCGCCCACCGCTCCTCGAAGGCGTCAAGGGAGTCGGTGGACGCCACCCAGAGGAACTCCGCCCGGATACGTGAAAGTACTGAGGATCGGAAAACGGCCCTACAATCGCAGGACGCTTCATGAGCCAACCTCCCCTCTCTGGTTTTATAAATGGCTGTTTTAGCTAGGGCTAGGAGGAGGTTAACCAGGAGATTTCGCGATTTTGTGGGGCCACGGTTGGGGAATGTGTAGATAAAAAGGTGAGGGGAAAAGTGGAGCCAAAAGCATAATAAAATATTTGTGAGGAGCCGGAAAAGGGGCTGCAATCTGGCATACTGTAAATATACGTGCGCCAGGGTTTCCCTCACGTTGCAAAAAGGGCAAGTATCCGGGATGGGGGTGAACCGTGTCAAAACACCCCATTTTTATTTATTTATTTATTTATTTTAAAGCAGAAAAGAATTTTATTTGTGTAACACTTACAAAGAATCACCAAAGAGGGCAAAGCAAAACTATGCAGCAAAACAAAAGGAAACAGAAGGTATAACACAGCAGCCTTCAGGAGGGAGAAGTGTTCAGGCTAGCCTGGGCCCAGAGCGGGGGGGCTTCCTCGACACTGGTGGTCTTCCACCCCCTCGAGTTACCTAGTGCCACGCCCAGTGTCACCGATTATTCCTCTCCTGAGAGTGCCCGACAAGATGGGCACGGCTGCGGGGTGGGCGGTTTGGGGGTGGGGGGGAGTGTACACCCACGTGTTATAGGACCCCTCCTAGGTGACAGTGATGATGGTATCCACAGCAGCAACGGCTGGGGCTGGGGCCTCTCGCTCTTCCCATCAATCAAAGGGTCAGACGGAGGGAACCGGACGGGGTCACCGAGCAGAGAACCTCGGACAGCGCCCACCGCTCCTCGAAGGCATCAAGGGAGTCGGTGGACGCCACCCAGAGGAACTCCGCCCGGATACGTGAAAGTACTGAGGATCTGAAAACGGCCCTACAATCGCAGGACGCTTCATGAGCCAACCTCCCCTCTCTGGTTTTATAAATGGCTGTTTTAGCTAGGGCTAGGAGGAGGTTAACCAGGAGATCTCGCGATTTTGTGGGGCCACGGATTGGGAGTGTATAGATAAAAAGGTGAGGGGAAAAGTGGAGCCAAAAGCGTAATAAAATATTCGTGAGGAGCCGGAAAAGGGGCTGCAATCTAGCACACTCTAAATATACGTGCGCCAGGGTTTCCCTCACGTTGCAAAAAGGGCAAGTATCCAGGATGGGGGTGAACCGTGTCAAAACACCCCATTACAAGGCATTTAAAATGGAAGTGTGATAGGGTGTACCTAGTCTTTGTAGCTCCCTACAGGAGGCTATATGGCCCTACCACATCCCATCCCAGAAAAGGAGCAGTGAAGGTGGGTCCTCCAGGCCTGCCTAGAGAGGCTTCATGAAGCTAGCCCATCAGAGACAGCAGGCTCAAATAAAAGGAGCTGCAGAGGCTTAGCAGTACAGTTCCTAGCTAGGACCAAAGGGGGTGTGTGGGCCAGCCAGCCAGCTGCACTTGAGGGACAGCCAGAATTTGGCTCTGGATGAATTTGCTTAAGCTGGGAGAGAGGACCTGAGAACTTTAGCCCTAAGGTAAGGGTTAAAGGGGTGATGTGTGAAGAGGCCCAGGGAAATAGTAACAACAAATTGAAGGAAGCAGTACAGAGCTGGTGTTTATAGGGTCCCTGGGTTGGAACTGGAAGTAGTGGGTGGGCCTGGGTTCCACCACCGGTGAAGTGATATAAACCCCAAGAAGGGGACAAGGCTTGTTTGGGAACCCCAACAAAGAGCTGAATTTAAGGGGCCCAGAGCTGGGGCTGAAAGACAGTTGTTGCTGGATTCTGCTACCCTGGAAGGGGTTCATTTGGACTTTGTAACTTGGCCAGAGGGCCCAACCACTGAAGACCCTGCCAAGGTTGGCTGGCAATCTACCAGGGCACCAGGAGTGAGAGAAGGACTGCAGTATTGCACCCATTTGCAAGGAGGTGCCCCATAGGTGAGCGCATCCCCTGCCCCCCACTACAGGAAGTTACTGGAGTTTTGACGCTGACCCTAAGCAGTGAGGTCAGTTGATATGTAACTGGTTAGGAGATGGCAATGGAAATATTGCTGTGAGCAGGACTACAAGAAACAAGACAAAATGGACTTCAGCACCCTTCTGAAACACTGGTTTTATGTTGCAATCCAAATGTCTGTCTATGGTACATTACAAAATAGAGCACTTTTTCCCTTCCATGTTGAACAAACAATGCTTTGCTTCTCCAGTCACTGCAGAATTAGGAAAAAGTGGGTCATGCATATAATTCTACAGCAGGAAACAAAAGGCCATTCTGCCCCTCTTGGATCCCCTACTTACTGATGCTGAAGCAAATTAATGTGATTCTCAGTTGATTCAGGCATATAATAAATATATTTTGGTGATAACTCTCTATTATGCGGATGTTGGGAGTGTTCATGTTGCTATGAAAAAGACTGTAAAATAAATAATTTATGGAGTTCCTGTTCCACACACCCAACTCTGGTGTCTCCACTTTGCATTCTGGTTTTTCTTGTAACCTTAGATTCTTGCTAATTATCCACAAGCTTTAAGGTCTTTGCTCAGATTCTTTCATCTATTTCTGGTCAGCTACCTTACTTTTTAATAATGGCACTGGCCTCATTATGTTAAACATGCTGTTCTAGGATATTTAAAATCCCCCTTCACTGTGTTATCTCCTATATACTCACAGGTACTGGACAATTCAGTAAAGTGGGGAACTGGGGAGGGATATATGCAGAAGGGAGAAAATATTGGCAGATGACCTGGTATAAGGTATAGATCCATCAATCTCAGAGCCATGCTGATCCCTACCAGTTAGGGACATGGTCCCTTGTTTATGATACCCAACAAGAGAGGAATAATCTCTATATAGATTATAGATAACTGTATATAGTGTGGTGGGTGTCTAAATGTATACACCTCACTGGCTGGGTTTTGTTATTTCTTTTCTTTGCTATTAAACAGCAGACCCAAATACATATCTGTGTGCACTGCTCAAAGCACACTCAGATCTGAAAACAGAGTCATCAGGTTTGCTGATTTAAAAAATATTGTCCCAAGAGATGAGGGTAGAAAGTGCACAAGGAATCAAAGCGGAGAAAACTGCTTTGAGGGCCTATCGGAGAATCGATGCATTTTTGCCTTGTTTTGGTCAGCATCTGACGACCACTCTCCCCTGAGCAAAACTAAACAGAAGAACGTAATGTAGCAAAATCACTGCCATCATCCTGGGGTTGGTGGAGGGGCAAGGCTATGTGATCTAAATGTTTCTCACAACTTGTCAATTCATACATTGCCAGTGCACTTACTACAGCGGAGACCAAGGCCAGAGTAATAGATGGTCTGCAAAAGCAGCCATACAGGTCTGTGATCTGACTCCCTCTGTGCAGGGCAAGGGCTCCCTCCAGTCCCCTCTAAACCCAGCTTCCGGTCCTTTATAATGTCTTTCTTCCCTCTCCCAGAAGGCATCCTAAGGGGGTTCTTCAAACAGAGGAGTCCTCTCCCCTCTTCCTTCCCTTGTGAGAGGGACATCCATAGGAAAACAGAGGCCTTGGCGACTGGGCTATTGGGAAGTCTTTCTGGTTTCAGCCCTTTGGGCTTAGTACAAAACGGAGTCTACCTCAAGCCCCTCCTTGTGGGTCACACAGCTTTGGGAGCAGGGAGGCCTGCTGCTGTCTCCATCTCAGCGGGCCCCTCTCTGCTGTCTGAGGTGGAGCGGCCTTCTTCCTTTTCACTGCCCCTTGCTGTGGCAGGCTTTCCCTTTGAAGCTTCCCCACCCTGCAGGCAGAACAAGTCTTGCAGGTGAACCTCACTGGTGCTGAATAAACCCAGAGGATCTTTTTAGTCTCCTCTCTGCCAGAGTGAGGGCGTGTTCACTCACACACCCCTAAACACATGCAGGCACTTTTCAAAGCATTACAGCAACTAATACGCTATCTATGCAAAGTATTTTGTAAAATATTAACGAAGGGCTTGTCTACAAATGAAAGTTAACCCATAGTAAAGTAGGGTGTGAATTCAAAGTGGATTAACCATTCCTGATTAACTCCATGTGTGGACCCTGTGAGGCCCACATCCTCCTAATTTAGAAGTGGCTCCTAACCAAACTAATTCAGGATAAGGCACTCTTAAGCTATGTCTACACTGCACACCTTACAATGGCTCAGCTATGCCATTGTAAGGTGCGCAGGGTAGCCTCTTTGTTGCCGGGAGAGAGCTCTCCCGGTGACAAAATAAAACCACCCCGAACGAGGGGCAGTAGTCTAGTCTCCGGGACAGCAGCTCCTGCCGAAGAAGCCCTGTCCACACCGGCGCTTTATTGTTAAAACTTTTGTTGTTCGGGGTGGGTTTTTTCACACCCCAAGAGACAAAAGTTAATGACAAAGTGCAGTGTAGACATACCATGGAACAAGGCTAAGAGCATCCACACAGGGAGTTAGTCAGGAATGTCTATCCTGGGTAGACAAGCCCTAATTAAGGACCGGGTTGTGCACCCTCACTACCTACCAGCAGTATGCTGGTGACATTTGTTAATCCTCACAACAGCTTTGTGGGGTAGCTGTCCAAGTATTATCCTCACTCACACTGATTAGTGCCTGATCTACTGAAATCAATGGCACTAACTGTGGAGTAGGAGCCTACTCAAAGTAAGTAGGCCTATCCGAATCTGGCCTGAAATGAATACAGAGACAGATTCATAAGTGTCTTGATCAGCATGAACCAGCACAGGTCCCTGGGCCTCCTCCGGGGAACAAGCCTGCAGCAGCCACTTCAGGAGCACCTAGAAGGGGGCAGCCCTGGGCAAGAAAAGGTGTGGCCAGACTGTTCCAGTTCCATCCTTTGGAGGGCAGAAATGGGCACACGCTGCCGTTCCAGGACAAGATCTTTATATGACTACTGGTGGAAGTGTCAGATTGGCGGGGGAACCAGAGGAAGCTGGCGGTACCCGTGCTGTTCCTCTTCCCTGGATAAATAGATGTTGTTGCCTTAGTGCTGTGTTTTAGCTGTATTGCCCTGTGCTGTCCATGTACCCAAGCTCTGCTCTAGAGGGGAGAGACGAGTTCAGTCTCTGGCCATTCAGTCATTGATCTTGCTGCTAACAATGGGCAGTGATGAGGCCATGTGCACTAGAATAGGGACTTCAGGCTGCTATAGCTCAGATGGGCTGTATAGCAGTGATGCCAATTCAGATATTTCGGGGGCTGGAAGGGGGCAAATTCCAGTCCCAGCTTGTTTCTTCCCACTCCCCTCCAACTCCTGCAGGGACCCTGGGTCTCCTTTGGCCAGGGAATCTCTCCTCTCTTATCCACACAGTGCATTAGCTGATGCCACCAGGAGTCAAAGTCACAGTGGACTCCCCTGTGCTCCTCCATATGTGAACAGACTCCCCATGCACCAGGTCACAACACCATTTGGCCTGGCCACACCTCCATCTGGACAGACTGCGGGCTGGATCAAATTTCAGTGGCGTTGCAACCCTATATGCTCGGTGGCAAAGTCACTCGCTGAAACTCGGCTTGTTCACGCCACTGTCTGCATGAAGAGGCAGCTGGGTCAGATTTCAGTGGTGTTGCAACCACACAGCTGGAGTGACATTCTGGCAGCAGTCGTGCAGCTTTAATAAGGTACCCCTGGTTAGAAGGGTCTGGATCGTGGCTCCCCCAGTTCTGCAGCCTATGGGACTTGGAGCAACTGCAAAAACCGGCATTCCCCCTCCCCCCGCTACCCCTAACTGGTACCATTGCTGTATAGGCTCAAGCTGAATTTGAAGCGGTGACTTTACATATCCCATTAGAAAGCCACTAAAGCAGTCCCTTCCCCCAGCTCCTGGTTTTGCTCATGGTTATTCTGCAGTTCGATATGTTGCTAAGCAAGGTATAAAGAAATAACCACATAGAACAAATCCCTTGATATTTAACTTCTACTACAACAGTAAAAACTGGACTAACTCCTACAAGGTCACAAAAATATTTTAGAAATAGCTACATGTGAAGAGTGGCCACTCACCCCTCTGTACTCTCATCCGTTACTGAGAATCTCGGGACTACCCTCAAAGCAACTAACAGACTCTGCATCAAAGGGCCTCTTGGGTTTTGTCTTTGTGATCCAGCTGCCACTTTCAAACACCGAGACATGTGGTAGGTAACAAACATATTTGTACTGAGATTTGTTCTCTTCCTCCTCCCACCCCATCTCTGCCTACATTTACCATTCCTCTAACAGTTTAATGGCATGCCATTTCTAGGAATTGGGAGGAAGAACACAAAGGAGAGCAATAATAATTATGCAGTAGACTATTCGTTCTAGGATGTAGCTATTATAGTTAGACATAATTCTCCAGGCCAAGTAATGCCAAAAACAACAGGGTCCTAGTAAATGGTGGGTTAGTGAAAGAGGGATTTCAGCCTTCCAACAAAGGGCTTTTTGGTCCTTGCTGTACTTTCTCATTCAGCTGAGGCACAGTTGTTGGTAACTGTGATGCAGTAGGAGAAAACCCCATCCAATGTGGGGCAAGTGCATCCCATCACACTCCTAACCCCAGTCTATCTACTCACCCTCCTTAGCAGGGGAGTGCAGGCCAGAGTCAATAGAGTTATCCCTCTTAGCGGGGTAGTAAAGCCTAGTAGCCCCAATCAGTACCTTTGCCCCATGAAGACAGGGCAGTAAGACCTAGTGGCCAGAGTCCCTAGATTCGCCCTTCTCGGCAGAGCCGTGAGGCTTAGTGGCCAAAGTCAGTCCGGAAGGGGGCCGCCACACACACAAGGAGGAGGGAGACAGCCCGGGCAGGGGAGTCCAGGCCCTTAAATTGGATGATTGGTGGCTTCTAATGGGAATATGAATTAATCTTTGGAACTGAAAGCCTGGCTGCTCGTGCCTGATCTTACTGCCTATGTGTTTTGTCCTCTGTCTCCTCTCTTCCACCTGCCTTGTTCAGATGTCCATCCTCCATAACTGTCTTTTGAGGTTACTGATGCTCATTCTTCATCAACACTTAGTACATATACAGAAGTTTTCATCTTTTAAGACTTTCCAACTATTAATTGACTCCTCACAACACCCCTGGGAGGTGAGGAATAAAATAGTATTGTCCCCATTTTACAGAGCAAAGAAGTTAAGTGATTTGTCCAAGACCGCACAACAAGTCAGTCATAGAGTTGGGATTAGAACTCAGGAGCTCCTGGGTCCCACTCCCATGCTCAGACCAATGTCTAAGGCACTGAAAAGTGGCACTTCAGCTTTGACAAACCTTCACAATGGACAGACTGGAAGCAGCATTTTGCAGGTTCTCAAATTGCTACAAATCTCCATAAGGAAACTGAAGATCTACAGGTATGCTCTTTATTTATGCTCTGCCTGCTTCCCCATGGCATATCTTAAGTCCTTTGACTTTACCAAATACAGTCACAGATGACTGGAAAAGTTCTGGCTATATTTGTAGCATACTTTTTAGCTCAGAGGAATGTCATTTATGAAAGAGCATGTTTTCCACCAGAGAATTCAAAGATGAGGGGGAAATGTGGAGTATCTTATAAGAGCTCTGCATGCATTGGCCGAAAACTGACTTGGGAACCACAAAACATGAAAATATTAGACAGGCTGGTTATTGGATTAATAGATAAAAATCTTTCACAGCAGCTACAATTAAAAACAGACTTAACCCCACACTGCTATTCAAATAGCAAAGCAATCTGAGCTGGCGAGACAGCAAAACCAAGAGCAACCTGCCCAACTTGAAAAACAAGAAACTAATTAATTTAGAAGCTGTTTACAGATTTATAAGTACTACAAGTCATTACTAGAAGACCCCTGCAGCAAGGAGAGAGAAATCCCAGGTTAAGAGGGACAAATTTCAGTCAAACACCAAAGCCTTTAAGTCTAAATGCACAAGATGTGGAAAAAACTCATAGCCCATCAGATGTAAGTTTCATCAAATGCGCAAGGTGTAATAAACGCATAAAAGTATGGACGTTTTTCAGTTGCTTGCTACACCAAAATGGGGAGTTTGTCTAATAAGTCATCAAGAGCCATTGTTTCTGGGATCTATCATGTGTGATGACAGAGCCTGCCTGGAGAGTGAAACTGACTATTAATGGAAAGACTGTAGACTTTAAAATTGACTCAAGAGCAGAGATCAGCCCTCTCAGAAGGGACTTACAATTATCTTCAACCCCTCCCAGACCCAAAGACATCTGACACAACTCTGACTAGCTCCAGAGGTGCTCTGAGCCAGTTCACCACGGTAACAACTTATACTCTGAATGCAAAGCTTTTGTCTTTGTATGTGATCAAAGGGCACAAGCTTTGCATGGCAGCTGTGATGGGCCTAGTGAGAAAGGTGGACGAAACCTATGGCTCAAAATAGGTGGTCAGCTGGCACAGGGTCTGTTGGGCCTACCTGTTATCCAGCAGCACCAACAATGTTCACAGCCTTGTATAGAATACAGGCAAGAACTATTGTTTTTCTCGGTGGAAATTGCTGAGCACCCCAAGTTCCAGTGATGTCACTGGGTGCAAAGATACACAGTGTGATAAATGCTAAGAAATGGGGGCTATCCTCCTCGGACCAGGCTCTGAGACAAACCAAAGAGAGCAGCTGCGATATAAAGTATCAGCTGTATAGAGAAGGGAGGCATTCCATAGAGGTTTTTTGCAGGTGGTGAATTAGCAATACTAGCTTAATCTAGGGACATATTGAACCCAAGAATACATACCTCCTCCTGTCTGGGCTAGTTCCCATCAATACCAATGGCATGTAACTTTACTACATTTCTAGACACTGAAGTATATTCACACCTAGCTAAGGTACTTCTATGGCCCCCATTCCTGTAGTATCTGAGCGCCTCTAAATGTTCTAGGTATTTATCGTCAGCACCCCTTGGAGACAGGAAAGTGCTACTATCCCCATTTTACAGATGGGGAACTGAGGCACAAACTACTGGTTTGTAAAGGTGTTCAGGCATTGATCCACTTGGCATTGCAAGGCCAATGATTTAGATGGCTAAATCCCACTTTTAAAAGTCTATGAGATTAGACTCCCACATGCCTAAATTGCTTTTGAAAATGGGATTTAGCTATCTAAATCACTTAGGTCTTGCAACTCACCTAAACTCCTTTTCAAATCAGGGTCTAACTGACTTGCTCAGGGTCACACAGGGGAGTGGTAAATAATGAAGAGGACAGGTCACTGGCACAGTGTGATCTGGATCACTTGGTAAGATGGGCCCAAGCCACGAATATCCATTTTTAATGCAGCTAAATGTAAGGATCTACCTCTAGGAACAAAGAACGTAGGCCATACTTACACAATGGGGCATGCTATCCTGTGAAGTAGGGACTGAAAAAAAAATTGGGGATTATGGTGGATAACCAGCTGAATGTGAGCTCCCAGTGCAGCACTCTGGCCAAAAGGGCTAAAGTGATCCTTCGATGCATAAATGGGAATCTTGGAGTAGAGAGGTGTTATTACCCCTATATTTGGCACTAGGGTGACTGCTGCTGAAATCCTGTGTCCAGTTCTGCTGTCCAACTCAAGAAGGATGTTGATAAATTGGAGAGAGTTCGGAGAAGAGTCAAGACAACAATGCCTTACAGTCATTGAACTCTTTGAGTCCAACTCTTTAGCTTAACAAAGAGAAGGTTAACTGGTGACTTGATCCTATAAGTACCTACATGGGGACCAAATATTTGATGGGCTCTGCATTCTAATAGAGAAAGCATAACATGATCCAGTGGCTAGATGCTGAAACTAGAAAAATTCAGACTGGAATTAAAGTGTAAAGTTTTAACAATGACCAATTTTAATTGGAACAATTTACCAGTGGTCATGGTGGATTCTCCATCACTAACCATTTTTAAATCCAGATTGAATGTTTCTTTTAAAGGATATGCTCTAGGAATTATTTTGGGGAAGTTCTCCGGCCTATGTTAGACAGGAGGTCAGACTAGCTGATTGTAATGGTTCCTTCTGGCTTTGGAATCTATGGATCTTGTAGCTGGGCTTGGTTAGCAGCGTGCAGCACTGTGCACCTGGCAATATCACTGACACATGGGTTCCTCTGTTGCTGAGCGATGGGATACTTGTCTTGTTCTCCTTACCCAACACATGCACAGAAGGGCTGTCATTGGCATGCCTCCAATGCCATCTCTAACTCCCCTAACCATAGAGATGCTCCTGCCTTGGTTTTTGTGCTCCACAGGAGCCTGTGCAAACCTTCTTTCTCTCTCTCTCTCACACACACACACGCCAATTTGTTCTACCTGGGGTTGAAGCACCTTAATTGTGGTTTGAGGTTGCCTGGGCTACCACTAGCAGTGTCACTGCATGAAGATGGACCGATGCTTTGCTGCTGTGACAGAAGCAGCTCCGTGGACTACCGGGCTCCATGTACCAGAGCTTAGTCAATAGCCTTGCATAGCATACCGCACGTCAGCTCGGACAATGAATGAGCCAGGTCAAAGAACTAGTTGTCATGGTATACTAGCAGTGAATATAACCGTACATGACCATAGACCCGTGTGATCATGGCTTTGAGTCTGTGATGGAGGTAAAGCCTTCACTGAACTTTTAACTATATGGATTTCAGCTTCCAGGGGACAGTGTATTCTGGTTACTAGGACAAAGAGGTATGTCAAGGTTTTGGGGCAAAGGCTGTGGTTTTCTAGGTCTCTTCTGAAGCACTTAGTACTCTTTAGGTGCTGATAAAGACCGGGTAATGAGAATTGTGGCGTGGTCCAGGCGACTTCATAAGCAAGGTTAAAGCTAGTCTAGCATCTGAAGTCCAAATTTCAACCCCACCTAGCTTCCCCAGAGGAGACCAATTCTCCTGAAATTTCACAATCTGCATGTCATCCCCGACTAGAACTCTTAGGAAGACACCTTTGCACCACCCCCTCCACACCCACTATCCTGGGGCTGGATCCAGTGTGGTCACTGGCATAACTGGAGCTCTGAGTCTGCTCTAACTTTCATCCAGCAATT
This sequence comes from Chelonia mydas, assembly GCF_015237465.2. Lineage (NCBI taxonomy): Eukaryota > Metazoa > Chordata > Testudines > Cheloniidae > Chelonia > Chelonia mydas. Next base: position 15,072,058 of record NC_057851.1, read on the forward strand.
TACTGGGTCAAGGGGCCATTCCAGTAATGGCCTGGATTACTGAGGCATAATAGCACTGTAGCTAAACTCCTTTCCCCTGGGAGCACACCTTAGGCTGGGGAGTGGAAGGAGGGGACAGCAGTGGCTACAGTGGCTCTAGGACACTTGAGGATCCCCTTAGGCAGAAGAAATCTTCTAGAGGCTTTACAGTGGCTTTGCCCCCAAAGCTCTCTCAGGGTGTGGGTACGCATCTGCTACATACAGAAAGCAGCAGGGTGTTCTTAAAACTGGGCACAGGCAGGCCTGATTCTGATCATCAACAGCACCATTGACTTCAGTGGAGCTCCTTCTGGCTTAACGCAGTCAGATGAATCAGGCAAGTCTAAAAGTAACAAAGGTGGTTGTTTGGCATCAAAGAGAGTTCTTAATTGGGCTTTTTAAAAGCTGTGGTTCAGAACCACGCTGAGTGAATCACTCCTAATGAGTCATGAGTTTCGAGAAATATCCAGGAGCAAATTGCAGTATCCTCAAATTTATTAATAACAAAAATCACCCCAAGAAAATCAAACCACTTCCATTATTGGTTTTTCACCTGGGCCACAGGTGCCCCTGGCAGGCCCTATTGAGATTTGGGCTCGATTGTGCTGGGCACTGTACAAATATAGTGTAGTAGACAGAGCCTGACCCAGATCTGATATCTAAATAGACACCGAATATGGGAAGAGCAGACCCACCAGCAGAGTGTTGTACCAATAAAATAAAAACCAGCAGGATCTTAATAAAGGGAATAAGGCAAAATGACAGATTTGTTGTGAATACAGAGAATCATAGTAAGCAGTTAGTTATAGCTATAACATTCCATTCAATTTCATATTTATTCACACATTCATTCATACTCACACACACTGGTTCTGCAAGGTTGTTATCATAGTTACCAGCCTTAGAGTTGCTTGTGTCAAGCCACTGGCCAGGTGGCCTGGACACGAGGAGGGAGCAGGGCCTTGTCAGATGCTCATCTGATGCTCCTGGAAGTTGGTTTGCAGAATCAGACCCCAAAGTTCTCACTTTCTAGAGTCCATTTTTATAGGAATTTCTTCCTATGCCAATCTATGGGAATTGCTTCATCATGCTGTTGCTGAATCAATCGGCAGATAGCACATTCCTGACGGCTCCGTGCTGCTAGATGTTATCTTGTTCTTTGGTTCTCCCATTCTTGAGGCTGTTGGGTGGATTCCAGTCTGCCCTCCGGGAGTCCTCTGGTTGTTTCCACTTGACGTCGTCTTCGGCTGATCAACACTGGATTCTTAGGCTGGCACCTCCCTGATCATTCATTTATTATTCACACCAAACATCTATCCATCCACATACATCCTCTGTCTCTATTTTAATCACAATTGTTAACAAAGTGAGATGAATACAACAAAAGGGCGGGGAGTCTCTGTGTGCTGTTTCTGTTGTTACAAAGTATCACTTGAGTCTCTCTCTGAGTAAAAAGAAAAAGGAGTACTTGTGGCACCTTAGAGACTAACCAATTTATTTGAGCATAAGTTTTCGTGAGCTACAGCTCACTTCACCGGATGCTGGGGACAGAACAGGAATGGAGTCTTAGAATTTAGTAATGACAGGTTTCAGAGTAACAGCTGTGTTAGTCTGTATTCGCAAAAAGAAAAGGAGGACTTGTGGCACCTTAGAGACTAACCAATTTATTTGAGCATGAGCTTTCGTGAGCTACAGCTCACTTCATCGGATGCATACTGTGGAAATTGCAGAAGACATTATATACACAGACACCATGAAACAATACCTCCTCCCACCCCACTCTCCTCCAGCAGGAGAGTGGGGTGGGAGGAGGTATTGTTTCATGGTGTCTGTGTATATAATGTCTTCTGCAATTTCCACAGTATGCATCCGATGAAGTGAGCTGTAGCTCACGAAAGCTCATGCTCAAATAAATTGGTTAGTCTCTAAGGTGCCACAAGTCCTCCTTTTCTTTTTAGAATTTAGTAAGTAATCTAGCTAGGTATGAGTTAGATTATGATTTCTTTAAATGGCTGAGAAAATAGCTATGCTGAATAGAATGAATATTCCTGTCTGAGTGTCTTTTTTGTAACTTAAGGTTTTGCCTAGAGGGATTCTCTGTGTTTTGAATCTAATTACCCTGTAAGATAATTACCCTAATTATCTACCATCCTGATTTTACAGAGGTGATTCCTTTACTTCTATTAAAAGTCTTCTTGTAAGAAAACTGAATGCTTTTTCATTGTTCTAAGATCCAAGGGTTTGGGTCTGTGTTCACCTATGCAAATTGGTGAGGATTTTTACCAAACCTTCCCCAGGAAGTGCGGTGCAAGGGTTGGGAGGATTTTGGGGGGAAAGACGTGTCCAAACTATGTTTCCCAGTAAACCCAGATAAAGTTTGGTGGTGGCAGTGGAAATCCAAGGGTAAAATAATTTTGTACCTTGGGGAAGTTTTAACCTAAGCTGGTGAAAGTAAGCTTAGGAGGTTTTCATGCAGGCCCCTCATCTGTACCCTAGAGTTCAGAGTGGGGAAGGAACCTTGACATGCATCCGATGAATTGAGCTGTAGCTCACGAAAGCTTATGCTCAAATAAATTGGTTTGTCTCTAAGGTGCCACTAGTACTCCTTTTCTTTTTGCGAATACAGACTAACACGGCTGTTACTCTGAAATCTCTCTGAGTAGTTGTTACAAAGTATTGCTTTGAGAACAGACTCTGTCTTAGGATGTACTAACACAATTAGCAGCTTGCAAGTTTCACACAGAGGGAGAGAAACAGTAAAAATAAGAGACCTCTTAGTTTAAAACCAAGAAACCTCTTAGTTTAAATTCCAGGGTATTACTAATTATGAGGACTCAAACTCATCTGTGATTTTAATACAGAACTTCTTTAATATGATCCAACATAACACGTGATGGCAGCAAACGGCAGGTTAGTGCCATGGGGGGATGGGGGTGCAGTGGATGGATTTTTGTTTTTATCAGGTGAGGTTTAGTGAGGAGGGGATTAGCTGAAGGGAGAGGGGGATAAAGGGGGAAGGGGAGAGGGGCTGGGGCGACAAAGGCTGGTGGAGTGAAGATGAGGTGAAGAGATTGTGAGGAAGCAGCTGAGAGTGGGTAGGAGCGAACCGCTAATCAGCACAGGGGGGAGTGGCTGGAGTGAAAGCGGCTTGACTTCATCAGTGTCTGATAATCCCTGCTTAAACTGCTCCTGCTGGCTTAGTACTCTAGTGGGCTTTTCCCTTCTTTCCCCAAGGCCACACCTCTGGGGGAGCACCAGCTGCTGCAGGTGGGAGGCTGCCAGAACCATGGCTGGGCCCAGGAGCCCCTCCTAAAGAGTCAAAACAAAGGGTGGGAGAATGTAAAATGGACATGATCCTGCTTCCTGACAGGGAAAGTGAGGTGCAGAGATTGGAAGCAATGTACCCAGGTCTCACACCGCCTACATCAGAGGCAAGAACCAAACACAGATCTCCTGAAGCACAGGCTATTTCCTTAACTTCTGTAACCTACTTTCCGGCCCCCAGCAGCAGTGAAGAAAATTCTAAAAGCCAGCTAGCGCTCCAGGGTGTATTTTCACAGCAGTCCCCCCAACTCTCAGGGGTGCAGCTACACCGCCCAAGCTGGGCATAGGCTAAACAACCCACGCTAGCTTGAATCCAGGTAGAGAGGGCAACACTAGCAATGAAGACAGAGCAGCATGGTCTGGCAAGCTGAGTATGTACCCTGGGTCGGTGCTGAGCTTTTACTACCGCGCTGAAGCCCACGCTGGGCTGCCTTCCCTGCTATTGTTACCTGCACTAGTCCGGTCAGGAAGGTAAGCATTTACTATGTAGATATTCCCTAGGTCCTGACCCTGCAAATGGAACTGTGTGGGCAGAACCACGCACCTCCCATTGAAGTCCCCAGAGTTCTGTGGGGATGCAGGGGTCTGCCAATCCCAGAGCTGATTACAGGATCAAGGCCCTAGTCTGAAGGCTGTGCAAATAGCAAACCTCTTTAGAACAGCGGTTCTCAAACTTTGGCAAGCCGAGGACCCTTGTTTTGATTAAAAATATTTTGCTGACCGCCCCCTCCCCCCCCACAAGCCCTTTGGCTCAGCCCCAGGCCCTGCCCCCACTTCACCCCTTCCCCCAAGGCCCCACCTCTGCCCCACCTCTTTCTGCTCCTCTTCCTCGCTTCTTTCCGCCCCCTCCCCCAAGCCCGCCCCATCCCTGCTCCTCTCCCTCCCTCCCAGCACTGGCTGTACGCCACTGAACAGCTGTTCTGTGGCATGCAGGAGGCACGGGGAGGGAGGGGGTGGAGTTGATCAGCGAGGCCAGCGGACCAACTGGAGTACCCTGGCAGACCCCAATTTGAAAAACACTCCTTTAGAGTCAATTCTATGTGTAATAATTTTCTGTGCCTCTTCTGGTCATAGACTCCAACTAAAAGCCTCAAGAGATGTTAGCAAAAGCCACCGATTACCCTCAGCAGAGTGCAGCTCTTCTGAATTCTAAGAGGAAAAAAATTATCCCGAGTGGTGAGAAATTTTAAGGCACTGTACAATAATCAAAAGAAAAACAATCTCACAGACTGAATCTGCATTTAGACATCAGAAAAAGTTGGATTCCTTTATGCACGGACTGGATGTTATCATGTAGATCAATGGTTTTCAGCCTGTGTTCCACTTGTGGCCCAATCAGCACGCAGCTGCAGGCCATGTGACATCCCCAGGGCCATACAGATAGAGTGTATATATATATATATTGTGTGGATGCGGCCAACATAACACATAGAGAGCTGGCTATGCAGCCTGCGATGATACATAGGTTGATGAACCTTTGGTGCAGGTAATGAACAGTTTACTTTGTTTAAAAACCAAAATAGCCCTGTCCCAGATTTTCCTGGTGTTATATAAAGCCTGCTGCAAATGGCTCGGCATGGAAATACTGCACATTCTCCACAAGGCACCAAGTCTCCCATGCCTGCGCTCTACAGATTTACATACTCACATGCCTTTTAAAGTGATGTGTGTCCCCAACCTCGAGGCATTAGCTATAAAATGTCAAATGGCATTTTTCAAAAATGCAACATGATCACAAGAGAGAAAATATTAAATGTCAACAAAAGGCTTATGCCAAATATGGAGATGGGGAAGCACAGCAGATTGGCTTTTCTTGAAAGGCTCCTAACGGCAGTCTTGGAAAAGGGCTGATAAAACATTCTGTTCTGAGTCTTATTTTTCTGCTGCTGCATATTAGATGGCAGCTGGTAAGTTAACCTCTTCAGGGCCTGATGATACACAGCAGACTTAGATGAGGTATTTAACCTGTCTGTTGCAGAATCTAGCCCTGGAGGGAAAGTGTATGTGGGGGGTGGGAGGGGTGGGGGGAGTAGAGGATAAGGATTGGGTCAAGAAGGGTGTAGTTATCATGATATATGGCATCACAGATTAAGCAAATGTATTAAAGAAAACAGTTATAATTACAGACAAACAACCACTCTTCCATTCAGCTTGAGTTCCAGCCCTTTCTGCAGCTCAAGGGTTTAGCAGGGCTGCCCCCTGGCAAAGAACTCTGTAGGTCACACACAGACAGCTAGTAGCCGGATATCATATTACAAGTAACTTGTTACAGTAGGTAGGTTTCAGAGTAGCAGCCGTGTTAGTCTGTATCTGCAAAAAGAAAAGGAGTACTTGTGGCACTTTAGAGACTAACAAATTTATTTGAGCATAAGCTTTCGTGAGCTACAGCTCACTTCATCGGATGGTGTTTTTCCTAATGTGTGTTGGAAAAACCCAGTTGTTTTTCAGCCTCATGGATGTGGCTGAGAGATTTTGTGACATACAAGGGAGGCAATTTTTATTTTATTAGCTGTGCAGCCCTGAACAAGATGCTCAGCAAATTCAGCATGTGCCACTCGGAATATAAAACATTAAACTCCCACCCTCTTTAAATTAAATGCAGAGACTCGTGCAAGAGCGGGGGAGGGAGAGTGAAAGTCACTGTGCAGTACTGACAACCTTGAGTGTTCAGAAATCAAGGATCAGCCTCCTCACCCCCCCGAATCATGAGATTCTTAAAGATTACTGAATTCTGGGTTCTCTTTATTTGCCGTCTGATGTTTGAGACGAGAGTGGAGTTGATTCACGTTTTCAAACTTGTCTTTGTAATCATGAGGGCTGTAAACATCCTTTATAAAAGAAAAAGAAACCGAGATTCTCCCCTAACACATGACTCCATGAGCTGGGGCTCAAGAAAAAACATCAAATGGCACAAGACTCATGATAAAACTGGCCACACTGAACATTAAGGGCAAATATGCCTGTGGGCACAGACATGCCTGTGTGCACAGAGTTCTTGCAAGAGCTTTGAGAGAAGGGAAGGGATAATAAAGGGGCTTGCTTGGAGATTTAAATGAGTCCTCTCTTTAATCAAAAACAAAAAACAAACCCCACAATTTAAATGAAACTGTTTGGATGAAGCAATCTGAGTTCCTGACCACAAGTAGTCAATGAGAAGCCAATGCTGCTTTTTGCAAGATGGGGGAAATGAGCCCCAGCCTAGTGAATGCATCCGATGAAGTAAGCTGTAGCTCATGAAAGCTTATGCTCAAATAAATTTGTTAGTCTCTAAGGTGTTACAAGTCCTCCTGTTCTTTTTGCCAGCCTAGTGGGTGGTTTTCTATTGTGTAATGAAATTGAGAACAATACAGCTACGTACATGAGTCATTTCCATGTTTATTTTGCTCCTACGGCTATGATGATGTTCCACAGTACAAACACTTAGAAGTGAGCGCAATCCCACTGAAGCCCAAACCGAGTTCAGGGTCCCATTGTGCTTGACGTTGTATGTCAACAGAGTAATGGGCAGTCTTGCCCAAACAGACAAGACAAAGGAAGATCTGTAGTTCCTGCTGTGCAGCCGGGGAGCACAGGCACAGGGGCCTAGGTTTTCAGAAGGGATTAGTGATTTGAGGTGCCTCGGCTTTTCAGGGCCCTGCGTTAGACACTGTTAAGAGTCTGCTTTTCAGAGGGTGAGTGCTCAGCTTTTTTTTTTTTTTTTTTAAACTGGGCCCTTTTTAAGGCAACTGAAATTGGGCCAAAAATTTCAGTGCCTAGGATCTCTAGTTACTTCTGAAAATCTAGGGCAGAGAGATTAAGGGACAAATTTTCATAGTCATCTAAAGATGCAGCTTGAGATGTCTAGCGACACAAATAGAGACTTAATGGGATTTTCAAAAGCTCCTGAACAGGTTAGGCATGTGTGAGATTTTGAGGATCACCCAAACTAGCAAGGGGGTTCTTTCACCACCTGGCTTGTAACTTTGGGTGCTTAAATACTATGCTGCTTATGGTTCAGAGCTCTGACACCAGTAGCCAGCCTACAAACAATGTCTCACCCACCTACCTTCTCCTTTCAGGGTGACCCAACAGCCCTTCTGGTCCCAAATCTTCCCAAACTCATCTGAGTTTTTAACTACCAGACACTCAGACTTTTCCTGTCTGATTCGTCACCCCTGAAAGAATGAAACTTGCCCCCAATTATCAGTGCACTTTGCCACACACAGTCCACACAGTTTGAATAACAGAGACATGACTGGGTTAAAAATAAACAAAAGATTTATTTGATAGAAAAATCACAGATTTATAGATGAAGTCATAAGGAAAAGCAAACACATACAAGCTACACAGAAAATAAACAAAGATGCAACCTCAGGCTTTAAACTTCTATATTGGCTAAATCTCCTTCTCTAACACAAGTTACCTATTCCCTCTGAACAGTTTCCCAGCATGCCCTCTGTCCTAGAGAGGATCCAGTATCTCAGGGACAGCTCCCCCCTTAGATGCTGGCCCTCAGTTTCTGGATAGCCAGCACTTCTAGCCCCTTCCCTTTTAACGGGGGTGGGGGGGGTTGCAGTTTTTTCCTCTTTCTCTCAGACTACAGAAATTCATGATTACACAGAGCAGGGGAAACTCCCTCCTGCCTTAGTTCTCCAAGTTTCCTTTTCAGTTTCAGTGTCTTTCCATTAACTTTAATGGTCCACCATCGTCTTTCCCTGGGTTGTTTGATGCTAGGGGCTTGGAGTTAGGTTTGTGAAAACCACGAGCCTGGGAGGTACCCTCTGTTATAGACTGGGATGTAGGTGGTCTGGCCTAGTAATCGGAGCAAGAGTCAGGCCTAGTGGACAGGACAGACATCCAGGTTGGGGAATGAAGCAGAGGATCAGCACAAGAGTCCTCTGCCAGTTACCAGAGCCAGGGGTCAAGTCAGAGTAAGAGTCAGGAATTGAAGCTAAGGGTCAGCACCCAATTCAGATACCACATGCCAGAGCCAAGGGTCAAGTCAGAGTCAGAAGTTGGAGGTCAGGGTCGGAGCCAGATTGGTAATTGATGATGGAAATGAGGCCAGGGCAGGAACTGGAGGAGAAGCAAGGATCAAGCACAGAGGGAACAGGAGTGAAGGCGGGGGATGGGGGAGTGATGCAGGAGCCAGGGGCAGAGCAGGAATTGGGAACAGGGTTGGTGCAGGAAGCAGCACAAGCAGGGCTCAGTGCAGCCACAACAGGAAATCACCTTAGTGCTCAGACAACTTCCTGTGCCTCCTTCTGGCTTAAATAGCGTGGTTAGACCAATTGGTGGAGCTAGACGATCCTCCAACCAGGGCTCCCGTGGGTGGTGCCTTGGCTGAGGCTGGAGTCCTACTAGCTTCTTGGCCCACTAGGTTTTGGCAGACAGTGGGTTAAGGCCAGGATGCAGTGGCTGTTTGAGAACTCCTAGGCCTGGGTTCAAGACCTCGGACATTACACCCTTCCTGCCGGCTTGCTTCCCCGCACTGCTGGGAGGTGATGGTATTCTTGCACTACAGTTAGAATTACAAGGTTCTACATCTACCTACATTCATAACCTGTATACATCTCTCCTAATGACTATCGAGTTAAGAACATTATATGTCTTCACAGAAGATTTTACTGGCTGTATATTTCTACATAATAACAAATGTATACAACCAGTCAATTCAATTGCTTATGCTTGAGTGTTCCGACCCCATTTTCCCCATGGTATGTCTGGACGCTGACTGTCACCGCACTAGGGACCTGCCTGAAAAAAAAAAATATCGCACAAGAGGCCTGAATCTTTAGGCACCTAAATGCCTTTGAAATTCTGTCCCTCAGTGACTTGCCAAATGCACATAAGAAGTCTATGGTGGAGTTGGGCACTGAACCCCCTGCTGCTGATTTCAGTGCTACTGACTTAACCACAAGAGCATCCTCAGAGCACATTTGCAGGACTGGTGCATTTGCCATTTCTTGTTGTTTTACCAGGAGATTTGGTATTTTTTTGAAAGTTCCAGCTTCTGCAGGCAGGTGAATCTCAGTTTTCATTTAAAACAAATGTTTTTATCCTCGTGGATGCATAGAAAAGCTTGTAACCCCCAAAGACTCAAAAACCAGAAGGCAAATGAAAACATCTCCAAAGTTATTTGCCTTAAAAATTGTAAGATTTATTTTCAATCTCATAAATCTGAGAAACCTGACTCATAATTCTTGAATGTTTGGAATTAGCTACTAGAACTGGTCAGAAAAAACTCTGAAGGAACTATTTTTTGCTGGAAAAAAAAATGCAGTTCCCTCAATCTAAATGCTTCACAAAATCATTGTACGCAGTGTTGATGTAGCTGTGTCAGTCCCAGGATATTAGAGAGACCAGTTGGCTGAGGTAATCTCTTTTATTGGACCAATCTCTTGGTGAGAGAGGACAAGCTTTCGAGCTTACACAGAGCTCTTCTAGACCTGAAGAAAAGCTCTGTGTAAGCCTAAAAGCTCGTCTCTCTCACCAACAGAAATTGGTTCAATAAAAGAAATTACCTCACCCACACGGTATCTCACAAAATGGTGTTAGTTTTGTCAGAATTTTGTTTCAGAGAAAAAACGGCAATTAAAAGTTCTGACAATGTTGAAATACCCATTTTGACATTTTTGGAACTAAAGATTTCAGGTTTTCATTTTGAAATTTTAAAAATTTTGCACGATCTATTCTAATATAAAATTTTAAAAGGTCAACATCAAAACAAAATATTTTGATTGTTCCAAAACAAGATCAGAATTTTCTCTGAGCATTTTGAAACTTCTGAATGAAGCCCAATTTTGAAATCCTTTGTGCAATTACGTTTCTGTCCTCCACACAGCTCTAGTGGCTACACTTTGGCACAGGACTGTTTTTGTTGGACAAGATGGCCTAGTCAACCAGCTTACAGCCATTTTCTGCACTACCAATTCCACTACTCCTAGCTTCCTCTAGAGCGCACCTGTCTGAGTACTGACTGGGCCTAACCCTTTTAGCTTGGAGTGTTACTCTGAATACAGCTTGTGGTGCCATGGCTGAGTTAACACTGATAGCAGAAATAAAGACAAAAAATAGTAACCCTGTTCTTAAAAAAAAAAAGGGGGGGGGGTGAAGAAGATCACAGTTCCCTGTGGGGAAGGGAGTGGCAGAGGAAAGCTTTTAAAATAAAGGTGTCTGATACAGATGGATTGTTGAACTATGCTAGACTCATCCAGGGGTGCACACAGTGCCACTCTCTTAATACAACATGCAGAAAGGTTGAAGTATGATCATAATGGCTCATGACACAAAGGATGTCCCATGGCAGAGAGCAGACATCTGATCTCCTTTCCAGCATTGGTTCTGGAGAAATCTAATGTAAAAAAAAAAAAAAAAGAATTCTGCTAAGCTGGAACAGAATTGCTTCCTATTGTCTCGGCAATAGTTTATTAGAAATCTATGCAGTGGAGTTGGTGACATTTATACTATCTTCCCATGTTTGTTCAATGTTATTCAAAAGGTGCTTTGTGACTCTGGCTTCAGTCTACACTTTTGGTCTGCAACTTCCACATGTGTTAAATTTATTTAAATACTTTGGTGCACCTATACTCTGATGAGGGATGTATGGGGTGCTGATACCTCATGGTGGATAAGGTTTCTGAGTGTAGAGCTATGTGTTTCCTCTTTGCATATTAATGGATGAGGGAAATAGTTAATTGCTCAATGATTGTAATTTACAGAGATTCAGCTTCATTCTGGGGAGACCTCAGTTCTATGGCAAGTTACCATACGGCGCAAAAGTCGATAAATATTCAAAGTGATGTGTTTGAACAGCACCTAGCACAGTGAGTGTGGACCTCATGCTCCTGCCCAGCTCTATTGCAGCCCCACTGTTTGGGCAAAGTGCAGGTGCCACAGTTCACATCCACGTGTTACCTAAACTGGCCTGTGTCACAGAGTGACTGAGCCCCTTTAAGGAAGAGAGTCTCGCCTCTTCTCTGACTGAACACGGGTACTCTGGCTCGGCCTGGTTAGGGGCAGGGTACACCTGGGGCCAGGAGATAATTTGGGTTGGGAATCGGGAAGGGGAAATGAGCTACTCAACCCAAACTGAGACACCTGGAGCAGGAGGTAGACTCAAAAGGCAGAGCCCTGCTCATTTAGGACTAGAAGCTTCAGAGACTGGAAAGCTCTCCAGGCCTCCCTGGCACTAGAGAGGAATTGCCTGGAGTAAGGCGGCTGGGGCAGAAACCTCTGGGTGCTAGAACAGAGCCCGAGAGAGGCTGGGAGCTCTTGCAGACACTGCTGGATCCAGGGACCAAAGGTAGAGTAAAAGCACTAGATACCTGGAGGGAAGAGGAATTACATGTTAAAGACAGTGCAGAGTCTCTGTCCTTTAGTTCAGGAGAGCAGCTGAGCTGAGCAGCTGTCTAAACCCTGGAGTGAGGGGGAATTACAGGTTAAAGACTGTGTGAAACCCCCCAGGATAGAGCAGGGCCTTGTTTTTTCAAGTTGCAAGTAAGATGGGGGAGCCTGAAGAAAAGGCCTAGTGGCAGCCATGCCATGTTTTGCCAGAAGGGGGTGCTCTGGGACAGGAAGATTTGTGAGAGTTTGCACCTCCCATAGTTAAATAAATAACATAAGTGCTCATTGTTTAGGACTAGATGTGGTGTTATTTAGGAGCCATGCTGAGCAACACCATCCCAGAGGGGCTCCACAAGGGACTGTGGTTCAGACAGGTACTATCCTTCCCAAGCTCCTCCGAATGTAAGGGGTTGGGGGGAGAGGACATAGTGGCAGGAGGGGCTAGAAGTTGAGAGGCTAAAAAATCCCTGGGATGCAAAGAAGGAGTAGTCCCCACAGTCCCCTACATGCAGACACTGCAACTAGCCCTGCTGTGGGGCATGCAAGAAGGGGAAGGCTCCTTGTGACCTCCTCTGTGCCATGCAGGTGAGCTGGGGAGAACCTGGACCCTAACAAGTTTGCTTCTCGGTGTTAAAGGGAAGTCAATGCAGACAGTGTCATTCCAACCAGTCTCTCTAATCTGAAATCCTTCTTAATGAATGCTAGGTCCAAGGAGCCAAGTGCATGTGTTTTTTGCCGACTATGCCCTCCTTCTGGGACCAACACCTTATGTTCTTAAATTCCATCCATTTTGGGAGCTCTTACAAAAGACTGTATAACCTGGGATGAGAACCTAACCTGTTTTTTTGCACGAGCCCCCATGCTGTACCTGATGAGCGTGCAGAGATCTCCAAGCTTCATTCTAATCCCGGCTGCAATCACATGGAGATAAAATGGAGTCTTTTTTGGCACAAATCCTTCTGCAGAAGGAGACAGTACATGAAGTTTTACTGAAAGGGTTTTTCAAATATTTATAGATATGAAAAGGTGTCCCAGATCTTTTTAATATCAGAAAGGTGAGTCTGGCAGCTATTCCACGACACAACCTCTTGTTGTAGGGATTTAAAAGACATGGTGGCTATTTTGAATCACCCCGGGTAGAAATATTCCATGCAAGTTGTCAATTCCCATACAAATACTTTCGTTAATGAGGTGGCTGGGAATGTGCCTGTTGGTTTTGGGCACCCGCCCTGTCATGTGCTCGCTAAAAAAGGGTTCATTTCAAACGTGTTCGTTCTGCATGTCCTTGGTGTGTAATTATTAGATCTGTCTGAATATGGAAAATATTTTACGAGGACTAGTGAGTAAAGCCCATGAATTTGCTTCGGCCTTCCTCATGAATCATGCTCCCCGGGTGTTCGCTTTCTGCCAGTTTTTAAGCGATCAAGTTTTACTGGCAGAAACTTTCACAGAAAGGGGATTTCAAAGCAGCATGAGCTTACGTTCCGAGAAACCCACTCTTACAATTACACACACAAATGTTTGCACTAGAAGTGCTTGTGTTACAACCCCCACTACTAGTGGCAGCAAAGTGCAAATCCTTTAGCACTGAAGAATGTGCCTGGCCTCTACCATTTGAGCCGTCAATGGACACCAGTGGAATACTCACGAAGCTATAGACGCTACAAGTGTGTGACACTTGCATTCTCTTTGCTAGCGATGTTTTGGCCGAGAGCACCCTGTGACTCATTCCGTGTGGTTTAAAAAAGTTTCAAACATATTTTGAATAATTTCAAAAGACAAATTAATCTAAGGAAAGCTTGTGGGCATTCAAGAGGCTGAAAACAAGGCTAAATGTTTGGTAAGCTATTTTTGCAAATTATTTTCTCAGCTCAAGGAATTCTTGAACATCTGACTTCAGCTATGTTGGCAAACTAAATAGGTATGCATACCTGCCAACCTCTGCTACAAAAGACAGGAGATTTAAGTGTGCCTAATTCAGAATGGGTTTAATCTGAGCACCAATTAGTTCTACTCCTCTCCTCTCACTGCACACACAGAGCTCCCCCTAATTAATTCTGTCCCCCAACGCAGCTCCTAATTAATTGTATTACTCTGCACAATTAATTCTGCCAAGGTACCTAATTACTGGGTGTATATGTGTGTGTGGAGGGGGGAATCAATTCTACTCCTTGGCAACCAAAAATCAGTCTTGATCCCTACAATTAATTCTGCTCAAAAACACACTTCTTCAGGGTCTGTGGTGGGGGCAGAAGGAGAAAGAGGCCTGTTCCCCCGTGTGGGAGCGGGAGGGCAACAATGGGGCCTTCTTCAGTTCCCTCCCCTTGGATGTGGATACGGTTGCCAACTTTCTAATTGCAGAAAAATGAGCATTTGCCCCGCCCCTTCTCTGAGGCCCCACCCCTTCTCACTCAATCCCCCTCCCTCCGTTGCTTGCTCTCCCCCACCCTCGCTCACTTGCTCATTTCTACTGGGCAGGGGGTTGGGGTGCAGGAGGGGGTGAGAGCTCTGGCTGGGGATGTGGGCTCCAGGGTGGGGCTGAGGGGTTTGGAGTATGGGAGGGGGCTCCTAGCTGGGGCAGGGGGGTTGGGTGCGGGAGGGGATGAGGACTCTGGCTGGGGGGTACGGGCTCTGGGGTGGAGCTGGGGATGAGGGGTTTGGGGTGGCAGGAGGGGGCTCGGGGGTGGGGCCAAGGGGTTTGGGGTGTGGGAGGGGGCTCCAGGGTGGGGATTGGGGTGCAGGAGGGGGTGAGGGCTCTGGGGTGGGGCTGGGGATGGAGGTGTGTTTGTTTGTTAGGTTTTTTTTTAAATAACTAACAAAATCATCTAAAGCACAGGACTTGGTGGTGATGGGGGACTTGAACTACCCAGACATCTATTGGGAAAATAACATAGCAAGGCACAGATTATCCAACAAGTTCTTGGAATGTATTGGAGATCATTTTTTATTTCAGAAGGTGGAGAAAGCTACTAGGGGAGAGGCTGTTCTAGATTTGATTTTGACAAAGAGGGAGGAACTGGTTGAGAATTTGAAAGTGAAAGGCAGCTTGGGTGAAAGTGATCATGAAATGTCAGAAGAAAGAAAAGGAGTACTTGTGGAACCTTAGAGACTAACACATTTATTTGAGCATAAGCTTTCGTGAGCTACAGCTCACTTCATCGGATGCATTCAGTGGAAGTATGGCACCTTGGCTTAATCAAGAGATCTTGAATGATCTAAAAATCAAGAGTCCTACAAAAAGTGGAAACTAGGTCAAATTACAAAGTGTGAATATAAACAAATAACACAGGTACACAGGGACAAAATTAGAAAGGCCAAGGCACAAAATGAGATCAAACTAGCTAGAGACATAAAGGATAGCAAGAAAACATTCTACAAATACATTAGAAGCAAGAGGAAGACCAAGGACCGGGTAGCCCCATGACTCAATGAGGGGTGTGTGTGTGTGTGTGGGGGGGGGGGGAATAACAGAAAATGTGGAAATGGCAGAGGGGTTTAATGACTTCTTCTTGGTGAAAACCAAAACAAAAGCTTGGTGGTGATTGGACATCTAATAGTGAATGTCAGTGAAAATGAGGTAGGATTGGAGGCTAAAATAGGAAAAAAACAAGTTAAAAATTACTTAGACAAGTTAGATGTCTTCAAGTCACCAGGGCCTGGTGAAATGCATCCTAGAATACTCAAGGACTGAGGAGATATGTGAGCCATTAGTGATTATCTTTGAAAAGTCATGGAAGACGGGGGAGATTCCAGAAGACTGGGAAAGGGCAAATATAGTGTCCATCTATAAAAAGGGAAATAAGGACAACCTGGGGAATTAGACCAGTCAGCTTAACTTCTGTACCTGGAAAGATAACTGAGCAAATAATTAAGCAATAAATTTGCAAACATCTAGAAGATAATAAGATAAGTAACAGCATGGATTTGTCAAGAACAAATCATGTCAAACCAACCTGATACACTGTCAAAGAAAGCAAATAAGCCTTGTGGATAGGGGGGAAGTGGTAGATGTGGTATATCTTGACTTTAGTAAAGCTTTTGTAACTGTCTTTCCTGACCTTCTCATAAACAAACTAGGAAAATGCAACCTAGATGGAGCTACTATAAGGTGGGTGCATAACTCGTTGGAAAACCATTCCCAGAGAGTAGTTATCAGCGGTTCACAGTCATGCTGGAAGGGCATAATGAGTGGGGTCCCGCAGGGATCAGTTCTGTGTCTGGTTCTGTTCAATATCTTCACCAATGATTTAGATAATGGCATAGAGAGTACACTTCTAAAGTTGGCAGATGATACCAAGCTGGGAGGGGTTGCAAGTGCTTTGGAGGACAGGATTAAAATTCAAAATGATCTGGACAAACTGGAGAAATGGTCTGAAGTAAATAGGATGAAATTCAATAAGGACAAATGCAAAGTACTCCACTTAGGAAGGAACAATCAGTTGCACACATACAAAATGGGAAATGACAGCCTAGGAAGGAGTACTGCGGAAAGAAATCTGGGGGTCATAGTGGACCGCAAGCTAAATGTGAGTCAACAGTGTAACACTGTTGCAAAAAAAGCAAACATCATTCTGGGATTAATTAGGAGGAGTGTTGCAAACAAGCCACGAGAAGTAATTCTTCCATTCTGCTCCACGCTGATTAGGCCTCAGCTGGAGTATTGTGTCGAGTTCTGGATGCCACATTTCAGGAAAGACATGGACAAATTGGAGAAAGTTGAGAGAAGAGTACAAAAATGATTAAAGGTCTAGAAAACATGACCTGTGAGGGAAGACTGAAAAAATTGGGTTTGTTTAGTCTGGAGAAGACTGAGAAGGAACATAACAGTTTTCAAGTACATAAAAGGTTGTTACAAAGAGGAGGGAGAAAATTTGTTCTCAACCTCTGAGGATTGGAATAAATTGCCTAGGGAGGTTGTGGAATCTCCATCATTGGAGAGTTTTAAGAGCAGGTTAGACAAACACCTGTCAGGGATGGTCTAGATAATCCTTAGTCTGGCCATGAGTGCAGGGGACTGGACTAGGTGACCTCTCGAAGTCCCTTCCAGTCCTATTATTCTATGAGGAGTTTGGGGTGCAGGAAGAGGGCTCTGGGCTGGGAGGGGTTTGGACTGCAGGAGCGGGGTCAGGGCTGGGGCAAAGGGTTGGGGTGTGGGAGGGGTTTGGGGTGCAAGCTCCGGGTGACGCTGACTTCAGGCGGCTCCTGGGAAGCGGCATCATGTTCCTCCAGCTCCTAGGCAGAGGGGCGGCCATGGGGCTCCACGAGCTGCCCCCGCCCCTGCAGCCCCTATTGGCTGCAGTTCCTGGCCATTGGGAGCTGGAGAGCCAGCGCTCGGGGCGGTGCCTGTGGGCAGGGGCATTGTGCGGAGCCCCATGGTCTCCCCCCAGCCTAGGAGCTGGAGAGACATGATGCTGCTTCCCAGGAGCCAAGCAGGGAGCCTGCCAGCCCCACTGTGCCACCAACCAGACTTTTAGTAGATGTCAGCAGTGCTGACTGGAGCTGCCAGAGTCCCTTTTCAACCAGCTGTTCCAGTCGAAAACCGGACACCTGGGAACCCTATATATGGACTAAGAGACTATCTAGGTAACACACTAATTTTAAGCCACACCATAGACTGTTTGTGTGTCTGTGCCTAAAGGACAGATGTGTACATGTCACGTCCTATGATAAATCATAGATTATAAGGCCAGAAGGGACTACTGTGAAAGTCTAGTCCGACGTCCTGTATAACACAGGCTAGAGGACTTTCCTGAATTATAATGCAGATGTTACAAACCATATTTTCTTTTGAGGAATGTTCCTTGTAAAAGCAGCAGGAAGAATGTGAGAGTCTGTCTAGAAGGTGGACACACTTGCGGTCTTATTACCTAATAGCTTGTATCTTGTCATTTAAAAGTAGTCCAAATTCAATGCAAATTGAGGAGAAGGGGCAGCAAAGATGGTTTGTATTAAATACAACTATTTCTAACATAATTGTGTGATCCTCTCTCTTTTAAGATGACTGGAGCTGTTCATGAAGCCTGCATTTGGGATTTTGAATGCAATCGCCCTTAAGCTAAATCAGAATAAAGCTTTTGGTTGAAAACAAGCATGTCCATGCATGGACTTGTCCTGAAATAATGAAGGTTCTGAATTCAAACTGACTTAGTTATTTTGGTGAAAGATTTTGTGCAGGCCAGCTCTAAGATTTACTGGAAAGTCCTGAAAAGCCAGAACTCTGCCCTGTGCTTCAGTAAAAGCGTGCCGCTGAGATGCAGGGAAGGGGAGTGTAAATAGGAGTTGTACATAATTTGTCATGACATCCAATTTACAAAAATGGCACTTGAGTAGGTAGACATGAGGATTATACAGAGTTCAAACTGCAGTTTCTCTTTCAAAGAATCAGCACTAGTCAGTCAAAGACCAAAACTATTAAATGCTCTAATTGTTGTATTTATTGTATTGGTGCTAGCCAGCAAGTCTTTCAGAAATTATGGATTGATTCCATAGTGAACCATTCTTATCAGGGATGAGTCTCATACTGACAGTGCTCACTTGCTGAGCTCAAGGCAGAGAGCAGGTGGAAGACAATAATCACAGACCAATTAAAGAGAGGGAAGATTACTGCGAGTTTGCTCCTACTTTTGTGATGGCTGCCATCTTAGTTGCTATTGGAGACTGAATCTAGCTACAAGCATGAACCACTACAGCTTGAGGTAAAGGCCCAGCTAGAACAGAACTGCATCCTCCATGTGACAGGGATGTAGCATTATATAATCCCGATCCCTGCCGGGGGTGGGACTAGCAAATCAAGATCAGTCTCTTATCAGCAGTCCTGTGTGTGGCACACCGGTCATAGGCAGTCAGCAGGGGAAGGGTTGGTGACTGGAAGGAGTGAGGTGGCTATGGGTCTTTCCTCTTTCTGCTGCGTCATCCCTAGCTCAGCCCTGCTGAGTGTCTGTGTGTTCAGTATTCATGGATGCTGCTGATTCTGTCAGGATAAATAGCATTGGTTCTCCCAGCTGCAATCACATACGGTGGGTTTGGGGGGTAGCAGCAGGCACAAGAACCATAATCAGGGAATTAAAAACAATGGCTGTTTGGAAATTAGCATTGAAAGCTGCAGGTCACTTCTTGACTCTGAGGAAATGCATGGATTTATTTCCATTTAGTGAAGTACCAGTGGGAGTGGTTTGGGAAAGAACTAAAAATTAAATGTCAGGCTGGATTTCTTTTAAACCTGAAAGGAGGAAGTGCCTAAGCCCCACTGTTTTACAGCTGGGGAAAATGATTTGTAGCTAAAAACAATTCAAAGGGAAAGGAATGTAAGAATCAGCCTTATTTACCTCTGGGCCACTAGGAGGTGATAGAGTGCCAGAAACAGACTCGCTTTCACCGCACAGAGACGCTAAGGGACAGAATCAGCAAAGTTCCCCATAGAAACTGTTTCAAGGTTTGTTAACAAGCCAGATTTTTTTTTTTTTTAAAACAGCAGACTCTGATGTTCATAAGCTTTCACTTTCTTTAACTCTTCCCACCTATTTTAGAATCCGTGTTGTGTGTCCCAAGAAAAATGAGACATTTACTATTCTTTAGACCAATCATCAATAGCACGCTTACAAACAATTCCGTCTCTGACTGTAGTTGAACGAAAACATATTTCTCCTTATCAAGGCTGCCTCCCTATTTTTTTTTGTATAAAGAAAAATATTTTATGAACAATGCAAGAAAAATCCTACTTTCCTGTGAGTAGTCAGATCTGTAATATCAAACTTTGATCTTTTAATTGATGGATTCCTATTAACTAGTCTCTTCCTAGAATAAAGGGCTTCTGGAGCCAAACATTCCCAAGAAGAGATTTAAAAGAAAAGAAGAACACGCAGCCAAACACTCAGCCTTGTGCCAAAGTGCTCTAGTTTGCTTGGCTCCTGGATCTGTACCAAGAAATGAGAAGATGACTCAAAAGTAAGACATTGTAACCTTTCCAGAGGACCAGAGATTTCACAAGGAAAGAATAGGTCACACAGGAGCTGAGGAACCAACGTTTCTTTAAGAAAGCATTCTGAAATAAGAGAGAAAAGTGTGATAGCGTAGGCTGAAGAGAGTGATGTACTCATGTGTAAGGAGATCAGAGAGTAGGACACGGGCAGTCAGGTTTAATAGAGCCGGCGTCAGCATCGGAGTCAAAGTCCGGAATAGGAGCCAAGTTACCTGAAGCAAGGCAGGGCAGGGTCCAGGGCACAGACTAATGCTTTGAGCGGCCACTGAACTGCTGCTGGGCTTCAGAGTGGGTCTGCTGACTCTTCCAATCAATCAGGCAGCCTACTAAGACCAGCTGCGCTCATTAGGTTGCCCAGAGACTAGCTCTGTTGCAAGCCCTGCTTCCAGACAAAATATTACCTGGTCAGGTGCAGACCTGGGAACCAGGAGTCTCTACATTCTAAACCGAGAACTAACGCTGACTTCCTGTGTGATCCTGGGCAAGCCCCTTTACCTCCCTGACTCAGTTTTCCCCTTCTGTAAAATGGGAATAATGAAATTTACCTGCTTCACTGGAGTGTTGTGAGAATTGGTCAGTGTTTGGAAAAGGCGTTGCCTATAAAAAGAGGTAAGGATGAGAGTTAGTGGTGGGTAAGTATCAAATGGTGTAGACTTTGATTTTATAGTTCACATAGGCAACCAAACTTTGGGATGCTTAGTTGACCTCTTTAGTCTTTGTTCTTGATCTTAACATCTTCTGGGAACAGGTTCCTTCTCTGCTTCAGGTCAGGCTGCAGATGGTATGAGAACAGATTTTCTTACTGTATTTCAGGGCGCTCAGTTTGGCCCCAGGAGGAAGCCAGAAGTACAGAGGGGAATGAACAGAAGCGAAAGATAATGAAGAAGAAAAACAGAATTCACAAAATATTTCAGAACTTTCAAAACCACTGTTTCCAGGCTAGTTCTAGCAGTGGGCGGAGGGGTGTGTGTGAGGGAAAGTTCTGGTTTGCCCAGCCTTAATTAGACTGATTGTTTCATCAGAACATTGGATTTGAAATCACCAGGCGAAATGCTGTGGGTGGCCAAAATGTTGTGCTGCTGTGCACTGAGTAATGTTCCTGGAACTGAAGTACACATTTTTATCTTAAGCAATTAATCTGGACCCTTGATGTTTCTTTGAACTAAGTCATCACTGAATCACACTGTGCCAACTGCTCCTTTTTTACTGTGATTTCCCCGCTGCCCCCCTAGGAACAATGGACTTTGCTGGAGCACCTGATTAGGCCCGATTTCAGAAAGCCCTTAATTTGTGGCACTGCTGTGGGAGAGCAAGATGTTTCTGAGCCCCTGAGTGAAATCTTTGAAATCAGTGTGTGTAGGAGGGATGTTACAAAATTCTGTAACATACATGTTTGTGTGTGTGTGCGCCACTGCCATATAGAATCAAAACTTCTCAACTACGTGACAGAGGCTCTACGTTGCTAAACACTAAAGGGGATTCTCCTTTGGCTCAAGTGCGTGTTTTTTGTAGGATGTTCTCAGTTTTGTCTCTGTCACGGGGTAGCTGACCCTTTAAGAGGAAACTAGCTCCTAGCCTCCCCCCCCACCCCCCCAGCATGATCAATCCAACTAATGCCAACTAGGGATTAGGTGATAGTAGAAAGATCACCTGGTCCTCATAAAACAGTAAATGGAGCTGCAGGCAGGTGTTCTTGGGTCCAGGGGAGGAACCCAGTTTTTATAAAAAGAAAAGGAGTACTTGTGGCACCTTAGAGACTAACCAATTTATTTGAGCATAAGCTTTCGTGAGCTACAGCTCACTTCATTGGATGCATAAAGCAGAAAATACAGTGAGGAGATTTATATACACACTGACCATGAAAAAATGGGAGTTTCAATAAAGCTTATGCTCAAATAAATAAATTCGTTAGTCTCTAAGGTGCCACAAGTACTCCTTTTCTTTTTGCGAATACAGACTAACATGGCTGCTACTCTGAAACCAGTTTTTATGTGACTCTCCACAGGTGCATGGCTTTGAAAAAGAAAGGAGTAAAGAGACTTGCCTTGACTCAACTCCACTTCCAGGAATGTGGTCTTGAGGGGGGCGTAATCCTCTAGGGAATAGATAAGTCTTTGCAGAAGACCCTGGGTTGTAGGGAAGGGAGATGACTGATGTACGGAACTGGTTTTATTTTGAAGAAATAAAACTGAAGCCCTGAAAAAGGGGGATTGGAATCCTAGGGGTGGAGAGTGTTCTATGGGGCAGGAGGCTGGTGAGTTAGCCCCCTGGTTTACAGTTCCACTCTTGCTCCAGGAAGAGACTGATGTACAGAATAGTGATAGCCCTGGAGGTGTAGGCGCTGACTGGTTGGTTAAAATATTAGTGCTGTCCTTTTGCTCCTTGCACATGACTTGAAGACTTGTTCTACAAAATCTTTTGTCTACACCAACTACAGTAGTTTCCTTTGCTGGACGTAGACATGGTAGAAATCAACATGTTGTCCCTCTAACAGTGAGCTACTGTGTTTCCTCCCTGCAAGCAAAATGAGACCAGGGTCACCATAATCCACAACTAATGCTTGCAGGTCATGAGTTCTGATTGTTAAAATTCCTCTCAGACACCATTCAACAGCTTCCTTCCTATGTACGGAAGTTCCTTGTTAACTATTAGAGGTGGTACAAAGCACGGATAACCATACCATGTTATTTCTACTGCATATCTTCTTGTGAGCCCTCCACTATTTTATAGTAGCCTGTGGAAAAATATTCGTTTCTTTTTTAGATGCCTTCCACTAGGAAGGAAGCTGTCTGTGGTTAAGGGTCTGGACTGCGAGTTAGACAATCTGGGATCCTTGCCACAGACTTCCTGTGTGTTACTTACCCTGGGTCAATCTTGTTGTGCCTCAGTTCCTTGTTTGTGAAGTGGGGATAATGCTTCCTTTCTGCATAGATGGTACTGCTCTATAAGAGACAAGGACCCTGTCAAGGATAATGCAATGTAAAGGCTAAGTTGGGCCATGACATACACCTCATAGAAGCCCAGGGGATTTTATGAGGTGGCACTTTGGGCTCTGTCTTTAAACATCTTATTAGCTGACAGGACGCTTGTCTGGTGCTTTGGATGTGGGGTGTGTTTTTAATTGTGAACATAAAGGCAGTGCCAGCTCATGTGTGTCCCTGAGGATCCAAGGCAATTGGAGTTGGCTGTGGCCCATTGGTGTATCACCAGAATAGCATTCTAAAGAGGGGATGTACAGCGGATTTATGATTTGTTTGCGTTTCTTCTGCCTGTTTCTTCCTGCTCTGTTGTTTTTAGTGCAAAGGTCATCAGAATTATGTTGACAACAGTTGAAGTAAAGGGAAGCTGTGGTCAGCCATGGCACTGCTATTCAGCAAGGGCCAGATAGGGCTACTCAGGCATAACCCTGGATAGCAGTAATGTAGCACTGCCCTCCCCCCACATCCCGTCCTCTAGTGCAGGGACATTGTGCCATTTGGCTCATCAAGCGGCTTTGAATCCATTAGTGCTAAAAGTTTGAACTTCTAGGACTTGAGATAAAGTGATAACTGCTTGAAATCAATGGGAGTTAGGAGCCTAAATACCTTTGAGGATCTGGGCCAGTGCATCTTAGAGCTATAGGGAAGCAAAGCCACTCCACTGCCCCTTAAGACAATGCAGCATTCCCTTTGAAGAGAGCTTGGGGTGGAGGGTAGAACAATGTCCTTCCCTCCATCTTGCCCTTCTTGAGCCAGTTCCTGTGCCCAAGAGAATGAAGGCACTGGAGTTGGTCAGGAAACAATTGTTTTTTCCCCCCAAGAATTTTTTGTTTTTTGACAAAACCCTGTTCTGATGAAATTTTCCACTGAAAAAAAATTCAACCAGCTCTAGCAGGGATTACATACAAGACTGACCCCTGTGTGGGATGGCGCAAGGAGCAGGAACCAATCAGACTAACCCTAATCATGCTCATTGAGGACCCAATCCTGGATCTGTTGAAGTCAATGGAAGTCTTCTACTTGACTTCAATGGGACCAGGATTTGGCTGAGTGCCTGTCATATCTGTGTCCAGAGCCCATGGAGATGGGTAAAGTAGATTCCAAGGCCAGAAGGGACCATTGTGATCATCTAGTCTGACATCCTGTGTCACACAGACCATAGAACTTCCCCAGAATAATTCCCTTTGACCTAGAGCCTACATGTTAAATAAAGATTGAATCTTGATTTAAAAATAGCCAGTGCTGGAGAATCCACCATGACCCTCAGTAAACTGTCCAAATGATTTGCTACAGTATAAGAACCTGAACAGAACAGCCTGACAGAACCATGTCTTTACTCCTATATGTACTGCAACAGACTTCATACATTTATGGTGGAGTGAGCTGGGTTTGAAGTCTGGCTTGTGCATTCAGTAACATTATACTCTTAAGTGTGATTACAGAAGATCTGTTAGCGATGGGAGCGGGGGAGAACAACCTGATCCAAGGCTCAGTTTGCAGTGTTGATAGGAGAAAACATAGATCAGCCTTTGGGGCCATATCCAGCTTGCTCTGTTCACATCAGTCTGATCTGCCTCGGGCAGGATATGGCTGTGGAGCTGTACATTGAGCAGACTTGTTCAATTCTGGACTGATCTTGCCTGTTTTGCAGCCTCCAGGCCTGCTTCTGCCCTGCCTTGAACCGTGTGCAGACACACCTGTACAAATCAGGTGTAATGTACCACCAAATTAGAATTCTGTACTCACACTGGCTGGGACACTTTACGCTCTTCGCAGATGGGAATGGCCACTCAAAGGTCAAGGCAGGGGCGAATCAGGCCATCTGTGTTGAAGGCCTGGCTGAAGACACAGGAGATGGTTATGAGTTGCAGATCCTAGCAGCACCGAGAGAGCAGACAGCTAGTGTCTTAATGTAACCCACATACTTCCTGGGTGTGGTGTTCTGTCCCATTTAGTGGCACTGAGGCTACTTAGAGAAAGAGATTAATGAGTCTCCTCTACAGCCTTCGATGAGAGCCAGCTGGCTTTTAGCTTACGTGGCAGAGGCTCATGCTTTAAGCTCCAGAGGCGCCAGGTTCAATCCTGCCCACCGACAACTGGGGTCTGTCAGTGTTATGTTAGCACATGAATGCTTTATTTGTGGCATGTCATGGGGGGCTGGGCTGAAATCAATGGGAGTTGGGCTGACACCTCTTCTTGATCACTCTGTGGATTAGCTCAAGGCTAACATCCCCCATCCAGTTTGCACACTCACTCTGTCTCTGCATCCGCCTACAGCCGCTCTCAGAGCCTCCTCTTCATGGCTCAACCCTCCAGCTATGTCACCATCAGTGTTCCCTCCTTCCTGGGGCATTCATATCCTAGTCCAATAATCATCCCTTCCCCAGTGGCAAATAGGGGTGACCCAGCCCACCCACTACTCTAGGTCCCAACCCAGGGATCCTGTGGATGGTAGCCTCATACTGCTTGCCACTTTTCCCTGGGCCTCTTCCCTGCAGTCTCTGCACTTACTTTGCCTTTGCCTCAGGCCCTTCAAGCATGGCATAGTACAAGTACTCCTTCCCCTTTCTGGGAACCCAGCCTTCACTCTATGAGCTCCAGGCAACTACTGACCCTGTTCTGCCCTGCAGCTCCTTTTATCTGAGCCTGCCAGGCCCAGATTGGTTGCTCCCTGCAACTCCTCCCTGATTGGCTGTGCCTCCACTGCTCCCTCTGAGGTTAACCCTTTCTACACTTGTGTAGGGCAGACACCCCATTACATGTTACAAGAGCAAGAAATACCTTCCCCTCTCCTCTACCTTCCATAAAGGGCAACTTGGGAAAGCAGAGGTTGGAGGGGCAGGGAACCAGAAACAGCTGACCTGAACTGCCGTGTCTACAGAGCCCATGAAGTATCTTCCTCTGTTCTCGCAGTTTCTGTGGTGTTATGATCTCGAGTCGTGTTCCCCAAATGTTGGGTTCAACCCACCAGTGGGTAGCGGGAAAGTTCTAGGTGGGCCACCATGTCCAGATTAACCCATCACGGGTCTAGGCCTAGGCAAACATACACTTCTCCCAGCCCTCTGTGGAGGGGAAGCCCTGGAGATGGGGGGTTGTTGGAGACAAAGCCTGCCCTGCACTCACTCCACAGCAGTGGAGGGGTATCCAGCCAAACCCAAGGGTCACTGTGACTCCATGTGTCAGGTTGCAACACCCAGAGCAGGGAGGTAGCCCCAGTCCCATCATGGGACAGGAGCCGCTGCTGCGGGGTGGGAGCAGGGCCGGCTCACGCTGCAGCCTTTCCCTGCCCCTGGGCCTCCCCTGCACACCAGGCCAGGGTTAGGGTTGCTGTGCTGGGGCGGAGAGCGTACACGTGTAAGGCTGGGTCACCTTAGTAGCACTTCCCAGAGATTGCAGCTCAGGGCTCGGAGCCAGGATCTCTAGCAAGGATCTGAACCTTCTTTTGCTACTGCATCATTCTGAGCAGTGGACACTTAACTCACTATTGTTTCCTCATCTGCGCAACGGGGGGTTGCCAATACCTGCCTCACCAGGTGGTTATGAGGATTCCCGAAGGCATTTTGAATGTTTTTTTCTAGCTGTGATCTATTGGCTGTATACGTATTTACATTTGCTATAAATAAGCAAAATGCTAAATTTTTTTTAATTTTTTTTTTTTATTTTTTAAATAAAGTGGGATTTGACCCAGCAGGGTCCTGTGATGGAATACAGCAGTCCTCCAGCACCGGGCAGGGTCAGTCGGCAGACCAAAGCAAGGAGACCAGCAACCACTAGCTCTAGCAGCCATAACCATCTTTCTCTTTTTATACTGGCCATGCTTGGCCCCTGGAGCATTAATAGACTGCAGCTGTTTTGTGTGTCTATCTTTTAACCCATGCCTCCCCACAAAGAGGCTGGGCTGGGAACCTTGTTCTCTCTCATGACCCACTCGTTCCATGGACAGGTCCTGTTCACCACCACCATCCCTTTCATCAAAAAATCAAACCCTCATAGCCCATCTCTAAGACACTGGCTTTCCCATGACATCTCAAAATCAGCGAAGAAACAGCAGAGCCTTTTGTTGGAAATTAACTCACGATATGTTCCTGCTTTCAGATGGACTCGGCAAATTACAGCGTTGATGAATGCTGAGTATGTAGGTTTAATTATTAAGCTGTCTAAGAGGAAGCAGACACTTGCTTGTTCTTGAAGTATGATTACGGAGCATGACTTTCTCAGCCCTTGTCTACCTGCTTTAAAGAGACAGCCGCATTTCTTTTCCTTTAATGAGAAGGTGCTGTAATAACAGCTTGGAAATATTTCCATCTCTTGAAACTAATTATTTACTTTTAAGGCTAAGCTGACACTGCAGGCATGTTTATTCTCCAAGTACAAACACTTTGAGATCAAGGTACCAGGTTTCTGGTGTCACTATTTTAAATTATGATTTGTTGTGCATTTATGTTGGTGCATCTGATGCATATGATGCATAAGAACTGATGTGATCATGAATGAATAGAGGAGAAGATACTTCAGAATACCAGCATCTGGAGCTCACCTCAATGCCATTGGTCTAAATCCAGCCTGCATTGGTACTGCCCAAAGTTATGTCTGTTTCACTATATGTAGTGACTTATGTCATCAAAGCACTGTGCAAACTAGGGCCATATCCTACTTGCTGTTCGTTTGTGAAGAGAAGAGCTGTCCCTAGGGTATGGCAAATCGGGGTGACCACCCTGGGCCCTGCGCTTTGCGGGCCCCCACACTTTGTGAGGAGTCAGGCGGGGAGGTGTGGCAGGCAGGGGGAGGGAGGGCAAAGAGCCCCACTACCAACCTCCCCCTCCTTGAGTGGGTCCTGCCTGCTGGCAGGCCCTGCCAATCAGTGCCTCCCCCGCCCTCCTAGCACCTACCACGGATCAACTGTTTCGCTGCATCTGGAGGGGCTGGGGGAGAGAGGAGCAAGGGCACAGCACACTTGGAGGAGGGGGCGGAACTGGGTGGAGAAGAGGTGGGGGTGGGGCGGGAAGAGGTGGGGCCTTGGGAAAGGGGTGGAGTGGGGGCAGGGTCCAGGCTGAGCCGGGGTAAGCACCCCCCCATCAGCAGATCAAAACTCAGCACCAATGTCCCAGGCCCCACATCCCGTTAGGACTGGCCCTGGTGAGGAGCTAATTAGCTAGCTAATTAACTTGCACTGCCTGGCTTCATAACTGCAGCTGTTCTTTCAGCGGAAGCTGCTATTGCCCATATACTCCCAGCAGGTGCGTCAGGCCAGTGCTGTAGAGTAGCGCTCAAGGAAAGCAACTCCTCTTTGAACACGAGAGAGCAGGGACTTTCCAAACTGAGCCAAAGTAAGATCAACATTTTTTCAAGCTGTAGCTAAACTCATTTTTGTTCCCTCCCCTTGGTATATTCAAGTTCTTCCTCTGGCGACCAAGGTGGGTGGGTGTGTCTGACTTCCTCGTTGGCTTCACTTGAAATGATACTGTCGGCTTTCAGGGCTTTGTTTGATTGTGCCTTATGCTAACAGAGATACAAGGTGGGTGAGGTAATATCTTTTATTGGTCCGACTTCTATTGGTGAGAGAGGCAAGCTTTTGAGCTTATACCAACGTACTACCCAGGTCACCTATTGCTTTTTGGCCTATGTAGCACCATTGACATATGTGGCATTTTGCAGACAAATAAAGATAATCAGGTGACTGTCCTTAAACAATAAGCTCCTAGGAATGAAGAGTCGGTTCTGGCACCATCAAAGTCAGTGGGAGTTTTGTGATTGATTTCAACAGGAGCACGATCAAGCTCATAAAAAAGGGAGAGAGGACATCAGAAAAGAGGGTTGGGAAGGGCATCGCATCACCTGAGGTTGGGAGGTTGTTGGTTGTGTAACATGTTCCTGGAGCTAGTTCCCACTCTCTACAGACTGTTTCATTTCCCTGGAGATCATTTTCCTTTGGTCTGTTTCTAAATCCAGACAAATTGTCACTAGGGCTGACAAACTATTAAAAAAAATAATTGCAATTAATCGTGAGATTAAAAAATAGTCACGATTAGTAGCAGTTTTAATCGCAGTGTTAAACAATAGTAGAATACCAATTTACATTTATTATAAATATTTTTGGATGTTTTTTCTACACTTTCAAATATTGATTTCAATAACAAAATGAACAGTACTCCCTTTATATTATTATTTTTATTACAAATACTTGCATTGTAAAAATGATAAACAAAAGAAATAGTATTTTTTCAATAGTATAGAAATAGTATTTTCACCTCATGCAAGTACTGTAGTGCAATCTCTTTATCATGAAAGTGCAGCTTACAAATGTTGAGGGGTTTTTTGTTGTTTTTTTACAAAACTGCAATAAAAAACAAAACTTGAAACTTTAGAGCCTATAAATCAAAGCATGAAGGGGAATATGAATATGTGCCAGATATGCTACACAAATACCTTGCAACACCGGCTACAACAGTGCCATGTGAGCACCTATTCTCACTTTCCGGGAACATTGTAAATAAGAAGCAGGCAGCATTTATCTCCTGTAAATGTAAACAAACTTGTTTTTTCTTAGCGATTGGCTGAACAAAAAGTAGGACTGGGAGGGAGGGATAGCTCAGTGGTTTGAGCATTGGCCTGTTTAAACCCAGGGTTGTGAGTTTAATCCTTGAGGGTGCCATTTAGGGATCTGGGGCAAAAATTGGGGATTGGCCCTGGGGTTGGACTAGATGACTTCCTGAGGTCCCTTCCAACCCTGATATTCTATGACTTGTATGAAGTGAATTGAAAAACACAATTTCTTTTGTTTATCTTTTTTACAGTGCAAATATTTGTAATAAAAAATAAAGTGAGCACTGTCCACTTTGTATTCTGTGTTGTAATTGAAATCAATATATTTGAAAATATAGAAAAACATCCAAAATATTTATTATAAATTTAAATAGGTATTTTATTATTGTTTAACAATGTGATTAAAACTGATTAATCATGACTATTTATTAAATCTAGTTAATTTGTTTTGTGTTAATCACATGTATTAACTGCAATTAATTGACAGTCCTAATTTGCACACTTAAGCCTAGTCGAGGTCATCACAACTATGTTACTCAGGGGTATGAAAAATCCATACCACTGAGCAGTGTGGTTAAGCTAAGTCCCTTTGTAGGCAGCACTAGGTTGACAGAAGAATTCTTCCATTGACCTAACCTCTTAGGGAGGTATATCACCTACACTGGTGGGAGAATCCCCCACATTAGTGTCTACTCTGAAATACTACAGCAGTGCAGCTTTGTTGCTCTATTGTTTAAATGTAAACAACCCCTTAGGGCTTGATCCAATTCCCACTGAAATCAATGGAAGTCTGTCTACTCACTATTCTGGGAGTTGGATAGGACCTCTCCTCTGTTAATCTGGTTTAGCTTCCTGCTGAGACCTTGAATCAACAGTTATTATAGTAAATTGGGTATAAAATCTGGGCATGCAAATTGGAGAATCTAAGAACTAAGCACGTTCTAATGCACATTTAGCTTCTTTAGAAGGCTAGTGGGCTAGATTCACTGGTATGGTTCAGCAGTGTTGGCTCGTTTGGTGATGTACGGCTGCTCTGCACCATCAAGGTGGTGCGAAACAGCCAGAGTATGCCGGTGACTCTGGCTAGATATCACCAGAAGGGAAAATTGCCTCTTTTCCAGTTCCTAAACAAATTAGCGGTCTGGAGAGCTAGTAACAAACCTGACAACTCACAACTGCCCACATGTACTGTCTCCTGGATCCAAACTATCCTGAATCATGAGATTAGCTCTTTGGTTTTCCTTGAGCACACAGGTAGCAGACAAAAGTCTTCTAACTTGTAAAACAAAGGTTTCTGAAGTGATGGGCGGTTTGTGAATGACTTCCTTGTGACACTGAAAGGGAGATATTGACATGGATATGTGTATTAAGTAATTTGCAGGAAGCGCTCTTGGCAGCGCTTCTATTTCGTCTTTCGGACAATAATTTCTATAAATGTCAGTTCCAGGGGGAGGAAAACCCTGGGTGCACAAAAGCAGCTTTGTCAGCACAGCAGATGTACTGTATGGAAGGCAAGTAATGTGTTAAAGTTCAGGAGCAAAATGCATCCCTCGGACAAGGTTTTATGTTTTGAAGCAGGATGGGGGGTGCATCCTCTTCCTGCATCTTCCTTGTCCCCCAATCTTACAGGGCTAAACTCCAATCCCTTCCCAGAATTTGCCTTGTTGGGTTCCCTCTTGTTTGATCATTCTCCTTTTTAGTATCCTGAGCTAATTAAAAGCCTTTATCTTGGACTCACTGGGGTGAAATTCACCCTTATGCCCCATGCACTCTTTAGATTGTAAGATCTTTGAGGTAGGGCCTGCCGTTTTGTTGTTGTTTTGTACAGCACCTACTGCAATGGGGCGCTGATTGGGACCCCTACATACTACCACAATACAAATAAAGGCTTAAGTGGTGAATAGAACTTGTGCTGATCTGCATGGGATGAGTTAGAAAAGAGATGAGTAAGGGGTGGGGGTATGATAGAGGTCTATAAAATCATGATTGGTGTGGAGAAAGTGAATAGAGACATAACATACGTCATATAACACAAGAACCAGGGGTCACCTGGTTAAATTAATAGGCAACAAGTTTAAAACAAACATAGGGAAGTACTTCTTCACACAACACACAGTCAGCCTGTGGAACTCATTGCCAGGGGATTTTGTGAAGGCCAAAACTATAACTGGGTTCAAAAAAGAACTAGATAAGTTCATGGGGGATAGGTCCATCAATGGCTATTACCCAAGATTGTCATGGACACAACTACATGCTCTGGGTGTTCCTAAGCCTCTGACTGCCAGAAAATGTGACAGGCGATGGATCACTCAAAACTGCTGTTTTTATTCCTCTGAAGAATCTAGCTCCAGCCAGTGTGTTGGAAGATGGACCATTGGTCTGATCCAGTATGGCCATTCTTATGTTCCTAGCACTTTCACCCTGAATGCTTGTGGTCATTTACCAGGGTAGGCCTTTGGCTTGTCTGGTTTGTGCTTCCTGGCTGCTTCTGCACCTAATTTGTTGTCTACTCTTCCTGGCCTCAAACTCCTGGCTTCATTCCAGACTCTGCTTGGAACTCCATCCTGCTCCAAGCCCTCCCAGATTCCCTCCCTGCCCTCCTTCAAACTCCTCCTTACACCCTACTTCAATCTCTGTGTAAAAGGGTGGCTTACTCCTTAAGGGCTTGAGGCCGGGGCCAGTGAGTATAGTATGGATGAGGTGATTCCATTATAGGAGCATCAGGAGGCTGCAGAGAGGAGAAAAGGCTCCTGCAGGGAAGACCCTGGCACCAGGGGAGTTTGGAACGTAGAGCCAGAAGGCTGAGTTCCAGCCAGATAAAGTCAGAGAGTTGTGGTTGAATTGGGACCCAGCTCTGGGAAGGAGAGCTGGAGACTCCCTACCTAAGGGAAAGAGACACTGAACTGGGGTTGGTGCCGAGAGCACTAGACAATGTAAGGACTAAATACATTGGACTCCAGGTTGGGAGTGGTTTTTAAAATACCTTTGGACTGCGGGTGTGGAAGCTCCTTGAGGGTAAACTGAGGAATGTTGCCCAGGCTACGAGGGGTCACATGAAATGGCTGGCCCTGGTGATGTCATCTTACCACCTTGTTCAGACTGTGATCTTGTGAATCAGCTGTCTGAAATCGAATATAAGGGCAAGATTAAAAAAATGTGTAGTGATTTTTGAGCATCCTGTAGGTTTTCTTTAGCAAGGGCTAAAGAGGTTTGGAGGGTGTTTTGTAGGTTGGTTACAAAGTCCAGAATGTTAGTTCCTGGAGAAGGTGTAAACCCCTCCCTTTGCTTTTTCACCAACTGTAATGGCCCCTTAACCTCGTGGCCATGTATAAGTTCAAATGGTGAAAACCCTAAACTGGGATGTGGTACAGCTCTGTAGGCAAAGAGCAACTGCTGCAACACTAGGTCCCAATCATTGGAGTGCTCATTTACAAATTTACGTATCATGGTCCCCAAAGTCCCATTACATTTCTCCACCAGGCCATTTGTTTGATGATGGTAAGGGGTGGCAACCAAGTGATTCACCCCATGAGCTTCCCAAAGGCTTTCCATAGTTCCTGCAGTAAATTAGTTCCTGCACCTGTGAGGATGTCGGAGGGCCAACCTACCCTGGCAAAAATGTCTGCTAGTGCCTGGCACACACTTTTAGCCCTGGTGTTGCTTAGAGCTACTGCTTCCGGCCATCAGGTGGCAAAATCCATGAAAGTCAGTATGTACTGCTTTCCTCTGGGTGTCTTTTTTGGAAAAGGACCCAGAATATCCACAGCTACTCGCTGAAATGGAACCTCAAGGATGGGGAGTGGCTGGAGAGGGGCTTTGACCTGGTCTTGGGGTTTTCCCACTCTTTGGCATACCTCACAAGACCGGACATAGGTAGAAACATCCTTGCCCATTCCCTCCCAGTGGAATGACCTTCCCAAACGGTCTTTGGTCCTGTTCACCCCAGCATGGCCACTAGGATGATCGTGGACTAAGCTCAAGAGCTTGGCCCGGTATTTAGTTGGAACTACCAACTGTTTCTCAGGATGCCAGTCTTCCTGGTGTCCACCAGAAAGAGTTTCCTTGTATAAAAGTCCTCTTTCTACAACAAACCTGGATCGATTAGAAGAGCTGAGAGGCGGTGGGTTGCTCTGTGCTACAGTCCAAGCTCTCTGGAGGCTTTCATCTGCTTCCTGTTCGGTCTGGAACTGTTCCCTCGATGCTGGAGACATCAGTTCCTCATTGGATTGTGGACCTATGCTTGGTCCCTCTGGAAGCGATGTAGGGGATGGGGCTGTTTCCGTTGACTGTGAACCGCTCTGCACTGGTGCACTATGTTGGGTTTCAGGCTCCGGCTGAGCCTCTTGTGTAGGGCTATCGGCTGCTGCCGGTTCAGGTTCGGTGGGGCCCTCTGGTGTTGGGGTTGCAAGTACTGGATTCAGTGCTGGCAATGGGTCTGGTGCTGGTTGTTCCACCGGTTCCCGTTCTGGGACTGGCTCTGTCTGGGTCTCTGTGACTGGATCCACTACTGCTGTTGCAGACATTGGCCTGCGGTCCGGGTCCATCACCTCTGACCGGGTCCTGATAGAAGTTTCCGGAACAGAGCTAGGCATGACGGTTTGCTAAGCCTGGCTGCAGGTGACCATTCCCACTCTCTTGGCTAGCTTCACATGACTGGCCAAGTCTTCCCCCAACAGCATGGGGATGGGATAATCATCATATACTGCAAAAGTTCACGTTTCTGACCAGCCCTTGTACTGGACAGGCAACTTGGCTGTAGGCAAATTGAAAAAGTTTGACTTGAAGGGTTGAATCGTCACTTGGATCTCTGGGTCGATTAAATTTGGGTCCACTAAGGAAGCATGGATAGCTGACACTTGTGCTCCAGAGTCCCTCCACACGGTGACAACCGTCCTGCCCACACTCACAGTTTCCCTCTGCTCTGAGCGTATCTGGTAGGTATCTGGGCCTGAGGACCTCTAGTGTGATTCTGGTGCAATGAACTGTAATCTGTTGGGGTTCTTGGGGCAGTTGGCCTTCACATGCCCCGGCTCATTACATTTAAAACATCGTCCAGCCGACAGGTCACTGGGGTGAGGTGGGTTGCTGGAGAACGGTGTGGCAGGACGATAAGGTGTCTGGAGTATTCTTTGGTGTGTAGTTGGGGCCTTGGGCTGCCCCCGGTAGTAGGGGGTGGTCTGAGGGTGTCCCTTCTGATATCTGCTCCAACTGCGACCAGGGTTGTTCCTCTCTCCTCCCTCCACCCATTTTGTTCCGGCTTGCCCCACCTCTCTAGCAGTCTGGGACTGCTCATATAGATCAGCATAACAAGCAAGACTTTCTGCTGAGTCCATTTCCTTATCCCATAAACACTGTTATTTCCTCCTTGGACATATTCAGGAATTGCTCCTGAGCTATCAAATCACACATTCCGTCAAAGCTAGTGACACCCCTTCCTTGGATCCATTTATCTTACAGATCCTTCATCTGGTTTAGATAAGCCACATTACTTAGTCCAGGCCCTCTCTTAAGGGTTCGAAATTTTTACTCTGTACATTTCAGATGTAATTTGAAATTGCTTTAAAACCAAATCCTTGAACTTATTATAGTCAGAAGCCTCATCAATAGGCATCTTATTGAATATGTCCAGAGCTCTTCCAGTCAATTTTGCAACCAATGTGGTCATCTTGTGAGCTTCAGGAATTTTATGGAGAGTGCACAGTCTCTCAAAGGTGAGAAAATATTCAGCAATATAACTGGATTCATCATACTGTGGACATAGTCACTCCCATTTGTGGATTGTCGGGGAAGGATGGTTAGGGTTATCCAGTAGATACTGCTCAGCCCTTACCTTCTCCAACTCCAGTTCATGCTTCCTCTCTTTTTTCCTTTGCCTCCATAGCTCTCCTGTGGGCAGCCTCTTGGTTTTTTTCTGCCTCTTTCACTGCCTCCAGTTCTCTCCTGTAGGCAGGTAAAAAAACCCAAACAACCCACCTCTTCAGGTCTGTGAAGACTTGTGAATTTCCCTGCAGGAGGTTAACTACCCTGCCTTTAGGTAGAGAAAACTCTAGCTCACAAAAGACAATTCCCTTTTGTCTCTGCTCTGGCCCCCAAGCAGAGACAAAAAAACTTCTAACTGCTTTCAGCTTACAACCTGCTTTCTAGCAGCCCAAAAGAAAAAAAAATGTCCTTTTAAAATCTGTGCTTCTTGTTCAAAAAAATCTCAAAATGATTTCAAGTTAATCCCACCGCTCTGCCACCATATCAAGGTTCCTTCCCCACTCTGAACTCTAGGGTACAGATGTGGGGACCTGCATGAAAAACCCCCTAAGCTTATTTTTACCAGCTTAGGTTAAAACTTCCCCAAGGTACAAACTATTTTACCTTTCATCCCTGGACCTTATTGCTGCCACCACCAAGCGTCTAACAAAAATAACAGGGAAAGAGCCCACTTTGAAACGTCTTTTCCCCCCCAAATCCCCCCAAGCCCTACACCCCCTTTCCTGGGGAAGGTTTGATAAAAATCCTCACCAATTTGCATAGGTGAACACAGACCCAAACCCTTGGATCTTAAGAACAATGAAAAAGCAATCAGGTTCTTAAAAGAAGAATTTTAATTGAAGAAAAAGTAAAAGAATCACCTCTGTAAAATCAGAATGGTAAATACCTTACAGGGTAATCTGATTCAAAACATAGAGAATCCCTCTAGGCAAAACCTTAAGTTACAAAAAGACACAAAAACAGGAATATACATGTTAGAGAGCTTATTCCTTCACTCTCCCACTTCCCTGGTCCTTCTCGCATGAACAGAGAGCAACAATACCTGAAGTCCGAAGGTGCAAACAATTCAATGTTTATTGGGGTGAACTTCCAGCAAGCTTAAATCCAAGTTCCTTTTCCTTATTTTTGAATCCCAACTTACTTCCTGTTTGCCCCTAATTTATATAGTAATATTCTTAGCTATACCTTAACCAATCATTGTACTGAAATTTAACTAACCAATCCTAACATATTGTAACATGATTAGCTAACCAATTATATCCCACCAAAATAATTAGATTACACCCAGCAAAATTAATTATACAGCAGACAGAAACAATCACAGAACCAGACAGAGATTATACAGACAAACAATAGCAAAGTGGGAACTATAATGACAAAACAATACAGAAGTGAGGATTTCACATCCCAGCTATTGATAAGTGAGTTCTTGCCAGACAGGATGCTATCAAACTACGTTTCCTTTTACATTTTCTAGGCACTTTCCTTTCTCTGGAGGTGATAGGAATACAATCCTGTCCTGATAGTGCCTGACAGCCCAAAAGCACCTTATTTCAATGTGACTAGTTTGGAATGTGAGGATGTGACCGGTCACTTCCCAGCTTATGGCTGCCTCTGTCGCTTAGCCAAAGGCCTTAGCCTAAGAACAGGGCCTCAAACTGTCACAGTAAGAGAAGGACCTTACACTGGCAGACAGTGATTTTGATTCTTTCTTTTATACCTCTAACTAGCCAAGTGATAAGAATACACCTAAATTCTTAAAGTACAGGCCTTTACAGACAGGCCTGAATATCTATATCCTAACAATACATTCCATTCAGCACAACTTATTTTATTAGCCATTTAAACAAAACAGAATCTAACGCATTTCTAACTAGATTACTTATTAACTCTTTACAGGAGTTCTGACCTGCATTCCTGCTCTGGTTCTGGCAAAAGCAACACACAGACAGAGAGAACCCTTTGTTCTCCCCCCACCCCCAGCTTTGAAAGTATCTTGTCTCCTCATTGGTCATTTTGGTCAGGTGCCAGCGAGGTTGTCTTAGCTTCTTAACCCTTTACAGGTGAGAGGGTTTTTCCTCTGGCCAGGAGGGATTTAAAGGTGTTTACCCTTCCCTTTATATTATGACAACCTCCATTTACAGGCCCATCTGAGACACTTTAAGGAGGCCTGATTTTCAGAAAGTACTGACTACGAACCTACTGAAAGTCAGGGCCTTTAAAGAGTCTCAAGTTGGAGAGCTTAAAAATGGAGGCACCCACATTTATTTGTAATTTTGAAAATGTAGGTTCCTCAGGGCAGGGATTTCAGTGGGTATTTACTGCATTCATGGGTGGTGTGTGAACCTTCCTTCAGTGAGGCTAGTCCCCGGCCCTGCCCCTTCCACTTGACGCCCCACCCCTACCCCAACACTCCCTCACCTATTGGAGCCCTGAACCCCCCACCGCAGTTGGAGGAGGCCCAGCTGAGCCGTACTGAGCCTTGACCCACCCACCCCAGCTGCTTTGAGGCCCAGGCCGCTGGCCAGCTCAAGCCCTGGCC
Organism: Chelonia mydas; assembly: GCF_015237465.2. Lineage (NCBI taxonomy): Eukaryota > Metazoa > Chordata > Testudines > Cheloniidae > Chelonia > Chelonia mydas. Next base: position 15,109,526 of record NC_057851.1, read on the forward strand.
CAGCCACCCAGAGCCACAGGCTGCCGGCCAGCCCAAGCCAGCCTGAGCCCCAGGCTGCCAAGCTCCAGCTCAGCTGCCCCGAGCCCCAGGCCCGCCTGCCCCAGCCGTCCCGGGCCGCCAGCCAGCTCGAGCCCCAGCCACCCTGGGCTGCCAGCCACGCCAACCACCCAAGTCCCAGGCTGCCAGCAGGCCTTAGCCCCTTCTGGCTTCAGAAGCGAGAAAGAATGAGGGCGGGAAGAGGAGCAGCATGTGCAGGACCACCGAGGAACAGCAGGACGCAGGAACGGGGCCTCGGGGCGGAGCACAGGCAGGGTCAAGGCCTGGCTGTTCGGGGAAGCTTAGCCTCCCCTGGCCTATTATACCCACCATCCAGGACTGCATCAAGTATGTGTCCAGTGCTCCATAAATAAATTATAGAAACTAGTCAAAGAAGATCCCCCCCAAGGCTCCAGCACAGATTTTGGGGATCCACAACATAAGACTCCTTTACAAAAGTACTTGTGGCACCTTAGAGACTAACCAATTTATTTGAGCATAAGCTTTCGTGAGCTACAGCTCACTTCATCGGATGCATACTGTGGAAAGTGTAGAAGATCTTATTATATACACACAAAAAGCATGAAAAAATACCTCCTCCCACCCCACTCTCCTGCTGGTAATAGCTTATCCAAAGTGACCACTCTCCTTACATTGTGTATGATAATCAAGGTGGGCCATTTCCAGCACAAATCCAGGGTTTAACAAGAACGTCTGGGGGAGGGGGGGTAGGAAAAAACAAGGGGAAATAGGCTACCTTGCATAATGACTAAGCCACTCCCAGTCTCTATTCAAGCCTAAGTTAATTGTATTCAATTTGCAAATGAATTCCAATTCAGCAATTTCTCGCTGGAGTCTGGATTTGAAGTTTTTTTGTTGTAAAATAGCGACTTTCATGTCTGTAATTGCGTGACCAGAGAGATTGAAGTGTTCTCCGACTGGTTTATGAATGTTATAATTCTTGATATCTGATTTGTGTCCATTTACTCTTTTACGTAGAGACTGTCCAGTTTGACCAATGTACATGGCAGAGGGGCATTGCTGGCACATGATGGCATATATCACATTGGTGGATGTGCAGGTGAACGAGCCTCTGATAGTGTGGCTGATGTTATTAGGCCCTGTGATGGTGTCCCCTGAATAGATATGTGGGCACAGTTGGCAACGGGCTTTGTTGCAAGGATAGGTTCCTGGGTTAGTGGTTCTGTTGTGTGGTATGTGGTTGCTGGTAAGTATTTGCTTCAGGTTGGGGGGCTGTCTGTAGGCAAGGACTGGCCTGTCTCCCATGATTTGTGAGAGTGTTGGGTCATCCTTCAGGATAGGTTGTAGATCCTTAATAATGCATTGGAGGGGTTTTAGTTGGGGGCTGAAAGTGACGGCTAGTGGCGTTCTGTTATTTTCTTTGTTAGGCCTGTCCTGTAGTAGGTGACTTCTGGGAACTCTTCTGGCTCTATCAATCTGTTTCTTCACTTCCGCAGGTGAGTATTGTAGTTGTAAGAATGCTTGATAGAGATCTTGTAGGTGTTTGTCTCTGTCTGAGGGGTTGGAGCAAATGCGGTTGTATCGCAGAGCTTGGCTGTAGACAATGGATCGTGTGGTGTGGTCAGGATGAAAGCTGGAGGCATGTAGGTACGAATAGCGGTCAGTAGGTTTCCGGTATAGGGTGGTGTTTATGTGACCATCGTTTATTAGCACTGTAGTGTCCAGGAAGTGGATCTCTTGTGTGGACTGGACCAGGCTGAGGTTGATGGTGGGATGGAAATTGTTGAAATCATGGTGGAATTCCTCAAGGGCTTCTTTTCCATGGGTCCAGATGATGAAGATGTCATCAATATAGCGCAAGTAGAGTAGGGGCGTTAGGGGACGAGAGCTGAGGAAGCGTTGTTCTAAATCAGCCATAAAAATGTTGGCATACTGTGGGGCCATGCGGGTACCCATAGCAGTGCCGCTGATCTGAAGGTATACATTGTCCCCAAATGTAAAATAGTTATGGGTAAGGACAAAGTCACAAAGTTCAGCCACCAGGTTAGCCGTGACATTATCGGGGATAGTGTTCTTGATGGCTTGTAGTCCATCTTTGTGTGGAATGTTGGTGTAGAGGGTTTCTACATCCATAGTGGCCAGGATGGTGTTATCAGGAAGATCACCAATGGATTGTAGTTTCCTCAGGAAGTCAGTGGTGTCTCGAAGGTAGCTGGGAGTGCTGGTAGCGTAGGGCCTGAGGAGGGAGTCTACATAGCCAGACAATCCTATGTGTATATAATAAGATCTTCTACACTTTCCACAGCATGCATCCGATGAAGTGAGCTGTAGCTCACGAAAGCTCATGCTCAAATAAATTGGTGAGTCTCTAAGGTGCCACAAGTACTCCTTTTCTTTTTGCGAATACAGACTAACACTGCTGTTACTCTGAAACCTTTACAAAAGTGCCTTTCATATAAACTGGTGCTCCACAGGGCGTCACAGAATGGAATCCTATGGTTACAATGTGGAAATAAAAATGACTTTAACAGCTGGAGAGAGAAACTAAACAGTACAGGCTAAAGGAGAAAAAGAGACATGAAACTAGATGGAGCAGCTGAGGCAGAGAGATATATTAAATCAGGAGCTGCAGCGTGGAAAAATCTTGGACTAACAGTGGTGAGAAAGAGGAAGGGACAGAGGAGCATTCAGTTCTAGTCTGAAAAATGACTTCCTGGGTCTCAATGTTTGTCTCTTATTACCACATTGAATACATTCAGCTTGCTAGGGAGAAGCTGTTTGCTTTTCTTTTTTCCAACTGCTAGCCTGGACTCAGACTCAAGCTGGGTTCTGTCCATCTCATGCATTACCATGTCTAATAGAAGTTGTATCTGTCCAATCCCAGAGTGCTCAAACAACGTTTTCAGTGATGGACGTGACTCCCATTCTCTTTGCCAGGGTTGCACAGGTGTAACTGACTGAAACTTAGTAAACAGGTCTGTTGATGAGGCACAAGAAGGAACAGAATCCAGCTCTCTCTGAGCTGGTGATTGCAGGACTAAGGACAGTGAAGAGGAGTAAAATGTTATTTATTAAAATGAGCAGATATGACCTAATACACACAGAGAGAAGCTCTCCTGCGGAAGGCACTGCCATGTACACAAGCTCTTTAAATGGAAATGTAACTAGGTTTCTAGAAAACATAGGCACCGACTCTGTGGGTGCTCCAGGGCTGGAGCACCCACAGAAAGAAATTAACGGGTGCTTAGCACCCACCAGCAACCAGCTCCCCAGTGTCTGTGCCTCCCACCCACCAGCGGCCCCGCTGATCAACTCCGCCCACTCCCTCCCAGCGCCCCCTGCACACCGTGGAACAGCTGTTCAGCAGCGTGCAAGAGGTGCTGGGGAGGAGCGGAGATGGGGTGCACTTGAGGGTGGGGTGGGGGTGGGAAGGGGTGGAGTCTTGGGGGAAGGAGTGAAGTGGGGGCAGGGCCTGGGGTGGAGCGGGTGAGGGAAGAGGCGGGACAGGGTGGGGGCTTGAAGGAAGGGGTGGAGTGGGGGCAAGCCTGGGGTTGAGGGGGTGTCGAGCACCATGGGTAGAGAGGAAGTCAGCACCTATGTCTAGAAATACCTAGTGGATTTAATTCAGGCACAGAAAAGTTCTTATTTGTCTGCTTCACATATATACTATTCCTCTACTACAGGACTAGGAACAGGTCAAAAGGCTGTCTCCTGTTCTTTGATGTGGAGCCAATAAAGGCAATTAAGGGTGACATCTGGCAGCCAGCTCTCCTCTTATGGTTTTGGACATCTGAGGCACACATTGCCAAGATGAATTCAGTAGCTCACCAGCTAGTTACTAATTCGTAACCTTTAAAAAATGGCTTGATTTTGCAGCAAATACTCACCACAGTCTTTAAATGACTTTAATATCTATTTCAAAGGCTGACATTCTATAGCAAGGCCATGAACATCACAGATGCCTGTGTGAAATCGCTCTTGAGAATAAGCTGGTGCCCCTGATGGCTGGCCTGAGGCAGCCATGAAATGGTTAAGGTTCCCTGACTTGATTATCCTTGACAATAACAGCTGAGTGCCTGATTAGGAAAGGTGAAAATTCAGGAATATTTAGACATTACCCTATAGAAGTGATTGTGATCCAGGGACCCCTAGGTGCCAACTGGCATGGGGCACAGAGGATGCACAGCGCTGTACAAGGTTCCCCTGGGTCAGATATCTCCATCTTAGTTCACCAAAGGGTGCCATGTGAGTTCTCTACCAAGAGCCCACTGATCATTGTAATCACTGAAATGTATGTACGGATAATATTTAAGGAGTTAAGTATCTGTACTGAATAAAATGTTCTTAAGGATTTGGGATTAAAACAGGTCACCAGGGAGGTGACATATCTCAGGAATGTTCCTTTCAGGCAGATGAGAACAGAGACTTCTCTCCCTGGCTGGTTATACATGTATTGTCCACCTTGCGCTGTATGCGTATTTGCCTACTGAACCTGGTGCTAATCAAGAGATTGTAAAATCGATGAGAGGAAAGCCACAGTGAGAAACAACTGGCAGGGGGTGTCTGGTTCTGAATAAGGACAAAGGATTGTTGTGATATATGTATCTAGAGGTTTCCAGAGACACCCTGGATCCTTCACTGAGGAGACAAGCTGACAGCATGGTTTGTCCTATGAAAGAGGGGTCACAGCCAGCCTGGCTGTACAGCACTGGTGAGCAATACTTTATTAGACTAGACTGTAAGTCTAGGCTCTAGAATGCGTGTTATGTCTTTATTTTCTATGTAACTCTTTGTTTCCCATACTTCTACTTGCTATTACTTTAAATCTCAGTGCTTTGATAAAAAATCCTTGATTTCACTGTAAACATGTCTACGTGCTGTGAGTTAAGTGGAGTGGTGATCTAAGGTGTAACAGGTACGCTGGGCTGTACTGCTCCTTTGGGAGCAGCAGATGTGTGAACACTGCGAATGCCCAGTGGAACAGGGGCTGGATACTCCAGGGAGATGCTGGGAGGTTGTTATGTGCCTATGGCTAACCTGCAGAATCACAGCATCACGGGGCCTGCGTAGACCTAGAGGGGAGTGCTTGTGTAGCTAGGAGCCGGTGAAGTTGGGGAGCTGACCCATGGCATGCACAGGCTTCCTTATGCTAAGGGCAGGGGGAGTGAGGTGCCTCCCACCCTGGGTACCTCTGGGAAGCATCACAGTGACAGTAGTCAATGGAGTTAGGGGATCGCCTTTGGTAACCCAGACCCATGTCACGTGATTGGGGCCAGAAAATAGAGATCAGCCTTTACCAGAATTCTTGTGTGCACTCACTGCTCTGTCTTCGGAGCCCATGTTGCCTTTTCTGTCGGGAAAAGGAAAGCGCACATTCTTCTGGCAGACTTGTGTGCCACAATAAGCTTTCTGAAGAGACTCTCTTCTACTGACACTGCTACATCAGTCCAGCCGTCCATCTCTAAGGCACCATTTACATGAGACGGAGCCTTTGCATAGGCACGCATGCAAAACCCCTTAGTCGGCCTTAGAACTTGCAGCGCTTGCTTGGCATGGGAGCATGAGCTTTTGCTGTACCAGTCAACTGCAACACCGGAGAGCAGGCCCCGCTGAACCAGGCCACTCCACAATAGCTTATATAAAACGTGGATTGGAAGCGACAAGCAATGCAGCTGCACCAGTTCAGCGGGTTCTCCTAAGTCCATGCAAAGTGCAGTGCCTCCTCTTTAGAGGGGCTCCCAACTCTCAGCAGCAGTCCTGGGCCTAGAGCCGTCCCTTGGGTATGGTGCATCAGAGCGATTGCCCTGGGCCCCGGGCTTTGGGGGGCCCCAGGGGCAGGGAGGTGAGGCAGGTGAGCACGCGGGGTGAGGAGGCAAACTGGGAGGTGAGCGGGGGAGGTGAGGACAAGCCCCCCTACCAGAACCTCTCCCTCCCCCAGGGCCTCCTGCGCCGGTCAGCGCCCGCCTACCACCTGCCATGGATTAGATGTTTTGTGGCCTCAGGAGGCCCTGGGGGGAGAGCAGTTGCGCGAGGGTGCAGTGTGCTCGGGGGAGGGGCAGAACTGGGTGGGGAAGAGGTGGGGTGGGAAGACCCTGCTGGTGGGGGTGGGGCCTTGGGAGAAGGGGTGGAGTGGGGGCGGGCCCTGGGTGGAGCCAGGGGGAGCACCCCCCCAGCGGAGTAGAAACTCAGTGCCTATGTTCTGGGCCCCGCACCCTTCCAAGGATGGCCCTGCCTGGGCCCTATGGGCTAGCTGCTGCCAGAGCCCCAGAATGCACGCTGCCTTGGTCATGATTATAAGGCATATGGTGTGAGGACAGTTCTGTGGAAAAATAGTTTTGTAGTGTGGCTGCCCTGAACCCAGGGATGGGACTGAGCAGGTGTAGGGCTCGACACTGGACTAGTGCGTCTCTAGTAGAGCTATCCGTTTAAATGTTCATTCACTTAAAAAAAAATAAAAAGAAAAGAAAAGAAGAGCCAGGTTGGACACATCTACGCAGCCGGCAGAAGTGAGCCTCCCAGCCCAGGGCAACAGACTGGGGCTCATGCTAACGCACTAAAACTAGCTCTCTTGATATTGTGGCTCGGGCTCTGAAACCTAGAGAGGGGGATGGGTGGGCTTCAGACCCCGAGCTCCAGCCTAAGCCACAACTTCAAAGCACTGTCTGTTCAGTTCTTTTTAGAGCACTAGCACAAGCCCTAGCTGTTGACCTGGGCTGGGCAGCTCGCTGTCCTGGGCTATGTGGACATACCCATTGTGGTCTGCTTTAGGTTTCCCTGTATTGCAGGTCCTAGCTGCCTCCCTGGGGCCCCTCTCCCTCCCCAAGGAAGTGAGAAGAGAGTGGGCAGGCAGGTTTGGGGAGCAGATGGAGCCTTGGCTCTGCTCCACCCACAGCAGCAAGGGAAGTAATAATGATACCTAATTCTCCACTGAGCTTTTCCTCAGTAGGTCCCAAAGTGCAGTACAGTGGATGTCAGTATCATTATCCCTATTTTGCAGATGGGGAAAACTGAGGCACAGAGGTGAAGTGAAATGCTCACCTGGCAGAACCTAGGTATCCTGAGTCCTAGGCCAGTGCTCTAGTCACTAGGCCATACTGCATTTGGACTGGTGCAGATTACTTCCTTCCTCTACCCCCCTAGAGGAATCCAGGACCAAACTGTGACTCTGAGACATAGTCTTGTCCTTGCCTTTGCTCAGGGTTTGTGGCAAATCCACAATCTAGCCCTAAGTTACTAGCTGTTATGGTTGTGAATTTTTTTTTAATGTATTACATTCATAATAAACAAAAAGCAGCAGTTACATGGGAATCAGAGAGTAGCAAATATTAGATCTGATAACTGGAACAAAGTGAAAACCATGTTACAGTAGAGGTACTTGGTATTCAGGAATACTTACTCTTTGCCTTTCCACATTAACAGTTAACAGACTGACGTTTCCCTCACGTCCATTAAATCTTCATTATAAATCTAAATATCAAATTTAATAATATCTTAGAACAAAGCATATGGAACATAATTCAGGTATTTCTAGAGTCTAGTATGGATTTGTTTTTTAATAAAGTCCCAGGATATTTATATTCATTCCCCATAGTTTATAAATCTGTCCTTTGCTATTGCTGATCTGATATGGAGATTTCACTGGGAAAAGGTAGGTTCAGAGTTCATGTGGCCATATCTGAAATGCAGACTTTGTAGGAACAGTCAGTAAATTGAGGATAAATTCTTTGCCCCACATGGACTTTTGTGTTCTGTACTTGAGAGCTAGCCCCACAAATCAGTTCCTAGACGGCTTAATAAAAGGTTAAATACTGAATCAGCTTCCAACTAGGAACAGAAGAAGTGGTAGAGTAGTACTTAAAGCAGGCATATGTAATGGCAGTTGCATAATGTATGAATGGGTGTGATTGATAATCATATTTACGGCATTTTAAATGAAGATCTGGAGTCACTTTGTTAAAAGCTGGTGGAAAGTAGCTGTGTAGCAGAGAGGACTGTGTCTGTCTGTATGTGTTACAGATAGAAGTCTCAGATTAGTCATTCATCATCCTTAATTGAAATGTTAAGGGCTCAAGTCCTGTGTCTACAACTCCAGGTATGCACTTGTGTTTGTTTCTCGGTGAAGAAGCTGTACAATAGAGATAAACCCTGAGTATTTCTTTCCCCAGCTATTGAACTTCTCCTTAAGCCATTGTGTCTGGTAAGAGTCTCATCTGTGGGAACAGGGAAAAATCCTGAGAAACGTTAGATGCACAGGCACCGGCTTCCAATTTTCCCTGGGGGTGCTCAACTCCCGCTTAGCCCCAGGCCCTGTCCCCACTCCACCCCTTCCCCCAAGCCTCCACCTCTGCCCCGCCTCTTCCTGCCCCTGCTCTGCCCCTAGCCCTGCCCCCATTCCATCCCTTTCCCCAAAGCCCCGCCCATCTCTTCCCACCCCATCCCCGAGCGTGCCTCATCCCCACTCCTCCACCCTCCCTCCCAGTGCCTCCTGCATGCCGTGGAACAGCTGATCTGCGACAGGCAGGAGCCGCTGGGCGGGGAGGGGTAGGAGTTGATAGGTGGGGCTGCTGGCAGCCAGAAGGCCCTGGGAGCTGGGGAAGTGGAAGGGAGGGGAGCTTGGCTTCCAGTGGGTGCTAAGCACCCACTAATTTTTTTCCCTTGGGTGCTCTAGCTCTGGAGCACCTACTAAGTCAGCACCTATGGTTAGATGAAATCTAATTCTGAACTGTCCTCAAATCCGTGTTAATGCTGGTTGCAAAGATGATTTCCCGCCATCTGAAGCACTGCGTCTGCAGACAGGATGGAAAAATAGCTCTAAAGAGCAAATGCTGGCCCCTTCTTCACTGAAATGGAAGGCCCCCAACCATTGCAGAACTGCTGTAGTTCCATCGCACAGGGGTGGAAGGGGCAATATCACAAGAAGGCCTTGGGAGGTGCAGTGAGGGCCAGAAACCTCCCCATTCCCACACAGGAGTCCCAGCTGCTAGGGACATCCTGGACTGCCGTATCTGTTTAACGTTTTTAGATTTAAGCTCACACGCTCTGACAAAGGGCACCTGTCCATACGCTCCAGGTGCCCTAGACCTAATTTTAGACCTACAGCAAAAAGAACCCAGCAGTAGAAGTAAAGTGCAACAATGATAACCCAGGCCCAGCAAACGAAAAGCAGCAGTAATGGCAATGGAGGGGCGATGCAGCCCTTCCACACCAAAAGGAGGATTCTTTTTTTTTTTTTTTTCCCTTTAGCCTCTCTTAGATCTCCTTCCCACAGCACAGGTGAGCCCTGCTCCCATAAGCTCTTGCACATACACTTAACTTCTCTGCTGTGAGTAGGCCCATTGAAATCTGTGACTGTAGTAATGTTAAGCACAGGTGGGGCCCATCTGAGCTTCTGTGGCTTGTAAAAGGGTGATCTGTCCCCTTTATGGGGTACTGGGGCCTGGGGGAAGCCAACCCCTGTTCCATCACGTGGCCCCTTTAAGGAAACAAGTGTTCAAGAGAGCAGCAGATAAACTGGGGAATGGGGGTGGGGTTGGGTGTCAAGGGTTAATCCCATACCGTATCTCCAGAACAAGACAAAACCCTGCTGTCAGGTGAGTTCCAGGAGGAGAAAGAGGGAAGAGGGTCTGGATTGGAGAACTGCAGGGGAACACTTGAGTCAGAAGGGAGCATCCCTGGGATAGGAACCAGAAGGGAAACTAGTGAGCTGGGGAAGCCTGCCTGAAACACAGCCCAGCCCCAGGAAGGAGGGCTGTGGGGCCCTTGAATCGAAGGGAAGTCGTTATGAGTCTAGGGATCAGGGCAAGAACAGACCTGGGGGAAAGTCGCTGCAGTGGGACTGGCAGAGATCCCTGGCTTGGAGGGAACTAAAGCTTTGGAACAAGGATGAATTGGAAGCTCAAGAGGGAAGAATTTGGGGCAGATGGGCCAAAAAAGATTATATTTCACCAAGACATAATAAATAAGGCCTCAGGAAGGGGAATGTTACTTCATGTGCTCCGGGCGGTGAATAAGTTACTGGGAGAACCAGGTGAGAACTGAGGGCAGGGTGCTAGTATGCTGCGCTGCACCATAATGGGTATTCTCTGGCACAGCACCCTGGCACATGGCTCAACATCTGATAGTAAGAGAGCTTCCCCCATTTCATCTCAGTGAGTCGCTGACTCTGAAGCCTAATGATGACAGTTGCGTAAATACTGTTTACTGTTTTTCTCCTGATTATTTTAATCAGAAACACCTGGCTGTTCCAGGATTGTGAGCAGATTGCTGGATCTGCACTCCCCAAATCTGAGGCAGAGATTGAGTAGGGGTACCATAACTCCACTCCCTTCCTCCTCCCCACTCTCCCCTGGCCAAACCACTGAAAGGACAGAAGGTGCAGCCATCCATTTAATACCATCAGTGTCCCTGCAATGATGTTCTTGCTCAGACATATCCTAGGGTATTCCCCCGCCCCCCCACCCCCCCCATAGTGATCAAGAAAAACCAGAGTAATCTGTCCTGTCCACAGGAATGACTGGAAATGTGAACTGAAAGGCATGTTGACTTGCTAAAATGTGAGTTCAGAATCCTGTGCTGCTTTTGTAGCAATATGGACACCTTAAGCAGAGGAGAGCTATATTTTCTCCTTTAGGTTGTTAGAGATGCTGTCAGCTGTTGAAGGGGAAACAGGGCCACAAAACTCAATTCTTGACAATTAAATGACTTAGAAACTGATTTTCTGCCATTTTGGCTGTAAAATGTTGTTTTGGGGTAAATGGGCCTCGCTCAGTTTTTGGCAGGGACAGGAATAGCCTTGCTCTGTATAACAGGGGAGGGTGGAGCAGCAGCTTTCTACAGGAAAGCTGATGAGCCTTGTTAGCAGCAGCAGGAAGCAGATGCCCTGAGGGGTCAGACACAAGCCTGCAGTATTGTAGGTAGGAAATCTGTGCTGGTGGAATGTGTATTTGCTCTCCCACACTGCAGGACAGCTAAAACAAGCCAGTGACGCATTACTAATGCTTTAACCAAGGGCTTCCACAAAATAAACCCCGCTTTAGTTCTATACCCAGTATAACAGGTCCTCTGCAGAGAGGAGGACAATTCATTTGTATTAACATTTGAAGTGGTTTAATATTTACGAGGGCTGGTCACATTTTTCTGAATTTTTATTTTAATGAAAAATGACTTTTTTTTTCCCCAAAAGTTCCCATTTTTTTTGCCCCACACAATAGTTCTGTTTCGGTCATGTCCAGTGGCTCCAACCCAGCCCAGGGAACCATTGGAGAAATGCTTTTTCTTAATCCTAACCAAGGAAGCAAGAAATTGCTGCACCTCCCTGGAAATGTTTGTACTTCATTGCTGAATACATTGCGAGCACAGTACAGTGTGCACTTCGTGTGGTTTGAGGTGGGGAATGGGATGACCACCTCACAGCCGGGAAAAGAAGGGACGTATCCTCCCCCAGGATTTTTTAAAAATTCCTGACACTGGATCAAATCCCGTCCATTCCAAAGGCCAAAAAAAAAAGCTTGCTTCAAAAGTGCTATTATAAGGCCAAGGAATGAGTCACCTCTGATAGGGATGGCTGAGTGATATCGAGAGATGATTACTGGATCAAGGAAAAAGAACAGGGGGACTTGTGGCACCTTAGAGACTAACACATTTATTTGAGCATAAGCTTTCGTGAGCTACAGCTCACTTCATCAGGTGCAAGCAGTGGAAAATACAGTGGGGGAGATTTTATATACACAGAGAACATGAAACAATAGGTGTTACCGTACACACTGTAACAAGAGTGATCAGGTAAGGTGAGCTATTACCAGCAGGAGAGAAAAAAAACCTTTTGTAGTGATAATCAAGGTGGGCCATTTCCAGCAGTTGACAAGAACGTGTGAGGAACAGTGGGGACGGGGGCGGGGGGGGAGGAATAAACATGGAGAAATAGTTTTACTTTGTGTAATGACCCATCCACTACCAGTCTTTATTCAAGCCTAAGTTAATGGTGTCCAGTTTGCAAATTAATTCCAATTCAGCAGTCTCTCCTTGGAGTCTGTTTTTGAAGTTTTTTTGTTATAATATTGCGACTTTTAGGTCTGTAATCAAGTGACCAGGGAGATTGAAGTGTTCGCCAACTGGTTTTTGAATGTTATAGTTTGACGTCTGATTTGTGTCCATTTATTCTTTTACGTAGAGACCGTCCGGTTTGGCCAATGTACATGGCAGAGGGGCATTGCTGACACATGATGGCATATATCACATTGGTAGATGTGCAGGTGAACGAGCCTCTACCAGACAGTCTCTATGTAAAAGAATATATAAATATATATATTCTTCTCTCCTGCTGGTAATAGCTCACCTTACCTGATCATTCTCATTACAGTCTGTATGGTAACACCTATTGTTTCATGTTCTCTGTGTATATAAAATCTCCCCACTGTATTTTCCACTGCATGCATCCGATGAAGTGAGCTGTAGCTCACGAAAGCTTATGTTCAAATAAATTTGTTAGTCTCTAAGGTGCCACAAGTACCCCTTTTCTTTTTGAGGATACAAACTAACACGGCTGCTACTCTGAAATCCATCAAGGAAATTACTTCACCTTTCAGGTATGGAATGAAAAGTAGAAAGCATGAAGCAATAGCCTGGCATGTTTGCATTCCTTTGTGCAGACATCAGAAATAAAGACCATTGTATTAATGGAAATGTACAGCTCAGGTATGGTTGGTTTGGTTTTTTTAACTTAATAAAGCAAAACTTAAAACACACAAACACACTCCTAGGGCTCCCAGGAGATGCTTCCAGTACATCGTTGAGGCAAGTGTTCTGTCAGTATATTCTGGAGCTTAAGACATAGGGCTGCCTTTTTTGTTTGTTTGTTTGTTGGCACTTCTCGTTAAAAATGAACTCTACCTTGTTCATGGAGCACAGCCAAGATATGCAGAGTCTCTTTTGTGAGCTGCCCCTGCTCTGTCCTGCCTTTACTTATAACAAATTGTTAATTTATAATTTTTTAATCTACCCATACATTCTCTTACTGGCCTGGAACTGTAGTGTCTTTTCTGCTCTGGAAAGTGACTGTTAAAATAAGAGAAGGGGTTTCTAAATCTGGGTCTCTCGGGGCAGGTCTACACGACAACCTAAGTTGATATAACTTATGTCGCTCAGGGGTGTGAAAAAGCCCTGCCCCAAGCAATGCATGTTTCATGCTGTCCACGCCAGTGCTATGTCAGCAGAAGACACTCTCACTGACAGCTTCCACTTCTCACCCAGCTGGAGTAATTATACTGATGGGAGAGCGCACTCCCACCAATGCAGCACTGTCATGTAGACTTGCCCTCAGCGATCCTCAGCTCTTGTATGTTCAGTTTGTAAGTAAACCCAGGGCTTTTCTTAGGCCATGTTACACTAGCACTTATGTTGGCAATCTTTTTTGTCACTTAGGGGTGTGCAAAAAACACCCCCTGAGCGACATACGTTTTGCCAGCTTATGGGCTGTGCACAATGCTATGTTGGTGGGAGACACTCTCCTGCTGATTATAGCTACTAGGGCTTGTTGAGCTGGTTTGATTATGTGGACAGGAGATCTCTCTCCAGTTGGCATAATGAGCTCTTACAATGGCACAACAGTACTGGTACAGCTGTGCCGCTGTAAACTTGTAAGTGTAGACAGAGGCACCAGCTTCTAATTTTCCCCAGGGCTGCTCAATCCCCGTCCCCGCCCACACTCCACCCCGTCCTCCAAGCCCGCACCCCTGCCCTGCCTCTTCCTTCCTGTACTCCATCCCCTGCCACTGCTCGTGCTTCACGCCTGCCTCTACTCTACACCTGTTCTACGGCATGCAGGAAGTGCTGGGAGGGAGGAGTTCATTGACAGGGCCACTGATGGGCGGAAGGCGCTGAGGGGAGGGAGGGGAGCTTGGCTGCCAGTGGGTGCTAAGCACCTGCTAATATTTTTCCATGGGTGTTCCAGCCTATGAGTGCAGGGATGACAGTTAAGGCTATGTCTACAAACTCAGCTTGGGAGCTGTAAATCAGGCTGGGTTCTATATGACTTGGGCATGACCACCTGCTGGCCAAATGCGACTCTCCACTCTCAGCTGTGTAACCCCATTAACCTCACTGTGCCCTCATTCACACCTATGTCACCCCATATTATTCCCAAATGATGCCTCCAGTTTCATCTCGGTAGCTGTAGTGCATTCAGTGGGGTTGCACAGGTTAGCAGATGGAGCATAGTTTGAAGACAGGTACCCCATTCAGTTGGAACTTAGACCATGTTTCTGTTAGACAAATTTGCATCGGTGTAGCAATACTGATGCTGTTTTGCTGATGCAAACCCCTAATATAGATGAGCTGTATGGATATACATCAGGGTTTGCCCTGGTGATGCTTTCTTCAGTAAGCTGCTTCTCGCCAAAGCTGATTCCCTCTTGGAGCATGCTGTGCTACTGTAAAACAATAACAGCTTCTCAGTTACTTCTACAGCTGCAAACCGAAAAGAAAGAGGACCACAGCTGTTGATCACTTCAGGTGCCTGATGAAATCATGAGCACCTCTGAAGATGGGATTTCTTTGTGCTAAATATTTATATCAGGAAATCCCCGACTCTCCCTGCCAAAGGGGTTAATGCAGCCAAAAGAAGGGAGTGGATGCTGCTTACTAGATATGGAATGTTTCAGAGTAGCAGCCGTGTTAGTCTGTATTCGCAAAAAGAAAAGGAGGACTTGTGGCACCTTAGAGACTAACCAATTTATTTGAGCATAAGCTTTCGTGAGCTACAGCTCACTTCATCGGATGCATACTGTGGATCTTCTGTACTTTCCACAGTATGCATCCGATGAAGTGAGCTGTAGCTCACGAAAGCTTATGCTCAAATAAATTGGTTAGTCTCTAAGGTGCCACAAGTCCTCCTTTTCTTTTTAGATATAGAATGTGTATCTAAATGAAAACCATACCTTGTTTTTTCCTTTTCTCTTTCTTTTAGGTTTAAGTTAATCTATTGCAGTGACTTTGCACAGCAAACAAACTGAGCTTTGTTTTTAGATTTAATAAAATATTTTTGAATTTGCATATTTGGTCATACAGTTTATGCATACCTGGGCATATGCAATATTTGTATCCGCATCAATAGAGCCAATCAGAGGAGATAACTATTTCTCTACTATTTATAGCTTTGTATTAATTAGCAACAATAGGTCATGGTCCAGGTACCCAACATATTACAACCAAAGAGCTGTCATGAGGACTAATAGTTAGTCCTGCCTTGAGTGCAGGGGACTGGACTAGATGACCTCTCAAAGTCCCTTCCACTTCTGTGATTCTATGGTTGAGGTGGATTTGAGGATGAACTCTCACTCCCCAGAAAATGTCTTATGAGTAGGGCCCTACCAAATTCACAGTCTATTTTGGTCAATTTCAGGATCATAGGATTTTAAAAATAGTAAATTTCATGCTTTCAGATATTCAAATTTCACAATATTGTAACTGTGGGAGTCCTGACATAAAAGGGACCTGTGTGTGTGTGGGGGGGGGGGTCGCAAGGTTATTGTAGGGGGATTGCAGAATTGCCACCCTTACTTCTGTGCTGCTGCCTTCAGAGCTGGGACTTCAGCCAGCAGCCACCACTCTCTGGCTGCCCAGCTCTGAAGTGGTACGGTATTGCCACCCTTACTTCTGCGCTGCTGTTGGCAGGGCACTGCTTGCAGAGCTGGGCGCCCGGCCAACAGCTGCTGCTCCCTGGCCACCCAGCTCTGAAGGCAGCGCAGAAGTAAGGGCAGCAATACTGCAATCCCCCTATAATAACCTTGCATCACCCCACCACAACCCTCTTTTGGGTTGGGATCCCCAGTTTGAGAAACACTGGTCTCCCCCATGAAATCTGTATGGTAGGGTAAAAGTACACAAAAGACCAGATTTTACGGGAGAGACCAGATTTCCGTGATGCATTTTTCACAGCCACGAATTTGGTAGGGCCCTACTTATGAGGCCAGTGTAATATATATAAACTCCTATCACGTGCTGGCCACCTCTCCCCACAGCTCCCATTGGCCAGGAACGGCAAACCGTGGCTCCTGGGAGCTGCAAGTGTCCATGCCTGTGAACAGTCGATGTAAACAAAATGTCTTGTGGCCCGCCAGCGGATTACGTGCCGAAGGTTGCCGACCCGCTGAGCTTTAAGGATGAGGTTCTACAGAGGCTGGACAATGACCACACCAAGCACAATGATACCAACAAAATTTTCGGGAAAATATCCAGACATATTACAGAAAGTCGTCAGCTGTCTGTGGCCAAAGGAAAGGAGGGAAATATCATGGCAAGGAAACATCGTGGTTGTCCAACCATGTGCAGAAGGCAGTAAAGACGAACGAAAGGTTGAAGCAATGGCAGAAAGTAAGAGTGGAGGAAAGTTGTGAGGAATACAAGTGGCTAAAGAAAACAGCAAAAAGAGTAATTGTGGAAGGTACAGGGCTGGAATTAAAGCCTTATACACAAGACTAATAATAAAGGAAGGGGGGGAAAGGAATATATAGATTAGTCAAGATGAAGCAAAGAAGCACAGAGGACTTGGATGCTGTGATGTGAGTCAAAGATGAAAAAGGAAGAGTACTGGGGAATGACGATGTAATCGTCAGGAGGTGGCAGTGTTTTTATGAGAACTACTCATTGAAGAGGGTGGGAAGAAACCACTGAAGGAAGTATGCCCAAGTAACAACCTTACAAGGCCCGTCACCATGGTGGAGACTCTGCCAGGGCCAAAGATGATGAAATATGAGAAGGCAGTGGGACTGGATGGTGCACCAGCTGAAGCATTTAAAGAATGAGGCCATGAGGGAGTGGTGATGATTAACTTTTCAACTTAATTCTTTGTGCTAGAAAAATGCCTGACAAGTGAAGGAAGAGCACATTGGTCCCTATCTCCAAGCGTAAAGGAGATATGTAAGAATGTAGTAATTACTGACTGGGATGGAATACATCCCTGTATTCACACCCTAAACACTATTCTAAAAATCTTTGTACAAGGCATGCCTCGTACGGTATCATCTGAAAACCTCATAATTTGCTAGTCAGTATTGTCCTGACAAAATGTGTGGCAACACTACACGTGAAGTTATAAGATTCCCTGTATGATGTTAAGCCTGCGTGTTCAAAATGCCCCTAGCACCAAACTGGTAAAACAGGTCTGTCTAGAACAAAGAAGTGTATGTTTGCCTTAATTTTGATTTAAGCAGTAAACAGAGTCATCAAGCAGGAAGGGAAAATAAAGGAGGCTCAAATAGGTGGAAAAAACCCTCACCAGGAACATCCTTCCACACAGACTCTGTCTCCTAGTTTCCAGCTGGGAATGTTTTTCAAGAGGGGGATTTGAAATTATAAAAAGGGGCAAACACCCCAAGGCACCCCCTCTCCCCCCATTGCATTCTCCTCACCTGAGAAGACAAAAGAAAACAGCTATTGGATGTTGGGGGAGGGGTCTGGACCTGAAGAGTCGATCAGTAACTTGCTGGAAGCGTGTGATGAGAAATTTTGCTTGAATCTAATATAGTTTAAGTTAGGCACTAGTAAGCCTTTTCTTTTTCTTTTTCTTGTAACCATTTCTGACTTTATGCCTCATTATTTGTACTCACTTAAAATCTCTCTCTTTGTCGTTAATAAACTTGTTTCACTGTTGTGTCTAATCCAGTGTATTTAAATTGAAGTGTCTGGGTAACTCTATTTAAAATAATAAGCTGGTATATTATTCCCTTAAAGGAATAACCAATTTACTGTATTTATACCGTCCAGAAGAGCACTGGACCAGTACAGGATATACATTTCTGGAGGAAAATCCAGGACTGGGGGTGTGTTGGTGTCACCCTGCAGTATAACCCAAGCTTGGTGAGAGCCAGGGTGTAACTGGCAGGCTGCAACTACACACAGACACTCAGGGTGTGGCTGGCATGCTGGAAGGCCTTTTGTGAGCTGCCCATGTGGGAGCTACTTCAGCAAGGCATTGTAAGGCACCCAAGGCTGCAGGGCAGGAGTGACACAGCCTCCACCGGTCTGAATTGTACCCTGGTGCATCGCACTGACCTATCACGCTAATGAGTCACACATTGAAATGGCTGGAAAGAACCACGGAGGAAAGATTTCAGAAGCAAGCTGGAGTATGAAGTAAGTGAGGACCAATTTGGGTTTATGCCAGGAAGTTCAACAAAGTTTGCAGCCTGAATGTTGCAGGAGAAGTACAAAGAGAAACACAAGGGATTGCCCTTTATGTTTGTGTATTTAGAGAAGGCTTACGACAGAGTTCCTAGAGAATTGTTTTGGTGGTGTCTGTGCTCACACAAACTGCCAGAGACATATGTTGAGACTACTATGGACACGTACCACGGTAGCACAACAGTAGCGAGAAGCAGCTGCGGCTACAGTGACTCATTCACTAGGAGGGAGGTCTACAGCAAGGATCAGCCTTAAACCCATTCCTATTTGTGATTCTAATGGACACCTTGATGCAAGAGAATGGGGGAGAGGCTCCACAGAGCCTGCTTTTCACCAGTGGCAGTATGTTGTGCCATGAGGATAAATATGAACTGGAAAGGGACCTACAACTATGGAGGGCTGTGTCAGAAGGAAATGGCTTACAAATCAGCCAACAAAAGACAGAGTACATGTGATGCTTCGCTAAGAGGGACAACGGGAAGCCAATATAACGACATGGTATAAAGTAAAAGCCTTTGCAACTGTTTAAATACCTTGGGTCAGTGTTGAGTCATGATGAGAATATGGATGATCGAAGTCGCATGAACAGCACTATTGGGAATGAGGGCCTTCAGCTACACCTGCCCAGTCGCCAGGCACCCAATGAGCACAGCGGGGCCACAGCAGAGCACTTGATTGACTATGGCAGTCAGGTGGCTTGCTTTTAAGCCCAGCAGCTGCAAAAGATCAATAGCTGCTCAATGTACATGCCTGTGAATTCTTTGCCTACCTGTGCTTAACTTGCTCCAAGCCCTTCTCCAGCCTAGACTGCACTGCTCTAGCCTGGACTCTGCTCTGCATCAAGCCTTGTTCCAGTTCTGTCCCAGCCTTAGTCCTGGTTTGGGACCAGCGCTGCTCCTGCCTTTTTTGACTCCAAGTAATCCCGTTCTGACCTCGGCTGATTCCTGCCTCTGACTCGGCCCTGGGCTCTGGCATTTGGATTCCAACTCCAGTTCTGCTTCCTGCACTGACCACTAGAAATGACTGTCTATGACCTGGTCTCCTGACAGTTTGAGTAGCCCAGCTAAAAGTAAGGGATCATTCAGGGGAATAGGGGTCCTGCTCCATTGAAATGTGTCCCAACAAGACCAATGTCTCCCTGTTGGAGATAGTGGGTGCTGTACAGCAGTGGCTCTTAACCTTTCCAAACTACTGTGCCCCTTTCAGGAACCTGCTGTCCCAACCCCAACTCCCTGTGAAACAAAGATTGCACTGCTGGATATATTTGGTGGTAAATGCAGCAAATTTCACAGGATCTTAAACCAGTGTTGGCTTCTGTTTCTACTATGATCCCAAGCCTTCTGCACCAGTCAAGTCCAAGCAGGATTTATCATCAGCCTGCTGACCAAGCAGACCTTGGCCTGGGCTTCTCTGCTCCTGGAGAAATCTAGCCCACTCCTGGGCCAACTGGAGAACTTTGTGCAAGACATGGAAGTAATATTCAATGATCCGATCCACACACACACACACACACACACACACACACACACACACACACACACACACACACACACACACACACCCCACAGAGGCTGCCCTCCAAGCATCGTGGCAGGATCGGCGATTGGTTGGCAAGTACTCTGGATAATTTCAGTGCCTAGTGGAATAAGTCCATTTATGGTTCAGATTCTGTAAGGAGGTAAAGACAAGCTGGCATGGGTGAAGTCCTCACCTGGCCTAAATGATTTCATCAAATTATACATCAAGATTGTTGTCAATCTGATGAAGCACTGCTCAGTCTCCCACACCCCACCAGTCACCCTGACTCCAGCTCTTCTATTTTCAGTTTTCCCACTACCAAAATGAGTCCATGCAGATCGACCAAGCTTGGCCCTGCCTCTCAGTCACAGAGAAACAGCAGCGTCAAATGGCAGGTTTATGGCTGCAGTGAGGGCAACCTGGACACTTTGCCTCAGGCTATCCTGGGAAGGCCCAACCTGCACCCTACAGGAAATGCCAAATTCCAGCCCTGATGGAGGAGTCTGGGACTGGATTGATGGCCTTCCACTTTCTCCATCCAGAAACAAAGAAATCAGCCGGGGACATGAATTTTGCATGCACATAGTGGCACTGAATTCTCCCAGGAGTTACTAATGGACAAAAAGAGTGGATTAACCAGTCCTTGAGCAATATCTTCACTGTTTCATGAACTACCATTAAGATGATTGACTTTCCCTCCTTCACCATGGGGAATTTATATATAATAATGCCACCCATGCCATAACCTCTCAAAGCACCTTTTTCTTCAACTCTGGATTTCACCCAGACATTCTTCAGGGATCTCTGGTACGCATTGTCCTATATTTGACTGCCAAGTACATCTATAAGTGAAGGAACACCTAGCATCTGCCAAAGAGGCATACAAACATCATGCCTGTTAGGGCCACCAAAACACCCTGATTTTGCCATGCGGGGAAAAGGTTTGTCTCTCCACCTGGAAACTTAGGGCAACTTACCATTCAGCTAAGTTAGACCAACAGTACCTAGGCTCATTTAGGGTTCTGGAATGATCAACCCAGTGGCATTCAAGTTGCAATTACCTAAATCCCTTGGGATTTACCCCATGTTCCACGCCTCCCTCACTGAGAATCCATTCCCATCCTGCTCCACTCTGCTGCCCCTGCCTATCACTGTCCAGGGACAGGTAAAATACTTGGGTCAGGAGATCCTGGATTCACAACAGGTTAGAGCAGTGGTTCCCAAACTTTAACAGCCCGCAAACCCCTTTTACTAGATTGTGAAATCTCGTGAACCCCCTCCTAAAAATGAATATTTCCAGGGGTATAAGTTTAAATTTCCTCCGCATTCCACACTCCGTGAGGCTCTTGCTTCTGGACCCCATTGACCGCCCCGGTCAACTGAGCTCCACTGAGCTCGGGCTGCAGGTCCCGCTGACCGTCGGGGCTCAGGCTGCCAGCCCCAACTGCCCGGCCCTGCTCTCCCTGGGGCTTGGGCTGCCAGCCCTGCGAGGAGCACTGTGGTTCGGGCTGCCAGCTCCCCCGCTGATGGGCCAGGGCTCGGGATGCCAGCCCCAACTACCCTGCCCTGCTCTCACTGGGGCTTGGGCTGTCTGCCCTGCAACCGGGTCCCACCTGCTGCCTGCAATGCCTGGGGTCCTCTGGCCACCATTAGTGAAATTTTTCTGGCGAACCCCCTGTAACGTTCTGTGAACCCCCAGCGGTTCGCGAACCCCAGTTTGGGAACCACTGGGTTTGAGGGACTCTCCAGTACTTTGTAGACTGGGAAGCTTAAGGGCCCTGATAAATGATCCTGGGAACCAGTGGAAAATATCCGTGCCCCAGATCTGCTGTGAGATTTTCTCCACCTCTACCCTGAGAAACCAGGCCCCAGGGCATCTCGGAGGCACCCTCAAAGCGGATGGGGACTGTCAGGAAGGAGGGCCTGCAGCTGCACCCCAGCCACCAGGCACCCAAGGAGTGCAGCTGGGCTGCAGCAGAACCACCTGATCGGCTATGCCAGGCAGGTATCTTGATCTTAAGCCAAGCTGCTGCAGAGGATCGGCAGCTGCTCAATGCACAAGGCTGTGGATTCTCTGCCATAGGCGCCGCCTCTGTGAGTGCTCCAGGGCTGGAGCACCCATCGGGGAAAAAATGGTGGGTGCTCAGCACCCACTGGCAGACCCTCATATCAGCACCTCCCCTTCCCCAGAGCCGCCCGCCAGCTGGCGGGCCCTGCCAATCAGTGCCTCCCCTTCCCTCCTACCACCTACTAGTAGCCTGCTGCGCATCAGCTGTTTCGTGGCATCAGGAGGTGCTGGGAGGGGGGAGGAGCAAGGGCACAGCGCACTCGGGGGAGGGGGCAGAACTGGGCAGGGGCGGGAAGAGGTGGGGCGGAGCAGGGATGGGAAGAAGCAGGGTGGGGGTGGGGCACTGGGGGAAGGGGTGGAGTGGGGTCGGGGCCTGGGTGGAGCTGAGGGCGAGCACCCCCTTGCAGGTGCCGAGTTTCTAATCAATGCCCTCTGCCTCCCTGTGCTCCCCTCACTCCAAGCTCTGTTCCTGCCTTGCTTCTGCACTGCTCCAGCCTAAACCCTGCCCTGCATCCGGCCTTGTTCCAGTCCTGTCCCAGCCTTGCTCCTGCCTTGGAACCAGCCCTGCTTCTGCCTTCCCTGACTCCCGTAATCCCATTGTGACCTTCAGCCTTGGTTCCTGGCTCTGACTCTGTCCTTATCCTTGGGTCTGGCATTCAGGCTCTGACTTCAGTTTTGACCTTCAGCTCCGATTCCTGGCTCTGACTCTGCCTTGGCTCTGGCATTCAGATTCTGACTCCTGCTCTGACCACTGGGCCTGACTGCCTACAATGGAGGGAGTTGATGGGAACTCTCTGAGATAAGAATATGCCAAATAAACTAAAGAGCAAAGTGTACAAGATTCTGATTAGGTCAGCCATGACGTACAGGTTGGAATGCTGGCCAATGAGGAAGAGAGAACTACTTTACGTTGTTGAAAGGTAAACCCCATCATAGAAAAGCAAAGGGATTATTGACTGAGATGATTTAGTTGGGGAGTGGTCCTGCTTTGAGCAGGGGGTTGGACTAGATGACCTCCTGAGGTCCCTTCCAACCCTGATATTCTATGACTGGGTCATGTGAGATGACGAGCTATAGGGAAGTAGTAAATCGTGAAGAGGACAGCTCACTGATACAGAGCAATCAGGATTGCTTGGTAAACTGGGCTCAAGCAAACAATATGTGTTTTAATATCACTAAATGTAAATGTATACATGTAGGAACAAAGAATGCAGGCCATACTTACACGAGGGGGGACTCCATGCTGGGAAGAAGTGACTCGTAAAAAGATTTGGGAGTCACAGTCATCAGCTGAACATGAGCTTCCAGTGCAATGCTGTGGCCAAAAGGGCTAATGCAATCCTTGGATGCATAAACAGAGGAATCACAAGTAGGAGAGAGAGGTTATTTTACCTCTGAATTTGGCACTGGTGCGACTGCGGCTGGACTACTGTATCCATTTCTGGTGTCCATAATTCAAGAAGGATGTTAATTGATTCAAGAGGGTTCAGAGAAGAGCCATTAGAATGATTAAAAGATTAGAAAACATGCCTTACAGTGACAGACTCAAGGAGCTCAATCTATTTAGCTTAACAAAGAGGTTAAGGGGTAACTTGAGTACAGTCTGTAAGCACCTACATGGGGAACAAATATTTAATAATGGGCTCTTCCATTTAGTAGAGAAAAGTATAACAGAAGCCGATGGCTGGAAGTTGAAGCTAGACAAATTCAGCCTGAAAATAAGGTGTAAATTTTGAACAAGGAGAGTAATTAACCATTGGAACAATTTCCCAAAGGTCATGATGGATTCTCTACCACTGACAATTTTTATATCAAGATTGGCTGTTATTCTAAAAGATCTGCTCTAGTGATTATTCTAGGGAAGTTCTCTGGCCTGTGTTGTACAGTATATGATCACAATGGTCCCTTCTGACCTTGGAATCTATGGGGGATATGTTGGCCAGAAAGTACAAGTAGTCGCTGGACAAAGACCATGAGGAAGACCTAGAAAAAGGTGGTTTGAAACACTGAAGGAGGATATGAAGATGTCAGCTTGGAAGAGCCACTTGACAAAAAACACTCACAAACAAAGAACAAGAGCCGCTGATTCTGATTAATGGGATAAGGCAAAGAAGAAGAAGCAGCAGTCTGGGTAAATGAACCAAACTCTGCAAAGGGACCTTAAGGGTTTAAAAAAAAAAAAAAAAAGGAATAGCTAACAGTGGGGTGACTAGCTTTACAACTTATCATTAATGAAGGCCTCATGACTGATATGTAATTAATTCATTGCCTGTTTTTAGCTTGAATTTCAGGTAACCCTTTCATACCTTTCTTTTAAGATCCCATAATGTCAGTTACAGATACTCCTATTTCAATTAACAGGTGGGCAAAGAAACTGACATTTCTGAGTCTTCATTTAGAATTTTAATAGTACTTTTTAAATCTTAAAAACACTTCACCAACACTATTTATAAACTCTTATTGAGGGAAAGTATCATCCCCCTAATATAGTTGGGGAAACTTTACCAGAGCAAATAAGTGACATTAGAACTCAAGAGTTCCTGTGCTCAGCTATTTGGCCATATTTCAGTTTTCATTCAGACAATCACATCCAGGAAGATTCAAGACAATATTTTGTAATGTGCATTTGTGTAATTTGGTCGATATGAGCTACTACTAGATCAGAAAATTAAAGCATTTGCCTGGCTTTAACTATATCCCATCATATCAGTATCCTTCCAGAAAAAGAAAGTGTTATTACAGGTAGGGTTGCTAACACCACCTATAATTAAGTTTGCCTAATACTCACCCTCATAAGACCCTGTTTTCAGTTGTTTGGCAAAGGTATAAACTTCAACCATTTGGGCTGAAATTTTCCAGGCCAGGTGTCTGCCTCAGGTTGAAGGTTTCTGGAAAATTTCAGCCAAAATGGGTCAGCTCCAAGAACCTGGCTGGGGAAAAATATGTTGTGTTTGCCAATGTTAAAAAAAAAAAAATTCTGGTGACTCTTTCTTTGAAAAGCTCTAGCTCCCCAATATGTTGGAGCAGTTATTTGAAATTTGGGGGTGGTTTTTGTGTCAGACAGGTGCTTTTTGCCATCCATCCAAATTTGGCCAAGTTATAAGCCTTTGAAAAATTACATTTTGCATATGCTCAGTGGAGATTTTTCAGATTTTAGCAACTAAATTCCCCAGAAATTCTGTCTGCACTGGCTGGGACTGAGAACAATTTTCCTGTAAGCGCTGCTTTGGGATGCTGCAGGCTTGTGCTGGGTCTGGTTGCTTGAAGTGACAGCAGGGAGTTTCTCTCTCCTGTGTTCTCACTGACCCCCTTGGGGGCCCACCTATGAAGGAAGAAGCTGCCTGATTTGAATGCAGAGGGGACAAGAGCCAAACCTACAGGAGGTACGCAGGGGCCATAGATTGGGAGAGGGAGCCTGAGGAGGGGAGCAGAAACTGGGACTGGAGGCTGGCAGGGAGAGAAAAAGTGGGACTGGTTGGGCAAGAAGGCTGGGAGCTGGGAAGGGAAGTGGGATAGAAGGATTAGAAGCCAGTAGGTGGGCAGGGAGACTGAGATCAGACGAGGAGCCAGGAAGGGCTGTGATGGGTAGGTTCTAGGAAGCTGGGACTGAGAACGAGTGGGATTGGGAGAAGAAGGGGAGACAGATTTGATAGAGTTGGGTGTGTGGGGAGAACTAGAAGGGCTGGGAAAATAGATTGAGACAAAGAGTTTGGTGGAGAAGGGTACTGAGATTAGAAGAGGAGCCAGAGGGAGGAAAATGGACTAGGACCAGTGGGGATGGAAAACATGAGCGGGTGGTGGGGTGACATTGGCCAGGGATGGAGGTGAGAGACAGACTGGATGAAGAGCTGGGAAGGAAAGAACTGGAAATGGGACTGGCTGGACAAGTCGATGCGGAGTCAAGGGCGGAGACTGGGACAGGGATTCTGTAGGGTAACACTAAAACTTGTGGGGCAAGGAGACTGAAACTAGGTGAGTAGCCTGAGGAGTGGAGACTGGGACTGGCTAGATGAGGAAAACGGGACTGGGAGGAGGAACTAGAGGTGAGGAAGTGACAGGACTGGGACAGGGACATGTTGGAGGGGACAAGGCAGAAGGGGACATGCCAGGGAGAAAGTTTGTGCCCAGTAGACACACTCCCCTCCAAAGCCATGAATTAAACCCAATATCTAAGTTTCTTCATTCCTTTGCTGTCAGAAAATGTTTGTGAAACCCACTGGCAAAGTGTCCCACCTGATAACTTTTAGCCCAGTGGTCAGAGCACCTCTCTGCCAGTGGTGCAGGACGGATTTGAACAGAGGTCTCCCACCTCTCAGGAGAGTTTGCTAACCACTAAGTTATGGGGTAGTCTGATGTGGGCCTTCCTCAGTCTCTCCTGTTGAAGCTGTTGAGCACTGGATAAATAATAGAAGAGTGGTTGGAACAGAGGGACTGGACCCAGGACCTCCCACCTTGATGCCCTAATCACTGGGCCACACAGTCACTCTTTCTCTATCTCTGTCCCAATGACTGTTCCACTGTTGATAAATACTTAAACAGTCATGTGCATGGCATAGTGTTTTCTGGAAATCAAATGTATGCTCTTCTTCGAACTGAGCTGCTTCTAAACAGACCAGCAGAGGGAGTCAATCCTTTTCTCAGTCTAAATAGAGATGTTTTTTGAGTGATGTGTCCTGAAACACAGACCTGTCTTTTTCAATAATGCAACATTGCCTAGTAGAAACTGTTACTGAAAATTAAAGGTCAGCATTACGGTCAAGGCTACTTAACTCCTTGGTGGTGGGGGCTGGAGAACAGTCTGTTTCTGGCAGTGGCTATGCTAAAGATTAAGCAGAAACCCATTTTTTTTTTCTGATTGCTAAAAGAATAAAAGATTGACCTGGGCTGTGGCACCTTAGAGACTAACCAATTTATTTGAGCATGAGCTTTCGTGAGCTACAGCTCACTTCATGAAAGCTCATGCTCAAATAAATTGGTTAGTCTCTAAGGTGCCACAAGTTCTCCTTTTCTTTTTGCGAATACAGACTAACACGGCTGTTACTCTGAAACCTGACCTGGGCTGGTGACCCTTGGCGGAACCCAGTTGGTTAAAGAGCTATGTACAGTTATTACAACCTATGAATCATTCTTGATAGTGCCTGAAAACATAATGGCTTTAATCCCAGTGATGTGGTTTTATTTGGAAAAACTTCAATTCTTGTATTTCTGTGTATTTTAACAAGTTTGAAATGCTCCAGATTCAAGGTTCATAAATTATGAAGCAATGGAGTCATTTCAAGATGACTATAGTGGGAAAAGCGATCAAGTTCCGTATTTAGACTGAGATTAGTGTGAAAAGATTCTGTCAATGTTCCTGCTTTTCTGTGGGATGGGAAAAGGGTTGTCTTTAGTGATGACAGTTTGTATCATTCTCAGATTGGTCAATTTATAACATAATATAATCTGTTCTTGAGTCATGGTCTTCCATTGTAACATCTTATAATAAAATAATAGCAATACTTACTCATATATGTAACATTTGATATTTTCATACCTGCCAACATCTGCTGCCAACATCTTCCGGGCCAATGGGAGCTGCGGGAAGTGGTGTGGGCTGCAGGGATGGGCTCGCCGCTGCTTCCCGCAGCTCCCATTGGCCGGGAATGACGAATCGGGGCCACTGGGAGCTGCGGGTGGCTGTGAAAATGTAAACAAACTATCTGGCAGCCCGCCAGTGGATTACCCTGATGGGCTGCATGTGGTCTGCTGCCTGCAAGTTGCCCACCACTGTTCTAGGGTGTGCCTCCATAGATGGTGCAGGCCAGGGGAAGGGAGGGAAGAGGTGCCTTTATGCCATTTTAGGGATTTTGGGTTACTCTGGAGGTGGAAAGGATCCCCAGCAGAGGTGATGCATGGAGAGGGCATGTGGGGTCACGTGCCCCCCCACATTTGCTGCTTGGCTTGTATTGAGCATGCTCACATAGATATGCTCACACCCACTATCGGCAGGTATGGGTCATCTCTGGTCCCCAGTGTAAATCAGAGCAGAGCTAGGGGTTCTCTAGTTTACAGTAACTTCTTAATGCCTGTCTGGGGGTTTGTAGTGGGGTGGCTGCCCCACTACTGCAGAAAAGGGGTTAAAAGCAGCCCTGGAGAGGGCTGCAGCAGGGAAAGGGATTAAGAACAGCTGGGGGAAGCTGACTGCTGTTACTGACCACAGCTGTGGCCAGCTCAATCAGGGCCCAGCTGGCCTTTATAAGAGGGCTGTGAGCCAGGAGCAGAAGAGGAGCCTCACTCTAGCCTTTGAGTGGGATGGGCCAGCTGCCTGAGAGTTAGATACCTGAAGCAGAGCAGTGCTGGGGAAAAGGGCAAGAAGAGTTGGGGAGCTCTGGCCTGGTGACCCCCCAGGCTGCAGGCCTTGGTGAAGGCCTACAAAGGTACTGGGGCTGCAGAGGGGCAGCCTAGAAATAGGCAGAGGTAGCTTGTCCTAACCCCTTGCTAATGATGAGGGGCCATTACACTGCAGTCTGTCCCAGTGAGCGGGGGCTAGATGATGACTGTCAGTAGCCCCTGAGGCAAGGTGGGTTTAGAGGGTTGGGGGTTCCCCTGGGAGGGGAGACCCAAAGTGTGGGTTACTGCTGGGGGCAGACCCCTGAGCTAAAGAGGCACTGGGGTCCAGGAGGGACACGGGGGCCAGCGGCAGGTGAGACACCAGCCTGCAGAGGACGCTCTGGGCTAGAAAGAGCTAATTTCTGAAATGACCAGCAGGAGGTGCCGCACCAGTGAGTCATCGCCTTGCTACAGGGTTGCTATGCAGCCCAGAGTAGCTCAGAATCTCTGTAGCAGTACGTGTCATGGAGACACGACCTCCCATCCTCAACACAATTCCTCTCATCCTTACCCCCTGTGTTGGGGCTAAGGAACATTTGAATTGCCATACTGGAACTGGATCATTGAGTATGTGTCATCCAGTTCAGTGTCTTGTCCCTGACCATGGCCAACACCAGAGGCTTGAGAGGGAGGTGTACGAAATCCCACGTTATGCAATTCTTGGACAATTTGGTCTCCATGAAGGTCTTGTCCCAGTTCCTAATAATTAGAGATTGCCGTATATTCCTTCCAAAACTCTTCATAGTGTTAACTATTATAATTCTGGATACTGTTGTCTTCCATATAAACATCCAATCCCTTTTTGAATTTTTGCTGGCTTGCAAGGGGCCTACAGAGGGCTATTTATAATGCCAAACGCTTGTACCTGAATCATGGGAATTCTCCTCCAGCCTCTTGTGGCACAGTTCTAGACCCACTACACCAGCATATAGGGGACAAAATCTACCCCAAAATGTTGCCCCAGGAGATAAAAAATGTTATGCTGAATGGCTAGGCAGCAGTTCTGCGGAAAAGGACCTAGGGGTGACAGTGGACGGGAAGCTGGATATGAGTCAACGGTGTGCCCTTCTTGCCAAGGGCACACCGTTGTGTGTATTTGGGATGTATAAGTAGGAGCATAGCCAGCAGATCGAGGGACGTGATCGTTCCCCTCTATTCGACACTGGTGAGGCCTCATCTGGAGTACTGTGTCCAGTTTTAGGCCCCACACTACAAGAAGGATGTGGAAAAATTGGAGAGAGTCCAACGAAGGGCAACAAAAATGATTAGGGGTCTGGAACATATGACTTATGAGGAGAGGCTGAGGGAACTGGGATTATTTAGTCTGCAGAAGAGAAGAATGAGGGGGGATTTGATAGCTGCTTTCAACTACCTGAGAGGTGGTTCCAAAGAGGATGGTTCTAGACTATTCTCAGTGGTAGAAGATGACAGGACAAGGAGTAATGGTCTCAAGTTGCAGTGGGGGAGGTTTAGGTTGGCTATTAGGAAAAACTTTTTCACTAGGAGGGTGGTGAAACACTGGAATGTGTTACCTAGGGAGGTGGTAGAATCTCCTTCCTTAGAAGTTTTTAAGGTCAGGCTTGACAAAGCCCTGGCTGGGATGATTTAATTGGGGATTGGTCCTGCTTTTAGCAGGGGGTTGGACTAGATGACCTCCTGAGGTCCCTTCCAACCCTGATATTCTATGATTCTATGATAGGGCAGATGTCTACTTACACCCATGCTTCAGACTTCACCTTTTATACTTATGACTCAATATCTGCTTATAACCAAAGCAGAAAAAAATGACTTCTGGAAATTGTCGACATTCTCACCAGGCTAATTTTGTCCTGAGCCTGGCTAAAATGGCTCATTTTGAATCATGTGTGAAAGGACGTCTGCAGTAGGGAAGTCCGTGTGCTGTTTAATTTCAAAGGATCCTGCTGCCTCATATTCCCTAAAGTGCATCAAAACCACATTGGATTTACTTGTCCTCCTGGCCTCTAAGTCACTATCTTTTTTTAAACCTGTTTAAATTAACAAGAAATTTGAAAACTCTTTCACTGTCTTTTGATTTCCCACAAAAACTAAAGGGTGGCAGTCCCACCCTGTTTTTATTTTCCTTAAAAATGCATCTTATTTAAAATATTAACAATAAAATCACCAAAAAAAGGGGTTACAGCTGAGATTAGTGGAGGTGCTTGAGCCAGACTGCCTTCATCATACAAGATAGGTGACTGCTGACAGGGGGTTATTGGAATGCATTCCCCTTCTTAGTCAGCAAACTCTTCTCTCTAGAAATGGGCTTAAGGGTTCAGATATGGATCCCAACCCTCAGGCCAATCAGATCACAATCCAGTAGTTCTTTCCCTAGAAGAGCATGAATTTCTAGGCACCCAGCTTCAGCAGTGACTTGCTTTAAGATCTGTGCAGGCTAGATCCCCAATGCAAGGGATAATTCCCCACAGCAGGCTAGAACCTGCATCCTTCTGGCGGGGTGTGTGTGTGTCACAGAGTCTAAATGCTATACTGGCACTATACCCCTTTAGTTCAAAGTAACTCAAACCTATTGCAAGGTCCATCTTTTCAGGAGTGTCACTGAAGCAACAAATATTGATGGGGTGATATATAGAGGAAGTGGGGAATGTGATGTTTTTTTTTATATGCTTTCTGGCCTGGTTTATTTAGTACTGAAACAGAGTGTTCAGATGTATGCCTCTTGTCATTTTATAAATCTAAATATATAAACCAAATTAATTCCTGGTGAAATTTACTTTATTGGAGTTACATCAGAGATATACCCCAATGATTTGCTTTGCTGCTCATTGTGAGGTCAGCTAGTGCCTACATGCTACTTTTCCATTGGCAGTTACAGGATTATGGTTGCTCCATTGTTTTGCTTTGGGATTCTTGGGCCTGGTCTACACTACAGAGTTACAGGTTTCAGAGTAGCAGCCGTGTTAGGCCACATCTACACTACCCACCGGATCGGCGGGTAGTGATCGTTCTATCAGGGATCGATTTATTGCATCTAGTGTAGACGCGATAAATTGATCCCCGATCGCTCTGCTGTCGACTCTGGAACTCCACCAGGGCGAGAGGCAGAAGCGGAGTCAACAGGGGAGCGGCAGCCATTGATCCCGCGCTGCGAGGACGAGAAGTAAGTGATTCTAAGGTGTTCTAAGATGCGTCGATTTCACCTACGCTATTTTCGTAGCTGAAGTTGCGTATCTTAGATCAATCCCCCCCCCTAGTGTAGACCAGGCCTTAGTCTGTATCTGCAAAAAGAAAAGGAGGACTTGTGGCACCTTAGGGACTAACAAATTTATTTGAGCATAAGCTTTCTTGAGCTACAGCTCACTTCATCGGATGCTGCAGCTCACGAAAGCTTATGCTCAAATACATTTGTTAGTCTCTAAGGTGCCACAAGTCCTCCTTTTCTTACTACAGAGTTAGGTCGACGTTGCCTTAACTCTGTAAGCTTCTACACTAAAATATAGCTCTCACTGATGTAGCTCTCACCCACTACACCAATTTAATAACTCCACCTTCCTGCGAGGCGTAGCACTTAGGTCGATGTAGTTAGGTCAATGCAGTGTCAGTGTAGACACTGCATTGCTTACATCGACTCTTGCTGCCTTTCAGAAGCCAACTCACAATGCCCCACACTGACAGTTAAATCAGTGCAAGCGCTCCTGGTGAGGAGACACACACCACGCACACAAAGAGCACAGTGTGAACGTACAATAGTGATTTTAACTACTGCGGTGACTGTATGTCAACGTAACATTGGTCAACTTAATTTTGTAGTGTAGACTTGCCTTTGGATTTGGTCACACACAAAAAGGCAGAAAATCCACTGAAAGAGAGAATAGGTGTGGAAACTCATGCATCAGTCCTTAAGGAAGGGAACAACCTTGCATTGCTGAAAGTGAATGTGGAGAATGCAGATAGGCATGGAGTTACTAGAGCCAAATGTTTGTTATTGCAGAAGCTGAGAGTATTTGTTCAACTTCAGTCCATTTCCAGACTTCATATCTGGACTCCCAGAGGATCCCCTTCTAATCAAGTTTTTAGGTGCAGATCATGTTACCTCAGAATAATTGGACTAGATGCAGGAAATTGATTGGTGAAAATTCTATGTCTACTGTTATGCAGGAGGTCAGAAGAGATTATCATAAAATTCTATTCTAGCCTTAAAATCTATGAAAGGGATGATTTTTTTCCAAAGAAGTATCACGGGGTTAGATGTAACAGCAATCTAGTAGTAAGCCTCCCACCCCCTCATACTGCCACACAGGGGGTCAGGGTTTGAAAATCACCTGTGTGTATCTCCCATGCTGTACGTATGCAGGGGATCTCCAGTGTGTGTGTATATGGGGGGGGGGGGGGGGGGGAAGGAGGACTTGTGGCACCTTAGAGACTAACAAATTTATTTGAGCATAAGCTTTTGTGAGCTACAGTCACTTCATCAGATGCTGTAGCTCACGAAAGCTTATGCTCAGATAAATTGGTTAGTCTCTAAGGTGCCACAAGTACTCCTTTTCTTTTTGCGAATACAGACTAACACGGCTGCTACTCTGAAATATGTGGCGGGAGAATTTCTTGTGTGAGTGTGTGGGGTGGAGGGGAGAGAGGAGAAGAATTTCTTTTGTATGTGTATGGATCTACCTGTGTGTAGGGAGAATTTATCCATCTCTGTGTGCGTGTATATCTTTCCTGAGTGTATGTGTGTGATTTCTCCCTGTGTGAGTGTGTGTATGTATCTCCCCTGAGTGTGAAGATTGTGTGTGTGTGGGGGAATTTCTCCATGTGTGTGAATGTATCTCCCTGGTGTGGGGGGAGGAAATTTCTTCCTGTGTGAGTGTGGATCTCCCGGGGTGGAGAAGGGGGAGGTGGGGTTTCTCCCGTGGGGGTGTATGTGCCCTGTGTGGTTACGTGGGGGGGTTGGGTATTCTTCCCTCCCCCTGGGGGGAGTGAGAAGATCCTGGGGGGAGGCAGTGCCATGTGGCGGAAGGGCAGACACTCGGGCGAGAGGCGGCTCCCGACCCCGCTCTCGGCCCGGGCCGGGGCGGGACGCACGTCACGGCACCTGGCAACAGCGGGCAGAACCCAGCGCGGAGCAGGGCGGCGGGCGGGCGCCGAGCTCTCGCGGGATGTGGCGCCCCCTCCACCCCACCCCACCCCAGCCGGGAGCTCGAGCTGCCGCGGCCGCTGCCAGAGCGGGTCTCGCCCAGGGGAGTCTGCGGCGGCGGCTGCCTCGGGGCCTCGCCGGCTTGTAGCAGCTGCTCCGCCCCCGCGGCCGGCCGGATGGAGCCGCCGTGCCCGGCCTGAGCGCGGCAGCGGGAGGAGGAGCGGCTGGCGGCGGCAGGAGAGGGAGCGGTTCCCCCGGCCCGGGCGGGCACGCACAGCATGGGTAAGGCGGGACTTGGGGGGGGGCGCCGCCGCGCGGGGGCTGCTCGGGACCCGGAGCCGGGCACGGGCTAAGGCAGGAGAGTCCCCTGGGGGAAGCCGGCCGCCCCCCAGCCCAACCCCCACTGCCCTGGGGGCGGCCGGCCGCCTCCCTACGCCCCCAACCCAAACTCCCACCTGCTGGGGCACCCTAGGCACGGGGCGAGCCGGTCACCCCATACCCACCCCCCCATGCCCTCGGCAGGAGGCCGGTGGCTCCTACTCCCCCAACCCTACTCTTCCCCCCCGGGGGGGGGGCTGCCCTGGGGGGGCTGGCCAGCTGCCCCCTTCCCCCACTCTCTCTCTCTCCTGGTCTACCCAGGGAGCTTTGGGGGACCATTCCCTGTCCCCCCATCCATGGCTGCTCCTAGCTGGGGCTGGGTACTTGTTCTTTCTCCTTACAGCAGGGGTAGAGGCGGTGGACCTATGGCATGTCTACACTTAATGTTGCATCGGCAGAGCCCTAGCGCTTTAAATGAAGGCTCTCTAAGCCAGGTGCAGTCAATAGGTGGACCGTGGGCCAAATCTGGATGCTTTTAGACTGTGAAATATTTTTATTTGCTTACTACTGTCATCATCATTACTATTTTTTATTTCCTCTGGAGTCTGGACCTTGACTATACCTTGACCAAGTAATTTGGTAGGGGGAGAGTGTAAATACAGAAGAGATAGTAACACACGAGATGTTTTGGTGCTTCTGAGATCTTTTCCCACTGGTGATTACTTTGCTTTAGAAGATACCTTAGGAAAAGAGCATCTGACCAATAATTAGACTTGTAGCCCTGCAGTTGTACTTTACTGCTGGGTTGCTGTCTTGAAGAACAAGCTGGGGATGATGATTGTTTTATCTCTTCTGCAGTCTGCTCATATTTGACAATATAAAGGTTAAATATTAATCGGCTTGGAAGGAAGTTACAGGGAATTGGTATGCCTTCAGTCTTAGCCATTCACTTGGTTTATGTTATACTTGATTTGATATATTCAGTTATTGTTTTCAACCTCCTCCCAATCATGTTTTTGCATATT
This sequence comes from Chelonia mydas, assembly GCF_015237465.2. Taxonomy (NCBI): domain Eukaryota; kingdom Metazoa; phylum Chordata; order Testudines; family Cheloniidae; genus Chelonia; species Chelonia mydas. The sequence continues at coordinate 15,144,132 of NC_057851.1, forward strand.
CTGACTTAAAAAGAAATCTCTTTTTGCATAAAAGAGCTTGAAGGGAAAGTTTGCTTTGTAGACATGCTGAATTTTGCTGCTTCTAGGGAGAGCACCAGAAGTTACCTCATTTTTATAAGAGCTAAAGATCCAGTAATGGTAAAGAAGCAAGAATAGCTCCAGACTGGTGCTATGAAGAAGTTGAGGACTCTGATGTACTAGAGAAATCCCATACTCTGAGTTAAATGGTACAATAATTCAGGAAGAACAACTAAAGCTGCAAATGTGTAATTTTCACGAGGAGGGGTGCTAGTTGGTGTTTGGTAGAAAAAGTTGGTGGCTGTACTTGAAAGAGAACTTGGCCATTCATGTGACAGAAAGAGATGGCTGATTTATTACTACATAACAAATATGACAGATAAAGCAGAACTGGAGGAAGTAGGCTAAGCTTTGTAAAGGCTAAATGCAGTTCAGATTAATTTTAAGCATCATTTGTTCACTTTGGTTTTAACCCTATGTTTACTGATTTTTCTTGTGTGATGGTAACTTATTGTGCAAATGTGAACAGCTGAAAGTGTTTACTGTGTATGGTTGTTTCATAATACTCTGGTTCAGATTTGTATTTGTAAGAATGGGTGGTGGCCAGTTTTCTAAACTTGATAGCATTGGGAAGTATATATTTGTGGTTGGTTTTAAGTAGAGCAAATGGTAAAGATAACAGCTCTGTGAAGGGAACACTATAAAAGCGTCAAGTATCAGGGGGTAGCCGTGTTAGTCTGTATCCACAAAAACAACAAGAAGTCCGGTGGAACCGGACTCCTTGTTGTTATAAAAATGGTTATTCTGAGTGTGGTGACAGACTGTGTAGGCAAATCCTTCTCTTAAACGCCTCTTTCTATGAATCCTTTTTTTGTCTTTCTGCTCACCAGTTAGTTATCTTTCCACACGTTCCATTACTTGCTCTGTTTTGTTTAAGTTGCTAAATGGTACATCCTTTGGGGAAGAGACTCTTGCTTTGTGTTTTATAAAGCAGGTTGTGCGTTTATGGTGCTGTATGTAAATGCTTAAATTTTTGACCAGAAGTGTTTGCATTCTTAAGTGGAAGCATATCCTGGATTTTGGGCAGATTGTTTTCCACAAAAGACAGTGGGCCTTAAAGGAAGGAAACACCCATACATTTAAGCTACACATTTTGCATTGAAATTAGACAGTTTTGATATGTTCACACTCACATTTGTTTTGTATTCCTTATGCCTATGGAAACAAATTATGTTCCACTAATTTATTTTGTAATTTCATGCTGCAACTGTTTTTTATATCTCTAAAGTTATTCACTATTCAGCTTTCAGAGTAACAGTCATGTTAGTCCGTATTCGCAAAAAGAAAAGGAGTACTTGTGGCACCTTAGAGACTTTTATTTGAGCACAAGCTTTCGTGAGCTACAGCTCACTTCATCGGATGCGTACTGTGGAAAGTGTAGAAGATCTTTTTATATATACACACAAAGCATGAAAAGGAGGTATTTTTTCATGCTTTTTGTGTATATATAAAAAGATCTACACTTTCCACAGTATGCATCCGATGAAGTGAGCTGTAGCTCACGAAAGCTTATGCTCAAATAAATTGGTTAGTATCTAAGGTGCCACAAGTACTCCTTTTCTTTTCACTATTCAGCGTGTTTTAAAAGCTGCTTCCTAAATTAAGTCCTGTTTTTCTAGTTTCAAGGCTGATGTAGTTACTCTTGTGCATACTTCTCTGCTTTGTCATTTGTGTCACTTATTACTTATTCTTACCTGCTTCTGAGGTGATGCTGAAATCAGGAGCATTGTTGGAGACTGAGTCAGTAGTATAAATGGGCCATTGCTATGATTTATTATTTTAAAATGCTACCAAAACTTTCTGAATTTATAAATAGTATAATTTCCATTTCATATATGAAGGTTTATATACAGTAAGTGTAAATCATAGAAATATCACTACTGGATAGGAAAAACAACATAAAGCCTTTAGAAGTTTTAGTTCTGGTTTTCTGGCTAAATTCACTGATTAATTTATAACATTGTCTACTTACATTTTCTTCATGTATTTGGGTACAGTTTTCTTTTTCGGAATCACTGCAGTCAACTGTCATATTTCACCCCAAAAGTAGCTTGTGTCCTAGTTTGTATATGTAAGTACAGTAGCTACCTTTGGGGTGGAACACAACAGTCTTTCACATGCATGTGTTTATATGTAAATATAGTTAGATTGCCAGGAACAGCTATGTAAATAAATGATTGTATGGTAGTAGTAGTTAGAAGTCCCAGTCATGATTAAGGCCCTACTGTGTGAGGGGCTGTACAAAGGTATATGAAGACATGGTCTTTCCTTTAAAGAACTTTCAGCCAAAGAATACAAGTGACATATAAAAGGAGAGGGAGAAGATAAAGTGTGTGTGTGAGAGATTTTATGTACACCCCCCCCCCCTCCGGTTTTCAAAAATACTTGACATGTTGGCTTAACTGTCCACCATTGAAGTCAGTTAAAGTTTTACTATTGACTTCAATGGGAGCACAGTTAGGACGACGCCAGGGAGCACTCTGAAAATTTCCCATTAAATATTTTCATATGGCATATATGTAATGTTTACCCACCATAAAGCACTATGGTTGAAAGGTACTATGATATATAACTGTAAAAATATCTAACGAGCAATGTTTTTTGGTACTTGTTATATACTCCTGGCCCTCTTGTTACTTCATTGTTTGATTTTTATATAAACTGGTTCTAATTTGATTAAATGACTCAGAAGACTTAGTACTTCCTAATTTCTGTAATATTTCTTTAGAACATCCGTTCTTTATTTTGGAACCTTCTTTAATGCTTTTGTTTGAAACAATACTGATTATTACTCTGGATACATTATTGTTACATATAATGCATTAATGGTAATATAGTTGTTTTCCTGTAACCTTGGACAATACTTGCAAAATTACTATTTGGATATTAATTGTTATACTTCAACTTGAAAAAAGGGCATGTTTCTATACCGACGGATTGCAATTAAGAATGATTTATTACAGATGTACTTTGTGTGCAGGTTCATCAGATCAAACAACCATAGAGATTTAAGGTAACTCCCCTTGGCCTTTGTCACTTTTATAGCACACACAAAAATATTAGGCATGCTATTAGGCATGCTCTGTGGATTCCTAAATTTTGTTACTAACAATCTTTTTTCCCCAAGGTCAAGCTTCATACATCAGATTCTGAGTAAAATCTTATCAGATGTTCTCTGTGAAATGGACCAAGTTAGATCATTTTACTTTACTTATACTTAGCTTTGATTTTTCTAAAATTATTAGTGAGAATTCAATCAAAGCATTACTGAAAAGTTACTACTACTTGCTTATCTATTAATCAATTGAATGCAGCCAGTTCTTTGAGGAAATGTTTTTTTATTGAGGTATTCTTTGCTAACTATACACTGAGTTTTAGTTTCGTTTCGCTTGCAATAAACCCCCTGAACAAATGAAAAAGTAGTGGCCCATCTACGCTATGGCTCCCAATTATACTAATATTGGAGTGCTATACAGTGAAACCTGCCAAGAAAGACCACTTACAGGAGTTAGCAAAAGTGGTCACTTGTGAGAGGTCGTCTCTCTTCAAAGCTTTGCTGCCTTCAGAGCTGGGTGCCCTTCCAGCAGCTGCCTCTCTCCAGCTGTCCAGTTCTGAAGGCAGAGCAGAGAGCTGCAGCTGCTGGCTGGGTGCCCAGCTTTGAAGGCAACGCTGCTGCCAGCAGCAAGGCAGAAATAAGAAAGATTGGTTTCTCCTACAGGTTTGTTTTTTGGATGGGAGTAAGAAAATATGGTCACAAATGACAGGTGGTCACTTTTCAGAGTTTCTTCTCAGTTAAATTATTGGGGAAAAACATTCTGTGGCCTCTGCAAGTAGTTGCTCATGGCAGGTGGTGTCTTTTCAGAGGTGGTCACTAAGGCAGGTTTTACTGTACCTGGTTGGAAATGGTGAGCAACATTTTTCTGTTGTAGACAAGACTCTGGAATGGATAGGTATATTGCAAAGGGTCTCTTTGGAGAATGGGATATGGGGTCTCAATGGAGACTCTGATATGATACTGTTGGGGAGCTAAGTCATTGTGAGGGAGGGATGGATGAATGAAAGACTATTTAGGTTTGGGCCAAAGGTGGAGGAGGGTAGATGAAGGTTAGAGGGTAGGTGGTTGGGGATCTGACTTGGCAGTACCGTGAGGCGGAGGAACTGAACCCATTAAGCTCAGAGGAGGGAGTGGCTATATTGTCATTTGTGCTTTTTTTTAAAAAAAAATCTTCTTCCACAGTAAGGCCCTGTAAGTTGGGGTTAGACCAGAGGGGGCAAACTATGAGCCACAGGCTGCATCTGGCCAGCAGGACCCTTCCCTCTGGCCCCTGAGCTCCTGCCAGAGAGCGGGGTCAGGACAGGCTTGCGGAGGAGCCAGCCCAACTCCCCAGCAGTGTGGTGAGCGGGGCGGAGGCTAGCCCCTGGCCTATCCTCTTCAGCTTGGCTGCAGCTCCGGCCAGGCAGCACAGTTATAGCGCTGCCAGTCCTGGCGCTCCAGGCTGGCGCGGTCAAGGGGAGTTCGGGGGGGGGAGGGGGCGAGAAGCAGGGGTGGTTGCGGGGTGGGGGGGCGGTCAAAGGGCCTGGGCCCTGCTGTTGGGGACAGGGGCAGAGCAAGCCAGGGCCCCCCTCCACCTCCAGCATGCCTGGCCCCTGTCCCCAGCAGCCAAGCCCAGACAGGGAGCGAGCCCTGCCTGACTGCCAGGGAGAGCAGCCAAACGAGCAGGGGAAACACACAGGGAAAGCACTGAGCCCCCTTTCTGCCACCCCACAGGTAATGTGGGGTGGGGAGAGCAGGGATGGTTGGATAGGGGGTGAGGGGAGGCCCGGAGGGGATGGTCAGGGGGTGGGGAGCAGGGAGATTGGATAGGGGCGGGGGTCCCGGGGGTGGTCAGGGGGTGGTGAGCAGGGGGGATTGGATAGGGAATGGGTGTCCTGGGGGGATAGTCAGGGGGCAGAGAGCAGGGGTGTTTGGATAGGATTCAGGAGTCCCAGGGGGCAGTTGGGGTGGGGAGCAGGGGGGGTTAAATGGGGGTAGGGGCTGGGCCAGGCCACGCCTTGCTGTTTTGCGAGGCATAGCTTCCCTCAGCCTTCCCTTCCCGGCCCTACATACAATTTCTGTACCCGATGTGGCCCTAGGGCCAAAAAGTTTGCCCATCCCTGGGTTAGACTCATGTTGGCCTGTCCTGCAGGGAACAGAAAAATGGAATAGAGCAGGAGTATGGGATTGTGTACCTAAGGTATGTTCTTTTAATCTCTCTGTACTTAAGATAGGAAGTGTCTGATGGGACATAACTGTCGGATATTTTGCATGCTTAAGTAATGCTTAATACTGCTCTAATGGAGAAAGAGACATCGAGACAGATCTGTAAGCACTTTTGTGATCTGTGTAAGATATGAGATTACACAAAGGCAAATCCGTGAAGCAATTATGCACACTTTAATTATTTGGTAGTATAGTTCAATGTGAAAGCACTATCTAAAGTTTTACACCCTATGTGGTGGTAACAGCTGAAATAATTCCAGGAATGAATACTTAGAAAAACACTTAACTCCGCTTTGTCAAGCTGTTAAAGTGACACTTATCAATTTGATAATCACACATCTATCTGGAAACTTTATCTGCTGTAGATACAAGTAACAGCTAAGGTTATTTTTCTCAATTTTTTCAGTCTCTGAATTTGATAGTGCTTTGTGTGTAATCAGTTTCTCCCTTTTAAACAGAGCTGTTCATCAAATGGGAACTTTTATGATTTTTCTTTTAAAAATAGTTTTTTTGACGTTTTGACAAAAAAAACCAAACTGAAAACACAAACAAATGTGTTTCAGTTTTTCCCTCTTTCCGTTTTTGCTAGTGAAAACCAAATCACTGGTTTTGAAAAAAAGGCTCCTTTTTTTGTCAAAAAATTTTGAATGAAAACTTGGACCAGCCCTACTTGTAAACATCAACAGGGAAACAGACAAACCCTTAAATAGTTAAAAGGGATTTCAAAAATAGTAGTTACAAAGAATTAAAATTGTCTCCTCACATAAGTTAGTACCTCACTATAAAGGTTACTCATGTAGATATTCTGGCAGATGAAATTTAGGGAGGAGGTTTTGGTGAGGAGTTGAATATTCTGGGAGGGTCCACAGTAGGAAAATGGCATGTGTGTGTTCATGTGTGTTAACAGGTGGAGGTAAACACTAACAAACTGCCTTATCCACACGAGCATTTTACCATGTGTTAGCATGTTAGCTAACCCATGGTAAATATGTACTTTTTCCTTCTGAAAATGAGACCTAAACCTATGCTTTTCCTTCTACTCCGTTCTTCCCCACTTCTAAAAACAAAACAAAACTCAAGCTTCTGACAGGTTTTTGTTTGTGATGTAATTGTTCTGATGCTATTATATAAATTTCCCCCAAACCATTCTGCTTTCCAGAAAACTGTCGCTTGCTATGTTAAATAAAAGTCTTGACATTGGTTCTAATTTTCCTCCCATAATATTTCTTGAGTAGCTAGAATGTCTATTTTCCCTACCTCAGTATGAACAAATATTTTTGGTTTAGATTGCAGATGGTCACTCTAGTTGCACAGAATTGACTTTCTCTACATAAATGCACTGTTTATGAGGTGCTATGTTTTCAGGAAGTTTGAAGACAGAAAAGTAAACAGACGTCAAAAGGGTTTTGAAGCTTTTTGGTCAGTATGGTTTTTGAATTGTCTGAATGACTTCACTTTCCAATACTTTGAGTCTCTGACCTTTCTTGGTGTGAAAATACTTCCAGATTTGTTCAGAGGAGACCAAAAGACTTCATTTTGTGGTTAACTGAAGTATACTAGAGATAAAGTACTATAATACATATGGGGTCATGTAGGGTATTAAACATTTATTGAATAAAATGAACTCATTACATGAACCACAAAGACTTTAGGCTAAGGTTACTTTAATGAAAAAAGAAAAGGAGTACTTGTACTCCTTTTCTTTTTGCGAATACAGACTAACACGGCTATTACTCTGAAACCTGTTACTTTAATGAACGCTCATTTGAAATTTTGACTAAACTTCAGGTTTTGAAGCAAGCTTTTATAAAACCATAAAATGGGTAGACATGTGAGGCTTTCTGCTGGAATTCAAGGTGGAAAAAGTCTCTAAAATTTAAAATCAGTCTCTCTGCAACCCAGGTGTGATAGTTTGTTCAAGCACAGGTGACCTGAGTGTGAAACTGACTAGCTTAGTGCCATTGTCTGTGCTATTTAAAAGATGAAGTGAACAAATAGCATAAATAATGAAAAACTGATGATATGATTAATGAACATTTTGAATATCTGTGGTGGTGTTTGTAACCTGGGGAAGAAGTTTGGATCTTGAGTCTGAATCCTGATCTTTCAACCAGATCTCCTCTACTGGGCACCAGGAGGGGAACATGGGGGACTGCCCACATGGATTCAGTTGCAGAATCGGGACCTTACTTTGTAAAAATGGGTTAATATAATTTGTAAATAAGTGTCTACTGTGTTTCTTGAGGTTATTTTATTTGCTAAATCTAAGTATTTTGTTTTTAAATGACTATTTTTAACTTGGTGTCCCATTAACAGTGACAAAGCATTGTGACCATGGCACTATTTCTTGCTGGAAATAAAGCGTCTTTTCTTTCCATAGGCATGTTGAGTGCTGTTAGTAAATGATGTTTAATATTTAAGAAACACTTAACAGTCTCCTTCTCTCCCTCTCCTGACGACAGTCTCTCATCTGCCACGGACAGACTTTTGTCACTTGATCTTAATGGTACTTTGTGTGACAAATATTGCAACCCCATTGTCTTTGGGCAAATATTGTATTAGGTTTATGTATCACTGTGGGCCAGGGGTTATATGCAACAAATGAGGGGAGGGAGTTTACCACCAGTCTCCTAGGAATCAAAAACAGTGGGGGATGATTAAGGTGAGACACTTAAGTTGTAAATGCCTCCAGAGGCAACACCCCCTGGGGAAATATGCATATACTGGTTCAGGCTGGATTTTTCCAGAGACCAACAGAAAAAGAAAAGGTTTTCGATATAACAGGCTGGGTTCATACTGACTCAGGGTGGGGCCTTTTTTCTGATCCAGCAAACAAACATGACCTTCTGTCCAAGAGCAGGGCCCCATAAAGCTGACGGTAACCTCTGGTATGTTTTTAATATGCATATAGGAACTCCTATTGTTTGTATATGCTTTCTCTGTAATGCTTTTGCCCTAAGAATAAATATGCTTCCTTAATAGCTGGGTGGTAATTTGTAAGTACTGGCAATACACTGTTTATAGCCCTTGGAGAGAAAGCCGTGCACAGGCAGTGTGTTTTGGTGGGGATTTTGAAGTGGAAGGGTCCCTGCCCAGAGAAAGATGACTGCTGGAAATCTGAGACCTGACTGGGCTCCCCTGGAGAGGACCATGTGCGGGGGGATACAGGTGCAATTACCCCATACCTGTGGTGATACTCTTATTTTTAGCAAGGCAATCATTTAACTAATTTTCCTGGAAATTTGGTTGACGCAAGCTTTAAGAAAGAGTCCAAGTCTCCAGTACTTCTCTTCTAGGAAAGGAAACTATGAAATGAGCCAATTGCCTGTTTTTTAATTTACAGGTTTTTTTTGTAACTGTATATGGGAGTCTGTGAGTGAACATAAAGGAACTAAAATCAGGTCTGGATGGTTATGGCTTCATCAGGAACGCATCAGTTTACCACAAAGCATGTATATTTTTTTTCCCTCTATATACTATTTGCAATACTGGTAGCACACTTTGCCTGAATTTGTCAGGAAATCTTTTGAGAACTGTGCAAGTCAAACCATGCAATATAAGGTGTTTTTGTGGGAGTTGAGGCGAGAAATCCTCATCTACACTGGTCAGGGAAAGTGGTAAACTACATGAGTTTGTCTATAAAGAAAAGATGCATTGGTTTAACAAAAGGTGTGATTTTAAAAACAATAAACCTAATTTAGTTAAACATGTGTAAAAGGCTGTGTGGACACACTAACATCAGCGTAAATGTGGCTTATTTTGGTTTAGCTTAAGCTATGCTTTAACTTCTCATCAATGTCTTTATCTTACTTAATTTTAACCTTGGTGATCCCATGGATTGATTATTTTGGAGACTTCTTGCTTTTGACATACTCAATCTCTTGTTTTTTTATACCGTTAGGTATTTGTTCTCTGAAATTTATTTTAGCAATTCTAATTTCTTTTACGTTTTGCTTACTGTGATTTATGTTCCTGTTTATTGGCTTCACTAGGGTTAATTTTCAGATTCTGAAGGATCTCTGTTTGACTCAGATTACATTGCCATTTAGTTACATTGATGTCCTTCTTGCCTTCCTGGTTCTTTTTTTGTTGAGTAGTATGAGATTCTGTTGTTTTTCTTTTCAGAGTAGCAGCCGTGTTAGTCTGTATTCGCAAAAAGAAAAGGAGTACTTGTGGCACCTTAGAGACTAACCAATTTATTTGAGCATAAGCTTTCGTGAGCTACAAGCCACATCTAAAGCTGCCACTTCCTGTTCTTTAGCCTTTATGGCCTTCCTGACTAGCTGCCTCATCTTACTGAAAACTCCCTTTCTAAAGTTTGTCACTGTCACTTTTTGGTACCTTACCTCTTTTGATTTGTTTTATTTTGTTGTAGTTTAAATAGATTCCTTACCAATTTAAGCTAAATAGAAATAAACCTGTTTTAAACTGACTATTCAGGCTACCTTTTGCTCCAGTCAAATTAAATGATCTAATGGCCCCTTCCGTCCTTAAACTCTGTGATTGCTACACTCAGTTTTTGCACTGATTGATTTTAAAATAGAAAAACTGATTTAGTGGAATCAGCGCAATCCCCAGTGTATATTCAGTTATACTGATAGAAAGGTTGTATTGATTTAACTAAATCAGTTTTTTTACTGATTTTAGTTAAACTGGCACAACTTTCTTATGTACACAAAGTTGTAAAGTGGAAAGGGCCTTATGAAGCTTTGTTGCAGTTATCCTCAATTCCCTTTTCTCTACTAGTAGTAATAGGAATGCTTGTTAGTTTTAACTTCAAATTTGATGCTACAAAGTTTAATTCAGGATTTACTTAAACCATTCTGGATTAATGCCTTTACCAAAATAAAAATAATAAATATATACTTGTTTAAGGTCAACTTAACTGCAGGTAAGAAATGAGAGAATACCAGATGTTTTGTTTATAGTTGGGCCACAGTCTTGGAAAGGGATCTGTGTAGGTGGAATCTTGTGCCTGTGTGGAATCCCAGTGAATTTGGTGGGCTCTACCAGGACACAAACGCCAGTCCTTCATCAGCGAACAATAGCCACCTTACACTTTTTTTTTTTCTTTAAATGTTGCACTCCAAATTTTAAGTTTGGCTGAAATTATTATCTCTGTTCGCAACTGAGAAGCATTTAAAAAAAAAAATCCGAATGGCTATTAGTGTGTTGTCGATTTATGTAGAACACATCTACTTGTATGTCTGTCATCTCTCACAGGTTTATTGATCCACTGCCTGCCTCTTGGTTTCTCTGTCCAGAAATGTTGGTACTTCCCATATTAGTGAAATACTATGAGTTAGTAAATGTTCTTTTCAAATGGATGAGCTTGTATATAGTAGGTTTCAGAGTAGCAGCCGTATTAGTCTGTATTCGCAAAAAGAAAAGGAGTACTACTGGCACCTTAGAGACTAACCCACTAGTACTCCTTTTCTTCGTGTATATAGTAGTTATGGGTAAGACTGCCGTCCTTTCTTAGGATATGGGAATGGAATGAGTGAGAGTAGGTGAAGACCCCGATCCTGCAAAGACTTATGCACTATGAGTAGTATAACTGAAGTCAGTGGAACTTCTTGCAGTGTATGAAGTTAAGGGTGTGCCTAACAGTATGTCTACACTGCAGTTAGATACCCGCGGATGGCCTGTGTCAGCTGACTCAGGTTCACGGGGCTCAAGCTAGGGGCTGTTTAATTGCGGTGTAGACATTCAGGCTGGAGCTGGAGCTCTGGCACCCTCCCACCTCATAGAATTCTAGAGCCCATGATTCAGCCCTATCCTGAACGTCTACACCGCAGTTAAAGAGCTTTGTAAAACGAGCCCGAGTCAGCTTGCGTGGGTCAGCTGCTGGTTTTTAATTGTAGTACAGACATACCTTAAATCGTCATGAGACTCCCTGTATTTGCTTGTAGACTTGGCTCTATGTCCTGCAGTACATATAATTAGTGCTGTTAGCTGTGCAGGAAAACAGAGCTTCTTGGAAGCTTCCTGTTTGAATGAAAACTCACATGGATTAAAATTAGCCATTTTTTCCTCCTTCAGAAATAAACTTCTGTTAGTAAAATCAGTTTTTGCTTTATTCAGAAATTGATTTAAAGAGATTTAAACTTTTTTCTTGAATTGATCATTCTTGTGATTTCTTATCCAAATAAGTAAAATGATGCTTTGGGCAGGTGCCAGCACACAAGTAAAATTTAACTATTAATGAAAATTGCCTGTGAAGCAAAAGACAAGCATTGAAAAATTTACCATACTGAATTCAAATATTAATGTATTGGTCCAGGACTTGTTTTATAAAATACTGGAATAAAGCCCACCTAGACAGGAAAACAGGTGATAATTTTAAGGTTCTTCAGCTTGTGAAATATCAGGGCTAAAATTATATGCCTATACCACTGAAAAAAGTGGGATTTGTAGCTTTCCTTTTATATAACAAATGCATTTGTGGCAGACTACAGTGTTAGAAAACCATGTTTATTGAAAGTTAAGGTTGTGTCAAGGCACATCTCAGGCACCCAAAAACCTTAAGTATGGAAATAAGAATTTAAGGGGAAGACTTGTGAATCTCTTCCACCTTCATATTGCCTGCAGCATAGTTGATAACATACTTCAACAAGCCGTAAGACTTTAATTTAATGCATTCCAATAGATACACACAAGCAGTACATACCTCACTTAATCAACCCTGTACTTAGTGCAAAACCTTAACAGTGGCCTCATATGCTTTCGTACCAATAGATCAGTGCATCTGACTGTCACACATTCCGTGCATTTGGGAAGTTATTTTTCCTTAACGCTGCTGAGATCACTGGTGTTTTGAAACATTACTGCTGCACCATAATATTGGATGTTTGAAAAACAAACCAGTATTTTGTTTACTGTCTTTTTTCATTAAGTACACTAGAATTGATAGTCTAATGTACCTAGTACTGTTCTGTTCAATCTGTATTGAACAGATAATACAGGTCAGACTAGAATCAATAACTCAGATATAATTTTTTTTTAATATCTACTGTCTGAAGTTGGTGAACTGGAAAACTGTTTTATATTCTCTAAAAGCTGCTTCCAGTTTCAGTTTACACATTTCATAAAGTAATTTTTTCATATAACTTCAGTGATTTGCAAAATATTGGCAGGCCATCTTCATGTCAGAATTGGTTGGTGTGTGAGAGAGTAATAAGAATGTTGTGAATAAAGTCCAATATCTCATGACCAAATAGCGTGTATGCATCTCATGAAACAATTCTAACATATAATGTTGAAAATATTGTGATGTTTTTAAAATCTTGAGTTAGACTGCTGAGAATCACAGTTCTTCTGCATTGTAGGTATTGTAACACTGTGTAGTCAGTTAACAGCTGATCGATTATTAGTAATGTTTATTAAGGTAGTTCCTACCACCAGCTGAGAAGGGGCCCGTTGTGCTAGGCACTGTACAAATAGAGACAATAGATAGTTCCTGCCCCGAGAGATTGCAATCTAAATAAACTAAACAGATGTAGCATAGGAGAAAGGGATGTAACACACAAGCAGAGTGAGCAGTGTGGTGGTGGCAAACATTGTTAGTTCCGTTATTTTTCTTATATATTTTTGGATAGTTTTTGTTAGGCAGGGATAAGCTAAACAAAGACGGGACAGGGGAAGTGAGAGAGCAGAGGAGGAAGAAGGGCTAATAAAGTGTGAGGTTGAGGTGAAGAGGTTGAGATTGGAGCAAACAGCCAATCAGCATTGTTTAGAGAATGTCTATTCAAGACTTTAGAAAATATCAGTGCTATAGATATAGGTATAGATTGCATTTCTCTAAAGAGTAGTGGTTCTTCAAATAAATCAGTGCTGTTCTGCATAACTTCAAAAAACAGAGATTAGAGACAGTCACATTTGTTTAACCAGCACATTTTAATAAACATATTTTTGAAAAAAACTCACTCATATAGAACTGTTGGTTCTTTACAGTACTTGTTGGCTCTTCTGATCAATAATTTCACTAATGTTTTGTTGTGTTCTTAATGTCAGTAACATTAATTCTATAACACAGACAAGGTGTAAGATATTAGCAAGAAGGAAAGAAACCATTGAGAGGACATGGATCACATGAAATGGTTTGATCTGTTTCTTGTCTTTCAGTGGTTTAGCCCATCTGATGGTAATGCTGGTTTTGGCAGGGTCTTTTCTGTAAGGGTATGTTTACACTACGAAATAAGGTCGAATTTAGAGAAGTTGGTTTTGTAGAAAACGGTTTTATACAGTTGATTGTGTGTGTCCCCACACAAGTGCTCTAAGTGCATGTAGTCGGCGGAGTGTGTCCACAGTACCGAGGCAACCGTTGACTTCCGGAGCGTTGCACTGTGGGTGGCTATCCCACAGTTCCTGCAGTCTCCGCCACCCATTTGAATTCTGGGTAGAAATCCCAGTGCCTATGGGGCTAAAACATTGTGGCAGGTGGTTCTGGGTACATATCGTCAGGCCCCCGTTCCCTCCCTCCCTCCGTGAAAGCAAGGGCAGACAATCGTTTTGCGCCTTTTTTCTTGAGTTACCTGTGCAGACGCCATACCACGGCAAGCATGGAGCCCGCTCAGCTAACCGTCACCCGTATGTCTCCTGGGTGCTGGCGGACGTGGTACTGCATTGCTACACAGCAGCAGTTTATTGCCTTTTGGCAGCAGACAGTGCAGTATGACTGGTAGCCATCATCGACATAGTCCTGGGTGCTCTTTTAATCGGGCGCCTGGGCAAACATGGGAGTGACTCAGCCAGGTCATTTCCCTTTTAAGTTTCGTCTCGTGGCGATTCAGTCCTACTGGCAGTGCACTGTCTTTTAACCTCCAGCCAGCAGAAGATGCTGGCTAGTCGTCATACTGCACCGTCTTCAACCGAGCCCCCAGGTGTTGACGATGGCTAGCGGTCGTACTGCACAGTCTGCTGCCAGCAAGATGTATAAAGATAGATGAAGTGGCTCAAAACAAGAAACAGACCAGATTCGTTTTGTATTCATTTTCTCCTCCCTCCCTCCTTCCCTCTGTGAAATCAACAGCCTGCTAAACCCAGTTTTGAGTTCTATCCTTGAGGTTTTGAGTTCTATCCTTGAGGGGGCCATTCAGTTTCTCTCAAAGCACCCCCTTTGTTGATTTTAATTCGCTGTAAGCCAACCCTGTAAGCCATGTCGTCAGTCGCCCCTCCCTCTGTCAGGGCACCGGTGGACAATCGTTCCGCGCCTTTTTTCTGTGCAGACGCCATACCACGGCAAGCATGGAGCCCGCTCAGATCACTTTGGCAATTAGGAGCACATTAAACACCACGCGCATTATCCAGCAGTATATGCAGCACCGGAACCTGGCAAAGCGATACCGGGCGAGTAGGCGACGTCAGCGCGGTAACATGAGTGATGAGGACATGGACACAGACTTCTCTCAAAGCACGGGCCCTGCCAATGTGGGCATCATGGTGCTAATGGGGCAGGTTCATGTGGTGCAATGCCGATTCTGGGCTCGGGAAACAAACACAGACTGGTGGGACCGCATAGTGTTGCAGGTCTGGGACAATTCCCAGTGGTTGCGAAACTTTTGCATGTGTAAGGGCACTTTCATGGAACTTTGTGACTTGCTTTCCCCTGGCCTGAAGCGCAATAATACCAAGATGAGAGCGGCCTTCACAGTTGAGAAGCGAGTGGCAATAGCCCTGTGGAAGCTTGCAACGCCAGACAGCTAGCGGTCAGTCGGGAATCAATTTGGAGTGGGCAAATCTACTGTGGGGGCTGCTGTGATGCAAGTAGCCAACGCAATCAAAGATCTGCTGATATCAAGGGCAGTGACCCTGGGAAATGTGCAGGTCATAGTGGATGGCTTTGCTGCAATGGGATTCTCTAACTGTGATGGGGCCATAGACGGAAGCCATATCCCTATCTTGGCACCAGAGCACCAAGCCGGCGAGTACATAAACCGCAAGGGGTACTTTTCAATTGTGCTGCAAGCACTGGTGGATCACAAGGGACGTTTCACCGACATTAACGTGGGATGGCCTGGAAAGGTACATGACGCTCGCATCTTCAGGAACTCTGGTCTGTTTCAAAAGCTGCAAGAAGGGACTTTATTCCCAGACCAGAAAATAACTGTTGGGGATGTTGAAATGCCTATAGTTATCCTTGAGGACCCAGCCTACCCCTTAATGCCATGGCTCATGA
The DNA here is from genome assembly GCF_015237465.2 of Chelonia mydas. Taxonomy (NCBI): domain Eukaryota; kingdom Metazoa; phylum Chordata; order Testudines; family Cheloniidae; genus Chelonia; species Chelonia mydas. The sequence continues at coordinate 15,159,647 of NC_057851.1, forward strand.
AGCCATACACAAGCAGCCTGGACAGTAGTCAGGAGCTGTTTAACTACAGGCTGAGCAAGTGCAGAATGGTGGTAGAATGTGCATTTGGACATTTAAAAGCGCGCTGGCGCAGTTTACTGACTCGCTTAGACCTCAGCGAAACCAATATTCCCACTGTTATTACTGCTTGCTATGCGCTCCATAATATCTGTGAGAGTAAGGGGGAGACGTTTATGGTGGGGTGGGAGGTTGAGGCAAATTGCCTGGCTGCTGGTTTCGCACAGCCAGACACCAGGGCGGTTAGAAGAGCACAGGAGGGCGCGGTGCGCATCAGAGAAGCTTTGAAAACCAGTTTCATGACTGGACAGGCTACAGTGTGAAAGTTCTGTTTGTTTCTCCATGATGAAACCCCCCGCCCCTTGGTTCACTCTACTTCCGGTAAGCTAACCACCTTCCCTTCCTCCCTTCGATCACCGCTTGCATAAAGTCATTGTTGCTTCACATTCATGCATTCTTTATTCATTCATCAGACAAATAGGGGGGTAACTACCAAGGTAGCCCAGGAGGGGTGGTGGAGGAGAGAAGGACCAGGAGGGGTGGTGGAGGAGGGAAGGACAAGGCCACACAGCACTTTAAAAGTTTAAAACTTTAAAACTTATTGAATGCCAGCCTTCTGTTGCTTGGGTAGTCCTCTGGAGTGGGGTGGCCGGAGGCCCCCCCACCGCATTCTTGGGCGTCTGGGTGAGGAGGCTATGGAACTTGGGGAGGAGGGCGGTTGGTTACACAGGGGCTGTAGCGGCGGTCTGTGCTCCTTCTGCCTTTCCTGCAGCTCAACCATACGCTGGAGCATATTGGTTTGATCCTCCAGCAGCCTCAGCATTGAATCCTGCCTCCTCTCATCATGCTTCTGCCACATTTGAGCTTCAGCCCTCTCTTCAGCCCGCCACTTACTCTCTTCAGCGTGCCACCTCTCCTCCCGGTCATATTGTGCTTTCCTGCACTCTGACATTGTCTGCCTCCACGCATTCGTCTGTGCTATGTCAGTGTGGGAGGACACCATGAGCTCAGAGAACATTTAATCACGAGTGCGTTTTTTTCGCCTTCTAATCTTCACTAGCCTCTGGGAAGGAGAAGATCCTGTGATCCTTGAAACACATGCAGCTGGTGGAGGAAAAAAAAAGAGGCAGTGGTATTTAAAAACACATTTTCTAGAACAATGGCTACACTCTTTCACGGTAAACCTTGCTGTTAACATTACATATGCAGCACATGTGCTTTCGTTCCAAGGTCGCATTTTGCCTCCCCCCACCATGTGGCTAGCCCCTCATCCGGCTAACAGTGGGGAACATTTCTGTTCAGCCACAGGCAAACAGCCCGTCAAGAACGGGCACCTCTGAATGTCCCCTGAAGAAAAGCACCCTATTTCAACCAGGTGACCATGAATGATATCACTCTCCTGAGGATAACACAGAGAGCTAAAGAACGGATGTTGTTTGAATGCCAGCAAACATACACTGCAATGCTTTGTTCTACAATGACTCCCGAGTACATGCTACTGGCCTGGAGTGGTAAAGTGTCCTACCATGGTGGACGGAATAAGGCTGCCCTCCCCAGAAACCTTTTGCAAAGGCTTTGGGAGTACATCCAGGAGAGCGGCAAATGCCAGGGCAAATTAATCATTAAACATGCTTGCTTTTAAACCATGTATAGTATTTTAAAAGGTACACTCACCAGAGGTCCCTCCTCCGCCTGGCGGGTCCGGGAGGCAGCCTTGGGTGGGTCCGGGGGGGACTGCCTCCAGGTCCAGGGTGAGAAACAGTTCCTGGCTGTTGGGAAAACCGGTTTCTCCGCTTGCTTGCTGTGAGCTATCTACAACTTCATCATCATCTTCCTCGTCCCCAAAACCTGCTTCTGTGTTGCCTCCATTTCCATTGAAGGAGTCAAACAACATGGCTGGGGTAGTGGTGGCTGAACCCCCTAAAATGGCATGCAGCTCATCATAGAAGCGGCATGTTTGGGGCTCTGACCCGGAGCGGCTGTTTGCCTCTCTGGTTTTCTGGCAGGCTTGCCTCAGCTCCTTCAGTTTCACGTGGCATTGCTTTGGGTCCCTGTTATGGCCTCTGTCCTTCATGCCCTGGGAGATTTTGACAAATGTTTTGGCATTTCGAAAACTGGAACGGAGTTCTAATAGCACTGATTCCTCTCCCCATACAGCGATCAGATCCCGTACCTCCCGTTCGGTCCGTGCTGGAGCTCTTTTGTGTTTCTGAGCCTCCATCATGGTCACCTCTGCTGATGAGCTCTGCATGGTCACCTCTGCTGATGAGCTCTGGCCAGCGTGGCAAGCTGCAGGTGACCATGCAAACAGGAAATTGAAATTCAAAAGTTTGCGGGCCTTTTCCTGTCTACCTGGTCAGTGCATCTGAGTTGAGAGTGCTGTCCAGAGCGGTCACAATAGAGCACTCTGGGGTAGCTCCCGGAGGCCAATACTGTCTAATTGCATCCACAGTACCCCAAATTCGACCCGGCAAGGCCGATTTAAGCGCTAATCCACTTGTCAGAGGTGGATTAAGGAAATCGATTTTTAAGAGCCCTTTAAGTCGAGAAAAAGGGCTTTATCGTGTGGACGGGTGCAGGTTTACATCTATTTAACAATGCTAAATTCGACCTAAACTCCTAGTGTAGACCAGGGCTAAGTCTATGCACAGTTTGCCTTATAACCATTGCTGTACCAATACATTATGGGTCTCCCATAGCATCTCACTCACAGTGTCTAGCACTGGTCTTCAGGGTAGAGACTTTGAGTAACTTCCAAATATGAGGCATTACATTGTGTGACAGTGCACTGAGCCTTGGTGGTCTTGATTTCCCATTCACTAAGAGAAGACTTCTATAAAGTTAATAGACTTATGCAGACTTAACTCAGCAGATACTTCCAGGTGGTTTGTGAGATGACTACTATGAAGGGAGAGCAAGATGTTTTGTATTGTAAGCTCAAAGTGGCCTAAGCAGTGTCGTCTTGCATTGGTTTTAGCTTAATGGTCTTACGTTTCATTTCATTTACATTTCACCTGTGCTTGCTTTCAGGTGAGTTAATGACATTCAGATACAACCAAGGTAGGTGCCTCAGCAATACCTGAGAGAGACTAATCCCTTGTTGGCCTTACGCCAAAGGTGCATATGTTAACCATGTTTCAATGCAAGATAAAGTGAGGGATAAATGAACATTTCTTCCTTTTGAAGAGTGCCTCCAAACATTTAAATATTTAAAAAAATCCTTAGCTATACAACATCCCTAATTGACTGAAGAATAATAGAAATTCCAAAGAAAATGCAAGGCTACATGTGCATAAGCTAGCTGCTCTATTGCATTTTGTGCAGAAAACTGCTGCATAACTTCATCACAAGAATCGAATTGGTATCTATAAAGGAGGGTGAGGGCAGAATCTCTTATGAAAATATAGGATTTTTGTATGAGAGGTCTGAAAAACATGAGCAGTACTATCCCAGTGTACAGCATTATCAGTGTAGGATTATAGGGAAAGAGAGTAAGGACTGGCGTACATTATAAAGTTAGTTTGGCTTATCTGTGTTGCTCAGGGCTGTGAGAAGTTTCATGTCCTGTGCAATGTAGTTAAGCCGACCTAAGCCACAGTGTAGACACTGTTAGGTTGATGGAAGAATTCTTCCATCAAATTAGCTACAGCCTCTTGGAGATGTGGATTTACAACAATGATGGAAGAACACCACTTTAAATAAGACTGTTACAAAAGATGGTGAGTGAGGTGCTCTCAGTAGAGGGCAAGAATAGCACTATAACTGGACTGCAATCTCCAAGGAGCAAAGAGAACATGCTAAACTTCCCACCAAGGTCATGTCCTTGGACCCCAGTGGGTGTGGCCCACTGATCTTTGGTATTTTCTGTAGTTAGTAGATTTGTTAAACTTTGAGTCCTGAACTTTTTTTAAATGTAGTTCTTAGTAATTGTATAATTATATATTGCATAGTCTCATGTCTGAACACATGACATGAAATCTTATTCTAATACGAAAGGGGGCAGAGTCAAAAGGACTCATATCAACTTCACAATCTTGGCCGCAACTACAAGAAGCGCCTATCTTGTGGCATCCAAGTCTGTATTTATGTGCCTAAATAACTGGCCTGATTTTTGGAAGTTCTGGCATCTAGCATAAAGCTGAGATAATAGAAGCAGGAATGAAACCCAGATCTCTTGTAGAGCATAATCTACCACTTGATCATTAGGCAGAACGTTTTAGAAACTATGAGATATAATCCCACCACTATTACCAGAGAATCAATAAGCCTAGGACATTTCTCGGAACAGGCTGATTGACTGTGGCCTTGCGAGCACTTATTCCTAGTGCTATGATTAACTTTAGCATAAATAGATAACTTCACAATTGAATAGTGCCAATAAATTCAGATGTGTAAGTGTTTGTAGGAGTGGGGCCCAAACCATTTTGAGACTACCAGGAAGCACTTTCATATCTGATTTGTTTTGGTTTTGTGCCATTGACTTAATTTTTATAAGCCATCACACAGGTAACAAACTGAAAAGTGAAACAGGGTGAGCGTGGAATGGAAAGTGTGAGGAACAGTCTACCCTGCCTAAAAACATATGCACTACTGTAGGTATATAAACTTGGTATATACAATAGAGTGGTGCCCTCAGTTGAATATGAAGTCTTTTAGAAACACGTCCCCTATTAATGATTGCACAATCAAATAAATATACTTTGGGACCTTTCAAAGGTCAACAGCTTAGGAACATTCAGAGCATTGCATGATTTTTGTTTCTGGAAATGGAAGGAACACTTTTCCCACGCTCAATATGAAATGAATTTATGAAAATTTAAAAGCATCAACACCAGATTTTTGTAAACAAGGCAAAAATACTAGTTGTCATTCTGAATTAGATATGTGCCAAATTTTGGATCTTCTATCAAAGCAGTTGTTTTCAGAGGGTGGAAGAAGCTTTACAGATGCTTTTTAACAGGAAAGAACTTTTAATTCACATTTGTATAACTCCTGGGTTCCTACTCTGGGGATCATGATCACTCTCTTGGTCACTATGGCTAGATGGGGGGGGGCCCTGAAACATTTTTTGGTTCTAATATTGGGTCATGATATGGAAAAGATGAGAACCAATGGGGTGTAACTCAAACAGCCACATAGATTTTATAAGACTTTCTAAAAATATTCACTTTTGATTAAGACTAAGCAAGAGAAATTTCAGCTTCAAAAGTATTTTTGGGAAGTTTATAAGTAACTTAAAATACGGTGAAAGCTCTTTTTATCCGGCATGTTGGGGGAATGGGGGATGCTGGTAAGTGAAGAATTCTGGTTAACTAAGAGGGAGGGAGTTTAGGTGTGGGAGAGGGCTCAGGGCAGGAAGTTGGGGCATGAGAGGGGTTTTGGAGTGCCAGATCCAGGGGGTGCTCACCTCGGGTGGATCCTCACAAGCATTGACCTGTCCCTGCTGTTCCCAGGCAGAGGTGTGGCTAGGCGGCTCTGCGCGCTGCGCCTGCCCCACCCTGAGCACGGGCTCTGCAGTTTCCATTGGCCGGTAACCATAAATGTTGACGTTTTTTATTATTCTCCAAAGTTTTTTGGCATTGTTCCATTTAAGCAATTTTGAGAGTCACCTAGAAGGCTTTCACAGACAGACAAATAAAATGTAGAGGAGGTATGAGGCTCTCTACACTACAGTATCTGAGCCGGTGTTTGAGCAGATATGGCCACCTTTTGTTAACACAACTTGCAATCCTATGGAACCCTTGGTATTCTTGGCTTTCTTTTGATATAAAACCAGTAAGTTTTCCACCTTCATTTGATAGAATTTGTGATATTTTCTCACACATTTGACCCTCCCCATAGTTACCAATTCCTCTCTCATCTCCATGTGTGTCTTGCATTGAGCTCTACTTGGGACTCCAACTGAAGAAACTGCACAATACCGCTTTCCACTTAGCAGAATTTCTCACATGCAGTATCTGATCTCTGTTCTCCTGAGTGTGCACTGGCTGCTGGATAGCTTTGAGTGCAATTCAAGTTTTGGTTGAGATCTACAAAACATTTTCTGGGTTATATTCTGGCTGCTGTTGAGAGCAGCTGAGGCTCACAATTTAGAAGTCTCTCCAGTGAGGAATGCTCAGCTAGAATTCTCTTCCCCCTGCTGGTTTTGGAAGTGAGAGTTTGACCTTCAGAGTATGCTGTAAGGCACATCTGTATAGTTAGGGTTTCTCTGAGGGTCTGGTTTAAGGAGTGGTTAGCTTTTGGGAGATGGTCCTGTAGTTCTTATTGCTAACTTTTTTGTTTTTAGTGTGTTTAAAAGTGTATATGCTCCAACAGAACACACAAGGTGCATTTTACAAAATTGAGAGCAAGTCATAGGATGGAAAGAACCATCTATCTCTTGTTTTATCTCTGGAAGGCTGCTCAGAAACATTTCACAAACTTCTGTGATGCCTTTAATTTCTCTCCCAATCTGCTTGCTCGTCGTCCTGAAGCCAACTTGAAAATTTGCTATTTGAGTTAGCTAGTGCAGTAAAAATTTTCAGGGAGTTCTTTGCTTCATGTTGTTTAGCCAATTTTAAATCATGGGGAAAGGCATATGTTTTGGTTTTGTTTTAATGTAGGCAGTTTGATGTATATGATATATTATTGTTCAGTCTCCTCCGTTTACTCGCTCATCTCCAAATTTCCCAGCACCTTTATTAGACATGTTGTCTTCCTAAAATTTCATTGTAACTCAAGTCATTTATTGGGTAGGTCATTGATACATTCCTGGTGACCTAAAAAGTGCCAGGCAAAATCCAGGGTGGATTTCAGATGGACCAGCTTTATAGCAACTAAATTCAAGATTCCTTGGTTTGAGTTGTCTAGCTAGTAATCCCCTATACTTGTTTTTATTTTCCCTTTTTAGGCAGGCTGTCACTGAAAGAGGAAATGCTGGCACAAACAGAAAATGCCTGCGGTAGGGTGGGTGTTGGTCTATCAGACAGAGCAGAGGAAGAATGGCAGACATCCAAAAAAGCAGAACTTCGTTCTGCCTTATCACTAAGTCAGCGAATAGAGTTGGCCAGGGATCATGTCATCTTAGAACTGACTCTTAGGATCCTTGTGGCTGAGCAATGGAAAGTTGTTCTTGAGAAAAATGTCCAGTGTTTAACATTAAATTGCCACAAACTTGGCCGGCTACTGTATAACTGCATGTCACATGTGAATGTAAAATAAGATGCTTGAGAAATTTCAGTGAATGCTTTAATGGAATCACTTACGTCACCTGTCAGAACCACAATGTGTCCAAACATTGAAAGAGAACATGTTGGTGCTAGTGAGTTAGAAAACATACTCCAGCTCCCTTATAAAAATGTATAAAACGTTTAAAATTAGACTACATAAAATAATGAAAAAAGGGCATTGTTCTTAAAATAACTGTAGCCGAGTTACATAATTTACATACCTCATGTAATATAAAATGTTACGCCTTAGAGAACACCACAATAACAATTACCTTAGATTCTAACAGCCCCCCCCCCCCACACTTTTTGGAGGTAACATCAATGTAAGCATATTGCATATCAAAGTATTTAATCAAAAGGGGAAGTTGGCAGTAGTCAGGCTTCTACTTCATAACCTTGCATAGTAAAAGACATAAAATAGTAGCCATTGTCATGGGTAAGAGTTGAGGTTGAAAAGTAAAGTAGTAGTAAGTTTGTGCCTTTATTTTAAAATGTTTTGGATCAGGGTGGTTTTCAGAAAGCTAGTAAATAGAATCTACAGAGTTATTCATGTAATAGTTATCAAAGACAAAGTAGAACTCCCTTGTGTGTGTGTATATAGGGTGCTACTTTGTCTTTGATAACTATTACAACAAGCCATAACGTACATTCAGTGAGTGATTGACTGTGCTACAGGTGAATGTGCTGTTCCTTCTGTCTCAATATACTGTTTGCTTTGATTTAAAGGGACATTAGTTTGAAAATCTGTTTTGTTTTAAAATTTTCTATTTGACATACAAGAAAGGAATGGGCTTGGAAGACCCACCTAGGCTACGTCTACCTTAGAGAACTTACAGAGGCACAGCTGTACTGATGCAACTGCGGTGCTGTAAGATCCCTCGTGTAACCACTCTAATTATGTTGATGGGAGAGCTCTATCCCATTGCCATAAACCGCTCCCAGTGAGTAACGGTAGCTACGCTGGCGGGAGAAGCTCTCCTGCCAACATAGCACTGTGCAGGTTATCACTTATGTCGGCAAAACTTATGTCGCTCAGGGGTGTGGACCCCCCCCCCCCCCCCCCCCGAGCGACATAAGTTTTGCCGACATGAGTGGTAGTGTAGATGTGGCTCTAGTGTTGGCTGGAGCCACCTATCAGGCACTGTGCACATGTGTTAAGGTTAGGGGGAGTAGAAAGGCAATCATAAACTCTGCCTCTTGTTCCCCAACCTTGTTGTAGATACTTATTCTCTCACTCCAGAAGAGCTTAGTTGCCACGTGCATAATAAATCTGATTGATTTGCATTTACACCAATGTAAAATTGGAATTAGGCTTAACCTGACCCTTCAACAAGGGTAAGGACTATCTTATGGGATATGTGGTTAGGATGTGGACTTCCCTGTCAGCTGCAGAATGATAACGTCTATTTTGTAGCCCATGTAACAATTGTTGGATGGTAACCACTTTTGATAACTGCCAGGTTTGAACAGCTGATCAAGGATATTGCTCCCTTAAGTTGTCTAGTGATGAGTGCTGATAATTCCTTTTTTGTCTTATTGGGATGGCAGCAAAATGCCATCCAGTAGGAGACTCTTCTCTCAACTGTCTGATATCCATAGCCGAAATTGTAATTATTCATTTGTGCTATTCTCTTTGTGTGTTCTGTCAAAAACATTCCCATTGGAGTTTAGCTATTTTTTGTTTCTTTGCATTATCTTTTTATCTTAAGGAACAATCCTAGTAGCTATACTTTTCTTCACAGTAGGCAAGTGATATAGGCTATATTTTAAAAGCCAAAGATGGGATAAATTATTATTAAATAATACAATCTCCGAAATGTTAAGGAGTTTATAGTGACAGCTCAGTTATTCAGTAAATAGAGTATCTTACTGACATTTAATGCCAGAATATCCCTCCAAGAAGAATTACTTATCAGTCTGACAAGCCCTGCTACATAGGCATTCGTAAGGTTTTCTCTTTCCATTTTGATTACAAACACTGCTTGGTAACATGCAGCTCAGTGTAGTTGAAATGTTCTTAATGTTACATGTAATCAATTAATCTGGATTGTGCTACAGGTCAGCAACAGTGAATAGGGTAGTAAAATATATCAAACCAATATGGTCCTCCACTGGTTGCCAAATTTAAATACCTCTTTGCTGCTTAATTTCTCAATGGCCTTGAACCACATTCCTTATTTAAAATAACATTTCAGACACCCACCCATTCAGCAAACTGATCTAGACTATATGTGCACTTGGAACATAAGTGTTGATCATAATGTGGCAAACCTATTTCTAAAGCATCCGGTTCACAGAATGATGAAACAGAGAAGGGCCCAGCAGGCCACATTATCGCAGAATGAGGGTTGTGGGTGTCAGAACAGGAGCTCCAGGTGTCAGGACCAGCCCCTGAATGCTGCTGCAGCAGGGCAGCGGTGAGATCTAGCTAGCTCCTTAATCAGCTGAATAGTTTCAGAGAGGGCCTAGTTTCTGAAAACCTTCAGGTAAGGTTCACTCATATTCAAGAGCTAAAACATCTTATTTTTGATGGGTGACGCTTATTTCCACTTTCCTAGAATAGCTAAATGTTTCAGCAGAATTTATTAAATAGCTTAGTAGGAGCTTTGAGAAAGTACTAAAATAAATAATCATCACTGCAGGGATACTCAAAAGTCCTTTAAAGCAGTCATGCAAAGGACTTTTTTAAAATCTGGGTTTGTGCTCCTTTTGTTGGCTGCTATATGAAAGGCTAGAAGGGTTAAAAATCAATATTAAAACAATGCTCAGAAATATCAGGAACATCAAGTCATGTCGTCTTGAGCTTTTTTTTGGAGGTGGTGTCAGATGTATGTTGGTTGTGAGCATTTTAATTGACAAGATGGGACTGTTGAAAATTCAGCACAGATATTCTTCCGACCTACAGCTTGATCATTCTGAGAAGCTGTCCAGGAACCACATCAGGTTTTCTGCACGAGTTTGGCCCTGGCAGGAGTCAGAGGAGGCTGGAGGCTACTCTAACTTATTCCAGTGAAGGATTGGCATGGTGTAGCAGAGCTCCGCTATGGCATGCCCACTACCCCAGGAGTGGTGGGGTAGCTGGCTGAGGAGCTATCTGTCAGCTTTATGACAGAGGGGAGTTCACCTCTGTTAGCACTTTACAGCCATAATCCATCTCCTTTGCACTAGCCCCTTTGATGAATTGGCTGCTAAAGACTTGATGTTTTAAAGGGATTAATAATGATGATAAATGGAGGACTTTTCGTCAGGCCATCAGGTAGAATTTAGCTAGCCCAGTTGTGGCTGAAAATCTTAGTGGTTTGGCTTTGGCAAAATGCGTTGCTCTGTCCATTTTAGAGGGTTTGTGTTTACTTTGCCCAACTAACCAATATATCTGTTTTCCTTGTGTGAAGTCTTGGCAGAAGAGCCAAAGAGTACATTGCCATGGAATTTTTTTCTTAAACTTTCTCAACAGTGCTGACAAAAGTGGGAGATTCTCTCATTCTGCTGGTTTCAGAGTAGCAGCCATGTTAGTCTGTATTCGCAAAAGGAAAAGGAGTACTTGTGGCACCTTGGAGACTAACATTTATTTGAGCATAAGCTTTCATTAGCTACAGCTCACTTCATCAAATGCATCTGATGAACTCAGCGGTAGCTCACGAAAGCTTATGCTCAAATAAATTAGTTAGTCTCTAAGGTGCCACAATTACTCCTTTTCTCATTCTACTGAATGCTATGGCTAAAATTTTCAAACTTGAATGTTTAAATCTAGGCACCTAAATAAAAGTGGACTGATTTTTTTTTTTTCCCCAGAAATGGTGAGTACCTCCTGCTCACACCCAATAGCTCAGTTCTGTTTATGTACACATAATTAGGTATTTAGATGCACAGTTTTGAGCTGTAAATCCAAAAACTTTGGTATCTATTTGTGGCCTTTTCTCTGTGCAGACTGAGGTGGGTGAGTGGGAAGTCTAGACGCTTTCCCTCAAGGTCAGAGTTGTCTAACAGCTTGTTTTTGGTTTTGGCAAACTCACCTAAATGGTGTAAAAGAAATGATGCATTTCTGGCACAAATCCATAGGAAACTTCTCCGAAGGCTAGCAGTGTGGCTTTCAAAATTGTTAGGTGTTGGTTGTGTATTGAAATGATTACCTGCTTCGAATTCTTAAACGATGGCTTTGTCTACACTACGCAGCTTTTAGCGACACAGCTGTGTTGCCACAGCCCTGCCAGTAAAAGTTACGCAGTGTAGCTGCTGATTGTTGGGTCTTCTGCTGACAAAAAACTTCCACTTACAACGAGCGGCGTTTGCGTTGACAAAGCGCTGTTCACACTCGCACTTGTCAAGGCAAAACTTGTGTCTTTCGGGCGGGGCGGGGTGGAAACACCTGTGAAAGACAAAAGTTTTGTCGTTCGGTTGCCAGTGTAGACAAAGCCTAAGGAAAGTCTGAGGGCTCGGGAATTTGGATAACAGAACCAATGTTATATGGGGATGTGCAGACCTATCTTGTTGTATGCTTGTTAACTTTCCATATTTGTTCAACTGGGAGATTCATCCTTATTGTAGTATGTGATGGTGTGATTGCTACCAAAAAGATTTTTAAAAAATGTATGGGGGCAGAGAGTGCCAAAGCTTGAGTCAGGGGCATGTTACTATGATGATGATCATAGTTCATTTTGGTGAAATGAACCGATTTTGTTTTTTTTTAACGAGAATTCAAGGTATTAAAAAGTGCTTAAATTTTTATGTTTAAAGAATCCACCTGCATCTGGTTTTGAATTGTTAGATGTAGTTGTGAAGGAAGATCATTCTGTGCTCTGTGGTGTATTCCTGACACCAGTGTTTAATTCTGTTTTTAACTAGGTTTTCTGTGATTTAACCTACAGGCAGGAAAGGGTAAACTACAATCACTAATGGGTGTAGAAGCACTTCTGCTAGAACTATTTTTAGGTAGGAATTATGAACTCATCGTGGAAGAAATTCCAGGTACTGGTATCTAGGTGGCGCACACATACATTTTCCTATCATTGTTAATCAGTTAAAGATACATTGATGGAAGAAGATCCCAGTGTGAAGCCACAGATTAGGCGTGGAGAGGATGAAATGGCAAGTTTATGGTTCTTTACAGTTCCACCATCTCAATTTATTAATCTCTCTCTCTCCCTCACCCCCACTCCCTTTCTGCATGTGTATCTTGAACTGTGGAGGACACTGAGGCTGGAGTGGGTGATGTTATACCCCATATTCTTCATAGAAATATGGTTATGATAAAAATATGGCATAACTAAGATATACTTTATGCAAGGTGACTCATGTAAGATATTGTTGGAAAGGTTATGATTTACTGAATGTGATTATCCAGTTTGTATGCATGTATCATTTCTGTATCTGAAGTTAGGAATATTGACTATGTAACAATTACACCTGTGTGTGTACTTGGGAAAACGCCCATCAGACAGTAAGCAATCATCCTGAATGAAGCATTTAAGAAGGACAGCAGAACTCTGAAGATACTAATCTCACACTTCCCTGAGGAGTTTCCTGGGATGCTACTTTGATACCACAAGGTCAGGTGATAATGTCACCTGATGCAAAATACTGCCTTGGACGCTGCTGGTACTTTTCCTCTGTAGAGGGATGGGGATCTATCAAAGGTTTCCTGCCTTAGGTAAATCCCTTTTAAGGCTGGGGAGGGGGTTAATCTGGACTCTCCTCCATTGCCTACCCAAGAAGAAAGACTGCTGAAAGTACCTGAGGGGAAAGGCAGGAGTGGGTCCAGACTGAGACAGGGGTCCAGTCTGTAAGAAGAGATAACTGGAACTGTAAGCTACAGAAATTTTGCATCGTGTCTAATTCAAGATCTTGGGTGAGAAATTACATTTTGTAACCTGTTTCTTTAGTGAATCAAGCTTAGTTTGCGTGTTTTGTTTTATTGGCTTAGTAATCTGCTTTGTTCTTTGTTATCCCCTATATTCACTTAAAATCTGTCTTTTGTAATTAATAAACATTTCTTGTTTATAACATAACCCTGTTTGTGCAATCCATATCTTTGGGGGGAGGGGAAGGAGGGGAGAGGTAAGAAGCTGTGGATATCTCTCTTCACATTGAGGGACAGGGTGAATTTTTATGAGCTTGCGCTGTGCAGATTTTTCTATACAGCGCAAGACAATATACCTTTTGGGTCTGCGCTCCAAGGGAGGTGGGCACCCAAGTACTGGGGCAAGTCCCTTAAGCTGAATCTTCCCAGAGCTGATCTCAGTGTCTGTGTCTTTCTGCAGCTGGGTGTGGCCCTGCCTTTGTGTGTGCTAGAGGAGGTTTAAGAGACTGGCTCAGCAAGACAGGGTAAAGGGGCCAGGCAGGCTCAGTGGTATCCCAGTACATCAGGTGTCCCCTTACAGGGGGGCAACCTGTCACAGTGGTATAAACACTCTGCTTGGCAATGGAAAGGCTGTCTTAATGGACATGAGTGAATGAGGTGGTGATTTGTGTAGTTTAATGGAATCATCAGACATAAAACAGAATTTCTAGGCAAAAAATAATAGCCTGTTTATTACCAAACAAGATACAAGTTGGCTGTATGCAATTCTCATTGTTTTTGTGCAACAGATGTATGCAGATATATTGCCAGGGTTCCCATGACTAAACTTTGCTGCGTCCAAGTTAAATCTGTTTTCTCCATGCACATTATGCAAATTTTAAACTGAATAGTGTGTGTTTTGTTTTTGGTGCGAATCTGTGATTAACTTCTCTTGAACCAAACTTTCAAAGAAGTGTCAATTTTGCAAATAGAACTGTACATGCACTGTTATTTTCAGGCACATAATAAAATCTATGTGCATAGGAGGCAATTGAACATTCATATGAGTGTGTACAAAATCAGATGTACAACATTTGAAGTGAGGTTCTGAAAAACTGGCCCCTTGTTTACTTAAAAAAAAAAAATAGGTCAAAAGAACTCTTTATTGTGAGGTCCCTCTTATGTATAAATCACTTAATGCAGTGCATACAATTAGACATTTAATATTTCTACATGTCTGAGTTAAGCATTGACTCTTTCTTTTCTTCCTTCTCTCAGTTGACTATATTGTGGAGTATGACTATGATGCCATACATGATGATGAGTTAACAATTCGAGTTGGAGAAATCATCAGAAATGTGAAAAAACTAGAAGAGGAAGGATGGTTAGAAGGGGAGCTAAATGGAAAAAGGGGCATGTTCCCTGACAATTTTGTTAAGGTAAGTGACTTGTGTTAATTTCAGTCTATTGCTACCATCACATTGCTGCTCATTTATTATTTAAATAATATATTAATTGAAATTGCATAACATTTACATTGGTATCAAGATAAATTTTTGTGGACATTGTACCTGGATTTTTTTACTGATCTAATTCTTCAGTGTTTTTTAAAAATGCTTTTCATGTTTCAGAATAAAGTTAAAAGTAATTATGGTGCTGTCTATTCACTTTCACTTCAGTTTTACGTCTGTATATTTCTTTTTCCAATTGTGCCATTTTCTGTTGTTTGTACTTGGGGCATTGCTGTGACAACGTAATTAAATAAAACATAAATATATTACTGTGAAATTTTTTAAAAAGAAGCTTTATTTTTATTTTTAGCCTTGAGGGGGAAAGAGGAATGCCTAATTTTAGCCTGAGTCACAAATGGTTTTTGCTTGCTTCTTACGAAGTACTTTGTACCTCCAGTAGGATGACTGATAAATCCAGTGTCAAATACTCAACTGTTCCAATATGGTATATTACATCACTTATATTCCATGTAGTGGTCTTGATCTTTAATGTATGTTGGTTCCTAATGCACTTTTGAAATTTGAAGATTGCCTAATCTGCTAGCTGTTTACTTGCCTGGTTCAGATCAGAGCATTCCTTGCTGAGAAGTGACACTTCATTTTGTGCTTTCTGATTTTTGACTGTCTCTGTAGGATTCTTTGGTTTAACCTTTCCAGTTTTAGAAATTATGATAAGAGAGTTTAGACAAGATTCTTTTCTTACTGTCTTGTGAAGTATAATTTATATTTAGTTTCTTTAAAAAACAGAACTCGGTGCAGACTTGTAATATGCCGATCACTATGTTTTGGTGTCTTAAAATTTAACAGGAAATTAGTCTAGTGTTTAAGTTCATTAAATATCTTAAACTTTGGTAAATTTTTCTATTTTGATTTGTTGTTGAAATAGCAAAATGATTGGCAATTCCACACTTTATGCTGAGAGGAATTTTCAAAATATTCCTCTTGAGATAATCTAGTTATTTAGTAGTGGTCTTTTTTTTTTCCTCCTGTTTTTTTTTTTTATTGAGAGAGAAAGGAAAATGCAAAAAACCACAACAAACACAATGAGCTGCTATAATTCCAGTTTGCAATATCAGTTTGGCCCAACATATTTTCTGTAAGTACAGATGGCTACTTTACAGAGATTTGTTTTTATTATATAATACAATTCTTTGAATTTACAGCACTTAGTAAACATTAGTGAGTTTTTTTATTCCTTCCTATAGAGGTGGTGTGAAACTATTACAATCGTTAGATAGATGAGGTATCTGAGTGACTTCTCTAATGACATACAGGAAGACAGTGGCAGAGATAGGAATAGAAACCAGGTCTCTGACTGGTCTTGTGGCTAAACCACAATACCATCTTTCTTACTAACTGCAAAGCAGAGGTGACTAGGGTTGGTTTGGGTCTATGGTTACATCAACAGATTCATTTTTTTTTTTACTACTTTGTGTGTGTGTGTGTGTGGTTTGGCTTTAAATAGGTGTTTTCATTTGGTTTGTGGATGGAGTTTTTGTTCTGAATATGTTCATTGTACCTCTGCGATGAAACATTTGATATGGATGCTTTAGGACACCGAATAATCTCTCAGCTGGATTTTGTTGGACTAGAAACAGATTTTTGAAATCAAATTAGTATTTGTCTGCTTAGTTCTATATATTTATGTATATAATTATGCTGGTGCCTGTGTAGATAGAATTAGTGTTCTGAATTAGGAATGGGCTTCAGTGATACGGTTTCACTGTTTGGAGACTTTGGATATTTGACAAGGTGGGAGGGAAGTTGATGGAGGAATTTCTTCCAACCCAGTTTACTGTTTTTAGGTGGTGTATGGAGATATTTTGCCTGAGTGTGATAGCTAGATAAATGCTCAGTTTCTAGGGCAATCAGTAAGGCTGCTTTTATGAATTCTTCCATTTATTCACAGAATGTATTGGCACAGGCTACACAAACTTTACTATTTTGCCTCTCCCCTGGAGGGGACTATTTCTCCATAATGATTAGAAGGGGAATTTTAGTCTTTGTGGCCCATACACCCCTTCGTCTCCTTGTGGAGTTTACCGACAAAGGTACTGCCTCACAAAGTGGGATGGCCCTTTAAGGGAGCTGGCCTTAGTCCAAATTGTGACTAATTTACTACATCCCATGTGATGGATAATGGGTTTGAGGCTAAAGAAGAGGTGATAGACTATAGGTCATCTAGTCATCAGATAAGAAACCAGCCAACAGTTCAGTTTGTTAGTGAGACCTGCAGGGAGCAGGAAGGCACCTGCAAGAGACCCAGACTCAAACCTATTGTCAGAGAAAAGGACTGTCCATATACCAAGTAGGTAGAAGACCTAAAGGTGCCTGTTGTGTGGGCAGGGGTGGCGACCTTATGAGGAAGAGACCTAGGCCAGGTCTACACTACAGGGTTAAGTCAACCTAAGTTATACAACTCCAGCTAGGTGAATAATGTAGTTGGAGTTGACGTAGCTTAGGTCGACTTATTGCGGTATCTACACCACGCTGGGTCAACGGGAGAAACTCTCCTGTGGACTTACCTTATGCCTCTCGTTCTGGTGGAGTACCGGAGTTGACTGGAGAGCAATCTGTGGTCGATTTAGCGGGTCTTCACTAGATCCACTAAATCGACCCCTGGTGGATCAATCACTGCAGAGTCGATCCATGGTAAATGTAGACATGCCCTTTGTAGGGGCTAGGTAAGAGGACCTGGCTTAGCTGTGTAGATTTGTATTAGATCGTTTAGGTTTTGAACAATAAACCTATCCTTGAAGAAAGAGTAAATTCTGCTGCTTTGGGAGCTTTATTTGATGCTTTATGTGGACCACTTATGATTTTTTCAGTGTATATACATTGGATGGAGCCAGTCATATAACCCACTCTACAGATGTTGTATAATAACTCTGTCATTACTGACCTAGGATGGATTAGGATTTGAAGACAAGAGCTGTATATAACCCCCTCACCCAATCGCTTGCCCTTGTTGTATAAGATGTTCTAATATACAGTAACGAGAGGCTGTCGAGCTTTGTAAAGAAGCTCTGATAAAACCAGACAGCTTTTCAGTACATTTTCAAATGCTTGCTGCTTTTAGACAAATTATACATAATTTACCAAAAACCCTCATCTGCATCAAAACATCTGGAAAAAGATGGGGGGAAAATTGGTCCAGACTTGCTGGCTGTTACCAATTTTGTCAGTGTACTTGTCTGTCTCTTATTAATCATGTCAAATAGGGAAATAATCCTCTTGCCTGGAAGCCAACGACAATTCACAGCTGCTGCCAGGCTTCTTGCCTGCCTGAAGGACAATCAAAATGTCAATCAGAGGATTATGGTGTATAGCTCCTTGATGTGTTGGATGCCCCAGATCCTGGTTGTATCAGCATCACAGCTGAAACAGATCATGTTTTTTCCTTCTGTGCTCTGTTATGAGATAGGAGTGGCATAAATGTGCCGCTAAATCTACCATAGCCCAAATTCTTTCTAACTAATTACAGCTTTTCGTCAAAGCTTAAACAGGTGGCCTGAAAAAGTGATATTGGGACTTGTTCAGTATCTGTGAAAATCATTTAACTGATTTCGGTGCCCAGCTTTGTGCACCTGTGTTTGGAAAATATTGCTTGGTGCAAATAAACGTAATTACTATTTTTGGTCTTTGTCAAAGAGCGGTATTTTTATAGTTTTTAAGTGGGTTTAATCTTATTTAGGGTCATTTAGAACCCCAAAGGGTAAACTAATCTGGTTAGTCTAGTGGGGAGTAGCATTTGGATTGTTAATATTTTTGTGGGGTATTTAAACTCATTAATCTCACAGAATACTAGGTTTGTGTGAGATCTAGACTAATAGATGGCTCTCTGCTATTAAAGCTGTAGTAAAGAAAGCACAGGTTAGCTGACACATCCTATTTGCAGAGTTATAAGATTAGTGACAGTATTGCACAAACAAGGAAGTGAATAATTATGTTAATTTCAAATGTCAATGCATACAGAGAAAAAATGTTGAAAGTATTTCATGGATGGTACAGTGATGATGACACGGAGAGTGCCCTTGCATATGCTGTCGGCAATTATGGAAGGATCTCTGTTGCTCCTAGCATAGTCAGTTTTCCTCTTGCACCTGCACAATACTTATATATGCAGGTAAACATCCTGAAGAAGGGCAGAAGTCCAGGTGAGCTCAGTGATGCCTGGCCACTAGAGTGCCAGCTGGTAATAGTCACTCCCTGCAGGTTTGACTCCTGTTTTGACCACACTTCCCTGACACTGCGTGCTTGTGTTGCTGGATTGTTTCCATGTAATAACATTATTTTGTGTATGAGGAAGAGAGCACAGGATCATCAGCTGACCCTGTTGGGGGAAGCTGGGCTGCCTACGGAGCCTGCATAGTGTAATAAGATAGTAAATCTGTGTGCCAGTGTTGCATGCAGTACCACCATAAAAAATAGATACAGGCAAAAATGTTGGACGAAAAAGGGCAATTTGATCCAGGAAACACATTTTGGAGCTTGTGAGGTATTGCAAATGCTGGGTGTTAAAAGGAGAACTAAAATAATGTGGGAATCTTAGTGATCTTAGAACTAAAGAAGAATACGGGTGGCTGAATAATGTGTTGCTATCCAGTACACAAGTTTACTTAAACACGATAGGTAGTAGTTACTAAACGTTTTAGCTGTAGATTTTAAAAGAAATCTTTTGTTTCTCATTCATTATGGAGTAGTGATGTATTCCTAAAGATCACTTTCACTGCACTTTGTGGTACACTTCACCTCCTTCTGTATTTAATCACATGTAATAAGATGCAGCTCCATAATTCTTTAAATATCCTACAAAGGGTTTATATACGGCTTGTTGACACAGGCTGCACTTTTGTTTGTGTATGATATTGCGTAATTCCTTTAGAGGCACATGGCTTTCCAACTTAAAAAAATTTTAGGAACCTCTTATTTGGACATTCTTAAGCAATATATTGTTACTTCGTTTTGTTTTTCCTGACCATTGGGTCTGCTGTTTACTCCGGACATGCCTTTTTTTCATGATAGTTATTTAAAATTGAGAACTCTCTAAACTACTTTTGAGACACTCAACTTGAAGTCTGATAGGTTTTTGTATGTTCTGTTTTTAAATCAAATAATAAATGTACCCCGTCCATATTTTTGGTTTTAGAATCATATTTTCCTATTTAAAAACTCCTAGTTTGGTTGCGGAAGACCTACCTACGCACCCACGGAAACTTATTGTACAGGGAAAGAAATGACACCATGCATTTAACAATATGGTACATGCAGAAAATGGTGGTGGTGGGGGGAGGATTTGGGGGGATCTTTTTTCTCCAGTTTCTTTCAGGTGTTACTTATAACAATAGTAGGTTAAAAATTTGACAAATTATTTATATATATAATTTTAACTGGGGTTCCTTCCAGAATCTGGAAATTCCTGAAATTTGATTAGTTTATTGTGCACTTGGCTGGTCAAGCAGCAAGAGTATTATTTTTCAAAAAATCTTTTGACTATAGAAAGAGTTGCCCAATACTTAAAATATAGCAAAGCAAAAGAGCCTCAGATTTTACTTATATTAATCTCTGAATTAAATGATTGCTGATTTTCATATGTTAGTAGTAGAACTAGTTTGATCATTCGCTCAAGGCAGTCGTCTGAGGGAGGAGCAACAGATGGATTTATTAGCAGTTTCTGTGAGTTAAGGTAGACAAGCTTATTAAACAGATGGAGGCGATACTTTGGCTATATAAACATACTACCTTTTTGAGTGTATCTCTGGTATGCGCCATTTTGCTCTAGTAGCTCACTCTGGAGGACAAATCTGCCGCAGAACTATGTTGGAGAAGAGGATTTTTTTTTTTCCTGCACAGGTGCATGCAGCTGCCTTTACAAACTTAGAACTGAGCCAGAAACCTTTTCAGGTTAATACATGAACTTTGCTCGGTACAGCATTTTTCTTCCTGCCTCAAAACAAAAAAAACAAACATTGGGTGTGTTCAAGCAAATATGCCTTTGGAAACGGTAAACTCATTTATTTCTTTATCTCAGTGCTCTTGGAATGAAATATTTAAAAACTTTCACATTAGGGAGTGTCAGGAGTGATTAACTATGTAGCTGTATTTCAGAGTAGCAGCCGTGTTAGTCTGTATCCGCAAAAAGAAAAGGAGTACTTGTGGCACCTTAGAGACTAACCAATTTATTTGAGCATAAGTCTCTAAGGTGCCACAAGTACTCCTTTTCTTTTCATGTAGTTGTGGAGTCATTCTAGCTTAAACATTTGGTTTAATTCACTTAGCAGTCAAAATACTGTACTCCGTGTAGTCCTAGGAAGTGTTTTTTTGTTAGATATCTGGGGCTCTGAGATGTTTGTTCTAAAAAATATTTGTTAGGTTTCTTTGTATTTTATTTTGCATTGGGTTAATTCACTTTCTTTGCAGTATATTTGCACACTTAAGAATTATACTGACTTGCGATATCTGTCTGAAGGAGATTTATTGATATTTCTAGACATGGTAACATTTCTTCCCTTGTTTTGTGATCTGGAAGTTTACTAGCATTTTCCTTTGTTTAAAATAAGTGTCTTGGTAAGACAAAGCTGTATTTTGTGGCATTTTAACTAAACCTTCATTGATGGTATCTTATTAAATATGACAAAGAACATGCTGTTAGTGAGTACAAAGAAGTCGTCTTAGCTGAGAAGTGTTTTCAAATGTAATGTCTCCTCCATAAATCTCTTCTTTAAAAATAGAAAATTGAATTTACCCAGGGCTTGAAACAGGAAGTCTGGGATCAAGAGGAATTTTTATGAACATGCTGGACCAGAGATATTGTATTCTGTTAATGTTAAATACTAGAGCAAACACTTTTTAAAAAATAAGGTGTCTTCTCGGCCTGGTATAAAAATTTCTTATTTTTATATTCCTATTTGCTACAAAGATTTTTAATGTATCCAGTAGCAAAAAGAATCCCCAGAGGAATTCCCTAATTATTTTGTTAAAAATCTATCTTGGGACACAGAGGAATTTACAGTAAAGGAGCTTTCCTCAGTGACCAGAGGAGCACAGAAATCTTATAATTCCAATTGGAATTTTTCATGATGACATCTGTATGACCGCACACATGGAGAGTATGTGTCTAACTGATTTTTTTTCATGGTTTAAGGCGTGAAGGGACATTAGATCATCTGTTCTGACCTCCTGTATATCATAGGTGGGGCCCTTTGTTTTCGGTTTTTATTTATTTTTTCCCGGGAATTTATCGGTGTTTATTACCACAACAAAAACAGGTGAAAATCAGTGCAAAAAACTTAATAATTTTTCTGGGTAAATATTAGGGTTTATTTTGGTGGAAGGAAAGAGGGGGAAAAGTATTCAGTAGATCAATGTTTTGAATTCCGTTCATCAGTGTGGTTTGCTGCAGAACTAAAACAGAACTCAAAACACAATTCCACCTCTGAGTTTAAGAAAACCATACATCTCGAATCCCCGAATAAAACTTTTCATTTGAAAAAACAATTTACTGTTGTAGACTTAAAACTTTTAGTTTATAAATATTTACATTTAATAATTGAGCCACACTATTTGCATCGTGTACATTCAACTTCATCCTTTTCTCCTTTTTTTCTTTTTTAAAACTTTCGAATACTTCCTTGTGTTCTGAAACATATTCTGAGACAAATATTTGTTTTCTTCCCATTTTAATGTGTCACATATTTGAACAAATTGAAATGTGTATGTGGTGGGTGTGAGATTCATCAGTACGTTCAGATTCGCACGCACTTCAGAGCTTGCATGCGTGCCTGTTTGTTGTGTGTATCTTCTAGACTTATACATAGCCTTAATTTAAGAGGCATCTTTGCATATGCACACAGACTAACGTATTATCGTACTACATATATCTCATGCAATGTACTGTATTTTCCTAATAAAACAAGTTTTTTTTAATATATTTGAATGATACAAAAGGTGGGTGAAAATCAGAAAAAAACTGAATTAATACTTTTTGTAAAACCTGGGCATTTTTCTGTAAAAATTGGTTTAAACTGATAACAAAGGGGCTTAATCATAGGCCATTGATTTTCTGTGAGATATATTGAGCCTAAAGACTTTAGTTAGTCCAAAACTGCTTGCTTTTCTTTTTTTCCACCTAGTTCACAACTTATGGCATTTTGCTCTTACCTAGGGAATTTATATGGCCCCCATCATCATAGTATCTGAGTGCCTCATAATCTTTAATTTATTTAGCCTCACAACCACCCTTTTTTGAGATAGGGATATACTGTTATCCCTGTTTGTACAAATGAAGAACTGGGGCACAGAGAGGTAAAGTGACTTGCTCAGTGTCACACAGGAAGTCTGAGGCTGAGCATTGTTGTATTAAGTGACAGAGTTTAAGGTCAAACTTCTAGTTTAAGGTCATCAGGAAATTCTCATAAGTGGAACAAAGGCAATTAATTGAATTCTAGAAATGATAATTTTGCTACATGGCTATGTGTGTGTTTTGTAGGCTGCTCTTTGCAGATGTACTTAAGATTTGCATCAGACCACCCTTAACCTATCAAACACGATTGGTGGGCTTGGACTGAGTTATCTTCTCTTCTTGTCTTAAAGCACTGGAGGCTCGTGCTGGCTCTTTCACTGAGGGGAAAATCGGATGTAAATGCTGGAAAAACTAGTCTGTACCAATCTGTGTAGATTGGTGGATAGATGGTGGGCTCTGCTCTGAATTTAGAAGTTTCCATGGGGAAGAGAAAAGAATCTACTATATATACTCGTTCATTAGCCCATTTGTTTATTAGCTGACCCCGCCCCCCAATATGGATAGGTAAAAATGGCAAAAACTGTATGACCCTTTCATAAGCCGACCCTATATTTCAGGGGTTGGCAAACTTTGACTTCCGGCCCATCAGGGTAAGCTGCTGGCGGGCCGGGACGTTTTGTTTACCTGGAGCGTCTGCAGGCATGGAGCCCCTCAGCTCCTTGTGGCCGTGGTTTGCTGTTCCCAGCCAATGGTAACTGCAGGAAGTGGTGCTGGTCGAGGGATGTCAAAACAGAGGTTTCCTGCTAGTGTGGTATTGGTGGCTGCAGATCAGTCGCAAGTCCAGATGCCCACGTTTCCCCTTCCTCTGAAGCCACTGGAGTTTTTCTGCCTCAGGAGCAGGTCCTATCTGTGGCTCAGCTAACAGCCTTGTCATCATCCCTGAACGAGGTGGTGCTTCCATCCAAAGGACTTCAAGTCATACCATGACCTTTTACTCCCTATTGCTGTGTGTCTTGGTATTCAAGTGGAGTTTCTCCAGGAGAATACCCATAAACTCATTGACATTCTCCAGCCCTCTGTCCCTGGGAGGGTGGCCCTTCCACTTAACAATGTGCTTCTCAAGCCTGTGAGAGCTCTTTGGGGTATGCTGGCCTTGGTACCACCGGTAGTCTGACACTTCAAGAAGCACTATTTTGTGCCCGTTCAGGGATATGAGGCCACCTGGCCCCGAACTCCCTGGTGGTCATGGCGGTGAACGACAGAGTCTGGAAGGGCTGGTTCAAATCCACCCTCAAGGAGAGAGACTCTAATCACCTGGACCTTTTAGGTAGAAAGATAAATACCACCTCTTCACTATCGCTGAGGATCGCGAACCAGCAAGCTTTGCTGGCCAAGTATGCCTTTCTTAATTAGTTGGTTATAATCAGATTTGAAGAACAATTGCTCGGGGCTTCTTATGAGGCATTTCGAGCATTTTTACTGAGGGCTGCGTGGTGTCCAAAATGTCTCTGCAGCCTGCCCTTGATATTGCTGACACTTGGGTCAGGGCAATGGCCTTGGCAATTACTATGCGGAAGGCTTGCTGGCTCCAAAACTCGTGACTCTCTCTGGATGTCCAGCAAGCTATTGGGGAGTTGCCTTTTGAGTCCATTTTCAGACAAGATTGATGAAACCCTGCATTCCTTTTAAGGATTTGAGAGCTACTTTAAGGTCTTTGGGGGTGGTATACACTATGCCATTATGGGACACAGCATCCTTTTCTGCAGCCCTTCTATCGAGACAGTGAGACTACCCCAGAAAGAGGGAAAAGTCTTTTAAGAGGAAGCATTCTGGTTCAGGGCCTGGCTGGTCTGTGCGCCCTCCCTCAGTGCCGGCTAAACACCCATTTTCACTGTTTGGTCCAGAGCACTGTTCCAGTTATTCTTCCTTCCTCATTGTCTCCCCGTTAGTTTGGGGACAGGCTGGCCCGCTTTTACAATGCCTGGGTCTCGATGACTTCTGATAGCTGAGTCCTAGACACAGTCAGATGACGCGACGCCATCCAGTTACTCTCTATGCCCCCTCACCACCCTTTTTCTATCTTTCTTCAGGGACCCCTCTCACAAGACGCTGCCCTTTGAGCAGGTCAGCTCTCTGCTAGTGTTGCGAGTGGTGGAGGAAGTTCCATGAGAACACCAGGGTCATGAGTTCTACTCCCAGTATTTCCTGGTACCAGAATCCAAGGGTGGGATGAGGCCCACCCTCAGCCTCTGCTGATTCAACAAATTAATCAAATATGTGAGGTTCCACATGGTCACTCTATCCTCCTTGCGTTGTCTCAGAATGACCGGTTCACTGCTTTGGACCTTCAAGACTCATACTTTTGTGTGGTCATTTGACCAAGTCACAGGAAGTTTCTTTGCTTCATGGTAGGAGACTGCCACTTTCAATACGTTGTTCTCCTGTTTGGCTTCTCTTCTGCCCCCCAAATGCATGGTGGTGGTCATGGCATACCTTAGGTGGAAGGGAATCCATATCTTCCCCTACCTCAATGACTAACTGCTGAAGGGCAGGTCCAGAGAGGAGGTGCTCAGCTATGTTGACACCACACTGTTTACGCAACTATTTGGGATTAATTCTAAACACTGTGAAATCAATCTTAGCTCCCAGTCAACATATAGAGTTTACTGGGGCCCTCTTAGATTCCACGAGGTCAATGGCATTTCTGCTGAGTGATCACTTCCAGGTAATTTGACAGCTGTCTCAGTCTGCAGTCAGAACTGTCCATGACAGTCCACGTATGTCTGAGCCTGTTGGGCCACGTGGCTGCTTGCAGGTTACCTCTTCGTCGTCTTCAAATGTGGCTCAGTACAGTTTACCACATTGCATTCTCTGGAGGGATTGGTTTTCCTTTCTCCATCAATACTGGAGTCCTTGCACTGGTGGGAGTCCCCATGCAATGTGTGCCAAGGGGTCCACTGTGCTTGGCCCTCTCCAACCAAGTCATTGGTTACCAACATATCCCTTATGGGTTCGGGGGCGCATCTGGACTCTTTGAGGGGGTAGGGCTTCTGGTCGGAACAGGAGGCCTTGCTCTACGTCAGTGTGCTGGTTCTTTGGGCCATCCACAAAGTGTGTTGTGCCTTCTGGGACCATATTAGGCATTCAGTAGTTCACATCCTCACCAACAATACCACTGTGATGTACTATGCGAAAAAAGAGTAGGGAGCCCACTCCAAATCACTTTGCCTGGAGGCAGTCAACCTGTGGCAGTTCTGCATCTAAAAAGACATCACCCTGATAGCTACCACTTAGCGAGGGTGCAGAACCGCCTTGCATATCATCTCAGCAGGTTTTTCTCCCTGAGCCACAAATGGTCCTTGAGGGTGGAGGTCTTTCGGATGGTTTTTGCAGTGTGGGTTATCCCCATGATTGACTTCTTCATGGTGAGTGAAAACAGGAAGTTTTATCTGTTCTGCTCTTGGAAGGGGCTAGTCTGGGCTCCTTCTCTGAAGCTTTCCACTGCAGATGGCAGTCGATTCTTCTGTACACATTTCCTCATGTCCCAGTCATTGCCAAGCTCAGGGCGGATTGAGCCAACATGACTGAGACAGTGCTGGTTCTTGGACCTCCTCGCTCTGTCAGTTTAGCCTCCTATGCTGCTTCGTCTCCTTCCTTACCTCCTCACACAGGACTGGGGCTGGATCCCGCATCCAGTGATACATCCCTGCACCTTACGGTGTGGCTGCTGCATGGGTGAACAAGGGGAAAGTGCTGCTCGGAGGCTGTCCAACAGGTCCTACTTAATGGTAGGAAGCCTTCCACTAAAATATCTTACTTGGTTAAATGGAAGAGGTTTTCCGTGTGGTCTTTGTTCTGTGGGGCCCATCTGGTGGAGACTTCCATCCAGGACGTATTGGAGTATCTGCTGTACCTTCAGGGAGCAGGTTTAGCAGTCAGTTCTCTGAGAGTGCACTTGGCAGCAATATTAGCGCTTCATCCACTTATCCAAGGAAAATCAGTTTTCTCCAATACTACAGTGATGAGATTTTTGAAAGGACTTTTCTGCCTGCATCTTCCAGTCCAAGAGCTGGTTTCCTTGTGGGACCTGAACATGGTTGTAGCAGCTCTAATGGGGCCTCTGTTTGAGCCCCTGGCTTACTGTCCGCTGCCGCTCCTGTCTCAGAAAACAGCATTCTTGATAGCCATTATCTCTGGCAGGAGGGTGGGTGAGTTGCAGACCCTGATGGCGGGGCCTCCTTACGTGTAGTCCTTCGGAGACAAGGTTATGCTCTGGCCACACCAGAAGTGTGTATCCAAGGTAATCTCTCAACCTTCCCAGAGGAGCAATGTCTCCACGTGTTAGACGTTAGATGCTGTCTAGCTTTGTATCTGGACAGGACTGAACAGTTCCATGCTTCGCCTCATCTGTTTGTATCATATGTGAACTGCATGAAGGGACAAGTGGTCTCTGCGCAGACCATCTCCAGGTTAATAACACCTTGTATCAAGACTACATATGAGATAGTGTCGGCTATGCCTCCTTAGCAGATACAGGCACATTCAACGAGAAGACAGGCGATGTCACTAGCATTCCTCAATGACGTTTCCATATTGGACGTTTTGTAGGATGGTCACATGGTTGTCCATATATACACTTACGGACCATTATGCTATCGCTGCTTCTTCCAGAGTGGATGGTAATGTCAGAAGAGCAGTCCTGTGTTCCTTACTCAGATAGAGTACAAGCCCTGCCTCTGGATGTGGGTACTGCTCACTAGTCACCTACTTCGAATAGATGCAGACATGTATTCCAAGAAGAAGAAACAGTTACTTGCTGTAACTGGTTTTTCAAGATGTGATGCAGATATATATTCCACGAGCCACCTTTGTCCCCTCTGCATCGGAGTCCTCCCCTGAACTTTTGGTGGGAAGGAAGTGAAGGGTGTTGGAGCAGTGACACCTCATATATCCAGGGGAGGGTCTTCAAATACAATGAGCGAGTGCTGCCCATCTACAGCACACGCCTACTTTGGAATACAGTAAGTAACCATTTCTTTCTTCTTGTCCCAATTTCATCTTTTAAGGTATGCAGGCTCTATATGTATTGATTGTCCTTTCTGTTTTTTCTTAGCATGAGGCTAGTGCCACCACATCTAATTAGCTATTTATGCATTTTATACTGTGTTCATCATTATAGTATGTGAACTCCTTACATTCAGGTGACTTTTTTATAAAGCCTAAACCTAGTCTAGTTTTCTCTCTCTACCTTGAGGCAGACATGATATTTTTAATATGTCTCCTCCTCATTCCTACTCCCCATCCCACTTAATTTTTTATTTTATTTGTTGTGGTGGTGGGAAAGCTGAAATAGAAGTGAGTTTTACTCTGTGATCTGAAAGTGATCACTATTGCTTGAGCCAATAGCTAAGAAAGAAAACTCCTGTTTCTCTGTCATTTCACTCTAGAGGTTGACCGTTTCATGTTTCCTTGCATTTCGGAGGGCCAAAAGAAGCGTGCTGTCTTGCTGGCACACCACTCTATTGAAGGTTCGTTATCCCTAGTCTGATTCTTGCTTGCATATTTATACCTGCCTCTGGAAATTTCCACTACATGCATCCGACGAAGTGGGTATTCACCCATGAAAGCTTATGCTCCAATGCGTCTGTTAGTCTATACGGTGCCACAGGACACTCTTGCTGCTTTTACAGATCCAGACTAACACAGCTACCCCTCTGAATCTTCAGCTGTAGTCAGTCATTGACACTAAACGCACGCTGCACTGTCACAAGCCACCGTGATATTGTCATGACTTGCAGCGGATGAAGGAGAAGGGAAGTTGGCTAGATGTATTAGTGGTACAAGTCTGCAACATGTAGAGTTGTATAGGAGGCAAAGTTTGTTTGCTTCCACCATAGTACTTGCAAAATTCTGGCCAGTGGAACCGTTACAGGGAATTAACAACATTGTTGAGTAAGGTTGTTGACGTCTGATGATGGTTAATGTTTCTCGCTGTGAGGAACTGTGACGGTGCACTCACCTCTCATGAGCACCTCCTTTCAGGCGGGTGCAGTCCTGCACGCACTTTTGGTTCTGGCGCCCCATGTAGGTTCAGCTCTCTGGCTAAGTCTCAGTTTTTAAAATGGATGACCAAACCCGTTTTGGGGTACTCAAGTCCAAAACAAACACAAACAAAAGTCTTCCAATTCCCTGGCTCAGACTGGACACAGACTCTCCTTTCTGAGGGTGCCTTCTCTCTTCAGCCCCTCGTGGGCTCCTTTAAGTCCAGCCTTCTGCTTAGGTTTCTAAAAGAAACTTATCCCCTTCCCAGGGCTTAGTAAAGAGTGCCTCTGGAACTGTCGGTTTATCCTCACCAGGGCCTTCAGCTCTGTCTCTAGGCCCTTTTAAATCTAGCCCCTTTTCTTGGTCTTTTAAACTAGCCATGTCACCTTTCCGGGGCTTAGGCCACTCCAGCACTGGCTGCTGGGAGGACCCAGGGACCCTACATACAGCAACCTTTCTAGAGGACCCCTTCACTTCTCCTTTCCTGGGGCAGAATGTGGTAGGGGCCTTAAAGGGCCTGGTGCATCCTATCACAGGAATTGTGACCATAGAAGAGGCCCCTTTGGGATTTTGAAGGACTGCTCCTGCCAGAGTCTTAGGGTTGGAGTGATCTCTGGTAAACTTATTAGCATGGCAGGTTCTTTTTATCGTTTTTAGTATGTCTTCTCTGTAGTGCTTTTATCTTGAGAATAAAATAGGCTTGCATAAAAAGAGCTGCATGCTATCTAACTTGGCACAGTCACACCGTTAACTGTCTCTGAAGAGAAAGCAAGCAGGTTGTGGCAGAGTTCTGACCTTGTCCCTGTGGGTCCCGTGCTTCCAGGCAGTTTATGCTAGCTACAGAAGCTCACTGCAACCCTCCATGTAGCCCTTCTCTCTCTAGGGCCAGGGATACAGTCTGCTGAGCCCTTTTCATCATAAGCCAGCAATGGAGGTTGGTGAGAGAGTTCCCACAGTCTCTGTTGCTCCTACGGCCTCATGCCAAAACAGTTTAGCCTCCTGTCCTGACAGGGGCCTGTTTTCCCCTTCCAGGAGGTGTTTCTGTAGTGGTGGGTTGGGGGGAACCCGGGCCCGCCCTTTACTCCGGGTTCCGGCCCAGGGACCCTAATGGTAGCAGCTGTTGGCAGCCAACCTTTTACTGCCAGAGTTGCTACATTTCCCTGGGCCACTTCCCCACAGCTCTCCTGCGTCTCCCTTCTTCATCTTTGCCTTAGGGCTCCCTTACCAATGGCTTGAGGGTGTCTTCATTAACCAGCCCTTCAGCCGCAGTTCCTCTCCTCTGGCTCCTCTCTGCCTGACTGGTGTGAGCCCTTTTATATTATCAGAGGGGGCCTTAGAGTCAAGTGGTCACATTAGCTTAATGGCCTCACCTGACTCTTTGCAGGTTAATTGAAGTCAGGTGTTCTCGTTAGCCTGGAGTAGCCCCTGCTCTGGTCAGTCAGGGAATAGAAAACTGTTAATCCAGTGGCCAGTATATCTGCCTTCTGCTACTCTGTTGTACCCAACTGGCCTGGGTCTATTACAAGATATATTGTGAAGCTTGTGTCTGTTGGGAGTGACGCAGGGTAGTCAGGGAACTGTGCAGCCTGGAAATAGCCCAGTCAGAAGGGAGAGAGATGTGGGTCTCCACCCAAGTAAGGCAATGACCCGGGAGTTGGCAACTTGTGAGAAGGTGCCTTTGCTGGACGACTGAGGGGAAATACAGGTGCAGTTGCCCTGAACTGTGGCAATATCTGATTTGGGTGACTCTATCCTGGTAAGCAGTGACTATGAAAAAGATTTGGGAGTCGTGGTGGATAATTAACTGAATATGAGCTCCCAGTGTGACACTGTGGCTAAAAAGCTGATGTGATCCAGGGATGCATAAACAGGGGAACTCAAGTAGGAGTAGAGAGGTTAGTTTACCTCTGAATTTGGCACTGGTGCGACCGCTGCTAGAAAGCTGTGTCGAGTTCTGGTGCGAATTCAGGTGCCTTGTATTCAAGAAATGTGTTTGATAAATTGGAAGAGGTTCAGAGAAGAGCCATGAGAGCGATTAAAGGACTGGCCATACAGTGATACTCAAAAAGCACAATCTAGTTAGAAGATTTAAGGAGTGACTTTTTACAGTCTCTAAGTATCTACATGGGGAACAAATATTTAATAATGGGCTCTTCTGTCTAGCAGAGAAAGGTATAAGAGTGGCTGGAAGTTGAAGCTGGATAAAATCAGACTGGAAATAAGGCATACATTTTTAACAGAGTAATTAACTATTGGAGCAATTTACCGAGGATCATGGTGTATTCTCCACAGACAATTTTTAAATCAAGATTGGATGTTTTTCTAAAAGAGATGCTCTAGGGATTATTTTGGCTAAACTCTGTGGTCTCTGTTATACGGGAAGTTGGACTAGATGTTCACAATGGTCCATTGCGTTGGAATCTATGATGTTGCTTAACTCTGACATGACTTTCTGTTGCACAAACTAGGTAGCATGAAACTGGAACATGAGCAGCTAAATGGGAATTGATACTCCTTTAACTAGTCACTTAAAAACCTCTTGTTCTTTTGTCCTGCCTTATCTCACTTTTTAATTCTGATTGTGCATGATTGTACAACTTCTACAAGTATTATTAAAAAAAAGTAGTAACTCTTGCTATTATGTTATAAAATGAGTACACTGCACCAGTTGTCTCTTCTTGTTAGTCAATTAATGTAAGCTAAGAAATAGGGCAGCATTTTGGTCGTAGATGGCGGAATGGTTGGCTGGGTGTGTGCAGAAAAATATTTTTAATTTTGGCGTATTCTCTGTGGCCCTTCATAAACTTACACTATATAATTGACACACTTGATAACACCAAACAGATTAATCTTTCCAGTTATATTTATAAAATGTTACTCTGCTCCCTTAACGTGTCACCTAGTTGGAATTTATAGAATCCTGTGGGAGTGTACCCTGAAACTCCATCCTTTCAAAACTTCACATATTTAAACATAGGCTCAACATATACGTCCAACATCATAGTTGGGGAGAAAAGCCAAATTAAGACTGGGTGGGAGGTATAATTCAGGTTGGGGTGATAATGACTGATGGATTACATGGCATAGGGGGACTGGCTAGTTCCGTTAACTACTGCTCTCCAGACTTCGCAAGATATTTTTTGAATATGTAAATTTTTTGAGGGGCAGGAAGTAAACTGAACTCTGCTGAAACATTTTCCATCTTTCCTTTTGTTTTTAAAAAAAATTGCTTGCTTGAATGTTAGTCTGATAATGTGAACTGCCATAGGTAGAAATTAAAGACTTTTTCTTTGCAATTGCAAAGCTGGGGTAAATCAGTTCTAGCCCTGACAGATTTTTAGATATAATCTACCTTTAAAATCAGTCTGATAAGCATCTTATTTTTTCCTTTAGTTTCAACCTAATCTTAACTACTTTATTGAATGGTAAATAGCCAGTAATTTTAAGGCACCTTTTGGTTAATCTCTCTGGCTGTTTTTAAAGCAGGGGCAGGATTCCTAAAAATGTGGGGTTTTTTTGCAGGGGGAGGAGGAGAGAAGTGATTTGTTTACATTTTCCATTTAGCTCTTAAGACCTGATTCAGTAAATCACTTTAGCCACATACCTAAATGCTTGTCTAAGGATATGTCTACACTTAAAATGCTAGTGACACAGCTGTGCTGATGTGAGGGGTTCTCCTCTTGGTGTAGGTAATTCTCCTCCCCAAGAGTCGGTAGCTAGGTCAGTGGAAGAATTTTTCCATCCACCTAGCACGGTCTACACTTCGGGTTAGATTGGCATAGCTACGGTTCTTGGGAGTGTGCATTTTTCATACCTCTGAGGGATGTAGACCTAAGGATCTTAATCTCAAAAACTAGCAAAGCATGAGAGATGGGCTCCTAAAATCTGTGGGAAAGATTTATTAAGGTGCTTAATCTTTACAAGCTTACAGGCCTTTAAGCTTTTTCAGGCACTGATATGGGATCTAGTGATGAGAGACCCTTGCTTAACTTTCTTGCACCTGGTGCACAGGTATCCATTTTTTTAAAATTAAAATGTGCAGGCATTTTGTAGCTGAATGTTTGATTCTCCACACACACTCATGCCTTCTTATGAATATATTCTTTCAACCCAGAGATGAACCTTCATAATTTGGGAAAGGAAGATGTTCTCTTCACTCTCTTCCCTCTGCTCTCTTGGGTTGGGAAACCAGAGTACAAGTAGGCCAGTGTCGTCATCTTCACCTTGACTGGAGTATTGTTGTGTAATTTATATGCAGATCAATGCAAGCTGGTGTCAGCTAGAAGTCTTGGACCTCTTGATTTTTTTTTTCCTTTTGTTTTCTGACTCTTTAATGAACTGAGTAAATTTTACCACAAGGCACACTGAAGTTAGAAAATATACAGCTGTTAGAGTAGATTTGACAATATCTAATGATCCCTGTGTTTGTGGCGCTCTGTAGCGGGTCATTTAAGCACTGCTCAGTATAATTAGCAAACTACTGTTTTTTTTGTTTTTTTTTAAACTTGGCCATAAATTAGGTCAAAACTTGACTCATAAGGTATATATTTAATTTTTGAAACTGCTCAGAAGTTGAATATCTTGCTCCAACAAGGGTGAGCTGTAAGGGTCTCTTCAGTCCATGGCGTTCAGGGGTCTGCAGTCAAGCTCCCCCTTCAGATGCCCTCACCTTCCTTTTCAGTGCTTCCATCCATATCTTAATGAATAACTTAGGACCTAGCTTGAGTGTGTGCTGGCCCCTTATGTAGCATCTCCCAGCATGAACTGTTTCAAGTTTTGAGTGAAAGAATTTTGCAGAATGAAAGGTGGAGATGGAAACTTACTTAGAGAAAAAGAGTATCTATAATTTTCTGGATTTATCATGAACTGTACAAATACAGAGAAACTTGCTTTGAGAAGCAGGTGTGAAAGTAGAATGAATCATATTGAAATTATAATTCATTAAAGAAATGCTGCTTGAAAGGTTTGTTGAAATATAGTTGTCAGGAAGAGAAACATTAAGGAGTGTGAGACAATGGGGCCTCAAACTAATTAACTTAGAGCTCCTACTGAGCTAGGAGATTGGTAAACGTTAGTATGCAAATAGGATATGTATGTATATTTGTCAGTTTCTGCTTCCTTTTGTCTCCTATGTTAAATTGGCTTTGGCTTATCTGTATAAATAAGTTAGCTTGAGCTTTTGCAGGGAGCTCACATATATCTGAGTGCATTGGCAAAGTGCTTTGCTAATAAACAGAGTGGTATGACAAATTCAGTGAGTCTTGAATCTGACTTTGACAATTTGGAGGTCCCACCGAGATGGCAACAGTCTTCACTGGGGCCGTGTGACTCCTGACGGTTCTTAGGATGGCCGTGGCAAGCCGGCACCTGGGCATTTGGCCCGAATGGTCCTCCACCAGAACAGAAGGGTGCATGACCACAGTGAAGTCTACGCCATCGAACCTGTTGGTTCCCACTCTGTTCTGGTAGGGATCCCGGGATCTGACATCAGGAATCTGGTCAGGTAATTATTTCTGTATTTTGTCCAGACTGAGGACTGTCTTGTCTCTGTCTCTATCCATCCTCCCTGTGGTGTGTTTGAGTCTGGGCGCCGTCTCCGTCCGGGGATCGGCTGACCAAAGGGTTCATGTCCCCATGGTCTGAGTGAGTGAAATCTGCACAATCGCAGCCACACCACGCCTTGGGTAAAACCCTTGGTGTGAAAGCAAGGGTGATTGAGGCAGTAGCCTGTGGGCTCCTTTTGTGTGTTGCACCGGGCATCGCTCTGACGAACCCGACTTTCCTTCTTGTGTGATTGGTGTGTAAAGTCCTCCTGTATGGATAATCAGACGTCTAAGTCGGGACAGTTCCCTAAAGGAACACCGGCTCATTTTATGTATTTTAGGAAGGGTCCAGATTCCTGTAAATTTCTGGAAAAATGGTCTAGGCTAACTCAGGAGAATCCCAAAATTCAGTGGCCACTTGTAGGATCTTGGGACAAAGACCGAGTAGACATCTTAAAAGACAAACTCAGCCAACCTAAAACTAAATTGGCAAAAGGAGAGGTTGATTGTTTCATGCAGTGGTGGGAAGAGGCAAATCATAGGTGGACAGAATCAAAACTTGCCTCTCTCAAAGATTCAAATGATAAGTTAAAAGCTTTATTAGAAGCCTCCTCTCCTGCTGCCAGACCGAGCGCTCCCCTTTATCCCGTTCTCTGAGAAAACCAGGATCGATCCCATCCCCCTTCATACTCCTATCTCATTGTGGGAAAGGACGAAGAAAACCCCTTGTTAAATTCTGGGCATGATGATGAGGAAGATGCATTAATTGGCCTGGCGTCCTTGCATTGGATCAATAGGCAGTCACAACAACTCCCAGGGGTCTCCAGTTCAGACCAGTCCGGATCATCCAATACCGCCCAGGCCCACTCCTCCAGTACCACTCAGACCCGTAAAGAACCCCCCTGTTCCCCCAAAACCCTCCAGTCTGCCTGACTCCTCTGTTTTTCCCCATACATACGAAGATAGCCTGGACACTGATTGGGCCCAATGCTTACGCTCTGGCTCTAAACCTATCCAGGCTCCCCTCTGAATCCTGCATACTGGGGGCCAATAAGAGGGTTCCACTTGGAGCTATAAACCCTGGACTCGTACAGAGCTCCTTTCAATTGTAAAAGGCTTTCCAAAGCCCCTGGAAAATCCTACCACATTTGCAGAGGAATTTTTGTTAGTGTGCGACACCTATGAACCCTCTGAGGCAGACCTCCTGCAGCTGTGCAAGCTACTTGTAACCCCCTAGCGAGCATGGAAAATGGCTCCCAGCAGCCAATTGGCCCATCAGTGAGCGCCATTCAACTTTACCAGACACCGGTCCTGACGCTGAATACCGGAAAAAGTGTAAAGACCGAGCTAAAAACCTACATGAGGCCATCCCTCGAGTATGGACTCCAAAAACAAACTGGACAGCCATACATTGCTGTAAACAGCGACAGGGAGAAAGTCCGGGTGACTATCACACCCGACTGACTGACGTTTTTCTGCAACATTCTGGTATGCAGCAACCGGGTGAAAATGGGAAGGAGCCCTGGCTCATGCGTTTGTTAATGGCCTCCTACCTGCTATTGGCAGTATGCTAAAGCAAATAAGTGTTGGGTGGGAAACTGAAACCATGGATAAATTGCAATCAGTGGCAGAACACTGCCATCTCACTCTAAAGGGAAAGGAGGAACAATCTTCCCAAAAGTTAATGGCCCTGCAAATACAGCATTATTCAGGGCAAGGTAAACAGTACCCGGGAGGGGGACGTGGTCACGGGAGGGGCCATGGAACTGGATTTTCGGGTTTTGGGGGTGTTTGTAATTACTGTAAACAACCCGGATATTGGAAAAACGAGTGTCTGCGCCGGCCTAATAGCTCTGTAAACAACCAGCTAGACACCCTGTCGGCACAGCCCGACAGTCCCCAGACTTACTTTGTCCCACAGCAATGACAGAACACCAGGGAACCTCAGGAAATTTTAGCTCCTTTACTACCTCTCACTCCCACGGGTGAATGTGTTTTGACTATTAATGATCTTTCTCTCCCTTTCCTTGTTGATACGGGAGCTTCGCTCTCTGCAGTTCGTACTGCTGAACTGCCTGAGGTTCCCCACTCCGAAAAAAACCATATCCGCTGTGGGCATTAGGGGAGTCCCAACCCCTTATCCCCTTTCAAAACCTCCACCAGTTCAGGTTGGTCCCCTTTCCGTGGACCATGCATTCCTCCTCTCGGATTCCACTCTGGTGAACCTTTTGGGTTGGGATCTGTTATGTAAACTTGGCTGTACCATCTACTGTTCCCCGAATGGTGTCTACTTTACAAATCCCCCAGTCCTCTCTGAGTGATTCTGTAGCCTCCCTGCTGTCTGAAAGTCCCCTTTCCACTCTGGTCCCCTGCTGCCCATTGGTCCCGTCCCTTGAACATCTAATTTCACAGGTCCCATCCTCTCTGTGGCCAACCCACCCGTCTGAAGTGGGCCATTTACATACTGACCCCATCTGCATTGTTGATTCCTCCAAACCTCTGCCTCGCCTGTATCAATATCCTTTAAACCCCGAAGCAGAGGCTGGAATTGCTCCAGTCATGACCGCCCTGCGTGAACAAGGCATTATTATCCCCTGCTCCAGCCACTGTAACACCCCTATCCTCCCAGTTTGAAAAGCTGATGGTAAATCGTGGCGGTTTGTTCAGGATCTTCGGGCCATTAACCGCATTGTCATACCTGCCTTTCCCGTTGTCCCTAACCCAGCGACGATTCTGGCTTCTATCCCACCAGATGCAACTCGTTTTACTGTTGTTGATTTGTGCTCTGCTTTCTTTTCTGTCCCGGTTCACCCTGACTCCCAGTTCCTGTTTGTCTTTTCTTACAAGGGGCAACAGTACACATGGACCACACTGCCCCAGGGGTATATTGAAAGCCCATCATATTTTTCCCAAGCATTAGCCCGAGACCTTGCTGACCTTGTTTTCCCGTCCAGGTCCACACTAGTCCAATATGTAGATGATCTACTCCTCTGTTCCCCTTCATTGTCTGACTCTTTAGTGCTCCTTACTGCCCTAGCAAATAAGGGTCACAAAGCTTCTTGCTCTAAACTACAACTCTGTCAAGCTTCTGTCACATACCTTGGCTTTCTCCTCTCCCAGGGGTCCTGTGCACTTTCTCCCACCCACGTCCAAGCTATCCTTAGCTTTCCCCGACCCCACTCCCCACGCCAGGTCCGGAAGTTTTTAGGCATGGCTGGATTTTGCAGACAGTGGATTCCCCAATATGCCTTCCTTACAAAACCTCTCCAGGAACTCACTCGACTCTCTGTGCCTGACCCTATGCCGTGGCCCTCTGAGGCCAATTCTGCCTTTGTTTCCCTCAAACAGGGTTTGGCTTCTGCCCCTGCCTTAGGGCTGCCTGACTATTCTAAGCCTTTACCCCTTTCTGCCACGAACAATCTGGGTGTGCACTTGGAGTTCTTACTCAGATGCACGGAGAAAAGAACCGCCCAGTGGCTTATTTCTCTGCCACTTTAGACCCTGTTGCCCAAGGCTTACCCCCCTGCCTGCATGCTGTGGCTGCTGCAGTGCTCCTAGTCGAAATGTCTGATTCCCTTGTTCTCCGCTCTCCTCTTACCCTCCTGGTCTCTCACTCTGTAGAAACTCTCCTGCTACAACGTAACACAGGCCATCTCTCCTCTGCCCGCCTTACCAGGTACGAACTTTTACTACTATCAGCTTCATATATTACCATAAAGCGTTGGTCTCAGTTAAACCCTACCACTCTCCTTCCTTTGTCTAGTGACGGTGATCCCCACGACTGCCTTGCAACTGTCTCTGCTGTCACCATCCTGCGCTTTGACCTTTCTGATGTCCCTCTCCCTAATTCTGACCTTGTTTTATTTACTGAAGGTTCCTGTTTTCGAGACGACCAAGGTCGTCTCCTTGCAGGATACGCTGTAGTTTCACTCTCTGAAACCCTGGAAGCTGCGCCTTTACCTTCTGTAATGTCAGCACAAGTCGCTGAATTAGTTGCCCTCACCCGTGCCTGCTTTTTTGGTGGAGGGACGCTCCGCCACCATTTACACTGACTCCCGCTACGCTTTTGGGGTTGTACATGACTTTGGTACCCTCTGGCAACCTCGGGGTTTCCTTACTCTGCCGGTACCCCTATTAAAAATGGGCCCTACATTGCTGCCCTAGCTATTGTTAAGTGCCCTGGCCACTCAATGGCGGATACTGATGTTGCTAAGGGTAAAGCATTTGCTGACCCCTCTGCTAAACATGCTGCTGCCATAGAACCTTCCCCAGATGCATTTCTAGGTTCCCTTTCTGTTTCTGTACCGCTGCCGTCCCTCACTGACCTCACCCTGCTCCAAGACTCTGCCCCAGAAACCGAGAGAGAATCCTGGATTGTCCAAGGTTGCTCTCTACATCCCGATTCTCTTTGGCGCTCGCCTACTGGCGCCTTTGTAGCCCCCTTTTCACTCTACCCGTCTCTGGCCGCCTTGCTACAGGGTGTTTCGCATGTCGGAAAGGAGGAGATGGTCTCTGCTGTAACTAAGACAGGATGGTGGGCCCCCCATTTTAGCTCTTTTGCAACCCGCCACTGTGCAGCCTGTACCATTTGCCAAAGCCATAATATAGGTAAACCTGTAAAAGTGGCCCGGGGTTCCAGGGCCTGCATCAAGCACCATTCTTGTATTGGGAACTTGATTTTGTACAAATGCCTAAGTGTCAACAATATGAATTTATATTGATTATGGTACGTTTATTCTCTGGTTGGATTGAAGCCTTTCCTTGTCGCAAGGCTGACTCACTGTTGCCAAATGTTTGTTAAATCATATTATGTCTACCAAGGGAATTCCTGCTACTCTGTCCAGTGATCGGGGTACACATTTTACTGGACAACTTGTTCAACACCTGGACCGTATATTGCATATCAAACGCCTGTTGCACTGTCCCTACCACCCACAGAGTGCAGGTGCAGTTGAAAGACAAAATGGTGTACTTAAGAATAAGCTTGCTAAAATTTGTGACTCTACAGGATTAAGCTGGCCAGTAGTCTTACCATTAGCCCTTATGGACATGAGATCCATTCTATCCCAAAGGCATAAATTAAGTCCCTTTGAAATTTGTTATGGGACGCCCTATGCGAGCTGTGACTACCATTGCTCCCGTTCCAGATTTGAACTTGACTCACAGTGCGCTCCTTCAGTATTGCAAGGGACTAATGCAAGCTGTAAGTCACTTCCATTCACAAGTTCGAGCCGCCTGGCCCATGGAACCCACCTCCGACGCTTACCACAACCTCGAGCCAGGTGAATGGGTCTACGTACGGCGCCATCATCGAAAGCATGCCTTGGAGCCCCGGTGGAAGGGTCCTCATCAGGTACTGCTTACTACACAGACGGCTGTTAAACTATCTGGCATCGCAGCGTGGATACATGCTTCACAGTGTAAGAAGGCACCATCCCCAGAGAACAAGTCTTCACCTCAGGACAACGCAGAGTCAATTTTGACTCCAGAAGAAGACACAGAGAAACAGCCTGCAATACCTTACAATCTATGCTCTTGTAAGGGTTGCCAGAAGCAGACGACGAACAAAAAAAAGCAGTAGCGAGCCTAGCGCCTACTGCCTGGTGGGCGTGCCTACTGCCTGGTGGGCATAAAACCGTGACTGCGGTTCCCTCAGTTGAGGTTGTCAGAACCAGAAGAGCCTTGCCTCCAACGTGCGCCTCTGCCTGTTCCTCGGCTGCTGGTATCTTACGGTCTGGGGAGACCACGATGACAATTCTTTTATCCAGCAGCAGGTGTGGGTAGCCCAGACCCTTAATATTTCTAATTGCTGGGTCTGCAGCCACATCCCAGCCCACCCTCAAACTGGTGTTCCTGTCCTGGCTATCCCACTCAAGTCCCCAGACCTCACTGGAGGGCCTCGTCCGTTTAACAAAATATGGAACAGCAATGACACTTGGGAAGCGGCGGGAATAAATGCATCTAAATGGATAAGTGTGGTGGAGGGAAAGGGTCATTGGTGTTGGGTGTGTAATGGGACAGGGCTGAATCTGGGGAAAAGCCATTGCCTTCAGCATATTGTGGCCAGTGGTATATGGGATTATTCAAACAAAACTAAAAAATGGCGGGCTGGGTATGGAGATATGAATTTTTTTCTCAACCTGGGATCAAACAGAGAAATCAATCTCATGTTCCCCCTACAGTGAAAACAGTACAATCTTTCAATATCCTTTGGGGGATACTCCTCCTCCTTTGCAAACACCTATATGACAAATGGGTGCAACCGACCCTTCCCGGCCTAAATAGGCCATCACTGGGTGTGTGGGACCAGAGCTTATACCACACTACCAGCTAATTGGTCAGGAATCTGTTATCCCACCCGACTCTTCCCACAATTCCGAGTGCTAGGAACCTTCCCTCAAGAACGCCTCCGCAATTTCAGGCGAAAAAGAAGGGACTTAACAGATGCCCAATGGTATGTAAATAACATAAGCCCCTTAACCTGGGAAGAGGCCATTGGCGGTTCCTTCATACCATTACGGGGAGTAATACACCATGCAAAAAGGCTCCTAAGGTTACAAGCAGTAGTTGAAATAATGGCAGATGAAACCGGAGAAAGTTTAAGAGCCCTGGCCAAAGAAACAGGGGCAATCCGACAGATGGCCCTCCAAAACAGTCAGGCATTGGATATAGTGCTGGCAGCAAAAGGAGGGACTTGTGCTCTCATTGGAAAAGACTGCTGTGTGTATATACCAGACAACACCAATGAGGTAATAGATCGTGCTAGCCACTTAGAACAAATCGCATATCTTCCCCACCAAGAACCAAGTTCTTTATGGAAGTGGCGAAGGGTATGTCTACGCTACGAAATTAGGTCGAATTTATAGAAGTCGGTTTTTTAGAAATCGTTTTTATATATTCGAGTGTGTGTGACCCCACAGAAAATGCTCTACGTGCATTAAGGGCATTAACTCGGCGGAGTGCTTCCACAGTACCGAGGCTAGAGTCGACTTCCGGAGCTTTGCACTGTGGGTAGCTATCCCACAGTTCCCGCAGTCTCCGCTGCCCATTGGAATTCTGGGTTGAGATCCCAATGCCTGATGGGGCTAAAACATTGTCGCGGGTGGTTCTGGGTACATATCGTCAGGCCCCCGTTCCCTCCCTCCCTCCGTGAAAGCAAGGGCAGACAATCGTTTTGTGCCTTTTTTCCTGAGTTACCTGTGCAGACGTCATACCATGGCAAGCATGGAGCCCGCTCAGCTCACTGTCACCATATGTCTCCTGGGTGCTGGCAGACGCGGTACTGCATTGCTACACAGTAGCAGCAACCCATTGCCTTCTGGCAGCAGACGGTGCAATAGGACTGGTAGCCGTCATCGTCATGTCCGAGGTGCTCCTGGTCGCCTGTGTGAGGTCGATCAGGAGCGCCTGGGCAGACATGGGCGCAGGGACTAAATTTGGAGTGACTTGATCAGGTCATTCTCTGTAGTCCTGCAGTCAGTCCTATTGAACTATCTTATGGCGAGCAGGCAGGTGATATGGATTGCTAGCAGTCCTACTGCATCATCTTCTGCCGGGCAGGCAAGAGATGAGGATGGCTAGCAGTCGTATTGTACCATCTTCTGCCGAGCAGCCCTGAGATGTGGATGGC
The DNA here is from genome assembly GCF_015237465.2 of Chelonia mydas. NCBI lineage: Eukaryota > Metazoa > Chordata > Testudines > Cheloniidae > Chelonia > Chelonia mydas. Next base: position 15,201,635 of record NC_057851.1, read on the forward strand.
ATGCAGTCCTTCTGCACCGTCTGCTGCCAGCCAAAGATGTAAAAGATAGATGGAGTATATCAAAACAAGAAATAGACCAATAAATAAATAAATTTGCAAACCCCACCCCCCCGCCCCCCGTCTAGGGGACTCATTCTTCTAGGTCACACTGCAGTCACTCACAGAGAAGGTGCAGCGGGGTAAATCTAGCCATGTATCAATCAGAGGCCAGGCTAACCTCCTTGTTCCAATACGAACAATAACTTAGGTGCACCATTTCTTATTGGAACCCCCCGAGAAGTCCTGCCTGAAATACTCCTTGATGTAAAGCCACCCTCTTTGTTGATTTTAGCTCCCTGTAAGCCAACCCTGTAAGCCGTGTCGTCAGTCGCCCCTCCCTGCGTCAGAGCAATGGCAAACAATCGTGCATCTGAGTTGAGAGTGCTGTCCAGAGCAGTCACGATGGAGCACTCTGGGATAGCTCCCGGAGGCCAATACCGTCGAATTGTGTCCACAGTACCCCAAATTCGACCCGGCAAGGCCGATTTAAGCGCTAATCCACTTGTCAGGGTGGAGAAAGGAAATCGATTTTAAGAGCCCTTTAAGTCAAAATAAAGGGCTTCATTGTGTGGACAGGTGCAGGTTTACATCGATTTAACACTGCTAAATTTGACCTAAAGTCCTAGTGTAGACTAGGGCTTAGTAACCTTTTCAATTTCTCTGGCATAGGAAACTGGTTGTTTCAGGGAGCCGTAACTCTCCTGTTTGGAATCCTAATAATTTTTGTATGTTTTCAGTTACTTTCCTGTTGTATCCAAAATTGTGTCAGGCATGCTACACAGATAGCTGCCCCAAACCAGAGTGCTAATTTGATGATTTTAAATATCACTGATGAACAAAGAGATAAAGAACGATTGATATGTGGAACCCAGTAATTGTTGGTCATTGCGTAGCTTGACCAAAAGGAGGGATTGTGAAAGTAGAATGAATTATATTGAAATTATAATTCATTAAAGAAATGCTGCTTGAAAGGTTTGTTGAAATATAGTTGTCAGGAAGAGAAACATTAAGGAGTATGAGACAATGGGTCCTCAAACTAATTAACTTAGAGCTCCTACTGAGCTAGGAGATTGGTAAACGTTAGTATGCAAATAGGATATGTATGTATATTTGTCAGTTTCTGCTTCCTTTTGTCTCCTATGTTAAATTGGCTTTGGCTTATCTGTATAAATAAGTTAGCTTGAGCTTTTGCAGGGAGCTCACATATATCTGGGTGCATTGGCAAAGTGCTTTGCTAATAAGCAGAGTGGTCTGACAAATTCAGTGAGTCTTGAATGTGACTTTGACACAGGTTTAATACTGAGGCCCCCATTTTCTGCCCAGGAGACATTGATTGTTCACCCATAGATTGTTTGCTTATCAGTGCTATACTATTGCTATTTTTTTTTTTTGGTGGGGAAGGAGGCACTAAAACATGTGTCAAACAGGATTTAGTTATTGAATTGGTAGAATCATTCAGCTGGACTTCCTGGATATGAGTGTATTTTATGCTGCTTGAGAACTGTAATCAATCTTTAATCTTGATCCACTTTCTGTTGGACATCAGGGGTGAGGGATGTTCCTTTACACTGTTTTCAGTGGACTTCTTAGACATACAGTTAGAACTTTCTTTGTGTAAAATACCAAGGAACAATTCTTCTTTGAAATTTGGGTTTGCCTGGTTCTGTTTTTGTGATTGTGCTTTTTGCTTTTATTGTATAGAGTTGTAGTTACGTTGTTGACAGTTGGAATAGGAATTGACAAATGTTGCTACTAATTCTCTCTATAATACTGTGTGTATATTTGTGTCTGTAAATAAATAAGGTGTGTGTATAAATCATTGAGTATATTATAGAGCTATTGTTACTAATATATTTGTTTTAAAGAAGATTTATATATTGTTTATAAAAATTAGGGGCCAGAACCATAGCTTGCAGAGGAAAGGAGTGGAAGGTCACTCCTAAGCTGAGAACTTTTATGCCAAGATGCAGTCTATAGTGAACTTGTGCAGCCATGTTATAAAGGCATAAAATCTGTGTTACTAATGGAAATGCTGACACAGTCCTTAATGTCAGCCATAATATAGATTTGTAAATTTCTACCTATGAATAATGTTGTACTCTGTATTCCTGTTTACTGGCAGATGTTGATGCTTCAACTCACAACAAGCCAAGTAGCTCTGAGGCCTAGAAATGTGTCATAATGCAATCAAGGTGGTTATAGGACTTGATTTTTTTTTTTTTTTTAGACATGTGCATTGAATTCCATGTATAAAATTCCTTTTTACTTAAGTGCCTACCTTGAAACTTCAGTTCCTGCAGGGAGGTAATGCGGTGTGACGTTGGTCATAGTCAGGTCCAGATATGTTGAAAAGTGGGGCTTCAGTCTCCTTTGCAGCTTGGAAGGTGAAATCCGACTTGCATGCAGTTGAAGGGCAAGTGTCCTCTGCACCTTTGAAATACAAATCGTGTCTAAAATTGCACAATATGAAGGTTTCAGAGTAACAGCCGTGTTAGTCTGTATTCGCAAAAAGAAAAGGAGTACTTGTGGCACCTTAGAGACTAACCAATTTATTTGAGCATGAGCTTTCATGAGCTACAGCTCACTGCATCCGATGAAGTGAGCTGTAGCTCACGAAAGCTCATGCTCAAATAAATTGGTTAGTCTCTAAGGTGCCACAAGTACTCCTTTTCTTTTTACAATATGAAGGGTAACTATTCCAATTATACACTATTAATTAATAAAATCAGTGACAACTAAAATATATAAGTTGCTTTAAAAGGTCCTCTTTGGCTTTTTTTACAATGTGTATTAAATTAATATAAGTAAACTTAAGGCTTCAAAGGGTTCTAAATGCTGGAACTTATGAGTCACTTGTGGCCATGCCAAGCCACCTGTTTTGTCAGTCACTTTGGTGTTACAGCTTTGATAGAGGAAATTTATTAAAATGAATAAAATACTACCCCAAATTCAGAGATTTCTGCTTCTCATACGGCATGGTTTGGAAATTACAGTTCTTCTGTTAAGACTACTTTTCATTCCTAGAGTATCAGATTCTGCACAGATGTTCAGAAATTGCATGTATGCTGGAAACAGAGAGGTTCTAGTGATAAAGGTGGGGATATTTCAGATATTTTCTTTTTTTGTTTTTTAATAAAATTTACCTTTTTTAAGAACAGGATTGGATTTTTGTTGTCCTAAGATGTTTGTGCATATGCTGTTTGATTAGCTAGGAGCAACAGCTAATTTCCTTTTTCTTCTTTCTCAGCTCTTTCCCCGGGGAGGGGAGGAGGTTTAAAGGGCTTGAGGGTACCCCACAGGGAGGAATTCCCAAGTGCTTCTTCCTGGGTCCAAGAGTGGTGGGTTTTTTTTTTTTTTTTGCATTTGGGTGGTGGCAGCGTTTATCAAGCCAAGGTCAGAGAAAAGCTGTAACCTTAGGAGTTTAGTACAAGCCTGGAGTGGCAAGTATTATTTTTTAGAATCCTTGCGGGCCCCCACTTTCTGCACTTGGAGTCACAGAGTGAGGATTCAGCCTTGGCAGTAGCTACTGCTGAATAGGCAGGCAGGCAAACAGGAGGGTTCATAGAATAGGGCAGGGAGCTCTAACCCACAAAAAAAATTATGAGCATTGATTTCAGTTTCATTTTTGTGAATCACGCTTCCAACAGGAAGTGGTGAAGGGAGTCTCCTTGATGTGAAAGCCGTGTCCTTTTCATATTATCCCTGGAGAGCCTCAGTGTCTCTCCATCTGAGTAGCTCTGCTGGATTTTCATGACATGGAAGTCTGCATATATTTTCAGCTGGATCTGTGTGTAATGTGTTTTTAGTGAAATAATATTTCAATATGTAAACAAGACTCATGCCCCCATTTAAGGATTCATAGAATCATAGAATAACAGAGTTGGAAGGGACCTCTGGAGGCCATCTAGTCCAACCCCCTGCCCAGAGCAGGACCAGTCCCAACTAAATCATCCCAGCCAGGGCTTTGTCAAGCCTGACCTTAAAAACTTCTAAGGTAGGGGATTCCACCACCTCCTTAGGTAACGCATTTCCCAGTGTTTCACCACCCTCCTAGTGAAAAAGTTTTTCCTAATATCCAACCTAAATCTCCCCCACTGCAACTTGAGACCATTACTCCTTGTCCTGTCATCTGCTATCACTGAGAATAGTCTAGATCCATCCTCTTTGGATCCACCTTTCAGGTAGTTAAAAGCACCTATCAAATCCCCCCTCATTCTTCTCTTCCATAGACTAAACAATTCCAGTTCCCTCAGCCTCTCCTCATAAGTCATGTGTTCCAGTCCCCTAATCATTTTTATTGCCCTTCGCTGGACTCTCTCCAATTTTTCCACATCCTTCTTGTAGTGTGGGACCCAAAACTGGACACAGTACTCCAGATGAGGCCTCACCAGTGTCAAATAGAGGGGAACGATCACATCCCTCGATCTGCTGGTAATGCCCCTACTTATACACCCCAAAATGCCATTCGCTGCCTTGGCAACAAGGGTACAGTGTTGACTCATATCCAGCTTCCTGTCCACTGTCACCCCTAGGTCCTTCTCTGCAGAACTGCTGCCTAGCCATTCGGTCCCTAGTCTGTAGCGGTGCATGGGATTCTTCCGTCCTAAGTGCAGGACTCTGCACTTGTCTTTGTTGAACCTCATCAGATTTTTTTTGGCCCAGTCCTCCAATTTGTCTAGGTCCCTCTGTATCCTATCCGTACCCTCCAGCATATCTACCGCTCCTCCCAGTTTAGTGTCATCCGCAAACTTGCTGAGGGTGCAATCCACACCATCCTCCAGATCATTTATGAAGATATTGAACAAAACCGGCCCCAGGACCGACCCTTGGGGCACTCCGCTAGATACCGACTGCCAACTAGACATGGAGCCATTGGTCACTACCTGTTGAGCCTGACAATCTAGCCAACTTTCTACCCACCTTGTAGTGCATCCATCCAGCCCATACTTCTTTAACTTGCTGACAAGAATACTGTGGGAGACCGTGTCAAAAGTTTTTGCTAAAGTCGAGGAATAACACGTCCACTGGTTTCCCTTCATCCACAGAACCAGTTATCTCATCATAGAAGGCAATTAGATTAGTCAGGCATGACTTTCCCTTGGTAAATCCATGTTGACTGTTCCTGATCACTTTCCTCTCCTCTAAGTGCTTCAGAATTGATTCCTTGAGGACATGCTCCATGATTTTTCCGGGGACTGAGGTGAGGCTGACCGGCCTGTAGTTCCCAGGATCCTCCTTCTTCCCTTTTTTAAAGATGGGCACTACATTAGCGTTTTTCTAGTCTTCCGGGACTTCCCCCGATTGCCATGAGTTTTCAAAGATAATGGCCAATGGCTCTGCAATCACATCCGCCAACTCCTTTAGCACTCTCGGATGCAACGCATCCGGCCCCATAGACTTGTGCACGTCCAGTTTTTCTAAATAGTCCCTAACCACTTCTTCCTCCACAGAGGGCTGGCCACCTCCTCCCCATGCTGTGCTGCCCAGTGCAGTAGTCTGGGAGCTGACCTTGTTCGTGAAGACAGAGGCAAAAAAAGCATTGAGTACATTAGTTTTTTCCACATCCTCTGTCACTAGGTTGCCTCCCTCATTCAGTAAGGGGCCCAAACTTTCCTTGGCTTTCTTCTTATTGCCAACATACCTGAAGAAACCCTTCTTGTTACTCTTAACATCCCTCGCTAGCTGCAACTCCAGGTGTGATTTAGCCTTCCTGATTTCATTCCTACATGCCCGAGCGATATTTATATACTCATCCCTGGTCATTTGTCCAATCTTCCACTTCTTGTAAGCCTCTTTTTTGTGTTTAAGATCAGCAAGGATTTCACTGTTAAGCCAAGCTGGTCGCCTGCCATATTTACTATTCTTTCTACACATTGGGATGGTTTGTCCCTGTAACCTCAATAAGGATTCTTTAAAATACAGCCAGCTCTCCTGGACTCCTTTCCCCCTCATGTTATTCTCCCAGGGGATCTTGCCCATCAGTTCCCTGAGGGAGTCAAAGTCTGCTTTTCTGAAGTCCAGGGTCCGTATTCGGCTGCTTCCCTTTCTTCCTTGTGTCAGGATCCTGAACTCGACCATCTCATGGTCACTGCCTCCCAGGTTCCCATCCACTTTTGCTTCCCCTACTAATTCTTCCTGGTTTGTGAGCAGGTCAAGAAGAGCTCTGCCCCTAGTTGGTTCCTCCAGCACTTGCACCAGGAAATTGTCCCCTACAGTTTCCAGAAACTTCCTGGATTGTCTGTGCACCGCTGTATTGCTCTCCCAGCAGATATCAGGATGATTGAAGTCGCCCATGAGAACCAGGGCGTGCGATCTAGTAGCTTCTGCGGATTGCCGGAAGAAAGCCTCGTCTACCTCATCCCCCTGGTCCAGTGGTCTATAGCAGACTCCCACCACGACACCACACTTGTTGCTCACACTTCTAAACTTAATCCAGAGACTCTCAGGTTTTTCTGCAGTTTCATACTTGAGCTCTGAGCAGTCATACTGCTCCCTTACATGCAGTGCAACTCCCCCACCTTTTCTGGCCTCCCTGTCCTTCCTGAACAGTTTATACCTATCCATGACAGTACTCCAGTCATGTGAGTTATCCCATCAAGTCTCTGTTATTCCAATCACATCATAATTCCCTGACTTTGCCAGGACCTCCAGTTCTCCCTGCTTGTTTCTCAGGCTTTGTGCATTTGTATATAGGCACTTGAGATAACCCACTGATCGCCCCTCGTTCTCAGTATGAGGCAGGAGCCCGCCCCTCTCACAACTGATTCAACTGATATCACTTAGTAAATAAGCGTGCATTGTTTCAAGTACTACATCTAATTCTATAGTCCTGTTATTTTAAGTACAACATTTAATTCTACAGGTTTCAGAGTAACAGCCGTGTTAGTCTGTATTCGCAAAATGAAAAGGAGGACTTGTGGCACCTTAGAGACTAACCAATTTATTTGAGCATGAGCTTTCGTGAGCTACAGCTCACTTCATCGGATGCATCCTTTAATTCTACAGCACTGGTTGCTGAATTCACTAGTGGAGGTGATAACCATTCAGTGACCATTCAGTGCTGATGTTATATGCAAGAGTTTCTCTTTATATTTTCTAGTAGCTTGTCAGGAACTACTGAGCATGCAATAAACTTTCAGGGTGCATATTTACTTTATTCAAAGTAGTAATTCTTTTTACAAATGAAAGCACTATGGTGTTTAAGTGATCTGATTCACTGGATTGATTGCTGAAAAAATTGAGTCTCTTCTGTCAAAAAATGTTAATTCTTATTTATAGAGCTCTCTTGTGCCATCAGGCCTATGGCTTTACTGCAGGGCTGTTTCCAAATTAGATCTTAAACATTTTATATCGGGTAGGAACTTGGCAGTCTAAATGTTCAGAGAATCTATGCAGAAACATGCTTATATTAGCTCATCTTCTCTTTCCTCCTGTTTGTTTTATACGTTGCATCTTGTCATTAACCAAGACTGTAAGTTCTTTGGGGCAGGGACTTTCTCTCTTATTGAATGGTTTATAAAATACCCTGCACCATGGGTCCATGATTGAGGACTATAGGAACTGCTATAATATAAATGATAGAAAGAATAGGTGATACTGAAAATATTTTAAAAATCATCTTCTTCTTCTTCACAATTTACATTGAAATACTGACAAAGCACAAATATGTTGTAATGCAGATTTTATATTGATTTTCCCAGATTTCAGTGCATGCAGTTGTTTTTGTATAGAGATTGGAGTAGTTGATCAGAATTCAGGACACCTGGTTTCTTTTCCTGCTTCTGGACTTTCTGGGTACCTCAGTTTACCATCTGTTAATTCCATACAACATCTAACTTACAAGGGTGTAGGGAGGATTCATGTTAAAAGTACCTTGAGATGCCTGGATGACAGATGATGTATAACTGGCAAGTGTATAACTGGAACAACAAGTACTTGAGTCTACAATAGACTAGGGAATGTCTCAGAAGGAACCCTATGATCTTTCAGCTAACTTAAAGTACCCCTCAGTTTTGTAAATCTGTTCTGCCTTCTCTTTTTTTTTTTTTTTACCAGGAAGTTAAGAAGGACCCTGAACCTAAGGATGATGGTTTTCCAATCAAGAGGGAGAGGCATGGAACTGTAGCAAGCCTAGTGCAGCGCATGAGCACCTACGGTCTTCCAGCAGGAGGATTTCAACCCCATCCTCAATCCAAAAGCTTCAAAAAGAGTATGTAGCTCCCCCTTTCCTTGCATTATATAAGGTACCTGAGATCAATGGCTTATAATACTTGTTTTCTCACCATTTTTACTCAGTGTTGCTTGATTATTTTTTTTTTTTAGGGCCTATGGAGACCTGGGCGATGGGTGGGGCACTCCACTGCAGTCACTCTAGGTTTATATCTGAGCAGAACTTGGGGCCCTCTGACTTCATTGTGGTTCCATGGATGTAGCTATGCTATATTGAGGACTGTTGGAACTGCAAACTATCACTTTAAGAGTTGGGTGGTAGGAGGAGGAGAGGAGTGACAGGGTTCATGGTCCTGCTCACCAGCTAGAGGGCTCTGTAGGGAAGGAGTACCCTAGTCAAATTCTGCCTGCAGATATGTGCAAAACGTTTATATTGCGTTCTGTGGAAGCCCTGTGCACTCGCATCTGAGAGCAGAATTTGGCCCACTGTAAAATCCAGAAGTTACAGAATGTTTTGTTCACCATAAAATTCCATTGAAGAAAGGACTTTGCTGTTCTGCCATTTTGCAGCTCTCTGGGTGAAGCTCTGAGTGCAGCAACATAATACCTGGAGGGCAGGGTGGTTCACTGGCATAGTCGGGTGGTGGTCATCCTGCATCTTTTAGACCATTTTGAACACTGAACACTATGATCTCTTATCTGCAGAAGGAGGCAGGAGAAATCAGCTAAATTTGTGATGTCATCTCCTTTGTTAGAGGGTCAGTTCTGTCTGAGCAATCAAAAATTCATTTTCCTATCTCGAATAAAGGAAACATGTCTGATCAGTAGAGCTCTTAGCTCGATTTTCTTTTAATATTTTATGTACCTTGTCCTGCGTCGAGAGGTACTAAAAATCATTTTTATGGCATTGTGAGTTTGCATAGTGCTGTACAAACAGTTATGTTCCCAGTTATGTTCCCTTCCCTAAAGAATTTATAATCTAAGATAGAAGAGACAAATGCAAGACACTGGTCAGCAGTTAAGTTAGGGGAGGGTGCAAGTATTAGACATCAGATATGATTAATATCTGCTTTCCTGGTCCATTGAGCATCTGTTCCAAGAACCCTTTGGAAAGTAAGGTTAAAACTGCTTTCAAGAGAGCCCTAATGCATTTCTAGATCTGTACAACCTTGAGATGGTTCCAGAGGCTTGACTCTCACCATAATGAAGGGAGAGTGCCGTACAAAGGGTGAGACATTTATGAGAGAGAATTTAGATCAGAAGGAAATGTTTATAGCTGTTTCCATCGCAGCCAGCATAGAGCCTGTTGCTCTTGACCAGACTCCAAAATCCTTGCTGGAAGTGTTGTTGTATCCTGGAAATCTTTTTAGAGAAACTCTGTTTCACATCCTGAAGTCTCTGAGAATTCCAGACTCCTGCTGATACTTAAGAAATGTTTCTAGGGTCATTTCTTTTGAGAATCCAAGGCTTTCTGACAGGATAGCAGATTGTCACTCTCTGGTTCATTCACATTTCTTCCGTTTGGTAAGATTACTAAATCCTGCATCTTCTCAACTGACACCTCTTTGAAGACTCATTGAAGAGTGTTCTCTCTCTAAAGAAGTCTAAGGAAGCCTATTTCTGATAGTAAAGGAGACCACAGGGTTGTCTGTGGTACAGATGTGACTTCATCTTGTGACTTCATATCCCTTGGGTTGTAGATACTGTCTCCTGTGCTAATTAACTCAAGCCTAGTAATATTACATGGCAAAACTCCTTTCTCCTTTCACTCTAGCATGCATTCTATCAAATTGCAAGTAATCCCAAAAACTAATTTGTGGGCAGAACACTTAATCTCAGTCCGTTTCCCCCCTGATTTTGGAGAATTTTTCAGCTGGTTTAATATGAGGTGTCATTCGAGGTAGTTTTGGAACAAATTGAAAATCTAAACCGTAATAAGTCACCAGGGCCAGTTGGTATTCACCCAAGGGTTCTGAAGGAACTCAAATGTGAAATTGCAGAACTACTAACTGTAGTCTGTACCCTATCATTTAAATCAACTTCTGTACCAAATGACTGGAGGATAACTAATGTGACGCCAACTTTTATAAAGGGCTCCAGAGATGATCCCGGCAATTACAGGACAGTAAGCCTGACTTCAGTACCAGGCAAATTGGTTGAAACTATAGTAAAGAACAAAATTGTCAGACACACAGATGAACATCATTTGTTGGGACGTTACATTGTTTTTGTAAAGAGAAATCATGCCTCACCAATCTACTGGAATTCTTTGAAGGGGGTCAACAAGCATGTGGACAAGAGGGAATCTAGTGGGTATAGTGTACTTAGATTTTCAGAGAGCCTTTGACAAGGTCCCTCTCCAAAGGCTCTTACACAAAGTAAACTGTCATGGGATAAGAGGGAAGGTCCTTTCATGGATTGGTCACTGGTTAAAAGATAGGAAACAAAGGGTAGGAATAAATGGTCAGTTCTCAGAATGGAGAGAAGTAAATAGTTCTGTCCTTCAGGGGTCTGTACTGGGACAAGTCCTGTTCAACATATTCATAAATGATCTGGAAAAAGGGGTAAGCAGTGAGGTAGCAACATTTTCAGATGATTCAAAACTATGCAGTCTGCTTGGGACTTAACTATCTTGAGAAGAGCTACAAAAGCGTCTCATAAAACTGGGTGACGGGCCAACAAAATGGCGGATAAAATTCAGTGTTGATAAATGCAAAGTAATGCACATTGGAAAACATAATCCCAACTGTACATATAAAATGATGGGGCCTAAATTAGCAGTTACCACTCAAGAAAGAGATCTTGGAGTCATTGTGGGTAGTTCTCTGAAAACATCTACTCAGTGTGCAGCGGCAGTCAAAAAAATGAACAGAATGTTGGGAATCATTAAGAAAGTGGTAGGCCCACATCTTGACTACTGTGTGCAGATGTGGTCGCCCAATCTCAAAAAAGGTATATTGGAAAAGGTTCAGAAAAGGGCAACAAAAATGAGCAGGGGTATGGAACGGCTGCCATATGAGGAAAGGTTAATAAGACTGGGACTTTTCAGCTTGGAAAAGAGACGACTAAGGGGCGATATGATAGAGGTCTATAAAATCATGACTGGGGTGGAGAAAGTAAATAAGGAAGTGTTGTTTACTCCTTCTCATAACACAAGAACTGGTGGTCACCAAATGAAATAAATAGGCAGCAGGTTTAAACAAGGCAAAAGGAAGTATTTTTTTCACACAATGCGCAGTCAACCTGTGGAACTCCTTACTAGAGAATGTTGTGAAGGCCAAGACTACAACAGAGTTCAAAAAAGAACTAGGTAAGTTCATGGAGGATAGGTTCATCAATGTCTTTTAGCCAGGATGGGTAGGAATGGTGTCCCTAACCTCTATTTGCCAGAAGCTGCGAATGGGTGACAGGGTGGATCACTTGATTACCTTTTCTTTCATTCTCTCTGGGGCACCTGGCATTGGCCACTGTCAGAAGGCAGAATACTGGGCTAGGTGGATCTTTGGTCTGAGCCAGTATGGCCATTTTTATGTTCTTATATTTTGTAGTTTTCAAGGCCTCTAGTAGCTTCCACAGATGCTGGGCCTGAAAGAGACAAAAAATGTTAGGTTTATTTTCCACGTTGACTCTTTGACCTCTGTAAGAATTTATGTTCACTTTCTCATCAACCTATCCCATTGCAGGTTTTTGTTTGTGTCTTCTGGGCACAAATGCTGGAGGTTCAGGGCCCTCCTTTTTTGCCTTAACACAACTCTCAAAGGTATTGGCAGCTGAACTTGAAAAGGAAGGTGTCAAGGCTCATTCCCCACTCTAGCAGTATGAGTCCAGAAGGTGGGGGCCTGCAAGGATTCTAAAAATAAATACTTGCCACTCCAGGCTTGTATTAAATTCCCAAGGTTACAGCTTTTCTCTGACCTTGGCTTGGTAAACGCTGCCACCACCCAAGTGAAAAACTGCCTTTTGCAAATCCTGGAAAAACTCACTTGGGAAGATTTCCCTGGGGCCCCTCGGCTTTTCCACCCCTCCCTTGTGGAAGCAGAGAAAGAAGACAAACAAACCCAGCTGTTGCCACCAGCTAATTGAAAAACACAGGCACAGACCTTTTAAAACACAAAACTAATCAGGTTCTTAAAGGTAAATTTTATTTAAAAAAAAAAAAAGAAGAAAGGAAACACATCTGGAAAATCAGGCTATTGCTAGATTTTTGTAGAGTAACTGAAAAGGGGTTAAACACCAGGAATGGCTCCCAGGGGTCCAGCTTTACATTACAAAAGAAAACAAACAAAAATACCTGAGCTTAGCACAGAGGAAATCCACAAGCTGAAATAAAGAAACAAACCTGATCGCATCTATCTAAACATTCCCTGTCCCAATGAATCCTTCTAGGTATGGGAGATGATTTTTCATACCTGGTCCAAACTTTCCTGCTGCCCCTGTCTCTTCAGCCAAGAGAGAACAACAGAGGGACAAAGGAAAAGCTTTTTTCCCATTTTAAAAAGTTCTAGCCTTCCATTGGCTCTTTTGGTCAGGTGCCCAGTCCCTTTACTTTACCTGGGGGACTTTTTTAACCCTTTACAGGTAAAGCAAGCAGAGAACAGACACCAAGAGGGACTTTATAGCTAACTGGACAGCTGGGTGTCCATAAAAGGGAGCTTTCCCACTCCCCTTCATTTATCACGGAAGGGCATTCTCATTACCCATAGAGGAAGCAGTGGTTCATTTGGGCAAGGCTGTTTTGCTATAATCTGGGCCTTGAGCAGAGGTGAAGATTTATGGGATGCTCATGGCTGCATTGCAAGACTAAGAGCTTATTAATTGCTGTCTCAGAACATGTCTGGTAGGACTACTGATCCAGTGGTTGGGGGAAGGCAGTAGATGTGATATGCCTTGATGTTAGTAAGGCTTTTTGGCACAGTTCCGCATGACATTCTCAGAAGTAAACTAGGAAAATGTTGTCTAGATGAAATTACTGTAGGGTGGATACACAAATGTAAAGACCATACTCAGAGTAGTTGTCAATGGATTGCTGTCAAATTGGGAGGGCATATCTAGTGGGCTCCCACAGGGGTCATTTCTGGGTCCAGTACTCTTCAATATATATTCATTAATGAGTTGGATAGTGGAGTGGAGAGTGTGCTTATAAAATTTTCAGATGACACCAAACTTGGAGGGGTTGCAAGCACCTGGGAGAACAGATTTAAAATTTAGAATGACCTGGACAAATTGGAGAATTGGTCTGTGTTCAACATGATGAAATTCAATAAAGACAAGTGCAGAATACTTCACTTAAGATGGAAAATCAATGCACAGCTACAAATGGGAAATAACTAACTAGGTGGCAGTACTGCTGTAAAGGATCTGGGGGTTATAGTGGACCATAAACTGAATATGAGTTGTCAGTGTCATGCAGCTGCAAAAAAGGCTAATATGATTCTGGGATGTGCGACGGGGTGCTCCACTCCACTAGGATGGCACCTCTTCCTGGTCACTCTCAGGAATAGCTCGTCAGGTCAGCACTCCTTCCCGTGCTTGCATGCAGTCTCTCCGCTTGTCTCTCTGGGTCTGCAGGCCCTCTCTCACTTCACAAACTTCTGCTGCTTCTTCGTGAATCATCTCTCTATGCGTTTTCACCTTCTGAGGTATTGAAGAATTCAGTCAGTCAGCCTAAGCAGTCTTCCCATTCACTGACGCATAGTGCCAACCCCTCAGTGGCTAGCAGGGGAACCTGGGCCTTCCTTCTACTCTGGGATCCTCTAGCAAGTAGTCAAGGGCCTGTTCCCTCTTAGGTAAAGGCAGTAAGACCTGAGTCCTATGCTACCTTCCTGGCTTCCCCCCCTCTCTGGGTTTCTGGCCCAAACGCACCTACCTTCTCCTAGGAAGTGACTGCAGAGTTTCCCAGCAGCCCCCTTTCAGCTTCCAGTTTTCTGTCGTTGTAAAGCCCAGCTCAGATCAGTCCTCCCCAGCTGGGCTCCCTCACTCAGTCTGTGGATTCGGCTGACCAAGTTTTTTATATTACACTGACTGACCAAGAGAATATGAATTCATAAAATGTTAATATACTGTTGGCCTGTCAACTGGCAATGTCTCCTAAGAAGTGGGTCAGCACATATGTGTAGAAATTGCATTGAAAAGCTGGTTTACTTGTCTTCTGTGACATGTTTGGTGCAACTTCTATTCAATAAAACAGAGGACCAGCCTGTGATGTAATCATTCCAGGTTTCCACAGATTATCTGGGAAATCTCTTACTAAGACTGTGAAATAACAAAATTGGCAATCCATGTATTTCAATTTGTTGCTCCTTCCACTGTTAAAGAAATCCAGAGAACACCCAATTTATTGTCTGCTAAGTTTAAACAGCTGTAGAGATGCTATAGCATTCTTCTTGGATCCCATGATCTCTGCAAACTGATGAATCTAAAATTTATGGTTTCTACAGGGTTTGTCCTTGAACCAACAATCATCTGTATTGTGAGATTGTGCCTCTAGCAAAAGCACAGGTTTATTTTAATGTTGTCTATATTGTGCTTTCTGCCTAGCCCTCGGTTTATTTATTGCATAGGTTACATGATACTCTCTCCGCTCCCTGACATCTTTAGTAGCTGTCTCAAATGATACTACAATTTCTTGTGCATATTTTAGGGTCAAATTAGCTTCAGTCAGTAGATGGTTTTTGTATTGCTTCATTTTGTATACCACATGCTAACCAGTCCCTTAATGCATCACTTAAACTATCAATGCTCTGTTAATTTCCTTAATCCAGCCAGATATTCAGAAATTTTCATTTTCTTTTTGGTTCCATATACAAAAATGAACATAATCTCAAGTCATTAGTGACTTTAGGGGTGGGTGATTTTGTAGAATTTCCACACTCGATAAGTGTTTTCTGTGGATTCAATAGGAGCTTTTAACTATGCAGCTGGTTATAAATTGAAGTCTTTGATACACTCTGTGAAATGGACACTCTCTTCTCATCCGTTTTTACTGTTAACTGTAATAAACAATTCCAATCTCTATGTAGGTGGGCCAGTCCTTTACTGAGCTATCAAACAAGTCCATTTTCCCCAAATAGCTAGGAAGTTTTAACCTTTTTTTTTTTTTTCTCAAAATCGGCAGTCTACTGAGTTGAAGTGGCAGCAGGCTGAAGTTTCCTTTCTGTTTCCCTAGCCCTCTGCAGTCACTCTGTTTCATTTGTATTGCTGCATCAGGATTCCATCTTCAATGCCAATTGTTGTTTGGGAAAGTAACTTGATGTCACAAAACTTTGCGAATGTCAGGCAGGTTCTTCAGCATGAGGGGCCAGAACAGCACTAAATAACTGCTAAGAGTTAAAAACTCAAAACTTTCTTTTATCACAGCGATTTCCAGCACAGACAATTTTGCTTGTTCCATTAAAGAACTGTACGTTACTGCAACAGGGAGGCCTGGGACTAGCTAGCCTTGTTCAGTCAGCCCTGCCTGTGCCATAATTAGCTGCCCTGTCCCCAGACATGGGGGGAGCCGGACTAATTGGGGTCAGATGATAGCCTGATAAACACCTGGGCCTAATAAGGGTCTGAGAAAACCCAGTTTGGGAGGAAGAACTACAGAGAGCTAACTGGGCTCCTGTGGACAGCCCTAAAGCAGGGTTTAGGGGTCTCCAGGGGAGCAGCTTGGGAGTCTTTGCTATATTCCAAAGTGCAGAGACTCACAGAAGGCAGGCTGAAGAGGAGCCCAAGTGGGGCAAAAGTAACTTTTTGGTTTTTTTGGTCTTTTGTTACTCCAAAAGGAGATTGAACTCTGAGAGTGACCCAGCCAGAGGGTTGAGTCACCTGAATCCCTGGGAGAAACAGAAAACCTGGGGGACAGGAAATTGAGGCAGGGAGCACCTGCAGAAATATGCTTGGCCAGCAAGTGAGAGGCAGGGCAGGCATGCCCTGTGACAATTACTCTCTATGTAATTTGACTTTTCCTTATTTTGTCAGCCACCTATGTTGCTATATCCTCTCCTAAAAACTGCTAATACAGAGCTGCTTTTTTGGCAGTTAACTTCCTCCAAGGTGACTGAAGAATACTGTTGTGCACATTCTTCTCCAATGTTACTGAGTGTGGCCATTCTTTAGGACTGTTTCTGATAGCATTGGGACAATATCTCTTATCTATATTTGTAGTCACTAGCTCCTTTATTTAACATTTAAAAAGTCTTTACTTTTTTTGCTTTTAACATCTATTTTAATGTGAAACTGAAGTTATTTTACTATATATTCTTTGGGGGAGGACTTCTGTGGCTTTTGCAAGGAAGTACATTCGCTACATATGCAGTGTCTTACCTGGCTAAGTTTCTGAGGTGGGAACATTAATTGAAAAACTTTCTGAATGAGCAGAAAAAGAAACAAGAAAGCTAAAACAAAAGTTAAGCTATATGCAGATTTATGATGAATGCTCCCATTTCCAGGCTCAGTGTGGCATTTAGCACAGAAGTATTTTTCAGCAGCCAGAAACATGGATCCAGCTGTGGCACCTAATGTCTTATGGCTTTACTGTTTTTATTGCCAGACTCTTGCCACTAAGAAAGTGCGTGAAGGACTGTGCTGGTTCTTTGTGAAGTTGTTAAAGGAGTGAACGTCATTTAAAAGAGCTCCAGTGTATTTTGACTTTGTATTGCTCTATGATGACATGGGTTCTCTTCATCAGTATTTCCCTTTCCCCACGGAAGTGAGGTGGCTCTCACAAGGTAATATGTGAAAGACTTCAGATTAAGAGTGGAAATGTATGTTTCCCTGAATGATCAGCAATCTCCTTTTGTTCATGCTTTCTATATTAATCTTAAGTGCCATGTTTACCTTTGACTGCCTTGAGCTTCTGAATGAGCTTCTCTCCAGGAGCAGAATATGAATGTTCTGTTTAAGCTTGACAAAGAAAAAGCATTCTTAAGGAAGCTTGGAAACTGGTCTCTTTGAGCACAAGGCAGAAACGTGGTGTAATTTCCTCTTGATTTAGACGTCCTCAAGAAAATTGGTCACAAACTTGAGTCAGCATCTGAGGGAACTTCAGACCCACTTTTGGGACTACTTCCCTCATGACCTTTTAGAGAAGAAAGATCACTAACTTAGTTCAAAATGTGGCTGACTCAGCAGCATTAGTAAGCCGTTGCAGGGCAGACAAAGAGCTCTTTCCTTTGACGAGATCCTGCTTGGGGCCATATTATTAAAAGATGCTCTACTGTATTGAGTTAAAATATTTTTGAAATTGAGCAAAGTATCATCAAAATTAGTATCTTCTATCCCTGGAAGACTTAATACATGTGAATATTGGGTATGGCTATAAATTGCTAGAATAAAATCTGTCCATGTCCCTGCAGGGGCCGGATCAGAGGCTAGAGCCAGGTCGGGCCTGTGGCCGGGGTTGCAGGCCTTGCTGCGGCTGGGCTGGAGCAGAGCACAGCTGGGTGGTGATCCCTCTCAACCTCTCATGGGGGCTGAACTGGGCCCCACTCCGCCACCTTCAGCGTTCCTTCATGTCCCCTCGGGGGGGCACTCCCCACAGTTTAGGGACCACTCCCCACAGTTTAGGGACCACTGTTCTAGGTGAACTATAATTATGAAATTACATGAAGTACTAGTACATCACCAGAACACCACAAGCTGCTTATGTTCCAATTAGCCTCTCCAGCCTGTCCCTTTAAGTGGAGTGGTGGAACCATGTTGCATTTGACCACATATTCAGCCAGTTTTTGAATTCTTGCTGGCCTCTGTTCCTGACCCAAGGAGCCTGCAAAGCATGCGTAGGCATATCCCTTCATCCCACAATGTGAGGAAGGGCAACTGGAGCTGCCTGGAAGATAGCAGAGGGGCAGGAGAGGCCAGTGAGGCCCTTTACACTTTCAATAATCAGTAACACAAGAGCACTTCTTGATTGGGATGTATATGGTGGGGTTTTTTGTTTTTTTTGTAAAACACCCCCTTGCAGTGAACCAAAACCTATTTCTGGCCAGGTGGGTATATTGTCTTGGCAGCAATGGCACAGGATCAGTATGGAAATGGGGCAGATTAGGGAAAATATTTTTAGAAAGTAACCCACAGTATACGGATCTTGAACATATTGCTTGTGGTTTTTCTTATCTATCTTCTGGCTCTTTTAGATTATAAACATGTTTTCCTCTATATTTGTATGTCCCCTAAGGTAATACATTCTTAATTCTAATTGTGAGTTTGGGGGCAGTTCTGTAATCTCAGTGGCAGCTTTTAGATCTTTTCAACTGGTAAAGTGAACTTTAAGGCTTTATTGAAGGCACATAGCTTTTCTCCTCCTGAGATGTAGAGGTTGGGGGTAGCCAGTGTAGCAGCTGTGTACTTAAGTAACCAAAAAGCAATGTATATCATGTAAGTAAAGATTGTTGCCCCATGCTTTTTTTATATGTTGTCTTAAATGTTGGCGTCTGTGTCGGGAACTGTCTCTGTGTGTTGACAGCACCCAGCAGTAGTTGGGCAGTACTGGAATACAAATAGTAATAATAAAATCATAGAAATGTAGGGCTGGAAGGGACCTTGAGAGGCCTCGAAGGGACCTCATAGTCCATTCCACTCTACTGAGGCAGGACCAAGTATACGTAAACAATCCTCGACAGGTGTTTGTCTAACCTGTCCTTAAAAACCTTCTATGATGGGGTTTCCACAATCTTCCTTGGTAACCTATATCAGAATTTAACCACCCTTATAGTGGGAAAGTTTTCCCCAATATCTAACCTAAATCTCCTTTGCTGCGGATTAATCTTATTATTTGTCCTATCTCAGTGGATATGGAGAACCACTGATCACCGTATAGTAGCTCTTAAGATCTATGAAGACGCTTATCAAGTCCCTCTTTCAGTCGTCTTTTTCTCAAGACTAATCATGCCCCGTTTTTTAACCTTTCCTCAAAGGTCAGATTTTCTAAGCCTGTTGTTTTTGTTGCTCTTCCCTGGAGACACACTCCAATTTGTCCACATCTTTTTTTTTTTTTCTTTTTTTTTTTTTCTTTTTTTTTTTTTAAAGTGTGGTGCCCAAACCTGGACACGGCACTCCAGCTGAAGCATCACCAGTGCTGAATAAAGCAGAACAGTTACCTCCTGTGTCATACATACAACACTCCTGTTAATACACCCAGAATAAAAATGTTCGTTCAAGATGGAAGTTGCCTTGGAAAGTTTACTATCTGCTTATTAGCTGGAAAACTTCTTCTAGAAGTTCTACTTCTAGTGGGATAAGAAGAAACCATCAAGACTGCTACAGTAGTGTCATTTCAGTATTAATCTGGAAAACTCTAACCTTGTGACATGTACAGATTTGGCTTGTGGTGCAAGCTGCTTGAGCTCTCTTAGCAGGATGCCGTCAGTCCTTTAATATTTGCATAGCCATGTATCTTTCGTCTGTGAAATATCCTGTAGTGGGTTGCCTTTTCTTCCTAGATTCTTTTTGTGCCACTTAATACTGATTGATTAAATGATAGGCTTCATATCCTGATTTACATGCTGGAACCGGGAAAAGTTTTATACTCCTCAGAGTCCAATGAAACCCATGCCCCCTTTTTTTTATCATGTTCAGGTTCTGAATGCTGAGGCAAAAGAAATATCATTACCCCCAAATTAATACCTAACAAGGTATTTTTATTTCATGCAAAGGATGTCAGCATTTCCTTGCTCTGCAGATCATCTGACATTTTTGTAGGGATGAGTGTTTGCGAGCAAGTGTAGTCATAAAACTTGATTCATAAATGTACACCAGAATTACTCCCTATTCCTAGATCAGTGCAGTAGGTAGCTGACAGCTGTTTTGATTGTTGCAGTCTTCTCACAGGAAGTAGCTTGAAAATAATTGAACTGCTTAATCTATGACTCAGTTATGTCAATAAAGCTTTGTATTAATATGCTGGTAATTGGTAGTACACTGTTTACTCCTTTGTAATTGGCAGAGTGTAAAGTTCAAAAATGAAAGCAGTCAGTATTTGTAAAGGTCTACCTAGCTCAGGGCAAGCTGGATTTATACTGATGTAAATGGACAACTGGAAAACTAGAAACTAAGGAAGTATAGTTAGCTCCTTGGGATGATTTACAGGTGTTGTGTTCAGATATGATCCTTGAAAGATTTGAATATGGAAAAGTACACAATTTATTTTTAGGCAGTTTCATTTTAATTATGTTTTTATAATGTCCCTTCCACCAGAGTTAAAGAAGCGGCAGTGTAAAGTGCTGTTTGAGTATATTCCACAGAACGAGGATGAACTGGAGCTCAAGGTGGGGGATGTTATTGACATTAATGAAGAGGTAAGTTATGTTTATAGAACTAATCCCCTCGCATTTGGCCCAATTGAAACCTTTATTTGGCTGAAACATTGCAAAAATGGTGAGGGGGCATGATTTTCTGTGTCTCTAAAATTTTTAGTTTAGAGGTTTTCTGTTTTAGGAATAGCAAAATGTTAAATTAACAAAGACCTAGTGTTTAGCAAATATTAGTCTGTAAGTTATTCAAGGAATAACATGTACATTAGTAAATCATGTTCCATTACACATTAATTTCCTAAAAATACTTTCTAGTTCTTTATGGTTTGTACGTGTGATCTTTGCCTAGAGGTTGTGTTGCTATACGGACTCAAGTTATTTCTGGCTGATCATCTGTAAGTTCACACACAGGAGCCAGGCTTAGATGAGAGTTGCGTTATTAGACTAGACTTTTAGGGGTTGTCTTTTCTTGCAAAGTATTGTCTTTTATTCTTGAACCTTTGAACGAATCAAAGTAGCAACAAATGTGCAGTAGATCAAACTTGGCAGCCATTTGCTGAGGAGTACAGATCATCATGAACACACCACTCCATTGCATTCTCTTTGCATTAGCATACTGAATACAGAGTGCAGTTAAAGAGCTCTGTCTTCATATTGAAAACCTTTCATGACATTGTCCCTACCTACCTGAAAGCTCAACCATATCCTCCCATGATAGCTGCTTTACTCGGACAGTCAAACTTTCAACCTGTAGTGGGGTGGCTTGTGAGTGTGGGAAGAAGGAACTTTCACAGGAACTATAGTATGGAACCTAGGGAAAAGGTAAGCATGACCCCAGAAGCAGCCATTTTCGGACCTAGGCGCAAAATTTATTCTTCAGCTCAACTTTCTCAAATCTGCACGTTTTTCTAGCTATTTCTCCTAAAGTCTATGAAGGAAGGAAGGGAGATTACTGTTCCTTCTATTTTTAAGCATTTGGGAGGCTCTCGGATACTGTATTATATGGGGGACAATATAATTAGCTACATGGAAACCAGCAGTGTCTTATTGTTCGTTCGTTTTTCATTTTTTTTAAATATGCAGTTTGATCTGTCTCCAGGTCTTCAGATAAGTTTGACCTATTAAGGGGCGCTGATATCCTCCCCAGAATAATACATGTTGCAAAAAGGGCCTTGTATATCCAGAGAACAGAGCAATCCTCATGATTTCAGATGTTTAGGGTTAAGCCTCATTGACCTGTAGAATTTTTTGATAATTTTTAATAAACGGAGCAAATGCTTTTGCAGATTATGGCTTAAAGATGACTTCTAAAATCACAATACATAAGTAGTTTTTTTACTCCTCCAGGCAAATCTCATATTTTTAATGTGTAGTTAATGCTTAGGTATAACAGTGATAAGTTCTTTATCAACACAGATAGAGAATATTGCTAATTCAGTAGGCAGTTTTCATTGACATTAATAGTAAAATGTTTACGAAATTGCTGTTCCCAAACCTTTGACTCCAAGATCTGAATTCTTTGTATCACATGATACAATGAATTGTACCAAGCAGCCTTACAGAAGGTAAAAGATCCAAGGCAATATTTAAACAAGTTAGCTGATGCTATTTTTCATTCCTGGCATCCTTCAGCTGTGTTTGTTCAAATGTAGTAGTGTATATGTTTGATATAGATCCAGGCATTGTCACTGGCCTTCTACATCAGGTTTCCAAGTGACTTAATGACACTGGTTTACTGGGAGGAGTGATCCTGTAAATGTGGTGGCTGTTGCAAGGACTAATGTTAATAACATTTTTGATTTTTTTTTCTGGATCCTCTCAAGAGTTCAATACAGGGAGTCCTCGGACTTATGACACAATTCATTCCTCAGAATTGCGTTGTAAGTCGAAACGTTGTAAGTCAAAACTGCTTTTCCCATAGGAATCAGTGGTATGAAGGGGGGAGTGGTTCCTGAACCAAGGCTTGATATGTGATTTTTCACCACAGGAACCCAGATTTTTGTACTAAATGAATTATAGATGACTAATGTTGCAACATCAGTGTATTTACTGAACACTGTATTTTGTAAACAGCATTCAAATAATCACATAAACTCACATATGCTGCCCAGAGTGCAGGCAAAACACAGGCTCAGAAAGCCAGGGAGAATGGCATACATGCTTAGTCTAAGCAATCACTGTTCATGCTTTTTGATTGGCTCCCGGCCCCAGGCTCAGCCAATCAAAAATAAGTGGCAACCGGACCCGGCAACAAGCTACCTTGCTGCCTCAAAGCCAATCAGAAGCGACCCCTTTCAGCTCCATACCACTATAATGCAACCAGGAAGTGATTTCAAGCAACTTTATGGAAATCAAGCATCATAAGGGCGAAACAAGTGTTGTAGGGGCGAAATGGGCAGTCAATTGAAAAGCGTCCGACGTAAGTTGGGCGTCGTAAGTCCAAGGACTCCCTGTATCTAGAAAAATGGCATAGTAGCTGGTGGAATGCAGATTATCAATCATACAGGAGGACACTTCCGTACAGCTGCTGTCATGGTGATAATTCTAGCATGATTTAGGATAAAGCTGACAAAGGGGGCAATTTTTGCTGTTTAGACGCAAAACCAGGAATGTGAACAGTTCCAGGAAACCATTACAAAACATAAAACATACCCAATGTGGCTTACCTTATAGGTTGCTGATTTCAATGAGGGACCAAAGTGCTCCTTGATAAATCTTGAGACAGAAGATATTTAAATGACAATAACGTAGTTCCCTTCTCTCTCAGGCTAGAGAGAATTCTGTTAACGTGCTTGTCTGTATTAGAAAAATAATCAGCTATGCCAGATTGAATCCCTCGAGATCTCTCTTCCGAGTGACTGTCGGAAGAGGTTCAGTAATTAGTTCAGTTTAAAAAGCATTTGTTTAAATCTTTAAAATGCTTAGCCTAACCTGAGTAACTGTATAATCTTTCTGTTGTAAGCCCTTTGTTTCCTCAGTCTTTTCTTTCTTTCTGTTTGTTACCCCTGCTCATCATCATTATTATTATTTGATTTGTGTAAACATAGTGCTTTGGAGCCCCAGTCTTGTACCATGACCCCGCTGTGCTAGGTGCTATACAGACACAGAAACAAAAGACAGTCCCTGCCCCAAGCTGCTTAGAATCTAAGCAAAACTAGATGGTAAATGAATTGATTGGGACCTTCTTTGTAGTAATATTTATGACTTCTGCTACTACATTTACTGCTGCTACATAATATATACTCTACAGCTGCAGCAGCTACAGATCTCAAGCAGGGTTGAGGCCATATTGGGCTAGGAAGTGTACATACACGGATTAAAACAGTCCCCGCCTTGAAGAGCTTAGTCTAAGAGAAGACCGATATAGACCAACAAAAAAAGCAACTTGCCAAAAACACAGTACAATTTTTCCTCAATTTTGCCATATAATAAACCCACTTTCCCTACCAATTTCCCTTTTGTCCAGCTGTCAGTCAAGGTTTTAATGTGTCCTTTTAAGCCCCTAGCACAGATTTGAGAACTGTAAAACAATAAATACTAACGTCCTGTCATTCAGACTCATTCATCTATCGATCTTTCATTTACAGCCGATATTTTTAAATGTGTGGCCAGTGGTTCATTTGATTTAAATTATGTAACATCAGTGTTTTGAACAATATTCAGTTTTACAATTGGTAAGTGTTAGCAGCAGAACTGGATTTCTTTTTGACTGAAGGTTGGGAGTGAGCGAGCTTGCTTGGATCAGTTTCTCCTCTGTTTAGGCATCTGAAAATCACAATTTTTATCCCATTTTTTGTTGCAGTGGTTCTGTTTGTGAATGTTTCTATGCAACTTCCTTAGTGACCACTATGTACAGGTGGCGTTTAGTGAATGCAGTAGTAGTGCAACTCCCTCTTGTGGTCAGTATTGAACCTGTTACATGCAAGTGTAATGCAGTAGAATTCCAAATATCCAAATCGCTTGTGTGATTAAAAAAAATAGGCTTGGATAATTGGGAGTCAGTTAACATGAATTCTGTAGATTTGGGAGATATGCTGACAAGTTAGGTGTTTGGACACTGAAGGTTTGGCGTCTGAGGGCTATAGTTCTTGTAAGATCTGCCTGATTTAACCACACATCTGGTTGTTGGGTTGTAATTCTGTACCTGGCAGAGGCAGGAATTTAATCAGGAAAGAAAAGTATTCTGTTCATGTTGTTATACCACCCCATTGCTAAACTAGCTGATCATTTAAGAAAGGAAGAAGTGAGCTTAGCAGGAAATGAAGAGTGGAGTTCACATTTCTGTACCCCAGAAGTTTTGGGGAGTTTTGGACAGCACTCCTGTAGGTGATCTCAAGGTTGTTTTTTTTGTTTTTTGTTTTTTAAAAGAATCTGAATAAATGGAAGGGATTGTCTCATGATCTAATGAAACAATTTTTGCCTTTGAAGATGCTTTTCTGATGTTCCACACATCCAGAAATAATACCTATTTTAAATCAATTTTGTTGATGTGTCACAAATGTATGCACGTTATTTAGCACAGAAATGTCTTCTAAACAGTTCCATGCTGTATTGCTTACAAAATGCGGTGATTGAGTTGAAACTGTAAATAAATCTTTTTGTAATCTGGGTATTAATTTCATGTCAGAACAGAAACAGATTATATGAAATGGAAGGCAGAGCTTTGAATAACTAAATTTTTAAGATTAGATAATACCGAAGTTCATAGCTATTTAGTATCTTATCAAAGCAAGTACAGCTATTTTTTTTTCACATGGTGAAATTCAAATTGCTAATTGAATTTCTTTCCAGAATCATGCATGTCATTTCAAAAGTCAATTTTTTCATTGTTGAAGACAGCATGACAGTGCTTCAGTGTAGACACTACCTATGCTGGATTCTCTTGGCCTAGGTAATCCACCTTCCTAAGAGGCAGTAGCTAGGTTGACGGAAGAATTATTCCATTGACCTAGCGCTGTCTACACAAGGACTTAGATCTGCTTAACTATGCTACTCACAGGTATGGATTTTTCACACCCTTGAGCAATGTATTATGCCGACTTAATTTTCAAGTGTAGACCAGGTCTTAGCCAAGTGGAAATGTTTCTCTGTCTGGGTGCAATAGAAATATATATTCCCAGAAGCAGCAGGTATTCCCCTTATTCTCGACTATCTTCTTTCCCCCAAAACAGTGGGTTTGCCCATCAACTCTTTGTGGGTCCACCTGGCAGCAATCAGTATGTACCACCCAACTTCACATAGTTACTCAGTTTTTGCTCACCCACTGGCTACCAGAGTCTGGAAGAGTCTAATCAGACTCTGTCCTCCAGTAAGGAAACCTACTCCTCAGTGGGACTTAAACCTTGTTTTTTCAGTGCTTGCTTGCTTGCCATTCTAATCGGTGGCTACATGTTCCATGTCTTGCCTGACTGTGAAGGTTGCATTCTTAGTGGCCATCACCTTAGGCAGGAGGGTGGGAGAGCACTGATGACAGATCTGTCTTATGTCATATTCCATGTCTCGTTGCATTTACGTCCTAAATCGTTTAAGAGTTTCACCTGAACCGGTCAACTCACTGACCTGTCGTTTTTTGTTTTTTATTTCCCCTCCCCATTCCACATGCATCTGAAAAAGTGAAACTTCATTCCATTGAGCATGACAAGCCATTGTCTTTTATCTGCAAAGGATAAATCCAGTGAGAAAGAGTTTGAGGTCAAGCTCTATCCTCTGAGGATCCCTAAATGGATTTCAAGTGGTATCTCATTCTATGAGCTCTCTAATCTTCATTGGGTGCAGGCTCATTCTACACGAGCACAAGCAACATCAATGACATTGCTTCAGGAAATACCTCTCCTTGACATTTGCAAAGCGGCTATGTAGAGTTCCATCCACACATTTGCAGGACATTATGCTTTAGTACAGGACTTCCGATGCAACCTTTGGAATGGTGGGCCTTCAAACTGCTCTGCCTCCTGTATCCTCGCACCCTCCTCCTACTTGAGTACTGCTGGTCAGTCACCCACAGTGGAATATACACAGGGCCCAGCGTCCATGAAGAAGAGCAAGTTAGTTACTTTTAATAATTGGAGATTCTTCAAGTTGTGTGATCCCTATCTGTATTCTACTTGTCCTCCTTCCCCTCTGCTTCGAATCATTCCTGGATCCATGTAGAGGAGGAGGATCTGGAGAGGTGGTCTGTCTGCTGTGCCCTTTATCTCCTCATTTGGAGACATAAAGAGAGCGAGGGGGCATGCCGCAAACGAAGATTTCTCCTACTGGGGGCACATGGAGCGTGTGCGTACCCACAGTGGAACATGGATAGGGATCACGGTATCTTGAAGAACCTCCAGTTACTATAAGGTAAATAACTTTCCCAGTGATATCTACTCTAGGAATAGCACACATGTCTAGTTTTATTACCTTCTTGAAGTACAGTTTGGGGTGTAAAAAGCTGAATGGTGTCTGAGGAGGAAACTGGCAAACTGTGATAACTGGGCAAACAGTTCCTTTCTTTTGCTAATTGGGAGCATTTATAAGCAGGTTTTGGACACCAGTTTTTATTTCCGTCCCATATAGAATGTGCCAGTCAGTGGATCCGGGATTTTTAAAACCAGATCAGCAGCTACAGAATTTTAAGTGCAGATCAAAGACAGGGAAAAGGCCTAACATTGACTACCCAACAATAGTCGTCATCTCATTAGGCAATCATATTCGAGAACCAGGATGTCTTTGGTCAGAAAGACAATCCTGACAATAAAAACGTGTCCTCCAATGGGCAGTCATGATCTTTGCATTCAAACAATAAATCTCTCCACTCAAATGAAGAAAATGAGCTTTCATTTAAAAAGCATGCCCTGGGTCAGGCACAGAAACCTAAAACACGAGACTAAAACAGACCATGTAAACGTCTCAATATTTTTTCCTGTTACTTTTTGTCCTCTGTATGTAAAACACATCTTCAAACCACAAAGTAAAACAATAATAAACTGCAACTTTTGGAGTATATTTAACTGGTGTTCATTTAAAAAGAGTGGATTGTGTACTTTATATTATGGTTCTGAAAATTATTTAAAAATGATTTTAATAGCATGTCTTTTTTACGGTGCCAGCAGGTTATTTCCCCCCCGTTTCTTTATCATCTAGGCGTGTCAGACTGTTTTTAGTTCTGCTTTAAATTATACAGTTTCCTTAATGGTTTAAAAATACTTCAGCTGAAGGAGGGTCATGGAATAACTAACACCAAGAATCTGGAATCCCGTGAGTCCCAAGAATTGGGGCATTAGAGTTCACCATGGGGTCCCAAGGGCTTTAATTCCTAAGCAGGACTTCTTATCTCCAGTGGGGAAAAAATAAAAATTGGCATCCATTGTTTTACAAGCAGTTTAATACTTTTCCTTCCCATTAAGTTTGGATCACTTGATTATTGGGAGGCGGCAGACTTGTAGAATTCTACTTGGGAAAGAGAGAGGGGAAAAAATATCTGTCCGCTGATGATTAGTTTTAATTTCACATCTTTTTGCCACTCAAAATAGGAGTAAGTGATGAGGGTCCCTCTTATGCTGTAGAATAATTGCTGTGCTGAGAAAAGTAGTGATAAAACACATTTCTTGAGATGTGGCTGCCACTGTATCCTTCATGATTTTCTTCATTTTAAATTTTGTTGAAGTTTTGAACTTTTTCAAAGTATTTGCTAGCTTCATATTGTGTAGTTATAGTGTCTTGTCATAGAATTATTTGAATTCCTATTCTTAGCTATACTGCCATAGTTATTTATTGCCGTATCAGTGAGTTTGTTTCCCTTTGCTTTATTACTAATATGGGAAATATCTCTTTTTTACAGGTAGAAGAAGGCTGGTGGAGTGGAACACTAAATGGCAAGTCAGGATTATTTCCTTCAAACTTTGTAAAAGAATTAGAATTGACAGATGATGGGGAAACACAAGAAGTCCTGGAGGACACAGGTAATAATCCATCATATTATCTAGAATACAGTACCCTTATCACAGTAACTTATACCAAGAATTTACTTTTGGAAAGCTACAACAATAGTGAAAGGAAAGTTATGTAGATGTGAGGGCAGGGACTATCCCTTTGTAAAGCAAGTAGAACCCTGGCAATACAGGGTTTGAGAGAACCTCAATAATTTGAGAGAACCTCACAAAAATGTAATTACATTTTTTCTTATGTCTCCAATCACAAAATTAAGGTTAAGGCCCTGATCTTGCAAACACTTAAGTGCATAACTTCAGTGATAATAGGAGTATTCATATGCTTAGAGTTAAGTTTTAGGATTGGGACCTAAAATTATAATTCCTTCATATCAAGAAGTAAGTATTTGGGTTTTTTTATTTTTCTCACCCCATTCTGACAGCCATGACAGTGCCGGCTAGCACTAAGGGTTTAACCTGAATGGATTTGGTAATAAGCCTAAAGCAATATAAAGGTATCAGTAAATTTGCAATACTTCACATGGAGTGTTGAATTTTAGGAGGAGGGGATGCTGGATTCTCTGATTGCCATTAGCAGTAATGTATGATACATTCCCATTATGCCGTGTCTTGTGTCCTTGATGAATTTCCCTTTTTAATATTACCAACTTCAACTATTAACTCATCACTTTAGGATTACATCAGATTTCAATCCTTTGTGGTTATGGGTTCATGACCAGGAGAATGGCAGAAGTAGACTGTAATAGCTGAAAAGCATCATAATGTTGATAGGGACTCCAAGCAAATGTATGGTTTATAGGAAATGTAATGACTTAATCTAGTTTCTGTAAACTGTAATTTAGAGAAGGCTTTACAGTTTGAAGAAGAAAAACTTGCTCATATAGAACACTGTCCACAGTGATATGCAAAGTGAACAAATCAATACTAAAAACTGATCTTAAGACCTGTTTTTTTTTTTGACAGCTACATAGTGATCAAAGAAAAGAGAGCATTGCAAAAATTTCAGTAGACTGTACTTTAGCTGTAAGGGGCTCTGAGCTTTTAGTTTCTGGCAAGGTGGTGCCTAGAGCTGGAAGAGAGAATACGCTAATGTGGGGAATATTTCTGCGGGTTTTGCATCAGTGCTGGAAAAGTTATCAGAAGCAGGACAAAAGTGTGAACTGTTCTGAGCAATTCAGGAATTAGTTTAGCAGCTGTTCTGTGAATCAGGACTAAAGACTAGTTGGTTTAAAAATAGCTGTTAAACTTACAAATCCAGTATCTGCGCTGTGAAATTATGATTTTCATTTCCAAACATAGTGTTCTGCATAACTTGCAATGAAAGCCTATTTTCTGGTGGTAGCTATTAAGGATCTGTTTTTTTCAGAAATGCTGAATGTGTAACTACATTTGGAGTTGCAGGTGCTCAGCACTTCTGAAAATCATGTTCCCAATAGCTACCATGCATTATATTTTGAGCAACATTATTTTTTTTCTTCCCTGTTTGCCAGAGACAGCAACAATTGAGTAAGCCCCCAATAAGGGTGTGATCCTTTAAGACTAACATGCATCTTGTAGCCTAGAGGCTTCCTATCAGTGAGAAGAAGAGCTGGAGGGGAGTGCTTTTGTAGATGTGTATTTCCCTCATAGATACACAAAGAGTAACATGCTTAAAGGAAGGTAGGGAGAAGATTAAGACCCATATGACCAGTTCTCAAATCACAGTTGCAGGAGGGGGAGTGGGTCTATACTTGTTTCATCAGAAATGGAACACAGCAGTTCTGAGGATTTCATACATACATACGAGCTCCTAGAAAGAGCTTGAGTTGAAGGGCTAAAGTTAAATGATATGAAAGGGTATTTTGAGTTTGATAAATAATTGGAGTTTTAAGTTTCAAATGACTTTTATTTTTCCCATGCATTCTGCAGGTGGAAAGCCAGTTTGCCTGTAAATACTAGTGTGGGGGTCTTTTAAGCTAAAACATTTAAAAGCAGCTCCTTGGTCAGGGGTGGGCAAACTACGGCCTGGGGGCCGCATCTGGCCCTCGAGCTCCCGCCGGGGAGCAGGGCCTGGGACTTTCCCCACTCCGGCACTCCAGCCGGGAAGTGGGGTCAGGGGCTTGCCCCACATACGCGGCTCCCAAAAGCAGTGTCATGTCCCCTCTCCGGCTCCTATGCGTAAGGGCAGCCAGGGGCTCTGCATGCTGCCCCTGCCCCAAGGGCTGCCCCCACAGCTCCCATTGGCAGGGCAATGCGCAGAGCCGCCTGGCCACGCCTCCGCGTTCATGTTGCTGCTTCTGAGAGCTGCTTGAGGTAAGGGCCACCTGGAGCCTGCACCACTGACAGCCTCCCGCCCTCCGAACGTCTCGGTCCCAGCCCAGAGTACCCTCCCAACCCTGAACTCCTCATTTCTGGTCCCACGCCAGAGCCCACACCCCCAGCCGGAGCCCTCACCCCCTCCCGCACCCCAACCCCCAATTTTGTGAACATTCATGGCCCGCCATATAATTTCCATATCCAGATATGGCCCTCGGGCCAAAAAGTTTGCCCAACCCTGTCCTAGGTCTTGAATTCCTGACCATCAGCTGCATGCAACTGTAGTGACATTCATTGTTCGCAAACAAACTGCCCGGTTCCCTTAACACCATTTTTCAAAGTTTTTTTTTTTTTTTTAATCTGTTGTAAATAGTGCACCATGTAACAACGATTAAAGTTGGACAACTGCATCTGGTGAACTGAATGATGACGACAAGTAACAGAAAAATAGAATTTAGATACTTTTTTAACCTGTTCATAATTAACTCTTTAAAAATAACAGTAATAATTAAAGTGAAATTGATTTGAGTTATTTTCATCAGTTGTTTGAGGTCTGGAGAAAGCTTAAATTAGTAGCTATGATGGGAAACATCCTTTCTTTAATGTTTAATTAGGCCACAACTGCCCTTTTGCTCCGGCTGTCCAAACATGGAAGAATTAACTATGAGGTGTTCTGCAGTACTTCTGAGTTGAGTAGCTACTGCTGCTGACAGCAATAACACATGCATACTTCGTTACACCATGTAGAAATAAAAATACTCAGTCAAAAAGATGCAAGAGCATATTTCATCAGAGCTGGTGAAAAATTTACAGCTGATGAAAATAACAGATTGCCTTCCTGCCTGATGTTTGAGAAATCAGGCCACAAATCAGTGATCTGATTTCTTGATGGCGGCTAAGGTTTACCAGTACACATGTGGTGCAGAAATAGTGTCATTGTAAACTGCCTTGAAATGCTTCTTAAAATCATAGAATATCAGGGTTAGAAGGGACCTCAGGAGGTCATGTAGTCCAACTCCCTGCTTAAAGCAGGGCCAATCCCCAGTTTTTGCCCCAGATGTCTAAATGGCCCCTCAAGGATTGAACTCACAACCCTGGGTTTAGCAGGCCAATGCTCAAACCACTGAGCTATCCCTCCCTCTGCAGGATGATAAGGTGCTGCCCCATACAAAGCTGTTACCCTCTGCCCCCCTCATAGAATTACTGGTAAGTGCAGTCATAGAATATCAGGGTTGGAAGGGACCTCAGGAGGTCATCTAGTCCAACTCCCTGCTTAAAGCGGGGCCAATCCCCATTTTTTGGCACAGATCCCTAAATGGCCCCTTCACAACCTTACGTTTAGCAGGCCAATGCTCAAACCACTGAGCTATCCCTCCACCCTAGACGTAGTCTCTTTCTAAATATCTAGCTAGCAGGAAATGTGTGAACTTAAGGATGGAACTGCAATTCTAAGGTCTATTGGGCAAGACCAATGTACATAAAGACATTTATACAAAGGAACAATTTTCTGATTTGATTTCCAGACTGTCTGATTAACAGTAATAGTGGCATTTATTAATTTATACATTAAAACCATTTTCTCTCAATTTTTCAGAGTCTCTTTTCACTGGTTCTCCCTCGCCTGTGGCCTCTCCAGGGAACGGAAATGAACCTGGAGCTGGACCAATAGCACAGCCAAAGAAAATCCGAGGAGTTGGGTTTGGAGATATCTTTAAAGAAGGTTCAGTGAAACTTAAAACGAGATTATCCAGTAATGATTCAGAGGAGAAAAAGCAAGATAAGGTTTGTGGTAGCCCATATTTGAGCATGTTGTCTTGAGAATCCAAATTAAAACCATATTGTTAATATCTTTAATTTAAAAAAAAAAAAAAAAAAAAAAAGCCCTGGTAATTAGAGCACCTACTGTCCTAGGATCTTACAGATATAAATGCATTACATCTCTCAACGCTTCCATGAAGTGGTTTAACAACCCTATTTCACGAAGCGGGAAACTGAGATACAGAAAAGCAGATGGAATATCAGTGTATAGCAGAACTAAAAAAGGGAATGCACGCCAGTCCTGTGCTTTTTGAAAACTAATATATATTTCAAGTAAGCGTCAAAAGACACAGTACAAAAGTGATGGATACCATCCATTCAAAATGATCACTGGATTGTCACAAGGCAATAGAAGAGAGGAAAAAGAAAACAGTACCTTCTAAACCAGATGATTATCTGATTAGTATTCTATATGTACACCTCCCCCTCCTTACCCCACTAATGATACGGCTCTGCCCAAAGTAGTCATCAGTGAATGTAAAGGGTTTCAGTGCTTATCTGTACTTTATTTGAATCGGTTTGATCTTGTATTTTCACAAGAACAGGCATTTTTGTGAGACTTCCTGATTTCAGTAGTAGAAATAATGAAAATGTCTTTTCTCATGAGATTTTTGTACTTCTGCTTCTGATGCAACCAAGAAGTGCAGAGGTGCATGAATCCTGTAATTTATATTTTTAAAAATTTAAAGTGATTCTGAAACAACCAGCGCTCAGGATTGAGTCTTCTATCTTATTTGGTTTGATTGTTATAGTAATAAGCAGTAGTGTACTGAAAGGGAAAAACTCTGCAGTTAATGTTGGACTAAACATCTGGTTACAGTGCACAATGGAAAATATTTTTTGCTCTCCAACCATATTTTTGTACCGTTCAAACTTTCTTTATATCTCATTACGTTTCAGGTATTGCAGCCTTAACATTGTTCATAAAAAACCATTGACTTACCTGATCAGGCTAGTGAGCCCTCTAGTCCAGTATCCTGTCTTATGCCCTGAATCGTGCGTGTTTATATCCCTGCCAAAATTTTAAATCATTAATATTTTTTTATATCTTCATTGTAGAGGAAGGAGTGTCCAGTGCTTTGGGTGCTAGCATGGAACTCTGCAGACCTGGTTTTAAATTCTCTGCTCTGCCACAGGCTTCCTGTGACTTTGGGCAAGTCCTTTAGTCTTTCTGTACCACAGTTTCCCACCTGTAAAATGGTGATACTTCACCATCTTACATGAGTGTGACACAAGACATGGGTGAGGATAAATACATGAAATATTTTGTGGTACTTAGCGATTGTGGGTAGTAATTTTATTTATAAATATAAATGTCCAGTCCTTTTTATGGATCCTGTTGAGTTCTTGGCTTCGATGTGACCTGGTGACTGAGAGTTCCAGAGTCTCTAATGTGCCACAAGTACTCCTTTTCTTTTTACCTGTGTATTGTGTAAATAAAAAACAAGGTTTTTTTAATCAGTTGGCCATTCCTGCTGCCTTTATATTTTCATCTTATGCCCCCTTTTCCCCCATGTATTATGAGAGAAGATGCATGGAAGTGCCTGATCTTGCTACATCTAACTCAGTTCAGTTTGGTAGGGGGCTGGCAGGGGGTAAGGGAATATGTATTGTTACTTTGGTGTTGAATTTATTTTGATATGATTGAGACTTCCACCACTGTTCATCAGTGCTGAGAGGCTGAAGAAAACCTCTCTGCTTAGCATTTGGACAGTGTCCTAGGTAAACAGATTCTGACAGTTTTTAACTCAGATTTGGAAAAGCTCAGTTAAAATGTTATGGCTGGTTGAATCCACCTGAGAGTCAACAATAAAATGAGAGCTCTCCATCCTGAACTGTTGTGCACAGTAATGCACAATTTATATAAGAATTCATGTATGGTTCTTAAACCCTTGAAATATCTAAGCACAATGGGGTGAAATAAAGACAAAAGTAGCAACCACAAAATTTAGAAGTTTAAATAGAAAGATCTGATTTGCTAAACAAAAGCTTACTGTTGTAATGGTTGTTTTATCTCTGATATTTACATGGAAGGATTTGTAAACCTGTTTAAAACATGCTACATAAATTAACTTTAAAAAGTATTTAAGGAGACTTTTTAAAGCTGGCTAAATGCATTTTTGTCCGATCTCTTTTCTCTTAGTAAGAAATATTGTAAGCCATTACAATATTAATGTAAATATCATAGTTGGAATTTCAGAGGTTGATTTAAGTGGAACTGATCGCTTTCTTATAGTGAAAAATTGGTTCTTTAGAAGTGTCTGGGATTCACCTGTTTTCTTTCTGACTGATGTGATGGAGTACAGTTATCCTATCAAAGACATGTTTGTATGATTTAGATTCTAATGGATGATCAGACTTTATACTGTGTGGGTTTACCGTATAGCAGTACCCAAATATGTGATGGGAGCAAGCTTGTCTTTTTGTTCACTTAATAGGCTTATCCTGTAAACTGTTATAGTCTCTCTCTCTCTCTCTCTCTCTCTCTCTCTCTGTCTCTCTGTCTCTCTCTGTCTCTCTCTCTCTCTGTCTCTCTCTCTCTCTGTCTCTCTCTCTCTCTGTCTCTCTCAATAAGAAAAAGCAAGGAAGTGAATTGAGAAAAGAGTCTGAACAATTTAAAGGCTGTGAAATAAACCATTTGAAGCTGCAGTTGTATTTAACATACCCGCTTATGCCTGATGTTTTGCCAAAAATAATAATAAAGTGCTAGCCAGAATTTGACACTTTTTTATAAGAGATGAATTTATGGAGATTGTCTCTGCTCCAAAGAACTTTTGTAATGTACGACACAGAAAAGATGAGTACTGGCTGACCCAGAGCAGGGAGTTAACTTTAATGAAGACTTCAGTATTTTTTTTTTTTTTAATTGCTAATGCGGCTCACTATCTCTAATGGTATTCGCAAAAAGAAAAGGAGGACTTGTGGCACCTTAGAGACTAACAAATTTATTTGAGGATAAGCTTTTGTGAGCTACAGCTCACTTCATCGGATGCATTCACTATATTTTCCACTGAATGCATCCGATGAAGTGAACTGTAGCTCACGAAAGCTTATGCTCAAATAAATTTGTTAATTAATCTCTAAGGTGCCACAAGTCCTCCTTTTCTTTTTGCGGATACAGGCTAACACGGCTGCTACTCTGAAACCTGTCTAATTGTGTTGGTGGAGTGATGGGAAGGTATTCGGTAGTGGTTGGTAGATGGGGGGGAAAAATGCATTTTTAGGATATGTTAGAATGAGGTGAGGGCTTTGCAAACTGGGATTGGAAGGTAGAGTCCAAACTTACACCACTGTGATATGTTTCAGATTCACTAAGTACCTTTGGACAGTGCACTGTGTTGCAAGATACAGGATGAGCTTTAGTTAACTCCCGTGCCTTGGCTAAATTCCAACTTAGGGGTATTTATATTTTGCTTACTTCCATGTGCATTTTTAATTGGATATAATTTCCTACACTTCCCCTCTAAAACTATTTCTGTGCGCTGCTAAACTAGTTTCATCTTGGAGGTGGTTTATTTCAGTGCTAGGTGGAGTGATTCCTTTATATAGCACTGTTACATTTTTGTGAAGGATGCTCATGTGGTTATATGATCTGTTCTGGCTTGTATGTATTAATCTGGATCTTGTTTAAGCTCTACAAAATTTGGTTTTTAATAAATGAAAGGGGAAGACCAGTGACCCTTGCTCACATGAGTGGTGCTTACTGATGTGAGAAGTTTCAGTAGGATTGCTCAGGTGAATATTGGTTATAGGATCAGGGCCTAAGTTTCTGTTTGATATGATTGTGAAGAAGAGTTGGTCAGAAAAGTTTTCCCATTCTGCAAAAAATTTTGAGATTTAATTTTTTTCCTGTTCCTCATTGAATTGAAACTGAGACCTTTTGTTGGTTTTTTTGGGGGGGAGGGAGAAGAAGCCATCCCAGTATACCCAAGAGCCTGGAGGTTAGGGCACTTGCCTGGGATGTGGGAGACTCAGGTTCAAGTCCCTGCTGTGCCTGGATTTTCCCACATTACAGATGAGTGCCCACTAGGGTGAGAATCTCTCTATGTGGTTTCAAAATTCCATCCTGCACCTAAGAAACTTTTCCTGAACAGTTTTGCCAAAACTGATAAGTTTTTGTGAAAAGTTTCAGGTTCAGTGATCAGCATTTTCTGACAAACTGTTTCATCAAAATTCCTGGTTAGTTCTATTGTGAAGAAAACGTCTGAAAGTGACTTAAGCAGTCTGAATCTGTCTGCAGGCTCAGTAAGCCTGAAACAATGTCTTGGATTGGAGAAATCTGGTACATTATTGTAATGGGATATTAACTCACAAGGTCGATGGCAAATTAAATGTCTGCAGAGTTCATTTTAACAGAAACATCCAGCTAATGTTTTTATCCGCTTTGATGTATGCTGTGGCAGATACACCGGACCCTCGCTAGAACGCGCATCTATATAGCGCGAATTTGCATATGACGCAGTTGTGGCCATGGATCCCAAATTTAATTACTTTAATTGGAATTCATTTTAATGCGGTCCCCGCGTCAATGCGATACCGCACATGGATCGCAAATCCCACGTTCTAGCAAGGGTCCGGTGTATTAGGAGTGAGCGGAAGGCAGGACGAGCAGCTGTCATCTTAAACTGCTGCTATAAACAGTGGAGTCCTGTAGTTTGCTCTTTCTGCAACTGCTAAGCACTTCAGCCCTCCTGGGGACTGAATCCCACCCACGATGGTGTTGGTGGAAAAAGATGAAGTTGCTGCTTGGCTGTCTCACTCCTACTGCATCAATGGCCTTAATATTGTAATTATAGAACCTAACTAAATTAAATACGTAATGTGACCCTCTCAAAGAATGAGTGACACCCTTGACATATGGAATTAATTACCTAATTGTAAAAGAGAGCTGTCACCATTTCAGATAGTCAAATCATGAGAAGGTGTCTTATAGCCAAATCAAAACAAAATGCTTTTAATTTTGCACTCTCCCTTTCTAATACGTAATTGTGCGTATCTTTTTTTCTCTTGCATTTGTTTAGCCACTACCTAACCTTCCGCCGGGACCAAAACTAACCCAGTTTCCTAGTGTAACAAAAGCAGAACCTGCAGTAGATGTTACAAAAGTAGAAACAGAAAACAAACCAAAAGGTAAGGTTAATGTATATTTGCCTCTGTTTTATTTTCTAGTCAAAGAGTCGTGGAAGTGTAGGACTGAAAGGGGCCTCGATAGGTCACTTAGCCCAGTCCCCTGCACTGAGGCAGGACACTAAGTATCCTAGTATCTATTCTCTATGAAGATGTATGTAGTTATGAAAGTATACAGTAAAATAACTTGTTCTTATTTAAGACCTTAAATTTTTATTTAGTAAAAATGTACTTAGAACTCTCAAAATACTTTTTCAGCTTCAAAGTGTCTTACAAATACTAAGTACGGTAGGTTTACCCACTCTTTACAGATGTGTGGAAACTGAAGTCAGAGGTTGACTTCCCACATTTCTGCTTGTATTAAAATTCAAAGTTTTCAGATCATATAATTACAGATGGAATCCAATTAACATAGGAGCTGTCCCTAAAAATATAAGGCCTCGTCTACACACACACACAGTTGCCCTGATTTAACTAAAGATGCAAAATCCTGTGTCGACACTTATATTGGTGTAACCCTGGCTTCTGTAGGTTTAGCTTGCATCAGTAAATATTGAGGTTGTGCCTGTACCAATGTAGCCTGTTTTATCTGATCGAGGAGTACCCACAGAGGGTTTTGTATTGTTTTAACTGAATGTTTTTTGACTTTTATTGTGCGTCTTGTCCACACACAAACTTGGCATTGGTTTGCTTAAAGATGTATTTTTAAATACGTTTAGTTAAACTGGTGCAAGTTTATGCATAGACACACATCAAAATAAGAGGCAGGCTATTTACTTTAGCTGAATCATTTTCAGAATTAAGTACATTGAAATAAACCACTGTGTCTGGCCTATGCTTACAGTTTTACCAGCAGAGCTATGTTGGTGTAGGGTGTGGTGTTTCTCCCCCCCATCCCCTCAACATAGGTCTCATGGTAAAAGCCCAAGTGCAAGCCATACAGTACTTGCATGATGGGGGATTCTATCCTGGGAAACAGTGACTCTGAAAAAGATTTAGGTATTGTGGAGGATAATCAAGTGAACATGAACTCCTAGTGCAATACTGAGACAAAAAAGAGCTAATGCTGTTCTGGGATGCATAAACGGAATCTTGAGGAGGAGTAGAGGATTTATTTTACCTTTTATATTTGGTACTGGTGTGGCCGTTGCCGGAGTCCTGTGTCCACAATTCAAGTAGGCTGTTGATAAATTGGAGAGGGTTGAGAGAAGAGCCATGAGAATGATTAAAGGATTAGAAAGCTGAATTATAGTGACAGATTCAAGGAGCTCAATATATTTATCTTAACAAAAGAAGGTTAAGGGGTGACTTGATTACGGTCTGCAAATACATACATGAGGAACAAATATTTGATGATGGGCTCTTTAATCTAACGGAGAAAGGTATAACACTATCCAATGGCTAGCAGTTGAAGCTAGACAAATTCAGATTGGAAATAAGGTGGAATTTTGAGCAGTGAGAGTAATTAACTGTTGGAGCAACTTATCAAGGGTCATAGTGGATTTTCCTTCATTAATAACTTTTAAATCAGGATTGGATATTTTTCTAAAAGATCTGCTCTAGGAACTGTTCTGGGGAAGTTCTCTGTCCTGTGTTATGCAGGAGGTTATACGAGACAATCACAATGGTATTTTCTGGCCTTGGAATCTAAGAATCTATGAAAAGTTAACTAACCTTCTAATAGAGTGTTAAGGGGGAGATACAGACAGCTCACTGCCTTGTAGACTCAACAGGCCAGCAGTGTAGCCGTTTACATCATGAAGTCTATTTTCACAATCAAAATGGCTAGAAAATTTGTTTTGTTTTTTTAATGTTTGTTTTTTTAAAGATAGAATTAATCCAACAACATGGAGGATCCATATCTGAGAATGTTAATTTTCATTTTATTTAACCTTTTCTGTAGCCTCAAAAAGACCTCTGGCTAACAGCATGCAAATTTCAATCAGATCCTCAGCAGCTATGTTGATTTATATGATTTATTTGTATTAAGTGGTTAAATGATGGTCTCGCTAAAGCAGAGGTGGGCAAACTATGGCCCGGGGGCTGCATCTGGCCCTCCAGACGTTTTAATCCGGCCCTCAAGCTCCAGTTGGGGAGTGGGGTCCGGGACTTGCTCCACTCTGTGCAGCTCCCAGAGACAGTGACATGTCCTGCCTCCAGCTCCTACGCATAGGGCAGCCATGGGATTCTGCATGCTGCCTCTGCCCCATGTGTCGCCCCGAAGCTCACATTGGCTGGGAACTGCAACCAGTGGGAGCTGAAGGGGTGGTGCCTGTGGACAGGGCAGCACACAGAGCTACCTGGCTGCGCCTCCATGTAGGAGCTGGAGTGGGGGGGCATGCAGCTGGGAGCCGCTTGAGGTAGGTGCTGTCCGGAGCCTGCAACCCTGACCCCCTCCTGCAACCCTAACCCCCTGCCACAACCCTGATTCCCCCTTCCAGCGTCCAAACCCCTTGGAGGTGTTCCAGCCCGGAACACCGTCCTGCATCCCCAACGCCTCATCCCCAGCCCTACCCCAGAGCCCTCACCCCCAGCCGGAGCCCTCACTCCCCAGCCCCACCCCAGAGCCCTCACCTCCAGCCGGAGCCCCTTCCTGAACTCCTCATTTCTGGCTCTACCCCAGAGCCCGCTCCCCGCCAGAGCCCTCACCCCCACCCCCAATTTCATGAGCATTCATGGCCCGCCATACAATTTCAATACCCAGGTGTGGCCCGTGGGCCAAAAAGTTCGCCCACCCCTGCTCTAAGGTGTGGAGACTAACATGTGGAGATGCTCAGTTACCCAGGTGATTAAATGCTGTCTGAAAACCAGATGGTTAACTTTTACATGACAAAATAAGACTATCTGATGTCCTGTGAGGAGAGCTTATTTATTTGTTTTAAAAACTATATCTCAATTTACATAGGTTTATTGTTACGAAAATATATTAAGAATAATATCCTTACTTTTGAGAAGGTGGGCATGGAAGTAAACCACCAATGTTTAGTTAATTGGTTAATAAAATAAATACACATCTTCTTAAAACATTTTGATTATCAGGACTTCATTTTAGTGTCTCTCTTCTGCTTCTGGAAGTTTGTTTTGGTCATTAGTACAAGTAAATAAACATCTTTTTGCTAAAGAAACCACAACTTCAGTTTGTTTTCAGTGTAATCAGATTTAAGACCTTTCAAAGGACAACAGCTTTGACCACTGCTGCTTCACTGTAGTACACTCATAAACTTCCTTGAAGTACTGAATCTGTGGATGATCTTCCATCTTAAACTGCAGTTGAATTAGAAATAACCTTTTATTTACTGCCAGGCACAAGACTAGTTAAAACAGCAAGATCCTTGAGTAATTATTTGTGCATTAAATATACTGTTGTTAACTTGTTAAATAGGTTAAGTGGTTGAGAT
This sequence comes from Chelonia mydas, assembly GCF_015237465.2. Classification (NCBI taxonomy): domain Eukaryota; kingdom Metazoa; phylum Chordata; order Testudines; family Cheloniidae; genus Chelonia; species Chelonia mydas. The sequence goes on from NC_057851.1 coordinate 15,242,642, forward strand.
TTTTTTCTATAAGTCACCTTCTTGGATTTTTGCACTCTGGTAATTCTATAGTAAAAAGACAAGATGAAGATGTTCTTGGGTTACATAGAAGGTGATGTTTCAGCCCTGACTGTGTTCCCACCCTAGTAAATGGTTACTGGTCTGCTGTATTGGACCCAACTTTTTGGATCCAGTGTGCTTTCAAGCCGGCTGAGTGCAGTCACAATCTTTAACTCTGGGATTCTAGCGTACGCTCCGTGGGTGCGGAATCTGTCTGGCACCCTTCTTTGGGATGTGGAACTCTGCAGTCCAGATACCATAGGCCCTGGGACCAGTACAGGACATCCCAAGCCTCTCCAGTCACCTATGCATTCTTCCCCAGACTCCACCTTCATGGGCACTTTGGTTTATAGTTTCTCATTAGGGACCACATGAGAGTTAAAGAAAATAACACAAACTTTGCAAAGGAACTTCTTAAACACACACGTTTTGGGTAGCACAGGAGAGTGACAGATCTAGGCAAAACAAGAAACACCTGAACCCAGTTCCCTCCCTCAAAATTCCTCAATAATCCTGAGAGTCCTGGAATAAATCAAAATTCCTCCTGCCTTCCCCTCCTCCCCACTGTCCCCACTCCTCCTGGTGTGTGAGTGGGGTGGGACGGGGGTAAGAGGCAGGAGGGGTTCTGTCTTCTCTTTCTGATGAAAAACGGCTCCCTCTGCTTAGTGAGAGTCTCTCTTTTAAGAGCAGGTTTTGTCCATCTCTCTCTTCTCTTTCTTCACTGGGGAAGTTCCATGTACCAACACTCAGGTGCTCTGCTGGGCAGAGTCTCTAAGTCAATGGCTGTACTGGTAGCAACCCCATTGTTCTACCAGAGTAGAACAATACAGGGTTAATACCACTGTTTATTTCCGATATGTATCTATTCCAGTGACAGAATGGAAATTCTAATCCATACTGAAGGTTACAATTATAAGTGCTTGACATAAAACAAAAAGGAATTCATAAAATGACATATTCCCAAACTGTCACAAGTGTGTTTACATAGTTATACAATTTGTAACTAAAGTATAAGGCCCTAATCCTGCAAATCTTATGCATGTGTTGAACTTTACTAGGACTGCTACAAGTTAAATGTGTGCGTAAGTGTTTGTAGGGTTGGACCCTATGAAGAATATACTAGTTCTGAATTCAGACTATGGAATAAAAAGATATTCTGCATTGACTTGGAGACCAGCAATAATTGTTGAAATCATTTATAACTGACTAATCAGACACAGAGGACCCTAACCCTGATTAACATTGGTAGCATTATCACATCTGTAAGGGCATATCGGTTACCATTCACAAAAACTGCAGTAAATTAAATGCAAGGGAAATTTAAATATTTTTTACCTATGGGGAGGAGAGTAAAATGGTAAAAGCATTATTATTTAACATTGCTTGCATTTTTGTCATAAAGCTTGCAGTTCCTGGTGTGCTTGAGCACAGTCTGTTGGAAGTAACATAAAAATTAGGGCTGTCGATTAATCACAGTTAACTCTCTCAATTCAAAAATATTTATTGTGATTAAAAATATTAATCGTGATTAATCGCAGTTTTAATTGCACTGTTAAACAATAGAACATCAATTGAAATTTATTAAATATTATGGATGGTTTTTCTACATTTTCAAATATACTGATTTCAATTACAATACAGAATACGAAGTGTACAGTACTCACTTTTTTATTTTTATTACAAATATTTGCATTGTAAAAATGATAAATAATAAATTTTAATTCACCTCATACTAATACTGAAGTGCAGTCTCTTTATTGTGAAAGCGCAACTTACAAATGTAGATTTTTTTTGTTACTTAACTGCACTCAAAAACAAAACAATGTACAACTTCAGAGCCTACAAGTCCACTCATTCTTTCTTCTTGTTCAGCCAGTCTCTAAGACAAACATGTTTTGTTTACATTTACAGGAGATAGTACTGCCCTCTTCTTATTTACAGTGTCACCAGAAAGTGAGAACAGGTAATTTGCATGGCACTTTTGTAGCCAACATTGCAAGGTATTTACGTGCCAGATATGCTAAACATTCGTATGCCCCTTCATGCTTTGGCCACCATTCCAGAGGACATGCTTCCACGCTGATTAAAAAATAATGCATTAATTAAATTTGTGACTGAACTCCTTGGGGGAGAATTGTAAGTTCCCTGCTCTGTTTTACCCTGCATTCTGCCATATATTTCATGTTATAGCAGTATCGCATGATGACCCAGCCCATGTTGTTTGTTTTAAGGTCACTTTCACTGCAGATTTCACAAAATGCAAAGAAGATACCAATGTGAGATTTCTAAAGATAGCTGCAGCACTCAACACAAGGTTTAAGAATCTGAAGTACCTTCCAAAATCTGGAAGGGACGAGGTGTGGATCATGCTTTCAGAAGTCTTAAAAGAGCAACATGCCGATGTGGAAACTATAGAACCCGAACCACCAAAGAAGAAAATCAACCTTCTGCTGGTGGCATCTGACTCAGATAATGAAAATGCACATACGTCAGTCTGCACTGCTTTGGATTGTTATCGAGCAGAACCCTTCATCAGTATGGACACATCCCCTGAAATGGTGGTTGACGCATGAAAGGACATATGACTCTTATGGCACGTAAATATCTTGCGATGCCTTCTTCAACAGTGCGGTGAGAACACCTGTTCTCACTTTCAGGTGACATAAACAAGAAGTGGGCAGCTATTATCTCCTGCAAATGTAAACAAACTTGTTTGTCTGAGGCTATGTCTACACTACGAAATTAGGTCAAATTTATAGAAGTCGATTTTGTAGAAAGCATTTTTATGCAGTCGATTGTGTGTGTCCCCACACAAATGGTCTTAGTGCAATTATCCGGTATTTAGTTGGCGGAGTGCATCCACAGTACTGAGGCAGCCGTTGACTTCCAGAGTGTTGCACTATGGGTAGCTATCCCACAGTTCCTGCAGTCTCCACTGCCCATTTGAATTCTGGGTAGAAATCCCAATGCCTGATGGGGCAAAAACATTGTCGTGGGTGGTTCTGGGTACATATTGTCAGGCCCCCCTTCCCTCCCTCCATGAAAGCAATGGCAGACAATCGTTTCGCGCCTTTTTTCCTAGGTTAACCGAGCAGACGCCATACCACAGCAAGCATGGAGCCCGCTTCGCTCACCGTATGTCTCCTAGGTGTTGGCAGAGGCGGTACTGCATTGCTATACAGCAGCTGCTCATTGGCTTTTGGCAGCACACAGTGCAGTATGACTGGTAGCCATCGTCAGCGTACTCCAGGGTGCTCTTTTAACTGACCTCAGTGAGGTCAGGGGCGCCTGGGCAAACATGGGAGTGAATCAGCCAGGTCATTTCCCTTTTAAGTTTTGGCGATTCATGGCGATTCAGTCCTGCTGGCAGTCCTACTGCACTGTCTTTTAATGAGCAGCCAGGAGAGGACGATGACCAACAGTCATACCGCACCATCTTCTGCCAAGCACCCAGGAGATGACGATGACCAGCAGTTGTACTGCACAGTCTGCTGCCAGCAAGATGTATAAAGATAGATGAAGTGGATCAAAACAAGAAATAGACCAGATTTGTATTCATTTTCTCCTCCCTCCCACCGTGAAATCAATGGCCTGCTAAACCCAGGGTTTTGAGTTTTATCATTGAGGGGGCCATTCTGTTTCTCCTTGATGCAAAGCCACCCCTTTTGTTGATTTTAATTCCCTGTAAGCCAACCCTGTAAGCCATGTTGTCAGTCACCCCTCCCTCTGTCAGAGCAACGGCAGGCAATCTTTTCGTGCCTTTTTTCAGTGCAGATGCCATAGCACTGGGAACATGGAGCCCGCTCAGATCACCGTGGCAATTATGAGCACTATAAACACTGCGTGTGTTATCCAGCTGGATATGCAGGACTATAACCTGCAAGAAAAGCGAAACCAGGCGAGGAGGTGGTGACTGCAGCGTGGTGATGAGTGATGAGGACATGGACATAGACTTCTCACAAAGTACGGGCCCCTGCAATGTGTACATCATGGTGTCAATTGGGCCAGTTCATGGTGTGGAACACCAATTCTGGGCCCGGGAAACAACCACAGAGTGGTGGGACTGCATAGTGTTGCAGGTCTGGGACAATTCCCAGTGGCTGCAAAACTTTCACAAGCGTAAGGGCACTTTCATGGAACTTTAACTTGCTTTCCCCTGCCCTGAAATGCAAGAATACCAAGATGAGAGCAACCCTCACATTTGAGAAGCGAATGGTGATAGCCCTGTGGAAGCTTGCAATGCCAGACATCTACCGGTCAGTCGGGAATCAATTTGGAGTGGGCAAATCTATTGTGGGGGCTGCTGTGGTGCAAGTAGCCAACGCTATCACTGAGCTGCTGCTATCAAGGGTAGTGACTCTGGGAAATGTGCAGGTCATAATGGATGGCTTTGCTGCAATGGGATTCCCTAACTGTGGTGGGGCGATAGACGGAACCCATATCCCTGTCTTGGCACCGGAGCACCAAGGCAGCGGGTACGTAAACCGCAAGGGGTACTTTCCACTGGTGCTGCAAGCACTCGTGGATCACAAGGGAAGTTTCACCAACATCAACGTGGGATGGCCAGGAAAGGTACATGACGCTCGCATCTTAAGGAACTCTGGTCTGTTTCAAAAGCTGCAGCAAGGGACTTACTTTCCAGACCAGAAAATTACTGTTGGTGTGAGCTATCTACAACCTTCTCCTCCTCATCATCTTCCTTGCCCCCAAAACCCGCTTCCGTGTTCCCTGCCACTCCTTGGACAGAGTCAAAGCACGGGGTTGGGGTAGTGGTGGCTGCACCCCCTAGAATGGCATGCAGCTCATCATAGAAGCGGCATGTCTGGGGCTCTGAACAAGAGCGGCCGTTTGCCTCTCTGGTTTTTTGGTAGGCTTGCCTGAGCTTCTTAATTTTCACGTGGCACTACTGCAGGTCCCTATTATAGCCTCTGTCCTTCATGCCATTGGAGATTTTTTTTCAAATATTTTGGCGTTTTGTCTTTTCGAACGGAGTTCTGCCAGGACAGATTCATCTCCCCATACAGTGATCAGATCCCGTACCTTCCATTCGGTGCATGCTGGAGCTCTTTTGCGATTCTGGGACTGCATGGTCTCCTGTGATGACGAGCTCTGCATGGTGACCTGTGCAGGTGAGCTCGCCTCGCTGGCCAAACAGGAAATGAGATTCAAAAGTTCACGGGCCTTTTCCTGTATACCTGGCCAGTGCATCTGAATTTAGAGCGCTGTCCAGAACGATCACAACTGAGCGATCACACTCTGGGATAGCTCCCGGAGGCCAATACTGTCGAATTGCATCCACAGTACCCCAAATTCGAGCCGGCATGGCCGATTTCAGCGCTAATCCCCTTGTCAGGGGTGAAGTAAAGAAATCGATTTTAAGAGCCCTGGAAGTCGAAAAAAAGGGCTTCATCGTGTGGACGGGTGCAGGGTTAAATCGAGATAACGCTGCTAAATTCGATGTAGTGTAGACCAGGCCTGTGTGATTGGCTGAATAAGCAGGGCTGAATGGATTTGCAGGCTCTAACATTTTACACTTTTTTTTTTTGAGTGCATTTTTTTTACATTTGTTAATTCAACTTTCATGATAAAGAGATTACAGTACAGTACTTGTATTAGGTGAATTGCAAAATACTATTTTTTTGTTTTTTTACAAGTGCAAATACTTTTAATAAAAATAAGATCTGCACTATACACTTTGTATTCTGTGTTGTAGTTGAAATCAATTATATTTGAAAATGTGGAAAACATCCAAAAATATAGTGTTCTATTATTGTTTAACAGTGCGATTATTTGCGCAATTAATTGCGATTAATTTTTTTAATCACTTGACAGCCCTAATGAAAATCTCTGCCAGACGTACATGTTAAACAAAACTAGGGAGATGTTCAACTCTAGTTGCAGAAGCTTCAATTCTGATGTCTAAAGTGGGAGAATTGAATAAACAGTATACTACTCTCTTATTTTTGTCGTGTTCTGCCGGACATTGTAAAACATACTGAAGTTGGTCGATATATATATAAGATCAAAAGATGATTGTAGTAGTAGTTATCCTTCTAAAAAAAGACAATAATTTTGAGCTTTTATTTATGTACCTTCATTCATACAACAGATTAGAACACTGTGCAAATGCAACCATTTTGCTTCTTTGTTTCAGCCAAGGAATATTGCAGGACTTCTTTGGCCTTTGAAGGTTCAAATGAAAATGAACTTGGTTTTAAAGAAGGCGAGATTATCCAGATAATAAGTAAGGTAAGGGTTTACTAATCACTCAGAGTTTTCATGAATGTAGTTGAAGTACAGAATAAAAGGGCAGGTCTACGCTTAAAATGCTGCATCGTCACAGCTGCAGTGTTTCAGGGAAGATGCTACTATGCCAACGAGAGAGCTTTTCTCATTGGTGAAGTTAATCCACCTCCAAGAGAGGCGGTAGCTCTCCCGCCAACATAGCACTGTCTACGCCTGGGGTTAGGTTGGTATAACTACATTGCTCAGGGATGTACACTTTTTTATACCCCTGAGCAACATAGTTATACCAATGTAAATTTATAGTGTAGACCTGGCCTTATCAGCAGTAGATCTCATTCTTTCCAGATCGGTTTTGTTCAGCATAAATATAAATTTATTTATATAAATTATTTTATTTTGGTAATAGATCCGAATTTGTCCTAGAAGTTAACCATATGCTGTGCCATAATCTCATAAAAGTATGAAAATAAGTCCTTTCTTTATTGGTTTTGACCGCTTTTCATTTGGCAATCACTTCCCCCATAGATTTCCAGGTGTGGTGGACTGGGTTGTAGGAGTGAGTTGAGTTCTCTTTTTAAATAAACAGTTGAATTTTGCACTGAAATTTTGACATGCAATATTTAATGTTGTAAATATATTTTAAGCAAGGATTATTGTCAGTATGAAAATCCAAATGTTTTGTAACATTTGGGATCTCAGAATCATAGTACTTAACAAAACTGCTTTATGGTGGACAATCTGTCTTGCTATTTGAAGGAATAAACTTTATCTGAATATTCACTTATTTGTGCTAATATGAAAGAGAGAGTCAGTGTTGAAAGGCAGCAGTTGCATCCCTAACCCATTTTATAAATGTTCTGCTGTAAAGACAAAGAAAAAAAGGGCTGAAAATCATTGGTTACTGCTTAATTTTCCTCACCTATAGTTCATAATCTTTTTATATTAATCATATTTTACTAAGTGGGATATTAGAGGATTGATTTAGGTGGGGAATTGGAAGGATATTAACTACAATCCAGTTTTCATGTTCATAGTAGTCTATAGTGAGGAGCATAAATATACATAAGCTAAGCTTCTTTAAAAGGATTTTGAGTTTTTCCAAGAGACTCCAATATGTCTTTAATGATAGCTACAATGATTTTCTTGTTTCATTATTTGCTTGCATTACAGTAGGACCTGGAAGTTAGGTAGTGTGACAAAGTTCCTGCTCTACCTTGGTGGGTCTTGCGCTTATTGGCAGATTTGCTCGCCTTGGAGCTTCTCGGCAGCCCTCAGCTTGGCCGTTTTTCTGAATTCACAGTCCAGGTTGACTCCTCCTGTGTCTGACCAGGAGTTGGGAGGATTTGGGGGGAACCCGGGCCTGCCCTCTACTCCGGGTTCCAGCCCAGGGCCCTGTGGAATGCAGCTGTCTAGAGTGCCTCCTGGAATAGCTGTGCGACAGCTACAACTCCCTGGGCTACTTCCCCATGGCCTCCTCCCAACACCTTCTTTATCCTCACCATAGGACCTGCCTCCTGGTGTCTGATAATGCTTGTACACCTCAGTCCTCCAACAGTCCACGTTCTTACTCTCCGCTCCTAGTGCCTCTTGCTCCCAGCTCCTCACATGCACCCAGCTCCAGACTGCTCCTTTTTAAAACCCAGGTGCCCTGATTAGCCTGCCTTAATTGATTTTAGCAGCTTCTTGATTGGCTGCAGGTCTTCTAATCAACCTGTCTTAATTGTCTCCAGAAGGTTCCTGATTGTTCTGGAACCTTCCCTGTTACCTTACCCAGGGAAAAGGGACCTACTTAACCTGTGGCTAATACATCTGCCGTCTCTTACTCTCCTACAGCCATCTGGCCCGACCCTGTCACAGTAGGTTTTCATAAGCACCAAATGATTAAGACAATTCGTGCCCCAAAGAGCTTACTATCCAAGTAGGCAAGACTACAGAAGGAGACCGAAGGACATGTAGACAGAGTGATTTATCCAAGGTCATACAGCAGGTCAGCAGTGGAGTCAGGAATAGAACCTAGTCCAGTGTCCTTAATCCCAGTCCAATCTCTATCCACTGGACCACACTGCTTGCAAAGTCTAGATTTCTTAAAAATACTTATCACAGTAACTAACTCAATCCCAGTTTTTGATCTTATCTAAATTTCTGCACTTAATGTCATAGCGGTTAACATAGCTAGGGGCTGGAGTAATTAACTTTTCTATTTTTCAGTCTTTCTGTGTTCACTTTTCAAACAAAGGGAAGCAAAATTTTAGATTAGCGAATGAAACGGGGACAAACATCGTTTCTGAGCCTGTGGCCGTCTTCTAAAGTAGTTTTTGCATGTTTTCAAAATAGAAAAACTGAGTTTATGCAAGTTTGTTTGTGCGGATAAATACTTCATTGGTTTTCTCCATAAGTGGAATGCTACTGAAAACCTGTAGGATGATGCATATTACTTACAAAGCACAATACACAGCAGTGGCACTATATTTTGTTTTGTAAAGACGGCGTTCTTTCATATCAGGTTAGGTCTCAGTTTGCATAAGGATACAGTCAAGTCCTCACAAGGTTTTAAAATTTGTACTCATTTTAGCCTCCCATTGTTGCTTGGAACTGATGTCTCCACCTCCCCCTCTTCCCCTCCCCCCCCCCCCCCCAAAGTTTCCCTATATCCAGTATTAAATATAAACTGTCTCCCTTCAACTCTGACCATGGAATGAGATATGTAAGGGCACTTGTATACACTCAGATCCAATTGGAAGATTGGGGCCTTTCTGTACTAAAGCTCATAATGGCTGGGTTCCTGGCATTAACAAAATTAGTAAACTCCAGAGGATAATGTCAAGTTTGCAAAGGGACTTAATGGGAGAAATGATAAACCAATTTGAGTCTATAAACTGGCAGGGTGTCAATTTGGTTTTAGTTTCTTGCATTGGTGCTTCCTTCATTTAGCTCAGTGTGTTTATGAATTTTTTGTTCTGAGATTCACCAGCTGTTCTGAAGTGGATATGCATGCTAGGACCTAATCTTCTGTGGATAGAATGAGCCAGTTGTTTCTGTCAAAAGTAGCATATTTCAATCATAGTTTATTCAACCTGTATAAAGTGGTGATAGCTATTAATGTTGGAAGAAAAACCTTAAATTGAATTACTAAAATAATTTTAAGCGACTTGATTCTGTGCGTTAAGGGGTTGCAATACCCTGTAAAAAGGGTTGAACATATTAAACCCTCAATCCTCCAAAAATATGTGCTGTTACACTGAACTCTGAAACAGAAATACCTTTCTCTGGCTCTTTCTACTGTATTCTTAACTTGTCCCCTCCCATGCAGATCATGTTACTTTTCTCTCTTGCCTTTCTCAGTCCAGTAGTTCTCATAAAATTAAATCATGCAAACAAGATATAGATATATATAAAGAGAGAGAGAGAGAGATAGATAGATAGATAGATATTTGGAAGAGATCTGTGAATGTAAGAGAAATAATTTGTCTTCCAAGGCAGTGGCTAAGGTTGTGCAATGCATTAGGAGGTTTCTTTTATATCTACATTTCTTTATTCCACTTCCATTCACAGATCCCTTTCAAATAGATATTCTTAACAGTTTTAATCCTTGTTTTAAAACAAATAATAAAAAACCAAGTTGGATAGTAAGGACATCTGATTCTATCAAACCCTGAGCTACTCGCAGCTCCTTCCCAAATATAATTGAACTTTTTAATAAGGCTTCCTCTTGAAAAACACTGCATTTTTTTTCCGTTGAGGTGAGATTTTACAACACTGGTAAAAGGAGATGGGTTTTTGTACTATATAATGAATACTTGTGCATGCTTTTTTTCTGGAGCTCTACTTGCTCCATAAAATGAGTAAATATTAAATAAGGTTGTTCAAATAAATAGTACCATTTGTTGTTTTAGGATCCTGGAGAACAAGGATGGTGGAAAGGAGAGCTTAACGGTAAAGAAGGAATCTTCCCAGACAACTTTGCTGTTCAAATACAAGAGTCTGATAAGGACTTTCCAGTAAGTTTTAGTGTTTTTTCTTTTCTTACAATCTAAAGAAAAGCCACAGATCCTTTGCCAGAAATGCAGATATATATAAAAAAATACTTAGAATCATCGAATATCAGGGTTGGAAGGGACCTCAGGAGGTCATCTAGTCCAACCCCCTGCTCAAAGCAGGACCAGTCCCCAACTAAATCTTAATGCATTATACCACATAACAATGTTATGATGCCAATTTTTTGATTCATTTTCAATTTTAGTACTATCAAAGCAGAAATTGAATTTTATATATTTAAAAAAATAGAGCTGGTTTTTAAAAAATGGAATTTTTGTCCTGTGGGAAATTCTGACAAATTGACATTTGTCCTGAGTTAGGCCAAAAAAACTGAGACTTGGAAATTTTCATGGAACAGAAATTCCAAATTTTTTAAATTCAAAACAACCTTATTGAAACTTTTTTTTAGATAATTTTGAAATGTAAGTCAAAATGGGAAAGTCAAAAATAAATGAGAATATCTAATTGAAATACTTTATTTCAATTTGTTTCAAAATGTTTCAAGATGAAATTTCATCTTTTCTTGCCTCTGTCACTGTTGTGTTTATAATTAATTTTCCCCAACCCATTTAACTATTTTAAAGTTGTCAGGATTAGCTAGGTGTCTGTGCAGTTATGGTTTAAGGTCTAGACCATTACATTATAAATGAAGGACTAGCTTTTCTAAGTTAGGTGCATGTGTTTGTACATTACCACGGTTATGTGAGTGTAGAGATATCAGATCTGCATATACACATTATGCATCTCTGGGCATAAATTAGACTTGTGCAAATATACACAGATCACTGACTTCAAAAATCCCAGTTGGAAGTTCACTTTCTGTTGCTTTAAAAGGTGATTTATATTACACCTTTCTTCCGCTGTATACCCTAAGGGATAACAAACCTATCAGCAACAATAATTTTCCCTCAGCTGATACTCACCTTCTTGTCAACTGTTGTAAATGGGCCACCTTGATTGCATTGGCCTAGTTAGCACTACAAAAGTAATTTTCCCTCCCTTGATATTCACCCCTTGTCAACTATTGAGAATAGGCTACTTCCACCTTAATTGAATTGGCTCGTTACCACTGACCCCTCACTTAGTAAGGCAACTCCCATCTTTTCATGTGCTATAATATATATTCTTCTTACTGTATTTTCACTCCATGCATCTGATGAAGTGGGTTTTAGCCCACGAAAGCTTATGCCCAAATAAATTTGTTAGTCTCTAAGGTGCCACAAGGAGTCCTTGTTGTTTTAACTGTAGTCTGTAACCTATCATTTAAATCATGTTCTGTACCAAATGACTGGAGGATAGCTAATGTGATGCCAATTTTTAAAAAGGGCTCCAGAGGTGATCCTGGCAATTAGAGGCTGGTAAGTCTGACTTCAGTACTGGGCAAACTGGTTGAAACCATAGTAAAGAACAAAATTGTCAGACACATAAATGAACATAATTTGTTGGGGAAGAGTCAACATGGTTTTTTGTAAAGGGAAATCATGCGTTGCCAATCTACTAAAATTCTTTGTGAGGGTCAACATGCATGTGGACAAGGGGGGTCCAGTGGATATAGTGTACTTAGATTTTGAGAGAGCCTTTGACAAGGTCCCTCACCAAAGACTCTGAAGCAAAGTAAGCTGTCATGGGATAAGAGGGAAGGTCCTCTCATGGATTGATAACTGGTTAAAAGATAGGGTAGGAATAAATGGTCAGTTTTCAGAATGGAGAGAGGTAAATAGCGGTGTCCCCCTGGGGTCTGTACTGGGACGAGTCCTAGTCAATATATTCATAAATTATCTGGAAAAAGGGGTAAACAGTGAGGTAGCAAAATTTGCAGATGATACAAAGCTACTCAAGATAGTTAAGTCCCAGGCAGATTGCAAAGAGCTGCAAAAGGATCTCTCTAAACTGGGTGACTGGGCAACAAAATGGCAGATGAAATTCAGTGTTGATGAATGCGAAGTAATTCACATTGGAAAACATAATCCCAACTATACATACAAAATGATGGGGTCTAAATTGGCTGTTACTACTCAAGAAAGAGATCTTGGAGTCATTGTGGATAGTTCTCTGAAAACATCCACTCAATGTGCAGCAGCAGTCAAAAAGTGAACAGAATGTTGGGAATCATTAAGAAAGGAGTAGATAATAAGACAGAAAATATCGTATTGCCTCTATATAAATCCATGGTATGCCCACATCTTGAATACTGTGTTCAGATCTGGTCACTCCTTTTAAAAAAATATTTTGGAATTGGAAAGGGTTCAGAAAAGGGCAACAAAAATGAGTAGAGGTATGGAACGACTGCCATATGAGGAGAGATTAATAAGACTGGGACTTTTCAGCTTGGATAAGAGATGACTAAGGGTGGATATGATAAACGTCTACAAAATCATGACAGTTGTGGAGCAAGTAAATAAGGAAGTGTTATTTACTCCTTCTCATAACACTAGAACTAGGGGGTCATCAAATGAAATTAGTAGGCAGGAGGTTTAAAACAAGCAAAAGGAAGTATTTTTTCACACAACCCACTGTCAACCTGTGGAACTCCTTGCCAGAGGATGTTGCGAAGGCCAAGTCTATAAGAGGGTGCAGAAAAGAACCTAGAGAGTTTAGAAATATTGTTTCACTTTGGAATGAAATTCACCTGGAAAAACTCAAACTAAAAGATCTGTCAGAAAATAACCTTAAGTACAGATATCTGGGAGGCGGAAATATGCTGGAAAAAAAGTATAACCAAAAAAACACCCCTTTTATTGCTAACTGGACAGCAAATTAGAGAAGAACTTCCAATGCAATATGGCATCAAAAAAGCCATTGTGACTTTTGTGGGGATGAATACACAGAGGCCTTCGACTGGAGGGAATTAAATATAACAATAATTGAGGGGCTGGAGAAACTTATTTATAAGAAGATCTAAATGGATTTAATATGTACATTGTAACCAAACTTCTGCCAAGGATTGAGGCACAATATATTTCCCAAGTATTTAAGGTCATGAACACCATGGAAGGCCATCAGTTGTTTGGTATGCCTTACTGCTAAATGATGAACTAGCAATCGGCTGAGCCCTCAAGGGTTAACACATTGTTGTTAATGTAGCCTCACACTCTACACGGCAGCACAAATGGAGGGAGGGGAGACAGCATGCAGAGAGAGACAGAAACACATACCTTGTATGTGAGAGAGACACGCATTGCTCCTGTAAGTACTCTGACCCCACTCCGAGTACATTGCCTTTTTAAGTAGATCAGCAAGTTGAGACGGCAGCTGCTGCCAGCAAGCTCCCTCTGTCCTGAATCCTATCATGTCGGCCCCTGCTCTGTGGAAATGAGATGCAGGAGAGGGGGGAGGGGGACACCCTGACATTAGCACCCCTCTTCTTTCTCTCCCCCGTCCCCCTACCCGCACAACAAGCAGGAGGCTCCCGGGAGCAGCTCCAAGGCAGAGGGCAGGAGCAGCACACGGCAGTGGGGGGAGGGACAGCTGAACTGCCCAGCAATTGATAGCCTGCTGGGTAGCTGCTGCACAGGGAACTTAGGGGAGTGAGGGGCTGCCGGTCCACCCTGGTTCCAGGCCCCCACCAGCTAGCCCCAACCGGCTGCTCTTCCTGCAAGCAGTGGACAAAGCAGGCAGCTGCCAAACACGGTTATAAGGGAACATTGCGCAACTTTAAACGAGCATGTTCTCTGATTGATCAGCAATGTAACAACGTTAATCGGGACGACTTTAAGTGAGGAGTTACTGTACATCAGTATAGCCAGGAAAATATTATATGTCTTATAGTGACTTCAAAAAATATTAAGGAAGTTGGCTGTGTTAATTCATAGGAATGTGCATTATTCCAGAAAGTCACCACTCAGGTTTCTAAAGAAAAGGCAAACAAAAATTAGCAATAAAAATAACAGGGAATGACTACACTGTGGTGATTGTGGTTAGCAACATTTTAAAATAGCATTTCTGATAACATTATCCTCAATGCTAAGTTTAACTATAACTCTGAACTTTTGCTACATTTCATTGCTTGGATGATGAATCTGTTGTTGGTCAGGCAGTTTCAGTACTACTATCCGATGAACACTAAAATGCATGGAATCAAATCCACCCTCCTCCTTTTCTAATAGGCTCTTCACTTGGCAAGTGGTATAAATAGTGTAAGTCTTCACTATTGCACAAAATCTTTAACATAAAAAACTTTCAATATTAACTCATTGCAGTGAAACTACTCAATATTTAAGATTATATTTTTAAATTATTGATATCAATGTGGAAAATGGAAATATTTATATTGATCCAAGTATACTGTGTTGTGTGCATATGGAGGTTGCCAGGTAGAGCTGTGATGTACAGGAAGAAAGGAATGCTACATTCAGGGTTGGAGAAGTGAATCATTCTGGGTCTTTAAGCAGGTTATTGTAGAGAGAGTCCCCAAATCCTTCAAGCTACTGAATGCAAACCCCATCGTCTTCAATGTGACTTAGTACAGGAATTCACCTGCATGGAGCAGCTTTCAGGTAAAGGCAGTGGATGGCAACTGTAATCTACTGTTCATTGTGGGCTGACCTAAAAAACCCCAAACTGATTCACTTTAATTGCAAGTCGGTGTTGACGTTTGAATCTGATTATGTCTGCTGCCGCCCAGCCTCACAGGTAAATAATGTTGATTTTCTGTTTATTCCAAATAGAACTCTGATAGGATTGAGCATTTCTTTCTGGGCTGAAAATGGAGTCTGGTTTCATTCATTAATTTTACTGCACTGTTTTCTGTGACCAAAAAAAGAGATTAATATGAATTTTCATGCATGGTTAATTTTTTAAAAAAAGCCTTCATGCACATCATTTGTTCGATAAACACCTATTTCTGCTAATAGGAGCCGCCGTACTCAGAAGTTTTACTTGGCATATAAGGTCTCACTCTAGGAATTTCCTAAAAGCTTTTATAATATTTTAATGACATTCTCTCACAATTAAAGTCCAGGGGAAATCCTCATACCAAGTGGAGGGAAATCTGTGTATAGCCAGAGCCTTGGGGCCAACAGCCAGGGCAGTCAACATGGTGTCTACACTGACACTGTGCCAACCTAATTACATCGACCTAAGTACTACGCCTCTTGCAGAGGTGGAGTTATTAGATCAGCGTAGTGTGCAACTTACATTGGTGGGAGCAACATTGTAGTGTAGACACTTACATCCAACTCTGTAGTATAGACCAAGCCTTAGTGGGCAGAGGGCTTTTGCCAAGTAGTGTGTGAGCAGGCAGCGGCAGGAGAGAATAGAGGGGGAAGAAGCAAACATGCAGAACAGAGAAGCAGACACAAAAAACAAGCTAGCCAATCGGTAGCCTCTGAGCCTAGTGTGGCCGTGGGGAAAGCTAGTGAGAACGTTTGAGATATGTTTCTAACAAGACTTGGCGCTGTAAGCTAAGAAACTGAAACCATTACTTTGGTTCCTCCTGCCTTTGGAGAAGCAGGACTTCGTAAACAGATATTTCTTTGTTACGGTTTTTTGATCACCAATTTCTATCCCAACTGGAACATCCACAGCACCCCAAATTTTGACTAGCTGCTCAGGTCCAAAAGGGGCAACATTGTATTTTAAAAGAGTGCTAGAACACGAACAAACCTAAGACTTCAGTATTTCATAGTCTAAAATTTGTTGGGAAATGTCCAGGTTAAAAATCACTCATTTTAAAAACAAGAATCTTCAGCTGTGGTATGTGATACTGCAGTATATTTAAACAGGAAACCTTTTAAACATTCTTTCTCAGTATTTAATCTGCACCTTTCTCTCTGCTTGTGCATAAGCAGATGTGTCATTTTAGGTTTAGTTTTTCGAGTTCCCAGGCTGCGATGTTTAGGGTGCAAACACTTCAGGGAATATTTATTCGCTTTCCCCACCTAAAAAAAACCCTTTCATTGGAACTCAAAAAATAATTAAAATATTTCTTTGATCTTATTTTTTTAAAAAACATCATTTTTGTAAATCTTTGGCCAGATTTCATCTGATTCTTTTAATATTGCCTGATACAATGTAGGTTTATTAGTATTGCCCTACAGTTATAGTTGTTAAAATGAGTAAGTAAATTGCTTTGGCACTATAAAATGCATAATTTAATTTGTTTTGAATTTTTGGCTGTCTGTGCAAGAAGGTTTCAGAGTAACAGCCGTGTTAGTCTGTATTCGCAAAAAGGAAAGGAGTACTTGTGGCACCTTAGAGACTAACCAATTTATTTGAGCATAAGCTTTCGTGAGCTACAGCTCACTTCATCGGATGAAGTGAGCTGTAGATCACGAAAGCTTATGCTCAAATAAATTGGTTAGTCTCTAAGGTGCCACAAGTACTCCTTTTCTTTGTACAAGAAGGATTTTCTGAAATTTCTTGAGCAATGGAATGGGACTCAGGAGACCTGCTCGGTGACCTTGGATAAGGTAGTTCATCGCTCTGTGCCTCAGTTTCCCCATCTGTAAAATGGTAATGATACTGAACTTGTTCGTAAAGTACTTTGAGGTCTACTGATGAAAAGTGCTATGAGTCTGCTTGTAAGCTGATAAGTGGATGCCTATCTTTTTTCTGTAAAATATATTGACTCTTTATCCTCTTTGCAGAAGCCAAAGAAGCCACCACCTCCTGTTAAAAGTCCAGGTACGTAAAAGATTCATGCTGATAAATGTACTGACAAACTTTGAGCATAAAAGCCAACAAAAGTCACTGCTCTAGAAGCTTCATAAATGCAATGAGAGTTTAGAAACAACTCATTTTATTCAGTCATGAAGGCAAGGTTTTCTAATTTTAGTGTACTGCGTATAGACGTGTTATGCTCCATATTCACTGTGATGTGGTATGGCAAGTGTTTAAGATGACTTTCTAAACTCAAAAGTAGCTTTGCATTTCTGAGCAGTACTGTACAGCAACCCCAAATTCATGCCGGTGACACTATGTATCCTACTATGTATTTTGTTTGACACATCTAACAGAACCTAGTTCTGAATCTTAGTTTAGAAATATTTTAATACTTCCTCACATCTTTGAGTTTAAATGAATGGTTATATAGTACATTATGATCCTTGGCTAGAAGGAACAGTATAAATACAAATAATCGTAGGTTATATTTTTAGTGAATGACTAGGATAATTACAGTTGCTTGACAAATGTGTCCTGTTTTGTTTTTATATTCAGCTCCTAAGCCTGAACTTCCAATAGGAGAGAAGAAGTTTCTTTCTTCTAGACCTGAAGAAAAAGGTGAGACCAGTTTTCTTCACATTGAAATTAAATTGAGATCATATAAAAGAACTACACAATATTTAGTTATTTTGTTTTAAGTAAATAAAATACCCATATGGAAAAGTTATTACTTATTATTGTATGCTATCATAATTGTTTCTAAAACTATTCAAGTATGTTAAGGTTTTTAGTTTAGTGTATGTCTACATTTAAATCTACATATTGTACATTATGATAACACTTAATTGCTTTTGCAGAGTCATTTTCTTAATCTGGAAATTGCAGTCAATTTGACAGTTTATAATGACCTAGTTGCGGTTTTAATAATTTGCTTAAATGCAATTTTGTAATAAATGTGGTGATGTAATTCTGGATAACAATGGACATTTATTAAATAAATATTTTGTAAATGTCAGTTCCTGCTCTTACGGAGAATGTTTCACCAAACATGTGAATGGCTTCAACTGAAAGTTTTTGTTTGGAAAAAACACCAAAAGTGTATCTACAACGTTGTACTAATGTTATTAATCTGTAGAGGAGATATTGTGATTCTAGACTTTTTAGAAGTAAAAATCTCCTGTCCTGTAAACACCTAAACCATTCAGTCTTCGTCCAGATTTTATCTTTCAGTATTTCCATTTTCACTAACTGTAGAGAAGTTTGCTAATTTACTCACACTACATTTCAAGATTTGAAAGCCTCAGAACTATCTCTTAAAAAAAAAAAAAGTGGTTAGTGGTCTGAATCAAATGTAATGTTTCTAAAATGCTCCCTTTTGTATTTGGAAAAATTGAACAAGGAACTAACGGTCTGTACAGAATTTGCTTTTATTATGATAAAGAGAAAACTTCTGACACATTGCCATTTCTTTCTCTGAGTTTATCCACTTCATAGGACTTGAAAGAAAAAATGCTATTGTTATAACAGTTTGGCCATATTCTATAAAGATACTTTGTAATACAGCCAATGAACATTGGCCATAGAATGTGTTCAGGACAGCATTTTCAAATGCATGATTAAGAGTAAGCCAGCTCCATTTGAGTTTTGGCCTTTCTGCACAAATTTTTAATAACCTGCTATGTAAACTACATATATTCTTGGGAGTAATCCATATGCATGTGTGTGTTTAGGGAGCCATCTTGTGTCTGAATATTATTAGAGAACACATTGTTTCTTTTCATTGTACCACCTTCTTCCTTCTCCAACTAATTGAAGTCAGTAGATTGACACCAGGGCTGAATTTGGTCCATTTGGCTGCTAAAATAAACTTAAACAGAATCAAGACAAAGTATTCATTTTTTCAAGTCAAGGGTCTCAAACTCAAATGACCATAAGGGCCACATGAGGACTAATACATTGGCCTGAGGACGACGCCACTGACCACCACCACCCACCCTCCCTGCTGCCCCAGCCCTGCCCCCACTCCACCCCTTCCGTGAGGCCCCGCCCCTGTCCCGCCTTTCCCACCCCTTCCCTGCCCCCTTTCCAACCCCTTCCCTGAAATCCCCACCCCAACTCCGCCCCCTCCCTGCCCCAGAGGGCGCATGAGGGGTGCGGGTTGCAGCAGGGGGCTCAGAGCAGGGGGTCAGGATGCAGAGTGCAGCAGGCGGCTCAGGGCAGGGGGTTGGGGTGCAGGAAGGGTGCGGGGTGCAGCAGGGGGCTCAGGGTAGGGGTACAGGAGGGGTGCGGCAGGGGTCTCAGGACACGGGGTTCGGCTGCAGGAGGGGTTCGGGAGCAGAGTCCGGCCCGGTGCGCACCAGGGGCGGGGCAGAGTCCGGCCCGGTGCGCACCAGGGGCGGGGCAGAGTCCGGCCCGGTGCGCACCAGGGGCGGGGCAGAGTCCGGCCCGGTGCGCACCAGGGGCGGGGCAGAGTCCGGCCCGGTGCGCACCAGGGGCGGGGCAGAGTCCGGCCCGGTGCGCACCAGGGGCGGGGCAGGTGCCCTGCCCTGCCCTGCCCCCACACCACTCCGGGAAGTGGCCGGGACCTGGGGGAGGAGGGGCACAGGGGTCTGTGTGTTACCTTGGCCGCTCCTCCAGGTACCTTCCCCGAAGCTCCCATTGGCCGGGAACGGGAAACCTGTGGGGGGCAGGGGTGCCGCGGGGAGCTGGTGGGCCGCAGAAAATAACCCCAAGGCCGCATGTTTGAGACCCCTGGTTTAACTTAATACTGTTGTTAACACTATTAAATTAAACAGACTACTAGCAGCAAAATAACAGGCCAAGAAGCAAATTATATATAACATCAAATTCTGGGAGATTCTGCATTTTTAAAAATGGAAAGTTAAGTGCAGAGCTTTCTGCTGAACTGTATAAAATGGGTGAAATTCTAAGGCCTGTGTTATGCAGGAGTTAGACTAGATTATCATAATGGTCCCTTCTGGCCTTAAAATCTGTGAAGATAAATAGTAGTGGTGTTTTGCTTGAAATAAACTTCCATTTATATATGCATTTTCTACCTCTCCTGAAAACATGTACAAATACTGCTAATCATTTTAATAAAATATTAAATTGTGGTGGAATTAGTCCTGTTAAAATTATTAGCTAATCGTAATATGAAATTATAAACCTTATTATGAGAGACTAATTAGGCTCGTTATAGCCCAAGTTTGTCCTTAATTGGACAAGAATTGGTTAGCTGCTCTTTTATATAAGCAGTGTTTTTATATGACTATTGAAAGGATGTTTAATGACATTAGTTAGCCGTGGTAACTTTTTGCTCTTAGTAAATGTAATCAGTATGGTATTTTCCTTTCCATTATGTAGCATTATCTTTTAGCCAACTTTTAGTATCTTTTTCATTGTTTATTAACTCCAGAATAGTTGTTAGAGTACAGAGTGCTATATCTTTGTATAGCAAAAGTGACTGATCCCTATGGTGTGGTGATCTGTGGTAAACAGTTTAAAGTATTTAGTAATGATTTTTTTTTCTTGGTTTGTGACAGCCTTCATATTTAGGTTTTGTTTTGTGGAAAAAAGTTCAGATAGCATTCTAGACATTGAGGAATATCACATAATAAAAACAAAAATGTCAGAATAGTTGACTGTAATTCATATGTAAATATTTAATTGTTTATCGATTTTTCTTTTTTAAATACAAAATTATTGATCCAGTTTGGTGACTGATATTAGCTGAACGCAGCATTGTAGAACTTATGCTTCCTTTCTCCACTCGTATCACATATATTTGTAATTTTTAAAGTTTAAAATTGTTCAGCCAGCCAGTATACATAGACCAGAAAAAGACAAATCAATTAAAAAGACTTTTTACACAACACTAAATCTCATAATTCTGTATTTATCATTTTAGCAGCACCAAGTGGCAAAATTGTGTATTGTCTCGTTATATCAGTTACTCCAACTCAATACCAAAAAAGCGCTGCTGGAGATATGATTCCAATAAACTGAGCCTTTTCACTGATTTGCTGGTATGCTTCATATCTTTGAATTCTAGTATCTCAGGCCTTCAGAATTTACAATAAGGCACTATTTGTAGTAGATTCTGTCATGGGTGGTATCTCACCTAAACACTTCACAATCTTCAATGTGTTTATCCTCACACATCCCTGTTGAGGTACTACTGTTACTAAGTGCTACTGTCCCCATTTTTCAGCTGGGGGAACTGAGACAGGGAGAAGCTAAGTGACTTGCCAAAGGTCACACAGTCTGTGACACAGTGGGGAATTGAACCTGAGTCTCCCAAATTTTAGACTAGCACCTTAACCACTGGAGCCTGTTTCCTCAGATACATTTTATATAGAGTTTGAACTTCTGACCACTTGCATATAAAGCAAGAGACGTTCCTCTGCTCTACCAAGCCACTGTGATTCAACCTTGTGCAAGGAATCAAGAACTCCTAACTTTAGTCCTCTGTATAGGCTTCAGCAAGTCACTTAAGGTGTGTGTAAACTGCACTCATGGGGTTTGAACGCAGCTCTTGTAGACACACCTGAGCTAGCTTTAATCTAGCTTGTTCAGGTACTGATAGCAGTGAAGCTGCCGCAGCACAGGCTTCAGTGTATGCTGTGCAAGCCTGTCTAGGACCCTGGCTAATTACTCGGCTTGCAGTCCTGTGCTGAAGCCTGCCATGCCGTGGCTTCACTGCTACTGCACCTGAGCTAGCGAGGTTAAAACTAGCTCTAGTATGTCTGCACGAGCTGCAGTTATGCTTCCAATTGCAGTGTAAACACACCCTGTATCTCTGCCTTTTGCCAGCTACAGAGAGGGAGTAATGCTTACCTAATTTCACAGGAACGTTGAGGATTGTTGGTTTAATGCTTGTACGGTGGTTTGAAAATAGAAGTACTCCATAAAGTACTAAGTATTACAGATGTGTGTTTTCCGTCGTTAATTGACCAAATCTGAGCAAATGGATCATATGGCGATGAAACAGTGGAAGTTTTAGTTGTCCTGTTTAACTTCCATTTGTTTTATGTTCAGTTAGTACTACCAGTGTGCACATAGGAAGACAAGGTCCTTAATCTACAGAATTTGAATCTAAGTGCACAAGGAAGTTGTCATCTAGAGATCACTCCTGCTCTGTGATGCATGTGTAAAAGAAACAGGGATAGGCATCTATATCTTCAGTAGTAGATGTAATGAATTGATATGAGGGGAAGGCATTAGAAGTACAGCAGGAATTCTTGTGTGTGTGACTGACTAAGCTGTTGTCTGCAGTGCACTAATGAATCACTGACCTATTACCAGGAATGTCACTGAAGAAGTTGCATTAAGTGTTTATGCTAACCACATTTCTTGTGTCCAGGTATACAGTTTGTATGCACATTTCCTCTTTTTACTTTTATCTAAACATATCTCAAAGTGATGCAGCATCAAATCTTCAGGGAAATCATTTCTGATAGCAGCCACTATAATGAAATGCCAGTCATAATTAGAGGAGCAAAGTGTCCTAGATAAATTACTCTAATGTATCTAAAAATGTTTTTGTGCCTTATTTTGTAAGATGAAAAAGCAGCTCTGGATCAGAAGCCTTCTAAGCCAGTAGCTCCCCAAGTACCACCCAAAAAGCCTGTTCCTCCAAGCAAGACTAATAATGTATTTAGAGCTGGGCTTCTGCATCCAAAACGACCAGATAAACCAGTTTTACCATCACCTGTGTCTAAGTGAGTATATTTGTATTTAATTTTAATCCAAAGTAATAAATAGATTTCATTAGTTTATGTTTGCATGTGCTTCATTGCTAAACTATGAACCTTAATTAATCTGAAGGTGAATATGTCATGAGGATACACAATGCCCTATACTTATCTGCGCTTCAGAAATTCTGTGGGTGGCGATCAGCTTTACCTTTTGTTAATTTTCTAATTGTCAAGTGACATTTTACTTGAATCAGATAAGAGGGAACCTTGCACCGTGACCTGCATTCTGTGTGAAATTCTGTACTTCTGAATCATCAAACGCAGTGCAAGTTTTAAGCTGCTGCATTCTGTGTAAGTTATGGCCACAGGAAATGAGTCACTAGTGGTGGTCTGTGATATGCTGGGTAGATGAGCCTGTGGGCGTTACACTTAAGAAATTAATTACCACATTGGAGAGAGCCACACATCACTGTGTAAATGACCAAATTTCTCACTTAAGTATTGTCAGTATAAATCCCCACTCCTGGAGCACACATGCCCTCGCTGTTGAAATCATTGTCCTTTAGAAAAGTAGTGACCATTGGGAACATGTGAGTGAGATCATATAAGGATCTGAATCTCCAAGATTCCTCAGTTCTTTTCAACTGCTTGAGTGGATTTAAATTCTCTGTCTTCCCTTAATAGTTCATATTATAACAGAGTAACAGCAGCCACTATTGTTGAAGTTGTGTATCAGCTTCTGTTCTAACCCTGATTTCCAACCACTAGTATTAAAGTTGCATTTAGCTTCTATTCTGTCCCCTGATTTTAGTCACTGACAACTTTCTGAAGTTTTATTTTTTCAGACTGAAGTTTTTCCATGCCTGGTCTCTGCCTGATGAGGTGACATTTTTTTGTCAGTTTGAATAAAAAACAATCAGCTCTTTTTTCAGTGTAAGGAGAGTGTGTCCCATTATAACCAAACCAAAAAGTCATGTGATCTTTTTTGAACAATTTTAAGTCTTGCAGGAGATGGGCTGTCTCCAGCATCTTTCCTGAAGATACATCTACACTTATGGTGGCATGCACAGAGAACAGACACTGCACACCCAGCTAGCACGGGTATAAATAGCAGTGTAGATAGTGAGGCACAGCTTAGGAAAGTAAAGTGCCCTAAGGTATATACCCTACATAGCTGTCTGTACGCCCAAGCAGTGCCTCCCATGTCTGCACTGCTATTTTTATCAATGTAGTGTTCCATGGCTAGTGCCTTTCCCTGTGTCAGGAAAAGGTTCTGGCAGGGAGAGGCAGCAGGAAAGTCTGACAGCGTGGAAAGGCTCCTGTAGCTTCCTGTTGCTTCCTCCCTGCTAGAGCCTTTCCTGCTGCAGTGAAAGGCTGTGGCAGCGGGGAGCTGCTGGAGTCTTTTCCACTGGTCTCCATCCCCGCTCGTTGGAGCATTTCACTGCTGCATGTGGTTACACAGCACAGTGACAGGCGTGAGCTCAGCCTGCTTTCACTATGGCAAGTAGCTCCTGTGTAGTGTCTGTACTCGACACACTACTGTAAATATAGATAAGGCATAAGATGCCTGGGACAGGTCACTCTTCTCTTGGTATCTAGCCATACTGTGCATTATTCATGTACTATTGCCATTTTCTTTGCACACCACGGGAGCTGATGCTCCGTTCAGGACAGCAGTGCTATAATCATTGTTCAACTAGTTCTCTTCAAACCTGACTCCTCACAGTAGCAGTTAATCTCTCAAGAATGGAGATCTTGAAGAGAGATTACTAGCCAGTTTTAATAATTGGCTCTTTGAGTAGATTGTCAGTGTAGATCCCCATTCACCACACTTCTGTGCTGTAGATTCTAAATGCTGGAAGAAACTAACAGACGTGTAAGCCACAGCTCTGTACATAACCTCACACTGAAGGTTTGATTCTGTGAGACTGCATGTACAGGTTCCCAGTGGTTACACCTTTGGGCGCTCTGGCTTTCATGCAGCAGGTGCATGTGCAATCCAAGAGTGCAGCTCTATACTGTTAATCTACAGAGGGCCACCCATTCTTGGCTAGGTATTGACTTCATATTTCAGCACACTTCAAGATTTCTTGTTTTATAGGTAGAGAAGTATACAACAGAAATGTTTTTCAGTTTGGGTAACAGTTAACATATTGGAATATGTTATGGAACAGAATTCCAAAGGGGAGATATAGATATAGACAAATAATAAATTGTGGCCAGAGAATTTTAATGTTCTTATGACTGAAAACATCCACAGCTGCTCAATATTTGACTGAAAACGTCCACAGCTGCTCAATATTTGACACTATCCTGAGTGGATGGGAGAAGAGAAGGCAACCCTGCTGCAGTAATAATCCCCATGTAGAGAAATGGGGAAATGAGGATAGAGCCACGTTTTAGAGGAAAGGGAACTTAGTAACCAACATTTAACCTGTCGAACTGTTCAATTCACACAGCTTCCTAAGCAAAGTAGCTTTTACCTTCAGCTGCAAGATGCAGCTAAGAGTGGCAAAGGAATGGCTCATCTGTTTACTTTTGGATCTAGGATGCAGGAAAATCTAGGAGTCTTTCACTGCTAGAACAGTAATAAAGGGTGTAGAGAGACTATCCAATGCTAGAATAAGGGCCATCTATACAGGATATTTAACTAAATGTAACCACCCATTATGGTCCATTAAGAATGTTTTTAATAAAAAAAAAAAAATTGAGGGCAATGGACCCTTCATACCTCACCTGTGAATGTTTCTGAAGTGGAGATATTGTTGAAGGTGGTGTTCAACCTTCTTGTCTTTTGTTTTGTTGCATTGCACTATAGCATTTTTTTTGCAAAGGGTTAGATTTGTTCATACAGTGTGCCTAAACGGTGATAAAATATTACCAGATGATGTTTTGAAGTATGCATGTGGAACTCCTACTGAAAGCCCTGCACATATCTGGAGGGCAGATTTTTGTCCATAAGAGTCCTAACAGAAGTAAATCTGTTTATGAATAGCACAACATTGATTTTATTTGTCTGTCTTGGTGTGAGAGCCAGTCTGTGAAATTTTTAAATCTAAATGCTTAAAGAACAGGAAACAGACATTTTCCCCTCTGCTTTTAACTCTTAATACGTTTGAATTATGACCTGTTTCAAATTCAGACTCCCTGTTTATTTCTTTACAGATCTAATGGGGAAGTAGTTTCCCTTCGACTGAAGTCTGAAATTGAGCCACTAATAAAACCAAAGTTAGACTCTGAACATTTACCGCTTAGACCAAAATCAGTAGAGGTAGACTCAGTTGCAGTAAAGAGCTATAAAGAACCAGGTAAGATGAAAAACAAATGAAAATACTGTACTGGAGAGCTTTTCTGAGCCTTTCCTGTTTGGACTGGGATACTCTCATGGTATTAGAATAAACTCTTTTATTGGAGTATACACATGTTAATATTTAGTGCAAGAGCAGTTACATGTGTTAGGTAGGGTATACAATTTTTTAAATAGTTACTGCTGATAGTTCTTTTGTGTAACTGGGAAAAATGATGTATAGTGTTTATCAGGCTAATATGCAGAGAACTGATAACGCCTTACTTTGTATTGGGTTAGCTAGAAAAACGAATACCTGTATAATGGCTTTCTTTTTTCAATTAAAAGGATATTTTTGTCATTGCCTGACCTCCCTTACCTTTATAAAAAGATTCCTTTTTTTTCCTCACTGTCATTTTCTGTGCACCTTCCTGCTGTTTTTGCACATAGAATAACTTAATGAACCTATTTAAATATTTTTACTAATATTCATAACATTCATTTATAGTTTTGTGGAGTCTAGTTGACAACTTTTGTGGCTAACTCCTTCATTAGTGCTTTACAATTTTGAAAGAGAGATTGTATTTTGTGAATTTCAGTATTTGGTGCTGATGAAAGTGAACTAACTCTTGCTAGATGCACCTTGATCTTAATCTGACATCTGACTTACAATTCTACCCCTGTCTAATGAGAACTTTAAGTATTGCCCAGAACCAGCAACATTCTGGACAGATGCTATGCAAGCTCTCCCCATATAACTGCTACTAATATATTCCTTCTTTGTCAATAAAATCACTGTGATCTCAATCCTGCGTGTGCCTCCTATTCAAAGGTTGCCTGTTCTGTTAAACTGGATGGTGACTTTTGTGATCTTGTGCAAACCTTCATGGGGGGGACTAGTTTTGAGAACACACAATTCTTCCATACATCTGACTTATAGCAATTTTTAACACCGGCCTCTAAATGTGAAATTTTCTAGTGTATTAAACCCAGTGGTGAGCTGGAACCGGTTCACGGGAACCGGTTATTAAATTTTCAAGCAGTTTTAGAACCGGTTGTTAACCCACTTTCCTGCAGGGGGCTCTGAGGCTTTGATGGGCTCCGGCCGGGAAGTGATGTAATTCCTCCTCCGGCCGCCGGGGGCGCTGCACTGCGGGAGCCATATGGGCTGCCACCTGGCCCTAGGCACGAGCCCTGTTGCTGCTGCTGCTCCCCTGGCCCTGGGGCTCCCGCTGCTGCCTGGTGGGTCCCTGGCTGCTCTGCTGGGCCTGGGCTGCGTCCTGCTGTTTGGGCTGCTCTGAGCCGCTCTCCCCGTGAGAACCCACCACCCTGCCTCCAGCCAGCCCCGCACCGCCTGCCCTGCCCTGCCTCCAGCCAGCCCCGCACCGCCTGCCCTCAGCCAGTCTCTGCTGCATCCCCTGCTCTGTCTCCAGCCAACCCCGCCACACGCACCCCCCTGCCCGAAGCCAGCCCCTGCTGCACCCCCCTATCCTGTCTCCAGCCAACCCCTGCCGCACCCCCCTGCCCGAAGCTAGCCAGCTCCACACCCCCCTGACCTGTCTGCAGCCAGCCCCTACTTCCAGTCAGCCCTTGCTCTGCCTGCAGCCAGCCTCTGCCGCACCCCCTGCCCTGTCTCCAGCCAACCCCTGCAGCACGCACCCCCTTGCCCGAAGCTAGCCAGCCCCACAACCCCTGTCTCCAGCCAACCCCTGCCGCACCCCCTGCAGCCCTGCCTGAAGCCAGCCAGCCCCACACCCTGTGCCCTGCCTGCAGCCAGCCCCGCAACCCCCTGCTCTACCTCCAGCTAGCCCTGCCCCACGCCCCTGTCTGCAGCTGGCCCCACGTCCACTGGTGCCCTGCAGTTCCCAGGGCAGTAACCCTGCATACTTGCTTCAGTGAGGGGGGCAGGGAGCAGCTGGGGACCCACACATGTGCACATCCTAGGGTGACCAGACAGCAAGTGTGAAAAATCAGGACGGGGGTGGGGGGTAATAGGAGCCTATATAAGAAAAAGACCCCAAAATTGGGACTGTCCCTATAAAATCAGGACATCTGGTCACCCTAGTTCACCCCCAGGGAGTGGTGGGGGACGCACACATGTGAAACGGAGCTCATTTCTAGTTCAGGCCCATCTTTTTAAAAAAGAACTTTAGGCAGGGTTAACACACATCCGTATTTTCCCGGACATGTCAGGCTTTTTGGTTCTTAAATCGCCGTCCAGACGGCGATTTAAGAACCAAAATATGGGAAAATACGAACGTATGGTCACCCTATTGGTACAAAAAATACATTCTGTGGCACATCCCTTAAATCAGAACTTTTTATAGGGAACCGGTTAAGATTTTGGCAGCTCATCACTGATTAAACCCACATGGTCTCAACCCAGGGTGCCCTCTTGGACACGACCCTTTACTCAGAATGCCTTTTAGAGATGCAGAACAGAAATAATTACTCCATTTCCAGAATGTGTAACTTCCCATCCAAATTGCACTGAACTGAGATGTGGAGTGGTGAATGTTCAGTTTTGGACTACAAGAGTAAGGGTCATTTTCTCATGGCTCTACAGGCTAACCATGGGAGTTTTTTCCATTGGAAAGGGGAGGTTTCCAGTTTCCCGTTAGGATGTGCGGCACTTGCTTCTGTGCCTGATGGAGTCTGAGATGTAACTTTGAAATCATGATTTTTGTATAGTAAAGATCGTTCCAATATTTAGTGGATTAGTGATATTAGTTAGTCATGCTCTTAGTGTATAACTTAGTGTATAATAAGACACCCTAAGAATATTGCAAGTAGTACCCACAAAAATGCTTAATATGTTCCAAGTTATTTCTAAAATAGTTTTTTCTTTGTTAAATGTGGTGCATATAGAAAATAGATGATGTGCCAGTTTTATTTGGATTGGGACAGTGAAGGGACTTAACCAGTATCTGGTGAAGATTGGGGCTTTCATAAGCGTAAACTGAACAAAGCTTTTTTTCAGGCAAGAAGGAATTAATGTTAGTAGTTTGGGAGGTGAAATGGCTGAGATACTAGCCCCTTTGCTTTAAAAGTGTGTCAGAAATCTGTTACTCAGGTTTCCTGTTTGGGGGTTGTATTAGATCTTGTGCTATTCCTACATGGTCAGGTAGCATGTGTGGCCAAGAGCATGTCTTTCTGTCATCTTTCGGCGAGGAGAATGTGTTGTTTTTGTTCAGATGTAGACCTTCCCTACAGTTATCATTGCCTTTGTCACCCTGAGACTAGAATAATTCACTGCACTCAGTCAGGTCCTGTACACTGATGACATTGGCTGAGTATTAGATATACTGTGGCTATAAGGTTTTGACATAGGACCTTGTAGGTCAGCAGAGGCACTCAAGCTTACAGTACGCTGATTTCAGAGAAAAGAAACGGAGTACTTGTGGCACCTTAGAGACTAACCAATTTATTTGAGCATAAGCTTTCTGAAGTGAGCTGTAGCTCACGAAAGCTTATGCTCAAATAAATTGGTTAGTCTCTAAGGTGCCACAAGTACCCTGTTTCTTTTTGCGAATACAGACTAACACGGCTGTTACTTTGAAACCTGATTTCAGAGAGAGGGAGTTGGTGGTAGGATCCCCTTGATGACAGATCTTCTATATACTCCCCATCTTACTGGTACATCAGGGCAGGCGTTTGATGACTTTCAGGGAGCACTGCAAGGCTCCTGTATTTTCTGGGGCTTTAAGGAAGAGAGTGGAGTGATAATAAATCGGAGAAAGTGGCTGTTGAATGTTAGTGATTTGAGGATAGGGTTGATGATGATGGGACATGCCTTTTTATTTCATGGATGTTTATTCTTTAGTGTGGGTGCATGTTTCCTTTGAGAGAGAACTAAGAGTGTAGTTAAGGGTGGCTGGCTTTGTGCCTTCATCTTTCTGTCATGTGGGGTTTCATTTGTCATTTTTTGTGCATATTTGAGCTTGCAGGGAAGACTGGGTACAGACTGACATGCATTCAATATGCTGATGACATTGAATCTGTCCTTCCCTTTCATCCAACCTATAGGGAGCAATTATCTTTCTCTGTGAATGGTAGTGAATGGGGCTCTGATAAGAGTGAGCAGGCTGAGGCCAGGGGAAACAGAGGTCATATTGTTATGTTTGGGGAAGCAATTGGACAATGTGGCAAAGATTGTCACCCATTGATTGAAGGTGTGTCCCCCCTCTTGTGTCAGCTGAGCATTCACTTTGGGAGTTCTGTTAGACTCCTTGCTGTTAGGCAGCTATATAACAGAATTGAGCAGAATGGCTTTATTCCCTCCCACGTGGGAAGGAACTTGTAACCCTTTCTCTTAGGCCTGGACTGTGTTACAGGCCTTCATGCTTCTGTTGCTTGAAGTTTAGGCAATTCCAGTGCACCCTGTGGGGATCTGCATGTGGATACTGAAGCTGGGGCAGAAAGTGGTGAGCACATGACACCAATGCTCCGGGATTTGTGTTGGTTGCCTGTTGGTTTCTGGATGGAGTTTAAGAAGTTGATTCTGATCTATAAAACCCAAATGGGATGGGTGATGGGATTTGGGCAAGGATTTGTGGATTTTTATTTGGCTCAACTAGTTTTGTGGGAGCTGAAGAAATTCTGGTTTTGTGGACTGCAAAGAGATTGTTGGTTTGCTGTTGCTAATTTAATCTTGATATTCTTAATTATCTAGCAAGGCTACCCACAGGCTGGAGTGTAGGCATTTTGTGCTTACATATTGAAATCAAAGCACAAGATTTTTTAAATTTAATTGCCTATTTTGAATAAGAATAGAGTAAAAACATAATTTAAAAGACTTTTCCTAGGTAGTACTAAATCACCAGTGTCTCATATGAAACAAGCATTCAAAAGTGATATTGTATCAGCCTGAAATGAAGGTAGGCCCCAATCCTTCAACTGCCTCCCTGGGGGGAACTGAGGGCAACCGCCTGCATGGAGTCAGTTGCAAGATCAGGATCTTATATTGTAAATGTGCATACGCTGATCCTTAAGGCGTGTGAGTTTTACCCAAG